>NC_133329.1:376456086-377698586 GCF_042186555.1 Aquarana catesbeiana
TGCAAAAATGGCTAAGGAATTGTTTAATGCAACAAGATAGGTTAACATAGTAATTATATCTTGTTATTCCTTTACTAACTTGCCTTACAAGCAGAGAATAAAAAAAAAAAAAAAAAAAGAAATTTGGAAATTTGGTATTTTTTTCATTCACCAGTTTGTCCGGCCTCCATAGAATTTATACATTTCATTAATCATGATTGGATAGATTCCTATTCTGTGTGATTCCTTGCCCACCAGGCAAGCTTACATGCATGGAATAAGCAATGGATCAGCGAATTTTACTCTTCCAAATGAAACTTTAGTCTTCTAAGGTATAATCTAGCACTGCTGTATGGGAAAAAGGATACTTGAGGTCAAGTTCTCCGAGGTTTTATAATAACACCGGCAGTATTGAGCTCTCGTAAGGAAACAGAATTCCTCTCTCTCTGTCCTCTTACTATCAATTATTCTTACATTTTACACCATGAATCATTTGATTGCCTTTTTTTTTTTTTACAGTATCCTAAATATAGAGCGCCAACCACAAGATGTTACATAAACAATGGCAAAGAGTACAGGGGAAGAATAATGCATGAAATCTGATATTAACCCCTTCGTGCCTATGGGTAAACAAATGTTAAAGGGGTTGTAAACCCTCATTTAAAAAAAAAATAAAAATAACAAACATGTCATACTTCCCTGCTCTGTGCAATCGTTTTGCACAGAGCACCCCCAAACCAAAAGCTGCTTTTCCTGGGGCACCCATGTGGGCTCGTTCCCGAGTCCCGTTGCTGCGTTCATTGACACAGTGTGATTTTTTTTTTACCAAAACTATATAAGATTATATATCGGCCTAAACTGATGAATGCATTTTTTTTTTTTTCGGATAAGTATTATAGCAAAAAAGTAAAACATTTTTTTTTTTCAAAATTGTCGCTCTTTGTTTATAACGCAAAAAAATAAAAAAACGCAGAGGTAACCAAATACCACAAAAAGAAAGCTCTATTTGTGGGGAAAAAAATGACGTGAATTTTGTTTGGGTACAACGTGGCATGACTGCGCAATTGTCAGCTAAAGCGACGCAGTGCCGTATCGCAAAAAATGGCCTGGTCATTAAGGGGGCAAATCTTTCCAGGGCTGAAGTGGTTAATACTGCTGTTGGAGAAAAGAACATTAATGCTCAGCATTAAGACAGATATCAATGTACGTTTCTCTGCTCCATCCCATGAACTTAATAATAGACTTCAATCAGGTTTTAATGCACACAGCATAAATGGCAGTGTAATCATTTCTAGATTCTGTTGCTAGCAAAAATAATTTACAGAAAATGTATTTATGCAAATTATAAGACTTGAATCTGAAAAATAATAAGTAAGGCCAGAGGTATCAGGGTCAAGAAGACTGTAGGAAAAAAAGAGAACAATAAAAAAGCATTGTGTTGATTGTCTATCAAAGCTTTAATGTGCTTTGACGCTCCATAAGACCGGGTGCTCACAGGGAATGTTGATAGGCAGTACACATGCAGCTCACTAGTTTGAATTGCAAATCACTCAAACATTATTCCTGCAAGCGTTAAAGTGCACCTTTCATGAAATTTACAAGTCTACGTAAATAAGTGCCTGGTGTGTCACAATTTGTAGCCATTGTTTTTTTTTTTGTTTTTTTCATTTCCAAAAAAGCTCTACCTCTGTAGCACTACCCCCATAGGAGTTGCTGATGTCTGGGTTACCCCACTGCTGTACAGCCAGTCACACAACATTTCCTTCTTGCATCCAGACACAGAAATCAATCATTTGGCTTGTTGTTGTTAATAGGGTATGATAACTTGGATGGGGTAAGGGGTTATGGAATACCCAACTTGAAAAGTGTCCATCAAGCAGAACCAGGGACAACTTCCTCCCTGTTTACAGATTCCTCTTCTTCCTTCCTCCTGCACAAACTTGGTTCCCTTGTACAGCTTCTGCTGGTTCACTCCTGGGGGAACTAACAGTCTCTAGTTAGTTCAGCAACAGCCCATTACAGGCTAGGAACTCTCAGTCCCTTAGTGAAGTAGCACATGTGGAGTGAACAGCATCTCACACCACCTTTTGCTTCCCTGTAGACACTGATCCCAGTTCCACTGCTTGCAGAAAATGAGAGCCCAACTGGCTGCTTTCTCTTCCCAGTCCTCCTGACTGACATACACATGAAGATTCCCCAGGGCAAGGTTGGTTGAAGACTTGGCACATCACTACTCCTTTCAGTCTCTCCCCTTGTCTGTCCCTGCACCGTGCTGATCTACTCACTGTCTCAACTTGCTCCCGCTGCCTCTCCGGTTAGGGTCCCTCCAACTGCCTCCTGTGGTGGGATCCTTACAGGCCAACCTTCTAAGATCCAGCCTGAGGTAAAACCCCTCCCCGATTAGGGGTCCCTCAAGGGCCACCGACAAACTCTCTCAGCACTGCTTCTCCATCTTCCACTCGACTATCCTTCTGGCATGGTTCATCTCTATTTAAGGCAGTGGTTCTCAACTCCTGTCCTCAGGACCCACAAACAGGCCAGATTTTAAGTATTACCTTGGGGAGATGCAGACTAGAATACTGCAATCACTGAGCAGCAAATTATATCACCTGAGATGTAAACAAAGCCTGGGGAATGCCCAGGAAAAAACCAAAGCCTACTTACCACCAGCTCGCAGACAACCAAATTGACCTGTCAAACAGTACACGTTAAAAACAGGGGTTTAGTCCGCACGCATTTGCAAATGCATGCGTAAGCCACAGAGCCTCATCAGGGCACCCTGATATCTGTGGTCCTAACACTAGTGGAGGCACAGTGGAGGCACATGCATTCTAGTGGATAAATGCTGGCAGATGGACTGAAGGGCAGCCCATCCCTTCTTAAAGGTACAGAAGCACACCAAACACCCAGCAAATAGCACTATGGCTGCAAAGGTGCTGGTGCGTTTCTGGACCAATAAACACACCAAGGTGATCTCAAAAAACTTGCCACCGCCTTCATTTATAGCTGGCTATCGCAGTAAGCGGCTTTGGAGGGCTACAGATAGATGCAAACAAAGCCTGGGGAATGCCCAGGAAAAAACCAAAGCCTACTTACCACCAGCTCGCAGACAACCAAATTGACCTGTCTAACAGTACGCGTTAAAAACAGGGGTTTAGTCCGCACGCATTTGCAAATGCATGCATAAGCCACAGAGCCTCGTCATGGCACCCTGATATCTGTGGTCCTAACACTAAAATATGAGTGTCCCCACAGTGGAGGCACATGCATTCAGCAATCACTGAGCAGCAAATGATATCACCTGAGATGTATTTTAGTTATCTTGCAAACCTGGCCTGTTAGTGGGTCCCAAGGAAAAGAGTTGAGAACCACTGATGTAAGGGCTCCTTAATTCCCTGCCAGGACCCCAACCTGGGGATTGGCTAAGAGCCCCTAAATATTCAAGGCAACCCCTCCCACTATCTACTAGAACGTTCTCAATTTTTTTAGAAACGGGGAGGCACCAGAGTGCTGCCAGGATAAGTCATCCAGCCCTGGCCTCTAGTAAACCTGGGCCAGACTAAATTTTGCCTACTCTTACTCTAGTAGCACACACTACAGGGTGGTACATCTGTTATCATTAAAAAGCAGTGATTGAGTTTCAGTCCAGTCTAATGCTTTTGCCTAGGATAAGACAATGTCATCAATCTGCTGCAGGCATGAGCAAACATTTCCTAAATATCCTCTCCCCCAGTGATCAGACTGCAACATTATAACTCTAGCAATTTACAAGGTGAGAGCAAGTCGCAAAGTGAGAGGCTGCAGCAGGGGCTGATGTGTGTCCCCCTCAATCCTCCTCAGATTGGCAAGGCTACTGTCTGCTGTGGTCATTCATGCAGAGTGGGGGTGCTCTATTACAGCAGGTGTGTTACTGGTCAGATCACCAGGTGAAAACCGAGGGAAAAAGCCTAAAAAAGAAAACAAATGCAGCCCCCTCATGCTTTCATAAACTCTCTGAAAGTCCAACACCTGCACAGTCTCTCTCACCCAGTCCTCTGCTCCCATAGAACAAAGAATAAAATGTGGATTGAGAAAAGTAGGATATGAGATATCTCCATCTAGCTAAAGATCAAGTCAACGCAGATTTAAAATATATTTCACATACTGTAGTGTCTGGCATGAACATTATTCCCAGATCCAACAGCACAGAGAAAAGAATATCTATTTCTGTTCATAGACACTAGGGATGAGCTTCGAGTTCGAGTCGAACTCATGTTCGACTCGAACATTGGCTGTTCGCAAGTTCGCCGAACAGCGAACAATTTGGGGTGTTCGCGGCAAATTCGAATGCCGCGGAACACCCTTTAAAAGTCTATGGGAGAAATCAAAAGTGCTAATTTTAAAGGCTAATATGCAAGTTATTGTCATAAAAAGTGTTTGGGGACCTGGGTCCTGCCCCAGGGGACATGGATCAATGCAAAAAAAAGTTTTAAAAACGGCCGTTTTTTCAGGAGCAGTGATTTTAATAATGCTTAAAGTCAATCAATAAAAGTGTAATATCCCTTTAAATTTCGTACCTGGGGGGTGTCTATAGTATGTCTGTAAAGGGGCGCATGTTTCCTGTGTTTAGAATAGTCTGACAGCAAAATGACATTTTGAAGGAAAAAACTCATTTAAAACTACCCGCGGCTATTGCATTGCCGACAATACACATAGAAGTTCATTGATAAAAACGGCATGGGAATTCCCCAAAGGGGAACCCCGAACCAAAATTAAAAAAAAAAAATGACGTGGGAGTCCCCCTAAATTCCATACCAGGCCCTTCAGGTCTGATATGGATATTAAGGGGAACCCCGGCCAAAATTTAAAAAAAAAACATGACGTGGGGTTCCCCCTAAATTCCATACCAGACCCTTCAGGTCTGGTATGGATTTTAAGGGGAACCCCGCGCCAAAAAAAAAAAAAAAAACGGCGTGGGGTCCCCCCAAAAATCCATACCAGACCCTTATCCGAGCACGCAACCTGGCAGGCCGCAGGAAAAGAGGGGGGGACGAGAGTGCGGCCCCCCCTCCCTCCTGAACCGTACCAGGCCACATGCCCTCAACATTGGGAGGGTGCTTTGGGGTAGCCCCCCAAAACACCTTGTCCCCATGTTGATGAGGACAAGGGCCTCATCCCCACAACCCTGGCCGGTGGTTGTGGGGGTCTGCGGGCGGGGGGCTTATCGGAATCTGGAAGCCCCCTTTAACAAGGGGACCCCCAGATCCCGGCCCCCCCCCTGTGTGAAATGGTAAGGGGGTTCTTACCCCTACCATTTCACTAAAAAACTGTCAAAAATGTTAAAAATGACAAGAGACAGTTTTTGACAATTCCTTTATTTAAATGCTTCTTTCTTCTATCTTCCTTCATCTTCTGGTTCTTCTGGTTCTTCTGGCTCTTCTGGTTCTTCCTCCGGCGTTCTCGTCCAGCATCTCCTCCGCGGCGTCTTCTATCTTCTTCTCCTCGGGCCGCTCCGCACCCATGGCATTGGGGGGAGGCTCCCGCTCTTCTCTTCTTCTTTTCTTCTCTTCTTCTCTTCTTCTCTTCTTCATTTTCTTCTCCGGGCCGCTCCGCAATCCATGCTGGCATGGAGGGAGGCTCCCGCTGTGTGACGGCGCTCCTCGTCTGACAGTTCTTAAATAACGGGGGGGCGGGACCACCCGGTGACCCCGCCCCCCGTTATTTAAGAACTGTCAGACGAGGAGCGCCGTCACACAGCGGGAGCCTCCCTCCATGCCAGCATGGATTGCGGAGCGGCCCGGAGAAGAAAATGAAGAAGAGAAGAAGAGAAGAAAAGAAGAAGAGAAGAGCGGGAGCCTCCCCCCCATGCCATGGGTGCGGAGCGGCCCGAGGAGAAGAAGATAGAAGACGCCGCGGAGGAGATGCTGGACGAGAACGCCGGAGGAAGAACCAGAAGAGCCAGAAGAACCAGAAGATGAAGGAAGATAGAAGAAAGAAGAAGCATTTAAATAAAGGAATTGTCAAAAACTGTCTCTTGTCATTTTTAACATTTTTGACACTTTTTTCGTGAAATGGTAGGGGTACATAGTACCCCCTTACCATTTCACACAGGGGGGGGGCCGGGATCTGGGGATCACCTTGTTAAAGGGGGCTTCCAGATTCCGATAAGCCCCCCACCCGCAGACCCCCACAACCACCGGCCAGGGTTGTGGGGATGAGGCCCTTGTCCTCATCAACATGGGGACAAGGTGTTTTGGGGGGCTACCCCAAAGCACCCTCCCAATGTTGAGGGCATGTGGCCTGGTACAGTTCAGGAGGGAGGGGGGGCCGCACTCTCGTCCCCCCCTCTTTTTCTGCGGCCTGCCAGGTTGCGTGCTCGGATAAGGGTCTGGTATGGATTTTTGGGGGGACCCCACGCCGTTTTTTTTTTTTTTTTGGCGCGGGGTTCCCCTTAAAATCCATACCAGACCTGAAGGGTCTGATATGGAATTTAGGGGGAACCCCACGTAATTTTTTTTTTTTTTAATTTTGGCCGGGGTTCCCCTTAATATCCATACCAGACCTGAAGGGCCTGGTATGGAATTTAGGGGGACTCCCACGTCATTTTTTTTTTTAAATTTTGGTTCGGGGTTCCCCTTTGGGGAATTCCCATGCCGTTTTTATCAATGAACTTCTATGTGTATTGTCGGCAATGCAATAGCCGCGGGTAGTTTTAAATGAGTTTTTTCCTTCAAAATGTCATTTTGCTGTCAGACTGTTCTAAACACAGGAAACATGCGCCCCTTTACAGGCATACTATAGACACCCCCCAGGTACGAAATTTAAAGGGATATTACACTTTTATTGTTTGACTTTAAGCATTATTAAAATCACTGCTCCTGAAAAAACGGCCGTTTTTAAAACTTTTTTTTGCATTGATCCATGTCCCCTGGGGCAGGACCCGGATCCCCAAACACTTTTTATGACAAAAACTTGCATATTAGCCTTTAAAATTAGCACTTTTGATTATTCATGTTCGTGTCCCATAGACTTTAACGGTGTTCGCGTGTTCGAACGAACTTTTTTCCTGTTCGCATGTTCTGGTGCGAACCGAACAGGGGGGTGTTCGGCTCATCCCTAATAGACACCAAACAATATGTCACCATGAGGGCCTATCTATCACGAGGCAAACAAGGCGTTTGCTTTGGGTGGCATTTTTGAGGGAGGAGGCACCTGTAATGGGATGATGCCTGCAGCTGCAAGCATCAACTCGATATTGTTTTTTAGAGCCGGTGATTGGCTCTCCTGTAATAGCAATCGGAGCAGCTTGCTAGCCACCTGATTGCTATTACAAGCAGCTGGAGGGGACATCCTCCCTCCCGCCACCTTCCACGGCTCTTTCAGGTTTTCCCGTCCCACTGGGAGACCCAAGCGACCAGCCAGCGCGTCTGCTGGCTGGCTGAACAGCCAAGCAAAGCAGGGATCGGCTGTTCGTAACAGTAAATCGGAAGCCATGGCATGACATCACTTCTGGTTCATTCCGGAAACCATTGCCACCATTTTTAAAAATCTAAAGCATTCAAAAACACAGATCTTATAGACCCCAGATCTCTCCATAATGAATACCCATCACATACCTTGCTGTTGCTGTTACTAGGATCTTTACACCCGATTTTAGTCTTGCCTAGAGCAGCACAAAACCAAACTACACCACTGATCATCATACTGTTATCTAATATCACTGTATGGACTTCCTGTCCAGCCAAGAAGCTCAATACAGGTGTTCATTCCTTCTGTACCCTTGTATTGTGAGTGTCAGATGCATACACCAATCACTTTGCCAGTTGTGATTTGGTGATCCAAACAGAAGACAGTGAGTTGCTTTGCTGTGCAATGTTAGTGTTGCTGTGGTAGGTGGTGATTGTGGCTAACCAATGCACTTCTTCTATGTGGCCTAGAAACAAAGCCAGAGTCAGCAGGAGGAAAGATGTGGCCTGGCACTGGGCCTTGGCCTGGTGGATGAGAATCACTGGCTTAGATTGCATTGCTGGCTTAGTAATCCACACCCAGATAATTTTTCAGAAGTGTTTGACAGGTGCTATGTTGCCTCCCAACAGCCTAGTTTAACCCTTTAAGGGCTCATTCACACATAACTTGAGGGGCTATAAAACTACCCCTTTAGCTGAAGAGGCAGCAGCAAGGGGGGTACTCAAATGGCCGCCACCACAGTGCTTTGCTTTGTGACCATGGCAAGCATTATACCTCCTGTAGCTTTCAGTGGGCATAGTACCAGCCAAACACAACCCATTCAAGTGATAGGAGTTACAGTGGGCAGCGAGGAAGCAATACACCGCTTGTTAAATGCGCTCCGAAGAACTATGTGGATGTGGACCACTCTTTAGATACCTGAAGCTCAACTGTTTGGTTTTACTACCCTCGTCCTCACATGTGAACGAGCCCTTACTGAACAGTTAACTTGAAATAATATACCGTATTTATATGCGTATAACAGGCACAGGCGTATAACACGCACATTCATTTTAAGAGGGAAGTTTCAGGAAAAAAACTTAAATTTTAAATAAGGAACTTTGAAGCAAAATAAGGGTCAGCGCCCATCTGCAGCCTCACCATTGCCATCAATGCAGCCTGATCAATGCCCATCTGCAGCCTCACCATTGCCATCAATGCAGCCTGATCAATGCCCATCTGCAGCCTCACCATTGCCATCAATGCCCATCTGCAGCCTCACCATTGCCATCAATGCAGCCTGATCAATGCCCATCTGCAGCCTCACCATTGCCATCAATGCAGCCTGATCAATGCCCATCTGCAGCCTCACCATTACCATCAATGCAGCACCCTTACCATCAATGCAGCAGGCTCACCATTGTCATCAGTGCAGCCTGATCGATGCCCATCTGCAGCCTAGATGGGACAGGGAGGGGGCGGGACAAGCGTCGACAGATTACATACAGTGAGAATCTCCTATGATAGGCAGAACAGTGGTCCAATGGCGGCCCAGGAGACGGGACTTCTTATTACAGAGGCCGCCAAGTAAACAGGAGATTCTCACTGTATCTAATCTGATGGCGCTCGTCCCGCCCCCTTCCCTGTCCCCCCCGAGGCAGCTAAAATTGAAGTATTGGTGTATAACACGCACACACTATTTGCACCCGATTTTCATGGTGAAAAAGTGAGTGTTATACGCCAATAAATACAGTATTTGTTTGTGTTTTGTCTAATTAGATGGATTATTAACTCTGATCTTCTCATCCATTTGTTGTAACAAAATGTGATATCCTCATTTAATGTGATATTCTTATTTAAGCAACTAGGTTTGCACATTTCAGCCACCATGAAGTTTCATATAATAACTCAACCGAAGGTCAGGTCCTCGTATTTATTTTTGGCAGTTTTTACATTAAACTGGTGGGATTTTCTGTGTGTAGTTGGTTTCTCAGTTGAGAAAATAATTACCTAAGAAGGAAATTAGAAGTGACATTCTTTAATGCAATTATCTCAAAACTTTTTTCGGCACAGAGGTTAAAAGCATGCAAATTGGTAGAATTAGAATTTTAAATCAGTAATTATTTCCCATATTACATTGTCTGCTGGAAACGTATGGTCTGGTCTACTTTTTGTTTTAAAGTAGCATCACAATTACCGGTAAAAGTTACTTTCCAGAAGAAAGCACAAAGGTTTTTTTTTCTTTATTATAATAAAACATTTTGATGATTTTTCATTGTCAGCATATATAGACTATATACTCTGTGCCTGAAAAGTGTGAATTAACAGCTGTTGTAACTTCAAGAGATTTGAGATTATGCATTCTACATGCAATGTAAAACAATGATGAAAAATTATTTCTCAACACATTTTTTTCAAACCTTGTGGTGGAACTGAAGCCAAAACTTTTTCTAAGGTTTGAATAAAGGGCTAAGGTTCGAACTAGAGATTGAATTGAGTGAATGTTTGAAAAGTTTGATAATTTGTAATTTGATGACGTTTTTAAAAAAATAGCACATTTTAAATTGTTTGAACTGCAAGTACCATTGAAGGCAATTCAAATTCAAACCAATACTACAAAGCAGCAAATGTAGAATGGTTTGGGAAGCTCCTGGCAGTATGATGGGGCCAAACGACAACTCAAGCCACTTCCTATAAAAAGTCTACCAAGGATACTAAGATAAAAGGATGGGACCTGGTGGAACTGGCAGTCAAAATAAGAGTTCTCAAACAATGGCAGATATATGGATACTATTGGCTATTGCATTGAATTTATGCCATAGAAGCCCTTCAAATTCTATATATAGATAGAATTAGTTTTGTGCATATGGTTTTTAATATATTTGATCATTTGCTTTCATTTAATATATTCATATTAAAGTTTCTTTTAAACAACATTTTTTTAAGTTACAAAGTGTTCAATAATTTGTTTTTTATGTATTTTTGCATATGTATTTTTTTTTAATTTATAGGGATATTTTTCCTTTTCTTTAATATTTATAATGTTTGTACTCAGATTATTTTTTATTTGCTCAGTTGGTTTTTGTTGAGAATGCAAAATAATATAGGGTACAAAACCAGAAAGAGGGGGAAAAGGATATATCAATAGAAAAGCATGGGGATGACAAAAGATAGCAAAATATCATACTTCAACCATTAGGGTGATATGGACTATTTCATCAATGGGGCTGGTGGCATTTTTTTTGTTTATGCTTTCAGACAGCAGCAAAAGCAGATATGAGGCACAAAAAAAAACTTCTAATGCAGCCTCCAGTCCCTTTCTCCCAGAAGTCTTTTGGAAATTCAAACTGTCAGAAGCCAGAATTCAGAATACTGTACCAGTCTGAATTTACCATTATCCAGACTTCAACTATAGATAAAAGCCTCTTCTGGAATTTAGCATTATAAACAATAGTTCTTTTTTTAAATCCAATATTACTTAGTTCCAGGGATGGCCTGTCCATTAAGGGTGCACGGGCGCCAACCCCCCATCCATGCGTCCGGCCCCTTTCAGGATGCCAGATGCATGAATTTCAATGCGGGGGGTGGGGGGGGGGGTATTTTGAATCACCAGTTAAAGCCAGATGCTTTAATAGGCTTCAAAATAGGGTGGGCTTGGGGCGCAGAGAATATGCTCGGAGCCCACCCAAGTGTGTGAGAATAGCGAATGTATATTCAATCCCGATTGGCCGAAAGGAAAAGCATTCTGATTGGGCACCGAGGAGGAGGGAGGAGACGGAAGCCACCAAGCAGGGGAAAGAGAAGCTGCTTGTGATGCCCACGGAGGAGACCAGAGGAAGCCGTCCACCATGGATGGTGTAAGTGCACAGACCGACCAACCCGACCAGAGGGGGTGGCTGCGGGAGCACTGTTTGCCCCCCCCCCCCAAAAAAATGACCACCAGCTGACACTGCTTAGTTTTAAGGACTACATATCCCATGGTACCTTGCTGCCTGCAAGCAGCGGTTCCTGTACTGACTCCACCTACTGAAACTCCTCCTTTCAGCCCCTCTGTAGTTCAGAAGGCAGGCTCTGTAAAATGTGTGACAGCGCAGTGCCGACCCACAGGACATAGTGACTACGTGTCACAGAATTCAAGAAATTAAATGTTTGGGGATCTTCACAAAGTAGGTTTACAAACTTCAAGATCATTCAGACTAACCAGTTGCCCACCACCCTTTAGCAGTTTTAATGCCACAGGGTGGCCGCGCTGCGCGGGATCACGTATATATATGATCCTGCACTTCCGGGTAGCAGGCTTGATTGTGCACAGCTGGAGCCAATCAAAGGGGTCCATCAGACTTGATGTCTGCCGGCACCTGCGGATCGTTTGGTACACAGGCAGAACGGCAGACTGCCTATGTAAATAAGGCAGATTGCCGTTCTGTCAGTAAGGAAGGCATGGATCCTTTGTTCCTGAAAAAAATAGTAAAAGCACCTCCTCCACTATACTAAAACACTGGCTAGGCACACAGTTAACCCTTTGATCACCCCTGATGTGTCATTAGTACAGTAAAAGTGCATATTTTTAGCACTGATCACGCTATTGGTGTCACTGGTCCCCAAAAATTATCAATTAGTGTCAAAATGTCTGCCGCAATATTGCAGTCCTATTACTAGTAAAAACAAATAAAAATAAATAAAAATTCCATAAATATATCCCATAGTTTGTAGATGCTATACAAACCAATCAATATACGCTTATTGGGATTTTTTTAACCAAAAATGGGTAGAAGAATACATATTGGCCTAAACTGATGAAGAAATTAGATTTTTTACATTTTTTTATTGGGTGTGTTTTAAAGCAGTAAAACATTTTGTTTGTTTTTTCAAAATTGTTGGCCCTTTTTTTTATTAATAGTGCAAAAATTAAAAAAAAAAACGCAGAGGTGATCAAATACCACCAAAAGAAAGCTCTATTTGTGGAAAAAAAGGACATAAATTTTATTTGGGTACATCGTCTCACGGCCGCGGCAATTGTCAGTTAAAGTAACGCAGTGCCGTATCGCAAAAAAGTGGCCTGGTCGTGAAGGGGGGGGTAAATCTTCCGGAGTTGAAGCGGTTAATAGAAGTAGGCTACAAATAACTGAAATACAATGTGGAAATGAATATATGATTTTATATTGTGACCATAGATACACTTTCATTTCTTTTTCCTGTGTGGTCAGTGGGGCAGAAGGTGAGCCCGAGCTTTGCAATGGGGAGAAAATGTAATGAGTGGAGAAGTTCAATATCAAGTTTTTCTTGGTATGTGTGCCCCCCCCCCCAACATGCCCCCCTCATTTTCTGACCATTCCCTACTCTATCCAAGAAAAAAAAAAAATTGGCTGGATTTCCACTTTAACGCACACTGATAAGATTATTAGCACTAGGCTGATCTCACCTTAATATCTCAAATATATAAATTAAAAAAGGCCGCAGCTTCCTGCAAAGTTATTGCACAGTCTCTTATGAGCCGCGGTTGACATACATACAGAAGGTACAGTGATGACATCACCTTTTAATCAAAGCACTGCAACAAATATGAATGGGCTTGGGTCATATCTGATGGAACATTATTAATGATCATCTGATATAGTTCTCAGGGAGAAAGAGAAAGAAATATAGATTTCCTCAGTTTATACAGGGATGGGGAAAATTGTTAGGTACAGACTGCACATTAATTATACCCGCATTCATCTATAAAAATAAGTTATTATGTAAATGAGCCATGCTAATGTATGAAAAATAAGCAGATGATAAAAAATGCCATACTAATAACAAATCATTTATGGTCTCTGCAGAGGAACATGAAACCTTTGGGGTTGTACAAACCAAACAAACAGTAATTTGCAGGAGATCGCAAGGTGTGTTTCACTCATTATTGTCTATTCATCCTTCTCTATGTAGCTCACCTCTGCTATAAGTCACTCATCTAGTATACTGCAGGCCTTGGACAATGATACATTGCAAGATAAAACATGGGCAGAGAAAAGGGTTCTTACTGCAAGACATTAGAGTGTAAGTGAATCACATAAAGGGCAGTAGTGAGCTTGTCTTGGATCAGATTACAAGCACCTTGTTCATTCTGAATTTAGTCCCCTTAAGCCTGGGTTCACACATCCCTGCGATCTCATCGGTTTCTCTCCATTGTAGCTGCGGATCACCTGACCGGGGGGGGTGTAATGAGGAGGGGGAGAACATTTGTGTTCAGAATGGAACACATCTGCAAATCAGATGCGTTCCCATTGAAGATTACGTGCCTGCAATTCGTACTGTACTGCTTAGAAAATGCACACTTTTTTTGTACAATGCAGACTGCGGATGCAACGCACATATGTGAACCAGACCCATTGAAAAGAACATGTTTTCAAATGTTCTGCAAATTGGATGTGGTGTAAGTCGCATCCAAGTCGCATATGTGTGAACCCAGCCTAGCATGCAGAAGTGGACCTCGCGTCAGATATATTTTGCCATATATAATATTCCTATTGCACATGTTCCTGGTAAAGGTGTAAAGTAAACAGATGCTGCAGCAATTGCCAGCTGAACACCGGTACCATAGGTCAAAGTATATGTCACCAGCACACCAGGGATCATTGAAAGCTTGTATTCGGTGATTCCATTACAATGGTAAAGTGCAATGTTTTGGGTCTATGCTGGAGCTTATGAGGTTGACTTACTAAAGGAAAATAGACTGTGCACCATGCAAGTGCAGTTGCTCCACAGCTTAGTAAATGAGAAAAACTAAATGTATACATGCTATCCCATGCTACCTCTTTAGCAAAGTGTATGTTAATTGATCATTCAATCCTAAAAAACACAGGTTTTAGGTAAATCACAGGTATTAGGTAAACCATAATTGCTCTTTATAGGACTTTGAAGGCAACTTCTACTTTCTCGATTTGAAAGGTTCCAACCACATATATTACATCACATATTACATAGTATAAAATATTGTAAACAATTGGGTTACCACATCAAGAAGTGTGATCCAAATGGTATCCCCCACAGCTGATGATTTGGCTTGCAGTTATTGGATCACTGGTTGGCCCAGTCAACTTAGTGACTCCAAAGCGTTTCAAAATATTTATAACAACTATGTTCTTCAGGGAAAAGATACCACTCTGGAATATAAATGATATTTTGTTATCCAGGTATTACAACTTATACATATAGGTTCAACCATCATGATACAAAACATAAAGAAAACATAATTTGTCGCACTGGTCCTATAAGTGCATGCAGAGACCACCACTCATATTGCAGGCTGTTAAGGCATATACAATGTTTTTTTTTTTTTTTTAACAATCAGGAGTGCTTTATTGAAAAGTATAAAATGCAGTACAAAAAAAAAAAAGGAAATAAAACAAGACATGTGTAGGCAAGTACATAGAAAAACGGATCATATATTTGACTAGAGGTAAACTCTTACTCACATAAGATTTATCCTACTGTATCTAATGCAGCTATATAAACTCGCTTTAGTATTGGATTATTGATCATGCTCGGTATTCCTATCAGGCTTGTCAATACATCGAAAGATAAGGAGTCAGGAGAGGCGTCCACTACACCAGAGGGGGAAGCGTGTAACAATTCGGTTACACCCTTATAGCAACATAACCACGGAGTAATCCATCCCCTCCCGCCCACAACCCAGTGACCCGACACCCAACTGAGGAGACCAAGGATAACACTATCCACCAATCCATGGTAGCCAGACCTTGTCGAACTTCCAGGGGCACCCCCGACTAATATACGTCAGCCTATAGAGGGGCAAAGCAGCGTTTACTCTCTTTTCCCAGGAGGAAAGGGTTGGAGGGTCAGCAGAGGTCCACCCAGCAAGGATCTCCTTTTTAGCATAATAGAAGAGGAGTGAAATTAAAATTTTACTATGATGTGACCTGTGTTCATCCTCGTGTATTCCCAATAGGGCCATCTCAGGTGTTTTTGGGACAGACAAATCCATTCTAACATTTAAATGATCATATACTCCTAGCCAAAACTTTGTCAATGCAGGACAGTCCCAAAACATGTGTAAATACGTGCCTATCTGAGTTTGGCATCTAGGGCAATGTGGATCCCTATCAGGGTATATTTTAGATAATCTCGCCGGCGTGAAGTAGACCCTATGTAAAAATTTTGTTTGTGTCAATTTGTCTCCGGCTGATATTACCAGTTTGGGACCTTGCTCCAGACAGGCTTCCCAGTCCTCCCTCTCTAGAGTGGGGATATCAGATTTCCAGGTATTCCACAGCCTGTCCATCTTGGGTACCTCCCTAGGCAGCAGCGTGGTATATATGGCCGACAGGGGCTTTATTAAGTCGCTACTAGATAGCAGGTCTTCCAACGGGTCTAATTGTAGGAGAGGAGGGACAGGAAATTGTGCCCTAGTCGCGTGGCGCAATTGTGCGTATCGGAAGAACATCCATCCCGGGAATCTATACGTCCTTGACATAAGCGCAAAGGACATCAATTCCCCATTGGGCATAATGTCTCTTAGGGTTTTGATTCCAAATTCTGCCCAGAGCTGAGGATCAGGAATCGTTCGGAAATGGGGCAACTGAGGATTTCCCCAAAGAGGCTGGACAGGCGCCCATCGCCCCACAAGGAAAAACCTCCTTCTAGCCATCCTCCACACTTGAAGTGTTGCTCTGGTCGGAGCAGGAAGCTCCGCATATGCTTTTACCCCCCTGTAAGCCAGGTTTTGCAGATCTTGTATAGACCCTAACTGTGCCACCTCCACACAGACCGCAGCGTTAGAACGTTTCCCCTCAAACCACCAGTACGCCGTCACTAGCATCGCCGCCCAATAATAAAGTTTGAAATTAGGGAGGGCAAGCCCCCCCCAACTGCGTCGGTAGCTGTAATGTGGATTTGGCCAATCGTGGAGTGGCTCCATTCCATATAAAGGAGATAATTTGTTTGTCTATTTCCCGAAAAAAGGACGCCGGGAGCCAAATCGGGCTATTTCTAAAAAGATAGGTGAACTTGGGTAGAAGCATCATTTTTAGGATGTTTATACGTCCTAGCAAATTAAGAGGCAGTTCAGACCATGCGCGACACCTTTCTTTAAGGAGACGGAGCAGAGGAAGCATATTTAAATTATAGTATTGGGCAGTATCCCTGGATACCCGAACCCCAAGGTACTTGAACTCTGAGACCCACTGCAGAGGCGTACCACCCGCCGCACCAGGGATTCCGCTATCCAAAGGAAACAGGACTGATTTAGACCAGTTTATTCGAATCCCTGATGCAGTACCAAATCTGTCGAAAATGGCCAGGGCAGCCAACAGAGATGGTCCCGCATCATTCAAATAGAGTAATGCGTCGTCCGCATATAGGGATATTTTCTCTTCAAGTCTACCAATCTGCAACCCTCTGACCTCCGAAGATTCTCTAACTAAGATCACTAAGGGCTCCAAGGCGAGAGCGAATAAACTAGGTGACAACGGGCACCCCTGGTGAGTGCCTCTGTGGAGTGGGAAGGGATCAGAGACCCTATTATTGGTACGCACCCTAGCTCTCGGTGCTCGATATAGCAACTGAATCCATCGGAGAAAGCCAGGGCCAAAACCAAAACGCCCTAGCAAGGCATATACAATGTTAATAAATTCTAATGTCTCCCATTCCATGGCATAACAATGGTACTCTGTATATGGGGGGACATACCCAGGCAACCCCTCTAGTTGACCTTGGTATGCCCCCCCCCATTAACATAGTACCATACAATATTTTATACTATGTAATATGTGATGTAATATATGTGGTTCAAACATTTTAAATTGAGAAAATAAATGTTATTATTTTAATTTTATTTTTTGGTTAGAAGTTGCCTTCAAAGTCCTATAAACAGCAATTGTGGTTTTCCAGACATAATTAGTAAGGATGGTGGGAACCACAGCCAGAGTCACACACAATAATTGTAAAACCCATTGGGTGGCTTCAAACAAAGTGATTGTGTTCCCACAACCCCTAATAAAGTGAATAAAAGAAAATGTTTTGCTGCGTCTACCCCCTTAAATATATAAATTAATAACTATACATATACCATAAATTACACACGTGTATCTAAATTCAGTGACTTCACTATATAAATACAGATCTCTTCATATGTCCCTTTCTTATACTGTATATATGAAATGGTGAAAAAGTCCTCTATAGCTTTAAAAATTCAGTGACTTCAATATATAAACGCAAATCCCTTCATATATCCTTTTTCCATGCAATAGTTCATATATAGTGATCCAAACTTTGTGCCGATCCTTGTATATCATGCAAGCGACTCCAACCACCATTCATAAATAAAATCTCCTCCACACTAGACCTGTTAACCCCAGGTCAAACCACGCTTTCCCCATATTGGGGTGCAAAACAAGGCTCCTCTGTAGTCCTCCTCCTTATTCCCTTTGTTACTTGGATATCACAGACTAATCCACATTCTGGGTGTATGTCCCTTGAAATCCAAAATATTGGCACTACGGGCAAACTCACACAGCACAATATATTCTCATAGTGTAGTGTATTAAAACAACCCTAGTTTATTAAAAAGTAATGCACTTACATTGAGAAACAAATAACAGCTAGTAATGTAGACAGCGGGGCCCGCGGCTCCCACGTCACTTCCGGTTTTGGCAACTTCCCCCGGCTCCGCCCTACGCGTGTAGGAAATCACGTGACCATGAGGGGAAGCTCTGTTGACTTCCAGCATCAAATCATGTGCAAGCAAAAATGCAGTTTTTCTTATTTTTCTTGCATGTTATTGGACTCTTTGCAAAGTGAAGCATTACCTTATTTACTAAGCTCTGGCGCAACTGCATTTCCAAAGTGCACAGTCTTTTTGCCTTTGGTAGATCAATCCCATTGGTTGCCATGGTTGAGTGCTCCTTGACATGGGGGACCCAGACCTGCAGGATCACATGATGGGACCAGAGCGGACTGAAAAAAGGTAAGTATACAGATCTTTTTTACACCTGGCATGCAGGATAGGTAGCAGGAGGGGGGAGGTGGCATTTATAAGAATAGTTAGTGTTAGGCCGGTTTGCAACTTTAACCGCTTTCCGACTGAGGACAGAAGACTGAGAAAATGGTTTCTGCTGCCTGCAGCAGACTGATGACATCATCTCAGCCTAGGCAATGCTACCTGCTTGGAGCTTAGGGAATGCATTTTAATAATAAAAGGTCGAGCTTGTTGAAATAGCGCGCTGTAGCTGTATATTGTGATAGGTCAGGAATTTATTCACGCATATTTATGTAGAGGTCCTCTTTAATGCAGAGAGTGTTGCCCCTGGAGGGCACTGAACCTAGATAATAAAACATGGTATCTGCTGTGTGACTGTGCTAAGCATACATTTATGCTAGAAATGGATAGTGTTACTCTTATACATTTGTTTATTGTAAGCACCGAGCTGTATATGTGCATTTTCTCAGATTGTGAATAACATTGCACCGCACTCTTAAAATAATCTCACATATAAAGCCATGTAAGGCACAATTCTGGGAATAATGCAATCCGTTATCTCACCCTGCGCACTTCGGTGAAAGATGCTATTACTCTAGTAATGAAAGGGGGAATAAAATTTTGATGAATCTTTTTCCTTTCCCGGCACTATTTGGCACAGCTTGCTCATGTAGCTGTTTAGTGCTAAAGTCGCGCGTGGCTGTCTAGGGAATTTGGTATAAATATTGTGAATTGGAACATGAGAAAATATGGCTCCCCTGGAGCTCATACATGGCTGTTGTGCTACGTATATCACTCATAGCGCGAGAGTTGTGATTTCTCGATGTTGGTGCACTAGGCTGTGTATAAATATTGGTGGATATGAGATGGAATTTTGGGATATTACTTTGGTTTATCGGTTCTGTATGATAGACTGCCATTTCAAAGTTGACAGCAGTGACTACAGCAAGGTTTCAATGTGGAGACATATCTGGGCTTATTCAAGAAAGCTATGAGCAATGTATGAAGCGCAGCAGCCAATCAGAACTTGTTTTCATTTTAGCAAATTTATATCTGATTAGTTTCCACTGGTTGCTGCTCTTGGCACACTGCCATTGGTTTGCTTTAATAAATAAACTTGAAAAGTATAGACTGTTTTGGTAATTTTTGCATTCACTTCTCTCACAAAATGAAAGGGTTTTCAAGCTCTTTGGAGTTAGTAGTTCATGAAAGTCAATTTGAAGAAGTGTATTCCAAAATAAGTTCAGGGTAACTTTAATGCCTTTAAAAAGTCACTTTACCATTGTTTATGGTGATTATACACTATATTGCTAAAAGTATTGGGACGCCTGCCTTTTCACACACATGAACCTTAATGGCTTCCCAGTCTTAGTCCGTAGGGTTCAATATTGACTTTGCCCACCCTTTGCAGCTCTAACAGCTTCAACTCTTCTGGGAAGGCTGTCCACAAGGTTTAGGAGTGTGTCTATGGGAATGTTTGACCATTCTTCCAGAAGCGCATTTGTGAGGTCAGGCACTGATGTTGGACGAGAAGACCTGGCTCGCAGTCTCCACTCTAATTCATCCCAATGGTGTTCTATGGAGTAGAGGCCATGACTCTGTGCAGGCCAGTCAAGTTCCTCGACCCCAAACTCGCTCATTCATGTCTTTATGGACCTTTCTTTGTGCACTGGTGCTCAGTCATGTTGGAACAGGAAGGGGCCATCCCCAAACTGATTCCACAAAGTTGGGAGAATGAAATTGTCCAAAATTGTCCAAAATGTCTTGGTATGCTGACGCCTTAAGAGTTCCCTTCACCGGAATTTAGGGGCCAAGACCAACCCCTGAAAAACAACCCCACACCATAACCCATCCTCCACCAAATGATTTGGACTGGTCAAAGAATGGTCAAACATTCCCATAGACACACTCCTAAACCTTGTGGACAGCCTTCCCAGAAGAGTTGAAGCTGTTATAGCTGCAAAGGGTTGGTCTACTCAAAATTGAACCCCTACAGACTAAGACTGGGATGCCATTAAAGCTCATAAAAGCAGGCATCCTAATACTTTTGGTAATATAGTGTATATATATATATATATATATATATATATATATATATATACTTAAGATGTTATTCTTCTTTAAGGAACTCTGCCTAACTGCAAATAGGAACCTCATATGATTGGGATTTTTAGGGCAACAAAAAACGGGAATATTTAAAAAATATATGAATTTTATTTATACAAAAAATTAAAAAGTGATTATACACATAACAATGGACAATTAAAGAGAATAAAGGAATGTGATACAATACAGAAGTGGCAAAAAATCATACAATCCAATCCAATCCAATCCAATCCTTGGATTGTATTTTTTTTTTTGCCTCTTCTGTATTGTATCACATTCCTTTATTCTCTTTAATTGTCCATTGTTATGTGTATAATCACTTTTTAATTTTTTTGTACAAATAAAATTCATATATTTTTTAAATATTCCCGTTTTTTGTTGCCCTAAAAATCCCAATCATATGAGGTTCCTATTTGCACTTTTTAGGGATGATGGCAACTTTTCACACTAATCCTTGAGAAGTCTATAACTATTCTCTGCCTAACTGCTGCACTGCTGCTCGGTTCTCTTTTTCACCCTGATGTTCATCTTAGTTGGTTGGCTCCATAACATGATAAGATCTCTGAATGTCCCTAATACTGGACATTTAAAAAATCAAACCAGTATGTGTTCTAGTGCAAAGCCCCATCCTCCAGTCCTCAAAGAATGATGATGAGCATTACAACACTTTTTTCAGGGCATTGTAGCCCCAAATCTTGCTGATATTGGCTGCAATAGAGACACCAGGTTGTAGACTCCTCTGGGGCAGGACTAATGTGAATCCTGAACCTGTAATGTGTAAAGTTCTGCAGAATATGTTGGTAGCTCATTCAGTACATTCAGGCCGCGTAGAAAAGTTTTTCTGGTAGATATTACTTGTTTGACGATAAAAGTAGACTCTGGCTCAAACAAGAACTTTGGTTTAAACTTATAATTTGGGCAGGGGTGGTTACTGAGAAGTCCAAATTGTCCAGTTGATTCCTTTCTATGTATTTCTCTGTGTGATATTGGCTGCTGCTGAGAACTGTGCATGGACAGTCACTAATAATTATAATCATCGGGCTCAGTGCTGATTGCTAACAAGTCAGGAAACAGATTCATCCCTTTTATCAGCTCTGAGTATTCTCTACACACTGCTCTTCTGAAATGATCTGCCCTTTTATCTCTCTGACGTTCTATGATTACAGACAGACAAACATTAGTCACAGTGGTGATAATTGATGCTCAGCAATCAGCCGGCTTCTGGTGCTTCCAAAATTGTTTTTCTTTTTTTTTCTCTAATTTTCTTATGTACTTTGTCCCTGAAAGTAAACAAATGCACAATTTGTATTGCTCTCTTACTATACCTTGCTAGAAAGTATTGTTCTCTTCCAACTTTGTGCAGTGCACAGTTACTTATCACTCAACTTTCTAAGGTGAAAAGGGATAACTCTAGAGCAAAGATGGCAGAGGACAAATATGGTCAAGCAGATCTTAAAGAACACATAAAGAATAAAAAAAAATATTTTTTTTTTTATCAATTTAAATGGACTATGTATAAAAAGTTTGCTGAATGGATGTGACACCTACCATCACAGCTACAATTAAACTTTGCTGTATCCTGTGTTATATAACTACCTCATATGATCATAAGTGCCATGTAGTGGCCGTAATGCAGTATTTGTTTTTCTTCAAGGGTCTCCATGCTTTCTAAGCAAAGGGCCATTTTTCTATTCTTCAGACTTTAGGAGATCCAGATTGTGGCCTGTCGGAGTAGAAAATGCCTCAGACTTGGTGGTCAGTGGGGGTAGAAAAAAATGACGTAACACCTGTGGGCAGTAGGAAGTGTTATAGTGCCTAATCACTGGTATTAGTGAGAAAAATAACTTCCATTGTTGGCATCAGTGGGAGGAATAGTGCCCTATCATTGGTATTAGTCGGAGGAATTATGTCCCATCATTAGTATTAGAGGGAAGAATAATCCCCATCATTGGTGTCAGTGGGATGAATAGTGCCCCATTGTTGGTGTCAGTGAGAGGAATAGTATCTTGTATTAGTGGGAGAAATAGTGCCCTAAGGGCCGGATAAAGGCAATCAAGGGGCCACATGTGGCCCATGAGCTGCAGTTTGGAGACCACTGCTTTACAGTGGATGTAAACCTCTGAAATGGAAAGTGAACACAGCATATCCTTTTATTGTGTGCACTTGCCTCAATCTAAAGCACCTAGAGTGATTTTTTTCTGCTCTCCCATTCCTCTGATATCTGCATGAGTAACTTCTGACAGTTTATGCCGACACCCAATAATACCTGGAGACGGCCCTGCTAACTGACAGCCTCAGTTGTGCATGTTTCCCTATAATGCCCTGTACACACGATCCTACATTGATCGGACATTCCGACAACAAAATCCATGGATTTTTTCCGATGGATGTTGGCTCAAACTTGTCTTGCATACACACGGTCACACAAAGTTGGTCGGAAATTCCAAACGTCAAGAACGCGGTGACATATAACACGTACAACGACAAGCTCCGATCGCACAGTTTACGTCGGAAAGTCCGACCGTGTGTACGGGGCCAAAGATTGTGTGGAGAGGGGTTTGCCCATTTTATTTTCCTTCCTGTTCCAACATGACTGTACACCAGTGCACAAAATAAGGTCCATAAAGAAATGGATGAGCAAGTTTGGGGTGAAGGAACTTGACTGGCCTGCACAGAATGTATTACCAAAAGTATTGGGACACCTGCCTTTACACACGCACATGAACTTTAATGGCATCCCAGTCTTAGTCCGTAGGGTTCAATATTCAGTTGGGCCACCCTTTGCAGCTATAACAGATTCAACTCTTCTGAGAAGGCTGTCCACAAGGTTTAGGAGTGTGTCTATAGAAATGTTTGACCATTCTTTGACCAGTCCAAATCATTTGGTGGAGGATTATGATGTGGTTTTTTTTTCAGGGGTTGGACTTGGCCCCTTAGTTCCAGTAAGGCATACCAAGACTTTTTGGACAATTTCATGCTTCCAACTTTGTGGAAACGGTTTGGGGATGGATCCTTCCTGTTCCAACATTACTGTGCACAAATGCAGAAAGCAAGGTAAATAAAGACATAGATGAGCGAGTTTGTGGTGGAGGAACTTGACTGGCCTCCACCCGATAAAACATCTTTGGGATGAATTAGAGTGGAGACTGCGATCCAGGCCTTCTCATCCAACATCAGTGCATGATCTCACAAATGCGCTTCTGGAAGAATGGTCAAACATTCCCATAGACACACTCCTAAACTTTGTGGACAGCCTTCCCAGAAGAGTTGAAGCCGTTATAGCTGCAAAGGATGGGCCAACTCAATATTGAACCCAACGGACTAAGACTGGGATGCCATTAAAGTTCATGTGCGTGTAAAGGCAGGAGTCCAAATACTTTTAGTAATATAGTGTATATACTGTATATATGGTACTGTATGAACCTTAATCTTTCTTTGGACTTGTCACAAAATGACACTTCATTCAATTTCTTGTGTATCGTACATTATGATGTGCTGACGTGTGGTGACATGAGGTTACAGAAAAAGTCAATTTGAATATGATTAACTACTACTAGTTCTACCATGACCTAGATTAAAGGAAACCTTTAGAGAAGCTTTTAATAATTCTGAAAAGGAGAACATTGAAAACTCATTTACACCAGATATACAAGAAAATGTGTGTATTAATATGTGTCGCCATACATTACTTCTGCTGTGTCTAGGTATACTGACTAAGCCTATTTAAGTTAAAATCCGTATTTTTTGCTAGAAAATTACTTAGAGTTCCCAAACATTATATATATATTTTTTAGCAGAGAATCTAGAGAATAAAATGGGGATTCTTGCAATATTTTTTATCTCACGGTATTTGTGCAGCGGTGTTTTAAACGCAAATTTTTGGAAAAGGGACACTTTCATGAATTTTAAAAAATCCAAACAGTAAAGTTACCCCAATTTTTTTGTATAATGTAAAAGATGATGTTACGCCGAATAAATAGATACCAAACATGTCACCCTTTATAATTGCACGCACTCGTGGAATGGCGACAAACTACGGTACCTATGAATTTCCATAGGCGACGCTTTAAATTTTTTTACGGTTACCAGGTTTGTGTTACAGAGGAGGTCTAGGGCTAGAATTATTGCTCTCACTCTGACGATCGCGGCGATACCTCACATGTGTGGTTTGAACACCGTTTACATATGCGGGCGCGACTTCCGTATGCGTTTTCTTCGCTGCGCGAGCTCGCGGGTACAGGGGCACTTTAAATTTTTTTTTTTTTTTTTTTTATTTTATTTATTTTTTTACTTTATAAATTGTGTTTTAAAAAAATTTTTTTTTTTTTTGCTTTTATTGCTGTCACAAGGAATGTAAACATCCCTTGTGACAGTAATAGGTGGTGACAGGTACTCTTTATGGAGGGATCGGGGGTCTAAAAGACCCTCGATCCCTCCTCTGCACTTCAAAGTATTCAGATCGCCGAAAACGGCGATTCTGAATACTGTGTACTTTTTTTAATTCGGCGCCATTGGCAGCCGAGTAAACGGGAAGTGACGTCATGACGTCGCTTCCGGCGTTTACAACAAGAAGGCTGGAACGAAGCTGCTCACAGCTTTGTTCCAGCCCACCCTAGCCGCCGAAGGTACCCGATTGGACACCAGGCCTCCCGATCGCACGGGAGGCCCGGTAACAGCGGCGGGAGGTGGCGGGAGGGGGGGGATGTCCCCTCCCGCTCCTCCGGTATAACAACCGAGCGGCTTTTAGCCGCATCGGTTGTTATACACGGGTAGCCGATCGCCCGCTGTAAACAACAGTACCGGGATGATGCCTGCAGCTGCGGGCATCATCCCGGTATAACCCCAGAAAGCCGAGTACGCATATCTGCGTACGGTCGGCAGGAAGGGGTTAAGCTAGATTCAGGAGGAACAACTGTGGTACCTTATTTTCACTAGTAGGAGCATTATCACTAATCTGTACACAAAATGTAACATACACCAGAATTACATGTACATTTTAGAGGTCTGTTTAATTTGCTTTAAAGTGGTAGTAAACCCTCACATATACCCAGCGAAGTGACTGGCCTCAGGTCATACGCAGGGATGAAACAAATCCTTATACTTAAGTTGTACCTCTTTATCTGCAGTCTTCTCTTCTCTACGTTCATTTGAAATCCAGAATTTATAAAGCTTGTTTGAGTTGCCAGAAAAAGGGGGTGGAGAGATGAAATTACACACTGCAGAGCTCTGTGAGGAGGCTCCTCACTGAGGAGAGCTCTGAGAGCTGATTGGAGGGACACACCCCCCTTCACACAGCACACAGGAACAGAGCTAATGCTGTCAATCAGCTGGAGCTCTCTCCCTGTCACCATTTTTCTTTTGGTGTCAGGAATACTTGTCAGAAGTGATTCATGCTGATAGCAGAGGAATGAGGCAATAGACAGAAATTACACTTAGTGCTCTGGATAGAGACAAGTACACACTATAGAGGAATATTCTTTGTTCATATTTCATGTCTGCGGTTTACAACCACTTTAACACTTTTCAGTATTTTTTGAATCACAAGAGTTGAAAGTTCTGTGAATGAATGAGCTACAAGTGCCACCTGCCTCTGCCGTGATCCATATCCCAGGCTCTGAGGACGGGGCATACTACACACCCTGTGTATTTGAATAAAGTTTTGGGCGTGTGTAAGCCTGGAGCTAAACTTCAGGACTTAAGGATCAATCTTTCCAATTAGCAATATGTGTGCTTTTAATTTACCTACTGCTGCTAACATTTTAAATTAATTATTTTCTTGCAAAACAACTTGGGAAATTAACTGATGCAAAACATCCTTTATTTATAATTAACAACTACAGAAGCAAATTTCTTCAAATTCACTCCGTTGATGATCTCTCCGATTCACCCCAGAATCTGGATTTTCTTTTCCTCCGGGCATATTTTGTAACAGTTTGTTCTCTGCTTGACTGGAACACACATCTAAAAATGTGTCTAGATATACATTATTATTATTATTTTTTTTTTTTTACAGGAAAATTGTCTTGCTAAGAACACTGGGGTATAACGCCCCACATTTCTGACCATATCCTTTGTACCGTTGTGCATTAGACATGTGCACACTGAAATATTTTGTTTCGGAATTTCCGCTTCATCCGAAAAATAAATTTTATTTAGTTACTCCCGAAATTTGTTTTTATTTATTTTGTTTTGTTAAAAAATGCATTTGTCCGAAAATCCAAATTAATTAACCACTTAAAGACTGAGCCTCGTTCTGAGATTTGGTGTTTACAAGTTAAAAATAGTTTTTTTTTCCTAGAAAATTACATAAAACCCCCAAACATTATATATTTTTTTTTCTAACACCCTAGAGAAAAAAATGGCGGTCGTTGCAATACTTTCTGTCACACTGTATTTGCGCAGCGGTCTTACAAGCGCACTTTTTTTTTAAAAAATCACTTTTTTAATTAAAAAATAAGACAACAGTAAAGTTAGCCCAATTTTTTTTTATATTGTGAAAGATAATGTTACACCGAGTAAACTGATACCCAACATGTCATGCTTCAAAATTGCGCCCGCTATTGGAATGGCGACAAACTTTTACCCTTAAAAATTTCCATAGGCAATGTTTAAAAATTTCTACAGGTTACCGTACCAGTTTTGCGTTACAGAGGAGGTCTAGGGCTAGAATTCTTGCTCTCGCTCTAACAATCGTGGCAATACCTCACTTGTTTTGAACAACAATTCAATATGCGGGCGTTACTCACATATGCTTTCGCTTCAGCACGCGAGCTCGGCGGGACGGGCCGTGTTTGAAATTTCTTTTTTTTTTCTTATTTATTTTACCTTTTATTTTTTATTTTTGCACTGTTCTTTAAAAAAAAAAAAAAAAAAAAAAAATTTTCACTTTTATTCCTATTACATCCTATTACATTCCTATTACATGGAATGTAATATTTAATATTTACTTGTAAAAGTAAAAAAGCACAACAGGACCTCTTTAAAAAAAGTCTATTTAAGAGCTATGGGCGGAAGTGACGTTTTGACGTCCCTTTCGCCCTGCAGTGGTATGGAGACGGGTGGGGGCCATCTTCCCCTCACTCCGCTCCAGAGCTTAGTAAATAACCAGAAGCTCTGCTGACTTCCATCATCCAATCATGTGCAAGCAAAAAAGCTTTTTTTTTATGTTCCTTGCACGTGATTGGGTATTTTTTGCAAAGTCAAGCTTTACACAATTTACCAAGCTCTCGAGCACCTGCCCTTGACAGTGCAACTGCACTTTGCAAAGTGCACAGTCCATTTGCCTTTTATTAAATCAATCCCTTAGGTTCTATTAGCCTCTGAAACTGACCCTCACTAAAAACTTACTTACAGGTGTAAAGTAGGATCGAAACAACCCTACATCTTCACCTCAGTTCACTGGGTGAGGAGTTAGAGCCTCGCTGGGCATCAACAAGTAGTGAACACTGGCAGGAATAAAGTGCAGAGTAAAGCCGTGTACAAACGAGCGGAATGTCCGACAGAAAAAGTCAGACGGAAGCTTTTCATCGTCTATTCCGATCGTGTGTATGCCTCATCGGACTTTTTATTTCGAAAATTCTGACGGACCTAGAAATAGAACAAAATGGCAATCATTTTGCTCTTGCAACACTTTGTGGAAAGGTTAGGTAGATAACAGAAAAGGACCACTGTCCTTTGTTTGAAAAATTCTGAATTGGAAACTCAAGGGCCACACCCAAAAGTTTGAGTCCAAAAAAAAAGTTTATGCCAAATATTAACTGGGTACAGTAGGCTACTGTATGCAGGTAATATATGGAATAAAGGACATTTCAGACTCAAATCTTTGAGTATGGCACCTCAGTTGTCAGTTCAGAATTTTACCTACATAACCCAGTGTGGGCGTGGTAACCCCTTGGTGTGTGTGGGCTGTCTACCCACCAATCAGATACCCTACTGGGCCATACCAACAAAACAGTGTCATCAATTGGAACATAAAATGATCATCTGTCTTCAGTTTTTAGGTTCCAGCACCATTGATCCACCCCCCCAAAGCACTGCCCTTTTATGTCACTTTCTATAGACCCTTGCTGCCATTTTCAGGTATCTAGGAATGAATATTACACAAGTATTTTTAATGCAAACTTACAGAAGTTTATGAATATCTGCAATGGGCAAAATGACACTTCATCCTGGTCAATATTTAATAAAATAGTGTATATTTTAGTATTATAGACCTAGCAATAAAAGACATAAGACCTATATAAACCTGAATGATGGTAGGGGTTTAATCACGCATTGGCAGCTTCACTTTTTAATAAAAAAAAAAAAAGAATTGTCGGAAGAGCAATCCATAAAAAAAAAAGAAAATTCTCCCCGCCAAAATAGTAATGTCACATTTAGTAATACCAGTTTTAAGATCCATCGAGTAAACTTGATATAAAGCTGCTATTTGCAGTTTGTAATAAGGCTTTCCTGAAAGCTGCATTTGCTCAGAGCAAGGAAACACTAGGATGTTCGCATCTGGGAAAGTGAGAACAGTGATGAATGTCAAACGCACTTGCCAGCGGACTGAAGAAGAAGCATATAAACTATAATGTATGCATTTGTTTTGCTCCAAGAAAACACAGAGAGACATCAGATAAGCCAAATCTACTAAAAATGGTGACTTTAAATTGTGGCCACGGGCAATGTAATCAATCCTGCCATAATTAAAAATAATTTTCTAGTTTATAGAGGAGGGGGGGGGATAATGGAAGCTGTTAAGGTCAGGAATTTTTGTTGAAGCTAATTCTAATTTAAAAGATTAATAAAATTGCTTTTAGTGATCTTAGAACTTTAAATGGTTTTACATGAATAATGTAATTATTTTTTTTTACTAATGATACTTTTAGTAAAGTTTACATTTACAGTAATTATTGGCCCTGATTCAGGAAGAATAATTAAGGCTTATAAAAAAGTTCTTTTAATGTGGACTCTGTCCAAAAAAGTCAAAGCAGAGGGTCAAGTCACCAGCTGATTGTGTTCACAATTACTGATTTACCGTGCCTTGTTTCACACAGCATTCATAAAGAGTGTCATCCTTTTGGGGGCATTCATAAAGAGAGGGACCCTTTAGAATTCCATTGGGCCTTCACGCCAAAATTGATTGTGTTTGCACCGGATTCATATATCTGTCAGAAACAGGTACATGAATTTGTTGAGGACACTGGACCCTCCTTCCTCATTACTCTTCTTCCTCAATCGAAGTGTCATTCGCACTGATAGGTGCATGGTCAAGGAGTTTTGTTGTGGGGAGGCTGTTAGGAAACTGAGTTCCCCATCAGGTCCACCTCTCGTTTGACTCATCATTTCCCAAATATGGCATTCTCATATTTGGATAATGACATTACCAGCATCCCCACCAATTTGTTTAAATTTGGCCAAGGAACCTCCGGGCCAACAGCTGAATGAAGCCAAGGATAGAGCTCTGTGCGAGATACTGTCACTTTTACGACAGCTTCTCAGCACAGATATGTCCCGCCCTGAGCTCTGACATCTCTCTGTAAGCCAGCTTAGAGCTTGGTTTTAACCTCCCTGGTGGTATGATTATTGCATAATTTTGATGCTCAAAGCGGTACAATTGTTTTGCATGGAAATTTGGCGTTTTATATTGTAAGCCTGTAATTCATAGCAATAACACACTTAAATCCGTCCAAACAAGAGTCTAGTAGACATCCTGAATATGATAAACTTTGAAACACAAAATCATAAATTATAATATAATAAATAACTATAAATAATTATAACAAATAATAATATAATAATAATAATAATAATAATAATAATAATAATAATAATAATAATAATAAAATATTCAATAATGTAATCAAATCAAAAACACTGAAATTTGCTCAGTTGCAGAATTGTCGATGTCATTTCAGTGTTTGATGATGGATTTCCCCACAAAATCACTATCACTCAATTCTGCAAGTGATTCTAATTTATTATCGCTGTTTTCTAGCTGGTCTAAAACCGCTTTTCATGTAAAGGGTCTTGGTTGCTATGGAAAATCTCCAGTTTCCAGGCAAAAAGAACAGTGTATATAATATAAAACTGCATGCAGTGCACTGGACAAACCACTAGGGACAAAAGGGAGGTGAAATTATTTGATACAGTGATGTAATCTGTAAGATTACAGTGTACTGTATGTGCAGTGTGTGTTTCACTTTTTGAATTTGGTGCCGTTCTCTGTCCCCGTGCGTCCCAACGCTCGCAGGGAACGGAGCTCGGCGCTGTGATGAATCGAGCGGAGGACACAGCTCGCACACACAGCGGGGAGACATCGCAGGATCCTGGGGACAAGGTAAGTAACTGTACCTGGATCCTGCGATGCGATCCTGAGTGTGGCTCGGGGTTACCGCTTTTGGTACTGAAAATTCACCCTGAGCCACACTCGGGAATACCGCCAGGGAGGTTAATTACTGCCAGTTTGTTGATTTAAAAATTGAAGGTTCTTAAAGTGTAGGTAGTAAGAAATACCTGAATTTGCCACTCATGTTGGTACTGTTACCAAAACTGACACAATTGCTTGCCAGAATTAGGTGCAGGTAACTTTAAAGAGAACTACCACCAGACATTTGTCGTAAATAACTTTATTGAATTTCTCAAAGTACCTCTGTGTGGTGGCAGCCATCCTGGTGTAGCAGCAGGGCTTTTCTTCCTTGTGCAAAATCTGCTCTCCTGATAAATGGTGGTCTGATGACTAGTAGGTTAATGTTCAAGAAGCTGCAAGAGATTTCAAAAAGCAAAGATGCACAGAATAGATGAAGCAGAAGCAGGGATATCCTTTCACTGCAAGTCAAGTTATCAGGTACAGATTCCTCTCCAGCAAGGCAAACAGTGAGAAGCACAGCAGTGACACCACTAAATCTCACTCCACATTTCATGAGACTAGCAGTCAGAGGCAGCAGTGCTTTTGATGATCTCTCACTACAAATACTATATATATAAATAGTATATATATATATATATATATATATATATATATATATATATATATATATATGAGAAAATTAGGAAAAAAGGTAGAATTTTCAGTGTACTACTTATGTACAATTAACATTTCTAGATGCCCTATACAATATTGTGAATCTTCACCTTTAAAATTTGGGTTTACGTTAAACGTTGGGAACCAGATTGCTACTGAAAATTCACATTTGTAAAGCTTTGCAAATAGATGATAGGCTGGTGAAAAAAACAATTGCACGTATGGCAATCAGGGCAATTAAAAGATGTTAGTTATCACTCATTTATAATGTTTATACAATTTATTTTCCCCTAAGGCAGTTGAACTTTTTATCATTTGGGGACTTCTCAAATTTACACTTGCCATAGTTGCTAATTGTTTCTGTGCAATGTAAAGTCATCAGTAGACACCAACTACATTTTTTAAATTATGACTTCCCCAGACTGGCAATCATGGCTGCTTTTGCAAGTGTTACGCTGGGGATCCACATGCTACCTCTCCATGCTAGTTTTACATTTCCTTTACTATTGTTTTAACCAGTGATTCTCTATGAAAATATGAGACTAACCTGTTTCGTAAAACCCGTTGTTAAGTAATTTACTCCATCTCTTTTACTAGCTTTGGTTTTCACTGATGATATAGGTACATTATATGGCCAAATGTATGTAGGGACAAAGCAATAAATGTAGGTGTTTCCAGTGAAGGGTACTTTTAATGCTACACCTTACAAAAACTTTTTAGACAATTGTGCGCTTCCAACCATGTGGCAATAACTTAGGGAAATTTTTTTTTTTTCCAGCATGAATGTCCCTGTGTACAAAGACGATTCCATAAAGACATGGTATGACGAGTCTTGGGCAGATAAACTCAAGTGACCTGCTCAGAGCCCTAATTTGAATCCTTCCAAATACCAAATGAATAGGAAGGTCATTTGTGGGCCAGGTATTCTTGTCTACTATCAGCACCTGACCTATTTCCTATTTTGGCTGAATGGTTTCTCATTCTCAAAGACATGCTCTAAAACCTCATGGAAGGCCTACCCAGAAGAGTTGTTTTAGCTGCAAATATTCCATACAATGGAATACAATGTCCAACAGGCTTATATATCTATGATAGCCAGGTGTCCAGAAACTTTAACCTGCATAGATGAATGAGGCCTGGATGTTATCTGTGAAAACTACTTGAGGCTTTGATAGAAAAAAAGTTTGAGATTTCTGTAAGCAGCTGGGTAGAAATGAACAAACCAGACCTGACAAACTCAGACCGAGATCAGCTCAGTTCACATAAAGTGTATAGCAGCGACCTAGCTTGACTTAGTTCTGTCTGTTCTTCTGTGGCTCCAGGAAACAGGAGCAGGAGCCAAAACTTTTCTTTTTTAGTTTTTGGATAGCGTGAGGAAGGATTAAAACACCCATTGGGTGTTCATTGTTGCTATCTGGGCTTTGTTGGAGAGATTATTACAGTGACAATGGTTTCACCAAGCAAGAAAGAAGTAAATATGTGCAACAGAGACAGAAATAAAAAGTTCTTTAGGTGGTAGATTTATGGCACTGAAGCCTTCAGGTGAAAATGGATGACAGTTTTCAATTTTTATAATGTCAATGGTATGCTGATGGTGCCCTTGTGGGACATCCAGATGGTAGGCAGCTTCCGCACACTGAAAGGTTACCACAATCACCTTGGGTTGTGAAGAGAATATTTGGATCTGGAACTAAAGTGCCACACTGAACTGTTCAAGGCCAAAATGAAATTTATATCAAACATAAATTTGGTACAAAATCCAGCGCGTTTGAGAAGCCAAACCAACTGCAAAGAGTTGCTGTGTTAATACACTTTGCCATGGCCTCGGGACTCAAACATTTCAGTGTGGCACTTCAATTAAAGATCTAAAAATTAAAAGTTGACAGGGATTCTAGTCTTCCCCTACCCTGCTGTTGAAAATTTCCCTCATTTCCTGTTGATTGAAAACATTGGTCATCGATACAGTAAGTGAGGGGATATCTCTCTTAGGAGGGTCCCATAGATCAGTGAAATGCCAACAGGGGTTCCCTAACTTTCCCCACTCCATCCTAATGCAAAAAAAAAAACAAAAAAAAAACCTTTTGGCTATATTTATATTTTTAAACTATAGGCTTCAAATTGCCATGTGCCAATGATGTCATGCCCTATTGATACAGCGACCTTGAAACCTAGCAAGAGTCAAATTCTTCTTTTTAGAAATGGTAGCACCAATGCAACCCTTCTTAATTTCTCACAATGAAATGCAGAACATCTGCCAAAAACTGCCACACTGGAGAATCCTTAATGCCCAGGGCTTCTAGGATGCCGTGTACCAAAGAATTGTTAAATTACTGGCATTAAAAGACATCTAGTGAAGCCTATCACTTTAAAGGCCAGCAAGGTAGCAGTATGATGTTGGTATTTGGACACCTGATCTACCACCTCCTAATTCCAAAAAGACAGAACCTTCCTCCAAATACATACCCTTTTGCTCTAATAATAAATACCTTGAGGAATTTAAACAGTATTTACTCTTGCAACACTTGTGAGCCTTTTCAAATGTGAGACAAAAAATAAAGGACCCTTATCCACACAAAGCAAACCTTTTACTTTGTTTTTGACATTTTCATTTTTAAAGCTTTTATATAAATCCTTTTGAAGCCCCTGAATTTACCCTTAACATCAGTGCATCCTCTACCATATTCATTATTCCATCCTTACATCTATAATTTCCCCTCCATTCTTTTCCTTTCATGTAAACATTTAAGAATTTGTCCCTGCTGGGTCTGAGAGCTTTTCTGACAATGTGACCCGTCAACTACTTAGTGGCTGCATATGTTTATGTGTTTGAATTCCTTTGCGTCTCAATTTTTTTTATATCAAGGCTAAATGGCTTGTTATTTAGAACTGGCACAGATGCATACAATTTAAATGTAATGTACAAAGCCAGCATAATTGAATTTTTTTAAAAATAAAGTGAAAACACAAATCAAATATTTAAGTGGCCTTCACATGTGCAAAGAGTTCAGTCTTTGCCCAACAGATTGTGCATTTTTCAATAGAGTGTGTCATAAATATAAAATATGAGTTGAATAAATCAACACAAAGCTCTTGTTCACATCAGTCAGCCATGCTGAACACATGGCTGCTACTGTGAGAGACACACTGCTGATGCGCCTATCCCGGTGGAGTACACGGTTTACTTTTTTTTTTTTTTTTTTACAGAACTTTATTGAAAAGTGACAAGTGACAATTCAATACAGTCCTATTTACCACAGCAATGTTATTATGTGGTCATTTGAGTTAGAACCAACTGTACAAGTACTGCATGTAGTACTTTTTTTCAGAGAACTTACACCATTAAAAACAAATCATTTTGCCTTGTCTATGTAATTGGGCTTTGCTGAAAATAGCTGCCAGAGTAGCCCCAAGGCATCTGGTGTGAACCAGCTCTTTAAGGGATAATCCACATTGAAAAACACAGTAGAACTTAATACTTTTCTATAGCTTCTAAGGACAAAATCTCTAATATTTAAATATACCTATTCATTCTGTCTGTTTCTGAAGCTGTGATCATTGCTCATACATTGCTTGTATATAATTTAGTTTCCTTCTTAAGCAAGAAAGCTTTAATAATTTGTTGTAAGTGTCCACCTTACTCTGGGGTCACTAGTTGTATTTGTGGTTAATTTTTTTTTTTATCTAAAGGAGTAGAGCGTTTTCACTTTCAATATGAATTATTATTTTACAAAGTAAATGTGCCAAAGTAAATGTCTTAAAAGGAAAGGTGAAACAAGCCAAAAAAATAAATAAATATATATATATATATATATATATATATATATATATATATATATATATATATATATATATACAGTATATATCATGTGCAAGGAGAATAAAATAACATGATTTTTGCTTTCACATGATTGGCTGATTGGTGTCAGCACAACTTCACCTAATTCGCTAAACTAAGTGAATTTTCTCTTTGTAAAATTAATTTTCACTTAGCTTAATTAATGAGGTAAAGCTGTACTTTTTTTTTGAGGGGGGGGGGTATAGTTTTGGACAGCGCATTCTAATTTTTTTCACCTCAGTGACTAAGTTAGGAAAAATTGGCTTTTCAAAGTGAAAATACTCTTTTAGTAAAGCAGAGTCAATGTTTACTATTATCATTAGTGCTGTATTTCACATACTGCTCTCATTGTCCTCCATGGGTCTCCCCTGTTGTACAATTTTAAGGTGTGTTGTTCTTAATGCACCTATGTCATGTATTGCTTAGTGGAACACCTCTTTAAGATGTATTATTCCATTGACCTCACCTTCCACACATTACAACTTTTTCACAAAAAGTGCAGTGGCCTCTTAAATTTGTAGTAGTCGTAAAATAATTGAAGCTTATGTGTTGAGCTACTAAAGGCATATAGGCTGTTTACTTTGCAAAGGACTTTTCAATGTGCAAGGGAATTTACACCTTACCCAATCACTGGCAAAAAAAAAAAAAAAAATAACAGTATTATTACTTTCACATGACCGGACAATGGAAGTCAGCAGGGCTTTACCTCATTCACTAGGCTTTGGAAAAAAAATCCCTTGGAAAGTGAAAATTATTTTGCAAAGTTAACAGCATGGTTGCCTTCAGTAAATCAACCCCTAAGGGTTTATTATTCTATGCAACAGAGAAGGGGTCTGGTCTACTGGAGGAAAGAATTTCATTTTTAAATAGCCCCCTTTTCTGACAAAGAAAAACCTCTTCATTTTGAAAGCCAACATTTGTTCAGTTTTATAATTTGAAAAAAAAAAAAGGTAAGGTCCACTTTAAAGGAGAAGTACAACCAAAGCTCATTTGGCTGTACTTCTCATGTGGATCACAGGAGTGCAGATCGTTCTGGACTCCTGTGACCTGTTTTCAGCAGACAGCAGGCTGAAGCCTGCTGTTGGCTGATGTCACAGAGCCAGTTCTGGTGTCAAGACCATAATAATAAGGCCAAGAACCACCCACATGCCTGGATGGCCCACCGCTCAACCTGTCAACGAGCCGCTGAGAGCCTGAGCTGGCCACTCCTGCCCCCTCCACAGCCCAGTGAGCGAGGGGGGGGGGGCAGAGGAGATAGCAATGACTGACAGTCACCAGCTCTCTGCTCAGGGATCCCTAAGAACCAAGCAATCAGTGGTGTTTGATTGCCAGGTTCTCAGTCTTATAGCCAGTGGGAGACAGATGCAGCATCGGACTGATGCTGCATCCACCTAGGTAAGTATAGTTCTGGAAAAAAAAAACACCCCATACTTCTCTTTTAACATTAGAACTAGAAAAAAGTAATATTCTCAACATTGCCAACAACTAGAATCCTGCTATCATTGTATAGTTTGCTCTGAAAAAAAAATAGTCAGAGTCTCATGAGCTGCTATGGAGAACACCTGCAGTCTTGTTGGAGACTCCTCTTTATGAAAGATTTTCAGAGTTGGAAGCTCCGTCTGACAACTTCATACTCTAGTGTAGTCAATGAGCTGACACCTAGCCTGAAGATCCCTCTGCCCACTTTGATCACGGTGTATTGCTTACAGTATAACAGTGTACAAGGGAAAAAAACAAGACTTCAGATACTGTCAGAGGATGCAGCACCTTCACTACTCCTGGCTTAAGCCAATTCTTTATCACGTGTCGGAGCGAGCTGACATGACACATGACATCTTACTTATTGTAAAATCACTGCACATATTTCTCTGGCGCATTGTCTCTTTTAACAGCATGATTCTCCTCTCACGTTTTTGTAATTTAGTGACACTTTCCGGAATGACAGGTCATGTTCTTGGGCTCATGGAAAAAAAGATTTACCACTGTCTGACTTATTAGATGCCTTATTTACAGCCGTTCCCCGACATTTCAATGATCTGTCTACCTGATTCAGGCTTTTTGATGAATTCCTGTTTAAACCTTCAGCATGTCAGCATTCCTCACCATGCTAACTCAACAGGACCAAAATAGAACTCACATTTAAGTGATCATGAAAGGTCACAGTTTAAAATGCGTAGCCACACCATGAATTGGTGCCATTTGGAAAAAATGATACAGAACTAGGAGTTGCAAATTTAAAATCTTTTGTGTTTTTGTGTCTTCCACTCACACTAAGGTTAAGTTCATGCAACTAAAACTAATACTGTGCTGATCCTAATTAAATAAACAAATACATAAATATAAACAACACAATTAATACAGTGAATATGCCCCATTCCAATATAAAGAGCTATAATGATCCATAAAGTGCCTAATTATATTCACAAAGTGCCAAGTGCATTAACTCAGGTGACAATATAAGGTGACATGCCCAATCTCCCATTCTTCCAAACACTATGGTACTCTCCTATGGACACTCAAAGGGTGGTGAACTAACCTCCTATTATTAACCAATTTAAGAATAAGTTAACTTTAAAAAAAATAAAATAAATGCACATTTTTCTGCAGCTAAATTGGATTGGGGCATAATAAAGAAATTATAAAGGTATTTTTTTAATAACAAACATGTTATACGTACCTGCTCTGTGCAATCATTTTGCACAGAGCAGCCCCAATTCTCTTCTTTATGGGCCCGCTGCCAGTGCTTCTGGCTCCTCCCTCCTTCTGAGTGCCCCCATAGCAAGTGACTTTCAATGGGGGCGCTTATGTGGGCTTGATCCAGAACCACACTGTGCGGGGTTGATTTGCTAAAACTGGAGAGTGCAAAATCTGGTGCAGCTGTGCATGGTAGCTAATCAGCTTCTAACTTCAGTTTGTTTAATTAAGCTTTGACAAATAAAACCTGGGGCTGCATGATTTCTATGTAGAGCTGCACCAGATTTTGCACTCTCCAATTTAGTAAATCAACCCCTGTGTGTCCATTGACAAACACAGTGAGGCTTGGCCCCACCCCTTGACTCTCTTCTAACAGGCTGCAATTGAGAGCAGCAGGAGCCAATGGCTCATGCTGTTGCCTCCATTTCCAGTATGGATATGGATAAAGTAAAAAACATCCGGCCTTTGCAACCACTTTAGGTTTATGAATTGTGTTGATGTTTTTTGTATCTATATATTTGGGATTCGCTCTGTTTTTCAACATTACTTTACAACACCTATTTGATATTTACACAGCAGCTGGGTTACGGTGGTTACAGAAGTGCAAAAATTTGAACAAATTCATATTTCCTCTACAGGTGTCTTGAGTAGTTGATAGCCAAGTGTTTGATAAGCTGAGAACTTTCTTCATGATTAAAATTGACCTAAACTCTGGATGATGGTGAGTTTGCAAAGGAAGCAAATGCATGAACGCGGGACCTGTAGGAGACTCTAAAATCCAACCTTTATTGTCATAAATAGTGTCACAATATTCATGGCCATACTGTAGATATTGCTGTCTGAGAGACTAGCACATCTAGTAACAGTCCTTGCCTTATGCTGGCAAGAGGAAATTGTCTTCTGGAAAGGATATCAGTTTTCTGTCCAGATATGTGCAACACATATTGAACTTTGCTATAATGCTTACAGTAATATTAGATAACTTTCTGGATGCTTAATTACAATATTGGCTTTACAGTATGTGGCATGCTTGCTTTAGCATTTCTGTAGCTTTGCTAAAAGACTGCAATATGGGTGTTACTTTCAACCAATTCTATGTGAATGTGTTTGCGTACTACACTATTTATTACAATACAGGATGGTTTTATGAGTTTCCTAGAGGTGCGGATTATATGTGCTTGTTGTTGCTGAGAGGTAGAATAAATATGGCCTTACCCTCAGTCTAGTACAGTCTCCTCTCCTATACTGGAATTCCTTACGCTGATCCTGATTCAACTCTGGTCTGGAGGACATTCACCAACATATAACACTTTCCCCCGAGCCTTACTGTCCCTGACCCACCCCTTTCATTCACTGGATTTCAGTTTTTTTTAACAATGGAGGCTCAGCATCACATGCTAGTGTTTCAAAGGGTAGTCTGCATGCAAAAGCAGCCTACATAGGAATAACTATTCTATCAGACTAACATCCATCCATCAAAACATTTTGATATTCACATAACTACTCCCAAGAGCCAGCTCACTGCTTGCATCGGCACTGAGGTCTCTTGGGTGAAGTACTGAGGCCACGCATTAAAATGAGAAGAAAAAAGGTTTCATCTTAAACTATGTAGAGGGTTCTTTACTGTAAGAGCGGCAAGGATGTGGAATTCCTTTCCACGGGCGGTGGTTTTAGTGGGATAAGCACCTGAATGACCACAACATACAGGGATATACAATGTAATACTGACATATAATCACACACATAGGTTGGACTTGATGGACTTGTGTCTTTCTTCAACCTCATCTACTATGTAACTATGAGGCAGGGTGCTGGGATGGTTTACTTGAGGGGGCAAAGCTATCGATCATCTGCCTGTCCTCCATTCATAGATCATATTTCATTCATAGAAACTGTGGTACGGCTTCTATGAATGAAGCAGCTGAGCAGAAAGGGTGGGTATAGTCTGTCTGTCTTGATGAGAGTTTGTGACAGCCTTAGTTCTATTAATTCCCACTGCATCAGAAGATTAGGGCAACTTAGGGTGGGGTGGGGGGGGGCATTGACAATGGAGAATTTCGATGAACAGAAGAGCCATCATATTATGCTACTTCCCTCTTGTCTTTTTTCTCTGCTCCATAAATACATTTATAAGCCATGAGTTTTGTTTTCTTCTCCTGCAGTACTCTCTTCCTACAGGTCCTGCCCATACCACTATCTGCCTCTTATATGTCATCCAGGAGCCAGCTGTCCTTTATGGCTTCTTATAGAGTTCTGATCAGTTCAGTTCAATTCATATACAGTGCATTCTAGATTGCCCCAATGCCTCCTCAGATTTACTTAAGCCAGCCATAGATGGATGAAAATGTATACAAATCAGCAGGAATCATCCGCATTTTGATCCATCTATGGGCAGGCTGGTTGTACTTAAGTTGATCTATTGATCGACTTTAGTACAACCAGCCTGACCGTTTTTTTTCGTTCAATCACTGCCAATGGCTATAGTTGCTGGTAGGAATCATTGCATTCTGACAGCCAGGAAACCCCCAACTTTTAAAATATCATTGCTCTGCGGGAGAGATTCCCCCATTAATACTGACTATGTTGATGGGGGAATCAAGCTATTTTCTTTCCTTCCACCCATGGTGGAAGGAAAGAAAATTGCATAATGTATGGCCTGCCTAAGTATTCAAGGGGGTTGCGGGCAGCTAGGGCACATATTTTTGCTCTCTACCCTCCTGAAACAATTGCAAATATATACTATATATATCTATGTCTAGATAGATAGATAGATAAATAGATAGATAGATAGATAGATAGATAGATAGATAGATAGATAGATAGATAGATAGATAGATCAATCGATCTATATAGATATAGATATAGATATATATAGTATATACATAACTATATATATTGATATATATAGATATATAGATATATATACTATATATAGTATATATTTGCAATTGTTTCAGGAGGGGAGAGAGCAAAAATATGTAACATAGAAAAGGAGAGTAAGGCTCTGTTCACACTACAGCAACTCCAAAGTTACACAATTTTGAGTGTGGCTTTGCACCTCTCTTGTAACTTAAGTCCCAAGAAAGTTGCATAAAAGTAGTGCAGGCACCTTTTCAAAGTCGCTGCGCCTTTAAGTGGATAGTAGTAGTAGTAAATCGCCATTGAAATCAATAGCCTAAAATCAATAGCCTACAACTTGTCATACGACTTTATGTGTCCAAAGTGTAAAGGAAATTTGTAAGTTCTGTATATAGTTGTATTCTATTTTGTATGTATTGCACACTGCACTCATTGTGCACACAGCACTAATAATGTTTTCATTACATGTTGCATTCTTTCGAGTCCTGATTAGAATTTAGACTGCCTATGTTACGCCCCTTGTTATCATAAAAGTACAATTGTAATTTTAACGTGATACCTATGTAACCATGTATAAAAAACTTATATTGCGCTGAATAAACAGAACAGTTATTTGGAAAGATGTTGAGTGTATCATTTGCGTCTGTTCCTTACCACAGTAGTTATTAATTTGGAACCACTAATCAATATGAGGACAGGAGTTGCCTATCTATAAACTTGCAGGACAAACGTCACATGACAAGTTGCAATAGTGTGAATGAAGCCTAAGGCTGGGTTCACACTAGTGCGAATTGGATGCAGATTTTCGGCATCCAATTTGCATAGCAGGAGATTGTGACTGGCTCTCTATGGAGCCAGTTCACACATCTCCGCAGCGGCTCCGCAAATTGCACAGGAGCCCTGTGTGTCTTTTGGCCCGTTTCAGGTCCGGATTCAGCCCAAAATTCGGGCTGCAACTGGAACTGAAACGGTGAACTGAGACGCACCGGACTCCAGCTGTGAGCTGCATGTGTTCTCCAGTGTGAACACAGCCTTAAAGTAAAGAAGGAAGGGCAAGGTAGGGTCCGCTTTAAACATGAGCAAACTGATTGAAACTAAGCTTATTCATCTAAATTTTCAAGAGCCCCATACCCTTTATCGACTTTTCAAATAATTATAGCAATGAGTAAAAAAAAAAAAAAATCTAGCAAAATATTATGTAATCATTTTACTCATCGCTTCAGTATAATTTACTGATCACAAACGTAACTGTTATTTCAGTACTTTAAACGACCTCTCACACTTCCCTCCCGATTGCTCTGACATAGAATTGAACTAAGTGCTTAAGAGTACAAAAATGATGAGTAGAAAATTAATGATTTATTCAAGATAAGACATATCGTATGAAAACAGCTTATTATTTTCTTAGCAGTGGAAAATCTATTATAAGGGAAAAAAAAGAAGAGTTGTATTGAGCAGGTCTTCGAGAAAAAGACAGAGCCTGTAATACTTTAGTGTCCTTTTATCAACTGAATACTTTAATAACATTCTTGCTCTTCAGAAGATAAAAACTTTCTCAGTGGAGGAAACGGAGGAGCATCATAAAATATTTTGTATGCATACTAATCAGTAATCCTTTGTTTTCCTAAAATACAGACATGTTAATACTAAATATATATATATATATCTATATAGATATCTATATAGATATATATCTATATAGATATCTATATAGATATATATAAAGATAGATATCTATATATAGATATCTATATAGATATCTATATGGATATATATATATATATATATATATATATATATATATATATATATATATATATATATATATATGTATATTTTTTTTTTTATTGCAAACCAAAAGCAAACATGAGGGTTCTGAAAATAAATGTAACATGCTAATCTTTCTGGAAATAGACGTAACATACTTGCTCATTTTCTTAATTTTGTAAGCCAGTCCCCTATCTATTCCGACTCAAGTATGTCCTGCAGAAAGTCCCACAACTTAAAATTCTGGAAGGGGGTGCAAAAATGTACCTTCATGCACTGAGGACTAAGAACAAGGTTTAAAACCCAACTGAAGCCTCACACCTTTATATCTCTTAATATTCCAGTGTCCCCACATGCTATGGTTTGTCAATACATTTAGCTGTAATTATGCTTTAAAGAGACACTATTGCAATGACTATCACTATCACCAATTCAAACAAATTCAGACAATTAACCCAAGCTGCTTCTCTGCTCAGTTTGTGCCCTTGCCCTGTTGCGAGTATGGGGGAACATGTGACCTCCCCCATATGACAGTGCTCAGGCCTAACTGGCCAATCACCAGGCCTGAACACTGTCACAAGGGGGAAGCATCAGCATACACACAGCAAACTCCTATGTTTTCCAACTCTGGAGTTTACTTAGGATGGACTACCTTGGTGGGGAGGAAGAAAAGATGCTGAATGGGTGAAAATATCTTGCTTGAAGGTTGGGCTATCAGCAGGCACGACCATTCTGCCCTAAATGGGTAAGAGACAGTTGGATTGATTTACTAAAATTGGAGAGTAAAAAATCTGGTGAAAACTGTGCATGGTAGCCAATCAGCTTCTAATTTAAGCTTGTTCAATTAAGCTTTGACAATAAAAACCTGGAAGTTAATTGGTTTCTCTGCAGAGCTGGACCAGATTTTGTACTCTCCATTTTTGGTAAATCAACCCCAATGTCTTTAAAGAACATCCTTTACATTTAGTAAACAGAGCTGAGTAACAGCCACACCCCTCATCACAAGCACCCTCACACAGATTTCTGCTCAAATAACCTCTAATGCTTTCTGGAGGAATCTCAGGGTTCCGTGGAAGTCAGGTTGAGAATGGCTATGGGTTTGGGTATCAATTGACATGAGATTGTCCAGCTTGTGAGAAATAAATCTCATTCCTGAGGGTTTGTTGCACAAGCATTCTCCTACAGACTTCTATTGCAGAGGAAGAAAGGTAGCCATTCAAATAACCTCTAATGCCTTCCGGAGGAATCCTAGGATTCTATAATAGTAAAGATAAGCTGGCAACCCAATAGCTTCTTCTTTCAAAGGATTTTATTTTAGCACTTATACTAGATCGTGTATTGCTGTTGTGCTAAAATAAAATCCTTTCAAAGAAGAAGCTTTAGGGTTGCTGGGTTATATTTTCTTAATATGGACTTCCAGTGAACGACACGGTCAGTGCACCAACTTCACTCACGCAACCTCTAATATAGTGGTAGAGCTTGGGTGAGTCTTTTTAGGAATCCTAGGATTCCATGAAAGCTGGGTTGAGAATGGCTGATTTAGATGTTATATAGGTTTATGTAGCCATTGCCAAAAATTTGTCCATCCTGTGATATAGAAACCTCACCTGTGAGGGTTTGTCACTTAACAGTGGAACCGCAGGATCCCTTGGGATAATTTAAATGAGAATTTTGAACTAAAAAACAGAGAGGAGAATGCATTTTTAGGACTACATTTCCTTTTAAAAGGTTTAGAAACCCCTCCAACCAATTTTCTTTCTCGTAGAAAGGCTGAGGTCTGAAATTGCACCTAGAAATAGGCAATGTGGCCAGTTTAAATGCAAATCATGGCCAGCAGAGCACTTCTTTAATCTCCTGACATGCTTCAACTCTTGCCTATATTTCTCTCCCCTTGTTCTGAAAACACATTGCCAGTAAATAAATAATTCTATTTTCTCTTTGTCCCATGCATCGTCTCATTTTAATATGTTTACTTGTTTACCGGATTACGACCGTGCCTTGCTTCGGCAATGAAAAATTGAAAGGGCAGGCAGCGGAATAAAGAAAAAATGGATCTGAGACTCGTACACTTCCTAAAAGCCTCTACATTCACTGTGCAGCAAGACAGGAGGATGTGGATTGCATAAGAATTCAATTAATTTGTACATGAAAGAGACAATTTTTAGTAGGCCATTAGCCTCTATAATGGTCTCATATACCAGAAGCCAGTCATTTGTAACCCCGCCAGAGGAATGACAAACTGCCTGTTACAAATCTCGCTAAAGCTAAACTGTTTTATAAATGACACGCTTAACCCTTTGGTGCCACCAGTGCAATTAGCTACAATGATGCAGATTAATAATTGAAAAGCTTTAGCTAAGCTCAACAAACATATCGAAAACACCCATCAATCACTAGCAAGAGAGCTGAATAATTGTCAGAGCGAACTGTTTGTGACAGCTATAAATATCCAGAGCTTTTATTCCCAATCTTTTCATTTTGATATGCAAATGACATAAACAAATAGTGGAAAAAACTGCCCATGGAGCAATTAAAATGTTCAATAAAACTCGGTAGATTGGGAAAATGATTTATTTTAGTGGTTGGTAAAACAATGTTGGCTTAATTGTGTAGTGCTCTGAATTCTCTAGTATGTTGTAATGTTGGCGGGATATGAGCTGCTTAAGCATTTATTTTGTGTATTTATACAGGGCTGACCTACTGTGTTTCATACCATTAGGCAAAACTTTTTTTTTTAGTTCACGAAAAGATTGGAGAGGCATTAGAACACCTGTCAGGTTTTTATTGCTGTCTGAGCCCCCATTAGGGAAATTGACACTAACTTTTAAGGACTCTCCTCTCACTTCCTGTTTTGGCCATGGGACTGGAAGCAAAATGAAATCTCCACAATGGGACTTAGACAACAAAAAACATACATTATAACCCTCCCTTAAGCAGCCCATAGATTATGCAATTTTCATTATTTCCACTGCGGGTGGAAGGAAAGAAAATTGCTTGATTCTTCCTTCAACACAGTGAGTTGTTGAAGGGGGAATCCCTCCCGTGTGATGATCACTGCTGGTGGCTTAAGCTGCTTGTAGTGATCGCATGAAAAAAATCCAACAGGTTTAAAGAGGAGCTCAAGTTTCCCCCCCAAAAATGTAAAGTTTTTTTAAACTTTTTACTTTTAATATAAGGACAATTACCTGATCCTGGATCCAGCGCTGTCCTCGCCCAAGTCGATTCTTCAATTGGCTTTGGGTGCAGTCGCCGGCATCTTGATTGAAGGCTTCACAGCCGGCTTTCAACTGCAGATGCGAGAGCTGCGCTGCCCTTTGTGATTGGTCCTGTAGTCTTCTGGGACCTGTGCTGTGATATGTCCCAGAAGGCTGCAGAGGTGGGGGGGGTGAACTTCCTCCAAGAGAAGTAGCGGAGCAGGTACCCGCCCCTCCCAAAAAATAAATAAACTGCCAAATTTAAAGGAGGAGGGGGGAGGAGGAGGAAGAGCGGAATTTCTCCTTTTGGGTAAGGTTCTGCTTTAAGTCGACGGATGGATGGATCAACTTCAGTATAACCAGTCTGCCAATACAATTATCCAATCTGGGCCGGTCCCTGCTGAACCAGCCTAGATTCGATCCATCTATGACTGGCTTTACTCTATCCAAAATGAAAAAAAAATGGTTATGCCTTTAAGAGCCTTAAACTTCACTTTAATGGATAGCAAATACAGTTTCACTGTGTAGGAGATGAGGCTTAAAGAGAATGTCCACCTTTGCAGCCAAATTGGGATAATACCTACTTTATATTTCTTACATTTCCCGATTCACATAGCAAAACATAAAAAAAAAAAAGTTTACTTTTTAAGCATGTTCTTTTCTGGAACTTCCAGCAAGGAAAATGCTACTTAGTTCTCTTTGTTACAAGGGGGGCTGGAAAGTTGCACTTTTAACCCTATCTGGAGGCAGATACAGTATCTCTTCAATATCTAATCAATATTGGATTTGAACATGATCCCTGAAATTCATAAAGACTGGTGCAGACAGAGTTTGAAAGTGTCTAAAAGTGGTGCAGCATGCGCCAAATTGATGCACCTGTCTAGAACCTGTACTTGAAATTTTAGAACACTGGTATCTGTGCCAGGGTCTCTCTCTCTGCATAACAAAAGATTTGATCTTAATAAGCTCCACTTTCATAAGATACAAGCTGTCAGAATTTTTTTTTGAATATGGCCTAGGCATTGAATCACAATATGGAAGTGGCACATTTTAGAACTGACTGAATTTGGCGCTATTGTCGGAGTTGTTGTCGGAAACAAAAGTGTTGCAGTTTCTTAAAGTGTTTGTATAAATGATGCCTGTAAATGTCTTATATCAGATCTTTCATGGCCGATCACGTGACCTCTGGTCGCTCTTCTACCCCAATTTAAGGGCTACAGCGGGAGGATCTGAGATCCCCCTCTGACGTCAGCCAGGGAGGTCAAGTGACCGATGTGCTGGCTGCTCAGCCCCCCCCCCACTGTAGACGCCCTTATATGGGGGCAGGAGAGCAGCTGGAAGTCACATGACCAGCCATAAAAGATCTGAGATAAGGTATTTGCAGGCTTTGTTTTATACAAACATTTACACAGTGTAGGATGGATTGATAGAACAGAGGGGCTGGCAGTAATATTATTTACCTTTACTGCCAGCTACTAATAGTGCCGGGGGGGGGGGGGAACGGAGATGGCTCACACACACAGGTGCTGACAGACAGGGAGGGAGGGGGAGAGAAGAGAGCGGCAGGATGACTGAGGCACGTAACCTGACCACGGTATCATGGATCAGCAGCCATGATTACCGTGGTCATCACACTAAGGGGGCACAGGAACAGGCGGGATCAACCAGGTATTTTACAGCTTAGAGAGGGATAGGTTAGACAGCACAAGGGAACAGGATCTCTTTTTTTCTATAGTTACAACCTCTTAAATGAAATTGGCACAACACATTACCAAGAGGGATAATGCCAGAAAAGGTGCACAGAAGCTTTATTGAATTCTCCCTTATTTGCCTTAAAGGGTTTAGGAGCTTGGCTTCTCTATTCTATGTTAATGAGAACTGGACTCAGCACAGCAATCAGGATAGCTCATGCTGAGAAATGTTGGCAGTCAGCCATGACACCTTCTCCTCAGAAGCATCTAAAAGGTACACAATATTTATTTAACATTTTTAAATCATGTTGTGTGAATGGGAACACATAACAAACAAATAATGGGGAATTCTCAAATTATACTACAAAATGTTGTACTTAAAATGTATATCCAATGCTAGGTCCACTTACATATAAACATATCTCGCTACAAACTTTCTCTGTTATTTATCTGTTATTTTTTTTCCTCTGTTATTTTTTCAAAAGAGTCAGATTCAAAAGTGAATATAACTAATTTAGGTGATAAAATATGATTATCTCATAATCAAACCTGCACACTTATAATATTTCTAATTTGTATGTAAAAGCAGTTATTACTGGTTGATTTTTTTTTTTTTACGGTACAGGAAGCAGGATTTCATGTTACTTTTTAGAAATATCTTAAAGTGTTATTACACTCTCCTAATTTTTTTCTATTGGCCCCCAGGAGGTTTATGGCACAATCAGCCAGTACGTACTGCTAATTAGGACATTATGACAGACTTACCTGTCTAGAGAAGCCCTCCAGCGCTGCGCTGTCACCGCTCCTACAATTCCCCGGTGCTTCCCTCCTCACTCGGTCTTCCTCCCAGGTTCGCTCTCACTGGCCGCTCGAAGAGCCACGCCACGATGGCATGCCATCAAGAGCCATTTCACCATGGCACGGAGTGGGTGCCGCAAAATGTGGCCTGAGCTGTGGATGTCCAGCTCAGACTACAGTACCGCTGACAGGCCAGAAGAGGCACTTATGAAAAAAGAGACCACTAGGGTCGCTTAAGTCATAAAAACCCTACCTGTCAGCAGTTTTTCTAAATTTGACTTTATCATCACTTTAAGATACATCATCAGAGTCCGTTTTCCTTATCTGCTTCTTCACTGCATTCATTTTCATTTACTCCAAAGAAACTCTTCTGTTTTCAATCATTAGCCCATCCTATGAAGTGTTTCACTAGAAGCAAACCCATTAAGAGTCTTGGTCTTACCGGCTCATTCTTGGTGTCATTTGTCAATGTATATAAATATCAACAGGGATTAATATGCATGCTTATAATGGCTATAAGCTATCTGGGACAATGGCTTTATTGGCTACTACAGACTGCTTGATGTGCCAAATTGCTTCAGTTATAGATAGTGCTGGCAAACAATATGTGATTCAGAGCTGCAACAGTACCTGTACGCTGCAGGTTACAATCAGCAATGAATGAATCTTCAAGGATTCTCTCCTCTGGCAGTATAGTAAAGACAAACCTGCAATCTGCTTCTCAGGTTGGATTGTTTACTGTGTATCTCCAGCAATAAATGAATTGGGGAAAAAAAATCCAAATGAATCTTCATCAAAGGCTGGTCCCTCATCCATTTGTAAGTTGGTCAATAGGCAACCATGCATTACAATGAGGATGTGGACCTTACGGGTGCACCAAGCCATCATATCATATGAGGTGTGTCTAAAAAGTTTGGTGAATGGTATCATAAAACAAACAAAACAGAAGATACAAACAAATTACCTTTATTGGCCTTCAATGTAACCACTATCCTTCACATCACACTTGTGGCAACATTCATAAAGCTTCTGGAAACTGTCAGCAAAGTCCTCTATAGGAATCGATCGAATAGCATAGTCAAGCATTTTTGGTCCAATCCTGTGCAACTCTGGCCGAACACGACGGATGTGTCATAGCAACCATTTCAAAACTTCCTCATAGAATGCGATGTTCGCGGTTTGATCCACATGAATAAATTCCCTATGGATAATGCCATCGTTGTCGAAGAAGCCAAGCAACATTGTCTTGACCTTGGACTTTTACAGGCGACTCTTGATGGGTCCTGGGGAAGATGGTGAATAATATTCCATCGATTGCTGCTTGATGGATTCTGTATCAAACTGATAGCAGCAGGTCTTATCCCCTGTGATGATGGTTTGCAAAAATGATGGATCCTGGTCACACGTGTAAATTAAATCTCCAGAGATTTTCATCCGTTTTGCTTTCTGTTCGTCTGTCAGCTTGTGTGGCACAAACCGAGAACAGATCTTCCGCTTACTCAAATATTTGCGCACCGTGTCCTTGCTAATGCCCAATTCCTCTGCCATTAATTGTACAGTCAGTTGCCAATCTCATAACAGCATTTGTCACACTTGCTGGATCATGTATGGGGCTCTGGTTGTCGAAGACCGACATGAACGTGGCTCATCCTCAGTCATTTCCTTCCGGTGGCAAAAGCTTTTGAACCAGTCGTAAACACATTTTCTGCTCATGGCTTCTGTCCTGTACACTTGCACCAACATTTCATTTGTCTCCATAGCCATTTCCCCCAATTTGTAGCAGAACTTGATGTTCGCTCGTTGCTACATTTTACTGTTACCTCTCACACTGACTACATTGGACTGCATTGGGTTTACCCTGATGGTCACGTGTACTCCATGCTAAGTGGCGTTTCCCGACGTGTCCCTGGATAGCCATTTGCATGCGTGAGCACCTAGCCCATGTTGCCGTTGAGATATCGAACCATTCACTGAACTTTTTTAGACACACCTCGTAGATGCCTGTATTTGAACTTTAGTAAAGTCAGTAAGGATAGCCATGAGTCCACAATCCATACTGATGAAGAAGACAGGTAATGGTCCAAAAGAACATCTTTAAGATTTCATAGAGTGAACCAGTTGGCCCGTACAAACCATGGCACAGATTGGACCAATTCACTGCAAATCTTTTTTTTAGTAAAACTAACAGGCTCCTTATTATCTACAGGTTGCTAACTGCCTACTACAGCTGCGGGTACATTTCTCAATAATAATTGAGGTAAATGCACTGTTAACCTGCATTCCACTGTGAGTAATGGTTAGTTTGTCTGAAACTCACAAAATAAACACATTAACCGAGACAAGCTTAAAGGCTAATTTCACCTTTGTTCACCTTTTTTCCTCTAAATTCTAGCTCCCCTATGTACCAATATTGCAAAAATAAAACAGCTTTAGGTCATGACACAGGAAGGAGATGACCAGCTGAGGGTAGAGGATGCAGGGTGTGTGCTAATGAGATCAGCTGGTCAACTCCTTCCTGTGTCATCACCTAAAGTCTGACCAGGAAGTAAGGCAGAAGTAATGGAGCAATGTGTTTAAACAGCTATGAAGAGAGTGAGGTAAACTGGTGTAGAATGAATGGAAAGCTGTTTTATTTTTGTAAAAGAAGTCCATTAATGCTATATTGGTACATAGGGGAGCTGGAATTTAGAAGGAACAAAAAAGGGTGATCAAAGATGAATTTAGCCTTTAAAGCATTATTAAATCCAAAAACAAAACACATTTTATTGTAGCTTATCAATCCTTAGATGTGGTGGTTGTATTTGTTTTCTTTCTGTCTTAGGGTTGTTCCACAATATGAATAGAGGAGCAATGGAGCCACATTGGGACAGCCGTTATGTCAACCTGGGGAGATGGTAATGTTAAATAAACAAGCCGATGGACTGGATTAATAAATTAAAGCTGAACTCCAGCTAAAATATTTTAGGATTTTATTTTCCTTATGGCATAAAGGCTTTACATAAATGAATAACAGCTAACCATTGTAAGCACCCCTGTTAGTGGTACATTGTTTGTTTCAAATGCAAATTTGGCTGGACAGCTTGGTCTGTTAAAGGAAGTTGAGAAGTAAGAGATTTACTGGCTGGATCACCAGGTAAAACCAAAGAAAGATAAAAGAAAACAAATGCAGCCACCAAATCCAAGGATTGTAAGCTGCAATATAAAACGTTTTTGTTTTTGGGTTTAATACCGCTTTAAATTCCTTAAACATTAATAAACAGTATAAATCCAGAAAAGGCAGATATGCATAAACAGATATCCTCTTTGCATATTTATGATGGCATGTTATGTTTTGTTCAGAGTTTACTTTTTATCTTAAAAAAAAAGATGGTGTTCTTCAAGGAAGAGGAGCTGAGTTGAGTTGCATCTTGATATAGTGCAGTCCATACCCTGCAGGGTCCCGACATGCTTACAAACACATACACATACTAGGGCCAATTTATAAACAGGACCTGCTTAACCTACCAGCCTGTCTTTGGAGTGTGGGAGGAAACCCACGTAGGCACAGGGAGAACATGCAAACTCCAGGCAGATGATGTTGTGGTCAGGATTTGAACCAGTGACCCTATTGCTGCTAGGTGAAAGGGCTACGCACTACACCACTGTGCTGCCCCAGAGGAGTGCAGAACAAAGACAACATACGATTGCTTTGAAGTGTTCTGACGCTTTCTTTAATATTTGTTCAATGTAGAGAATTTTTCCTAATTAAAAAGTTATTTGAAAATCAGTGTCCACAAGTTTAATAATTGGCATCCACTCCTGTAACACTTAAAGCAGAGTTCCACCCACTTTTACAACTTTATCTTAAAGGAAAGACCACCCCTCATTTTTGGATAATTATTTTTATTTTATTTTTTTGTTTCTTACGTTCTGTGAAGTACTGAGTGTACTTCCGTCTTACCTCAGCCGTGGTCCAGAGCATCATTTGCTCCTGCTTCCCTACTGCCTTCTGGGATCTGTGTGTGTCCCAGAAGACCACAGGGCCATTCAGAAAGCGCAGCGTGACTTGTGCATGCGCAGTAAGAAACCGGCTATGAAGCCTGGAGGCTCTATGGCCGGTTTCCCTTAGTTAGATTGATGGATTGGCCTTGGGGGGCTGACATCGCGGCCTCCCAAGCATTAAGTGTTCTCATTACAGTCTTTGTAGCTGCTGACTTTTACACAAAAAAAAAATTGCGGCTGGAACACCACTTTAAGGGGTAATAACAATCTGGTTATCATGTCTCAATACACCAGATGCAGCACCTCTGAAGAAGGAAAGGCAAGAGAGGCACCAGGCCGGCACTGGTGTAGCACAATTTATTATAAAAAAGTTAGAACAAACAACTGAATGAACTCACAATGGGTAATGGGTGACAGGCGATGGAATATGAGGAATGTGTTCTTAAGGGTAGTCCAAGGGAAACTGTTGCCGACACTCCGGGGAGAGGTCTGACAGTCCAGCTGATGCCAGAGAAGCAGGGGAAGGCTTGGATGGTGGATCCAGAGCTATGATGGGTGCTACGAAGAGAGAGCGGTTAGCCTCTGGACCTGTCAGCCTCCAGCTGATGAAGGAGACGTGGCTTGCCTCCAAAACACGGCCCTATTGGCTATACTGATCGTCGGGCTGACAGGTCATTTCCAGTGGCTGATGGCTCTCTGCCCGTGGCGTCCATCATATCTCCGGATCAGCTGTTCCTGCTTCTCCGGCATCAGCTCTCCCTGGAATGCTGGACCTCTCCCCGGAATGTCAGCAACAGCTTCCCCTGGACTACCCCTGAGAGCACATTCCTCATATTCCATCGCCTGTCACCCCATTAACAATTGTGACTTCTTTCAGTTGTTTGTTTCAACTTTTTTATAATGAATTGTGCTACACCAGTACCTGCCCCGGCGCCATTCTTTTCTTCACCTCTTCTGTTTCAGCCATTGGATTCCCAGCCCCAACCAAGAAGGCAGCCTTGCATGAGCCCTGTGTGTTAGCCAGTGACTTTTTTTACTATGGTTATTCTAACCTCTGGGAATACATTATCCTATTTTAGTGTATATGTTGGGAATGTATTCCCTGCTTCATCTGTGTTAAATCAAGGTAGCTTGGACAAGGGTAGCGCTGAGTAAGTGTTTTTTTTTTTTTGTGTTGTTAACACCTCTGAAGAGATTGAAGTATCTCTAGGCAAACAGATAAGAAGAACAGCAGTGTGCAGACTGAGTTTAGTATGTTAACAATTTATTGGGAGAAAAGACAAATGGCAACTCATATTGTGACAGGTAAAATCTGCCTCTGCACATAGTAAGGGCTTCCTAAGGACAGTCTCGAGTCTAAACAGAGGAGCCTCTTCCTACAACTTGCAGCCTGGAAAGTCTGAACGTTAGGGTGGATGAGAGCTTAGATGAGGAAGCTAACCCAAGGTTAGCTTGAGAAAGAAGCTTGTGTGGCCTTGAAATGCATTACTCTACCCCGACATCCAGATAACATCACTTCCGGTCTACTCTGCATTCCACAAGAAGCTCTCCGCCATCTTGTTGGTTTCTACTTCCTCATCTAAGCTGTCATCCAGCCTGACGTCTGGACTTTCCAGGCTGCAAGTTGTAGGAAGAGGCTCGCCATCCCATATGCATGAGCTTACCGCTCACAGATTACGTACAAAAAGACAGATAGAAGAGACTTTCACAAGCATTATACTTACCTCACAGGCTCTTCCTTGCCCCTTCTGTATTTCAGCAATTCTGAAGTTGTCGCTGGGAATCAGTATTTACTCCCGGGTGCCACTAACAACCAATACCTCTTTTGTCTATAGAGTTGGTGGGTTTCAATTGAGTATCAGTATTTACATCACTCCTTGGGTGTTCCACAGCCATGGATGGGAACTTTTACCCACCTCAGTGCTCCCTTTCTGTCACCTGCCACTCCCTTTTCCTTCCTCCCTCTCCTTTCCCCCCCTTCCCCCTCCTTCCCCCCCCCTTCCTCTTCCGCCCCCCCTTCTTCCCCCCTCCCCTCCCTTCTCCTTTTCCCTCCCCCCCTTTTCCCCTCTTTCCTTCCCCTTTCCTTGGTTGGAATGTTCACACATTCTCCCCCTTTACACCCTTCACTGTGGTGGTATACGTCTTACTATAATTTATACCCTACACCAATACTCATGATATATTCTTCTTTTACATCAGCCTGTCTAGTCAACCCCCTGTGCTCACCCCAGGGGGAACGCCCGACTCGGGCGTCTCACAAGTGCCGTTTATGCCCGAATGGGCAGTGGTTGGTGAGTGTGTTTACAAAACATGTTAATTACTCCAATATTATGGTATGTGACCTTGTATTACCCCCTTATCAATATGTGTATGTAATTTTGACTGTCTTACCTTTTTAGATACTATATTTGGACGCCTCCTGAGGAAGCGGCATTGCCGCGATACTGTTGAGGCTTACGTCCTTAAGTATATCAACTTGACTTCATTTACTCATGCGGGCTCTTCGTATTGTTATTTTAGAATATATGTTGTTTTGCAATAATTCTCAAATTGTCTTGTTAATCTGTATCTTTATACATATTTTATCATTTGTAATTTAATAAACTGGAATTTTATCTATATTGTATGTCTTCATGGGGTCCCGCAATAGTCCACATTCTTCCCTATGGGGAGGTAGGCTTGTTTGGAGTAGTCCCTATCACATTCTCCCCAATCCCTCCAATTATAGTTCTCCAAGGATGATGGTACCCGTAATTTGAATAATCCCCATCCCAACATTGTGGCAACAATAAAATTGTTATACAAAAAGTAAGGAAACACAAAAACTGCGCTATACTTGTAGGAAAAAACAGAGGCTGCAACTCAAATGTGGGATACACACAATGAACAGATAGAATAAAAGAGGTTGCGCCCACAAATTAACATGATTTAACATAGTCCATAACTTCAGTTCTTGATATGCACCACAGTGAGATCACACAAAATGAAGAAGTGCCCGACACCATATAAACTGCCTGCTTACCGAATAGCAGGCAATATAAAGCGTTCGGCTGTAACCCAGCCATGGCCTTGACTGTAGGAACGGCTGCTGAACACACACAGGAGGCCTAGGGTCTTCACCCCAAGGTTTTAATAGTCCTTGTTAAATTTTTTAGCAACTTCCAGCAGACTCACAGCTTTCAAAGGTGCTGTAGGAGGAGTTGGTGAATACAGCTGTCTTGGAGAGCTGTGAGTCTGCTGGAAGTTGCTAAAAGATTTAATAAGGACTGTTAAAACCTTGGGGTGAAGACCCATCCACAAACTGGAAAACGTCACCTATGACAAAACGCGTCTGGGAGGGCATGCTCTGACGTCACCGCACTGTATGTGAGGAGGACGGGGTCCTGTGTTGCCGGTCAGCACTTGTTTTTAACGCAAAGCTATATTTATTCATGTAAGTGCAATATTTTTGTTCTTTAATAAACCCAGTAGACGGTAATACACTATGGTCAGTTTTTCTTTCCATTGAGCCTATCTGGAGTACATCCCTGTATGGTCAAGACCCAGTGAGACGCTCAAATGGTTGCCAATACCATATCCGGTACCAGGCCTCCTGTGTGTGTGTTCAGCAGCCGTTCCTACAGTCAAGGCCACGGCTGGGTTACAGCCGAACGCTTTATATTGCCTGCTATTCAGTAAGCAGGCAGTTTATATGGTGTCGGGCACTTCTTCATTTTGTGTGATCTCACTGTGGTGCATATCAAGAACTGACGTTATGGACTATGTTAAATCATGTTAATTTGTGGGCGCAACCTCTTTTATTCTACATACAAAAAGTGCCATTTCTTCTTCCCATTAGAGCTGCTAATTTTAAAGTATTTTTTAATACTATTAATGCTGCACTTAGTTTGGTGCCCCCTGGTGTGTTCTCTTGGTCCTGCAGGTGTATCCAACCACCCAGTCCTCCTGTCTTGGTCTGAGGTTCCTTGTTGTTGTGAGACTGTCCATCGGAAGCCTTTACTATGTGATGAGCCTGATTTTAACTGTCACAATGTGAGTTGTCACTTGTCTTTTAACCACAATATATCTGTTAAAATACTTCACTCGGATTGCACACTGATGGTCTTCATATCTTCATATCCAGGGGAGTCTGGGCTTACACTGTGTGAGAGCTGATTGGAGGCAGACCCCCACCCCGCCCTCCATATAGGCAGAGGAACGAAGGAACATACAGAGCTGTATTATGAATAGAAAAGCTCTCTGCTTATCTCCCTCCCTTTAAGCTCCCTCCCCAACACAAATTTTCAGCTGCTGTTATCTCGTGTGTCAGAGAACTTGTGACAGAAGTGATTCTGCTGATAACAGAGGAACAGAGCAGCAGAAAGACACAGCTCTTAGAGCTTTGGAGAGAGATAAGTAAACACTACAGATACATGTGCTTAGGTCAAATTTCATGAATGGGGTCTACAACCACTTTAAGGGATGAAACAGACAATCATTGTGCACAGTCATTCTTTATGTCCTGCGACTTTCTCTTGTGTGTCATCTAGATACTAAGACATTCAGTTAGCATACAAAAATAAATTTGAAATACAAATTGTTAAATTATTTTATTTTTAATAAATAGTCCATGTTATGTTGTAATAAAACTTTTCTGCACAGCATTGCTCTATGAATTCCTTTGAACACCTTTCAGGAGTTCATTTGCGATTCTCCGCATTTTCACTGAAGTACAATGTTTCTTCACATTCAATTATACAAGCCATAGATCTGCAATTTAACTCCCATCAATAAAGTTGTAAACGTCCAACGCTCACATAGAGGGTTCCCGGGAATGAGATAGACATAAACAAGAGACAATACATTAAGAGATGTATTGATTGTTGGAATCTTGTATTGCAGTTGGTATTGTGTAAAAGCTTTCTTCACAAAATGTGTTGCCATCCCTGTCAAGTTTGCTAAATTGTCACAAAACATTGCAAGACAAAGGAAATTGACCTGGACGTCTGCCAAGTGCATTCGGCTATGGGTGTGTATGACCGTATTGCTGTATTGGTGTGTGGGTTGGTAATATTAATTTTATTAAATGGGTTAAAGTTTTCTGGAGGCTACAAGAATAGTAGGCTGGAAGAAAGTTTTTGTCACAAGTACTTTTTTTAAAGGGTCAGTACATCCTAAACTAATAGTCTAGGCTTCGGTAGATGCTGGAGAGTTATACCACCTGAACGTTTCTTCAGTCTCTTGGGGACTTTGTTGGTGACCTCTCAGCACTCAATTTACCAAGTCTGCATACCTATTGTGGTCATTGTGAAGGGTTCCCCCTCTCTCTGTGGATTTCCTTGATTTATTTTAAAATATGCAGAATCTAACTAGACTTTGTAAAGGTTGGAGGTGAGCAGGAACTATAATAGCGGGATCTCATTATTGTAGTAATACAGGCATACGAGGTAGTATCAAAAAGTTTTGAGACGTGTTTTGTAACACGCCAACAGAAGGCAGCACAAGGCTGCGCACACAGTCTCAGGGAGCAGCGACCTTCATAAATCAGTGTGCCAAAAGACATTATTCTGTGTACATCGAGAGCTGTGCAACTGGTGCTATTCTGACCACATGCGTTACCACGTCTGCTATTTCATCATGGACAGCAAGTTATGACAAAGAACAAATGTGAAATTCTGTGTGAAACTGGGCAAATCTGCCATAGAGACATTTGACATGATTCAGAAAGTTTACGGCAATGCTGCAATGAATCGTTCAAGGTGTCTTGAGTGGCACATGCACCTTAAGAGCGTAAGAACATCACTGGAAGACAACGAGAGATGAAGAAGACCTTCAACGAGCTCAACCCTCGAAAATGTTGAAACCATTCGGCAACTTATACATGATGATTGTCGAAGAACAATCGCGCATGCCACTGAAAACACTTTGATTGCAGAATTTCAAGTTTGCTCTTTGTTCTAACTTGCTGTCCATCTTATGAAGGTCGGTGCTCCCTGTGATGGTGCGTGCAGCCTTGTGCTGCCATCTGTTGGTGTGTTACAAAACTAGTCTCAAAACCTTTTGATACCACCTTGTATAAGAAGTTAGGCAGCCCTTATATTATGCAATTTTCTTTCCTTCAACTACAGGAATTTCACTTTCTATCAACTAAAGGAAAGAAAATTGCTTGATTCCCCCATCAGCACTGACTGAATCTGTCCCGCAATGCTATTGTGTTCTGCCAGTGGGGAGAGTGGGGAGCCTTCTCCACAAGCAAAATACAATGATCTCTGTCGGCAGCTATAGCAGCCGGCAGTAATTGGGTGGACAAAATCCGACAGGCTGCTTGTACTGTAGTTGATTGATGGATTCTGTCTATAGATGGATCAAAATTGGCTGGTTTCTGCTGAACTTTTGGGTTACCAAAACTAACAGGAATCAAAATAATTGATTTATTTACAGCACATTATATCATGAAATGATGCAGCGCTGCATCATTTCATGATATTATAAATGCATCCAGGTGCATTATACCTTGATTTTTTTCAGAACAAATTGGTCTTTATTTGGTGGTAAATGATAATGAAAATCCCCTGTTTTTTTTTTTTTTATTATCAAAGAAAAACTGGACCAAAATAGTAAAAAAAATAATTTCTTTTAACCACTTAAGCCCCGGACCATTTGGCTGCCCAAAGACCAGAGCATTTTTTGCGATTCAGCACTGCATTGTTTAACTGACAATTGCGTGGTCATGCGACATGGCTCCCAAACAAAATTGATGTCCTTTTTTCCCCACAAATAGAGATTTCTTTTGGTGGGATTTGATCATCTCTGCGGTTTTTATTTTTTGCACTATAAACAAAAAAATAGCGAAAATTTTGAAAAAAACGCATTATTTTTTAATTTTTCCAATAATAAATATCCCCAAAAAATATATAAAAAAAAATTTTTTCCCTCAGTTTAGGCCGATACGTATTCTTCTACATATTTTTGGTAAAAAAAATCGCAATAAGCGTATATTGATTGGTTTGCTCAAAAGTTATAGCGTCTACAAAATAGGGGATAGTTTTATGGCATTTTTATTCATTTTTTTTTTTTACTAGTAATGGCGACGATCAGCGATTTTTATGATGACTGTGACATTATGGCGGACAGATCGGACACTTTTGGCACGATTTTGGGACCATTCACATTTATACAGCGATCGGTGCAATTAAAAATGCATTGATTACTGTGTAAATGTGACTGGCAGTGAAGGGGTTAACCACTAGGTGGCGCTGTAGGGGTTAAGTGTGTCCTAGGGAGTGATTCTAATTGTAGGGGGATGGGCTATGTGTGACACGACACTGATCACCACTCCTGATTACAGGGAGCGGTGATCAGTGTCCTGTCACTAGGCTTCCTCTCCGTGAGACGATTGCGGGTATCCCTGCGGACATCGAGTCCGCGGGACCCGCGATCACACTCACGGAGGTTGTGGCGCGCACCCTCAAACCGCTTCTTAAAGGGCAACGTACAGGTACGTTAATCTGCCTGTACGTGCCCCCCTGCCGACGTGTATCGGAGTGAGCCGGACGGCAAGTGGTTAATATTTGCTGTATATTTCTTGCCACTACTATAACCTACCACCAGAGGACAACCCAAAATAAATTCTCCTGCTCCCAATGATCACAGCAATACCACATTTGTGTATGTTATTGTTTGTACCCATAGTACAGCCCAAAAACAATAGTGCAGGACCCGATTGTTAGTAGGGACCCGGGGCCTCTGTGTTGGGAGAGCACTGTGCAGCACGCTCCCAGCACAAAGATATATGCATATATGCCTGGGCATACCCTAATCATCCCATGCCACCATTGGTGTGTGCAGCCTATTGCATTAGGGGGTGCACCCAGAGCACAACCACATATGTGCGTATATCAGCAGAACAATAGACGGTGTTAGTAGAACAGTAAACATAGTTTACTATGCTTCAGTTAAGAATGAAGACAGGAGCAATCGGTACAGATCACTCACTTTGTTCATTCAGAAAAGGAAGGCCGGTTAATTAAATAATTACCAGCCCCTTCCCTGCTCCTGAGAGGGGTTAAGCAGGTAGCACTGCAGGGGGGAGATGGGAAGCAGGGAGAATCTGCACGTCATGGGGTGATTAGGGTATGCCCGGGCACACCCGGCACACCCTGTGCGCACACCTATGCATGCAGCACTGATTTCCCCTGCTTCCTGTCTCCCCATTGTAGTGCTGCCAGCTTCCCTCCTCTCCTCTCAGGAGCGAGAAAGGGGCTGGTAAATATTTAATTAACTGACCCCTTCCTTTTCTGAATGAACACAGTGACTGATCTGTACTGATCACTCCTGTCTTTATTCTTAATTGAAGCATAGTAAACTATGTTTACTGCAGGCTGCAGAGAAAGGAACTGGGGAATCTCTTTCCTCAGTTTCTTTCTCTGTCTCAAAATTGAAACATCAGGGGTCTGTTTAGACCCTTGATATTTCACCAAAGCCCAATAATGGGGCTCCTAAAAAAAAATGTAAAAAAATATTATTGAAAAAAATAAATACAATTGTAAAAAATAATTAAAAAAAAAACAATAAAAATAAAAAAACTACTGACACCGTCCACTGCCCTGCTGATATACATGCATGCGTGTTTTGCTCTGGGGTGCACCCCCTAATGCAATAGGCTGCGCACACCAATGGTAAAAATACAACATGTTAAACCATTGACAAAATATTAAACGGTGTCTTCATAGAACAGAGTTAATTTTATCCTGGTAAAATATAATACAATACTGCCCTTATAACTCCAGTATCAAAGGCTCACAAATAATGAACTGCATTGCAAAATTGATTGTTCTGTATCTATGTTAAAAAAAAATCCATCTAATAAGTACACATTTGTGGGTGGTTTAGGCAGCAATTTCATATAATCAAGCCAGCAGTACATAGCAGAACATCAGGCCATTTTGTGTTCTATCAGAATTTTCCTACAAGCCATTTGAAGATTGAGTGAACATACAGGCAGGTTGTAATCTGAGGTTTCAATAGCACAAAAGCATCATGCACTTTCCAGAAATGTAATCTCTCCTGATTGCATCTACATTATTTTGTGCACATCTGTATTACAATTTCCCATATTTATAGAAGAGTGCTTACTTATAAAACCATTTCACTGTCCTCTTTTTCAGTCACTGAAAGCCATTTAATTTCCAAAACGACCTCGTTTTGAAACGTGATGGTTATGAATACCCGTTACAATTGCACGGCTTCCTCTCCTGGAGCTGAAACGCGCGTTACGCTAGTAGTCGGCACCGATGCTGCTGAGTTTTTGTTGAAACAAACTTCTCACTTTACTTAAACTAACTTTTCTTTTCATTCTCTATAATGTAACAGTGGAGACTTGAAGCGTATTTCTACTTTTGCAGCCAAATTAGGGGACGCCTACTCTATATTTCTTACACGTTTTGATTTGCATACTTAAAATTGCAGCTTTTTAGATGCTCTATTCCGGAAACTCTAGCATTGAAAAATACTATTTAGTTGATTATCTGGGGGAAAGGGGACTCAGGAGCTGTGTAATTTACCCTGTTTGTGCTGTGCTGGCAGATCTCATTACCAGTTATAAACTAGATTTGAACATTGTCTGTTTTAGCAAAGGGTTAATATTTAGAAGTAGAGATAGGACAAACACCCAGAAGGGTATCAGGAACCATGAATCAGACTGAGACAGAAGTACAGTTAAATCACACTTGTTTATTAATAATAATAATAATAATAATAATAATAATAATGTAAACGGAGTAAGCGTAGTCAAAACAAGCCAGAGTTCAGTAACCGGATCGGGTAGTCAGCCAAGCAAATGTCAGAGAGCCAGAGATAAATGTAGAAATACAGCAAGCAGGATCAGGAGCCGGAAGTAACGTCAACCGAGCAAGTCTTCAAAAGGAACGCAGGAGAAAGTGTCTGTGATGTTGACAAAGGCGAAGGCAGAGATCGAGTGAGCTGGATGACTTTAAGTAGGCAGGAGAGAGATGGGAGCTGGCAATTAGCCGACAGCTGAGCGGCCAGCTCAGAGAAGGAAGGGCTGAGCCCAGCCCTGACAAATGGTCTGGTATGGACTGGGGGGGCGTGCCTTTTTTTTTTACTTTTCTTTTTATCTGCTAATTTTTTTTTTTTTTAATTCAGCTGTCAGCAGGGAAGCCCATTGACAGCTGATGACTCATCGGTTGCTAATGACACCATGGCCCGGCTTCCCGCCCCACTCTTTAAAGAGGAACTGCAGTCTGCTCACGTCATTTGTAATAAAAACATCTTTGCCATTCCGGAGCTTCCCTCCAATCACTTTTTATATTATTTTAAATACATATATACCGTGATTCTGTACTTGCCAAATATGCTGCATAAATCTCCCTACAATAAGTTTGGCTGCAGCCATTTTAACTGTGGGCAGCTGAAGCTGCTGCCTGTTCACTTCCTGGATTTATACAGAGATACACCTCCAGCTCTGCAGCCCTGCAGCTCTCATTGGCCCTCTCATGACTCAACCACCCATCCCTTCCTGGCAAACTCTCACGAGAGTTAGAGGAAGAGTTGCACATGATGTCATAAGCCTAGGCTTATTTATCAGAAAAGAAACAGGAAGTGGGCTGTATAAGGTATTAACTGGTAGAAAAAAAAAACATGTATTCCTATCCAAAGTTAAAACAACACGGCAGAAGATGTAATAGATGGAAAGTTGAAAAAAAAAGAAAAAAGATCTGCTTTAACAACCAGCTTTTACTGTGCCCTGATTGGGCAAAGCTTTGCCCAATCAAAAAAGAAAAAAAAAAAGAATAAAAAATAATATTTATATGATCAAATGATGAAGATCAATTTGAATACACAGTTAATATATTTGCAAAAAGTTATTTTTAATGTTGAGGGTTTAATACTACTTTAACTGCTGCTAGAAGCAACCACGTGAAGCTGTTTTCATAACTAGGCCAACACCTATTCATTTATTATAGGAGTTTCCTAATAAATGTGTTACAGACAGCAATCACATGTTAATGACATATCTGAAGTGTTTGCTGATGAATCGTGAATGGTTGTTTTCACACGGCCATGAAAGAAGCACTTCCAGTAATCAATTTGAAATTGTCTGAGAGGCGATAAAAATAGAAAGTTACATCGTGAAGAATGAAGCTGAGTGTTGGGGATCTATGCAAAGAAATGTTTAGAAAATGTCAGGTCAACCATTTTTTTTTTTGTAAGATAAATGGTTACATTTTTGGACATATTCTTAACAAATATTGCAAAGAATTCTGCAGGAGAAGCTATGTGTTGATATAAAGAAACTGATGGTTTTGAAATGCCAGTTAAATTACTGCTATTCAGCGTAAGTAGGTTCTTTTTTTTGGCATTTATTCAAATAAACTACATATGCCTCTTATTTTTCATTAGGCTCACGTTCTAGAAACTGTAAAAGCATGCAAAGGAAACTTCCACTGAGTGAGTCTGCTGAAACCTGGCAAAAGAGTTTTTAAATCTGAAAAATTGAAAACGATACTCTTAGTGAGAAAAAGGAACGCTGCACGCCCCTAGTAAGTGATAAATAGGAAAGGTTCCCCGTGGGGTTTTGAATTGCAGCAATGGAATACAATATTTTGAAAAAATATATAATTTTATTTAGAAAAAATCTTTCCATCAAAGCCACATTTGTTGCAGTTAAAACATGAGCTCTATGGTTAAAGCTAATACATGTACATAAAATTTACAGCCATTGAGTACAAAGAAGAAAAAACATAGCATGATATAAGTATGTCAATCATACTGAAGAACACTGACGCGTTTCGACCTTTTTCAGTAGAGTTCTTCAGCTGGGGGAGCTAGTAAAAAAAAACTCTAGAGAAAGAGAGTACATACATGGTAATGGAAACATTTAGAAACCAAAAATGTCAATAGGCAAAAAATACATGTATATTGAATCTTAACATATTTATAAATAGTTCAAATGTATTTACTAATCACAGCTGAAAAGAAAAGAAACCTCCTGATTGCTGTGCCCATAGGCTGCCAAAGAGTCCAAGCAATGCGGCAAGACACCCCACCTCAACTTCGGAGGGGAAGGGGCCATATACCAAAGGGCCAAAAATTGAAGGCCTACAAGAGGCCGCGCTTAAGCCCACACGTTGGAGGGGGCGGGGAGATGCCAAGAACCGGGAGACAGCCCAAACACTGTTGGAGTGAAAAAAGTAATGCTTTAAGGTAATATCACTTAATTAATGATAGGTAAAGAAGTGTTAGAAAATATTGAGGTTTAAAAACAGGTAAGGAAAAGGGGGGGGGGAGTAGTGAAAATAAATAAATGGATGAATATGAACAAAGTGAAAAGAGTGAAAAATAAGTGAAGTTTTTAAATCTATCATCAGCACTCCCATTCAAGTAAATGTAAACCCAATTACTAATAGAAGCTTTACCATGTTATAGCTCAACTTCAGCTTGGGCGTAAAAGTAAAAATGTTATTCCCCAGCCTCATGTACAAACAAAACAAGGAGCTCCATCTGATATACTCACCTTATGTCTGGACTCACCTGGTCAGCAATCTTGATCTTCTTCTGGGCTGATTGAAACTCAACGTCATTCAACTCAGTTCTTGTTGCCCAGGGTGTCAAGACCCTGCCCTCCCACAGGACAAAGCTTCAGAATCTATAATCTGCCAAGAAGAGGGTGAAAAGGATGTATAAAATCACCCAAGTGCACCAGAGGTACCTGGAAAAGGGTATACAGTTTTTTTTTTTTTTTTTAATTGTGGGGCATGGGGAGGAAAAAAATAAAGGGGAAGGGAATCCAGAGCCCAGAGTCGGGCTTTATTGTAATTTCAAAAGTAATTTTTATGTTTTTGAATCTGTAGTTTTTTTTTTTGTTTTTTTTTTAATAATAGCTGGTGAATCTGCCATAAAGTTCCCTAATCAAGCACTTGTAGTTATAGGGTGATAGTACCCTGTCTCTCAGCTGCTCTCTTGCAATGTCACCCTGTTACACACTCTGCCAATGGAGACTGCAAGCAACCATGCCAAGAAACATGGCACATGCATTGTCCACTGTTGTCTTCATCAGAATTCAATCGATATTTTGATCTGATCATATCTATATTCTTTTATCTAGAAGATTGTTATATCTTTTTTTAACAAATGTATTTAATAAAATTTGTTATTTTTTATCATGTATGAAATAGCTGTTTATTTCTTTAGGCACCTTTAAAGTCCCATGTTCTATTTTTTTTATATGTGTTTAATGTTTACTGGCTCTTTAATCAATGTAGGTTTACAATCATTATGCAGTACATAAAAAAAAAAAAAATATATATTTTAAACATTTTTTTCAGAGCTTAATTTTATCCTTGAAGAACTTTCCTTTTGCTTTTTATTAGGCTGCAACCAATGCTTTCATAGTCTATAAGCTGGGAATAAAACACCAAGGATATGTTATTAATAGTGCAGTGATGGGGTTGTCATATATCACTGGGTTTGCGATGATAGTTAGATAGGAAACAGATGAGCTGTGTTTTTGTAATTGCACGTTCATCAATAAATTACCCCATAGAATTAAAGTGTTTTATTATGCAGAACCAGCTTTAGTGGAGTGTTTTGTTCTGGATGGTTCCAGAGGGAATCTTGCAGTGTAAAAAAATAACTCTATTGGTCAGTCAGCCACAAAATCAATTAGGGTACCACTAACATTAATTTGCATGCTAACTAAACTGTCTCCTTTTGTTCTTGGAACAAAGCACATCTTCCTGTCTCTGCCTGTCTATCTATCTATATATCATCCATCCACCTATCCTGTCTTTAGCTAGATATTGGATTTAAAGGATGATTAGATGTTCAGGCACAATCTTACTGATGAGTTCCCATCGGAGCAGATTATTCCATAAAATTTCATTTTAGGTTCTGCTAAGCATACATGTTTACATGAATGAGCACAGGAGAGGGAAGCCACTGCTAAATATTGGGTGAAAAATAACAACCTAAAAGTTTCCCCTTCCCTCTGCCAGCAGAACAGCTGTCCACCAGTGTCTTAAAGAACCTATAGATAGGTGATCCTTGTCATTTCTAGCTGTTCTGTGCTAATTGTTGTCTCATTTCAGAAGATATCAATGCCAATACAAATACTAAAGCAGCTATAGTCACATCTTATTCCCCAACACTTCTCCTATCTCTAATAAAAGAATGCAACCCAGCCAACTGTGTGCTGCTTAGATTATTCAAATCTATTGTGCCCTATATGCAGCCTAGTCATCACACAGTCTTACTTAAACAACTACAACTGGACAATAGCTATCTCAAGGCTACGGTTATTCAGCTGTGTCTTTGCACTTCTCCATCACCTACATTTTCTATAGTCTTACCTATATGTCTCTTTTCAAGACAAGCTAGTTTCCTCTTTCCTGATCTTTCTCTCCTCTCCCCTCCTCTGCCCTCCATGCCCTCATCTCCTCTACACCCTGCTTCTTATCTCTGTCCTACCCTACTTTCCTCCTCTGCTCTCATCCACGCTTCCTCCTCTGACCTCCGCTCCTCTTCTCTACTCTCCACTGATCGCCTTTTCTTTCATCCCACCCTCCTCGGTTCTGCCCTCCCCACTCCTCTTGCCTTCTCTCCCAGCCCTCCTTTCCTTTGATTCCACCATTCAGTCTTCTATCCTCCACTCCTCTTCTCTACCCCCACCATCCTTTCTCTCTCCTAAAATCTACTCCCCTTCATTTCCCTCCCTTTCCCTCCTCTCTTATCATCCAACCTCCTATTTTCTATCCTCCACTCTTTTTTTCTACCATAACCTTCATTCCTCTCCTCTACCCCACACTTCTTATTGCTATCCTACCCTATGCCCTTCTAATTTCATCTCAGTGTCCTCTCTTCTGCCCTTCACTCCTCTTCTCTACCCCATCTGCCCTAGTATCCTCTTCTATACCCTCTACTCCTCTTCTCTTCCCTCCCCTGTCCTCCTCTCCTTTCATCCAACCTCCTCCTTCCTAACTCCCACTCTTCTTTACCCTGTACCCTTCTCTCCTTTTATCCCACCCTTCTCACTTGTATCCTTCCCTTTTCAACACCTTTCACCCCACCCCCCTCTATTCTACCCTCTACCCCTCTTCCCTACCCCCCCGCCCCTACCTCTTCTCCTCCATCCTCCCCTCCCCTACCCTTTCCTGTCCTCCTCTCTTTTACCCTTCCAGCCTATATTCTCCATCTGTATTTCAATGATACTTTTATTTCTCTGTTCTTTCCCATCTCAACTCCCCCTCCATGTCTCTCCTCCCCCATCCTCCATTCCTGTTCCCTTTTCTCCTCCATTCTTATCCTCTTTCCCTATCTCTTCTCCTCCACTGACCCCTCCATTCCCTCTCATCCCCTCTTCTCTCACCCCCCCTTCCCTTCCCTTTTTTTCCCCCTGCTTGGTTCCCTGCCTTCCCTCTCCCCCCTCCCTTCTGCTTACAATATAATAAAATGCTGCTTTGGAGTCGGGCAATACCACTTTAAAGCCAAAATTTACCAAACATCATTTTACTAACCCCCCCCCCCCCCGAGATGACAGATTTAATACGCTAAAGAATAATTGTTTACTATTTTCTATACTTGCAGAAGGTGTTATCTTTTAAGCAGTCACAGAAACATTGACTCTGCTGGCAGTGTGCCAGGAGAAGGATAAAAAAGCGGAGGCAGCTTATTAGCATTCTTCTCACATAAAACCACATAATAATACAATATGCTGTGTTAAGTAATGCATAAACTGCAGGGAGAAAGGAACTTGGTAATTTGGATTAGGCTATGCTGAATAAACTCTGCTATAAAGTGATTCGGAAAAGTCTACTCTAACCAGGTGTACAGCTGCAAACAAATGTAAGATGCCAAGTATAAACAGCATTGCCTTCTTCTACCGTGGTGCATATAATTTAGACCAGATGCTACATGATGAAAAAAATAATCTCCAACCTCAAACTTTTCTTTTGAATTTTGGATAGACTGGGGAGTGTTTGAAAACTCTGGTTGTGTTCCCACTGGGAGATTTACCCTTATTTCCTTTGTGGTAACCAGGACAGGAAGTGGAATCTCTCCAATTGGCATCCATGTAGTTGGGGTGATTTCAATATCTATGCTGTCTTTGAGGCAGGAATTTAGGGGACATTTTTGTAGAGAAACGTACAGCAATAAAAAAAAAAGGTTCTAACCTTTCTCCAGTCTTAAGAAAAAATCTATCACTGGAGTTCTGATTTAAAGTGAAAGTGGTTGTAAAACAACCCATTCAGTTTAAGATAGAAATGTAAGGCAAAACATCTGTGTATGGATCTAAAAAAGCATTCTAAATACCTTTTTCCCCCTTTCTTACAAGTGATCACATTCCTTCTGTTAGCTGCATAAGAGCTGGGGGGGGGGGGGGAGAAACAGCAGCGCAGTAAGCTTCAAAGTGAAAGGCTGTGCAGGTGGGGGCATGTCAGGGCAAATCTGATCATTGGAGGAGAGCAGGCTTAGTTTCCAGCATAGATAGAGAACTGACCATGGCATGCTCTCCTATGGCCAGTTTTTAATAGGAATGTAGAGGGACTAGCAGGAACACCAGGGATTTCACACAAACTAAGCAATACAAAGAGAACAGGATACTTTTTGCATACAAGTACATAGTACAGCAGGCACATATCAGGAATATACTCCAAAAGCAAAGTGCAAATTAGGTTTACATATATTAATATGAGTGATCAAACAAAGTCTAAAAAGCACCATGCACAAGTGACAGTACATAAGTAAATCCAAAAAATTAGTAAACAGATTCCAAAAAGTGCAAAAATAAAAGGAAGAGGAAGGATGGTGATGTTCCCAAAGTGACTCCAGAAGATACAGTGGGACACATAGACAGACAAATCCCCAGATCATCCAGTGGAGATAATAGGGAAGGTGGTAGCTTACCAAAGGATGTTGACTTTCACATGAATGAAAAGCCAAATAGCACCTCAGGGTATGTATCCCAAACACATCCACGCAGATTATGGGCCTTGGTCACCCTTAGTTCCTTGCTTCCTTCACCACAATAAATCTTCTACTCTTTAGAAATCAAAGACCCACTGCAGGCTTCCCCGGCTCCATTCTGTTTGTGCCCGCCACCTCCAGCCAAACCAGCCTTGCCCTGCCCACACCGGCAAGCCCAGCCACTGGACATGCCCAACCAGCTTTTATCAGGAATATGCAATGTTGGGGTAACAAACACTTTAAGGGGAAAGGTATCCTTAGTGAAATCGAGGACCCCTGTCCTGCTGTCATTTAAAGTTCTTTAAAGAACACAGTCTAAGCTCTTGGGTAAAGGAACAGATACAAATGACTTTTTCCAAGCTATACCTCCCAAACAAGATACCCTGTGTTATAAAGTTATAAGTGAAATGATTTCAAACTTAAAAAAAATATATTTTTTTTAAGGGGAGTGGACTTCAGTTCCACTTTAAGTATCCATTAATTCCTTCCTATCCAGCCCTGGCATCCGTTTAAATGGGTTTTATGCCATGGGGTGGAAATGACTGTCCAATCATTTGACCACTGTGATTGGTTGTCACAGTAGTCACATGATCAGAATCCTGTCCCTCGGACTCCGGACCATTACTAAAGATTGGGAGCTGTCTGGGAGGGACGGTTCAGGCACTGTGAGGGGGATGTAGTAGCCTCAGCCATCCATGGACACATTTGTGTGGCATGTGAGCATCAAAGCCCACTCTCTTTGCCACCACACATATGCATTACAAGGGTGGTAAGAGATTGAATCTAACTGATATATTTTTAAAAACAATAATATAAATATGTGGTTAAGTTTCAGTCTCAGTCTCATGTAATTCTTTGTATATCAGCACTCAGACTGTGCACTGATCCAAATCATTTGGTGGAAGGGGGATTATGATGTGTGGTTGTTTTTCAGGGGTTGGGCTTGGCCCCTTAGTTCCAAGGGAACTCTCAAAGTGATTGTAAAGGCTTGTTTTTTTTTTTTAAATAACAAACATGTCATACTTACCTCCACTGTGCAGTTCGTTTTGCACAGAGTGGCCCCGATCTTTGTCTTCTGGGATCCCCCGGTGGCGCTATCAGCTCCTCCCCGCCTTGTATGACCCCCTAGGAGAAGCACTCTCCAGGGGGGTCCAGCACTTGCGTCCATAGATGCAGAATGCAGGACTTGGCCCCGGCGCCCGCGTCATTGGATTTGATTGACAGCAGCGGGAGTCAATGGCTGCGCTGCTATCAATCTATCCAATCAAAAGCCGAGAACCCTGAACAGAGAGGTACAGCGCATCTCTGCCAAGGGATCCAAGGGCTCAGGTGAGTAAAATGGGGGGGGGGGGAGAGGGGCTGGGGGGCCGATCACTGTCAGAAGTTTTTTCACCTTAATGCATAGGATGCATTAAGCTGAAAAAACACGAGGGTTTACAACCCCTTAAAGACTTCAGCATACCAAGACATTTCGGACAATTTCATGCTCCCAACTTTGTGGGAAGAGTTTGGGGATGGCTCCTTCCTGTTCCAACATGACTGCACACCAGTGCACAAAGCAAGGTACATAAAGACATGGATGAGTGAGTTTGGGGTGGAGGAATTTGACTGGCCTGCACGGAGCCCTGACCTCATCCCGATAGGACACTTTTGGAATGAATTAGAGTGGAGACTGTGAGCCAGGCCTACATCAGCGCCTGAACTCGCATATGCGCTTCTGCGCTGCAAAGGTTGGGCCAACTCACTATTGAACCCTACGGAATAAGACTGAGGTGCCATTAAAGTTCATGTGTGTGTAAAGGCAGGCGTCCCGATACTTTTGACAATATAGTGTATTTCTTTTTCACATTTAGCTGTTTGCCTTGGCTTCAGCTTCAAGCTATTTATGTTTACATCTATTGTGTGTCTAAAATTGATAACACACAATTCCCCTTTAAGACATGGTTTATGATTAGTTGCTGTGGGATACCTCACCATGCATGCCTTTATTGCTCTTTGCGTTATATTAATACATAAGCCTTTGGGGATTTTGAGTTATTACTGTTATTACAGATAAAATAAATGGTATAAGAGCTATTTCTGCTTTTAATAAAATGGGGTTCTAAGGAACTGTTGGTTTAAGAAGATGGTGATTAATAGATTAAAACTGTATTTTTTTTCTGCAGTCAGGTTAACAGTCTGTAACTATTAATTAGTCTGTTTAGGCACAATATTTAAGCAGCCTTCGGTTATGAAATATAAAAGGGAACACATTATTACTCCAGGCGAGGCAAATGAATTAGCACAGCCTAGAAGTTGATGGCTAATAACACAACAGAGTCAGGAGGGAGAAAAGGCTTGAGTGCAAAGGTAATAATTACAGAACAAAAGTGCGTTTTTATGTAAGGATGGGAGGTGAAGTGCCTGCATTCAAGCCAGTGCACCCATTTATTGGATAATCACATGTGTTAATGTTGGGTATTCAAGAGTTTAGCCAGTAACCTATTAATATCTGTGAGGAAATGGAAGACAAAATTCATATCTTCTTTCTAAGGAAAAGGATGCTCTGTTCTTACTCCCAAAATGTTAGGTGCCGCTCTTTGGGAAAGGCTAAAAATAAAAGCTTGTCAATTTATAACAACACGGGAGGTGCATACAGGCATACAGCAGGATCTGTACAAAAAAACCCAAAAAACTGAAAAAAAAAAACTGAAAAGAAAAAATGTAAAAAAAAAAAAAATAAATAAACTAGGGATGATAGGAATCCTATATATAAGAAAACAATAATATGATTCCAATGTGTTTGCTGTTATATTTTTTCAATATACAACATTTGAAATGCTGTATACATATTTATACACTAGGGGAAGACCTGCATTTCATTGCAGTAATGTGTCCACTTGGTAACCTTCTGCTGAGCTTGATCTTTTAATGCCGACTCCCAGTGGCCCTTTAACATCACATCACATGATCGGGAGCCCACCAATCATAAGCCTTGGCCGAGAGCTACTGGCGACAGCTTGTCAGGTGCTGGCAGTGTGCAGGGAGTGTGCTCTCAGCACACAACCTTATTCTGCAATGGAGGCATGTGTGATAAAGCCCATATTTCTTGCCGCCACATATCTACATTACATGATCAACAAGAGGTTAGAGCTCAACTCAAGGCAAGGGTAAATCAGTTAAAACTGTGGACCCTCTCTTCCTCCACTGATGAGAAGAAGATAATACTCCTTCTTCTTAGGAGTGCATTAAAACAGAGTATTACCTACTGAAGCCACTTTAATTGGCTTAACTGACTTAATAACACCCCTCTTGCACCCCTGATGTCTTTATGACGAAACATGTCGAGTGGAGCCTGGTCACATGACATCGCTGCACATAGAAGTCAGCCATCTTGTTGGTTGTAAACATTCCCATGTAATATAGAGTGGTAAGCAAGTTTTTTATGCAACATTTGTTGAGTGTTTTGGTGGATTTTAAAACATTTTGGTACCATTAATACTGTCCCCTCTTGGTGGAATTTCTTATGTGGTGAAGGCTACAGACATCAGGTGTCCTTGTGGATATAGCGGTTCAGAGTTGAGTTGTTTTGAGCATGTTTGAGCACTTTATGGAGGGTGGTCCACCACTGAGGGTAAAGGTCAATGTGTGCATTGCTATTGATGGAGGACCATTTACAGCACTTTATTTTGGAATTTGCATTGTTGAACTTTCAACTCTGAACCTTCACTGAATAACTAAAAAGTACTCTTTTTTATATATTTATTTCAAAATGCTGCACTTATATTTTTAAGCCTGCTTTGAAGTCGAAGGCTGGCCATTTCTTTCCTGCAATCATGGGTTGCAAAAAATAAATTTGCACAATCCCCCAATCAACACAGACAGTAGTGACAGGGGATTCCCTCCTGCAGAGCAATTGTCTTCTCCCGGCGGGGGGTTGGGGGGGGGGGGGCTTCCACGCTGTGAAAAGACAGTGGTTATTGCTAGGGGCTATAGCAGCCACTAATTATATTTGCAAGATAATCCGGCAGGCTGGTTCTACCCATGTTGATTGCTCAATCAACTTGGTACATTCACCCTGCCAATTAACGGTTCGAAAACCCAAACGTCCGCTCGGCAAGCCCACTCGCTCGTCCTGGGCGGCCTCCCCAGATTCTCGACCTGGCCAATCCGTTCGCTTTTCCTCCCAGCCAATCCAGTCTCAGGATCCGCTTCCTGTCCTGATTAGCCAGGAGAAGAAGCAGGAAGACAGTAGCGAATGTTGATTCACTATTGTCACAAGTGGGTGGGCTCAGGGTGCAGTGCTCTTTGCCCCCGAGCCTCCCCCCCCCCCATTTTTAAGCTAATTAGAGCCTCTGGCTCTAATCACGTGCTTCACAAAAAAAAACAACTCGTAGAACTCTATGCATCAGGCACCCAGAATGGAGATTAGGGGCCGGGCGCATAGAGATTAGGGAGGCGGTGCCCCTGCGCCCCTTATGGACGGGCTGACACTGGTTAAAAGTCAACCTGTGGAACATTCTAAGTTTCTGAATGTAAAGGGTCTGTCCAAAAGCAGACATCACAAAATGCTTTCTTTATAAGACAAGAAGGCTGTTACTGGGACCGAATTTTTTCCCAACTCCATGACAAAACTCTTTGAACTGTCTAGTGAGCCAGTAGCCAGAGAAATGGTAGGTGGTAATCATAAAGTCAGGCCACACAACAAAGTATGAATAAGGGAGGAGCATTAGAGGGTTTTATCTTACTAATAAAGGTTGTTGCAGGCATTTTGGGGTATATGTGCTTAGGCAGAACTTATAAAAGTTTAAAATGAAGCACAGGGTTATGTTCACTTTCCATTATGCATCCATAGAAATTAAAAAAAAGACAATAATAATGACCTGTTTTCCAAAAACACCTTGCAGCATGCTCGAATTCACGGAGAGGGCCATGTGCAGTTGTCAAGATCGTTGCATCACATTCCGCATTCCGCTCACCTAAGAATAAGTCGACCTCTGAGAACGTCATTGCGCTCCACTTGGTTGATTTTGAGACCTAGTTCAAGCAAAGATGAATTTTAGAAAACAGACAGACAGCTGCCCGGGCCAAACGCAGCAGAATGGTTCTGTCTAAAAGTTACAAAGATATTTCTCAAACTGTTTTTTTCTTTTTATAGATATAGATAATAATGCACATAAATATCTTGCTTCCCACGCAGTAGGTGCTAAGAACTGCTGAAGATGTGGCAGGATTGCCCAGAGCCTTTCACTGTAAATTATTCATTGTAAATTATATGTATTTTCATATGCAAATATACACCCAGCCTCTTTCAATGTGTTATGCACTTAGCACACATCAGCATAAAATCCCTGTGCTGTTTGCACTTGAGAGAAATTAGATTAATCCTAGAAGGGAAATTAACTATTCAAACCCATTTCACTGTAAATAATCTGTTCATTAAAAGTGCATATATATATATATATATATATATATATATATATATATATATATATTCATATATACTGTACACTATATTACCAAACGTATTGGGGCGCCTACCTTTACCCGCACATGAACTTTAATGGCAGGCCAGTCTTAGTCCATAGGGTTCTATATTGAGTTGGCCCACCCTATGCAGCTATAACAGCTTCAACTCTTCTGGAAAGGCTGTCCACAAGGTTTAGGAGTGTGTCTATGGGAATGTTTGCCCATTCTTCCAGAAGCGCATTTGTCAGTTCAGGCACTGATGTTGTAGGCCAATTAAGTTTCTCCGGGCCAAACTTTTTCATCCATGTCTTTATGAAGCTTGCTGTGTGCACTAGTCTAAATCATTTGGTGTGGGGGGGGGGGGGGTTATAGTGTAAGGTTATTTTTCAAGGATTGGGCTTGGTGGGCTTGGTCCCTTAGTTCCAGTGAAGAGAACTCTTAAGGTGTCAGCATACCAGGACATTTTGAACGATTTCATGTTCCCAACTTTGTTGGAACAGTTTGGGGATGGCCCAATCTTGTTCCAACATGACTGCAGGGTGGAGGAACTTGACTGGCCTGCAAAGAGTCCTGACCTCAACCCGATAGAACACCTATATAGATATACAGTATGTATATATATATATATATATATATATATATATATATATATATATATTTGGTGCACTGTAATATAATCCTTTTTGGACTTCTGCTTCCCACTAAAAAAGGGTGCAGGGGAACAACAATGCCAACATCGTAACACAGAACGATGATGTGCAGCTACCAAAATGCAACCAGAAGCCACATGCTAGCAAGCTGACATTTGGTTGGTTGGTTTCTACCTTCTAAGCATCCCTGCTGACATTCTAACTGTTTATACAATCAGCCTGAAATAACAGTAAAGCAAATTTGATATGCATGCACAATCCAGCAGAAAGAGTTGACTGGCCATAGACGGTTCGAATCTCGGCCGGTTCAGCAGGGTCCAGCTGAGATTTGAACCATGTATGAGCAGGCTGAATGTACAAAGTTGAGCAATCAAGCTAGCTGGTATAGCCACTAGCAACAATCTCTGTCTTCTCCTGGCAGGGACAGCTTCCCCTGCTCCCTCATTGGTAGAATACAATGGATTGGCAGAAGGGATTCCTCTATCAACACTATCTGTGTTGATGGGGGAATTGAGCAAATTTCTTTTCTACATAAAATGACAATCCATTCAACTTTATGTACCACAGTCCAGCACGTTGATACCCTCTTACCCTCCTTGCTGAAAAAAGTAGAGCATGTTCTACCTTTTCTCACCACGCACAACTGCAGTGCAGTGGTATGAATGGAACTTTTAGCACTCATAGCAAATTGCTTTGCCTGGGCACTGGGACTTTATCGTGCAAGGCTGTCCAACATAGCCCAATGCATATGGTGTGAATTGGCCCACAATAGAAATTGCTGACTCTATGAAAAATCCAGTTTGAGCTAGGCTTTATTTAAAGACTCCAGAAAACCTAAAAATTATTCCTTGCAGTGGGGTTGTGCCCTCATTGCAAGAATTAATTGCTTGTTAGTCTAGGGGATAGTTTTTGCACTTTAACGTACCTGATCCACCATTCCCCTGGCAGATAGTGCTCCCCCATGTTGCGGTGGGGGTCTCTCCCTTGGTGCCATCATGTCCATTGCAGAGTTATTGATTCTGCATTTGCCTTAATGACATCAGAACCTTAGATTGCTAGAGCATGGGGAGAAGGTGCTGCAAAACAAGCCATTAACCCTTGCAGTGTGGGCACAGCCCTACTGCATGGGATTATTTTTCAGTTTCTCAGAGTTGGGATTTATTTTCTCATAACAAATGATAGAGTAGCTCTTCCAATACTTTTGTTGTCCTCTACTAGAGTCAGCAGTCTAACAAAAACCCCCACAGCATGGAGCCCAATACTCTCAGAGGGAGACTGGTATAAGGTCTTCAGTCATGCTGTCATGTCAGTAGTATTCTCACAGCTAGGAGTCTAATACCCTCAGAGGGAGACTAGTATGAGGTCTTCAGTCATACTATCATGTCAGTAGTTTCAACATTTCTGTTCATCAACCATGAATGAATTTAATGATTGTGCAAAACATACTGTGCATACTTAAAATATATATATATTTTTGTTTATTCATATTTAACAAAAAAGTATACATTTTTGTCTGTTTAAAATAACGAATTTACTACAAATTAGATAATAATTAAACAGAAATAACATTATAAGCTATTACTTCACTTTTTTAACCAATATTGGATTCTGTAAGACAGGGAGGAAGAATGTGTCCAGTCAGTGTACATACTCTATACTTTGTCTACTAATGATTGAAATAAAATAGAAACTTATTAAAATTCTAATTAGTAAGAGAAGTGCATGTGGGAGGACAGCTTTCTACAAGTGTGCGAAACAAACAAATTCCTCAAGGCACAACCTTTCTTTTAATGGTTTAATAAAAACAGATATCTCAGCGGCTTTTGTTTGCAAACATATGTAGAGGCTAACACTGGCTTCCAAGATGCTTCTAAATCGTGTCCCGATTCTAAGCTGTGATTGATAACTTCATACTGTAAAAATAAACAAATTGAAAGCAAGTGGAAGAAAAATTAAATTTCTTGAATAAAAACATGTTTTTATGTGCCTTTAAAATGAAACTAAAGTCTCCTATAATTTATAGCCAAGGAAGCTGCCATCTTACCTTTGTTTGATCTGCAGGTGCTGTAGTGCTGCACATGTGATTAACTATCACATCAGCCAGTTGGCTTGACAGTTGGGTTGACAGCACAGGCAACTGTGACAGATATTGTTCATGGCATTCCTTGAATGCAGCTGTTTGTGAAACAGTTATCTTGATGGGTTTAGTTCAATTTTAATGTATTCTTTCCCAAACTTTTTAACACAGAGGAATCCTTAAAATAAATGTTCGGTCTCAGCAAATCCCTAATAATTATTACTATAATAATTACTATATAGTATATTTTATATTTATATTACTTTGTTAGTGTAAAATAAACAGTAAGTTAAGATTTAAGAGTAAACAATAAAGTAAGGAATGTGGTGTGTTTAGTACAGGGGTCTCAAACTGGCAGCACTCAAGCTGTTGCGAAACTGCAAATCCTATGAGGCCTTGCAAGGCTGAGAGTTACAAGGATGACTCCCACAGGCAAAGGCATGATGGGACTTGTAGTTTTGCAACAGCTAGAGGGCCGCCAATTTGAGACCCCTGGTTTAGTATATTGGACACCAAGGACTGCTCTATATGACAATTTAGAGAATAAAATAATGATAATGACATGAAACAAATTATAGTAATAGTAAAAAAAAAAAGAAAGGCTGAAGTGAAGACTGTAGTGTTCCCTTATTTAGTAGTCTGTGCAAAAATGCCCCCGAACACTGGTGAATGAATGATTTGTAAAGCGCTGCAAATGCGAACTGAATCGTCTCAAGGCGCTAGATGCGTTCTGTGTTGTCAGCTTCTTAGAAGAGGTAGGTCTTGAGTTTTTTCCTGAATGCCTGATGGTTTTCTTCCATGCGGATGTAAGTCGGAAGAGCGTTCCATAGCCGAGGTCCTTGGACTGCGAATCTTCGTTCTCCCTTTGCTTTGTAGTGGTATTTGGGAATGAGGAGGAGGTTTTGGTTAGATGATCGAAGATTGCGATTGGGTGTGTAGTGTTTTATTTTCTCTCAAAGGTATTGAGGAGCGTTTCCTTGTATGCATTTGTGGGTGAGGCAGAGGGTAGGCTCCTCAGGGATGGGGAAATGGACTCCCAGGGTTTTTTCCTGTTAGCAGTCTTGGCGCCACGTTTTGGATGAGTTGTAGGCGCGCAAGCTGATATTGGGGTAATCCTATGTAGAGCGAGTTTGCGTAGTCGAGTCGGGAATTGAGGATTGTTCCAACTACTGCTGCTTTGTTCTCTTCTGGGATGAAGGGGATGAGTCTACGTAGCAGGCAGAGGAGATGGTGAGATCCGCTAACTACTGATCCTCTTTGTGCATCCATTGTAATTTCTGAGTCAAAGAGGACCCCGAGACTCTTGGCTTTGGTGCTTGGAGAGATGGTCTGTCCAAAGGAGTCTTGGTTTTGGAATTTTGGTTAGCGTGTAGGAGAAGAAGTTCTGTTTTTGAACCATTGAGTTTGAGGGAGCTAAAGGGCATCCAGTCATCTATCAAAGTGAGGCATTTCTCTAATTGCTGATGGTTGTCTTTTTGTCCGGTGATGCGAAAGTAGAGTTGGGTGTCATCAGCGTATGAGTGGAAGGAGAGGTCCGATTTTCTGATGATTTTGAGGAGTGGGCTGATGTAGATGTTGAATAGCACTGGTGACAAGGGTGAACCCTGGGGGACTCCACAGGAGTTTGTGCGGGTTTCAGAGGTGAATGCTCCTAGTTTCACTGTCTGAGAGCGATTCTCTAAGAAGGATGTAAACCATTTTAGACCAGAATCTTTTAGACCAGAATCTGTGGCTCCTGCTACTTCTGTGAGGCGGACAAGTAGAGTATTATGGTCCACTGTATCAAATGCTGCACTGAGGTCTAAGAGTACCAGGAGACATGATTCTCCGTCATCTGTTGCTTCAAGGGCATCATCCCATATTTTGAGAAGTGCTGTTTCTGTGCCATGGCTTGGGCGGAAGCCTGATTGCAGAGGGTCCAGGAGTTGGTGTGTGTCCAGGTGTTGTTGTAGCTGTTGTACTACTGCTTTCTCCATAATCTTGGAGATGGTGTTGAGGCATGTTATCGGTCTGCGGTAGTTAGGGTCCTTAGAGTCCAGATTGGGTTTCTTTAGCATGGGTTTAACGATGCCTTGCTTGAGGGTGGTTGGAACAATCCCTTCTTTGAACGACTGATTTATGAGGTGTGTTATAGTAGGGGCCAAGATGTCGGAACATTCTTTCAGGAGTTTTGTGGGAATGATGTCGTTTGGTGATGTGCTGTCTCAAAGGCTTCTGATAATGTTTTTAGTCGTGTCAGTGGTGATTGGGGTCAAAAAGAAATTTGGTGGTTGTGTGATGTTCGTGTCGATATCCTCTTTTTGCTTTGGTTCAGTGAGGTTGGTTGTTTTTTTCTGTTGAATTGATTTCCGAATGTTGCCGATTTTGTCGATGAAGAAATTTGATAACTCATTGCAGAATTCTTGAGTATTGTTTGCTGGGGGTTCTAAGCAGGTTGAGTTCATTGACTGGGCGACTATTTTGAAAAGTTCCCGTGGCCGGTTTAAGGCAGTTGAGATGGTGTTCGAGAAGTGTTATTTTTTGGCTTTGAAGATTGCTTTGTGGTATTTCACAGTGAGTACTTTGTAGTTTGTATGGTTTTCCTTGGTAGGATTTCTTCTCCATACTCTTTCCGCTCTTCTACGCTCTTGCTTGAGTAGGGCGAGAGTGCCATTAAACCATCTCGAGTTTTTTTTTGCAGATGAGTGTTCTGCGTTTTGGCGCCACTGAGTCTGCTGTTTGTAGTAATGCCTTGTTTAGGGAGTTGAGTGTTTGTTCCGTTGAGAGGTTTAAGTTTAGCAATGGTATTTTGTTTGATAATGTGGTTTTGAAGAGTTCAGAGTGTAGTTTCTTCTAAGATCTGTTCCAGTGTGTTGTTGTGTGTTTCTGTTTTTGGAGGGTGGTGTTAGTGGTGATTTTAAATTTGATAGAGTGGTGGTCCGTCCATGGTAGTGGTGTGTTGTCGAATATGTTGATGTCCATATTCTGTGTGAAGATGAGGTCTAGAGTGTGTCCTGAACCGTGCGTGGGGGCATTTATCAGCTGTTGAAGACCTAGTTCTTCCAGTTGGTTAATGCAGGCGGTCGCGATAGGGTCTTGGGTAGAGTTTGCCCAGAGGTTAAAGTCCCCAAGTACCAGAAGGTTTTTGGTTTTCAGGGTGTGTATTGAAATGAATTCAGTGAGTGGTGTAAGGAGATTGGTCTTTGGTCCTGGTGGTCTGTAGCATAGTAGTATGTGAATGGTGTCTTGGGGTGTTGTTTGAAAATGCAGGGAGAGTGTCTCCATGAAAGGCACTGAGTTCTGTAAAGTTGGTTTGTTGAACGCAAGGTGCGATTTGAAGATCACTGCTAGGCCTCCTCCTTTTTTTCCTATTCTATGCTCAATTAGGATACTGTAGTTCTCAGGCACCAATTCAGTTAGGATGGTGTTGCAGTCGGATGTTAGCCAGCTTTCCGTAATGAAGAGGCAATCTATGTTGTTTTCGATGATGAAGTCGTGGATTTCCAGTCTGTGCTTGACTGCAGATCTGGTGTTGATCAGGGCGCATGCTAGTTGTTGTGGTTGGATTGGTGTCTCCCTGTATTTGATGGTTGATTGTGGGTTGGTCCTTAGTAATTTTTCTTTTTTTAGTCTTTTTTGAGTGGCGGTTGGTAAAGTTGAGGCGTTGTTTCTTAGCTTGTGGAGGGCATCTGCTGTGTATTTGAAATTGCACATGGTGAGAAAGTTGCTGAAGGAAGGATGATCTAATGATGGTACTGATGTAGCGATGATGAGTTTGCTGGGGGATGGAGGGATCAGATGGCTGCCACTGCTACTGGAGTAGTGTAGTTGCCGGGCTGGATGATGGTGCGGAAAGTTCTGGAGGAGGTGATGGAGGGGCTGCCTACTGCCCTCCTGTTGATCCAGAGGAAGGCGAAAACCCCAAGCTGAGCTGGCCAATTGCTACAGCAGAGGAAAAATTCCTTCCTGACCCCCCGAGGGGCGATCGGACTGAAGGACCCTGGAACAACTGCTAGGGTACCCCGGTGGGCTTACCTGTACGGGATGGTCCAGAAGGAAAGACGGGAGAGAGGAGGGGAGGGGGGGCAGTGGAGGGGTGAGGGGGATCTGGCCACTACTTACTGGTTGGACTGGTGCTGCAGCTGCGTCCAGGAGGATCTAAAATGGACGATAGGCAGGGCCGGAGCCGTGGATATCCTGGTCTCCAGTGTCAACCTGTGCCCCTGCGGTGAGGTACAGTATCGGGGAGGGGGTGTACCAGGTGTAGAGGGCACGGGGGCCCGCTGGACAAGTGTGGGAGGGGTAAGAGGTGGCTGGGTGGCCGGAGCTAGGCCGCAGTCATGGTCTGTCCCCCGAGTCTAGCGGCTAGAGAACGGGGTGATGATAAATGAAATGCTTCCATTAGGGTAATAAAGCCCCTTACGTTGCTGGTCAAGGAAATAATGCCCCTTACGTTGGCAATCAGTGGGAACATTGTTCTTTACATTAGTGGTCAAGGAAAGAATGCCCCTTACATTGGTGGTCAAGGGAAGAATGCCCCTTACATTGGTAATCAGTGGGAATAATGCCCTTTACATTGGTGGTTATGGGAAGAATGCCCCTCACATTGATGGTCAAGGGAAGTATGTCCCTTACATTGGTGGTCAAGGGAATTGTGCCCCTTACGTTGGTGTTCAGTGGGAAGAATTCTGCTCACATTGGTGATCAAGGGAAGAATTCCCCTTACATTGGTGGTCAAGGGAACAATGCTCCTTACATTGGTGGTCAAGGGAAGAGTGCTCCTTACATTAGTAGTCAAGGGAAGAATCCCCCTTACATTACTGGTCAAGGGAAGAATGCCCCTTACATTGGTGGTCAAGGGAATAATGCCCCTTACATTGGTGATCAGTGGGAAGAATGCACCTTACATTGGTGATCAAGAGAAGAATACTCCATACATTGGTAATCAAGGGAAGAAATCCCCTTACATTGGTGGTCAAGGGAAGAATGCTCCTACATTATTGGTCAAGGGAAGAATGCCCCTTATGTTGGTGATCAGTGGGAACCATGTCCCTTATATTGGTGGTCAAGGGAAGAATTCCCCTTACATTGGTGATCAGAGGGAAGAATGTTACTGAATGTTACAGATAGCTGAAAGATCATTGGGGTTAGTGGTTACTTATTTGGGAGGCAGAATTATCATTGCTCAAGGAACCCCTAGTAACCTTTTGTGGATTCCAAGTTAGGAAAGGCGGATTGAATTGGAGCTTTTCATTGTCAAACATGTCAAAAATGTCACAGTTTGGATTGCATAGTACACGTCTTGTCACTAGTTATGGAAAATGTAAACCAGACATCTGAGATCCATTTTAATGTTATTGTCTAAGTCAAATCCTTTACTCTACTAAGATCCAAAGTGCTACATAATTATCACTCACGCAAGACATTTTGTTTTGTTCTTAATTGTCTGAACATCTAAATGCAGTATCTGCTTTTCCTCAGCATGCCATGTGAATCACAGAAGATGCATTTTATGAGGAAGACATGACATAGGAACAGTGTTAAATCAGCCAAATGATGCAGATAACTCATGTTTAGATGACAAGTGTCATTTCATGACACGTGAATGGAAATGTCTTGTGCTTTGGATGATGCATAAAATACATTTTGGTGTTTGTGTTTAGAAATGAAACCATCAAATAGTAAGCAATGTTATCGTGCACTAAAGCCTATCATTCTAATTCTAGTCAAGTGCGTATCAACTGTTTATTTGATTTTTTTTGCCATCCAATCGAAGTGTTTGGTCAATGAGGAAATCTTTTTTTTCTAGTCGCCCACACATGTGTTTGCGTTTTTCTGATTTCTTCGAATTTCAATAAACAAATGATCTGTCTTTCTGAAAATTGTATTCCATTAACATTTAACTTCTGGTTGGAATTGAGCAATGAATGGATCAAATTGGCCAACTAACACTTTGTTAAAATAAACACTTCAAAACTACTAAAAGGTCATATATTTTCCAACCTGGTCAATGGCCTTTTATTTAAATTAGCCTATGAAAAAAATATTTGGGCAAGAGATGCAACACACAGGCAGATTTGTGTTATCATTCAGAATTCTGATGAACGAGAACTGAGCAATGAGATTGTGTGCACCACAGCATTATCTTAGGTGTTGCCATGACACTAGTGCTGATGTCAATCACATCTGCTTCACCACAAAAAGAATTAAAAGATGATTTTGCATGTTGATTCAAGAAAATATAAACAGATAAACTTCATAGATAAACAGATTGTAACAAGTTGAAATATCCTAAAATCTTGGTACCTGGAGTTCAGCTTTAGGAAAATAGCAATTTCAGTCAATACTGCCTTTTTACGATTTTTAATAGAGTAAGTCAGAACTTTTCTCAGTCTGTGCACTTATCACAAAAAAATAATACTAAATAAGTGGCACCATATTCCCAAAACAGGAAATGGGAGGAGATATCCCCGTGAGCAAAATAAATCAAACCCAAAAGAATATATTAGCTGTCCTTGCTTAAACAAATAAATATGAACTTCAATTGTCTACCCTTCTCCTTCCTCAGACAATTCCATCACCCCTCCCCTCAAAACCCCAATCACAAAAAATATATATGTATATTATTAACCAAAACCTTTTCTTTAGGTCACTCTGTTAACATTCTCGAGTTGATTTACAAAAGGCAGACAGATTGTGCACTTTGCAAATTGCAGTTGCTCCAGAGCAGGGTCTCTCAACCAGGGTTCCATGGAACCCTAAGGTTCCTGCAGAGTTGCTAGGGGTTCCGTGAACAATGATCAATTTCTGCCTCTCAGATAAGTTTCCACCAAAACCACTGATCTTTTTAGCTATCTGTAAGGGGGTAATTCTTCCCAATAACCACAAGTGTAAAGAACATTCTTCCCACTGACCACCACACTAATGTACCATGAGTTGTAGCTGTAAACATTTTTAGAAGGGGTTCCCCAACACCTGAAAGTTATTTCAAAGGTTCCTCAGTGTTGAAGAGGTTGATAATGGCTGCTCGATTGATGCTGGCTGTATTTCAACCCAGAAGACTGTCTGCCTGTAGTGGTGGAGAAAAAGTGCTTCAGGGGATAGTTCTGGATCCATGGTGAGCATTACAGCAAAAGTGACTTTTTCTAATTCTAGAAGCCTAAGTATAAAAATAAATAAATAATTATGACCTTGAGTCAAACAGAAATGAGGTGGAAAATGTAAATTAATGCAAAACTGCCCCTTATCACACATGGGATCTTACAAATCCTTCGGAGTAAGGTGATTATGAATATACATGCAAATGTAAATGAAGTTATACTCCCTGCTCATATCCAGAACAGGGATTTACATTATATCTATAGTCTGTTCCTACATAAAGTAAGGTAAGATATGCATATCAGGACATGAATATAAGCTGCCTATACACATTCAGTAATATGTAGTCCTTGCAGCCTATGGATCTATTTTTACCAATCAGCCCAACAATTTCATACGGAGGAACATTGCAACTGAAGTGGTAGGCCTTAAGTGTTTAAAGGAAACTTATATGCAGAAAATGTGAAAGCTGCCAAAGCTGACCTTCCATTCAGAAAATATAAGTTCCCTGGCCATTAATTTGGGTCAGCAGCTTCAGTACTTGATAAGAAATTGACCAATGCAAGACGTGTAAATTAGGGGCCCAGTGTTCATTCTGACTTTCTTGCATACTTGTGTTAGGTCAGTGACTCAGAGATTATTAATGGTGGAGACAGCCAGGTAACTAGTATTTTCAAAAGAAGGCAGGGTATGGGAGCAATGGCAGTCTACAAATATTTCTAATCCCTATTTAACAGTAAAACCCAACTTCAAACGTATGTTTTTTTTTTAAATAAACGTCCCCTAGTGGTGTCAACACCAGTGCTGAGTATGCACACCCACCCAACCAAATGCCATGAGGCATACATGCAAGTACATGTGCTCAGCCACACATAGGGAACTGTAGTTACTCTTCCCAACTGTAGGTGGCCTATTATTGCATAGGAAAGGTAGGTAATAGGCCCCTTAGAGATTCCATACAGTACCATGAGAGAGGAAGGTAGTCTGATTGGACATCGAACTCTTGAGAGACTTCAGCCCGGCCTACAGGTACTTTATGTCAAGTAGTGACCCTAAGTGCAAGGCCATGTGCTGTGATATGTAGATGTGCATTTGTATGCACCAGCATCCTCACAGCTGCAGAGACCAACTTAACTGGGCCTTAAAGTTGTATTATTAATATTTAAGCCAGTCATATAGTTAACAATGAAATTACGAATGTATTTTTATAATAAAGGGTATCCCCCCACACACACTTTATAAAAAACTTTACACAAGTGTATTTATTAAAAAAAATAATGTTAGCAATACTTATCTTCCCCCTTCTTGCTCTGGGAAAGGTCAGCTTTAAACTAGTAGCCAAAATTCTCTCGGTATTAGCCCTCTGTATTCCCCTGTACAGCAGCCATATTTTTGGGGTAAAGAAGGGCAGCACACTAATGCAGTCAATGCTTTATGGCATTGGTCTCCAAACTGTGGCCTGGGTGCCAGATGCGACCCTTTGCTTGCTTTTATCTGGCACTTGGGGCACTATTTCATCCATTGATACCAACAATGGGGCATAATTCCCCCGACTAACACCAACGACACCAACGATGGGGCACAATTCTTCCCAATGAAACCAACAATGGGGCCCAAAGACATCAATGATGGGGCACAATTCTTCCCACTTACACCAACAAGGGGGCCCAATGACATCAACGATGGGGCACAATTCTTCCCACTTACACCAATAATGGGGGACAATTACTGTCTCTGAAGCAAACAACGGGGGGATTTTTTTCCCCACTAACGCCGGGGCTTTTTATTCTCCCAATGGTCACAGTCCGGCCCTCCTAAAGTCTGGCCCATTGTTTAGAAAATTTGGAGACCCTTCCTCTATTGTGTTGCACAACAATGCCAAACTTTCACTGTAAATATACTAAGAACATAAGATACCAAGGCATGATTTCATCAACATAATTGTCTGTTCTCAGAATGGGGTGTCTCCTGGTTGCAATGGTGGTGGTGGCAGTGGTATGCAAACAGGTCAAGCACCTGCCTGTGCTGTCTGGCAGTGGTACTTGAATCACAAAATTGTCTGGACTGAATAGCAAATAATTAGTCCGTTTCATATATGTATTTCTGCTATGTCTTTAGCTGCATGCCCGTCTTCCAGCTTTAATCCTTTTTTTTTCTGTGTTAACGTATATTCTGCTATGTAAAATGGTACATAGTAAAAATGAATAATTTAATCTGATGTGCTTCATATGAGGACAAAGGTTTTTTCAGCAACCCTTTCAGCCCATTTGGAAAACATAACAGAATGCAGAGCAGTTGTATATTCCGTTAATGTGTTACTTGACTAAAATAATGCTGCACATTTCAGCTCTGGCCTATGTGGATGGCAGCCAAGTCCCGTTGCTTTGATTACAAGGTGCATGCTTAAGTAGTTCTTCTGTTGATTTATGACCAAAGAATTATATTTCACTGAGTGGCAGAGCAGGCAGCTAGATTTGTTAATTGGACAGTAAACTACAGTTTGTCCTTCTGTTATGGCATTTTTTAAATACTCCAACCTGAAAGCCAAGGAATAATTAGGTACAATAAAATGGGAAATCCATGAAACTTGAAATGCATGCGGTAATATGGAGACTGTTCATCGAAGTGGCATTATATATATATATTTCTAATTAGTCTTGTAAACTATTATGACAACTAAAACTATACAGGAAGACATTTGAGACAACTTTCTCTTAAAATGACAGAGTGGGAAAACAGTCTGGAGTTGAAGCTTGCAAAAATAGACAGATATTTAAATATTTAGGCAGAAAAAATGTATACAAACTACGGGATTCGATTTTCAATTATGGAACCAACAAAACTGCAAATGCAAATGACTACTGCAATTTTACATTTTATGAAGATTATTCCTTTAACGTCTGATAATTATCCTGTCCACTTAAGACATGCCATTTATTTAAGCTTAACCACTTCAACTCTGGAGGATTTTACCCCCTTCATGACCAGGCCATTTTTTGCTACAGTATTTAGCACTGCGCTGCTGTACCCAAATTACATTTATATCATTTTTTTCAAACAAACAGAACTTTCTTTTGGTGGTATTTGATCACCAGTGGGTTTTTTTTTATTTGTTTTATTATGTAAACAAAAAAAGACCAAACATTTTTGTTTAAAAAAAAAAAAAAACAATATTTTTTACTTTATGCTCTTTATGGTATCTAATTTCTTCATAAATTTAGGCCAAAATGTATTCTGCTACATGTCTTTGGTAAAAACAATGCCAAAAAGTGTATATTGATTGGTTTGCATGAAAGTTATAGCATCTACAAACTTTTTTTTTAATACTATGAACGGTAGTGATCAACACCATATAGTGGGACTGTGATAGTGATAGTGAGATAGATACTGACACTGGGTGGGAACTGACTAACTGACATCACCAGTAACACTAATACAATGATCAGTGCTGATACCATACACTGTCACTGTGTTATGGAAATGATTAAGAGCTCCAATCGAGCTCAAGGTTATCTGCTGCTGTCTCTAATTTGAAAAGTGTTGATATGCATGCATATAAAAGTAAACACACTGAGACACGCTCAGTTTCGTTACTGTTACACTTCTAATTTATTCAAGGCGGTGTTAATGTTTTATACACACAAATACGTCATTGCTATGTCAGTCTAATAGGTACATCTCATTGGTCAAGATAGAAAAGAAGATGGATAATTTTCATAACGAGGTTTGGCTCTCTTTGTTCTTATCTCCAGTTCCGCGTTCTTCTGTGTGTGGGAGGTAGGGGGTACACGCCATTTTGAGAAAATATAGGAACAGAGCAAATCTGTATACTTATATAATGAGTAAGGAGAAAAATATGTATGCACATAAGAAAATAGACATTTTCAGATTACTATTATTATCTACATCACATTCCTTCACAATCCCCCCTAAAATGACTATTTTCTCTTTTCTGTCCCTAATACTAAAGGTCCTACTTTTTTAGCCTGGCCCTTCTCCTCAGCAACTCTTTTAGGCTGTATATAGAATTGGGCAGCAACTGTTCACTTCCCTCCTCGATACAGCTGGAGAGGTGCAGTCAGGCGCTATCTATCCCTATAACCCTATAGGATTGTGAGATTATGGACAGGGAGTGACTGTAGAGGAGTGAAGGGTTTGTCATCTTCCATCATAAGGAGGTCCTCTTCTTCTTGGTGGAGAAATGTAGGTGTGCTATTGTCTACAGCCTTGCTCATTAACTTTTTTACAAAAGGTAGAATACAGCATATAATCAGGGCTAAAAGATCCAGGATTATTAATACCGTTACCCGTATCTGGGCGAACACCTTCTGCCACCCACTCATCCAGCTAAAATATTGGTCCCATGGGTCTGTGATACCTGAGTTCTTCTTCAACTCTAGTGACAGATCTTCTAATTTCTTTATAGCTAAAGTAACCTTACCATTTGGGCCAGTATTATCAGGAATGTATGTACAACAGGTTCCCGGTTTTTCCTATGATTTTACAAAACACCTCCTTTCCCCACTAGCACCATGTCTAAGGCCATCAGGTCCTGGAATGTCATGTAGGAAGTGGGGGCTAGCTGGTCAGCAATTCCCTGGAGGGCGTCTTTAGAGTAATTTACAAATCTCTGTTGGTTATAATATGTGTAGTGTCAGGTCACCTAGAGGCTGGGTGACAGATGCACACCGTTGGGATCAGGAGTGCACCGCAAGGTAGTAGACCCTACGGCTGACTGCTGCGGATTGTACCCTGGGAGGTTCAGGAATCAGGTCTACTGGATCACTGACACAGATCCCACTGGGAGCTAGAGCATAGATTCCCCAGGGCGCGGAGTCTAAGAGCCAGCGGGTGTTCACCAGAGCCTCTAGTGGTGAGGATGGACTGCGCTGCAGTCTGGCTCCAGGTCGCGGTCCCCAGGGTCTCACAGCTCACGCTCACGGTAGACTACAGGAGATGAGGAAGGAGGGAGCTGGCTGGAACATCAGGGTCACAGGCAAACAGGGATGGTCGGGAACAGGCCAAAGTCGGTAACAAGAATCAGATGTAGGAAACACAGCAAGTACACATAGAGGCTAACACACAGTGGTTGATCAGCACTGCTGGCTTGCAGTGCACAGGTTAATATAGGGTTCCCTGATAGGGCCTGGGGTGGGGTCATGCTTAGAGGGGAGGTTACAAAAGCAGTCAGGTGAGGGTCAGCTGGTCTCTAGAGATGAACACATGGAGACAGGTATGCTGATCGACAAACTCTATTGCATAACCATGACATGTAGTTAATCCAATCTACATTCTTGCTGACAGTTGTTATGGGGATCAAAGACTCAAAACCAGCTTTTACCTGATCCCTGCCTTTAAACTCATCAGGGACCCCCTTTGTAACCCCTATGACATGTATGTATACATGAGGATCAAAGCTTCCGGAGAGAGCTGCTCGCTTCCTCCTCTGACTGTGTGCTGGGTCAGTGTATGTATCAGGGATATCTTTGGTTAGGATATGGGGGCTTTCTATTTTCATCTTTTTTGTCTAATGCACTCTGTGGTCGCCCATTCTGGCCCTGTGTTCCAACCCACTGGCCCCCACAGAAACCACAACTCTGTCCCCAGTAACTGTCTGTGTGGCATACATATATGTCCTTACCGTCAGGATATCACTGTACCAATGGCATCACCATGAAGGGTCAAACGGACAAGGTACTATGTCACAGTAATCTAAGGTAAAGGTGGTCACATGTGTACCTGAAGAGTTACACCAAAACGTAATTATGTTATCATTTTTGTGATGGCCACCTCCTGGGCCCCTCCCCCCTAGATCAAACAGAAAAAGGATATGCAGCACCCGAAAACACGCTCTCCTGCAGTGATAAGCGTGCATTCAGGTGTTCTTCCTGGCCAACTTGACTGAGGTGGCTGTGGTCAGCAAAACTTGGAATGGACCATCATAACTTGGCTCAAGGATCTCCAGACAGTAGTTGGTGTGTTCCTGTATCTAATTCAGGATCTGGAATGGAAGAAAACACCTGGACATGCATTCAGGTTAATTCTCGTGATAATGTGGTTACATAATTAGTCAACACATCAGACTGTAACTGTAACTGTTGTGGAAAGTAACAACCAAGTCTGGGAGCTGAACCAAACAAAATTTCATAAGGGGATAGGGCATGTTTCCCCTGGGGGTGTGTCTGACACTGAACAGGGCAATGGGCCAACTCATGTTAGTCTATTGGGCCATCTTTAACATCCTGTTTTTAGTGTCCCATTCATCCTTTCTACCTTCCCGCTACTTTGAGGGTGGTATGGGATGTGTAGTGCCAACTGAACCCCCAGTGCTGCCCAAATCTCTTTAGTAAGGGTTGTTGTTAGGGCTGGTCCCTGATCTCTCAATATCACCTCTGGGACCCCAAATCTACATACTATCTCACTCAGTAATTTCTTAGCTGTGGTCCTGGCAGTCATGACCACTTCCACTAGGGCGTATTCGAATCTGCCACTTCTTGGCACTTGAGAATGATCAATTTGCATCCTCTGGAATGGGGTATAGGGCTTTTGCCAGGTGCTTCTTCTGTGCATTCTGGGTTACATTTGGTGCAGATAATGCATGATCTGCAGAAGCTGTCGGTCAGTGGAGTAACTCTTGGTGCAACACTTGTTGATAAGAGAGTTCATAAAAGTCTTTGTCAAGTGGGCAGCTCCATGTGCCCATTGCACCACGGCTGGGTACATACTCCTGGGTAGACAAGGCTTCTTGTTGCACTCGAATAGTCCATTTCTGAGAGTTGTTCCTCTCCGTTTCCAGCTTTCCTTCTTATCCGGACTTGCTGTTTCCTGTAGTTCTTTTAGATAAACTCTGTCCACTGGGAAAGTCTGTAAGGTAAGCACGGGGTGGTTTTCTTCTACCACCCTGCTGTCCACTTCCCGCGGACCACCAGCTGTCTGTTTAGCAGCTGTATTGGCTCGATGATTGTCTTAAGCTTCCTTTGAGTTCATTTTGTCGTGTGCTTTTACTCAGAATAGTCACTTGGGTTGGGAGAAGCAAGGCATCAATCAATTTTTCACAGGTGTTCCTGCAGCCATCAGGAATCCTCTGTCCTAGATAACACCATAATCATGGGCAATGTTGAAAGCATATCTTGAGTCAATATGAATGTTGGCTCTTATTCCCTCTGCCCATTTACGTGCTGTAGTAAGTGCTTATAGCTCTGCCTCCTGTGTAGACATCACCGGTGTTAAGGCTTCAGCTTGTAGAACAGTGTTTTCAGTGGTGACCGCGTGTCCTGTGCGGTCACGGGGGTAACAAGTCAAGACTCTACTCCTCCTCCTCCTTTCCCCCCTCGAGAAGTGGAAGAAGGGTGGTAGGGTTCAGTGTTGGACAACTTAATAGAGTAATGCTGTCCAGTAGGAGGGAACACAGGAGTCTCAAGTGTCTGGTAGTGGACAAGTGTTTCGGCTGGATCTTGGTTGAATATGGCAACAACGTCATGGGGAACAAGCAGAACGAGGCAGTGTCCGAGGACCAAGTTCAAAGTTTTGTCAAGCAAGTCTTGTGTAGCAAATCCAGCTCGCAGACACAATAGGCCTCCTCTTGCTACCGCATCCAGCCGACAGGAATAATATCCTATGGGGCGTAGGCTGATGCCGTGTGATTGGGTGAGTACACCTGCAGCATGTCCCAGACGTTCGGATACAAAGAGCTTGAGCGTTTTGTCGTAGGCTGGGAGCCCTAGCGCCGGGGGTGGCGCACTCAAGGGTTTCAAACTTTAGATATTTCTTCAGGAGACATCTGGAAGGGTCTGATTGCAGAGCATCAGTAGGAAGGCTTCTGGAATCCATGCTCTGCACTAGGAAATTAGTCCAAGGAAAATGACAGGTGTTGAGCACCACTGCAATTTGGGCTTTGAGGCTCTGCAGCCCTGGTTGGCAAGATAGCACAACAGGCTTTCTGAGGTGACTTCAACAGGGGGTAAGTCAGCTGCACAAAAGAGAAGGTCATCAACATGTTGGAAGAGAATCACTTCCGGGTGTTCCTTTTGTCATGTGTTAAGGATGATAGCCATAGCTTTTGCAAACTGGCTTGGAAAGTTCTGTGCCCCTTGTGGCACAACTGTTTAGGTATGTTGCCGTTTCTTTCCGTGGATGAATGCGAAAAGGTACCAGCAGAAGGGGTGAGGGTGGACACTGAAGAAAACGTTTGTAAGGTCCACCTCTGTGAGGTATTTTGCAGTCAAAGGCATCCACAGTAGGTACCTGGTTCTCTTTTTAGGATTCTCTTCTTGGGGTTATTGTGGTTTCCGGGGCAATGAAGCGCCCTCTTTTAGCTTGACTGAAACTGGTGGCACCTTTAAGTTACCGTTGTCTCCCGGTCCTGTGGACCATAGGCACGCAGGGATTCTGTCAAGTACTTCCTGCAGTATTGAACTTGAAGTTTTTTTTTTTCTTCATTAAGTGTCATCAGGAGAGGCAGAGAACACAAAGCAGATGAGTCTTCTAAAGATAGGGGAGTATGTAACTTCACCCCCCTTCAGGCGTGTCCTGATTGAGGCCTGTAGTCTGGACAACACATCAGCTCCTAGTAGATTCAAGGGACATGTAGAGGACACCACAAATCTGGCAAGCAAATCAGGAAGTGGAAAGGAAAGAATTATTAGGCAGGTTCACCGCTCTCAACACACTTTTGGCTGCACCCCTGTCAATGAGGAAAGTGGTAGGTTTTTCGTCTGGGACATCTTGGGGCTCTGCATTCTTTTTTGAAGTGACCCCGTTTCCCACAGTTGTAACAGGTGATCCTTTCCCTGGTATTGGGCAGTGGTGGTGGACTAGTGTAGGTGGGATCTTCGTCATGGGTTACCATGAGGGGCGTTGGTTTTTTACCTTTTTGATTTTCTATACCTCTGGCCACCAACAATAAATCAGACATTTTCATTGAATGGTATTCAGGGCGGGCCACCATCAGGCCTTTTCTGATATCCTCTCTGAGCCCTGAAACAAAAGCAGTTGATAACATGTGTGTGTGTGTGCCTTTATGAGTCTAGCATGATACTTCTTCACACACTACCCTTTATCTTGGGTAATATCTTGGATTGTGGTCTTCTGATCCGTCAACTTCTCCTTTGCCCAGTCGTGGAGTTGTGCACAGAACTCCACGCCTGAGGTGTAGGAAGTGGCACTTGTCAGCCAGGCATCATTGAAGGCCATCTGCATGACTGGCCAAAAGACATATCCTGCTTTGATTTGGCATAGGCTGATCAAGTCTCTCCAGGCAGCTGAGTAAGTTTCTTGTATCTGCACTATCCTGTGGTAGAAGGGAATTGGCTGCTTCTCTGGGTCAGGCAGACTTGTCACTAAGGCCGCTGCTTGTGATAGAGTAAAAGCGACATACATCACTGGTGCCCCTTCTGGTAACCGAGACTGTTGTTGGGGCAGGGGCTGACAAGAGGCACTGTTCTTTACGGTTGCCAGCATGTGTTTGAGATCCTCTCGGAACTGAGAGTCTGGAGCCGGATTGGGGGTTAAATCAGTGGGTGGCCTTGCTGCCTGCTGTCGGGCTTCCCACTCAGATGCTTCTTCATCATTAACATATCCAGCCTGGGAATGTGATGCTCCCGTATTGGGGAAGACAGGTGTGTGGTATGAACCATCTTGGTCTAAAACAGGGAGGGCTGGGTACAAGCTGTTTAAGCTTACTGGGTGTACCAAGATGGCCGCCGGCAGGAAGTGCACTGGACTGGGTAGAAAGTGAAGGCATGGGTGCACTAAGATGGCCGCCAGGCTGAGTTGTCACAGTGGGTTGTGCTTGGGTGGTGAGAAAGGAGTGGTTGTTAGACGGAGGGCAGTGCTGTCCCTCCCCTCCTTTGTTTAAAGTTCCAACATATCATCAGCTATACATACATAATACAATCGCCATCTTTCTTAACTTCCTTTATCCAATTTTCTTTATCACACAGGATTTTTCTCCCTGTTTCTTCTGCAACATAACTTTCGTCACTTCTTTCAACTTTGTTAACTATTTCAACATCTTCTTCTCTCCTTCTTTACAATATCACTTTCATTACAATATCACTTTCTGTTTCTCGGCTAACGGCTTGAGAGGGGAATACATACAACCAAGGAGTTAATATTTTTCTCAGCGTTCTTATCAGCAAATTCCTTCGGTGGGAGCTCATAAGACTAATGTACGATTAATCTCAGAACAAGAACAAACACATTAGGGGTAGTGAGGAGCAACGGCCCGCGACCCAACAGATCTCCCGGGCAGCCCCCCTCCGACTTTAACCAGTCCCCACCCCCTCTCGTGTATATAGCAAACAATAAACCACAAATACAATCACGACAGGACATTACACCTGCCACTCTCTGAACCGTAAAGCCTCAGCAGGCTAAGATAAACGCAAGGGCAGACCACCCTGCAAAAATAAACCCGTTTATAGACGTTTTTCTACAGCTCTACACCAAGAGGCCGACAACTCTTCTTGGGGTGAGTCCTCTGTAACGCTTTCAGACTGCAAAGCCAGCAGCTGAGATAACCCTCAAAGGTTCCTTGAACCTAGAGTACACCTGTCTATAAACGACTGCTACAAAAAAACTATCTCATCCCAGAGGCCGACAGCTCGTCTGGAGATGAGACCATACATTCACGCATGTAGCACTTTTAGACTGCTGAGTTTCGTAACCCAAAGAATGACAGACAGTGAACAAAAAAATACAGTCAGCAGAAACCCATCAGCAGGTTCGTTAAACAACCTCAGGCGAGGAAATACCTGCCTCTAAGACAGTCTCAGCATACCGACAGAATCCAGCCGTCAACCGAAAGATAAGAGAGTCGTACAGTGGTAAAAATATCAATCAACTCACCGGTACTGTTAGGGCTGCGCAAACCCCACTCTCATTAATCAGTTAACGCCCGAATGCTTGTCGCGGTATAACTTCGACCGTAGCCTGAGATCCCGGGTTTCGGCACCAACTGTTATGGAAATGATTAAGAGCTCCAATCGAGCTCAAGGTTATCTGCTGCTGTCTCTAATTTGAAAAGTGTTGATATGCATGCATATAAAAGTAAACACACTGAGACACGCTCAGTTTCGTTACTGTTACACTTCTAATTTATTCAAGGCGGTGTTAATGTTTTATACACACAAATACGTCATTGCTATGTCAGTCTAATAGGTACATCTCATTGGTCAAGATAGAAAAGAAGATGGATAATTTTCATAACGAGGTTTGGCTCTCTTTGTTCTTATCTCCAGTTCCGCGTTCTTCTGTGTGTGGGAGGTAGGGGGTACACGCCATTTTGAGAAAATATAGGAACAGAGCAAATCTGTATACTTATATAATGAGTAAGGAGAAAAATATGTATGCACATAAGAAAATAGACATTTTCAGATTACTATTATTATCTACATCACATTCCTTCACAACTGTACTAATGACACTGATTGGGAAGGGGTTAATATTTCAGGTATTAAAAAGGTTAAATGTGTGCCTAACAAATGTTAATTTGTATGTGCTGCTTTTTACAAAAAATCTCTTTGCTTCTTATCCTTGCTTTGCAGGGAGCAAAAACAGAGAAATTGTTCCCTCTGTACAGAGCCCTATGTTGATTGTCATCATGGGGCTCTGAGCTGTGATTGGACATGGCCAATCAGCAGGTCCCATCCGTGAATCATTGGCTGGGACCTACTGACAAACTACTGCTGTGTACAATCACAGCGGGAGTCGGCGGGTGTTCTGTACCCGGAAGAGGCCAGCGATGCATAGGTACATCGCTGTGCCTGTACGGCCTGCCCATCTACAGTGTGGACAGGCAGTCCGCAAGCATTTAAAGAGGACCTTTCCTCAAAAAATGAAAGCACCACCTAATTTCTACTTCTCTCCAGGCTGTAACTGAGTTGCAGATTTTTGGGTGGAGGAAGGGAGCAAGTTTTTTATCAGTACTAACTCCTATTTACTCAGTCCTTGCCTAGGCAAGGATGATATCGCTCATCGCACACCCCCACTCACCTGCAGCCTCTTGGGACACACCACACATCCGAGGAGGCATGTGCTGTGGGGGGCTGGCTGTGATTCATCAGGATGTCACAGATGGCTCCCAAATCCAAGATGATGGCACCGAAGACACACAGTGGTGATAAGAGTTGGTTGCAGGAAGACAGCATTGGACTAAATGGACTGGTAGGCACCTGATTTTTATTTTCAATACATTTTTATTTGGCTTCCATCAAATAAAATATTGCAAGAAAACAATATACATTGCAGACTGAGTGACAATGTACAAATATTTTGGTTTCAATATTTGGAAAACATAGGTAGTAGATCAACGAGACCACTATTTAATTTAGGCTTTTATGATCGGTCACCTACAGCAGCCAAACAGTCAGACATGAAGCTCTGTATGAATAAAAGAAACACACACAAAAAAAAAAAACAAGAACAAAGTAAGCAAGGAGAACAGTGCAGGTCTTTGCAGTACTTCATACGGTAATTTGAGGCTAGTATGGAACATGTGTTAAGTAATCATGGTAATGTGGTCTTTTATCATTGATCCATCCAATGTGATCACGGTTTTCAAAGGTTTTAAACACAGTTGTTTTATCTTTTCAGAAGGCTAACATTCTCTCGAAGGTATAGTGAATTTGGACTAACTCAATAACCTCCATTACATTAGGAGCATTATCCTTTTTTCAATGTCTAGTGATATTTAGTCTGGCAGTTAGTAGAATATGTGTAACCAAGACTTGGAAACAAGTGGGAAAACTATTGAATTTAAGGTTCAGAATAGCTGAGGACAAGTTAGGGGTTCTCAAGATCCCTGTTACTTTGGAAATTAACTGGAAGATGTTGCACTAGTAGCCACTGTTCTTCTAAAGGAAGATTTGAAGATAAAGACTTTTAATTTAAAAATATATATATATTGGGGAAATTCCTCTTTAACTCCAGCCAGAAAGCTAAATAGTGTCTTGGCTACTAATATTTACTATTCTCTCCAGATGCTTTTTTTAATCCAGACATCTTTGCAAGACATCATAGTCAAGTGAAGTCCCAGTCCAATAAACAGTCTTTAAATCTTGGTTAACCAGCCCCCCCCCCCCACAGTACATTTACTGCTGGTGGACAGCACAGGCATGCTGGATAACATACATGTATATTGCCGGCAAATGGGCACACAGCTCCCGGTATATCTGAGCTGCCGGGGTATTGCTATGCGATCACATGATCACAATGTAAGCACAACTGTTATGAATGGGTTTCATTAATAACAGCTGTGCTTACTATTGTGAGGCTGTGATTGACCCACAAATGTTACATGGTACCTGGGCAATCACAGCACCCTGTACCATGTGATACACAATAGTAATTGCAGCTGTTATAAATGTAACCCATTCATGACAAACATAAGACAGATTTGAGTACTGCTTCTTGTTGTATAAAATAAAAAAAAAATTAAAATGATAGGACTGGACGTTTACAGAGATCAATAGCTCAAGGTGAAAGGTCCATATACATGTGCTCCTATCCATAAATAATATCAGCCCAAAATCAATCTATGTGCATTCTACCTTTTCTATCCAATAAAGTGACTATATGCAATGTAATGTAATAATATATATTGGTGTATACATGCATTTTCTAAAAAGTTTCCTTAATCTAATAAGTTCCTATAATCATCCAGCTTGTCATAACTTCAATTATTGCCCTCTTCTTTAAAACAACCACCACCAGATCAATCCTCCACCAACACCCATGCACTCCAAAAATGAATGCTTACCCTCAAAAATTGACCTTTTGGATTATAAGGGGTCAAACACTTCTGAGGAATTTGTTCTCAAGGACGTAACATGTCAAGCAGGGAAGCCTTTGTGATGTCATAGCACTAGAGGGCAGAGCCATCTAGGGCTTCAGTTGAGAGGATTTAGCTGGTAATATTGCTGTGGATGCCGCTGTTCATATTATGAAGTGCCTGCATATCCTTTACCTTATGTGAGTGCAAAATAATTTTTGCCTAATAAATAGTGGCTTTTATGGAGAGCACTGGATATCCCCATTTACTTTTTCCTGGAAGTGGAGTGAAGCTTGAGCTCCTTGGCTGTAGCCTGGATAATCCTCTTTTTAAAGTGACACACAAATGGAGAATTGATGTTACCCTCAAAAGGCTGTGTTTGACCTCCTATAATCCAGGAGAGGTCCATTTATGAGGGTAAGCATCCATTTTTGGAGTGCACGGATGTTTGTGGAGGATTGATCTGGTGGTGTTTGTTTTAAAGAAGAGGATAACTGAAGCCGAATTATGACCAGCTGGGTGGTTATGGACACATTTGGAAATTTGGAATCTCTACTATCACATTGTTCACTATATTCTATTGATACATTGTTTTGGTCATATACTCTGAAGCACATATAGCTTTATATATTTAGTCATTTTTAAGAATGACACATTGGGGGTTATTTACAAAAGGCAAATCCACTTTGCACTACAAGTGCACTTGAAAGTGCACTTGGAAGTGCAGTCGCTGTAGATCTGAGGGGAAGATCTGAAATGAGGGGAAGCTCTGCTGATTTTATCATCCAATCGTGTGCAAGCAAGAATGCTGTTTTTTATTTTCCTTGCATGTCCCCCATAGATATACAGCGACTAAACCTCCAAGTGCACTTTCATCGCACTTACAAGTGCACTTGCAGTGCAGAGTGGATTTGTCTTTCATAAATAACCCCCATTATTTGCACTATATTTTGATGTTTGCATAGTGAAATAAGATTTCACATTGTGTACACACCAGTATATATTATTGCATTATGTTGCATATAATCACTTTATTGGATCATGGTAGAATGCACATATGTTGATTTTGGGCTGATATTATTTATGGTTTGTGGATAGGAGCACTGCACTATTGTTTTTTATTTTTATTTTTTTTTGGTTTTGGTGTGTTAAAGTTGTGGAACACATATCCAGTGTGTGCTTTGCTTCCAGATAGGTTTGTGGTTCAGTAAGATTGCTGCACGGTAAAACACTTTTTTATTTTTGTTACATATAGAGGTGAATGCCTGTGCCTCTGCCCTCACTGGATGTCTCACTCCACAATTTTAATTTATTAAAGTGGAACTCTAACTTCTTAAACTCCCCCAAACCTTTAGTCTACCACCCCCTCTAAATATATATATATATATATATATATATATATATATATATATATATATATATATATATACAAGATATGTATATATACTCTAAAAATATACAGTATATGTATATACTGTATACTATATACATATTTATAGAGAAAGGGAGAGGGTGGGGGAGAGAGGGAATACTGTATATCCAAACATTTATAGTTTCCTTCAATTAGTCACATTCAACTGGATAGATTCTAGCCAGATGAATGTGACTAACTACTACTAGCTTTACCATGACTTGGATGGATAAATAAGAAATATTTTTTTTAAAAGGGGGTCCTAAATGAGAGCAGGTTGTTGATACCAAATAGAGGGGTTCTTCACATTTGGACTCAACCCAACTGATTTAAATTTTCTTTAGAGCAGCCTAAGGACTTTGAGCTACTCAGCTCTTTTTTGTGTTAGAATTTTTTTGTTATATAATATACCTAGCCAGGCGCGTATCCCTTACAAGTGCTGAAACGCCTACCCACCACAGGCTATGCCTTTAGTCATACAACAGAATAACTCATCAGTCGCTATCTACCTCATGCCTGAAAGTGCCAGTTCTTCAGGTTCAGACTTTTATGATGATCCATAAGGGGACTCAGGTGAGCCTCTGTGATGAGAGGTGCCTTTGGGGTCACAAGACCTTCCAGGACCGGCTCAGTGAAGAAATTGAGGCAAAGAAACTCTACAGGAATCTGTGATTAAGTGTTGAGTCTTTCAGGTGAGATCCCCTGCCTCTGCTTCTGCCACTGTACAGAAAGAGAAGAGTGAACATTTCTGGAAGTTATTAGAGTGAACCCAAGAAAACGTTACATGCAAGAGTGGACACAACTAAAAACTTTTACATTTAGTAGCCCAAAAAGCCTCTTCAACCTCCCACTTTTAACAACTGTCTGATAACAATTTTGCTATTAGCCACTGACACAGTTTCATTGGACAAAGCAATATTAGATGCCAATAGTAATTAGCAGGGTTTAGCAATAAATAACCTGAATAACTGAATCGGAAAAGTGCTCATAAAGAAGAATTGTGGCCAGGCTACGGACATTGAAATGTTTGCATATTTCTTTAACAAGCTGTAAATAAGCATTAAACAAACCCTATCTGACCTACAGTATGTAGTTACGGGCAAAGTGAAGCAACTCATCCTCAAAATTCACAGTAGAAGATGTATAGTCATTGAACTCCAGTCTTTGAACATTTCTCTGGCCTCTTTTCCCATATATATGGTTAAAGTGGTTCTAAAGGCTCAATGATTTTTTTTTTACCTTCATGCATTCTATACGTGAAGATAAAAATCTCCTCTGTGCAGCAGCCCCCCTAATACTTGGCTGAGCCCCACCTCAATCTAAGGATATGTACAAATGCCTCAGCTCTCCGTTGCTGCCATTGGCTTCTGCTGCTGTTAATCACAGCCAGTGAGGCAATGAGGAGAGAGAGGCGGTGGGGCCGAGCCGTAGCTCTGCGTGTAAATGGACGCGCAGATGCACGGCTCGAGAATGAGCCTTCTTGGGTACCCCCATTGCAAGCTGCTTGTTCTGAGGGCACTCGGGAGGAGGGAGGGGCAAGAGTGGCGGTGAGGGACCTGAGAAGAGGAGGATCTGGGCCGCTCTGTGCAAAACCACTGCACAGAGCAGGTAAGTATGACATGTTTGTTATTTGAAAAAAAAAAGCCTTCAATATCACTGTAACCACTTCAGCCCTGGAAGGATTTGCCCCCTTAATAACAAGGCCAGTTTTTGCGATACGGCACTGCGTCGCTTTAACTGACAATTGCCCAGTCGAACGACGCTGTACCCAAACAAAATTGACATCCTTATTTTCCCACAAATAGAGCTTTATTTTGGTGACATTTGATCACCTCTGTGGTTTTTATTTTTTGCACTATGAACAAAGAGCAACAATTTTGAAAAAAAATAATATTTTTTTTTTACTTTTTGCTATAATACATATCCAAAAAAATATAAAAAACAAATGTATTCATCAGTTTAGGCCGATATATATTCTTCTACATATTTTTTGTAAAAAAAAAATCACATTAAGCGTATATTGATTGGTTTGCGCAAAACTTATTGCATCTACAAACTATGGGATAGATTTAGGGACTTTTATTTATTTATTTTTTTTTTTTACTAATAATGCAATTTTTAGTGGGGCTGCATCATTTCGGCAGACAAATCTGACCCCAAATGACACTTTTTGGGGACCAATGACATTATTACATTGATCAGTGCTATAAAAATGCAGTGATCAATGTACAAATGACACTGGCAGGGAAGGGGTTAACAGTAGGGGGCAATCAAGGCGTTAACTGTGTTCCCTGGGTGTGTTCTAACTGTAGGAGGGATGGGCTGGCAAGGACATGACAGAGATCACTGTTCCCGATGACTGGGAAGAGTAGATCTCTGTCATGTCATCTGTCAGAATGAGGATCCGCCTTGTTTACAAAGGCAGATCCCCATTCTGCCTCTGTCCTAGGCGATCACGGGTTGCCGGCAGTCCGCCTGCTATTGCGCCTGTGAGAGCCGCCGTACAGCTACAGCAATTTGCGCAGGAGAGCCGACCTGCCGCCGCCGGCTGGTCAGCAAGTGCTTAATGGAGTTTATTGAATTTTACTGATTTACTGAATATAAATAGGTTATTTTTACTTTCCAAGGAATTTTCCCCAAAGCTTAGTGAATGTGGTAAAGGTTCACTCTGCAAATAATACCCAATTATGTGCAAGGAATGTAAAAAAACAGAATTGTTATTTGCATATGATTAGATGATGGGAGTCAGCAGAAGGGACCCTCACTAAGCTTTAGGGAAAATTCCTTTGCAAAGTGCAACTTTACTTGCAAAGTGAACAGCCTATTTGCCTTCAGAAATGCAACCTCATTGTTATTACTTTAGAGATTGGACAGGTGGCAGGCTGCCAAGTCACGTTGGAAGGGAGTTGAGCTGCCTAAAGAAAGTAAAAGTGAAACTAAAATTGTTGTTGCAAACTTTAATCCTAACTTGCTCCACAGTACCTGCAGCTACAGAGGCCAGGGATAGCATGTTTTAAAGTCCATTTGCTAACTGTTAAGTATATGCAAATATTTAAATGTTCAGAACCTGACCAAACTTCTACTTAAAGCTATTATCTCTTCTAAAGTTAAGAAAAGCATCTTGTGTTATCTGTCCTACTTGTAAATAGGGTTGCCACCTGTTCAGGATTTAAATTATGTGTCCAGGCTTCAGTCCACCTGAAACCTGGACACATTATTCAGATAGGAATGTGGCTCGGAACAGGGCCTGACAGGAGGGTGAGGGGTCACTATGTGCGCCTCATTACTATTCTCTTTGGAGTGCCCAAAGGTGTCCCAGGTCTGTAACAATCCTATAGTGGAGGGGTAGGCAACCTCAGCCCTCCAGTTGTTTTGAAACTACAAGTCCCATGAGACATTGCAAGACCCTGACAATCACAGGCATGACTCCTAGAGGCAGAGGCATGATGGGATTTGTAGTTTCACCACAGCTGGAGTGCCGTGGTTGCCAACCCCTGCTATAGTGTATATTAAAACAAAAAAAAAATTACTGTGTGCTGCTAAAGTGTTTGAATTTGGCTTGAAGAAAAAGTGGCAACCCTACTTGTAAAATACAGTGCATGTTGATTTTTTTTTTTACAAACTCTTCCACCTGGTGAGTTGTATGTATAGAACATTTTATTAATTTACCTTGAAGAGCTTAAGAATGGATATCATAAGCTTTTTGCATGCTGCTGATTATTATTTTTTTTTTTTACCCTCATCAAAGAAGAATATGGAAGCCATGAACTGTATAGAGAATGGCTGCGGGAGTAACCGGTCAGTTTCTAGTGAGCGGTGGCTACAAAGGTCCTCATTGTACGTTGAATGCTCAATTTTACAACCAAATCTCAAAATGTGTGACCGCTGTAGATGCATCATAGTTTTTTTTATAAGTTTAGCCACACTACTGGAGTAGCACTTTAATATAAAACAATATCCCCTTACTGCTGAAGGATTTTGAACCACCACTATGCAAAACAAAAACCATAATGACTATAAACGTAAAAGCTTTAGCTCTAATTCCTAAATACATATTTTGCCCAGATCCTTTGAGAAAAGCACCGTCTTCTTAGTTAGCGGATGTAAATACACAGCTCCTTCTTTCATAGCACATATCTGTTTTTTCTGCTCTGCCTTATTTTGAATAGTGTTTGAGAGCTGCCTTTATTCCTGCAGCTGGGAGGAATCTGAATCTATGCAAATGGAGTTCAAGCCTTCTCCCTGCTGAGTGTGGTATTTACTTCCTCGCCGATGCTTAACTGAAAACAAATGGACTCCGTTTCACTTTACATGGAAATCAAAACAGAGGCATTGAATATTTCAATGATTTAAATTAATTATTTTGTTTTCCCTCAAACTTCCACTGCAAAAAAAAAAAAAAAAAGAACACTGGTGGAATTTATGAATTTGACAGGCGATGGTTTAAACCTCTAAATGCAGCACTATTATGCCGCAATCATGTGCATTGCCCACATGTAAGCAGGTAGAGCTAGCTGGTCTGAATGCAGTGCCATCAGGTGCTAGGTCTCTTTTAGTTAGTTAGTTTTCTAGTAGTGATGTCACGGGTGAGTCAGCACCCTCGTATGTAAGGCAGGTTGAGAGGAGCCCAGTACAGTTGTGGCATGGGAGTCAGAGACCCCACCATCAGCCTGATGTAACCAGCAGGTGGAGGCCCTGGACAGCACTGGAGGCCGGGGAGAGATAGACCTGCACTCATGAGAGCTGGCCGTAGACTTCCTGACCCTTATGGAGGTGGGGACTTGGGCAGGTTGCAAAAAGGCCTTTTAGGCCAGTCCATGAGTTGCCTGGCTTTAGGCTAGTTCCCTGAAGGGTCCCAGGAGAGGTGTACCCATAGAGGAGGTGACTGCAGAGATCCCATCTCAGTGAGTACTAATGACCCAGGGGGGAAGAGATACTGTTTATGGGAAGATAGCTTACCAAAACTGCTGCATGATGCTTTTACATATGACTACTGCGGACTGTCCACTAAATGTGATTGGCGATAGACTGTCAAGTGACCCCAAATAGTATGTCAATGTGATGTGACTGTTTGTGCTATCTTCCATCTTCCATCAGTAAAGCGCAGCAACCCTATCTTTGTGTGGACATTCCTTCCTTTGAAGATATAGGAGGTTAATGGCCAGGAATGTCAGGAGGAGACCTCCGGCATGGAGTGGGCACAAGATGTTGGAGGGTTATAGCGTCAAGGAGGGGGGGTTGCTGTTCTAGCAGGAGAGGAAGCAAGATAGGTACTTGTGCTCTTGTTACCCAATTCTAGCCAATCACAAGCTCCCCCCTACACATAGTTGCAGTGCTTTTGCAGCACAGCCTCATAGACTTACTTGGATTGTACAGTATTTGGTGGCAGTGACGCCTGCCAAATGCATCATGATGTTTCATTTTTGCCACAGCAGGTGTACAGCCCTGAATGGTTGCATGCCCTCATTCAGGCAGGAAAACCACAGGTCAGTGATCTTGTTTTACAAGCTCGTAGCCACACTTGTCAATGAAACATATAAGTAGGTGTGGGATTGGGATCTCTTGCCATGTGTGAGAACTTGTAGCAATAGGATTGACACTCTCACAGCATCCTATCATTTTAAGTTCCCATTTGCAGTGGATCAACAAGATTTGCAGCTAAGCATTTGAAAGTTGCAAGTGTATGCAGTAAAAGGGAGCCTTTGAGTTCTACTCCTGGGATAAACCCATCCATGCCCATTCTGGAAGTTCATGGGCTGGGATGCATATGAGGTTGCTGCTGTGCAGAAAGTCCAGCAAAAGCTTATTACTGAGCAACTGGAATGCCGTGTACACACGATCGCACATTCTGACAACAAAATCCATGTTTTTTTTCCAATGGATGTTGGCTCAAACTTGTCTTGCATACACACAGTCACACAAATCTTGTCGGAAATTCCTAACGTCAACAACGTGGTGACGTATGACGAGCCAAGAAAATTGAAGTTCAATAGCCAGTGCGGCTCTTCTGCTTGATTCCGAGCCTGTGTGGAATTTTGTGCGTCCAAATTGTGTACACACGATCGGAATTTTCAGCAACGGATTTTGTTGTCGGATTGTTTGAGATCCAGATCTCAAATTTTGTTTGCCTGAAATTCCGACGGAAAATGTCCGATGGAGCCTACACATGGTCAGAATTTCTGACAACAAGCTCCCATCGAACATTTGTTGTTGGCAAATACGACCGCATGTACGCGGCATAAGGAGGTGTAATGGAACAACCTAGCATATGGCAGTATCCTTCAGTCATAATGAGGACCTGGTGGAGGGAATAAATAGCTCCTTGAGGGTTTTATAGAACATCTCAATTATTAATTAGGAAAAATAATATTTTTCATTTTGATTGTTAAGGGGTTGGTTGGAAACCCCTGTTGGGTTTTTAATGCTGTGTGTCCATCTGGGAGATTTACCTTCTTTATTTTTCCTGCTTACCATTGTCCTCCAGAACTTTTAAGTACAATAAAATCCAACCGTTTTAAGTCACCACAGGAACAGAGGGAAGTTCTTTAAATTGTGGACACCTGTTCTGGTAACAACTATTGAAAACGCTACCAGCTTCACATGTGAATATTCTCCCCGTGCCTGCGTTGTTTTCTCTGGGTACTCTGGTTTTCTCCCAAGCTCCAAAGACATGCTGGTAGGTTAATTGGCTCCTGTCTAAATTGGTCCTAGTATGTGTATGTATGCATGTGAGTTAGGAACCTTAGACTGTAAGCTCCTTGAGGGCAGGGCCTGATGTGAATTTACAGTATGTAGGGTGTTGTGTAAAATGTTGGTGCTATATACATACCCTTAATAAATTAAGGGATGTCCCTTCCTTCAATGTCTAACTTTAGCTATTTTTTCCCTTAACCAACCCAAGGAAACTGAACTTACATTCAATGAAAAGTGTCTCTGCTGGTGGCTGCTGCCTTATTTGAAATCCTCAATTCCCCCCCCCCCCTTCAATACCCCCCCTTCAATACCATACCTCCTCAGTGGTAATCGTCTGTTGCTGCAGGGGTTATTACGGGCAAAGAACCGGTCTTAGGAGTTGTCAAGATTGCGATATGACTGCTCTTTCTGACCTCCTCTATTGTGGGTGTGTGAGTGTGTGGGGGTGTGAGTGTGTGCGAGGGGCTCAGAGGACTTAAGATTTCAACTTAAGCTCTGTACACAAGAGCCGAATGCTGGCTGACATTGGCTGGTTCAATAACAGCCGGCTGACATTTGACCTGTGTGTGAGGCACTCAGTCTGACAAAAGCCAGACATTTGGCCGCCTTTTGTCGGATGAGCATGCTGGAAAACCATCAGCTAACCGGTTCCGGAGCAGCGGTCTCCACAAATGACGGAGAACACTGTATCAGAGTGTTCTAGCGGGAGGCTGTCCCCCTGTCAAGACACAACAGCTCCACAGGGGGAGATTGCTGTACTAAACCCGCTGGTTTGGACAGAAGAAAACAAAGAAGGTGTACCAGGCTTAAGACAGCAGCCACCAGCACAAGGGACACTTCTCTGTAATGTAAATACTGCCCCTTGTAGTTATTTTTTGTTTAATTAAGTTAGGTTTTAAAAAGATTTCTTCTCATTTCCTGTTGTGTCCTGGATAGGAAGTGAAGAGAAATCCCCAACAATCAGACACAGATGACAAACAATAACTTACAAGGCTTTAAATCATTTCAAATATATTTTTGTATTCTAAATATATGTTGTACTCCACAGTACAAGAGTGTCTTGATCTCAATGCCAATTCATCATGAGACAATTGTAAACTGATCACGTAGATTGGTAAGATGCATATTCAATTTGTAGCACATGGGGTAACTGTTGGTGAATTTGCATAAAAGGTATGATTAACCATATATGCAAGCAGACAAGAAGAGAAAAAGTGGAAGGCAGGAGATTACTTAGTTCCACTTGTTTTTTCAAGAACAACTCCCCGAGACTGGGCTAGTGCCGAAACTCACGTTTAGTTCATTCAATGGAAATTGGCCTTGTAAGTTTGCATTTGCATCAACAAAATGACAAAGAATGGGATCTGACAAAGGAAACATAATTCTAATGAACAAGTGAAAATGAATTTACATTTTCATTTGAAGCCACATTTGAGCTTTATGTTTTGTACATGCACGAAGCCTTTTAAGCTAATCATGCAGACAATGGCTTCCTAGGCTTCAGTAGTAATTGTGTGCTAAGACTTGATATAGTTCTATAAAAGCTATTATGAAAATTATCTTTTATTTAATCTTTTCTTCTTTGTGTTATAAATGGCGTTTCTGCAGTTCGCGCTGCTGCTATTTTACAAAACGCATAGTTTATGTGGCTATGGCATCGAATTATGTATGGATTCAATTAATAAATTTATATAACTACGTTTTAACGTCATGATAATGTAAAAAAAGTTTTTAGAATGGCTTGGAGCAGGAATGGAACAGAACGGTGTTCAGGAAATATTTTCTGTATTCAGGCAGAAAATACAACTATAATTAGATGTGGCAGCCATTTTGTCACTCGATTCCATATTGTTAAGAATGTTCATTTCATATTATCTTTCATCTACTGCTCTTGGCGCTGGTTGCCATGGCAGCAGACGAAATCTGTCTAGACTTAAAGCTGAACTCCAGTCAAACAGCTAAGTGCACATTTGAGATACTCTGTCTGATTTAATAAAGTTTTAGAAATTCTGTCTAGCCAATTTTATCATTTATACACCTCTTCCAGACAGCATAAACAGAAGGGTGACATCACTTTCTCTTTTTTAGTTAAAGAATACAGTGGTATCATCTACCCACCCCTAGCCTGGTGGTTGGACAATAAAGAAGCAATATCAGTCATCAAATCTACTCTGCTATCCCCTCCTGTCAGCATGTTTACTGTACTGTGAGCAGCAGAGACTAAGTTAGTCATAGTGCTGTGCAGAGAAGGACAAGTTGCTGATATTAAAGCAGAGCTCCACCCTTGTCTGCCTCCTCCCCCCCCCTCCGATGGCACATTTGACACCTTTAGGGGGCGAGCGGGTCCCTGGTTTTGACAGGTACCCGCTCCCACACCCGGCTCACTTTGCCACGGCCCCCTCCTCCTTCCTCCTGCAGCCCATTCACAGAGCGCAGCACGATGCACAGTAGGAAACCAGCTACAAACAAGGCCAAGGATAAATCCAAGGGAAAAACCAAGCTTAGCTTACCACCAGCCCACAGACAACCAAATAACCTGTCAAACAGTATGCGTTAAAAGCAGGGGTTTAGTCTGCACACATTTGCAAATTCATGCGTAAGCCACAGAGCCTCGTCAAGGCACCCTGATATCTGTGGTACCTAACACTAATTTAGCTTAGGAAACCAGTTGTGAAGCCGCAAGGCTTCACTGCCTATTTCCCATAGCCAAGATAGCGGCACCGGTGAGGACTCCGCTGGATGTCTTGACAGGTAAGTGCCCTTAGTAGTAGAAGTCAGCAGCTACAGTATTTGTATTTAATTTTTTGGAGAGGGGGGGACAAACTCCCTCAAAACTATCAACTTCAATCACAGAGCATAAAGCATACATCCAACATATATAAACAATATAAAAAAAGTCCAATCCAAAATCCATGTCACAAAGTTCATAAAGTGCTCCAAGGAAAAGTTAATTCCATAATGGACCTTTCTTCAAACAAAGTGCTCCGTGTTTAAATATAAACAGATAAAGTGCTAAAGTGCTCCAAAACTTTCATGCCGTGAAGTGTGACACACATCCCTCTCGTGCCCTTACTCACCAGAAGAAATGGACCCCCCAGCTTTTCAGCATATGGGTCAACTCAAAAGATCTTCTTTCTCCTTCTGGATATCCTACAAAATCCTGTGGGATCCCGACTTACAAATGACTCGTGCTTACAAACGGAAGGAGACAACAGGAAGTGAGAGGAAATCTACCCCTAGGAAGGGAAGTTCACTCCTGTAAGAGTTATCATGGCAAAAAGGTGTCTCCAACAAAGCTTTTTCACCAATCCTTGTTTCCACAACAACCCAAAATTTTCAAAATCCATTTGTCACCGGGACAGAAAGTGAGATGAAACAGGGGCACAGACAGCAAAACAAATGTTACAAGGGTGTTAACCCTTCCTATGCTATCCAAAAAGTTAAAAAATTTTTTTTGGCTGGAGTTACACTTAAAAAATGTACCAGTTCCATTTTACATACAGTGGAGAAAAAAAATATTTGACCCCCCTGCAGATTTTGTAAGTTTGCCCACTTACAAAGAAATGAAGGGTCTATAACTTTCATCATAGGTGTAATTTAAATGATAGAGACAGGAGATCAACCAAAAATCCAGAAAAACACATAAAACAAATAATATAAATTAGATTGCGGTTCAGTGAGTAAAATAAGTATTTGATCCCCACGCACATTAGGGTCATGGGGTGGCCTAGTCAGTCTCCAGACCCTAATCCTATAGAAAAGTTATGGAGGGAGCTGAAACTTCGAATTGCAAATAGACAGCTAAGAATCCTTAAGGATTTAGAGAAGATCTGTAAAGAAGAGTGGACCAAAATCCCTCCTGAGATGTGTGCAACCTTGTAACCAACTACTAGAAACGTTTTACCTCTGTGCTTGCCAACTAGGGTTTCTCCACCAAGAACTAAGTCATGTTTTGCTTGGGGATCAAATACTTATTTTACTCACTGAACTGCAACTCAATTTATAACATTTGTATTGTGATTTTTCTGGAATGTCGGTATATATTTTGTCTCTATCATTTAAAATACACCTATGATAAATGTGCAGCATTATGGCAGTTGAAGAATAAATGGAGGCAAGATGGCAGCTTGTTTGGCTGAAAACAATAGAAGGGTTTACTGTACTTCCACCTTAAAGTGCATGTATAGTAGTTTTGCATATATTTTAATTCTTTATTTATTATGACAAAGACTACAAATACAATTACATTTTTTTTTTCAGAAATTAAATGTCAATGATGAATAGTATTATTATTTAATCACATTTTTAGCCAATAAGTAGAGATGTAGGCTCACTTTCATATTTTTTTGCAGTTTCTCCCTTCTGTTAAAAGAAACTTGTCGTCTATGAAGCTCAATAGCTCCTGGTAAAGTTAGTTAGAGCAGTAACTTTTTCTCCCTTTCCCTGCGTATAACTCAAGTCCAAAGTTTTAAGCACTTTAGCCCAGGAAGGTTTCACCCCCTTCATGACCAGGCCATTTTTTGCTATACGGCACTGCGTTGCTTTAACTGACAATTGCGCGTTCATGCAATGCTTTTTTTTCCCCACAAATAGAGTTTTCTTTTGGTGGTACTTGATCACCTTTGTAGCTTTTATTTTTTGCACTATAAACAAAGAATTTCGACAATTTTGAAAAAAAAAAAAAAAAGTACTTTCTGCTATAAAACATATCCAATAAAAAAAGTAAAAAATCAAATTTATTCATCAATTTAGGCCAATTTGAATTCTGGTACATCTTGTTTTTTTTTTTTATCCCAATAAGCGTATATTGATTGGTTTGCGCAAGTTATTGCACCTACAAAATATGGGATATTTTTATGGCATTTTAATTTTTACTAGTAATGGTGTCAATCGATGATTTTTAGCAGGACTGCGACATTGCGGCAGACAAATCGGACGCTAAGAGCCATTTTTGGGGACCAGTGATCTCAATTTTTCTCTCTGACAGAATGGTGGTCTGCCTTGTTTACGTATGCAGACCACCTTTCTGCCTCTCCTATCATCGATCGGCGGGCCCGGCAGATATCGCGCCCGCCGGACCTGCTGATTCACCAGCGGGTCACCAGCAGCACGCGTGCACGCCACAGACCTCGCAGAAGACACAACGTACAGGTATGTTGTTTCATGCAGCCGGGCTGCTCTGCCGTAGTAAATGAGCAGTGGGCGGTCCAGAAGTGGTTAATTAGAGACATATGTCTAAAAGGAAACAAACGCCCCTTATTGCATTCAGGAGTGCAAAAAAATATTTTTTTTGCTGACATCTTTTGTATTAGGGAAATAATTATATCATCTGCTTTTGATTTGTTAAAAAACTTATTAACATTATATACTGTATATTCTTAATATAGAAGAGTCTCAGCTTTAAGTATATATGTTATGGTAAAAACAATCAAGGGGACAACCTTAAGTTTTTTGAGTTACTATTCTAATGTTTTACATTTAAACATCCTTTGGAAAAAAACAAAAATAAAAAAAAAACAAACATCCTCTCTCTTTGAAATCTAATGGCAAATACTTTGCAAGTTATTCAACTCCTGTTGTCTCTTGCAGCTTCAGTCTCCACTGATGATTGGGAGCCAATCTTAAGCATGTAATCACTATGTCAGCATTGACGTAGCGATCATTTGTAGGCTGGAAGCTTCGATGACAAAATAAGCCTTAAGCCTCCAGACGGCACTACAGATTCTGCTGAAGTCTGATGGTGGCAGTATTCTTCTTTTACCACTTGAAGATCAAGCTTTTTCTGGCACTTTTTGTTTAAGTTTAAATCAGTATTTTTTGGTAGAAATTGCTTATAACATCCAAACATTATATATTTTTTTTTCTAGCAGAAACCCTAGGGAAAAAATGGCGGTGGTTGCAATTTTTTAAGTGCCATTTGCGCAGCAGTTTTTCAAATGCAATAAAAATTAAAAAAAACGTAATTTATAGCCAAAATTTTTCGTATAATATGAACGATGTTACACTAAGAAAATAGATGCCTAACATGTCACGCTTTAAAATTGCGCACTCTCCTGGGATGGCGACAGGTTACGGTAAAGATCTCCATGGGTGACATTTTGAAAGGAGGTCTAGAGCTAGAATTATTGCTTTTTCTCTAATGTTCGTGGTTCGCACACCGTCTACATATGTATGTGCACGCTTCTGCTTGCAAACATGAAGGGATGGAGGCACTTTACATTATTTATTTATTTATTTATTTATTTGTCACACTTTCCCTTTATTCATTTATTTATTTTTTGATCACTTTTATTCCTTTTACAAGAAATGTAAACATCCCTTGTAATAGAAATAAGGATGTCAGGTCCTCTTTATGAAGAGACCTGGATTGGAGATTGTATCTTTTGCTTTAAAAAAAAAAATGTTTACTTCCACCCTGGACCGGAAATTACGTTATGATGTCATGCCGGTCCTCCAAAGCCATAGGGGCGATCAAAGCCGATCTACTCTTTTTCCACTTCTGTGAACAGCTGGTGGCACCGTAGGATTATTTCTCTGGCGAGCAGGCAGAAACGGTAAGCCGAGAGACACCGGGCAGGCGGTGGGAGGGGGGACATCCCCTCCCGCCAATTCTGAAAGCATTCTAGCAGCTGATGAGCCCCTTTCAAGAGAAAGCCAGCCGTTGGCTGAAAAAAAACAATACTGGGGTTATGACTGATATTCTCAGCCATAAAACCATTTGCAAACTGCCAGGTATATATTCGTACTGCAGTCGGAAAGTGGTTAAAACTGTAATTGTCAAATATAAACATAGTATAAAAAAAAATTATATATATATATATATATATATATATAATATATACAGTGGGGCAAAAAAGTATTTAGTCAGCCACTAATTGTGCAAGTTCTCCCAATTAAAAAGATGAGAGAGGCCTGTAATTGTCATCATAGGTATACCTCAACCATGAGAGACAAAATGTGGAAACAAATCCAGACAATCACATTGTCTGATTTTTTAAATAAATTATTTGCAAATTATGGTGGAAAATAAGTATTTGGTCAATATCAAAAGTTCATCTCAATACTTTGTTATATATCCTTTGTTGGCAATGACAGAGGTCAAACGTTTTCTGTAAGTCTTCACAAGGTTGTCACACGCTGTTGCTGGTATGTTGGTCCATTCCTCCATGCAGATCTCCTCTAGAGCAGTGATGTTTTGGGGCTGTCGCTGGGCAACACAGACTTTCAACTCCCTCCAAAGGTTTTGTATGGGTTTGAGATCTGGAGACTGGCTAGGCCACTCCAGGACCTTGAAATGCTTCTTACGAAGCCACTCCTTCGTTGTGTGTTTGGGATCATTGTCATGCTGAAAGACCCAGCCATGTTTCATCTTCAATGTCCTTGCTGATGGGAGGAGGTTTGCACTCAAAATCTCACGATACATGGCCCCATTCATTCTTTCATGTACACAGATCAGTCGTCCTGTTCCCTTTGCAGAGAAACAGCCCCAAAGCATGATGTTGCCACCCCCCATGCTTCACAGTAGGTATGGTGTTCTTTGGTTGCAACTCAGCATTCTCTCTCCTCCAAACACAACGAGTTGTGTTTCTACCAAAAAGTTTTACTTTGGTTTGATCGGACCATATGACATTCTCCCAGTCCTCTTCTGGATCATCCAAATGCTCTCTAGCAAACCTCAGATGGGCCCGGACATGTACTGGCTTAAGCTGGGGGACACGTCTGGCACTTCAGGATCAGAGTCCCTGTCGGCGTAGTGTGTTACTGATGGTAGCCTTTGTAACATTGGTCCCAGCTCTCTGCAGGTCATTCACTAGGTCCCCCCGTGTGGTTCTGGGATATTTGCTCACCATTCTTGTGATCATTTTGACGCCACGGGGTGAGATCTTGCGTGGAGCCCCAGATCGAGGGAGATTATCAGTGGTCTTGTATGTCTTCCATTTTCTATTTATTGCTCCCACAGTTGATTTCTTCACACCAAGCTGCTTGCCTATTGCAGATTCAGTCTTCCCAGCTTGGTGCAGGTCTACAATTTTGTTTCTGGTGTCCTTCGACAGCTTTTTGGTCTTCGGTTGGAGTTTGGAGTGTGACTGTTTGAGGTTGTGGACAGGTGTCTTTTATACTGATAACAAGTTCAAACAGGTGCCATTAATACAGGTAATGAGTGGAGGACAGAGGAGCCTCTTAAAGAAGAAGATACGGGTCTGTGAGAGCCAGAAATCTTGCCTGTTTGTAGGTGACCAAATACTTATTTTCCACCATAATTTTCAAATAAATTCTTTCAAAAATCAGACAATGTGATTGTCTGGATTTGTTTCCACATTTTGTCTCTCATAGTTGAGGTATACCTATGATGACAATTACAGGCCTCTCTCATCTTTTTAAGTGGGAGAACTTGCACAATTGGTGGCTGACTAAATACTTTTTTGCCCCACTTTATATATATTTACATTTGTTTTTGCATTGGTCAGCCTATAAAAAATTGAACAGTTTGTTTTAATTAAACAATGCACCATATAAAAGTTTATATGCTCTTAAAATATACATATTTACTGTATATATATATATATATATATATATATATATATATATATATATAAAGGACGCAAATTACCTCTGGGTATTCAGACATTGATTACCTCTGATCTCAAAAGAGTTAAACCTAGGGCCTTTAAAAAAAAAGATCATAAAAAAGACCAATGATTTCCAAAGGCGCTGTTTCATTATGAGCTTTAACAGTTTAATGATAAAAAAAAATGCTAACATTAGAAAGGAGGGTACCAAAAAGGTTCAAAGTACTTGAGTTCATGCTGTATTCTTAAACAATTCTGTTGTAAAGCATAAATTAGTTCTGTGTCATTGGGACATAGATTTTCATGCTGCTGCCAAGAAGGCAGAAACACAGATTTAAAAAAAAATGATTGTACAGAAAAAAGGGATTATGTTAAAGAATCCATTAGACTATTAAAAGATTACTCACCATGTATTATTCTTAAGGTGGATTTTCATCCACTTTCTTCTTGAAGAGTGGTTCAGAATAAATAACAAATCTATGCACAACAGCCTAATCAATGCATACATCATACAAAGACTGAACTTCAAACAAGTGTGCACAAGACCTACTTATTTTTGAAGTCATTTACTCTTTTATATGCCAGACCCATAAACCATTTGCATAACTTTCTCTGTGGTTTTGCTCTAAATTTTGTCACCATCATGAAGCTTCCCCTGAGCATAGACACATATGCATGTAGACAGGAGCTATAAAGAGGCTGGAGATTGGCTTCACTGAGATGGAAAAAAGAATTTTCTAATATAAAAAAAAAATGTTTGTTTATGATAAATTGTGCTTAGGCAAACTTAATGTCATCCAGTTAGAGGTTACATCTACATTCTTCTGTTAAGTATTAAAAAAGTAAAACCACTTTGGAACGTAATTAAAAAAATAGTATTTTAAAATAGTTCCTCAGTCTGCCTTATTATTGTATTATTGTGTATCCCTGAACAATATGATCCAGGCTGGGACAAAATTACATACTGGTTGTCTGTTCCGGAGCTGAGGCAAGGAACCCCGTCCCAGCCAAAAAAAACCATCCACATAGCATGCCCGATTGTCACAACACATTTCACATGTGTGGGGATGATTGCAAATATAGTGTTGTTTGTGTATCCAGTGAATTACAATGTGTTTTACACCAGGGAGGTAGCACACACAGCTTTATGCTTTTTTTGGCCGGGGCGGGGTTCCTTGACTCAGCTCCAGAACAGACAACCAGTTTGGGGTTCCATCTTCCCCGATGCTAGCCAAGCACAGTGCTTTAGCCGACCTTTTATCTCTGTACCCAGCTCCTGATGAATGGCATATAGCCATGAAATGTGTTGCATCGTAATGTGCTCAGTCAAGTCTGGCTCATTACCTATTCACTGGCCCATATATACTTTTTATAGCTCAAGATTGATATCATTCATCTTATTGCCAAATGCCGTTTCTATGACGTGTACATATATGTATTTATACCATTTTATTAACATTAGTTACTTCTCATGTGCTGCCAAGCAGACATATATGCATTGATGTATCCATGATATTCATGTGTGCATGTGTATGTATATATATGAAATTACTCTTTTACTTGTTTCATACTATTGTCACAAATAAATAATGTTTAGCAACCACTCTACCTCCACAAGTCAATTGCCTCATTCAAAGTCCCACATTCCCTTCTTGTTTACCTGAATCAGGGACGGAGGTACATTCATTGTGCCTCATTTAAAGTCCCAAAAACCCCCCTTTCATTTATAATTTTTTAGGGCCGCCGATTTCCTTCAATGAAAAAATGACTCTAGCAGCTACAGAGCCACCATATTACTTTTACAGGTGGCGGAAGGTGTCCCACCCCCTCCTGCCGCTGCCTTTACCCGGCTTGGGTAGCCCCGTAAGGATGCGACCGGAAACACCTGATCACTAGGACACAGTAAGAGGAACTGATGTTGTACAGAAGCAATGAGGATTTTGTCCCTTCTTGTTTCAGTCTCACGTAAATGAGCAGTTACCAGCTTGAACAAGCATCTGATCAAACCAATCTTGGTTTGAACAGATGCTTTGGAGGGCAGAGGAGAGATATGGGGTCTAAAAGACCCCAGATTTCTCCATGAAGAGGACCTTTCATGGCCCATGCTATCACAAGGGATATTGTTCATCCCCTTTGATAGCAATAAAAGTCATAAATTAAATAATTTATTTAAAGAAAAAAAACAGTGTACATTTTTAACCACTTCAATACCAGGCACTTACGCCCCTTCCTGCCCAGGATAATTTTCATCTTTCAGCGCTGTCACACTTTGAATGACAATTGCGCGGTCATGCTACACTGTACTCAAAGTAAATTTTTATCATTTTCTTCCCACAAATAGAGCTTTCTTTTGGTGGTATTTGATCACCTCTGCGGTTTTTATTTTTTGCTAAACAAACTAAAAAAGACCAAAATTAAAAAAAAAAATTTTTTTTTTTAGTTTCTGTCATCAAATTTTGTTTTCCCCTTCACTGACGGGCACTGATGAGGCACCATTGATGGGAACTGATGAAGCGGCACTGATGGGCACTGATGAGCACTGATAAAGTGGCACTGATGGGCACTGATGAGGAGGCACTGATATGTAGAATTGATGGGCACTGATAGGTGACACTGATATGCAGCACTGATGGGCACCAATAGGCGGCACTGATATGCAGCACTGATGGGAACTGATAGGTGGCACTGATGGGCACTGACAGGCGGCACTGATGGGCACTGACAGGCGGCACTTATGGGCACTGACAGGCGGCACTGATGGGCACTGACAGGCGGCTGTGATGGGCACTGACAGGCGGCACTGATTGGCACTGATAGGCAGTACTGATGATGAGGCACTGATAAGTACTGACAGTTGTTACTGCTGGGCAGTGATTAGCACTGTGGTGGGCAGTGATTGACACTGTGGGGGGCAGTGATTGGCATTGTGGTGGGCACTGGCAGAATTTATTGTTTTTACATTGCTGGGCACTGGTTGGCAGGTGATTTGTACATTTGAGGGGGCAGTGCTGATAATCAATCTGCTGATTATCAGCACAGACCCCCCCTCGAACCGAGGAATGTCGTTTACCGGAACTTCCTGGTTCACGCGATGATCAGCTGTGATTGGTCACAGCTGATCATGTGGTAAGAAGCCTCTGACAGGGAAGTGGTTAAATAAAATAAATAATGCAATTAAAACAAATGTAAAGTGCCCCGTTACTCCCTGCTCATGTGCAAATGTGAATGTGCACATAGGTCCGCCCGCATATGTAATCGGTGATCACACTACACAGGTTTCCCTGTAAACATCATAGCAGAAGAAATACTTTTAGTGCTCTGTAACTCTAAACTGATAACCTGTAAAGGCTTTTAAAGCGTTGCCTGTGGAGATTTTTAGGTAACGTAGTTTGGCACAGTTAAAGTATGACATGTTTGGTATCTATTTACTCAGCGTAACATCATCTTTTATACTTTACCAAACATTTGGGTATTATATTGTGTTTTTGTACATTAACATGTATTATTTCTAAAAACTTGTGTTTGAAAAACCGATGTGCAAATATTGTGTGACATAAAAATACGCAACACCCACCATTTTATTCCCTAGAACCTATACTTAAAAAATATATAATGTTTGGAGGTTCTAAGTACCTGTAGTTTTGATGACTTTTACATGTACAAGAGAAATGTCAGGATTGGCCTGGATTCTAAAGAGAAGAAAAAAGCTTGAAGGTACATTTTGGTAATGTCTGAACATATGATTTAATTAAAAAAATATATATATTTTTTGACTTTGTGAAAAGACATCACAATTTAAAATGGTTAAAAACCCCAGACTGTCCACAGGGTCAAGAGATAGAACTGGAATCTGAAGTTATTTTACATTAAGAAATAAATTCCCAAATTATAATTGGGCAGTTATGGGAAAAGGTTGAATAAAAACACATGAAATATACTGACAGCCTACCCTCTCTTTTATATTGACATCTAAAATATATTTAACATTCTTTGATCTTTTTCTGTTTTATCATTTTCCCCAGGCAGGGACAGGGCATTTTGTAGTGATTTATAAAATACCAGGCTGAAGTGCTAGGCAGTAAAAGCTCTCAACTACAGCTCATCTTCTACATAGCATTGCCTATAACATTATTCAGGCTTTCCAGTACAATGCCCCAACTTACTAATCAAAAGGTCATCCATCGATGTAGAGTCTGTGTGCTCTCTTGGACGGAGTTTTTGAATTTTTGAAATTGTCTTCTGAATCCCTCTGTCTTTGTTAGAATAAAAAAAAAAAAAAAAAACATACAAACATATAATTCATTGCTCTCTGAATGTATACTTTGATTTATAGATAGTTGTGTGTAAAATGAAATGCCTAAATTGTTGTAGCAAAGAAAACAAAAGATACATCTACTGTATATTTCTAAATTGAATTTATTTATTGCCTACTAGTTTGCATTTTTTTTTATTATATCTAAATAATATGCTTCTTTTATAAATAATCATGTAACACTTATAGCGCTGGTTTTGTACAACATTTTGGGATTTCTAAGTAAAGAGGACATTAGAAACTTTTCCCTTTGTGGTTCTGTCTCATTGAATCTCCAGCGGGCAGGCAAGGAAAGAGGAAAGGTAGGTCACTCCACTGGCTCAATTTTTTTTTTTAATAAATAAATCAATGAGAAAAAATAAATAAATAAATAAATAAATAAATAAATAAATAAATATATATATATATATATATATATATATATATATATATATATATATATATATATATATATATATATATATATATATATATATATATATATGTATATATATATATATATATATATATATATATACATGTATATATACATCTATCTATCTATCTATCTATCTATCTATCTATCTATCTATCTATCTATCTATCTATCTATCTATCTATCTATCTATCTATCTATATCTATAGATATATATCTCTATATATATCTCTATATATATATATATATATATATATATATAGAGAGAGAGAGATATCTCTCTCTCTCTCTCTCTCTCTCTCTCTCTCTCTCTCTCTCTCTCTCTCTATATAAATAGATAGATAGATAGATAGATAGATAGATAGATAGATAGATAGATAGATAGATAGATAGATAGATAGATAGAGATATATATCTCTATATATATAGATATAGATATCTCTCTCTCTCTCTCTCTCTCTCTCTCTCTATATATATATATATATATATCTACATCTATAGATATAGATATAGATATAGATATCTATATCTCTATATAGATAGATAGATAGATAGATAGATAGATAGATAGATAGATAGATAGATAGATAGATTGATTTATTTTTTTATTTTTATTTTTTTTCACAATTTATTTTTTATTATTCTATTTTCTATGCCTTCAACTTTAAAGGGGTTGTAAAGGTAAAAATGTTTTCACCTTAATGCATTATATGCATTAAGGTGAAAAAACTTTTGACAATACCACCGCCCCCAGCCCCCCCGTTTTACTTACCTGATGCCTCGAATCTCCGCTGCTCGTTCTCGTCATCTCCATTGCAGCTCAGCCTGGTCGCTGATTGGCTGCAGTGGATGGATTGAAAGCAGCGCAGCCATTGGCTCGCGCTGCTGTCAATCACATCCGAAGACGCGGCGCGCCGGGGGGCGGGGCCGAGTGATACAGCGAGCGGCTATAGCCGCCGGCTGTATCACGGGAGCGCGCCCGCAAGCACTCACCACCATGCGAGGGAGCTCGCATTAAGGTGGTTAATGCTTGCGGGGAGGAGCTGAAACAGCCGCCGAGGGACCCCAGAAGACCAGGTTCGGGGCCACTCTGTGCAGAACGAGCTGCACAGTGAAGGTAAGTATAACATGTTTGTTATTTTTAAAAAAAAAAAATTTTACCTTTACAACCCCTTTAATGCTTTTTAACTACCTGTTGACAGGGCGGCAGGTGCAGGAACAATCAGGTACATGTACATTATAGCCCTCTTCTGGGTTTGCGGCCAACCTGTGCTGTGATTGGACAAAGCACGAGTTTGGCAGGAGATTTCAGCCAATGATTTCAGCTGAAACCTGCTGATCGCCTGTGTCCAACCACACATAGAGTTCTGGGTGTTTAAACACATAGAACCCTCTGTGTGCATAGGAACAACAATCTGGCTGTTTCTTTTCCCTGAAAAGCAGGGGGAAAAAACAGACATTGTTAGGCACTCAGTTAATCCCTTGATTTCCGGTAGATGTTAGCCCCCTCCCAGCCAGTGTCATTAGTACAATGTACAGTGTGCAGTATTATCACTGATCGCTGTATTAGCGTCACAAGCGACATCAGTGTCAGTTAGTGACCCTCCCAGATAGTGTCTGTTATCGCCAGATTGGCTGCCATCACAGTCCCCCAAGTGGGGATCAAATACCCAGTGGGGATCAAATACCACCAAAAGAAAGCTCTATTTGTGTGAAAGAAAATTGTTTAAATTTTGTTTGTGTACAGTGTTCCATGACCACGCATTTGCCAGTTAAAGTAGCTGGGTGCTGAATAGCAAAAAAATGTCCTGTTCAGGAAAGGGGTAAAACCTTCCAGAGGTCAAGTGGTTAAACATATTTAATATCTTTTTTATTAAATATCATATTGATAGTGAAATATAACTACCAGTTGATGTTTGCTAATATTTGATTGAACTATTTTCCAGAATTCTATCTATAGAAAGTCTCTTCTATTAATAACTATGTATCGTACATATATGTAATAGAGTACATTGCACATAGAGTAACTGTAAGAAAATTGTATTTGGATGCCCATATATTCTATTCTATGTTCACTTAGAAGAACACTTAAGAAAGTGTACTCTGAACTTTTTTCCTTATAATATCTGTTGCAAATGTACAATAAGAAATGACTGTGGATGCCAGATGATTCAGCCGCTTTTCCATCTTTTCCATTGCATTTGACCCTCATGTCCTTGAAAAGCTACAAAAGCTCCCTATTACTTAATTTACTGAATGCTGCAAAGGCATTTAACCCACTATTATGGAAACAAACTGCACCCCTTTCCATTAAGACTTGGTTTGCTAAGATCAATGAAGTTCAACTAATGGAAAATCTCATGGCTTCGGCACACCAATGTAGTTTTACTGGATGGAATTTACTTTCTCATCTGAATATCAGGATATTCTGGGCTCTCAACCATGACACCCTTGACCGTTCCTTTTGTGGTGATGCCTTTGACCCCAACAGGCTTTCTTGAGTGAGCTCTACTCTATACTTTTCCTTTGCCTAACCCCCTCCACCTCCTTTTTTTTTTTTTCTTTCCTCTTCCACTTCTCTGGCTCACTCCTTCCTCCTTTATATGTCCTTTATTTCTCTCTTTTAGTCTTTTTCCATTCATACTGAAAAAGTTATGTGTGATATCAGCTCGTCAGGGAAAGGGAGCTACAGTGGGGACGGAAAGTATTCAGACCCCCTTAAATTTTTCACTCTTTGTGACATGGTCACATGGTCCTAAGTATTCAGACCCTTTGCTCAGTATTTAGTAGAAGCACCCTTTTGATCTAATACAGCCATGAGTCTTTTTGGGAAAGATTCAACAAGTTTTTCACACCTGGATTTGGGGATCCATTCCTCCTTGCAGATCCTCTCCATTTCTGTCAGGTTGGATGGTAAACATTGGTGGACAGCCATTTTTAGGTCTCTCCAGAGATGCACAACTGGGTTTAAGTCAGGGCTCTGGCTGGGCCATTCAAGAACAGTCACGGAGTTGTTGTGAAGCCACTCCTTTGTTATTTTAGCTGTGTGCTTAGGGTCATTGTCTTGTTGGAAGGTAAACCTTTGGCCCAGTCTGAGGTCCTGAGCACTCTGGAGAAGGTTTTCGTCCAGGATATCCCTGTACTTGGCCGCATTCATCTTTCCCTCGATTGCAACAATTTAGCAAACTCCATGCGGGCTTTCATGTGTCTTGCACTGAGGAGAGGCTTCCGTCGGGCCACTCTGCCATAAAGCCCCGACGGGTGGAGGGCTGCAGTGATGGTTGACTTTCTACAACTTTCTCCCATCTCCCAACTGCATCTCTGGAGCTCAGCCACAGTGATCTTTGGGCTCTTCTTTACCTCTCTCACCAAGGCTCTTCTCCCCCGATAGCTCAGTTTGGCCGGACGGCCAGCTCTAGGAAGGGTTCTGGTCGTCCCAAACGTCTTCCATTTAAGGATTATGGAGGCCACTGTGCTCTTAGGAACCTTAAGTGCAGCAGAAATTTTTTTGTAACCTTGGCCAGATCTGTGCCTTGCCACAATTCTGTCTCTGAGCTCTTCAGGCAGTTCCTTTGACCTCATGATTCTCATTTGCTCTGACATGCACTGTGAGCTGTAAGGTCTTATATAGACAGGTGTGTGGCTTTCCTAATCAAGTCCAATCAGTATAATCAAAGAAAAGCTGAATTAAAATGAAGGTGTAGATCTATCTCAAGGATGATCAGAAGAAATGGACAGCACCTGAGTTAAATATATGAGTGTCACAGCAAAGGGTCTGAATACTTAGGACCATGTGATATTTCAGTTTTTTAATAAATCTGCAAAAATGTCAACAATTCTGTGTTTTTCTGTCAATATGGGGTGCTGTGTGTACATTAATGAGGAAAAAAATGAACCTAAATAATTTTAGCAAATGTCTGCAATATAACAAAGAGTGAAAAATGTAAGGGGGTCTGAATACTTTCCGTCCCCACTGTATATGGCTACTGTTTGATAGACTTTATATATATATATATATATATTTTATTTTTTTTTTCACGCATAACTCCTAACTCAGTATGCTGGTCTATCTGCGGTGATTCTACTGCTGAGTTTACTTCTGTATGTGCACCATGCCCCATGCCCATGCTTCTTGTTGTTTGTGGAAGCTTGCAGGCTCTGATGATCCCTGTATGAAGTAAAAACGAATAAAGAATTAAAAAACTGAGACTTTGCAAAAAAAAATTTTCATCAGGTAAACATGAGATACTGCTCTGTTCCTTTTCATGTTTTCCAGTTTCCTCTTACCTCTTTTTGAAAAAAAGTTTTTTTCTTAACAGAGCTCAGTATCTGAAGATGAAATGTACACCCATAAGTGTATAAGTCAAAGTACTGACTCCATTTGTGCAGTTGATTATATAATAATATTATGTATTAATAATATTATATTATTATATAAATTAGATGTATAATTTCCTTAAAAGCATTATATGTTTCCTGTAATGTAAAGTTTAATCAACACAGTTTAATCAACTGAAAAAGGCTTAAAATGATTTTTTACCACTTGCCGACCGCCGCACACACATATACGTCGGCAGAATGGCTAGTACAGGCAAATGGACGTACCTGTACGTCCCTTTGAATTTGCCACCTTGTGGGCACGTGCCCGCCACACGCTGCGGGAGCATGCCTGAGAGTCCCGCGAAATCGATGTTCGCCGGCAGGCCGCGATCGTGAGACGAATGAGGCAGAATGGGGAGATGCCTATGTAAACCTATGTAAACAAGGCATTTCCTTGTTCTGCCTAGTGACATGACAGGGATCTACTGCTCCCTGTCTTCGGGAGCAGTGATCGCTGTCATATCAGTGGTAGCCCCCCCACAGTTAGAATCACTCCCTAGGACACACTTAACCCCTTGATCACCCCCTAGTGTTTAACCCCTTCCCTGCCAGTGTCATACAGTAATCAGTGGCTATTTATAGCACTGATCGCTGTATAAATGACAATGGTCCCAAAATAGTGTCAGGAGTGTCTGTTGTGTCTGCCATAATGTCGCAGTCCCAATAAAAATTGCAGATCGCCGCCATTACTAGTAAAAAAAAAAAATTATAATAAAAATACCATAAATCTATCCCCAATTTTGTAGACGCTATAACTTTTGTGCAAACCAATCAATATACGCTTATTGTGATTTTTTTTACCAAAAATATGTAGAAGAATACATACATACACATGAACTGAGGAAAAAAATTGTTTTTTTATATATTTTTTGGGGGGATATTTATTATAGCAAAAAGTACGTAATATTTTTTTTTTTTTCAAAATCGTCACTCTTTTTTTTTTGTTTATAACACAAAAAATAAAAATCGCAGAGGTGATCAAATACCACCAAAAGAAAGCTCTATTTGTAGGAAAAAAAGGACATCAATTTTGTTTGGGTAAAATGTCGCACGACCGCGCAATTGTCAGCTAAAGGGATGCAGTGCCGAATCGCAAAAAATGCTCTGGTCAGGAAGGGGGTAAAACCTTCCAGGGCTGAAGTGGTTAAGGAAGTGGTATTCCAGTAACGTACTCAAATAATTCTTTTTTGTCTTAGCTTTGTTACTTCATGCACTGCGGTATACAATTTGCTTCCAAAGTGCTACAAACTACAATTAATCTGCTCAGTGCATTCTCATTGTCACCAAGATTTTTTTTCAAATTAGTAGACTCCTAAAGTGAACCAGCTAGTTATTTAAGTCTATTGATTTTTGTCTGGTGCTTTGATTGACTATATGCTTTTACACTCTAGTTAGAGAAGGTAATTTAAAATTTCAGTGACCCTTACCGTTTCATCTCCATCAAGTCATCTACAATAAGTCTGCTGGGAATTGATAGGGCCTTTTTATGCTGAACTGAATTATTTATTCAAGGCTTTAATATATTTTTTAAACATTATGGTAATGCTATTGTAAGTGGTGGAATGTGTATTGTACCTTTGAGAATTTATTGTAACACATATCTTTAATTTGCCCTTAAGTTGCTTAATTGGCCTTAGCTGGGTAATACAGATTGCATTTTAACTTATGCATAAAAAAAGAAAATGTACAAACAGTACACAGAATATATTCTTTAACCTCTTGCAGCCCATGTAATCAATATATGTGGTGGTAAAGAGGATGGACTTTAAAGCCCACATGCCACATATATGTGTCCATGGGTGGCAGAGGTTTATGTGCTGAAGGCATGCTTTCTGTGCACTCCCAGCACAGAGACCAAGCTGAAAGACACCTCTCGATCTTTAGTAATGATTGGGACCCGACAGGACTGGTTTTTACCAAAGGTCCCCTAGTGGGTAAAGGGCATCCATGGCACAGGAACAGCTTGTATGCTATTATGATGCCTTGAGGATCGTTATCGCTCCACTAGCTCATCAATGTCATGATCATGTGAGTTTAAAAAAAACAAGATCTGTAGCTAACCAGAGCATTGTACATTGTAGCTTTTTCATGTCATTAGAGAGTGTGGAGATCCTTTTTTAATTAGACCGTGTTTGGTAGTCCTGCAGTGAAATAAGAAGATCAGCAAGGTCAAACCACTGTGCTGCATTACTGTTCAAAAATTAGAACCTGTAAATAGCCTATATCTATAGATACATTTAAAAACTATACATAGAAATGTACATGAAACTGGTCTCTTTTACATGTATGTAAAAAAATGTAAAATTCCATTTAAAAAAATTTTTGGGACTGAATACTATCTACAATACTATCTAAATGGGGTTGTTTGTTTATTTTCTCATTTTCTTATCAAGCGTGAAATCTGATGTATACCCTAAAGTATACCATTGGCTATTTCTGTACGTTATTCGTTATCGAATGTTGTGTTTTGCTTTGCCATCTCAAACATTAATTCTTTGTTTTAAGCTGCACCTTTCCTATTCATCTATCAAAGGCTACACCCAAAGGCTGGGGCACAATACTTGTAGCTGAACCTAAAGTAATTCTAAAGGCTCACTTTTTTTTTCTTTAAATAGCAAACCTGTTATGCTTACCTGCTCTGTGTAATGGTTTTGCACAGAGAAGCCTCTATCCTCCTGTTCTTGGGTCCCCTGCCAGCGCTTCTGGCTCCTCTACCCTGCCGAGTACCCCCACATCAAGTCACTTGCTATGGGAGCACTTGTGGGTGCTCGCTCCCGAGCTGACTCTGTGTTTATATGACACACAGAGCAAAGATCGGCCCCGCCCCTCCGCTCCCTCCTCACTGGCTGTGATTGATAGCAGCAGCCAATGGCTCCCAACGCCGTGTCTAAACCAATGAGGAGGGAGCCGAAAGAGCCACTTCTCTTATGCACATTGCTGGATCGAGATTTGTATTTGGGGGGGGCTGCTTGCAGAAGGTTTTTTACCTTAATGCATAGAATGCATTAAGGTAAAAAAGAAAAACCTTCTGCTGTCAGAACCATTTTGATGTTAGTTTCTAAAAGTTTCTAAAAAAGATTCTGTATATTCTGTATATAGACTGGGACTAGGATTAAGGGACATGAATTGATTTGAGTGATTAATTGATTGAACTAAAGATTAACATATTGTAGTGTTGGATGCTGAAGTCAAAAAGGCTGATCTGTTAAGCTGTACTCCAGGTTTTATGTAATTCTAGGAAACTTAATTCAGCAAGCTTTTTACAATATTTGTAGTTGATATGCAGCCCCCTGTCACCTGAGTCTGCACTGAGCAACCACCCCTCATGTTCCATTGTGTGTAGAAAAGGTTACAGTGAGTCTAGAGAAAAACAGGTTTGTTACCCAGGGAAAATATTTTATAGAGCGATAAGTGGTGCACTTTTTATCCTGTTGAGCAGTGGTCTCTAAACTGCAGCCGAGGGACAGATGTGGGCCTTTGCTTGATTTTATCAGGCCCCTGGGGCATTATTTTCCCCACTGTCAGCAACAGTGGGGCACAGTTCCTGCTGTTGGTACCAATGATCATTGGTACACTGTTCCTTCCACTGCCACCAATGATAGGGCACTTTTTCTGCCACTGCCACCAATTATGGGGCACTATTCCTTCCACTGACACCAATGATGGGGCATTCTTTACTGCCGCTTACACCAGGACATTTTCTACTCCTGTTGGCTACAGTCCCGTTGGCCTGTTCGCCTACTCCTGTTGGACACAGTCTGGCCCCTTAAAGTTTGAAGGACAGTAAACTGGCCCTTTGTTTTGAAAGTTTGGAGACCCCTGCACTGCACAATATACAGTATATATATATATATATATATATATATATATATATATATATCTTTTCATGTGACAACACTGAAGAAATGACACTTTGCTACAATGTAAAGTAGTGAGTGCACAGCTTGTATAACAGTGAAATTTGCTGCCCCCTCAAAATAACTGGAGTTCACCAGAGCTTCACAGGTTGCCACTGGAGTCCTCTTCCACTCCTCCATGACGACATCATGGAGCTGGTGGATGTTAGAGACCTTGTGCTCCTCCACCTTCCTTTTGAGGATGCCCTACAGATGCTCAATAGGGTTTAGGTCTGGAGACATGCTTGCCCAGTCCATCACCTTTACCCTCAGCTTTTTTATCACGGCAGTGGTCATCTTGGAGGTGTTTTTGGGGTCGTTATCATGTTGGAAAACTGCCCTGTGGCCCAGTCTCTGAAGCAATGCTTCAGTATGTCACAGTACATGTTGGCATTCATGGTTCCCTCAATGAACTGTAGCCCCCCCAGTGGCGGCAGCACTCATGCAGCCCCAGACCATGACACTCCCACCACCATGTTTGACTGTAGGCAAGACACACTTGCCTTTGTACTCCTCACCTCACTCCTCACACACACTTGACACCATCTGAACCAAATAAGTTTATCTTACTCTCATCAGACCACAGGACATGGTTCCAGTAATCCATGTACTTAGTCTGTTTGTCTTCAACAAACTGTTTGCAGGCTTTCTTGTGCATCATCTTTAGAAGAGGCTTCATTCTGGGATGACAGCCATGCAGACCAATTTGATGCAGTGTGCGGCGTATGCTCTGAGCACTAACAGGCTGACTCCCCACCCCTTCAACCTCTGCAGCAATGCTGGCAGCACTCATACGTCTATTTCCCAAAGACAACCTCTGGATATGACGCTGAACACATGCACTCAACTTCTTTGGTGGACCATGGCGAGGACTGTTCTAAGTGGAACCTGTCCTGTTAAACCCCTGTATGTCTTGGCCACCATGCTGCAGCTCAGTTTCAGGGTCTTGGCAGTCTTTCCTATAGCCTAGGCCATCTTTATGTAGAGCAACAATTATTTTTTCAGATCCTCAGAGAGTTCTTTGCCACGAGGTGCCATGTTGAACTTCCAGTGACCAGTATGAGAGAGTGAAAGAAATAACACCAAATTTAACACACCTGCTCCCCATTTACACCTGAGACCTTGTAACACTAACAAGTCACATGACACCGGGGAGGGAAAATTGCTAATTGGGCCCAATTTGGACATTTTCACTTAGGGGTGTACTCATTTTTGTTGGCAGTGGTTTAGACATTAATGGCTGTGTGTTGAGTTATTTTCAGGGGACAGCAGATTTACACTGTTATACAAGCTGTACACTCACTACTTTACATTGTAGCAAAGTGTCATTTCTTCAGTGTTGTCACATGAAAAGATAGAATAAAATATTTTCAAAAAATGTGAGGGGTGTACTCACTTTTTGAGCTACTGTATATATATTAAATTCAAAAATGTGTTTTGATGTTATTGTGGGTGTTTTTACAAAGTATTTTATATTGCATTGTGCTCTACTGAACAGTAACATATGTTTCAAAAAGTTTTCCTAATATTTTGACAAGTTGCCGTTTCTTTCTGATTTCTTTGTCCTAACAATTTCTTTTGTATTTTTTTTTTTGTATTTCACACAGTGATCATTTATCACTGTTACAATGCATTTCCATTTTTTGCTTCTTGTTCATTCTGCTCATTAAGAGGAAACAAAAGGAAAAAAAAAATCTTCCAAAAAAAAAAAATTATTTGTAAACATGGCAAGAAGCGTTACACAACAATTCAAGTTTAATTGATGCTTCAGGGGTCCTGGTGTCATCTCTACAAAGCTCTTTTGAAAAATTCTGATCCATCATTTCCCATAACTAATTAATTTCAACCTGTTAAATGCTCTCCTGAGGCATAGCATTCATTTAACATGAGCGCTTGCGAGATGGAGGAGCTTTCCGGTCCTCAGTGGTTTGTGTCTGTTCACAATTACTTACCCTGTCACACTATGTCACTGTCATATCTGCAATCCAACATGTGAACAGCAACGAATGAAATGCTTCACTCTAGGGAAACATCAAAATTAAAAAATGAGCGTCACAATTAATAATCTTTTAAGACGTATTGACTTATTGACAGATAAATGCCTCAGTGAAACTCTTTAAAGTGTAGGGGCATTATAGGCCGCTCTAGGCAACCCATAGACAGCTATAGAACATATATAACGGAGCTGCACCTGGAATGTATTTATTTGATTTTTAACAAGGTTTTAAAGCATATTTAAAAAAAAAAAAAAAAAGATTGCTTTTTTCTAGTCTTTAGATGTAGTGGCTTAATTTGTTTTCTTTTCTTTATTTTTATCTGGTCATTCTACAAGTAAAGCCGGGTACACACTACAGATTTGTTTTTGTACTAACCATACAAGGTTAGTTCAGCGATCTCCCCCGCTGAGCTGTTGTGTTCTGACAGGGGAACGCCCCCCCCCCCCCCAGCGCCAGAACACTCCGACGATCAGCACTCTCTGACATTGGCTGAGAGTGCTGATCGGGAGTTGGTCACCTGCTGGTTTTCCAGCATGCACGTCGGACAGACCGGCATTCACACGGGCTGAATGTCAGACATTTTTTTTGTTTTTGAACCGGCTATGTATGGGGCTTAACACATTTTCTGTCCTTGGGTGACAAAGTTCATCCAGCCTACTGTATCAGGACAACAGAGTCAGGACATGACTACAGAAACTTCTCCCTCTCTTCTTATCAATATATAAATATATATATATATATATATATATATATATTATGATATATAAATTATATACCTGTTAAAATATGAAAATGAAATTGGCTTAAGGGATCAGGAAGACATTTTTTTCCCTGTGGAAGTAAATGAGACCATGCTTCAAGGGTTTTTTAAACCTTCCTCTTGATTAACTGTGCGTATGGAGTTATGTATATGAAGGTTTTCTATTTATTTCTTTGTTTATTTTGTCTGATGGTTAAGTGGTTGTTAAGCTGCTTTTACATCTTCACATCATCCCCTCTGTGTTCTAATCCTGTGTGCCCCTGTGTGAGTGATTTATAAAAAAAAAAACAGTTGCAGCGGGCGGGGCTGAGATTCCCCTGCTGACGGGAGAGGAGAGGAGAGAGAGAGACAGCCGATCATGTGAAATTTAATTGAGCAGCAGGAGTTGAGGGGGCAGGCACTGTCACAAGCTGACAGGCAGAGATGGGAGGGGGAGAGAGCACAGAGGAGACAGATAGCAGGCTGTGTATGATGGAGGCACGTATAGATGAGTCTGGTGTCAGGGCTCAGCAGCCCTGATATATTGGAGTCAGCGTACAGGGGGGAGGGTATAGCCAGGCAGGATCAGCCAGGTATTACAGGTGTTACAGGGGGCCAAATGACACAACACAAGCACTGTGCTATATAAAATGCTTTAAAGGAACAGGATCTTTTTTTTTTCTTTTTTAGGGTAACAAACACTTTAAGTAGATGGACTTGTGTCCTTTTTTCGACCTGACTATTATTGGGTATATCCATGACATGACAATGCAAATTTTAATTGTCCAGCCAAAACTTTATTTTTTATTTTTTTGGATAGAATGGGGAATAATTAGAGCACCTATATTTTTTTCTACTACTATTTGGAGTTTCATTTGAGAAATATACCTTTCATTTGAGAAATAGGCCCCTTTCGCATGGGCTATATGATCTGGTCCACCTGTCAGTTTTTCAGGCGGGCCTGATCAGACACTCCATTCATCTCTATGGAGCGGCGGATGTCAGCTGATCTGATCCTGTCAGTGAAATCCAGACGAATAGTGACCCTATTTTCAATCCATCTGGAGGATCGGATGGGATCGGATGAAAACGGACAGGCGGTCCGTTTTCATCCAATCTCCCCATAGAGGAGAGCGGGGCTCCGGCAGGCCCATCTCCGCACAGTGAGCAGAGACAGACCTGTCATCCGCCTGTTCAGCGGGGATTAGCAGATCGATCCCCTTCTGAGCAAAGAGGAGTCTGCCGGGCGGACCTTCCGTGTGAAAGGACCCTAACTTTCTGTTCTGGTGACAATGATTTCATAAGACAGGAAACAAGGGAAAGTCTCGAACAGCAACAGTAGGGAATTGCTAGAACAACCCTTGATAGCTTTTTATTGAGATCCGTGTCTTTGTTGCAAATGTCCATTTTCTCCTTTCTGGTAAAACCATTGTCACTGGGAAAAAACAAAGAAGAAATCTCTTGAACTGGCCCTGGACAGCAGTAAGGACTGGCAGGGGTTCTAATTCTTCCTCACTGAAACTAAAAGAAAAAGTGTTGGCTGGATTTACATTTTAAGAATTGAATCTGAACAATCATGAACTCAATAAGACACATTTTTTTTTGGGGGGGGGGGGGGATTTTTGACAAAGTGATAACTGAAACAAAATGCCTAAGGACATACAAGGTAATATCGTTTCTCCACGGAACTAAATGTAGTAACACCCCTTCTTGTGATTATGAACATTTAGGTATCTGCAAAACCATCTATTTATTATCCTGCGACCCATTTGTGTTGTAGTGACAGATTTTATGTCTTCTGCAGCAGGGGAGTTGCTAGGTGTACAAAAGATCTGGGGCTAGAGCTCATAGCAGCGTAGTAAAGAAAGTCATATGCTTGGGTGGGCATACACATGTATATACAGCAATGTAGGTGTGTGTGTATATCCCCAGAGAGCCCCCCCTTACATTAGGGTCCCCAGAGAGCCTCCCCCTTGCATCAGGGTCCCCAGAGAGCCCCCCACTTACATCAGGGCTCCCAGAGAGCCCCCTTACATTAGGGTCCCTAGTGAGCCCCGCCCTTAAAATCAGGGTCCCCAGAGAGCCTTCCCCTTGCATCAGGGTTCCCAGAGATCCTCCCCCTTACATCAAGGTCCCCAGAGAGCCCCCGACTTAAATCAGGGTCCCCAGAGAGCCTCACCTCCCCTTGGGGACCCCTGCAGAGACTTGGGGCTATGGGCTCCAGATTCTGGGCTATAGCCCCAAAAGCCACCCCCTAGCGACGCCACTATTCTGCAGTGACCTTAAGGGAAGGATGCTGACACCAGGCTGATGAAGAATCGGTCTGGATAAGGTGACTCAGAAATGAATGCTGATTTTAAGCTTATGTATGTCGGTGTGTGTAAAGACCCCGTGCCTGTGCAGCTTATAAAATAACTTGCTCTGGTGAAAGCAGAACACAAAGAATAAACACAGCCCCACATTTTGCTTGATTGGTAAAGACCAAAACACTAGGCCTGCATTGATGAACACCTCCTGGCTATCACTGCAGATTCTCTGACCTCACCAACACAGAAGAGGTATGCAAATCAGAACAAGAGATGGTGGGAATATCTTACAGAAATCTTAGCTTTGGAATCTGAGATATCTAAATTCTAGAGGGCTTTTCATCCTGCTTGCAAAAATGTCAGTAGGGCTAACCCTTTAAAGCAATAAGGCCTCTTTCATATGGGCAGTAAAAACAGACAAGTAAGCTGCTGTTTTACAGCCCCATGACCACCCGCCAAAAGTGTAAAATACAGCTAGCGGCAGTGCACATAACATTTATAAATGGTGGGTAATACTGCGCTGTCCCAAATTAAACGTATACATGAAAATCAAAGTCAAATGGTGACCTAAAAGCAGCAACTTTTCTGTGAGACACACACACAGCACAAATAGTTCAAATTAAAGCTGCACAATGTATTGAATGAAGATGAAAAAACAAATATAAACACACTGCAACAAAGGAGTCCATATAGTGATAAGAAATCCAATGAATCCCATGGTACATTTAAACATTCACCAGAATTGTATGTGTATTTCAGAGAAAGCCTCCACCTCATTACCAGCTCCGAGTCCTTATGACCTCCTATTACGGAAGGTCTTTGCCACTTGTGGCTATAAACCCAGCCAGGGCTTTGGTTCATCCAGGGGAATCACACCGCAAATCGTCCACCACTCAGGAAGGAGCCAATCATATAGAAACCTCAAAAATAGATAAGGCTTCCATAGTGTAAAATATTTTAAATTTTAATAACATAAAAAAAAAGGTTGCACTTACAAAAAGAAGTGTTTAAAACACGCATGAAGTTAAGTAAGCCGTCCGGCTCGATACAGCAGCCCGTCCTTCTGGGATCTGTGCAAAAAGGAGGTGTACATGTTTTGTTACAAGATGACGTCATCCCGGGCATGTTTTGTAAGTGCAACCTTTTTTATACTATTAAAATGCAAAAGATTTTACACTATGGAAGCCTTATCTTTTTTTGGGGTTCCTATATGATCGGGTCCTTCCTGAGTGGTGGATACTTTGCAGTGTGATCCCCCTGGATGAACCCAGGCCCTGGCTGAGTTTATAGCCACAAGTGGGAAAGACCTTCCGTAATAGGAGGTCATACGTTTCTGGTAAGTGGCCATTCTTATGAGGTGGAGGCTTTCTCTGAAATACACATACCATTCTGGTGAATGTTTAAGTGCACCATGGAATTCATTGGATTTCCTATCACTACATGGACTCCTTTGTTGCAGTGTGCTTATATTTGTTTTTTTCCCTCTTGATTCAATAGAAAGTGCAACTTTAATTTGTGCACATAACATTCCAAGCTGACAGGTAGCATCTCCTGTCAAACTCGGCCAATCAATTCAGTGGGGTTGTGTTGCAATCCAAATGCTTGGTTCATGATTTCAGTGCAATAGCCTCATTATACATTGCCATTAAGCAACAGAAAAAAAAAGAAAAATGGGTATTCAGGAGGCAGCAGAATCGCCTTCAAATTGCCAGATAGCGGCTGGTCAGTCGCACTCTCAAAAACAATTGGCTAGTGTGCATCTACATTGCAAACAAACAAAAGATTTCCCAGCACACTGACCAGCCAGTCTGCAAAAAAAAAAAACTGACCCTGTCTAATTGCTTACAATAAAAACAGAGGGTTTTGTTTGCACATATTTGCAAATATATGCGTAAGTTGCAGTGCCTATGATAAGGGACCTTTGTATAAACAATGGTCCTAATATTTCCAGAGTCTCCAGAGTAGGAGCTCCCTCTCGATCCAGCAATGTCCACGAGAGCATTGGTTCTCCAGAGACTCGCACCTCTGATTGGCTTTTGGCAGCATTTTTTTTTTTAAAGCTGAACCTTTAATACCACTTTAAAAAACACTAATATGGCCTGTGTACATGTATTTTTTTTTTCTTCATAACTGATTTTTTCTCAATGCAGATCAATGGGAATTCAAAAGCAGCTTGATGCAGCTTAGTATGAGTTGAAATGCAAGTCAGAAAGATGTACGCTGCACATCAAATGCACGTGAAGGCTCTTACACAGAAGTATTTCAAACTAAAATCATATTGCATTTACCATTGAAGAAGGCCGTTAAAGTTTTATTCCAGCTAGTACTAAAAATAGTCTTGAGATGCAGTTTCACCTACCTGTTTAGTACTTCCCACTACCTTTTGTCACCAAGCTGGAAATTTGGTAATGCGCTTGTGATGCAGAGACACCCAGTTGTCTCTCATTTGAAAAAAAAAAAGAAAAAAGTAAATTCTTAAAGTAAAGATTAGTACTGCCAGCAATGAGATTCAAACCTTCCTTGGAAGTAGTTAGTAATGCAGAGAAAGAGGTGATCTGTATATATGGTGGTTATGTTGATTGTTGAATTACAGAGACCTGTGGTGTAGGCAAAGGCATTAGTAGATAAATGAATAATTTTTAATCAGTTGTCTGCAATTGCTCTTTAAAAGCTAAGTTCACCTTTTCCATAAAATGTCGTCAGGGACACCTCAGTAGTCATTAAAAAAAATGGCAGAGTTTTGTAAAATGTTTATTCGTTTTGATATCGTATCTGTAGACCATTTGGGTCCCCCCCAAAAACCTGTCTGAAAAACGTATAGTTAGCGATCCCCACTTTCTGATTTGTTGTTTGGATGTGAAAACCATTGTTTTTCATTCTTATGCTGCGTACACACGGTCGGAATTTCGGCCCTCAAAAGACCGACAAGATTATTTCGTCGGAAAATGCGACTGTGTGTATGCTCCATCGGTCTTTTGTTGGCGGAATTCCAGCCATTAAAAGATTGAGAGCATGGAAATTTCTACCTAGGCGTTTATTGGCCAGGCTTTCTGGGGGACCCAAATGACATACAGGTATGACAAAAGAAACAAAAAACATTTAACACAGTCACAGCAATTTTTATTATCTGCTGGGGCTCCTTGACTGCATAATCTATTTTCTGGAAAAGGGGAACTTAGCCTTTAAATATTAATGGAACAACCCCATGGTAGTACTCTATGGGAGTTATTTACGAAAGGCAAATCCACTTTGCACTGCAAGTGCACTTGGAAGTGCAGTCGCTCTAAATCTTATGCCGCGTACACACGAGCGGACTTTATGGCAGACTTCGCCCGGCGGACTTTTCGACGGACTTTACGACGGACTTTCTGAATGAACGGACTTGCCTACACACAATCAACCAAAGTCCGTCAAATTCATACGTGATGACGTACGACCGGACTAAAACAAGGAAGTTCATATCCAGTAGCCAATAGCTGCCCTAGCGTCGGTTTTTGTCTGTCAGACTAGCATACAGACGAGCGGACTTTTCGACCGGACTCGAGTCCGTCGGATAGATTTGAAACATGTTTCAAATCTAAGTCCGTCCAACTTTTGAGAAAACAAAGTCCACTGGAGCCCACACACGATCGAATTGTCCGACGAAATCCCGTCCGCCGGGCAAAGTCTGCCGTAAAGTCCGCTCGTGTGTACGCGGCATAAGGGGTAGATCTGAAATGAGGGGAAGCTCTGCTGATTTTATCATCCAATCACGTGCAAGCTAAAATGCTGTTTTTTATTTTCCTTGCATGTTCCCCTTGGATCTACAGCGACTGCACTTCCAAGTGCACTTCCAGTGCAAAGTGGAATTTCCTTTAGTAAATAACCCCCTATGTGTCCCATTGACATTATGTTGATCCAAACTGGCTAGTCCTAATTTTTCTGGAGATCCAGCCTTTAACGCTATAGGAAACAGTTTATTTCACTTGGGTTATAAGGAAACTGCTGATGCGTGAGCTGGCATACATTTTGGCATACATCACACAAAACAAGAGGTGGCCAAACTGACTAAGGTTTACAAGCTTTTTATGTCTGACAAGCATATAATTGGGTGGTTACATAGCTGCGCTATGTAACTGGATAATTTGATATAAAAGTTGGTATTAATACGTAATATTCTTTAGTTGTACATTTCAGCTGCCTTGGTTTGCAATGCTTTTTGAGGACACTTCATATTACGAATCACAGCATGTTACATCCCAGTGCTTTTGATTCGAAGATGATGTGCAAGGCTTCAGGATACATCTGTTGTGAAACTAAAGCTGCCCGCCTAACTAGGTACCGGATTTATTAACTAGATGTGACCTGAATCAGGAATGAGCTGCTGAAAGCTTATATGGTAAAGACAATACATATTTCATCTTTTTATTGGGCTGAAGTTTTTATGTGGATTTATTGGAGAACTCTATATAATTTTGCAAAGATTTAGATAAGATTACAGGAGAGCTTTGTGTTGAAATCTCTGCTGAATCATAGGAGTTCTATCGACCCAGGTCAGTAATCTTTAGAAATCATATAAAAGTGATATATATATGACCGCGTCCGTGCAACTTCTGGTGGATAAGTTAATTTCATGTGTATACCGTAAATCAGTAAATAAAGGTACATAGGAAAATAGAATCAATTTCCGGCTGTAGAGTATATATATTACATGAAGAAATGCTGGGAAAAGCTAAATCAGAATTATCATTACATTTAGGATCTTATCCAAGAAAAGCAATGTTCCCAACAGCTTATAGCATTTCATCAATACAAATGAACATGTATGTGATCTTTACAAATAAGCAAAGGGTTTGCTAAAAAAAACACATTTTCTAGCAGGATGTATCCATTATTCAGGCATTGCCTGCTCTGCTGACTTCATCTACACCTTCATTGAGTAGTTGTTTATAGAACGGTTCCCTCTATTTTGGATCTTTGGGTCAGTGAATCTGGCTAGGAGCATGGATGCTAGGAGAGGTCTAAGGCTTTGTCCAAATCCATCCATAACCCTACAAGATGCTTCACAGCTCCCTGGCCACAACTATTCTTCAAGTATATCCACTATCAATGCATCTGGTGACACCCATAGCAGCTCCATCTCAGGCTCAGAAAGAGTAACCATGGGTCTCTGGTTTGTACTCCCAGGTTGCCCATAGAAGTGCCCTTTCTATTTTGGATTTTTGGGTCAGTGAATTTGGCTAAGGGCATGAATGCTAGGAGAGGTATAGGGCTTTGTCCATATAACCCTACAAGATGTTTCACTGCTCCCTGGCAACAACTATCCTTCAAGTATATCCTCTATCAGTGCATCTGGTGACACCTATAGCAGCTCCAACCCAGGCTCAGAAAGAGCCACAATTGTGAACACATAACTGTAGGTGTCTGGTTTGTACGCCCAAGTTGGTCACAGAGCTGTCCTTTCTATTTTGGATTTTTGGGTGGTTGAATTTAGCATTTAAGTGATTGAATGATAAGAGAGGTCTAGGGCTTTGTTCACATCCATCCATAACCCTATGGTGATTCACTGCTCTCTGGCCACAAGTATCCTTCAAGTATAAGGTAGCAATGGAAGCGTTCACAACTCCTCCATCAATGCATCTGGAGACCCCCATAGCAGCTCCAACCCAGGCTCAGAAACAACCACAATCCCTAACACATGAATGTAGGTCTCTGTTTTGTACCCCCCCCCCCCCCCGGGTTAGCCAGCCTATAAAGCATCATTATTGTCATAACCTAACCCACAATAGTCAAACAAAAATCAACAATAAACAATTGTTGGACTATTGAAACATTGCCAATTGCTTGATCATTGCACTTTTTTGCTGTTTTATGAAACATGCTATACAGTAGACTCCTAATGTTAGAGTTCCTAATTTAATAAAGTGTATGAAAAAAATACACACAAAATTTAATTTCTACATTTTGGATAGAATTAGAAGGTTTTGATCTCATTCCAGGCCTTTTTCTGCAGGGATATTTTCTACCACCCTGGCAAAACCATGGTAGTCAGTGAGCATCATTGAGAAGCAGTTAAAGCAAAGCTCCACAAAAAGGGGAAGCTCCACTTGTTTGAAACCCTTCCCCCCTCCACTGCCACATTTGGTACTTTTTTGGGGGGCGGGGGCTAAAAAAACAAGAATGCAACATAACTACCCTAAATGTATCAGTATTTCTATTTAATCAACAAATCCTTAAAAAGTATAGGTAATATGGAAGTAATAAATAATGGATATGGTCAATATTCAATACAATTGCCCTCCCCTGAGTCATAAGTGGAAGATTAATGGGAAATCACATCGCTGGTTAATGAAATCCTCAAACACTTATCAAATAAAAAGTGTGACTTGTAAGGTGCCAGCAATGCAAATACACACATACTTTATGTGTGTATTTGCATTGGTCCAGCCTGTACAAAAAAATTTAGTCAGCAGCTACAGTATTTGTATTTGACTTTTAATATAAGATAATAATATAATAATGACTTATAATATAAGAACACTTACCTGTCCAGGGAGCCCGCGATGTAGGCACGCCATGTCGGCGCCCCAAGCCAATCCCTTTATCGGCTCTGGGTGCAGGTGACAGCATCCTTACTAAGAAAAACAGGAAGTTTCCTACTGTGCATGCGCGAGTCGCGCTGCTTTTTCTGAATGGCCCCACTGTCTTCTGGGGCCTGTGTGTCTCCCAGGAGGCAGCGGGGGGGGGGGGGGCTGTGCATGTGCGAGTCACGCTGCGCTTTCTGAATGGTCCCACTGTCTTCTGGGGCCTGTGTGTCTCCCAGGAGGCAGCGGGGGGGGGGGCTGTGCATGTGCGAGTCACGCTGCGCTTTCTGAATGGTCCCACTGTCTTCTGGGACCTGTGTGTCTTCCAAAAGGCAGCGGGGGAAGGAGGAGGGGCTGGACATTGCGTAGATCGCAGCATAAGATTGCGGCTATCCACTCCCCCCGAAAGGTGTCAAATGTGGTAGTGGAGAGGCAAACAATTGGAACTTCCCCTTTTTGGTGGAGCTCCGCTTTAAATGAAACTTCAGCTGTTGATTTTTTAAAGGCAAATATACTGTTCACTGCAAGTGCAGTTGCACTGGAGCTTAGCAAAAGAGGTAAAGCTTCACTTTACAAAGAATACACGACCACATGCAAGGAAAACACCATTTTTGCTTGCACATGATTGGATGATAGAAATCAGTAGAAATCAGCAGAGCTTCCCCTCATTTACTAACATTTAGAGCAGGGGGTCTCCAAACTTTCCAAACAAAGGGCCAGTTTACTGTGCTTCAGACTTTAGGGGGACCAGACCATGTCCAGTAGGTGGAAATAATGTCCCATCTTTGGTATTAGAGGAGTTATTAGTGCCCCATCATTGGTGTCATTGGGAGGAATAGTGTCCCTTTGGTGCTGTCAGTGCAGAAATTTTTGCCCCGTCATTTTTGCCAGTGGGAGGAATAGTGTCCCAAGGGCCAGACAAAGGCAAATAAAGGGCCGCATTCGGCCCCCGGGCAGCAGTTTGGAGGCCACTGATCTAGAGCAACTGCACTTGAAGTGCACAGTATATTTGCAGTGCACAGTATATTTGTTGGGGTGTTGTTTTATCTTTTATTTTTATTTTATCAAATTGTTGGACATTTTTGATGAAATGATCATTTATTCAGTGTTTTTAGAATTATTCCTAGGTTTGTTATGCCATTTTTATAAATTTGTACATGTGTGTATGTTGTTTTCAACCAATATGCTATCAATGTTTCTGTCCACTAGATGGCACTATGAGCTTCATCCTATTATGGGTTCCATTGGCAGTGTCACAGTAAGCAAATATTTTTAGCAAACATTCTCCCAGTACCGGCGCAATTCATTTTGGGCTGGTTATCTTGCAATTTGGCCATTACAGTATTATCAGATTGACTGCCTTTCTTTGTTGTTATGCAGTCCCTGTCAGGAAGTTCCCGAAACACCTAATTTCCTCCAGGTGAAATGCAGATATATCATTTCCTGTTTCATACTGGTGGTTTCTACTTCCGGTTTCTGGAACGCTGGTAATTGCTTGCTAATTCATGTCTGGCATCTAATATATATATGGCGACACTCGTATACGTGACCACGCCCCTGATGACGTCTGTTCATGACAAAACTGGGTGGGAGGAGTCGGGTCACGTGACGTTGCCAAGCTCAACAGTCAGCCATTTTACAGGATGGAAACATTGATCGTTTTATTGTTTTATTGGATTTACACACGCTTTTTATCTTCATGTTTGTGTGTATTCTGGCTTTTGCTGAGCTCAAAATAAATTCACTTATCAGTAGTACTGCGCACTGAATTTTTTTATGCCTATTTCCATGATGTCCTACTGTGATGAGAGCCTATCTGGGAGGATCCTATTGGTGGTCATACATCGTATCCTTCCATGTGTTGAGATATCCAAGTGGATGATTCCTGTGTTTGACTGCTTTTGATTGAGTAGTCCATTTGTTGGCCAGTCTGTGTAAACTTTTCCCTCTTGGTGATGGATCCTTACCAGCACTTCCTGTGTGTGAATTATTACACCAATTGGACCGTCTATATGGATATATTTCATCTATTTACATTGGGACTTTTCATCAGTTTTTAGCGCTGCATTTGTGTTGTATGTCATTTGGATCATCTTTTTTACCAGGAGATTTGTGCCAGCTGCTTTAAATTTTCACTATCATGGAAAGCATTCACATTTTATTTTAGTGCGTAGGTATTTGTGGTTTTATCCACAGTATATTTGCCTTTAGTAAATCAAACCCTTTATTCCAACATGTATCACTGGTTAAAATACAAGGCACTAAAAGATGTGGATGGTAAAGCACTGCCAGCATGTCTGTCTATGGATTTACCCTTAGCATAACATTGTTGGCACTTTAAAAGTCCCGTTTTTTTTTGATGTGATATGTGTTTGAGAATTGCTCTCTCCTACCTTACATGATGACTCTTTTTTAGAAAGCACACATTTTTCTCTAAACCCTAATCTAAGATATTCTTATTCAGCATGTTTAGGAGTTACAAGGAAATGCATGTGTAACAGATATATTCATAATCTCAGCGAGGTCTCCATGATAAATACACTATCAGCTCGTTTTTCCATTTGGTGTCCTGAGGGTTGCGTACTTTGTTCAGCCTTTGCATTCTCCTCTGTTATGGATTGTTATTGCTTTAAGTGATGTATATGGGAGTCAGATGGGCTCCCTGTTTGCTGCTGTGTTATTTTAACCTCTGTTGAACTGTTGGGGATTTCAGAATGGATTATGAGAGGTTATGTGGAAGTGATGTGTATGCTGTGTGATCTATTACAAGGTGCGGGCTCATACTGCTCTGTAATATGTCTGCCACTGCAGGGGCTGTGCAGATTATTTCATCCTAGTGTTACATGTTAGACATTCAACATAGAAAGTTTCATGACTAGGACCATTCTTTGGCAGTTATGAAGATTCTGATTTTAAAGCTGAACTCAGAGGATGAAAAGCATTTAGCCTTGTGGTGAGTTTCCCTCCCCAGTGCAAAAGGTAAACACTTGTTTTGTCTAGGAGATGATAAATACAAGATGATTAAATTCCTCAATTCCCTGCTCTGCTCCTTATTCTGTTGCCCCTGGGAATTTCTGTGGGTTCTTGGCATCCTCCCATGAAATGCAAGACTGCTGGTCCAACATTGTATGGGATGACATCAAAGAGTTGCAGTTGGGCAGCAAAGGAAAGAGACTTCAGGAGATCAGTGGAACAAGGAAGATGAAGCCTGAGGGAGCAAAGAACTAGGTAAGTATACAACCTTATCAATCATTCCCTAAGCGAAACAATCAGTCAGAAAAAATCTAAAATGTCTCTGCGCTGTGATGTATTGGTCGCTTATGCCACATACACACAGTCGGACTTTTCGTCTACAAAAGTCCGACGGACGCCAACGGACAAAATACGGCTGACAATCCGATCGTGTGTGGGCTTCCCCGGACTTTCAGCGGACTTTTCCAGTCGCAAATCTGACGGACTTTAGATTTGAAACATGCTTCAAATCTTTACGTTGTAACTACACCGGACCCAGAAATCCGCTCGTCTGTATGCTAGTCCGACAGACAAAAACCCACGCTAGGGCAGCTATTGGCTACTGGCTATCAACTTCCTTATTTTAGTCCGGTGTCCGTCATCAGGTACGAATCCGTCGGACTTTTGTGTGATCATATGTAGGCAAGTCCGTTCGTTAGAAAGTCTGCCGCAAGTCCGCCAAAAGTCCGCCAAAAGTCCGTCGAAAGTCTGTCGGACGGGCTGTCGGACTTTTGTAGATGAAAAGTCCGACCGTGTGTACGCGGCATAAGAGTCAATCCTCCATAACAGATGAAAAGTCTAATGCCCCGTACACATGATCGGATTTTCGGACAACAAATGTTGGATGTGAGCTTGTTGGCGGAAAGTCCGACCGTGTGTATGCTCCATCAAACATTTGTTGTTGGACTTTCCGCCAACAAATGTTGGCTAGCAGGTTCTCAAAATTTTACGGCAACAAATTTTTTTGCCGGACTTTTTGATCGTGTGTACACAAGTCTGTCACACAAAAGTCCACGCATGCTCAGAATCAGTGCTCCCAAACACAACATTAGCAGAGGGAGCCCAAAGGGTGGCGCACAACTATTGAACTTCCTTTTTTATCATCTCGCCGTACGTCTTGTATGTCACTATAGTCGTAATTGTTGGCCAACATTTGTGTGACCGTGTGTATGCAAGACAAGTTTGAGCCAACAACCTTTGAACAAAAATCCATGGTTTTGTTGTCGGAAAGTCTGATCATGTGTACAGGGCATGATTCAAAAGTAAAGCTTGAAGAAAAGTGAAGTGAAACCAAGTCCAACACCTTCTGAAGTGAACACAAAGTTGCCAGTATAGTGCTCAGAGATCAGCCAGTGGAGGCTGACACTCACCAGAGATGATGGCTGCCATTACAACAGCTAATATGCCTGTTTCTATGTGTCAGACATCCAGTGGAAGTATGAGAATTGCACCCAATATCTCTGTCCAGCGACACTCCTCAGCAGGATCAGGCTAGGGTAAATGAAGCTCACCAGGAGCCAACATAATCCTCATAGTGTAGTAATTCAATATGAATGCATATACAAATAAAAACAACAAATTGTAGCATAAAATCCTACAAAAAATGCAGCTGTTGACCCGGCATGCATCGGCGTGATGTCAGCACTAGAATCTCAACCGCAAAGCGCTTCGGCGCTTTACTTCAAGCTTTACTTTTGAATAAGACTTTTCATTATGGAGGATCAATCTTATCATCTGATGAATATTCACACATTTTTGTTTTGTTTATGACAAACTGGTTTACTTAATTTTTTTGGCATTACACAATTTCTTTTATAAAACAATCAGTCAACCCTTGCAGTAAGGAGGGGGACACACTGCAAAGGTAAAGGTTTTTTAATGCTTAAAATTACATCTTCAGAAACATTATCAGTGGTATCTGCAATGTAAATACACTGTAGTTTTCACAATTGAAACTAATTGCATTTTTCCTCTACCTTGCATTGATTTCCCTACTTCTACCAGGTGACCATTGCTACCTCAAACATCCTGGTCTGTCCCCAGAACAGGACGTTATGAGAAATATTCCCAATTGAACAAAAAGAAAAAAAAATAGAAGCTATAACTGGCACCTACTCCAATCAAAACTAAAAAGAAAAAGTTTGGCTGCAGATACACTTTAAAAATCTACATTTCGAGTTGGAAGTTTCATGAATAATCCTCAGGCTTCCCTTGAGTTTTTTAAACATCTGATGAATGATTTAAAGTGTATGTAAAATCAAAACATTTTCTTTTGCTTTTGGATCGAGTGTTTAGCTCCTCTGTCAAGTTTTTAATGCTGTCTGCATCCCATCTTAGGAGATTCAGCTTTCTATTTGTCATGGTAACGATTGTCACTGAGATCGAACATGATGGAAAACCAAAATATTAGAGCTGTTACCGCAGCCAAAGGTGAGGGTAAATTATCCAAGGTGGACAATTGTTTGCCTGATAACTTTCTAAAAAAGGAATTTCCTTTAATTTGGTGAGATTTCCAATCATTTACTTGCATCTCCAAGACAAGAAGTTAAAGGAAATCTCCCCAGTGATAGCACAGAAATAACCTAACAGGGTTTTTACTCTTCCCTACTCAATTAAAAAAAAATACATCAGAGCTGCATGATTCTGGATATAATGAGTATAACAATTTTTTTGCTTAGAATAAAGATCACGATTCTCGGCTTAACATCATCGTTCATATTATACAAAATAATTGTGCTTACTTTACTGTTTAGTTTTAATTTATTGAAGTGTATTTTCCCCAAAAATTGCGTTTGAAAGACCGCTGCACAAATACAGTGTGACGTAAAAAATATTGCATCAACATTTTATTCTCTAGGGTCTCTGCTAAAAAATACATATATTGTTTGGGGGGTCCTATGTAATTTTGTAGCAAAAAATACTGATTTTAACTTGTAAGCAATAAGTGTCAGAAAAAGGCTTAGTCTTTAAGTGGTTAAACTGACCTCAATTGCAGACCGAAGTTCATCCCTTTGATCTGTAAATCAATAGAAAGATGCAATGGGAGTGATTTACGAAAGCGATAGGAATGATAGGATAGCGTGGAAGTGATAGGAATGAGATTCGCATCAAAAGGGTTAATTAACTGAGAACACCTACTAATTGCCTAACAAGACACATCCAATGAGATGAAATTAACCAATTGTACTGGGCGTGCGCTATTATCAATGAGAAAACCGCAGTTACCCTAGCAACAGTTGCAGTTTACATATGCGGGTATTTATTATCGCTATTTGCAATGCAATGTGCGCCGGTTCGCACGATTAATGACTTTTCCGGTGCACCAATTAATGTATAAAGTGGTGCAGTGCCTTCTTCTTAGTAAATTACCCCCTAAGTTTTGTTTTTATCTCTCTGAGCAATGTTGATCATAAACATTGCAGGCTATTTTTTTTTTGACAGTTGTGAGCAGGGAACTGCTCTGCACATGTTACATGAATTGTGAAAATGCTGGATTAAGATCGTGGGGTTGAATGGAGATCGCAATTTTTTTTTTTATGATTAAACGTGCAGCTCTACTATACATTCACTTTAAAGTGAAACATCAATGCTTGAAGGAATGAACCTTAAAAACTGAAATCATAAGTATGCCAAACCTATCTATTCTTTAAAGCCAGCTAGACAAAACTGGACTGAGATCAGTCAGGCCAGCAAAATGTTCGAGAGTCTACCTGCTTGGTTAAAATATTAATGGATTGTTTGGATAATAGTAGTTATGAGCTCATCCTAAATAGACTTCATTCAGGTCGTTTGACAGAATGCATGATCTGCACATTTCTTCTCATGATAGACACATGAACATCTAACTGATCAGTGCCCCCAGGACTGAGATGAAGATAAAATCCAAACCTTATTCTTCAGATTAAAAACAATGCAATGCCAAAGTAAAGTCACTTTGCTTCACTATATAACACTTTTCCAATTAAAGCACTGTGACTGTACATCTGGCAATGCATTGTTTTATAATCCGAAGAATAAAGTTTTGATTTGATCTTTATTTCAGTCTCGGGGGACTGATCAGTTTGATGTTCATCTGTCTATCATGGAAAGGATCTATCTCGATCCTGGAGGTGGTGTTTAGTTTGATATTTAACTGTTTGGGTTGTCCCTCGTGGAGCTGACATGAAGCTGTGATGCTTCCCATAACCTTTTATGTACATTTGTTCTAGGTTGGTGACTCACCAAGAAATAAAGGAAGGATAAGACAGCCAGGTTTTACCTTCCAGGCCAAGTCAACAACAGCTTCTGCATATTTTTATCCTAAAAGTTTGCAATAAGGTTTTCTTGAAGATTTTTTTTCTTTACTTTTTTGTATAGATCTATGTTTGTACAAAACATGCTTGGATCCATAATATATTTATACCTGGACAAAAAAATAAAAAATTGGGGAAGACTTAATGGACCACTTGGTCTATCTTCTGCCATCATGCTTTTATGTTTATATTTATTAAACAAAATAAAATGTGAGTACTAGGGCATTACATCCCCATCTTGCATACGCTCTAGTTTCTGACTTTCACCTGCCACCTGAGTGTGAAAAAAATAGTTTAAATGTCTCAAACTGTCATGTTCAATGAGCTCTGAAAAGTAACGTTTACTATTTGTTTACATTTTCCCGTTGATTATTTCCTATCTTTATTATACACCTTTCCCCAAGAGAAAGCAGCTCACAAACAAATGACATAATTAATAACTGCAAACATCCCAATGGTAAAGATGCTTTATTTTGATTTGAAGGTCAAAAAAATTAATTTAATTGAAAACATTTTTGAAATTAATGAATTATGTTCTAGGTTGGTTTTGTGAGCTTTCGAAAATTCTTTTATGCTGAAATTCTCATATTGGCACTAAAATTACAGCCTTTTCAGCAACCATATAAATTCCTCAATTATTTTTTTATGTCACTATAAAAAAAACCTTGTGGACTGAAAGAACAAAGGGGGTAATATGATTTTATTATAGCTACCAGAATAATATGCAATTCTAGAGCACGACATTGTAAAGTCTGTTTTAAAAAACGGTAGGCAGAGACTAGTCACCAATATTGTCTGTGGTCTAATTGCAGCTTCTCTTTTCTCCATCACTATCTTATCATGCTGTGTAATTGTGTAAGGGCAGCCATCTTCATAGAAGCAGGGCTTTAGTTCCTCATGTAGGAGCTGACCCCTGATGACAAGTGATATGAAGACTGGTGGGGAATATACAAGAAGCAGCAAGAGAAGCTCATAAAGCACACATCCACAACATAAATGAGTAAGGGTAATCCTTGCACTGCAGCTTTTCCTGTACCTCTTCCCCACCAACAAGCTCTCAGGAGAACAGTGAGTGACATTACCAAGTCTTGCGCCAAATCTCCTGAGACAGTCAGAGGCATAACATTTTTATTAACATGCTCTCCTATGTCTCCAACAGTCTTCCACGTGTCTTCTCATACCTTTTTGTAACCTTTGCACATTCCCTATTTAACCTTCCTTCAGGTTGACCTCAACCCTTCCAAGCCCTTTCTGGTCTGGGGCATTTTGCGGAAATCCTTTCCCTTATCCTACTGCCGGACTTCTGTATTTTTTTGCTAGTTATGTTTATAGTTACTACAGAAGTTTACCTTATGATAAAAGCTCCTATTGTTTAACGCCTGTGCTGACAACTATTCACCCCTTAATCTATGGAGAATTCATGCTTAAGATGGGATTGCATGCTGGATGACCAGTTTATGGGCTAAAGGATTTTTCATCTACCAAAACTGACTGTTAAAGCACAGGGGAAGCTTTTACATACAGCTATGTATGCACATTTCAATAACAGATGGTTCCACTAGTACAGGGATATGCAATTAGTGGACCACCAGCTGTTGCAGAACTACAAGTCCCATGAGGCATAGCAAGACTCTGACAGCCACAAGCATGACACCCAGAGGCAGAGGCATGATGGGACTTGTAATTTTTTGCAACAGCTGGAGGTCCGCTAATTGCATATCCCTGCACTAGTGCATATGAACAGGCTACTAGTTATCTACTAAATAGCCGTATAGAGTCATGGTGTGAGGGAGGTTTACCAGGCAACAGCCTTTGGAAGATACGACTTAATGTAGCTTCACAAACTGATTACTTTTAGGCTGCTTTCACACTGAGGCGCTTTACAGGCGCTATAGCGCTAAAAATACCACCTGCAAAGCGCCTGTAAAGCGCCTCTCCTGTCACTCCAGTGTGAAAGCCCGAGTGCTTCCACACTGGAGCGGTGCACTGGCAGGACGCTTAAACAAAGTCCTGCAAGCAACATCTTTATGGCGCTTTAGGAGCAGTGTATACACAGCCCCTAAAGCATCCCTGCCCATTGAAATCAATAGGCAGCGCCAGCAAAGCGCCACTGCAGCAATGTTTTGCCGGCGCTTTTAATCCTTTTTCAGTCGTTAGCGGGGGTTAAAAGTGCCCCGCTAGTGACCAAAAATCGCCACAAAAACTACTGTAAAGCCCTACTAAAAATAGTGGCACTTTACCACCAACGCCTGCCTACACCAGTGTGCAAGTGCCCTTACCGGGAATTTACCTCCTCTGGACCACTATAGACTCTGGAATTGCCTTATAGGGCTATTACTGTGTTGCACATTTTGGATACCACAGCTGGAATTTATCCTTTTATCACAGCACAATCGTGGATAATTGTGGGCACTGACCCCTGGATAGAGTCATTATACTGTATTCTGACATCATTGCTGCTCTTATGCAGGTCAATCTTTATGACCTTACAAGCACAGTCCCACTTTTTGTTTCACCTTACCATTTGAACATTGGTCTACCTAGGAAAGCTGTTCCTTGCTTTTCATCTACTCAATACCCACAACCTGTGGATCTATACAACGTTTATACTGTGTGGAGTTGAGAGGTGGATTGAGTTTTATTATATGCAGTGTGTCTTATGGGGTACCATTGTTAATGTTGTAAAATTTTCCTTTTTCTTTTGACATCAATAAACACTGTTTTAATTGATCCAGCGAGCTAGAACTTAATTCACACAACAGGGATGGTTGAGCTTAATTAAGGTTTTTTATTTCAGTTTCTGCATATTATTTACTCCCACTGGGCACAATCTGCCCCCCCCCCCCCCCAAAGTGTGAAGGACAGTAAACTGGCCCTTTCTTTAGAAAGTTTGGAGACCCCTGGTCTAACGAGTTGAAGTGACAATGTCTTTGAAGTGGTCACCTTACTACACTTCACTGTGGATATGGCTGCTTCCAATCCCATTTCTTTTATGATTGATTGTACTCCGAAAGTTATGACACACTGTCTTGAATGAGACATGTTCTCTGTATCTTGTCTCTCTTTTTCATCAATAAAAATATCTGAACTTTTTTAATTAATTTAATAGATTGTTCATATTTCACATGTTGGTAGAATGACTCTTCCTCTATAGTAACTTGTCTTTTTGATTGAAGGTAAATAATGGACTCCAAGCAGAAGCAATGTGCCATCATTGAGTTCTTGATGAAGGATGGGTGCAGGCTGTCCAACATTCACAGAAAGCTACAGTATATTTATGGAGATGACGCCATTGACCAGATTTACCAATGACAATACATTGCTCTTATTAATGGTGTCATCTCCGTAAACATTCTGTAGCCTTCTATGAATGTCGGACAACCTGCACCCCTTCTTCCTCAAGAACTCAATGATGGCACATTGCTTCTGCTTGGAAACCATTATTTACCTGCAATGAAAAAGAAGAGTTACTATAAAGGAAGAATTATTCTACCAACATGTGAAAATTGAATGTCCTATGTAAATTAATAAAAAATGTATGCCCACTTTTTCATTACTTTCGGTACAGTCCTCATATAACTCATGCTTTTTAATGAACTGTCTCTATGGAAAAGTAGGTAGTAGACATGTGTGAATCGTTTCATTAAGAATTCAAATTCTGACACATTTTTCATTATTCAGAGATTCAAAATGTATCTGAATCTCTGAATCACAATAGTAATGAATTGCAACTGATCCAAAATAAATTACGACTAAACCACTTTTGTCATTTGTATTCATTTGTTTCATTTGGATGTTTGAAGCATCCAAATTAATTTGAACCCATTTAATTTTGTGTTCCATTAACATTTTTCATTATTAGAAAAAATGCACTACAAATTAACTGGAAACATTTTGCAATGAGTACAGTAAGATAAAAAATTGAAAAAATATGATGATCTCTACTTATTGCGTTTGGGTTGAATGGACGTGGATTCATCAGCAGCTACGAATCATAACATAACAAATTAATCTGTAATGCATTTTTTTTCCTTTTTTTTTTAAGATTCTGAGATTCTGGTGGATCCCCCTCCATCCAACCTAAACAGAGTGCATTAATAATCTCCCGAAATAATGAATTAACTAATTAAAACGAATATAGCCATCATTTATAATAATTTCAGAAATTCGAATCGATTCGCAACAACGAATATATGAAACTAATCTAAATATACGAAATACATCCGAATATACAAAACAAATTTAGAAAACAAATCATTCCAACATGCCGAATATGACAAAACAAAATGATTAACTTAACAAACGAATTCTAAAAGAAACAGAACTAATTTTTCTGTCGTGCAAATCTCTAGTAGGTAGGGATTTTAGTGGGACATATCTTTCCTCCTCAAGTCCTATCACCTCATCTCTTTCAGGCAGAACAGAGAGAGCTGAACAATATTATTTGTAGTACTAGTACCACATATACAGTATTGTCATGGTTATGCAATAGCTTTCTCTGTCAGCTTACCTGTCTCCATGTGTTCATCTCTAGAGACCAGCTGCCTCTCACCTGACTGATTTTATAACCTCTCCTCTAAGCATGGCCCCACCCCAGGCCCTATCAGGGAACCCTATATTAACCTGTGCACTGCAAGCCAGCAGTGTTGATCAAACATTGTGTGTTAGCCTCCGTGTGTACTTGCTGTGTTTCCTGCGTCTGATTCCTGTTATCGACTTTGGCCTGTTCTCGACTCTCCCTGTCTGCTTGTTACCCTGACCTTTGGCGTGTTATGTTTATCCTTGTCTGCTAGTCGCCCTGACCTTTGGCTTACCCCTTACTTCCCTGTCGCTCCAGCCTGCTGCCTCCTTCCTCTTCTCCTGTAGTCTACGGTGAGCGTGAGCTGTGAGACCCTGGGGGCTGCTACCTGGAGCCAGACTGCAGTGCAGTCCATCCTCACCACTAGAGGCTCTGGTGAACACCCGGTGGCTCTTAGACTCCGCACCCTGGGGAATCTATGCTCTATCTCCCACTGGGATCCATGTTAGTCATCCTGTAGACCTGCTTCCTAAACCTTCCAGGGTTCAATCCGCAGCAGTCAGTCCTAGGGTCCACTACCTTAGCGGTGAACTTCCGACTCCTACAGAGTGCATCTGTCACCTGGTCCCAGGTGACCTGACAGTTTGATCAGCCATGGACCTGGCTGATGTGCCGCTACCCGCAGATGATCCGTTGCAGGGCTTAGTTTGCAGACTTGAGACCCAGGAATCGCATCAGACCCAAGTGATGCGATTTCTTCAGGATTTGGCATCCCGTTTTGAACAGGTTCAGGCCTCATTAGGACCCCCGGTTCAACAACCTCAACCGCTATCTGCTGCTGCACCTATCGCACCAGTCGCAGCCACACATTCATTACAACTGCCAGCTCGGGCCCATTTCCCTGGGAACTCTAAGGCTTGCAGGGGTTTCCTTAGCCAGTGCACAATTCATTTTTTACTTCAGCCCCCAAAGGTCCTGATCGATCGGGCAAAAGTAGCCTATATTATATCCCTCCTGTCCGGCGAGGCACTAGCTTGGGCTGCCCCTCTGTGGGAACTGAATGATCCAGTGGTTTCTAGCCTGTCTGATTTCTTGAAACTTTTTCAGAATATCTTCGAGGAACCGGGTCATGTCTCCTCAGCGGCTAGCGCTCTTTTACCTCTCCGTCAAGAGTCCGCTTCTGTGGAGACAGTATGCTCTTCAGTTCCGTATCCTCATAGCTGAATTGAGCTGGAATAATGAGGCCCTAGTTGCAACCTTTCTACATGGCCTCTCTGATAGAGTGAAGGATGAATTAGCAGGAAGATCCCTTCCTGCTGATCTGGACGGTGTCATCACCTTGTGTAACCAGATCGATATTCGCTTTCAGGAGAGGGCCCCTGGAAAAAAGACACCAGCACTCCCCATTCCTTAGGCAGCTTGAGCTCCTAGTCCCTTCTCTTTGATCCGAGGAGCACCCCCTGCCCGCTGAGGAACCTATCCAGCTGGGCTGGACCAAGTTGTCTCCTGAAGAACGCGCTAGGCGCAGAACTCTGGGCCTGTGCTTCTACTGTGGGGCCAAAGGTCATTTTCGTGACACTTGTTCTCTTCGTCCAGGAAAACAATCGGGGCTAATACATCTGGAAGGTGGAGTATTAGACCCTGAAGTATCACCTTCACCTTCTCGTCTTCTTCTTTCTGTGTTCCTTCATGTCGGCGCTTCCTCTCGTTTGGTCTCGGTACATCTGGATTCCGGAGCCGCTGGCAATTTCATGGATTGGGAAACTGCATGTTCCATGAGACTTACCCTTTTGCCCCTTTCAACGCCATTGGTGGTCTTGGCGATTGATGGCACTGTTCTCCCAGGGGGTCCTATCCACTTCCAGACCCTCCCTGTTAAGATGTCGGTAGGGACACTCCACCAGGAGTGGATATCCTTCCTTGTCTTACCTAAGGCTTCATCTCCTATCATATTAGGTCTTCCTTGGTTACGGTTCCATTCTCCACACATTGACTGGACTGCTGGACGGATCCTGGCTTGGGGTTCCTCCTTTTCCTCTTCCTGCCTACTCAAGGTTACCCCAAAAGAGAAACTTCCTGTTGCCACCATCCCAGTATCTTCTGCTCTTCCCGCTGCATATAGCGATTTCTGGAATGTCTCCTGCAATAGTCGGGCTGAGGCACTCTCTGGGTCATGTGGCACTCTGGATGAGGATCCCACCTGTGAACTTGAGCTGATCATTCACTCCAGTTTGCATGGTCCTTTACCTTTGCCTGTTCCTGGACCCCCTTGGACTCACACCCAGACTGACTCATCTACCAGTTCTACAGTCGCTACGCCCTGTAATGCGATTCTGGTGGTTGCTGCACCTGGCAATGCTGTTCAGTCGGCCTCTGCACCAGTTTAGCCTATACCCAGTGAAGCTAGCCAGCTTGACTTCTGTGACACATCACTTTCTAACCAACCTGGTCTCAGGTATCCACTGACCTCTGCCCAGTCTGATGATCCTGTGTTGGATGTCCAGCTCATCTTTAAGGGTCTGGGGGACCCTTCTCAGACTCCTGATGGTCTTCTTATGCCTTTACCCATTCCTAATAAGCCTTTAGCCCTCAATAAGTCCTCTCGTCCTCTCCCTACCTTGGTTTCGGTCTCTGAGGATAATCTTAAGTGCGAGGTTAGTCAAGTTCTCGATTCCCGGCGCCGTAGAGGCATTCTTCAGTACCTCGTACATTGGGAAGGGTTTGGTCCTGAGGGGAGGTCTTGGATCACTGCATCTGAGATCTTTGTGCCTCGTCTGTTGAGGAGGTTTCATCTGGAGTTTCCCTTTAAGCCAGGGCCCAGGCGGGGGAGGGGGAAGCCTCATAAGAGGGGGGGTACTGTCATGGTTATGCAATAGTTTTCTCTGTCAGCTTACCTGTCTCCATGTGTTCATCTCTAGAGACCAGCTGCCTCTCACCTGACTGGTTTTATAACCTCTCCTCTAAGCATGGCCCCACCCCAGGCCCTATCAAGGAACCCTATATTAACCTGTGCGCTGCAAGTCAGCAATGCTGATCAACCATTGTGTGTTAGCCTCCATGTGTACTTGCTGTGTTTCCTACGTCTGATTCCTGTTACTGACTTTGGCCTGTTCTCGACTCTCCCTGTCCGCTTGTTAGCCAGCGGTGAACACCAGCTGGCTCTTAGACTCCGCGCCCTCGGGAATCTATGCTTTAGCTCCCACTGGGATCCATGTTAGTTATCCTGTAGACCTGCTTCCTGAACCCTCCAGGGTTCAATCCACAGCAGTCAGTCCTAGGGTCCACTACCTTAGCGGTGCACTTCCGACTCCTACAGAGTGCATCTGTCACCTGGTCCCAGGTGACCTGACAAGTATAAAGTGCAACAGAGTAAACATAAATAAATATAGGAAGAAAAAGTTGAAAAAAAATACCCTTATGCAGCGTCAACACTGTCGAACTTTTCGACCGGACTAGTCCGAAGAACCAATTCCGGCGGACAATCCGATCATGTGTGGGCTTCATCGGACCTTCAGCGAACTTTTCCAGTCGAAAATCTGACGGACTTTAGATTTGGAACATGCTTCAAATCTTTACGTCGTAACTCCGCCGTACCCAGAAATCCGCTCGTCTGTATGCTAGTCCGACGGACAAAAACCGATGCTAGGGCAGCTATTGGCTACTGGCTATGAACTTCCTTATTTTAGTCCGGTGTACGTCATCACGTACAAATCCATCGGACTTTGGTGTGATCGTGTGTAGGCAAGTCCGTTCGTTAAAAATCCATCGGAAATCCGTCGGACCAATCTGGCCGAAAAGTCCGCCCGTGTGTACACGGCTTTACTTGTCTAAGCACCTTTAAAAATTGTAACATCATTGCCCCTCCTCTACACCTCATCCACTCATACAATATTTTTTTTTTTTATATGTATAAATGTATACATTCTATACATGCAGCAGCACTGAACGAGCGACCTCCTGTGATCAGTGGAAGACAATCACAAAAAACCTCAGCCCGGTCCAGAAGATCACCAATATAACTGTAAAAGCTCCGACTACTAAAGTGGCTGTACTGTGCAGCAGAGTGTAAATCACAAGACTTTCTGAACAGAATTACAATTCATCTGGAGGGCAAATCAGTAAACATGCAAACATTTCAACTTTGTATTCAACTGTTTCCCTGGAATCCTTGATTTTTATTATCTCCATGTCTGATATACTGTATATTCTATATATATATATATATATATATATATATATATATATATATATATACTCACTGGCTTACTGGACACTTTATTAGGTAAACCTTGCTAGGACTGGGTTTGATCCCCTTTTGCCTTCAGAACTGTCTCAATTATTCATGGCATAGATTCAACAAGGTGTTAGAAACATTCCTTAGAGATTTTTGTTTATATTGACATGATAGCATCACACAGTTGCTGCAGAGTTGTTGGCTGCACATGCATGATGGAAATCTCCTGTTTCACCACATCCCAAAAGTGCTCTTTTGGATGGAGATCTGGTGGGTGTGGAGGCCATTGGAGTACAGTGGCCTCATTGTCCAGTGGTGAGATGATTGGAGCTTTGTGACATGGTGCATTATCCTGCTGGAAGGAGCCATCAGAAGATGGGTACACTGTAGTCATAAAGGGATGGACATGGTCAGCAACAGTACTCAGGTAGGCCGTGGTGTTTAAATGTTGCTCAATTAGTACTAAGGGGCCCGAAGTGTGCCAAGAAAATATCCCCCCCATAGCAGGGACAGTCAGGAGAGGCAGCCCTGCCATGAACATAAAAAAAATTAAAATACCAAAAAAAAAAAAAAAAAAAGATCGAGCTTCATACCCAAAGTCCGACCCCACCACTGGTCAAAATGTGGGGCTCCTGCCACTTATGGTTCCTGAGATTCGGGGCTTCTTGTGCAACTTGTCAGAGACTACATACAGAGCTGCCAGTTTAAATACAATCTGGAACACTCTGTTTGCAGAAGACTGAGAGGATGAGCTCACAGCGCCTCTCCTCACTTCTTGAAGCACTGAGCTTAATGGACAGCTTGGAGGCGCTCCTCTCACTGCAGTGTCATAGAAGGGGGCATGTGTCTTTTAGACACATGCCCCCTTCCAGCCCAGCCCTCTTAACTAGTTTATGGGTATAAGATTTACCCACAATCCCATGTTTTTCTCACACAGTTAAGAGGGAGAATGAGAATCATCTGCCTCCTGTTTTAATCAAGCTAAATCATATGTTATTATGCTATAACATAATAATTTATTATTTATCTATTTACTGTGAAATTACTGGTTGGAAGTTATAACTTTAAACTTCAGTAATTTGTCCGTTAAGCAACCTGCTTGAGTACAGTTTTTGAAAATATAGTAAATTACCTTAAAAACAATATATAACAATTATTTGTATATTATTTACTTATGGTAATTAGGCCCCTTTCACACTTGTGTGACTTCAAAGTCCCGCGATTTTTGCTGTGATTTTTCCGCAATTTCAGGGAATATCTCGCATCAAAGTCGGACCAAAGTAGTGCAGGGACTACTTTGAAGTCGGCACGACTTGAAGTCGTACTAATATGAATAGCAGTCATTGAAAATCATGGGGAATGACTTGTCCTACGACTTTGCAGTCCCAAGTCATAAGACAAGTCGTATAAGTGTGAAAGAGGCCTAAACCACAAACCACTTGCCACCCAGGCCATATCTGACACTTCTCTCTTACACATAAAAATCATATTTTTTTTGCTAGAAAATTACTCAGAACCCCCAAACATTACATATATATATATATATATATATATATATATATATATATATATATATATATATATATACATATATATACTCTGCCCCCAGCTACATCACTAACCTAGTCTCAAAATACCAACCTAATCGCCATCTCCATTCCTCCCAAGACCTCCTGCTCTCTAGCTCCCTCATCACCTCCTCCCATATCCGCCTCCGGGACTTCTCCCGAGCCTCGCCCATCCTCTGGAATTCCCTACCCCAATCTGTCAGACTGTCTCCAAATTTATCCACTTTTAGGCGATCCCTGTAAACATTCCTCTTCAGAGAAGCCTATCCTGCCTCCATCTAATAACTGCACTATTTTCTCCATTAGCTCATCCCCCACAGCTATTACCCTTTTGTATAACTTGACCCTCCCTCCTAGATTGTAAGCTCTAACGAGCAGGGCCCTCTGATTCCTCCTGTATTGAATTGTATTGTACTTGTATTGTCTGCCCTAATGTTGTAAAGCGCTGCGTAAACTGTCGGCGCTATATAAATCCTGTATAATAATAATAATAATAATATATATATTTTAGCAGACACTCTAGGGAATACAATGGTGGTTGTTGCAACTTTTTATGTTACATGGTATTTGTGCAGCAATTTTTCAAACGCGTTTCATGAATATATATAAAAAAACACTAAAGTTAGCCTGATCTTTTTTTTGTATACTATGAAAGATGATGTTACACCAAGTAAATAGATACTTAACATGTCAAGCTTTAAAATTGCGCACACTTGTGGAATGGTGCCAAACTGCAGTACTTAAAAATCTCCATAGGCGACGCTTTAAAAATTTTTACAGATTAGTGCTAGAGTTATTGCTCTCGCTCTAACGTTCGCAGCATATTTAACCTGTGTGTATCTGGCTCTGATACTAGCCAGTGCCTCACCAGCCACCGACCTCACCGCACCTCCCTGCCCCACACCATTACACCACCACTAAACCGTTAATACAAGGCAGGATGGATCCATGTTTTCATTTTGTTTACACCAAATTCTGACCCAACCACCGAGAATGTCGCAGCTGAAATCCAGACTCATCAGACCAGGCAACGTTGTTCCAATCTACTATTGTCCAATTTTGGTGAGCCTGTGCGAAATGTAGCCTCAGTTTCCTTTTCTTAGCTGACAGGAGTGGCACATGTTGTGGTCTTCTGCTGCTGTAGCCCATGTGCTTCAAGGTTTGATGTGTTGTGCATTCAGAGATGGTATTCAGCATACCTTTGTTGTAACAAGTGGTTATTTGAGTTACTGTTGTCTTTCGATCTTCTCGAATCAGCCTGCCCAATCATCTCTTACTGCTAACATCAACAAGGCATTTTCCTCCACCCAACTGCTGCTCACTGGATATTTTTTCTTTTTCGAACCATTGTTTGTAAACCCGAGAGATGGTTGTGTGTGAAAATCTCAGGAGATCAGCAGATTTTGAAATATTCAGACCAGCTCGTATGGCACCAACATCCATGCCACGTTCAAAGTCACTTAAATCCTCTTTTATCCCCATTCCAATGCTCTGTTTGAACTTCAGCATGTCATTTTCACCATGTCTAGATGCCTAAATGCATTGAGTGCCTGCCATGTGATTGGCTGATTAGCAATTTGTGTTGCCAACATATATTATGATTAGAAAACTTTTCCCAAAAACATTCTCCAAACAAAGTTTCTCTGTGTAACGATCTGAGGTGATCTAGGGTAATCTGCTATTTAAATATTTGATAAGCCTGGAAATGTGTAGTTTACCCTGCTGTTACCATTGTTATTCAATATATGGTCTATAAATCCTACTGAATGTGGATTGTTGTGTTCTACTGATAGAACATTTTCTCAGCTGGGAATTAATTTGTTATCTGCAAGAACTGACTGAGTGGAAATGCTGGTGATATTTAAAGTAAAATAATAATGTCTGGGGATCAATTTTCTTTCCTTTTTTTAAGAACATTTATACACTTATAACTGATGTTTTAGATTTATTTTAGATCAAGCAAGTTTATTGTTGATTGGGATTTTTTTAGGCACACCAAAAGTATATATAAGCAACAGTTAAAATGTTTTAAATATATTATTCCTTGTTAAAACATCATATAAAACACATAAAAACCACCAAATAGTTGATGGAAACATTCATATGACATAACTACTATACTCGATAGTATATAGGCAATTGTGTATGCTCCAATCACATTTCAAATTTCCAACAATCTTCATCAGGAGCACCATGGTTGTATAAATCATAAAAGGAATGTTACCAATTATTAGAATGAGTGTGTTATCACTGTAAGGTCCACAGAGTGGGTGGCACAGTGGTGTAGTGGATAGCACTTTTGCCTAGCAGTAACAAGGGTTGCTGGTTCGAATCCCAACCACGACACTACCTGCCTGGAGTTTGCATGTTCTCCCTATGCCTGCGTGGGTTTCCTCGGGGTACTCCGGTTTCCTCCCACACTCTAAAGACATGCTAGTAGGTTAATTGGATCCTCTCAAAATTGTCCCTAGTATGTATGAATGTGAGATAAGGACCTTAGATTGTAAGCTCCTTGAGGGTAGGGACTGATGTGAATGTACAATGTATATGTAAAGCACTGCATAAATTGATGGCGCTATATAAGTACCTGAAATAAAATAATAAATAAATAAAATAAATATCTAGAAATGTATAGAGGTCACTAAAGACTTCCCCAAATGCAAATTCAAGTAGTAAAAGAAGAGTACGAGAAAATTATTGAAGAAAAACAAAGTATTTCCAGCCTTCTAAAGCATGGTCTGCCATTCAATTATTGGAGCCTTACTGATTAGCGTGCATTGCAGTATCAATAAAAGGTCTGCATCCAGGCAAATGTAAGCACATCTCTTTTAAACTTTGCCCCTACCCATTCACACATAAAAATAACTTACTTTTTCACCTTAGTCTACCATCACTTGTCCCTCAATGTCACCTCTCACCAGAGTAAAGACCAGTGATCCAGCAATGCAGTTCTAGACCGCCGCACACTGGTCTTGTTGGCACCCCTTGTTATATTTAGGTAAGTGAAAGCGGCTTTTTTCTACTAAACCCAGTGAGTGATTAGCTGGGGGGATGGTGGTTAAAGGGTAGCAGCGGAGAGAAGGTTCCCAGAAATCAGCTTTAAAGAAATTGTCCCGCCATGCCTGATGTACCAGAAGCTCAACAATCATGTTAGCACACAGGAGACCATCAATGCACTTCTCAGCTTATTATTAAATAAGCATTAATGAGCTGGTTGGCATGTTGCTTAGTTCTTTAAAATACCTTTTGTCTCAAAGCACTTTCATAATTTCATATTTGAACAGAATTACTTCATTATATGACAGGTTAAAGGTCAAACCATACTCCCATCTTCTCCATGGCAACCTCTGATCTATTAACAGCTCTTCCTCCCACCCAAAAGTGGAATGGCACCTCTAATGTATTATTGATAGCATAATTATAAGTTTTATATTAAAATGCACTTTTACATGATGGCATGTTACAATTTAGCTATAGTGTTCTTGTAACCTTTTGAAGGTTAAAGGGACACTTTCATTTCTACTGTGGCCCATTTCCTATTCCACATCATAATCCATCTTGTGACATAAAACAAATATGACTCTTACTATCGCTGCCTCCCATTAACCCCAGGGCACAGAACTTCTAAGTCCTTCTGATTTCTGGCAATATGACGCTTGACAGGAAATTAAGTCATTACGTACCTTGCTAATAAATCATCTATGCATATGTGGGTCTTAACTAGAAAATGCGAATCCTTACAAAGATGTTTAGGCATCAAGATGAATGATAGCATGGGTCTTATGCTAATTTATCATGCAGAAAAAAAATAATTAAATTATAATAAGAATATATTATTTAAGTGATATTTTAAACAAACTTCTGAAAAACTTACTGTAGGGTAGTTAATAAGGAACCCAATCCTTCCTCAAACCAGCACATAAAAGATAATCCCTATTTTTATCACTCGTTGAAATAAAGTATAAAAAATGTTTCCTAATTATTATAATCAGAAGTTAACCCAATTTTTTGTAATTATTCCACCAACCACTACATATTTTTCTTCATTACAAGGAAGCAATGAGGCATGGGTGCCACACAGTGCAGGCCCCTTATGGGTCGCCATGGTCAACCTAGACAGGAAACAAATGGGCACATGGCATAACATTTGTTTTTGCATTATATGAACATAATGCCTTGATAATAAGGTTATATAGAGTGAATGGGTGAAAGGCCCAAGCTGTAAGAACATGGTAGAAATAAAATGATGCCTGAACCAGTCCTACAGTTTGGCATTCTCATCCTTTGACTCCATACAAGATGACATTCCCAGGAACCCTGTCATAGCTCCACCAGGCAATACATTGCTGACACAATATAGCAATCATTCAATTCATCTACATTCTCTTTGGCCTCCAGGCATTATAAAAGCTTTTCCTCTAATAGTAGCATTTCAAAAAAGAGGGCCAATGATTTGAGCCATTTAGACTCATTGTCAGAGGAAACAGCAATGTGTTGACCATCATCTGTGAGTTATTTACTTTCAAAATATTTTTTATTTTTGAAATACATAGAATACAATTCAATACATTTAATAATTATTTTAAAGGTTCATTAACATTAAATTCTGGATAATGACGAATTCATGACAGTAAGCTATTAATAATTGGAGACAAAATAAAAATGGATATTCCATTCCTGTTAGGTCAACTTATTAGGTAAACCGGTCTGGTGGAGAGCACCGAGGAAATGGAGGAATGCCCCCGGCACCCCTAGCGGGATCATACTGTGCCGAAGGAGAGAACCCTCCACCCCCCAATGACCCCACCCCCCCCCGGTCAAAAAATGTTTTGACAGAAATATCAAGTCCAACAAGAAGGAAGATAAGATAAACTTATCTATAACTGTTAATATAATAAATTAAAATAGAAGATAAGAATCCTCTAATGTCATTTCCAGGTGTCTTCAAAACATATAGAAAAAAGGACAGAAAAAGAGAAGGAAAAGGAAAGGAAAGAAAGAAAGGGGATACGGGTCCATCCTAATGCTTAGATGGAGTGAGTTTTTATACCTTCAATACTCAGTAAGCAGTCTGAGCAAGTTTTACTGCCTAACTATAGTGGAGGAAAATAGGGTCTGAGACCTTGCTATGCTGTCTAGTAAGGGTATCTGGATCACAGTTTAATTGAGTAGAACTACAAATCTTTTAGCATCTAAGATAGTTCATATATATGTATTCCAACCTTATATTTAATTAACTTCTCAGAGTTCAGCTTTTAGGAAATATATGCACTGCAACAACTGTGTAGGCAATTAATTAGATATGAATAAACATGCATATCATTACAAGTGAAAGGAAAATAAAAAAGAAACGATAATGGAAATGTACTGAGTGACAGGTATTACACTTAACGGCGCGTTCCTGTAAAATTAGGCGTGCTTTCCTTCTCTTGTACCTGTCACGTAAAATTATTTACCATCTCTTTAGCATCCATTTCCATTTGCTTGTATAATTGGATGGCTAGCTTATCTGGGGGCTGAAATAAATAGACAACATCATTTTTCAGATGGAAGTTTTCTGAGAAGGTAATTGAATATCAGAACATATTACCAAGGATCAGCCACCCCAGAAGGAGTAATTGGAATTCTGATGGTAATGACGTTGTGATTTATAAGGCAATTTAGGTTGCCTAACCAATTGGCTGGTTTGTTTTTGGAAACTTTTTATTTTTTTACATGTTTTGAGAAATGCTGTCTAAAATGTGAAATCTGATGTGGCAGTCTATTTTTGCTTACATGGGACTTCCATGAGTTTTTAACCGCCCTTCAATCATTTTTGACCCCGCAAAGGGATCTCTCACTTATTGCGTGTTTGCATAATATATTGTCTGTTGAGTTCCAACTCTCGCAAAGTTTGCTCCAGAAGAAGTAAAAAAACTCAGATAAGCTATGTGTGTTTATGGTTCATAGGCAGGACAAATCCTTCCCAATCCCTTAAGGCGCAATTCCCTGAATCAAAATATTACATTAACATTCTTGATAATTATAGCCTTGGGCACCATTAATTAAGAAAACCAATGGTAGAAGATACTACCATTACTGACCTCTACCTAAAAAAAATGCTATGGGACTGGCTGTTAAAGCCCCTCTCCTACTTGCTGATTGCTCATTGCTCATGCATACCCCCTCTCCCACATTCTCTAACTAATAGCTACTATTAGAAAAAAAAAATATTGTGGTTTTGTGATGGTCTAGTCCTGAACCCTCTCTCTGGGTTTTTCATTGGGTGTCCACTTCGCTATTTATTCATCCAGAAGAGGAACCTCAGCTGTTACATCAGTGCGAGGGGATGGGTGAGATAACATTTGCATCACTGCATTACTAGTCCCTTGCGTACAGAAGCCACACCAGGGAGATGCATGTCAGACTTAGGTGAGTAAAACTTAGATTTAAAAAAAAAAAAAACCATGGGGAGTTGAGAAGGGGGTTGGAGGCAATTCTGATTGGTCACGTGCTGGCACAGGAACAATTTGACCAATCAGAATTACTACCGGCAGCCATAAATACAGATTGTGAATGGTATTAGTTAAATTTTTTGTGAAAAGGTAAACGTACACTTCAATGTTTTTAAAATATTCTTAAAGTGTATGTAAACCCTAACAATTAACATATAGTATTTGCTTCTTTTTGATCTGTAAAATATAAAATGTAAAGCATTTTGTTACATCTATTTAGTAAGTGCACAATAACCTATTGATCACGTCAGAACTGTCAAGTGTTCAGTGCCCGCTTCTTGTCTTATCTCTAGGAGGGTAATTATCCCTTCAAATTTTTATATTGGACCATAGAACGATTACTTCTTACATAATAGAGAATAGAAGAGTGGGAGTGTAATGCCCCGTACACACGGTTGGATTTTCCGACGGAAGATGTGTGATAGGACCTTGTTGTCGGAAATTCCGACCGTGTGTGGGCTCCATCACACATTTTCCATTGGATTTTCCGACACACAAAGTTTGAGAGCAGGCTATAAAATTTTCCAACAAAATCCGTTGTCGGAATTTCCGATTGTGTGTACACAAATCCAACGGACAAAGTGCCACGCATGCTCAGAATAAATAAAGAGATGAAAGCTATTGGCTACTGCCCCGTTTATAGTTCCGACGTACGTGTTTTACGTCACCGCATTCAGAATGATCGGATTTTCTGACAGCTTTGTGTGACCGTGTGTATGCAAGTTTGAGCCAACATCCGTCGGAAAAAATCATAGGATTTTGTTGTCGGAATGTCCGATCAATGTCCGACCGTGTGTATGGGGCATTACAGTGGAACATCAGTTCCGCTTTAACAGGCAATAAAAAAAAAAACTTAAATGAACCCTCACTAACCTTTGTAGATAAACGTACTGTGAAGCAATTCATCCTCAAAGATCACAAGAGCATAGTCTCTGAAGATCAATTTCTAACAGCTCAACTCACCTGTTGTTTGTTTACATTGGAAGGCTGGCAAGTAGCCAAAATTTGAACATACATTTCTTCTTAGAGCCCATTCACACAGGGGCAACTTTGGATCCGACTTCAAGTCACCCCAAGTCGCCCCTAGTCGCCTCAAGTCGCGCTACATGAAAAAATCAATGTAAATGAATGGATCTGTCTTAATGCACACTACTGCAGTCGCTCCGACTTCAGAAAAGGTTCCTGTACTACTTCAATCCGACTTGAAGGCAACTTGTACCCACTGATTTCAATGGAAGTTGCCTCCAAGTCTGATCACTGTTCATACTGAGGCAGCTTTACAGGAAGCAGAAAGGAAACAGAAAGTAATTTACTCCACTAAACAGCCAGCCCCCTCCCTCACACACACAGCTGATAAGCTCTGATTGGCCACTTGTAAAGTTCCCTATCCTGGAGGCGACTTCAAGTTGTGTTGTAAGTTGCTCCAAGTCGTGCTGTGATTCATACTCAAGTCGTGTCCAAGTTGCCTCCGAAAGTCGCGCTGGAAGTCGTGTTGCCCCTGTGTGAATAGGCTCTTAGGAGCACTCTGGGCTGTGTAGGCTGCACATACCATGAATGGCGGCACTTGGAGAAAATGTTTCCTTAAACCGCCTCTGCCCCCCTCAATACGGACAAGGTTTTTATAGGTATCAATATTTGGCCTGTATACCCATTGATATTCTATGCCCTATTGGTATTGATCCCTTCTACCTTATATTCAGCCTATGGTTAGCTGATATATGCATTCTTTTGGAGGGGGGGCATTTTTTTTATCATCTGTGACGGTATGTTACCCTCTACATACTGAATCTCTTTTCTGTGCTCCTTTTTGTACAATTGGGTGATTGGGATGTGACCGCTTTCCCCTTGCGTGCCCCAGTGCCCGCCCCGGAGGCTTTCCTAAGTGCATGTCTATATTTCCAGGCAAGTGAAACCTGTGTTATCTTGCTGAGTGTCCTAAGAAAGCAAAAGGTGAAATGCATTGATACATAGACACATAAGGATTTATTCTATTGCCTATTACCTGGAAATTCCATCATATTAACTCAATGTATTATTACCATCGTTGTAAGATGTATCAATGCATGTCTTTTTAAATATGGCACATGATATATGTACTTTGATTTTTAATTGTTTTGTACAAATAAAAATTGCATGAATTTATAGTATCTAGTAGTAACTCATCTGCCTTCTAACGTCCGAGTGATTACTCCTATTGTCTATAAATTTCTTCTTAGTTCCTATAGCTACAGAGGTCAGTGAGGTGTAAAATAAAGTAAAGTGTTTTACTGCTTGTTCAGAAAAAAATACTTTAAAGCGGAGTTCCACCCAAATTTTGAACAATATCTGTATGTATTCTCTTCCTTGCCTAGATGCTGACATGCCATTTAAAAAAATTTAAATCCCCATTACCTTTTATTTTTCCATTCTTCTTTGCACTTCCTGGTTCTCCTCCCGTGGGAGTAGGCGTGTTTCTAGCCTCTCCCAGACTCCTGGGAGCTAGTCTCAGGCTTCCCAGGATGCCACTGAGCATGTGCGAGAACAAGCGGTGAATGCTGGGAGCACAGCATTCACCACATCCAGGAAATAAATGCTTGTGGGCTTCAAATGCCCACAATGAAGATGGAAACCGCCTGCAGTGAATAATATAAGTTATTCTTTCTGACGAAATCTGACACAGGCGGTCATATTACACACAATATGTGAGTATGTAATGCTGAGAAGAAGAGTTTGTGCATGAACTCAAAAAAAAAAAAAACGATAGATAGGTGGACCCCCGCTTTAATAGGCATAGCCTGAGCATGATTCACTTTAACTAAGCCTTTTCTAATGTACCCTTTTCTTACTGATAGTCTTTCCTTCATAAACAAGCTCTGGTTTTCTTGGGCTATGGACAGATGGAAATGGTTCATTATTCTCTGTAAAGACCTGTAGAAATAAGTTACACTACGTAAATTAAAAATAAATAAATGGCTCCTTAAGAACATACATTCAAAATATATATTCACTATTTTTTTGTAGTCTTTACAAAAATATGTTTTGTTTGTTGCTGATTTAGATATGCAATTGAGATAATAGATACCATTTTAGATTTTGAAAAGGTTTAATCTAGTGAATTTTTGTTATTGTGGGTCAGCGTGTTTCCCTAGTGGGCATACATTTGTTATAATTTGTTATTTTATGAGTGTTTGAGCAGTTATAGTGACTCCCGACTGAAGTATAAGCAAGTTATTTGGGTTTTACAAATGCCAGATCCCTGTTTAAATTTTAAATTCAAGGTAACTTGTGAGAGTGTTAATGGAATCCCATTTAAATGGTTCATTTGTTTATGATTGTTGTTCATTTGAAACGATTGTTTATCTTAGTCATGATAAGATGGAGGCACCGAGCCATTTAATGAATTTCTTTGTATTTTAATCAAGTTCTTATAGTTTATATTACAAACCAGTTTGTTTCACTGAGGTTCTAGAAATGGAGAATTAAAGCATTGAAAAAACAAAATGCTTTTAAAAGCAACACTACTCCAAGTTTTATGTGAAATACTTGTTATATAAAAAAGAGCTCTCACCGAAATCCAGCTTTTTCAAGTGCAAGGGCAGACAATTACAGCATTCATCTGACTGGTTGATACTGAAAATAGATCCTCGTATCTTCAACAGTCCTAAAAGTGTATCTAAACCCCAAAACAAACATTTAACCTGGTGGCCAAATATGTGGCCTCTCGGCGGCTGGGCCTTGGCGCCAAATGGCCGCATATTTGCGTGCAATTGCACCAATAGAGCTGTGCCGAGAGCGTGCCCCGTGCCAGCGGGTGACCAGCGGTGGAAACCTCCTGATCGCTGCTTGCGATTGTGCCTTTTTCGGTTCCTATGACCACTGTTACAGCCAATCACAGCAGTCACATGGCCATAAGCCCACCCCAACTCCTGGCATTCTAAAAGCCCTTAAAGGGCCGGTGGGAGCCGGTGCCAAGGAGGTAATATATTGCAGCTTACCAGTCCTTAGATGTGGTGGCTGCATTTGTTTTCTTTCTCTTTTTCATCCTCTATTTTTGTCAGATAATTCTGCCAGTAACCCACTTTCAGTTCTAGGTTGACAATGCTAAAGCTTGCTACACATTGATAGTCCTTTTTTCATATGGCCTGTGGGCTATACAGTATGAATGAGTGAATCTCCTGATGCACCAATTGTATTTTGACCGTCGGCTCCACCAGCTGTCAAAATGTTCAGGCAAAAAATTTTCAGCAGGCTTCTTCGACAAACGTTTATTGACCGACAGACTTTAGTTTAGAAGAGCCTGCAGAATCGGTTGAAATTTGCACAAAGTATTGCCAGCTTTAGTCGTCCTTCACTAGTGAGGAGCCTGGGTTTGGGCTTGGGTTTGGCCTGGCCATACGTTCAGTCAAACCTGGAAGTTAGCTGTCATTGCTGGGCCAATGAGCTGCCGACAGGAGATTCCCTACCCCATAGCTGTTGTAAGCAAAGGGTCGTGATGTTTGTGATATCAATAGCCTAATATTAGCTCATGGCCATGTTAAGTCAATGTTATTAGCCATTTGGCCATATTGGATCAATGATGTCACAAGCATCCTGTCCCTTTTGTATACATGCAGCTGTGAGGTGGGAAATCTCCCACCTTCGGGTCATTGGTTTCGCAAATTACAGCAAAGCCCGAGCTCATCCCCACACAGGGAAACAGAAACAAGATATGACCATGGAAGTGCACCCCTCTACTATTGTCCATAACATGGAGGGGTGTGGTTCTGTAATCCTCAGAGCTAACTAGAATTCAACGTATCTGAGAATATTCAGCACAGACAGAGAACACAGGAAGTTATCAACTCACAAGTTTTTTGGCAAGATCAACATGTATTATTTTGAACTTGTCAAACACAAAGAACAAAGCACTCTCAATATTTAAAGTGGTTTTAAAGGCAGAAGTTTTTTTTATCTTAATGCATTCTATGCATTAAGATTAAAAAAAGTCCGTGTGTAGCTCCCCCCTCAGTCCCCCCAATACTTACCTGAGCCCCATTGCGATCCAGCGATGTGCATGAGTGCCTCGGTTGTCTGGGACTCTTCCTCCTCATTGGCTGAGACAACAGTGGGCGCCACTGGCTCCTGCTGCTGTCAATTGAAGTCAGTGAGCCAATAAGGAGACAGGGGGGGTGGGTCCCAGCCGCTAATCTGTTTCTGAATGAACACACAGAGCAGCAGCTCGGCTTGGGTGCCCCCATAGCCATCTGCTTGCTGTGGGGGCACTCGGCAGAAGGGAGGGGCCAGGAGCACTGGTGGGGGACTTGAAAAAAGGAGGATCAGGGCTGCTCTGTGCAAAACCATTACACACAGCAGTTAAGTATAACATGTTTTTTTATTTTTTTAAACGAAAAAATAAACAAGATTTTAATATCACGTTAACAAAACAAAAGGGACCAATTCAAAGAAGTTCATTGTTAAAGTTTAGATACATTTTCATTCTGAGTACCAAAGGAAAATTAAATTAAAATAAAAACGGTTTCGGCAAGGGCAGGACTGAATCAGATTCACCGCTATGAAAAAATAATCTCATTTCATAGGATTGGCTCTTTGATACGCAAAGTTTGAAGTGCTTTTGTGTAGCTGTCATGTTTTTACTTGAAAAGAAAATTTGTACTGAGAGAAACACGACAGGGCTCTTTCTCGTCCTACATAAAGGTGTCACTCTTTCCCCCAGAAAGTTAGGAGGTATGTGAGTCAGTATCCTATGATCAGCCTGTGTTGTTGAAAGAAAAAATCTGCTGGCAACAGCTGTGAGCCAATCACATGGGCAGGGAATTACAATTCTGTAGGAATTATGTACTCCAATGGATTGCAGAATGCCCCCATACAGGGAAGCCAGCTTTTTTTTTTTTTTCTAAGTTTTAAAAATCAGGTTGAACTTTAAAGGTTTCATGGATTTTTACAGTACACATTTGTTTCTTCTCATTTATACGATAAGGAATATAAAATACAAAGTAGCAAAGTTTTTTGTGTTTTTTTTTTTTTTAAGTTGGGTTAATATTATATTATGCCTATATTAACCATTTTTTAGTTGGTAGATACACCAACAGTTGGACTTTTAGTCTCCCTTTCACATGCCCCCAGAGACTGATGTTGTAAATAGCCTGTTTGCAAATATCTTTTATTGGGTCAAGCTGTTTTTTTTTTTATATACACACTGAAGGACGGATAGCATTGGCTCATCCCTTACCTGATGGCTCAGCCTAAGATTTTAGACAAAATCAGCCCTAAGGCAAGCTGCTTAAAGCGGGGTTCCACCCAAATTTTGAACAATATCTGTATGTATTCTCTTCCTTGCCTAGATGCTGACATGCCGTTTAAAAAAATTTAAATCGCCGTAATTACCTTTTATTTTTCTATTCTTCTTTGCGCTTCCTGGTTCTCCTCCCGTGGGAGTAGGCGTGTTTCTAGCCTCTCCCAGACTCCTGGGAGCTAGTCTCAGGCTTCCCAGGATGCCACTGAGCATGTGCGGGAATGAGCGGTGAATGCTGGGAGCACAGCATTCACCACATCCAGGAAATAAATGCTTGTGGGCTTCAAATGCCCACAATGAAGATGGAAACCACCTGCAGTGAATAATATAAGTTATTCTTTCTGACGAAATCTGACACAGGCGGACATATTACACACAATATGTGAGTATGTAATGCTGAGAAGAAAAGTTTGTGAATGAACTCAAAAAAAAAAAAAAACGATAGATAGGTGGACCCCCGCTTTAACCTGTGACGTTTCTTTAACTAGCTCATAGGGCTTCAGAAATCTTTTATTAATATTATTATCTTGTATTTAATTTTTATTCGTAGAATCAAGAATGCATACATATAAGTAAAATCAGTTATAAAGAGGCCTGTATTTCGGTTATATATGTTATCTCAAATTTGAACCCCTTCTACTCAATCTATTTATTAATATTTCCCAGCACAATGCCCCATGTTAGGGATATGTTAATAAATGTTCTCACTTTAAAAAAGCCACCAGCCAACACATTGCACAGCTAGGCGTCATCTATGTCTGCTGTTACTGACAACACCAATGCCTACTAAGGATTGAGATCTAATCAGAATGGTTCCTGATCACATGTTTACTATATCAGTGATGACATTGTGATCACTAGCAGGCTGGAGGCTTTTTTACCAAGCCTTCAGCCTGCAGATGGCACTGCAGATGCTATTGTATTCTGATGGTGGCAGTGTTCATTTGCTTAATAATGTAATTGTCTAATACAACTTAAGTATTAAAAAAAAAAGGTTATTAAAATATTATTTGTTTTACATTTTCACACATTTTTCAGAATTTTTATTGAAATAGTGTACCAAAAAAAAAAGCCTTACATGATGTTTAAAAACTGGGGAAAATTAAAGTCTATAAAGTATATAAAGTATAAATTAAAGTATAACTAAAGGAGTGGAGAGGGATAAGAACACCAGTCACTTTTTATTGCTGTTTGTGTCCCTGTTGGGAGATTCTCCCTCTCTATTTCTCCTGTTTACCATTATCATTGAAAGTGAAAGTAAAAAAACCCACAAATTTTGGGTTGTCCCAAGAAAAGTAATAGAGGGGGAAATCTTCCAATGAGGACACTAGTTCTGGTGACCTTTACTTTGCAGGGATTTCCTCTCACTTCCTGTTTTGGCTATGGGACAGAATGTGAAGGTAAATCTCCCCAATGGGACACAGATGGCGAAAAGAATACCTGACAGAGGTTCTAACCCTACCTTAATCCAAAATGAAAACAAAAAGTTTTGCCTATAGTTCTACTTTAACTGTTAGCCGTAGGTGTACGGCGACCACTTTAAGAGCTGTCAGGGAAGTAGAGAGAGATCTGCAGAACCTAGTAATCAGGAACAGCGATCTCTCTTTACTCCCAGTCAGTCCACTCCCCCCACAGTTAGAAACACCTCCCTATGGAACAATTAACCCCTTGATCGCCTCCTAGTGTTAATCCCTTCCCTGCCAGTGACATTTATACAGTAATCAGTGGCTATTTTTAGCTCTGATCGCTGTATAAATGTCAATGGTTCCCAAAAAAAGTGTCAAACTGTCTGCCGCAATGCCAAAGTCCCCCTACAAATCACTGATCACCACCATTACTAGTAAAAAAAAGAATAATAAAAATGCCATAACTATAGCCCCTATTTTGTAGACACTATAAATTTTGCACAAACCAATCAATATACGCTTATTGCAATTTTTTTTACCAAAAATATGCAGAAGAATACATAGTAGCCTAAACTGATGAAGAAATTTGTTTTTTTAATTTATTTTTTGGATATTTATTATAGCAAAAAGTTAAAAATATTTTTTTTTTTCAAAATTGTCGCTTGTTTTTTGTTTATAGCGCAAAAAATAAAAACCGCATTCAGATAAAAAGCTGTGTCCTAGTGCCTATGCTTTATAAAAAAAAAAATTCTACCTGTTTTTACAGGGTCTTACAGTGATCACATAACTCCAGGCTCTGAGCACTCTCCAGTGGGCGGGGCCAAGATTCCCCTGCTGACATTAACCAGGGAGGAGGGGAGGGGAGGAGCTGAAAGCCTGGAGTCATGTGATCATTGTAAGACCCTGTTAAAACAGGTAGAAATCATTTTTTTTTTATAAAGCATAGGCACTAGGACACAGCTTTTTTTCTGGCAGTGGGGATGATATACAGATCAGTTCGTTTTGAAGCAGCAGGGAGAGGAGCAGATAGACGATAGTGAGAGATGACAAGCAGGGATGGGAGGGGGAAGGAAGACAGAAGGAGACAGGAGAGCTGCAGATAGCAGAGTATGACGGAGGCACATACGCTGACAACAGTGTCAGGGCTCAACAGCCCTGATATATTGTGGTCAGCGTACAGACTGGAGGGTAGAAACTGACAGGTTCAGCCAGGTATTTCAGGTGATACAGGGGGGCAGAATACACAGCACAAGCACTGTGCAGTATAACATGCTTTAAAGGAACAGGATCTTTATTTATTTTGGGTTAACAAACGCTTTAACAACAGCTCATGACCAACTCTTGTTGCTGTTTTCTTATATATTAATAATTGTAGGCCTAATTGATTTCTGCCACACCAATAATCATCATATTAAAGTGACACTAAGGTTTTGGTTTGTTTTATTTGAAAATAATAAGCATGCTCTACTTACCTGCTCTGTGCAGTAGGTTCGGACAAAGCAGCCAGATCCTCTTTTTGGGTCCCCCGCGGCACCACCAGTGCTCCTGGCCCCTCCCTTCTGCCGAGTGCCCCCTCAGCAAGCAGCTTGCTATGGGGGCACCTGAGGCGAGCCGCTGCTCTGTGCGTCCATTCAGACACAGAGCCATGGCTTGGCCCCGCCCCCCCTCTCCCCTCATTGGCTTACTGACTTTAATTGTAAAAAACAACAATCCCCCGGGCTAAAAGTGCTAATTAATGATTAGGCTTGCTGCTGCTGTACATTACAAAAGGTCAAACAATGGAAAAAAAGGGTATGAATACCACAGCGCTGTCAGGCCTAGATAAATGCATTAACAATACTTTATTGTATTTATTGCATTTATTTAGGCCTGTCAGCGCTGTGGTATTCACACCCTTTTTTTCTACTGACCTTGATTGACAGCAGCGGGAGCCAAAGGCACCCACTGTGTGTTTCAGCCAATAAGGAGCGAGAGCCCCTGACAGTCGAGTTTCTCGTTCAACTTTGCTGGATCAAGATGGGGCTCAGGTAAGTAGTAGGGAGGCTGAGGGGGGGCTGCTGCACACAGAAGTTTTTTTTTATCTTAATGCCTTGAATGCATTAAGATAAAAAAAAAAACCTTCTGCTTTTACAACCACTTTAAGTTAAAACCCTGGTAAAGTCATACATGTTCATTGTTGCTACCCTGCTACTAGACCAAAGTATAGGGGATTATATGACTTGGAAGACACCAGAGAGGAAACATATGGATTATGGGGAAATTATAAAGATATAGCTAAGTTCCATGCAATAGTGAACTCAGATAATGGTCTAAATATAGACCAACACAAATCTAAGATGAACTCTTTCCAATGTGGCCAGTTACAATTGGAACGCGCAATTTGTGTACATGCTCCATAACCTCTTAAGACATACCCTGGCCGACCTAAATCCAACTTTAGGATGGACATTACTAACCAATTGACATTCTTTACCCCATTCCAGAGGAAAACTGTAGTCATAGTAGAATGAACAGAATATATCTCCCTTCTCCATAGACATAAAGACCTGATTTAAACATGCATGTTAATGGAAAGATGTATTCGTTGTCAGATTTTAGGGCCCCTCCTAGTTGTTTTCCACTTTTATAGAAAGTAGAATGTGTTCATCCTTTAATATCTACAGCACACAACCAGTGCCACAAAAGTAATTAAGTTAACAAATAAATAGTTGGCAAAATCAGACATGGCATGGTTAAAAAGTAAACAGTGTAATTATACATTGGGCAATAGGTGATCAACTGTTTGGTTATCCTAATTAAATATGTGCATAAAACCTAAACATTTTCCAACGTTGCAAATGACTCAAACTGCTTGTTTATAAGTAATCAAGAACATAGATGTGACTCATAGCCCTAATTATGTACTACTACTGGTCCTGTGTGCCCTGGTTTATTAAGTGAGTCATGCCTTTTACCACTTGAACTGGAAACTCGGATATACAAAAGACAATTTAAAAGATTATTGACTCCTGGCAATATAATTAATCACCTATTCCTAATATACATACTGGCACATTTAATGGTAATTATAAGTAATTGCACTTAATCCTAATGCCTTCTAGCTAAGGTATTAAAATGGATGTAGGTGCTGTAAAAGAAAAGTAGCACATTAATTCCTAAGCATTGATAATATCCTTAATTTAGAACAAAAGAATAAACATTTCATTCATGGATCACTAGAGGAGTTTGTGTACTAAGGGCAATTCCTAATGCTCTGATCTTTACCTCCTTGTGTGGATCTTCTGTGTCACTGGTAGGCCCTGAATCTTAGAGGTGTTTTAGCTTTTGCAATCTACATGGAATGTTATAAGTTGGCCATGCAGCCGCTCCCTAGGTTGCTACTTCTATGTTTGCCTCACTTGTAACACCTAAGAGGCTGACAAGAATGAGGATTGAGGAAGTAGGTTAAAGCTGCAGATACAGTCAGAGAAGGTCTCAGAGAAGGTCTCAGGGAAGGTCTCGGGGAATGTCTCAGTAGGTAGTAGGCAAGCACATACGCAGATTAGAGGAAAGTAAACCCACAAACATGAAATGAAAGGTGCCCAACTAGGCCAATAATATTTAGATCGAGAGCAACTGTAAAATAATAATGTGTTTGTTCCATCATCCATTATGCAAGTGTAGAGGATGCATCAAAATAACCCTAGGTTGACTTCTTTACCCTATTCAGGTCACATCCGTGTTTGTACACATTTGTTAAATGTTATCCAATCCATTTTGATAAATGACTAACAAATACTCAATGACTGTGTAATATATTGTTTCTACATGTTTATAATGGTATTTTTGACCTAGTACAGCTATTGCCTCTTAAGATAAATGCTTATGCTGTGGTAGTCACTCCAACAGTGCATAGATAAAGTGGTGTGTGTAAAAAGGATTTATGAAGGCTGATTCATGAAAACCTGAGATGCTCACATGAGCCTATAACTGGAGCTGTTACTGAAAGTGACCAATCTTAATTCTCTCCCAAGTTTTATAAAACAAACAAAGTAATATGCAATGAAATTGATTGCTATTGTCTATAGCAATGATATTTTGCCAAATTTTAATTCCTCCAGATCTCATGAACCATGCTTATTTCCAGTGCTGGATTACCAAATAGGCAGAGTATCCTTCTGTTTAGGACCCCACTATAATATATTAATATACACTGCTCAAAAAACTTAAAGGAACACTTTGAAAACACATCAGATCTCAATAGGGAAAATGTCAAGCTGGATACCTATACTGATATGGACTGGGTAATGTGTTAGGAACGAAAGGATGCTACATAGTTTGATGGAAATGAAAATGATCACCCTACAGAGGGCTGAATTCAAAGACGCCACAAAAATCAAAGTGAAAAAATTATGCAGCAGGCTAGTCCATTTTGCTGAAATTTCATTGTAGTAACTCAAAATGGTACTCAGTAGTTTGTATGGTCCCCACATGCTTCTATTCATGCCTGACAACATCGAGGCATGCTCCTAATGAGACAACAGATGGTGTCTTGGGATATTTCCTCCAGGATCTGGACCAGGGCATAAATGAGCTCCTGAACAGACAGAGGTGCAACCTGGCGGCATCGGATGGACCGAAACATAATGTCCCAGAAGTGTTCTATTGGATTTAGGTCAGGCGAGCGTGGGGGCCATTCAGTGGTATCAATTCCTTCATCCTCCAGGAACTGGCTGCATACTCTTGCCACATGAGACCGGCCATTGTCATGCACCAGGAAGAACCCAGGACCCACTGCACCAGCATAGGGTCTGACAATAGGCCAAAGATTTCATCCTGATACCTAATGGCAGTCAGGGTGCAATTGTCTAGCCTATAGAGGTCTTTGCGTCCCTCCATAGATATGCCTCCCTAGACCATCACTGACCCACCACCAAACCAGTCATGCTGAACAATTTTACAGGCAGCATAACGTTCTCCATGGCTTCTCCAGACCCTTTAATGTCAGTCACATGTGCTCAGGGTGAACCTGCTCTCATCTGTGAAAAGCACAGGGCGCCAGTGGCAGACCTGCCAATTCTGAGGTTCAATGGCAAATGGCAATGAAGCTTCCTGGTGCAAGGCAATGATCACAGGGTCCACTAGAGGCCCTCAGGCCACCCTCATGAAGTCTGTTTCTGATTGTTTGCTCAGAGACATTTACACTAGTGGCCTGCTGGAGGTAATTTTTTTAGGGCTCTGGCAGTGCTCATCCTGTTTCAACTTGCACAAAGGAGCAGATTCAGATTCCAGGCCCTGCTGATGGGTCAAGGAGCTTCTACGGCCATGTCCAGCTCTCTTTTAGTAACTACCTGTCTCCTGGAATCTCCTCCATGCTCTTGAGACTGTGCTGGGAGACACACCAAACCTTCTGCAATGGCAGGTATTGATGTGCCATCCTGGAGGACTTGGACTGCCTGGGCAACCAGTAGTGGCACTGACCGTAGCCAAATGCAAAACTAGTGAAAAACAGTCATAAAAGATGAGTAAGGAAAAAAATGTCAGTGGCCTCCACCTGTAAAACCTTTCCTGTTTTGGAGGTCATCTCATTGTTGCCCATCTAGTGCACCTGTTGTTAATTTTATTAACACCAAAGCAGCTGCAACTGATTAACAACCCCCTCTGCTACCTAACTGACCAGATCAATATCCCTGGAGTTTAATTGACTTAATGCTATACTCTGATTAAAAAGTGTTCCCTAAATTTTTTTGAGCAGTGTATTATTGATTTGATCTTCAAAGAAATTAGCCGTGAAGCTTTCCTAAATTGTTTTAAAAAGGTACAAAAAAAAATGAATCAACATACCCAATAATAACTTACAGTACATAAACCATAGAAATCAGGTTCACATTAGAGTTTGTCTTTTAAAAGCTGATCTTCATTCAGCTGTCAGTTTGTATAACATTTTGTGCAAACCTATGGACCTGTAATGTACAGTAGTGATGGTCATCTCCATTTAGTATGTTCACTCTACTTAGCTCAATGTTATCCCAGAGAGAGCACGAGCATGAGAAACCTTCTGAAACTTGCGAGGAGGGCCCCAGGGTTTCAACTGCCTAGGGGCCTCTACAGAGTTGAATCTGTCACTGCTTATTACCTTCTTTTGTCATTTAGCAGCACTGCATCCCTTGTAACTTTATCAAGTCATGTCCCCTACCCCCCCCCACTACTTACCTCCTCTATGAATTATCAGCATCGCATTACTTCCTTCATCCTTTGCTTTACCATGTCAGGGGTCTGTTTAGACCCCTGATATCTCACCAAAGTCACCCCCCCCCCCAACAGGGTTGATAAAAAAACAAATAAAAAAAAAACAAAAAACACTGACACCATCCACCCCCCCCCCCCCCCCCCAAAAAAAAAGCATTGTAAAAAAAAAACGAAAACTTTTTTTTTAAATTATGATTAAAAAAAAAATTAAATTATATTGTAAAAAATCAAAAAAAATGACTGACACAGTCCACGCCTCATCAGTGCCCATCAGTGTTGCATATTAGTGCCACTGTCACATGACATTAAAAAAAAAGTATCGGTAATCGGTATCTGCGAGTACTTGGTCTTAAAAAAGTGGTATCGGTGCAACCCAAGCATACACTAACCAAACAGTGCATTCCCTGGCACTTCTACCCTCTACCCTCTACTTAACCACTTAAGTACCGGGCCTCTTATTGAGATTTGTTGTTTAAAAGTTAAAAACAGGTTTTTTTGCTAGAAAATTACTTAGAACCCCCAAACATTATACATTTCTTTTTCTAACACCCTAGAGAATAAAATGGCGGCGGTTTCAATACTTTCTGTCACACCGTATTTGCACAGCGGTCTTACAGTCTTACTTTTTTTGGAAAAAATACACTTTTTCCTTGTCAAAAGAAGTTTAAATTAAAAAATAAGACAACAGTAAAGTTAGCCTAATTTTTTTATATATTGTGAAAGATAATGTTACGCCGAGTAAATTGATACTCAACATATCACACTTCAAAATTGCACCCACTTGTGGAATGGCGACAAACTTTTACCCTTAAAAAATCTCCATAGGAGACGTTAAAAAAAATCTACAGGTTGCATGTTTTGAGTTACAGAGAAGGTCTAGGGCACGAATTATTGCTCTCGCTCTACCGATCGCGGTGATACCTCACATGTGGTTTTAACACCGTTTTCATATGCGGGTGCTACTCACGTATGCATTCACTTCTGCACGTGAGCTCGGCGGGACGGGGCTCGTTTAAAAAAAAATATATTTTTACTTATTTATTTTACTTTTTATTTTTTAATTTTTACACTGTTCTTTTAAAAAAAAATTGTGTCACTTTTATTCCTATTACAAGGAATGTAAGCATCCCTTGTAATAGAAAAAAAGCATGACAGGACCTCTTTAATATGAGATCCGGGGTCAAATAGACTTCACGTCTTATATTTACACTAAAATGCAATTAAAAAAAAAAAAATGGTCATTTAAAAAAAAAAAAAAAAAAGGCCCTTTAAGAGCTATGAGCAAAAGTGACGTTTTGACGTTGCTTCCGCTCAGCAATGATATGGAGACGGGTGGGGGCCATCTTCCCCTCACTCGTCTCCATACCCAGCATGGAAGAACATTCGATCGCCTTCGCCGCTAATCTCCGGTAAGTGGCAGAGGGCACCGGAGTGCAGCGGGAGTGGGAGGCATGCTCCCGCTGCCGATAAAAGTGATTTTGCGGCAAATCCGCCGCAGAGACCAACTATTAATGGAAACCGGACCGCCGGCCTAAAAAAGAGGATACCAGGGTTATGGCAGCTACCTGCTGCCATAACAACGATATTCCTCTTCAAAGTTAGGACGTATATCAGCGTGCAGTGGTCCAGAAGTGGTTAAATCCCCAAATAATGGAATGCATTTATAATCACAATTCCTCCGGTGCCCGTCACCATCTCACTCTTATTCTATGTTGTTATTGCATGGAATTGACTCTGCTCTCTAAGCAATAACATCGCTACTCACCAAATTTAATGATATACTTCACAGGATAATTTATACATTTATATGACTTGTGAATTATGTATAAAAATAGCACAGATCTCCTCTAGTAGTTGCAGCTACAATTATTTTTCTCCTACATGCCGCTGAATTTTGATTTCCTCTTTGTACATTTCTTTCTAGTTGGGGAATGATATTTTCGTTCACAGTCCTAGCGTTGTACTGTACTTATCATGATAATGCAGCTTTAGGTAGGAAAAGAAGGAGATTGAGCCTGGCAGAAATTTTTACTTTTCCTTGTCTGAAACTGTTCCCTGAATGTCAATCATGTTTGAACAGCTCTGCTACACTCAGGCATCTTGAAAACAGCACTTATTTCCCAGTGACAGCTCCTTACATCAATTTGTTTTTTTTTTTTTTTCCTTTGTCCTGCTGGCATTAATTTTAGTAAATGAAGTGCCTCCCACCCCCTAGACTACAAGTTAGGCGGAATTTTTCCAACTGCTAAAACGCAGAGCTGTCACCACTGCCGAAGGTCTAAATTGTACATCTCAGATGTGATCTCTTCACTTTATGAATGTTGATTGCATATTGAGAACAGAAATGATTGTGGTTTTCAGAAAGTTCGTTTTTGGGCAACCAAGGGATTCGTTAAAAAAAGAACAATTTTGTTTCAAACTGGTATTTCAGTTGTAACTAAAATATTAAACTCCGATCCTACAATAAAAAAAAAAAAAATGTGGAATTTATAAACCAAGTATTTTTACAGATATTAATTTATTCTGCAACAATTAAAGTAAGCAAACATTGAAAGGAAACTCTACCTTTATACCTTGTAGCAGCCACATTTAACTGGACTTGATTTATAAAGTTGGAGATGTTTTGTTATTCATTCCAGTAACCTCCTTGCTACTAATTAAGTGTCGGGAGCATACTCCAACATTTATAGCCTTATGCCGCGTACACACGAATGGACTTCTCGTCGGACTGAACTCCGAAGGACTTTTCGACGGAGTTCCGACGAAACGGACTTGCCTACACACGATCCCACCAAAGTCCGATCTTTTCTAATGTGATGACGTTCTAGACTAGAAAAGGAAGTTCAATAGCCAGTAGCCAATAGCTGCCCTTGCGTCGTTTTTGGTCCGTCGGACTAGCATACAGACGAACGTTTTTTTTGTTAGGAATCGAGTCCGACGGAAAAATTTGATTTTTCTACAGAAAAGGTCAGATGAAGCCCACACACGATTGGAATGTCCGACGGATTTGTTCCATCAGACCTTTTCTACTGGAAAGTCCGGTCGTGTGTACGCGGCATAAGGGGTAACTCATTCAACTTAAAGTGATATTAAAGTCTCTTGTTTTTATAACTTGTTGTTATACTCTGCTGCTCTGTGTAATGTTTTTTCACAGAGCTGCCCTAATCCTCCTCTTCTGGGGTCCCCTGCCACGACTCCTGGCTCCTCCTGCCTTCGATTAACCCCCCCAGCAAGCTGCTTGTGAGCAGTCATGTGGGCTTGCCCCCGAGCTGCACTGTGTGCATCTATTGACACACACAGTACGGCTCAATCTCGCTACCCCCCCACTCCCTCATTACTTGATTTGTTTGACCGCAGCCAATGCATCCTGCTGCTCCCACTGAGTTCAATGAGGAGGGAAACAGAGCAGCACTGCTGCTCTCGTGCACAGTGCTGGACCAAGATCAGGCTCAGGTAAGTACTTGGGGGGGGGGCAAGGCGGAGCTGCACCTAAAAGGTTTATTACCTTAATGCAGAAAATGCATTAAGGTAAAAAAACCCGTAGCCTTTACAACCCCTTTAACCACTTTCTGACCATATAACTTAGATATACGGTGGCAAAGTGGCACTGCTGTGCCGTATCACGTACCTAATATGTGATCTGACGCTTCTGGGTCTGGAGGGCGCTGCTGGCGGCTCGCTCCCTCTGTGATCACACACAGTGGGAGCCCAGTAGTGGGTACCACAGACTTATTGTCTGTTGGCACCCGCCGATTGCTCAGTACACAGGCAGAATGGCGATCTGCCTATGTAAACAAGGCTGATTGATGTTCTGTCAGTAGGGAAGACATGGATTTGTCAGAAACTATGAAATCAGACCGAGACAGAAGTACAGTTAAATCACACTAGTTTAATAATAAAAGTAAATAGAACAAACATAGTCAAAACCAAAATGGATAGTCAGCCAAGCCAGAAGGTCAGGGATCAGTGTAGTGGAACAGCAAGCCAGATCTGGAGCCAGGAGGGATGTCAGCCAAGCAAGTCTATAAACAGTAACACAGGAGATAGTCTCTGTGATGTTGACCAAGGCGAAGGCAGAGATCATCTGGGCTGGACGGCTTAAGTAGTCAGGACTGACGAGCAGGATATCATCAACAGGTGAGTAGCTGTGGAGAGATAGGAGCTGGCAATTAGCTGACAGCTGAGCGGCCAGTTCAGAGAAGGAAGCCCAGCTCTGACAGGATTCTGTGTTCCTGCAAAGCAGGGGCAGGGGCAGGGATCTATGCCTTCCCTTAGTAAAAGCACCTCCCCCAGAGTACACAAGCACTGGCAAGGAACACATTTAATCCTTTGATTGCCCCTGATGTTGACCCCTTTCCAGCCAGCGTCATTAGTACAGTGACAGTGCATATGTTTAGCACTGATCACTGTATTAGTGTCACTGGTTCCCAAAAAGTGTCAAAAGGGCCAGTTAGTGTCCGATTTGTCCACCACAATATCAAAGTCCTGCTATAAGTTGCTAATAGCTGCCATTACTTGTAAAAAAAATGAAAATTAAAAAAATTAAAATATCCCATAGTTTGTAGATGTGATAACTTTTGTGCAAACCAATCAATATAAGCTTATTGGGATATTTTTTTTACCAAAAATATGTAGCAGAATAAGTATTGGCCTAAATTAATGAAGAAGTTAGCTTTTCTAATTTTCTTTTATTGGATATGTTTTATAGCAGAATGTAAAAAATATTGTTTTTTTTTTTTTTCAAAATTGACAGTCTTTATTTTTTTTAGTGCAAAAAATAAAAACTGTAGAGGTGATCAAATACCACCAAAAGAAAGCTTTGTTTGTGGGTAAAAAAAGGACCTACATTTTATTTGGGTACTGTGTTGCACGACAGCCATAGTAACACAGTGCTGCATCGCAAGAAATGGCCTGGTCATTAAGGGGGTAAATCTTCCAGAGGTTAAGCTGGCCATAGTTGGATCAAAATTCAGCCTGTTCAGCAGGGACCAGCTGAATTTTGATCCATGCGTGGTCGCTCCCATTCAACAGAACTCGTTCTAACAGTCAATTTCTGAAAAACAGGCTTGTTGGAAAAATGTTCTCAATCGGCGGCTGCAATCGCTGATCAGCGTATTCTGATAGAGGAGAGTCCCCGTTATCAAAATATATTATCAGCTGGTAGGAGTCCACCATCCACCTCGATTGTGTGAATGAAGGAATTTTTTTATTTTTTTTGGTTTGTTTATTTGTTTTGCCTGCTGGCTGAATGAAAGAAAGCAAGTCATCTATGGCCAGCTGCTAAACATCAAGGAATGTGTCAAGGCAGATGCTGATTGTCCAAAAATGGACCAGAATCTTGACACAAATATTTGTTACCCTGGTGTTTGCCTAGGGGTAGCCTGGGGACCTTTGGCTTGCAGAGCAAACACAACCAACTAGCCTTTTCACAGTATGGACAGAGTTCAGCCAGCTAAAGTAAGTACACCACACAAAGTATGCCATAGTGCCTTATTCATAGGTGGGCACTGTGAAATTTGGGTGTTCAGAAAGTACACGGATTATTTTGACACAGCTCAGCAACATTTTGAATTAAATAGATGTAGTATAATACAGTATCGTTCCTTGCTAGCCTGGAAGTCCAAGCTCCATGTCAAAGCATCAAATGAAAGTGAATTTCTTCAAGGGATAAACAGATAATATAAATTATATACAGTGGGGATGGAAAGTATTCAGACCCCCTTAAATGTTTCACTCTTTGTTATATTCCAGCCATTTGCTAAAATCATTTAAGTTAATTTTGTTCCTCATTAATGTACACACAGCACCCCATATTGACAGAAAAACACAGAATTGTTGACATTTTTACAGATTTATTAAAAAAGAAAAACTGAAATATCACATGGTCCTAAGTATTCAGACCCTTTGCTCAGTATTTAGTAGAAGCACCCTTTTGATCTAATACAGCCATGAGTCTTTTTGGGAAAGATGCAACAAGTTTTTCACACCTGGATTTGGGGATCCTCTGCCATTCCTCCCTGCAGATCCTCTCCAGTTCTGTCAGGTTGGATCGTAAACATTGGTGGACAGCCATTTTTAGGTCTCTCCAGAGATGCTCAATTGGGTTTAAGTCAGGGCTCTGGCTGGGCCATTCAAGAACAGTCACGGAGTTGTTGTGAAGCCACTCCTTCGTTATTTTAGCTGTGTGCTTAGGGTCATTGTCTTGTTGGAAGGTAAACCTTCAGCCCAGTCTGAGGTCCTGAGCACTCTGGAGAAGGTTTTCGTCCAGGATATCCCTGTACTTGGCCGCATTCATCTTTCCCTCGATTGCAAGCAGTCGTCCTGTGCCTGAAGCTGAAAAACACCCCCACAGCATGATGCTGCCACCACCATGCTTCACTGTTGGGACTGTATTGGACAGGTGATGAGCAGTGCCTGGTTTTCTCCACACATACCGCTTAGAGTTAAGGCCAAAAAGTTCTATCTTGGTCTCATCAGACCAAAGAATCTTATTTCTCACCATCTTGGAGTCTTTCAGGTGTTTTTTTTAGCAAATTCTATGCGGGCTTTCATGTGTCTTGCACTGAGGAGAGGCTTCCGTCGGGCCACTCAGCCATAAAGCCCCGACTGGTGGAGGGCTGCAGTGATGGTTGACTTTCTACAACTTTTTCCCATCTCCCGACTGCATCTCTGGAGTTCAGCCACAGTGATCTTTGGGTTCTTCTTTACCTCTCTCACCAAGGCTCTTTTCCCTCGATAGCTCAGTTTGGATGGACGGCCAGCTCTAGGAAGGGTTCTGGTTGTCCCAAACGTCTTCCATTTAAGGATTATGGAGGCCAATGTGCTCTTAGGAACCTTAAGTACAGCAGAAATTTTTTTGTAACCTTGGCCAGATATGTGCCTTGGCACAATTCTGTCTCTGAGCTCTTCAGGCAGTTTCTTGATTCCTTGAATGATTCTCATTTGCTCTGACATGCACTGTGAGCTGTAAGGTCTTATATAGACAGGTGTGTGGCTTTCCTAATCAAGTCCAATCAGTATAATCAAACACAGCTGGACTCAAATGAAGGTGTAGAACCATCTTAAGGATGATCAGAAGAAATGGACAGCACCTGAGTTAAATATATGAGTGTCACAGCAAAGGGTCTGAATACTTAGGACCATGTGATATTTCAGTTTTTCTTTTTTAATAAATCTGCAAAAGTGTCAACAATTCTGTGTTTTTCTGTCAATATGGGGTGCTGTGTGTACATTAATGAGGAAAAAAATTAACTTAAATGATTTTAGCAAATGGCTGCAAAATAACGAAGAGTGAAAAATGTAAGGGGGTCTGAATACGTTTATTATTATTATTATTTTATTAATTTGTTTTTTTTTTATTGCATGAGGAAGGAATCGAATATCTGATAATGTTCTTTTTGTTGTCCATTGCTATTTTGGTGACACTTGCACTCTCTCTACAAGTATCACGAGGACAGAGAATGTGTCAAGAAATAAAGACCTGGCAGTTTAGACTCTTTCTTACTCCACCCCTAATTATAACCCTCAAAATGTAAATAAATAAATGTTACTTGTATAAACACAAAAACTCAATAAAAATGAAGTGAGAAAAAAAAGTTTGATTTAAGCTCGAATTGTGTGATTCTGGTGTGTGGATTCATACTAAGTGAGCACGAGTGACTTAGTGCAGGACACTTAGGGGGTCATTTCAGGAAAAAAAAATGTTATTGGATGAATCAAGCAAAAGAAAAAATATGCTGTGCAAATCTCTTAAGTGTCTATTTAGAAAAAAATAAACTGTGTAAATGTCTCAAGCAAAAAGAAGAAATGTTCTCTTGTGTGAATCTCTCCAGCTAAAGAAAAAAAAATGGCTGTGCAAATGCATTCCTCACAGCCCTCAGGAATAATTCCTGTAATTAGCCTAATATGTTTATTTCCAATGATCAACAGCTTCATCTAGTGGCCAGAATGTGGTATTTTTCTGATTAGGGTTTTTTTAGGAAAACCTAGGAACCGGTAATCATAGGAAATAAATGTACTGGGAACATTATAGGGATTGTTTGTGTCAGCTGTGTAAATGTTTGAGATAATCACACAGGGATTTTTTTTCTAAATATACCCCAAATTAATCACATTTGTGTTTATGAACCCTACGAGTAAATTAAATTGAGAGTTTTATTTCCTGAAAATCCCCTGAAAACAGGAGATATCAGCAAAAATGTGTTATTTTGCTTTCTTTGCATTCGTAGACAGTAGGAAATTCTAAATTAAAATAGTATTAGGTTTATTAATTTTTTTTTTTTTTTTATAGTGCAAAGGGCTTTAAAAGGAGTTACACAAACTCCTTTTAACTATTATGGACCTATGATTATGCCACAAAATAATCCCCAATGATTCTTGATATTTAAAAAAAACATAATGAAAAAAAAAATCAAATAAGGTATATAAAAATATAAAGCAATGATACAGAAATAACAATTGCAAAATGATAGAAAAAAAATACAAATAACACTAAAATAAAAAAAATCTAAACTACCCTAATACACCCAAAAAGAAAAAAAAAAAAGAAACCCCTGTAAAGTTCTTTTGCAAATCTCACTTGATTTTAGGGTCTTTGTGCGCCTAGACGCGCTCCTAACGGAGCGCATTCGGTACGGTACAAATCCCATATCAAATCAAATCAAACAAAAAAAAAAGGAAAAATGTTTAGTTTTTAGGCAGAATTTCATCTAAGCTGCTTGGTTAATGAATTGGAGAGTTTTGTTTTATTTTGGTTTTTGGTTAAATTTAATCAACTGCAAAATTGTTAATATTATGGCAAAATTTAATTTGACTGAAATCACTCAATTCTAATGAACACAGAAATGCATCTGTTTTTTTACCGCCTTAAAGTTTGGTTTTTTTAGACTTTTTGGATGGCAGATTCCATACTTATGCAGCAAACTTGCTTTTTATTATTAACATTGTGAATTCCTTTAATGAAATAGTGTTTAGTCCTTAGTGATTTGATCTCTCTTGCATTTGTATTTCCTCTTAGTACCAAGGTAAGTTAATGATTTAGAAGATATTCACAGGTGGAAATACCAGGGGACGTTGCGTGAATACATTGTGCATATATATGGTTGATTTATTCACACCTTCATCGTTAGAGCCTATAAATTTCTATGGCGGGGACATGTTTCAATTCATGACAAACAGTGGCAGCTGTTAATCAAATCTCTTCATTAATACAGGCCTGGCTTGGTCACACGGGGAACCGTGATCCCCCCTTACTTATTCTACCTGTGTTTCTTATTTAATGAACTAGTTATGCTAAGAATAAAAGAGGAAATCATTAGGTCTCTTTGGATTATCTCATACACCACTCTGCCCTCAGGTCCCAAAAGAGGATAATTAAGATGTATTGTGAATTATATGAGAGTTTCTTTTGGCCAAACTCCATACGCATTAATATTCAACTTGTGGTGGAGCATATTGGAATAGGATTTGTGGCGGTAATGGGTTAGACAATAATGTTATGTATATAAATACAATCTTTGCATTATTTATGGCGTCTGGTTTTTACATAGGGAATAAACTGTGAAAAGTACAGCCTTGTTTATCCTATTTTCATGCCTTAATTTAAAGGGTTCGTCTACTAAAAATACATTTTACGCTGGATGTTTGTGGGTTTAGCCACCCAGTAGCTCCTCCATATATTCTTTCTAGTACATTATTTGTATTATAAAAAATAAATAAAGATAATGTATATCCTCTTGTATTGGTTTTAGCGGGTGGGTGTGGCTAGAACGTTATGACACAGGGTCACGTCTAAAATATCTATTTTGGGTGAAATGATAATTAACCACTTATAGACTGGAAGATTTCCCAGCTTAATGACCAGGCCGTTTTTTGCGATACGGCACTGCGTCGCTTTAACTGACAATTGCGCGGTCCTGCGAAGCTGTACCAAAACAGAATTAACTTTCTTTTTTTCCCACAAATAGAGCTTTCTTTTGGTTGCATTTGATCACCTCTGTGGTTTTTATTTTTTATGCTATAAACAAAAAAAGAGCGACAATTTAAAAAAAAGACAATATTTTTTACTTTTTGCTATAATATCCAAAAAAAAAAAATAATAATAATTCTTCATCAGTTTAGGCCAATATGTATTCTTCTACATATTTTTGGTAAAAAAATTGCAATAAGCGTATATTGATTGGTTTGCGCAAAAGTTATAGCGTCTTCAAAATAGAGGATAGATTTTTGGCACTTCTATTATTTTTTTTTTACTAGTAATTGCGGTGAGCTGCAAATTTTTAGCGGGACTGCAACATTGTGGTGGACACTTCTTTGGGACCAGTGACATTTATACAGTGATCAGTGCTATAAAAGTGCACTGATTACTGTGTAAATGTCACTGGCAGGTTAACACTAGGGGTTTAAATGTGTTCCCTGTGGGGTGTTTCTTACTGTAAGGGGGATGGGACTGACTGGAGGAGGAGAGAGATCGCTGTTTCTAATCACTAGTAACAGCAGATCTCTATCTCCTCCCCTGTCAGAATGGGGATCGGTCTGTTTACATTGACAGATCTCCGTTCTGGCTCTCTTTCCCATGATCGCGGGTGGCCGGCAGACATTGCGGCTGCTGTCCATGCACACCAGGTCCCCAGCCCTGCAGCGGGCGTGCGTGTGCCTGCTATATCTCTTAAAGGAGCAGACGTACACCTACAGCGATTTGCGAGAACAAGCTGACCTGCCGCAGTATAATGATGGCGGCTGGTCGGCAAGTGGTTAAAGCAGTGCTAAAGTCTACCACTTTTTTTTTTTCTTAAATGGGGCTCCTGCAGTGTTATGCCATAACTGCATGCTAACACATCACGTCAGACATTAATTAAAGAGTGATACTTCAGTGCTACCTTGGTAATAAAAGTATAGGGGTGGTGATTAAATACAATACTATGTGCTAAGTTATTCAACTGCTGCTGCTAGCGTCAATGTTTGTTCCCACACAGATTCAAGAAAAAAACAGTGCGTTAGATGCTGTGCTGCTGAAAAATGTATCAGTATTAGAATAGCATAAATAAAATCAAAATGCATACGTGAACATTTTGATATTCCCCTGATATATGAGCTCGGCATCTGGGCAGACTGAATCCAGACCTTAAAGGCACAGAACCCCCAGTACTGGAACCCATAGGAGGTCCCAACAAAGAGCCCCTTAGAGGTTAAGAGGAGGAGACCACCAACATTCTCTAGGACAGGGATCCTCAAACTACGGCCCTCCAGCTGTTGCAGAACTACACTTCCCATGAGGCTTTGTAAAACTCTGACATTCACAGACATGACTAGGCATGATGGGAATTGAAGTTTCTGAACAACTGGAGGGCCGTAGTTTGAAGACCCCTGATCTAGGAGGATAATCAGAGCTTGGCTCTGGTTGGTTGGAATGTCTGAATTTCCTAAAGATGTCTATGATGTCAATTTTTTAGGGACAGGCAGAGGGTAGAACACTGAATGTAAAGCAGTATATCTTTGTCTTGATCTTCGTTATACCCACCTTGCGCTGATCTTAAAAAAAAAAAAAAAACACAATGGGGTTGATTTACTAACACTGGTGAGTGCAAAATCTGATGCAGCTGTGCATGGTAGCCAATCAGCTTGGAGGATTTTTTGTCGAAGCTTAATTGAACAAGCAGAAGTTAGACGCTGATTGGCTACCATGCACAGCTGCACCAGATTTTGCACTCTCCAGTTTAACCACTAGCCAACCAACCACCACAGTTAGACTACGGCAGGTTGGCTCAGCTGGGCAAATAACTGTAGTTGCACGTCGCTCATTTAAGACGACACAGCAGGCACGCGATGACTGCCAATCGCTCGTGACAGAGTGAGAACCGGGATCTGTGTGTGTAAACACACAAATCCCGGTTCTGTCAGGGGAGAGGAGACAGATCGTGTGTTCACACTTATGCCCCATACACACGATCAGACATTCCGCCAACAAAATCCATGAATTTTTTCCGATGGATGTTGGCTCAAACCTACATACACATGGTCACACAAATCTTGTCGGAAATTGCGAACGTCAAGAACGTGGTGACATAAATTCCGATCGTGTGTACACAATTCCGACACACAAAGTTCAACGCATGCTCGGAATCAAGCAGAAGAGCCGCACTGGCTATTGAACTTAATTTTTTCTCGGCTTGTTGTACGACGAGTTGTATGACGAGCCGAGAAAAAATTAAGTTCAATAGCCAGTGCGGCTCTTCTGCTTGATTCCGAGCATGCGTTGAACTTTGTGTGTCGGAATTGTGTACACACGATCGGAATTTACGACAACGGATTTTGTTGTTGGAAAATTTGAGATCCAGATCTCAGATTTTGTGTGACGGAAATTCCGATGGAAAATGTCCGACGGAGCCTACACACGGTCGGAATTTCCGACAACAAGCTCCCATCGAACATTTTCCGTCGGAAAATCCGACCGTGTGCACGGGGCATAAGTATGAATACCGATCTCTCTCCTCCCCTAGTGAGCTCATTCCCTCTACGGTTAGAACACACTGAGGGAACACAGTTAACCCCTTGATCGCCCCCTAGTATTAACCCCTTCCCTGACAGTGACATTTATACAGTAATCAGTGGTTATTTTTAGCTCTGATCGCTGTATAAATGTCAGTGGTTCCAAAAATGTGTCAAAAGTGTCCGATGTGTCTGCCATAAAGTCACAGTCCTAATAAAAAAATCGCAGATCGCCGCCATTACTAGTAAAGTAGATCTGGAGCTGGTTGGCAGAAAGTCAACCCCAATATGTATTTTTTGCTTTCTTTTTACTCATTCTTGATATATGTACTTAAAGGAGAAGAAAGGCAAAACACAAGTTAAATGATTAATAGATATACATTTTGTTTTTTGGGTTTTTTTTGGGGGGGGGGTACTGCAGAAGAAAAATATGACATATTCATAATGGTTTTTAGCTTGTAATAGGAAATAGCACTTTTCTCAGACACAATCCTGCTGTGTTGTATTGTTGGGGTTACAACGTTTGTTACCCCAACTCTTCATATTCCTGATATGTGCCTGCTGTACCATGTACTTGTATGAAAATGTCTCCCTTTCTCTTTGTATTGCTTTCTTTATGTAAAATCCCTAGTTTTTCTGCAAGTCCCTCTGCTTTCCTATTAAATACTGACCACACTAACCAGGAGAGCACACTGTGGTCAGTTTTATAGCTATGCTGGGAACTCAGCCTGCTCGCCTCCAATGAACAGACTTGTCCTGACACGCCCCTGGCACAGCCATTCACTTACTTTCCAACATAAAATGTGCGATCGGAGCGTATTGTCGGAAATTCCGACTGTGTGTAGGCTTCATCGGACAGCTTCCATCGGAATTTCCGTCGCACAAAACTTGAGATCTGGTTCTCAAATTTTCCGACAACAAAATCCGTTCGCATAAATTCTGATCGTGTGTACACAATTCGGACGCATGCTCGGAATCAAGCAGAAGAGCCGCACTGGCTATTGAACTTCATTTTTCTTGGCTCGTCGTACGTGTTGTACGTCACCGCGTTCTTGGCGTTTGGAATTTCCAACAAGATTTGTGTGACCGTGTGTATGCAAGACAAGTTTGAGCCAACATCCGTCGGAAAAAATCCATGAATTTTGGAATGTCCGATCAATGTCTGATCGTGTGTACGGGGCATTAGAAGCTCAGTGTGCTGCTGCTTCTCCCCCACCACCACCAGCTCTTATGCAGCTGAGAACAGAGGGAATGTGATCACTTATAAAAAAAGGCAAGAAGGTATATATAATGTTTTTTTTTATATCTGTACAAACATGTTTTGCCTTGTATTTCTATTTTAAACCTAATGGATTGTTTTACAAGGTGATCACTTTAAGCAATTGGGGCACATGCCCTAGACCTATTTGTGGGCTTGGCAAGTTTTGCTGTGGACTAAGCCAACACCAACTCCATCTCCCTAGTCATCCTCTATACACATTATGTTGCAATAAAGTTGAAAGATAGAGGATGGACAGTAGCAATTATAGAAAATATCACTTCATTATATAAGGCTCTTATATCTTCGGTGTTTTAGAAGAGAAGTATCTCAGACATGGCAAATAAAACAACCTGAATCATGCAATGGAAAATGATGACAAATGAAATAAAAATGTTAAACATTGGTCGCTATGAGCTATCCAGGGCATTTTTCACTCGCAGTTTTTACAAGTAATGTCCAATGTGGGGATGTTGCCACCCTTATCTATTCTTCTACATAATGGGGGGAAAATAATGTCCTTCCATGAATCCTCACTCCAAAGTAAACTTTGCATCCTCTTCTGCCCCTACTGAAATACATAGAGGGTTGATTTACTAACCACTTCAGCCTCGGAAGGATTTGCCCCCTTCATGACCAGGCCATTTTTTGCAATAAAGCACTGCTTTACTTTAGCTGACGATTACGTGGTTGTGCAACACTGTACCCAAATAAAATAAAATGTCCTTTTTTTTCCCCACAAATAGAGCTTTCTTTTGGTATTAAGTGATCACCTCTGCGTTTTTTTGTTTTTTTTTTGCGCTTAAAACAAAAAAAGACCAACAATTTTGAAAAAAAAAATATATATTTTTTTTATTTTCTGCTATAAAACACATCCAATAAAAAAAAAATTCCAAAATCTAATTTCTTCATCAATTTAGGCCAATTTGTTTTCTGCTACATATTCTTGGTAAAAAAAAAAAAAACCCCAATAAGTGTATATTAATTGGTTTGCGCATAAGTTATAGCAAAAATAGGGAATAGATTTATGGCATTTTTATTATTTATTTATTTTTTACTAGTAATTACGGTGATCAGCGATTTTTAGCGGGACTGCGACATTGCGGTGGACAGATCGGACACCTAACTGACATTTTTGACACTTTTTTTTGGGAACCAGTAACATTATTACAGTGATCAGTGCTAAAAATATGCACTGATGTTGTACTAATGACACTGGCAGGGAAGGGGTTAACATCAGGGCTGATCAAGGGGTTAAATGTGTTCCCTCACTGTGTTTCTAACTGTGTGGGGGGGATGGGCTACCTGGGACAACACAGATCTGTCTTCCTGCATAGCAGAAAGACAGGATCTGAGGGGTTAATTTACTAAAAGTGGAGTGTGCAAAATCTGGTGCACCTCTTCATAGAAACCAATCAGCTGCCAGGTTTTCTTGTCAAAGCATAATTGAACAAAATGAAGTTAGAAGCTGATTGGCTACCATGCATCAGATTTTGCACGCTCCACTTTTAGTAAATAATTCTCTGTGTGTCTTCCCCTGACAGAACGGAGATCTGCTTTGTTTACTTTGGCAGATCCCCGTTCTGTCTCTGCGGGGAATGATCGCGGGCAGCCGGCGGACAACGAGTCAGCCGGACCCACTGATTGGCTCCCCCGCTGGCCAATCGGCAGCATGCGCGCACTCACAGATCGCTGTGTACGAGTCAGACGTACACCTACGGCGATTCGCGCAGCCGAGCCAACCTGCCACAGTATAACTGCGGCAGATGGTCGGCAAGCGGGGTAAAAGTGTTGTTCAATTCGCAAAGCAATGGTTGGTAAATACAATGATTAACCAAACACATAAGAGGAAGCGAAAAAGCCCAGCAAACATATACTTTGTAGCGGTATGCCATTGCAATGGACATACCACTGCTTTTAGAAAGAGAAAACCAGACAGATGCTGCACATTTATAAAGTTCAGTGATGTGCCCAAGAGATGTACTTAGTGCATCTTGGGGATTCTGAAGCATGCTGAGCATTACTAAATAAATGGAATAAATGTCATAACTTCTATACTACCGTATATCAGACATCTTTGCCTGAATCTCTGTAACGTAGCAAAGTTATGTCAAAGTGCTCATTGCACTGAATCCAATGTATGAATCTTCATTACACACAAAGAATGCAAGTGTAAATAAATAAATGGAATGTGTAAAAATGCAGAGAGAGCTCCCTGGTGTACCGCAGGCTCAACAGCATGGCCCACATTTTGTGACTGGGCCAAAAAAGCAGGCTAAGGTGCACTTTATGGTCCATTTATAAACTGTTCATTATGGACACTGCAGGCTCAACACCATGACCTGCATTTTGTGAATAGGCTGAAAAGCAGGCTGAAGAGCAGCTTACGACCTATTTATAGACATCCAATTATGGGATACCACAGACTTAAAGTTGAGTTCCACCCCCAAAAAAAAAATAGTGCTTAAAAAATTTTTTAAAAAACATTTGGAGAAATTTTTTTTTTACTCACCTCTAAATGCCTGTTGCTAGGGGGTCCCTCGTAGTCTGCCTTCTTCAGGGGCCTGGACTCCTGACGTCACTTCCCTCGGCGCAGGAAGGGAGATCGCCTCTCCCCCCTCCCTCTTGTCAATCATCTGGGACACGTGACCGCTCCCAGATGATTGCGGGGCCAATGACGCTGCTCGGCTCGCACATGCGCAGTGGGTGCACGGCTGAGCGGAGGGGGGGGACGAGCGGGGCTTCATTCCCCCGCATCGCTGGACCCTGGGACAGGTAAGTGTCCGATTAAAAGTCAGCAGCTGCAGTATTTGTAGCTGCTGACTTTTAATTTTTTTTTTTTTTTTAAATGGGAACACCGCTTTAACTCCATGACGTGCACTTAGTGAATGGGTCGAAAAAGCAGGCTGAGGTGCAGCTTGTGACCCATTTATAAACTGCTTGCCATGGAAAACCATATGCTTAACATCATGGCCTGCATTTTATGAATGGGTTCTAAAATGCAGACCGAGGTGTGGCCATGATAACCACTCTCCATTATAAATGAGACCTTTAAACCATTAATGGGCAGGCTAAATGTGCCGTGTTAATCAATCAATCAACATGGGTACAACCAGCCTGCTGGATTCTCTTGTGGTTATAACTGTCTTCTCCCAACGGGGACAGCTGCCTCCAACCCCCTGCTGGCAGCAAACAATTTCTCAGCAGGAGAGATTCCCCTATCAGCACTGTCTGTGTTGATGGGGCAATTGTGCAAAAATTTTTCCTGCAACCCATGGTTGCAGGAAATAAAATTGTACTGTGTATGGCCTGCCTTAGTGAATAGTTTCTTCTCCTTTAATAAAGAAGTCTCAATGAGCAGCTCCTTCTAAAAGTTTTACACAAATGTCCGAAGTTTTGGGGAAGCTGCTGCAAGATAAAATTTAAGCCTCATACACACGATCAGATTTTCCGAGGGGGAAATGTTGGATGTCAGGCTGTTGGCAGAAAATCCGACCGTGTGTAAGCTCCATCGAACAATTGTTGGCCAACTTTCCGTGGACAAATGTTGGCTAGCAGGTTTTAAAATTTTCCGCGAAACAAATGTCTGTTGTCGGATTTTCTGAGCGTGTGTACACAAGTCCGTCGGACAAAAGTCCAAAGTACTAACACGCATGATTGGAAGCAAGGATGAGCCAGAAGCGGTCGGTCTTGTAAACTAGCGTTCGTAATGGAGAATTAACATTCGCGACGTGGCAAATTATGAAATCTCGAAATGCAGCGCACAATTCTCTTCTTCTTTAATGGGATAATAATGAAGCTGCTTTGCTGGTGATACTGATGGAGTTATTGCAAATTAATTTTCCAAGGCTTTTTTTTTCTAGTGATAACAAGAATAATATTATTATGCTTTTTTTATTTTTTTGGGGGGGCAAGTTACCACAACACCATTATCCCGTAGTTTTTGAGATCAAAGATACAACTATGTAGGTGTCCCTTTTACATTGTATTTTTTTAAATGTAACTGTCTACTCTCAAACTGTCATTTGAAGTAAAACACATAGCCAAGTATTATTCTCCACAATTTTTTTTATTGTGCATTAAAAAAAGAAAACAAATAAAATTAGATATGCTATCTGCCAATAGAACTTAACTGAAAAAGTGCATTCTATGCATCCAAAAATATAGAAAATATACCAAATCAAATCATTATTCAACCAAAAAAATAATGTCAAAGCAATAACTCCAAGGCCAATAATAACTAACACGTTATCTCCTCCAATTCCGCAACATGGCTGGTTGACGAATGGATGTTTAGAAACTAACTGAATAGCGCAAAATGAAAAGTGCGAAATGAAAAGTGCGAATCAACACTTACCAAATTTCTACTAAATTTCTACGAAATTAGCAGAAGAAGCCCAAAGAGTGGCGCTAAAGAGCTTAAAAACAACGTAGTACATCACTACGTTCATAATTGTTGGCCAACAATTGTGTGGCCATGTGTATGCAAGACAAGTTTGGGCCAATGCCCTTCGGACAAAATTCCACGGTTTTGTTGGCCAACAATCTGATCGTGTGTACTAGGCTTTAGAAAACAGAAGTCTTAAACACATCCAACCAGACATAATGTTAAGTTACTGGTCATTTTTAAGTCTTTTAATTATATTTTAAAGTTTACATGCTTAACTCCTGTTGCTGTTATTATTTACTGGCATAAAAAGTAAAACAATCTTTTTCGGTTTTTTTTCTGTGACATGTGAATGCCTACAACACTTATCGCCAAAGGTTCTTGTTACCCGCTATGCTCTTTCCCTGTAGGGGCACTTCCACAAGCGAGCGTTTAGTCACAGCGGTGACATTTTCTCTCGCTTCGCGCCTCTTTTCCACCAAATTAATTTTATAGCTGAAAGTGAACTATAGGCCAGGCGCATGTAACCTTTTTTTTTCCAAGGATGGATCATTTTCCCAGTAAATGTAACCTGTTTAATTCCATAAACTAATCCTTAAAATAGATCAGCAAACTATCTACGAATGACTTACTCCTTCTTAGTATATCTTGATATTTTGCCAGCGCAGAACGTGCTATTTTTACCTATTAATAGGATATTACTTTTCTCACTTCCAATTGTATTAGCTCGCCCAGGCTGAACAGACTCTGGATGACTGTGTAACATCCTCGGGGAAAGGTCACCTTTTACAAGGAGCTAAATTTACACCTAAAAAACTGATTTTTTTTTTTTTTCTCAAGAACTCCATTCAATTTAGCAAATTTAATGCTTGTTCAGCAAAGCCAACAAATATGGTTTGATGCATTGGAAGAATATTTTGCTTTTTTCCTAGTTTTTCTATTTTCTGCTGATTTGGAGCCAAGATAAAAGATGTTTCAGCGACAAAGATCGTTCTTTGGGTTATATGGGTTGCAGTAGGGGACAGGTTTGGGGAGGGTTGGAGAAACCCTATAACCCCTTCACACAAATGCAAACAAATGAAACACATACAACTTTTCATTTTCCCAAAAGTAATTTGCTTGGCTGTTATTATGACTAGGTTATCCCTAGTAACCCTAGTTACCCTAGTGAAATTGAAAGTGTTCATTTTCCTAAATTTGCCTCAAAAATAAAAAAAAATGCCAAAATGCATCAGGTCAATAGGGAAGGCTCATTGCGTGCCATTATTAAGCTTATGATCTACCAACACCCCCAGATCCTTCTGCACCATTGACTCCCCCAGTTGTACCGCCCTAGTATGTAGGATGCATTCACATTCTTAGCCCCCAAGTGCATAACCTTATATTTATCACCATTAAACATCATTTGCCATATATTTGCTTAAGTAGACAGTGCATTGTGGATGGCTTGTAAGTTGGAGACATACTGTAAGAACGCTATTCCTCTGCATAGCTTAGTGTCACCTGCAAACAATGATATGGTACTTTTAATCCCAGACCCTATATCATTTATAAATATATTAAAAAGTAAGAGTCCCAACACTAAACCTTGGGGTACACCACTAACAACCCTAGGCTATTCAGAGTATGAATCATTAACCATTACTCTTTTAGCCAGTTTTCTATCCACTTACAAACTGATCTTTCCAAGCCCATACACTTTACCTTACACATGAGCCATGCGTGGAGAACGGTGTCAAACGCGTTTGCAAAATCCAAGTATCCAAAATCCACAGCCACTCCTCTGTCCAAGGTTTTACTTACCTCCTCATATGAAGAAATCAGATTTTCCTGACGTCTTCTGTATTTCATGAATCCATGCTGTCTGTTGCTTAAAATATTGTTTTCCAGCAAGAACTCATCTATGTGGTCTTTTATTAAACTCTCCGGTATCTTCCCAACTAGAAGTTAAACTAACAGGTCTATAGTTACTTGGTAAAGACTTTGATCCCTTTTTAAATATGGGCATCACATTGGCCTTACGCGAATCCAGCGGGACCATTCCAGTCATTAACGAGCCCCTAAAAATGAGAAACAATGGCTTTGAAATGACAGGGCTCAATTCTTTTAGGATCCGTGGGTGGATGCCATCTGCTCCAGGTGCTTTCTTCACCTTTGTCTAAATATTTCTGAAACCATATGACTTTTGAGCCATTTATGATCATTTGGGGCTGTGTTAATACCATCCCTATTATGGACATGAGCTCCCCCATGCTCCTTTGTATACACAAAGCTGAAGAAGGTATTCAATAAATTTGCCTTCTCTTTGTCCCCAGTCACCCACTCTAACATTATACTTTTGTCAGAACACCGTATTCTTTGTAGTAGTATTCCTTTCCAGACTAGAAGTTTGAGCAAAAAAACGATTAAAGTGAAATAGAACAGGAGAAGTATATAGGGTCATAACAGAATTATCATCTGTGATAGCGGAGTGGACCGAATAGAATAATAACCCCGGCAGAGAAACAATACAGGAATAAAAGGAAAATGTCTTACACGGGTAATCACTTATAGCTCAGGAGGTCTTAAAAGCCACATAACAGTCACAGCTCAGTTGGATGGATGGCATCCTTGCTCAGATGTTTCAAAGTCAGGCAGATGGCATGCAACAAAACCAGTCAAAGCAGATTAGATTGTAATATTTTCTCACTAGTGATGTGTGTGTGGGTGTATGTCTGTGTGTTTGTGTGTGTATATATATATATATATATATATATATATATACAGTTGTGCTCATAAGTTTACATACCCTGGCAGAATTTATGATTTCTTGGCCATTTTACAGAGAATATGATAACATAAACACATTTCTTTCACTCATGGTCAGTGTTTGGCTGAAGCCATTTATTATCAATCAACTGTGTTTACTCTTTTTAAATCATAATGACAACAGAAACTACTTAAATGACCCTGATCAAAAGTTTACATACCCCAGTTCTTAATACCGTGTTTTAAAAGAGAAAACAAACGTGCGCTCATAATGAACATAATCTGTGTAAAAAATACAAAATCTAAATCCCTGTAAGAAAATCAGAAATGTGCATCAAAAAATATTGATAATTAATAAATGGTAAAAAGCTGTGAAAAAAATATGCTTAAAAAGTGTCATAACATTTCAAGAAAAGTTTTCACAACCCAAATGGATAAGGAACAGTCCTTAGATGAAATACTCCAAGGAGCGAAAGTTCTTATGATGAACAGTAGGAGAGGGAGTCCCATACATAAACAGTTACTTCACAGAAGCAGGAGGAAGCATCCACCTTCCGACCAGTCAGACACTGCACATATATATGGAGAGGGAGGGAAATGAGGATAAGAGCTCTCATATAGTCCCACAGTATTAAAAGGTGGACCCTTACCCTCAATGATGGACCTCCTCTCTGGCGAGGTCTCACACGCAGGCAGACTTTGCCCTCTGCAGGGACTGTGGATGGATGATGTCCGGATCCAGCTCATACAGTGTGCGTCTCCAGCTTGGCTTCTACCAACTCGTCCACCTGGTAGCAGAGCTTGATATGAAGAGGAAGGCCTCTCTTACACCTCTGACTCGGAGCCCTTGATAGTGTGAACAGAAGGCGCACAAGTGCCTGTAAGTCTTGCTAGCAGAGAAGGTGTCCACCCCAGGCAGGGGTAGTCGCCTGAGGTCTTTAGTGAAGCAGGGAGGCTGGGTGGCAGCTGGTGAGCAGCAGACCGAAGCAGGTTAGTACTAGCAATAGCAGGCAGGTGAAGAATATACAGGTAGCAGACAGTGGGTAAGCAGGCACAGCAGGTTGATAGGTAAATTCTGGTGACAGCAGGAGAAATAGCAAAGTCAGGCAAGCCAGGCCATACACTGGCAAGACAGATCAGGTACACGTCTCTTTTAACCGGCAGGTGAGAGCTAAATGCTAATTCGATATGAAACAGGCACGAGCGGGCAGAGCAATAAATAGAGAGATCACCATGTTGAAAGAGATGTGTACCTGATCTGTCTTGCCAGTGTATGGCCTGGCTTGCCTGATTTTGCTATTTCTCCTGCTGTCACCAGGATTTACCTATCAACCTGCTGTGCCTGCTTACCCACTGTCTGCTACCTGTATATTCTTCACCTGCCTGTTATTGCTAGTACTAACCTGCTTCGGTCTGCTGCTCACCAGCTGCCACCCAGCCTCCCTGCTTCACTAAAGACCTCAGGCGACTACCCCTGCCTGGGGTGGACACCTTCTCTGCTAGCAAGACTTACAGGCACTTGTGCGCCTTCTGTTCACACTATCAAGGGCTCCGAGTCAGAGGTGTAAGAGAGGCCTTCCTCATCATATCAAGCTCTGCTACCAGGTGGACGAGTTGGTAGAAGCCAATCTGGAGACGCACACTGTATGAGCTGGATCCGGACATCATCCATCCACAGTCCCTGCAGAGGACAAAGTCTGCCTGCGTGTGAGACCTCGCCAGAGAGGAGGTCCATCATTGAGGGTAAGGGTCCACCTTTTAATACTGTGGGACTATATGAGAGCTCTTATCCTCATTTCCCTCCCTCTCCATATATATGTGCAGTGTCTGACTGGTCGGAAGGTGGATGCTTCCTCCTGCTTCTGTGAAGTAACTGTTTATGTATGGGACTCCCTCTCCTACTGTTCATCATAAGAACTTTCGCTCCTTGGAGTATTTCATCTAAGGACTGTTCCTTATCCATTTGGGTTGTGAAAACTTTTCTTGAAATGTTATGACACTTTTTAAGCATATTTTTTTCACAGCTTTTTACCATTTATTAATTATCAATATTTTTTGATGCACATTTCTGATTTTCTTACAGGGATTTAGATTATGTATTTTTTACACAGATTATGTTCGTTATGAGCGCACGTTTGTTTTCTCTTTTATTTTTATTGTACACAGGTATTGGTGTTTTATTCGTGCAGCTTTTAGTGTTTATATTATTTCTCAGCGCGGTTTTTTTCTTTTATTTATAATACCGTGTTTTGCCCCCTTTAACCTCAATGACAGCTTGAAGTCTTTTGTGGTATTTGTGGATGAGGCTCTTTATCTTTTCAGATGGTAAAGCTGCCCATTTCTCTTGGCAAAAAGTCTCCAGTTCCTGTAAATTCTTGGGCTGTCTTGCATGAACTGCATGTTTGAGATCTCCCCAGAGTGGCTCAATGATATTGAGGTCAGGAGACTGAGATGACCACTCCAGAACCTTCACTTATTCTGCTGTAGCCAATGACAGGTCAACTTGGCCTTGTGTTTTGGATCATTGTCATGTTGGAATGTCCAAGTACGTCCCATGCACAGCTTCCTGGCTGATGAATGCAAATGTTCCTCCAGTATTTTTTGATAACATACTGCATTCATCTTGCCATCAGTTTTGACCAAATTTCCTGTGCCTTTGTAGCTTACACATCCCCAAAACATCAGCGATCCACCTCCGTGTTTCACAGTAGGAATGGTGTACCTTTCATCATAAGCCTTGTTAACTCCTCTCCAAATGTAGTAAGTAAGTTCGACTCAAACATCAGGCATTCACTCGTACGCCGAATACCAAACATTATTGGGCGTTCGTGGGAAATTTGAGTGCCCGCAGAATGCGCCATAATGAACGGCGAGACCGTCAATGCACTGCGAGATCTGAGGATGCGTTGTTGATGAGGACAAGGGCCTCATCCCCACAACCCTTGCCCAGTGGTTGTGGGGGTCTGTGGGCGGGGGGCTTATCGGAATCTGGAAGCCCCCTTTAGCAAGGGGGCCCCCAGATCCTGCCCCCCATGTGAATGGGTATCGGGTACATTGTACCCCTACATATTCACCAAAAAAAGTGTCAAAATGGTAAAAATGACTGTAGACAATTTGGGACAAGTCCTTTATTAAAAAATTAAAAATAAAAAGTGTCCTACAATGTTCATTCATCTTCGATCACAGCGTCCGACGGACAGAGAAGAAAAAAAAACTGAAAAAACTCTGCCTCCATGGGTGGCTCCCGCTGACTGCAGGCTTTCTGCATCGACAGCTATTATATACGTGAGGTCGGGGCAACCCGGTGATATAAGCGGGTGGCCCCGCCCCCCTCTGAAGTTATGTGACATCACATTCAGGAGGGGGGGCACTCTCTCGTCTCCTCCCCTTTCCTGCGGCCTGCCAGGTTGCGTGCTCGGATAAGGGTTTGGTATCGATTTTGGGGGGACACCCACACAATTTTTAAAAAAATTTTGGTACGGGGTTCCCCTTAATATTCATACCAGATCCAAACAGCCTGGTAATGGACTGGGGGGGGACCAATGACATTTTTCTTTAATGATTTTTATCTATATTGCCGGGATCTGGCAATACATTACAGCTGTGAGCAGTTTTAAATGGCATTTTTTTTCTTTAGAAATGTAATTTTGCTGTGGTATTGTTCTAAACACGGGAACAATGCGCTACTTTACAGGCATACTAAGGACACCCCCCAGGCATGATATTTAAAACAAATATTTCATTTTTATTGTTGCACTTTAAGCATTATTAAAATCATTGCTCATAAAAAACAGCTGTTTTTAAACTTTTTTTGCATTGATTCATGTCCCCTGGGGCAGAACTCGGATCCCCAAATACTTTTTATGGCAATTCCTTGCATATAAGCCCTTAAAATGAGCACTTTTGATTTTTCATGTTCGAGTCCCATAGACTTTAACGGTGTTCGCGCAAATTTTTTGCCTGTTCACATGTTCTGGTGCAAACTGAACCGGGGGGTGTTCGATCATAGCTTCCTTTGACCTTACTGTATAAAGTGCTGTGGAAAAAATGTCAACTTTACCCTAGAATACACTAGAATACAATAGAATAAATGAGCACAGAAAATATATTAAAATGGTTTTAAACATCTGAAATGAAAAATTAACAAAACATATCCTACCATAGGGTGTACTAGCTTCAGACAGCTGGGGGAGGATGGGCGGCAGTGCTGTCCACGCTACCTCTAGATCCAAAGCAGCCATCAAAACAGCACACGGTGCTAGCTGCATTGGGTCCCTTTGGGAACAGGATAAAAATCTAATTGATAAAGTGAGACTTCTTCTTAAAAACGCCCTTTTGTGTTGTTATATAACGATGGCATTGTATTATCCTTGCATTTTTGTTGCTCTTTTACACCAATTTTTGTTGTTGAACTGTTTTTCCTTGTATTTCCCATTCACCGTAGGGTTTTGTGTCTGAATAATAAATAAAAGAACACAGCACAATTGTCTGCAAAAGATTTTGTGGAGATGCTGTAAAGAGTTCTATATAAAAATAACCTCACCGAACAATACTTTTATCTACCTTAAGTTCATACATTGTAAGAAGTACTGAGTGACACAAAAGTGAAAAAGATGAATTAACTTGGAAGCCTTCAAGTGGTCTCTGATATTTTACTCATGATACACGGTGTCCTTAAGGTTAAACTAAATGACAGTTTTATGAAATAGAATGTAGAGCCTCTGTAGAGCCTCAACCAGAAGCCGCTCCTTTTGTAACTCTTGGGTGAGGCGACATCAACCCAGAAGGTTGAACATTTCAACATTTCGTCTCTCTTTTTTTTTTCTAAATGGCCATAAAATTTGAAATGAAAGAAATCTATTTATAACTCTATATTTATATAGAAGCAACATTTTACATTTCACAGGACAGGTATGGCAGGTTCATTCTTATCTGTCCCTGTCCCGGAGGAGTATAAAATGTAACAGATTCTACCAATACAGGCATTTAGGTAAGGATTCTTTGGCCTTAACAGGATTTACCTGGAAAGTGGAGGAAAACTCACACAAAAAAGCATTTAAAATCTATGCAAATGCTGTGGGTCATGGGTAAGCATTGCTGATTGGAAAGCAATAGCTCTGGCTCAGTAAGGGCATGTCAGACCACTGCAGAGGTCACTGCAGAGACCTGGAGACTATTTGTAGCTAAATGTCAGGGGGGTGGCTGATTTCCAACTAAAGATGCACCATTGGTGGATAAACCAACGGTTCGAGCTTGACAAGTTATTGTTTTGTTTCTCATTGAGTGGATTTTTTTTTACTTTTAGGCCCTGTTAGGTCCTGTGTTTTTCAGCTTGTAAAATGCTCAGCTCTGAAGCTGAAAAAACGCCCAACAAGCAAAATCCCAATCATTTCAATGGCCCCTGTTCACATATGAGCGTTCTGTCACCTGAAGCAAAACCCCTGAAGCTTAAAAAAGCACATGAGCTTCTTTTTGGCAGATTACAAGCGTTTTTGGCCCCATAGACTTCAATGGAAAGGCTTGGCGTGATCAGAAAAACGCTCGTAAAACGCTGGTAGAACGCTCAAATAGCAGCTCACCACCTCTAATTTCCTCTACCTCTCCTCCCCCTAGTACTTTCTATTGGCTAAACAAAAATGCCTGATTTCTAAAATGCTTTAAAAAAGCTTGTAAAAAGCTGCAAAACATAAAAAAACCCTGAAAAAACGTCAGTAAATCAATATGCTCAGGGGTGAATGGAGCCTTAAAGGACGTTGAGCTTTGGGCCTCATGTACACAGGATGTTTTGCTATCTCTCTTGGAAGCCTTTCCTCCTGGCAGCAGCATTTTGTCAGAACACTTGACACCTGTAAACCCGTTTAACGCAATTAGGCATCTCAAGCACTTGAGTGTTAATCCATTTCATTGGATGGATGAAATTATTGGATGGATTATTATTCACAGGCAGAATAATAATTTATCCTATAGTTAGCATACATTTAGATGCGTTTACAAGCGTCAAGCATTTCTTCTGCCAAAACGCTGCTCCTGGATGCGCCGGTGTGTGTGTGTGTGGGGGGCGGGGTTCTGCCTCTAAACAACCCTACCTCTAAATTTCTGCATGGGCACATAGACTTACATTTAAAAGTGTTTAAAGGCAGAAAAAAGAAACACCAAATGCCCCCCAACAGACACGTTAAAAAATCTAGGCAGTCAGCTGGAGTGGTGGGAAAATAAAGAGAAGATGAGTATATCCTGATAATCAGCTGTGGTGGGGGAAGGGGGAGTCAAGTGTACCTGCTACTTTGCCCTACACAGGCAAATTAAAAGTTCAATTAATGCTAAAGTAGAGTTGCCTGCACTGACTTTTTAGATGACATGCATTACACTAGGTTTAAAGTGATACATCAAGAGAAGCTGGGACTTCAATTCTTGTTGATACAGAGCAATGAAGAGAAAGAAGACAATCATTCAAAAAGCTCACTGGCTCTAATTTCGTGGCACACATGCATTCAGGACAACCCTCCAATAGACACAAAGGAACCAAAAAAGAAGTACCAGACCAAATTTATAAAGAAGTTCAAATCAGCTTTATTGATTCACAAGCCACAAGCGTTGCAACAAACTAACACACACGAGCGGACTATCCAATGGACTTTCGGTGGACTTCCAATGGACTTTCCCAACGAACGGACTTGACTACACATGATCACACCAAAGTCCGACGGATTCGTACGTGATGATGTACGATCGGACTAAAATAAGGAAGTTGATAGCCAGTAGCCAATAGCTGCCCTAGCGTCAGTTTTTGTCCGTCGGACTAGCATACAGACGAGTGGACTTTTCGATAGGAACTGGGTCCGGTGGAGTTCCGACGTAAAGATTGGAAACATGTTCCAAATCTAAAGTCTGTCAGATTTTCGACCGAAAAAGTCAGCTGCAGGTCCGATGAAGCCCACATAAGGTTGAATTGTCCACCGGACTCGGTCCGTTGGACCAGTCCGGTCGAAAAGTCCGCTCGTGTGTACGCGGCATAAGTTGACTAACTGGTATAATTCTGCCCCATATGATTCCTTTGCCCGTAATACCATTGTCCCCGAAAGACAGTGCCTTTCTTGTGAATCATTAAAGCTGTTATGGACTCTTTAATGAATTTGGTCTTGAGCTCCTTCTTTTGGTGTAAAGCCCAACACCGGGAAATCTAAAGATTCTCTGCACTGCAAAAGTTAACTGCCTGTTTAGTCTAGAGCAGGGGTCTCCAAACTGTCTAAACAAAGGGCCAGTTTACTGGTCCAGTGCAGTCGCTGTAGATCTGAGGGGGACATGCAAGGAAAAAAAAAAAAACAGCGTTTTTGCTTGTACATGGTTGGATGATAAAATCAGCAGAGATTCCCCTAATTTCAGATCTTCCCCTCACTTCTACAGTGACTGCACTTACAAAAGCACTTGCAGTGCACGTGTAGTGCACAGTGGATTTGCCTTTAGTAAATAACCCCCAATGTCTCAGGTCAGAGGTAGTAAAAAATGACATAGCACCTGTGGACAGTACAAGGAGAAATATTGTCTCATCGTTGGTGCCAGTGGGAGGAATAGTGCCCCATCGTTGCTATCAGTGGAAAGAATTATGCCCCATTGTTGGCATCAATGAGAGGAATAGGGCTCCAGTGATAGTATCAGTGAGAAAGAAAGTGCCCCAACTTTGGTATTAGTGGGAAATAATGGGTAATAGTGTTACATCCTTTATATTAGTGAGAGGATTTATGTTCCAATGTTGGTGTTATTGGAAGGAATAGTGCCCAAGGGTAGGATAAAGGTAAGCAAAAAGCTGCATCTACCCCATGGACCATAGTTTGGAGACCACTGGTCTAGAGGAGAGTAAAAGCATTTTACTTACATAATGCTTTGCTCCCCAACAGACAACACTCTACAGCAGTCACCTGTTCCTCTGCATTTTCATATCAAATGCAGGACTATGAATCCTGTACTGATCTTTATGAAGACCTTTGACCAGAGGAACTTGGGGGGAGGGGGGTTGCTATACAGACCAATCAAGCAAAGTAAAGAAGCGTAGGTTTGGGTAAGTAAATCTTCTTTTCTATGCCCCCTCAAACTTAACTGAGCAGTTAACTCCAGAAATGTGGGCATACCCTTTTAAATGGTTTTAAGGTTTTCTGGAGTTGGACTTTATGCTCTGATTGCATTATGCTAGACCAGCCTTTCTTAGCCAGGGTTCCATGGAACACTAGGGTTCCTCCAGTGGTTGCATTGAGATTCCTTAGGCAATAACACAATTTCTGCCTCTCAGATAAGTAACCACTGTCACCATTTTTTTTTTTTAGCCTATGGGGGGGGGGGGGGGTCCAACTGGCCACAAATGTAGGGAGAATTCTTTCCAGTGACCATCATGCTGAGACTAAAAAGTTATATTAAAGGTTCCTCGTTCTTAAAAATGTTGAGAAATGCTGTGCTAGATTATACATTCCTGTCAGTTGCCATTAGGTTAGCATGACTTGAGTACCCAATTTTTTGTCAGCATGGAGGGGAAGGGATGAAATAATGGGAAGAAGTGTGGAAAAGCAGAAAGAAAGGTAATTAATTATAAATCACGATTTATCAAGCAGAAGATCTTAGAAATCTGAACATGCTCTTAATGTCACTTACTGGAAAGTCATCAATGGTGGCTTTCTGGTAGTGTTGTAGTTGATGCTTGGTTATCACTGTGTGACGGAGAAATCACTCAAGTTATCCCTCCTTCTCCAAATTAGTCTCCTTAATTGTCATTACTCAATAGCTGTCTGGCTCTGTTTTCACAATGCATTTTAACTGAGTGTTATGTGTCTCATCTGTCGTAAACATACAGCTTTCCCCCCTTTTCTATTGATGAGGATCCCCAAGTGACCAATGATTTATATGCCTGAGATGTTTTACTAACAGACAGTTGGGCTATCAGTATGATATGAGGTTGACTAGTAATACAGTTATATTACTGCATCTGTCTAACGCTGGCAATTACACACTGTAAAGCAGAATCCTCCACATTCATCCTGAAACGTCTATCAAAGCTGACCTTATCTTGTCTGCTTGAATATTATCAGTAGCATATGCGTCTACCTTTTTACATGATAATGCATCAAGCTGTTCTCTTCAGAAGCGCTACACTTTCAAACACACTCTATCTAACAAGTCTCTTTAATGGAAAGAGAGAGTGAGAAAAAAAAATCTGCCTAAAATTATTCTGTGGTTACTTAGTCAGACGCGCTGATGTTTTGTGATGTAAGCAGCTGTCCAAAATCCTCTATCTTAAATTATCCCATAATCATAAAAATCGACTATAATCATAAAAGAATATATTTTGGTGTGCTGTTCCGTCATTTGCATACTGGAATGGAGGAGCAGTGCCATTTTAGCTTTATTGATTTCCATTGGGGATCCACTGTAGATCGAAATTGCTAGCGCATTCTACAATAAAAAGAAGAAACACGTTTTGGTCATTATAATACAGTTATGGGTGTGTTAGACAGAGGCCTGGTGTTTGCATCTGCAAAAGAGCTTAATAAACAAGAGAGACAGTTTTATAAAGCCAACTGGCAGATGTGGAGCGGAGCTGTAAAACCAATACAAAATGGTGATTTACGTGGGGGGATATTGGTCTACTGTGCTCTATAATATGAACTAAAAAAGAGTATATATATTTATTAATTTTTATTTCAGGTACTTATATAGCACCATAAATTTATGCAGCGCTTTACATATACATTGTACATTCACATATATCCACACAAGACAGAATAAATTCATGCAGAATCCCAGTGCCAGCTTTTTATTTTTTTTATCATTATCCTTTTATTCAGTTTCAAAGAAAAAATGAAATACAAAACAGAGCCTAATGGGCATACCCAGGCCCAATGTAATACATAAATACATAAGCAAACCCGGCACTAATAAGGCCTCATGCCCATGAACGCCCCCCCCCCTTTCCTGACCTGCCGGGCTGCGTGCTCAGATGAGGGTCTGGTATGGATCTTGGGGGGGGACCTCACACAAAATTTTGGCGGGGTTCCCCTTCAAGATTCTTAGCACACAGATCATCTTGATCTGACTTCTGGTGCAACTTCTATTCAAATCAATGGGCTCCCATAGGGAACCATTGAATTTGAATAGAGACAGAGAAACGCAGCCGAAAGCTAGCGCGGCTAAATGTGCATTGACGCCAATGCAAAACATGGATAAAATCGAGTTTTTAACGCAGCTTTTTTCCTGTCATCGGTACTAGCTTTACAGCTCATTTTTTAAAACACCCGTGTGTATGAGGCCTTATGCCCCGTACACACGGTCGGATTTTCCAATGGAAAATGTGTGATAGGACCTTGTTGTTGGAAATTCCGACCGTGTGTAGGCTCCATCACACATTTTCCATCAGATTTTCCGACACACAAAGTTTGAGAGCAGGATATAAAATTTTCCGACAACAAAATCCGTTGTCGGAAATTCCGATCGTGTGTACACAAATCCGACGGACAAAGTGCCACGCATGCTCAGAATAAATAAAGAGATGAAAGCTATTGGCCACTGCCCCGTTTATAGTCCCAACGTACGTGTTTTACGTCACCGCGTTTAGAACGATTGGATTTTCCAACAACTTTGTGTGACCGTGTGTATGCAAGTCAAGTTTGAGCCAACATCCGTCGGAAAAAATCCTAGGATTTTGTTGTCGGAATGTCCGAACAAAGTTCGACCGTGTGTAAAGGGCATAACAGTTAAAAGGTGTATGCTACCTACTATTTAACCAACATTAATGATTAAATACCTTTATTTTATCTTAAATGGAGACTTGACCCATTCACTTAAGCCTGCCGCAGGGGTACCCGGTCACTTCATGGGGCCGTGTAGAACCCCACTACACATCCACACCTGCGCTAGCCCCCATTTCTAGATTCCATTTCTACATTCTTCTCTACCAAATTGTTCCCTTATTCTTTCTCCTCTCATTTAAAACCAAAGGTGCAACAGTTCAGCCCTTTCCCTTTCCATCGCTCTCTTCCCCCTCATCACCCATTTCCCCCTAGGCTACATTTTTAATTTTCCCATATCATTAAATATCACTTACCCCAGTTGACCTATGATGCAAGTTTTTTATTTTAACCCACTTCCCACCCAACCTTCGGCGCCCCATTAACTGGGCTATTACACCCGGAAGGTGGGAAGGTCTGTCTGATCATGTGACCGCTGTGATTGGCTGTTACAGTTGTAACATGAGTGAGAGCTGCCAGCTCTTCACCATTTTTAGAGACCACTGAAGAGAAAGGAAGGAGAGATGCCTAGTGCCGCACATCCATGGAATCCTATAGTGGTGAGAGTGACAACCTTAGCCTGGGCACCCGCCAGGCTACGCCCCTAACACGTTTCGCTCAGCCCCCTGGAGCTTAGTCATGGGGCCATGACTAAGGTTCCGGGGCAGAGCCAAGCACATTGGGGGCGTGGCCTGGTGGGAGCCCAGACTGAAGTTGCCACTCTCACCACTATACTACTCTGTGGATGTGCAGCACTAGGGATCTCTCCTTCCTTTCACAGGAACTGGGACGAGCTCCATCCCTCTCCCGCAATGGATGCAGAGTCACTTTTGCTATTGCCAATGCTGACCAAGCCTGAGCGGCTCACCAATCTTTCATGGATTACTAGAGGCCAGGAGCTGTCTTTGACAACTTAGCCCCAAAACTCTGGAATTTGCTCCAAAACATCTGGAATTCACTTCCAAAGAACATCAGAGAGTCGTCTTCTTTAAACTCATTCAGACCAAATCTAAAAACGTGTTTCTTTAGACAAACTTTCACCTAATTTTCCCTTTTTTCCTTTGATTTGTCCTCTTTGTAAAGAGCTTTGAGAAGTTACCTTTAAATGTGCTATATAAAATAACATTTATTATTATTATTAGTAGTAGGAGTAGTAGGGATGAGCCCGATGTTCGCCTGTTTACTGAACAGCGAACAATATGTTTCGCAGCAAATTCGAAAGCTGCCGGAACACCTTTAAGTCTATGGGACAAACATGAAAAATCAAAAGTGCTAATTGGGAGTCCATGGAGGCGGATCGGTTGTGGCTTTTTTTTTTTTTTTTTTTCGGTCAGTCAGGCGGCGTGATAGAAGAAGATGAATGAACATCGCTGGACATTTTTATTTCTTAATTTTTTAATAAAGGACTTGTCCCAAGCTGTCTCTTGTCTTTTTTACCATTTTGACACTTTTTCTGTGAAATGGTAGGGGTACGATGTACCCCATTACCAATTCACACAGGGGGGGGGGACTGGGATCTGGGGGTCCCCTTGTTAAAGGGGGCTTCCAGATTCCGATAAGTACCCCCACCTACACACCCCTGCAACCATTGGGCAAGGGTTGTGGGGATGAGGCCCTTGTCCCCATCAACATGGAGACAAGGCGCTTTGGGGTGAGACCCCAAAGCACCCTCCCCATGTTGAGGGCATGTGGCCTGGTACGGTTCGGGGGGGGCGCTCTCTCGTCCCTCCTCCTTTTTTCCTGCCAGGTTGTGTGCTCGGATAAGGGTCTGGTATGGATTTTGGGGGGACCCCTACGCCATTTTTTAAAATTTTGGTGCGGGGTTCCCCTTAAAATTAGGTCTGGTATGGATTTTGGATGGACCCCTACGCCATTTTTTTTTTTAATTTGGCGCAGGGTTCCCCTTAATTTCCATATCAGACCTGAAGGGCCTGGTATGGATTTTAGGCGGACCCCCATGCAATTTTTTTTTCATTTTGGTTCAGGGTTCCCCTTAATATTCATACCAGACCCAAAGGGCCTGGGAATAGACGGGGGGAGGGATCCCATGCTCTTTTTTTCAATGAGTTTTATCTATATTTCCAATACCCGACAATTCATTACAGCCGCGATCAGTTTTAAATGACAATTTTTCCTTTAGAAATGTCATTTTGCTGTGGTACTGTTCTAAACACGGGAAAAATTTGCCGCTTTGCAGGCATACTATAGACACCCCCAGGCACAATATTTAAAGGAACATTTCATTTTTATTGTTTCACTTTAAGCATTAAAAAAAACACTGCTCTTGAAAAAACGGCCGTTTAAAAAAAAAAAATTTGCATTGACTCATGTCCCATGGGGCAGGACCCAGGTCCCAAACACTTTTTATGACAATAACTTGAATATAAGCCTTTAAAATTAGCACTTTTGATTTTTCATGTTCGTGTCCCATAGACTTTAACAGTGTTTGTGTGTTCTGCCAAATTTTTTACCTGTTCGCATGTTCTGCCATGAACCGAACAGGAGAGTGTTCGGCTCATCCCAAATTATTAGTCACTGGGTTGGGAGTGTGCAGTGAGCATGTTCCTAGCACAGAAATCTCTGCTGACCATAGGTGTATATGTGCAGTGTGGGCATTCAAGCCTGCCATCTTTAGCACTGCACATATGCATTACATGGGCAGCAACAGGTTAAAGTAAACCTGTGCTATGCCCATTCTGAACAATGCAACAGGTTTGCTTTAAAGTTGACTACCATACAGATATAAAATACATGAGTTATTGCAGCTCTGTATTTATTAGATGCATTTTCAAACAGTGGAGCTACCTAAATATGCAAAAAAACAAAGAGGGCACTTCTAAGTGCAGTATGTAGGATCAATTTATTTATGAAAAGTAAATAAACCACTCACATGTGGTAGAATAAAAAGCGCATATCATCAGCTCTGTTGCAGTCATCCAAAAACCCCAGCAGTGCCCCATCTTTGCACTGCCTGGGTTTCTGGATGGCAACAACAGAGCTTTTGATATGTGCTTTTTATTCTACTACATGTGAGTGGTTTATTTGCTTCACATTATTAAATTGATCATACGTACTGCACTTAGAAGTGCCCTCTTTGTTTCTTTGCATTGCTACAGATATTCCTTCTATCTGCTGTGAAGCTGCATGGAGTCTTATTGAAGCCAGCTGAGCCTATCCATTATATAGCCTATGTGGTCATCACTCATCATGCAGCAACACAGGTACTCAGCATTGGACTCAGAAGCTGAGGGGGGGGGGGGGGATTACTGTAGTAGCAGTATCTACTGTAGTAATTTCTAGCTACCAGGAGGATCCCACAAGTACATGTGACTATGGAAGAATCTCCATACCGTAACGTCAAGGTTTTTTACCTTCATGCATTCTATGCATAGAAGTAGAAAGCTTTCTGTGTGCAATGCCCCCCAGCCCCCCCAATTCTCTCCTAAGCTCCCTCTTGATCCAGCGATGTGAACAAGAGCTGAGCTTCTCCCGAGTCTCTCATTCATGATTGGCTGAGACAGCAGTGGGAGCCATTGGCTCCAGCTACTGTCAATCACAGCCAGTGAGCCAATGAGGAGAGAGCAGGGGCAGGACCGAACTGTGGCTCTATGTGTCTTATAGATGCACTGAGCAGGGCTCGGGAACGAGAAAGCACCAGTGCCCTCAGAACAAGCAGCTTGCTATTGGGGGCACTGGCTGAAGAAGAGTATCCAGGAGCATTGGCGGGGGACCCAAAAAGAAAAAGGATCTGAGCTGCTCTGTGCAAAACCACTGCACAGAGTAGATAAGTATGACATGTTTGTTATTTTTTTTAAATGAACCTTTAAGGATAGATAAGAGACATAGCAACATCAATCAAGTCTTCTTCAGAAAGAGGAGTGAGGCTCCATGGCTTGGGAAAGGAGGAAGTTGACCCCCACCCTTGGACATATTAAAGATATGAGAACTAGGTAATGATTCATGCCACTAGCATCTATTCATAATCAGAACATCTCCAATGTAGACTTTAAAAACTCTGGTAGCTGGTGACCAAAACCTTTCTTTTTTGCCAAAGAAGAACACAGCACATTCACCTCTAAAAAATTCCATTGCTGTTATTTTGCTAACAATGGTCTGCTTACAAAGACGAGAATGAAAGACTCCATTCAGTGGCTGCTATTTGAACATTATTTACAATCATTTAATCCACGTTGCGGAGGAATCGTAGATTCTCTTTCTGATTTGTATGGAAAGGTAATTTCAATTTTCCAGACTATTAGCTTTTCTTTTCTTCCTAACTGCCATATTTGTTATCATTCACAACAGAATGATGCTTTCAGCCTTTAGCACAGGGAAAAAAAAAAAAAAAGTTTGAAAAATAAAATAACTCTCTGCTGTTTTCTGCTACATCGTTTAACATTAACCAGCTATTTTAAGAGGAATAGAGTTTTACTTGTCAGCTCTCACATGAATATTTCAACAGAGCGCTTATATGTGTTTTCTGAGTGTAACAATTTGATATCATTACCCAGTGTAATAATATTGTTAAACACCGGCAGAAAATTTACTCTGTCTTCCCAAAAAAAGTGTTAGAAGTCAAGAGGATGTATAAGTTTGATGTCTAAAAGTAGTTACAATCTTGTTTAAAAATTCTGGAAGCCAGAGATGTTCACGCAGCAGTACTCAGCAGAATATAAACTGTAGAAGATTTTGGGGTACGTTTGGGGTTTTGTGCAGTTTTGTAGAAGAGTTCCAGCCAAACAGCTAAGGCTAGCCATACAAGAATAAGCTTCTCTTATTCAGCCGATGGTTAGAGCGTGAGAAATCTTATCCACGCTAAACATCATGGGTGGAGAGATTTTCTCTGCCAGTTTTTGTATTAAGGGGGCACTCACAATGGGCACAGTTGAACTGGTCCATGCTTGAGTTTGATTGTTCCCCCTCCCCAATTCCCCAGGGGTCTGTACTGACACTGGGCTATGACAAAATGTTCTTGGGTACACTTACATCATCACTTGACTGAGCACAGAAGCATGGATCAATATGGTCTAGCAGAAGAAAGAAACACTTCCTGCACTTAAAGTGGAGTTCCACCCACTTTTACAACTCTTCAGCATCCCTCACTAAACTGTGCACTGTAATCGAATTGGATATTTAAAAAAAAAAATTCTCAGAACCTACTGTATATCTGCTGTATTCATTTTTCACTTCCTCCTCCCTGGCCGTGGCCCATCGCATCATTTCCTGTTTGCAATGCCTACTGGGAAGGGGCAGCAACTTCCTCTGACACTGCCGTTGCTATGGAAACCGGACCTGAAACCTATTACACTGCTTGTGCTGCACTGAGCATGTGCGAGATCTGCAAGGATGAGATCCAGGAAGAAATATAGTTTGGCTTCAGATGCCCACACTTAAGGTGGCCACGGCCTGCTGTAAGTTTATAAAATAACAAACTACTGCTATAAACTAACAAAACACACCTTAGTTTACAGACTAACTTCATTAGAATACATTAAGCTGTGTATTATAGGGGTATTTTTATTTAAAAAGTACAATTTCGGCCGGAACACCACTTTAAGAGTGATGTCCTGGCACTAATGTACCTTTACTCTTCCACAGTTCAAACATATATGTGTTTGCAAGACTTTACAGCCCACTTAGGACTGGGGGGAGCCCAAATACAACACTGAAAAAACAAAAGAAGAGGGCACACCAGCCTTGCACATTATCTTTACAAATCCTTTTATTCAAGTGTTAAAAAATATGTATACTAATAAACAACAAGATATATCAAGCTCGCCGATATCAACAGTGATCCATATCACCCGATCCACTGCACGCATTTCACTCTAGGGAAGACACCTTCTGGACATAAATGGCTGATGTATTTTGAGGGAGATCCTCTCTTTATCAGAGGGTTGGCTCTAATGAAGAGGGGATCTCCTTCAAAACACGTCAGCCAGTCCACTAGGTATCTTCCCTAGACTGAAAATTGGTACAATGGATCGGGTGATGTGATTCACTGTTGATATCAAAACTCAATACAAGAAACCTGGCTGCTAAACATGTAGCACATCCAAAGATAATCTATACCCAGAACCAAAAATTGTGATCGGACTTTACTGGTACAAATGGGACAAACAAGTCAGTAAAAAAAATATACAAAAGTTTATTACAAATAAAATCACAAATTAAAAGAACTTTCTACAATCCAGGCTCCGTAGAACAAGAAATCATAATTACTACTCTATTATTACTCTACTTATTCTATAAGCCCCAAAAAAAAACATTCCAAGAGATCAAAGGTCGATGCATTTCCTTTTCTTTGCTTCCTCAGGACCTTATATTGCTTGGATGTAGGGGTTAGTAGCCTGTCTAGAAAAGTACACACAAGATCAGTACATCATATACGTGCAAACAAAAAATAAAATGCGTCGACCTCTGATCTCTTGGAATGTTCTTTTTGGGTTTATAGAATAATTGAGTAGTAATTACAGTTTCCTGTTGGTTCTACTTCTTCAGAGCCTGGATTGTGGATTGTTTTTGTTCATTTGTGATTTTATCTGTAATAAACTTTTGTATATATTTTTTACTGACTTGTTTGTTCCATTTGTACCAGTAAAGTCCGATCACAATTTTTGGTTCTTGGCACTGTTGATATCGATTAACTTGATATTTCTTGCTGTTTGTGAGTAGACATCTTTTTTAACACTTGAATAAAAGGATTAATAAAGGTAATGCCAAGGGCTTGTTTGCCCTCTTCTTTTGACTTTTCAGTGTTGTATTGTGGCTCCCCCCCGAGTCCTAAGTGGGCTGCAATATCTTGCAAACACATATATGTTTGAACTGTGGAAGAGTAAAGGTCCATTAGTGCCGGGACATCACTCTTGTGTGCAGGAAGTGTTTCTTTTTTCTGCTATACCATATTAATCCTTGCTTCTGTGCTCAGTCATCTATGGAGAATTCTGTGCTCAAGCACAGTTTGTGTTCAAACAGATGCAAACTGTACTGGACCACAAATGAACCATGCTGGGGACCAACTCTCTCAAGTGGTATCAAGCCCAGACTGTTTAACCATTCCCATGTATGGTTTGGAGAATTCCAACAAACAGGACCAATGGCGTGAACTGTACCCGGGCATGCGTAAAAATACAAGTGTGAATGCACCCTTAGACAGCCACAGTATCAGCACTTGTCTGAATACCCAAACAGTGACTATATCTAGTAGGGTGCAGTCACTGTTTAGCTGACAATTTTTCACCTGTCTCTATTAATATTTCCACTGAAGTTTGTTGAGCTGGGTGGTGCCAACAGAGCTACCCATGGCTCAAATTTCGGTAGGAATTTACAAAAATTCAAGTCGATATGGCCAGCTTTAGGGCTCATGCATGGTTAAACACCATCCAGAAGGAGCATATTATTGTACAGGGAGTCACAGGTATTTGCATACAGGCCAGCATCCTATACAATTCAGTGACAGGCTGGCAGATGCAGTGGCTGTATGGATGTACCACACACCGGAGGGAATGAGAGGCCCCGAATGCACTTGTGTCTCTCAGGTGCAGAAAATATGCTTGGCAGTGTATAGTCCCCTGCACCCATGTGCATGAGCCCCTAGAGTAAATGTATAGCCATGGGAAGGAAAAGATAAAACCCTGATTATTTTTTGTTGATTGTCGCATTGGGGACATTTTCCTTTACTCCTTGACATTGAGATGTAGTAGGAAGTTAGGAGAAATCTCTCCAAAGTGTGGGGAATCCCCCTTTGAGACAACCGCCATAGTGAAAAAAATCTGGTGAAAAAAATTTACAATTTTGGATTTCCAGTTTTATTTAGATATTTCTCTTTTTGTTTCAGTGGCAGTGGTCACTAGCATGATTAGAAGGGGGTCAGTCTAGAGTGGAGATATAGCCGATAATAAAGCTTACTTGTCAAATATTCAAACCCCTCCATACTAAAAAAAAGTTTTGACTGTGACTGGAGGAGGTGCAGATGAACCCTACAATATCCCCTCCTCCAGTCATAGGGAGCCTAGCATTCACTGAATGTAAGGCATTTTATGAATGAAGGGGGTTCCCAGTAAGCGACCCAAAGTGATTGGTGTACTTCATATGGATCTACAAGTCTTGGTGCCAACAGGAGTCTGCTGTCTGTGTAAAAGTAAGATATGGAACAAAATCTACAGCAGACAGAAATGGAGCACACATCATTAGAGATAACTTAATTTTACTGTGCCAAGGGATAAAACGTTCATTTTTGGCCATACAACAGCCTGAATCTACAAACTAAAAGTACCCTGTAGCATGCACAAATAATTTCCCAATACTCACTTACTTTAATGATTGCACTTTGCCTTTAAAGCAAACAGCATGACCAGTCATTAATTTTATTAGGAAAAAAAAGTGCTTTCACATATATTTAAATTTTTCTAATTAAAATTGTCTGTTATTTATTGAATACACAATCAATTGTAGTTCATTAGCTAATAATGCAGGAAGCAACCCATTAAACACCTCCATGAAGTGATTTGGCAGGGAGAAAGAAAGCAATTAGGTTACATTTGTGGCAAACAAATTTGACACATTCATCAGAGCCAATAAATGTCTGACACCACTGAGAGGATGGAAGAATCTGACTGACAAATCGAGGACATCTGCAGAAGACGCGTTTCACTTCATTTTTTTGTTTTTCTGTGTCACTTTCAATCCAAGAGCAGAAAGTAACTTGTTTTGATGAGAAAAGTCTGCGTAATGAACATAAATACCAAGCAGGGTGCACCACATGACACGTTGCATCCAAATTCGATATATTTCTAATGAAGCTTTCTGTGGAAAAATCTGCAAAATGAGTTCCTAATTGACGACTGAATACATGTTATCTGCCCCTCTACAAAACAGTATGATGAACTTCTAAGCAGCGGGAATTATCTGCAATAGAGGTGGAATTGTCACAAATTGTTGATCAGCTGCGCATAAACTGAACAGCTGCTGGACGTCAATTTATATGATAATCCAACATGTCAAGTTGAATCAGTTCCCGGTTTGATATTTTATACATGTGGCATGGTGACAACATATCTAAGTAGTAAGTTTCTATGCCCTAAGAAGGCAACAAGTTCTCCAAAAGCTTGCAATGTAATATTTTTGTATAGCTTGGAGCATACCTCCAACTTTCTGAGATGAGAAAGATGGACATCTTCTAGTATATATTTAGGCAATGTATGCAGCCCTACCGTGCTTCCAATTATTGTAGACCATTATGAATGTATATGCAAAAATAATTGGTTATACCCAGAACTGTTTTCCACCATGCCTTTTCCTTTATCCTGGCTCTTCAAAAAATCAAACAAGATCAGTAAGAGATAAGATGAAGTTTTAGTGCAAAATATTCCCTTTTGTAACACTGAACCGCCTCTCCGCTAATCAGGTGCTCAGGTCTGTTACCCATCACCGGTTTGGCTGAAACGACAGGCGCTGTGATTGGACGCCTATCAGGCGTCCAATTATAGGAGAGGATGGGAGGAGAGGACAGGAGAAGACATCGAGGACATGGAGGAGCATGGAGGACACAGTGGCAGAATTTGATGGGCAGAGTGGGAGCATTTGATGGGCACAGTGGCAGAATTTGATGGGCACAGTGGCAGCATTCGATAGGCACAGTGGAAGCATTTGATGGGCACAGTGGGAGCATTTGATGGCACGGGGGCAGCATTTGATGGGCACAGTGGGAGCATTTGATGGCACAGTGGGAGCATTTGATGGCACAGTGGGAGCATTTGATGGGCACAGTGGCAGCATTTGATGGCACAGCGGCAGCATTTGATGGGCACAGTGGCAGCATTTAATGGGCACAGTGGCAGCGTTTGATGGCACAGTGGCATAGTTTGATGGGCACAATGGGAGCATTTGATGGGCACAGTGGCAGCATTCAATTGGCACAGTAGGAGCATTTGATGGGCACAGTGGAAGCATTTAATGGCACAGTGGGAGCATTTAATGGGCACAGTGGCAGCATTTGATGGCACAGTGGCAGCATTCGATGGGCACAGTGGCAGTGTTTGATAGGCGCAGTGGCAGCGTTTGATGGCACAGTGGCTGTGTTTGATGGCACAGTGGCAGTGTTTGATAGGCACAGTGGCAGCGTTTGATAGCACAGTGGCTGTGTTTGATGGCACAGTGGCAGTGTTTGATGGCACAGTGGCAGTGTTTGATAGGCACAGTGGCAGCGTTTGATGGCACAGTGGCAGCGTTTGATGGCACAGTGGCAGCGTTTGATAGCACAGTGGCTGTGTTTGATGGCACAGTGGCAGTGTTTGATGGGCACAGTGAGGCTGAAATTGATGGGTTTTTTTCTGAATTTTTCAGTTTGTTTGCGGCCCCCAAAAATTTTGAGCACCAGCCGCCACAGCTGTAGCTGCAAAAAAATACAAAACGCAGCAAAATCCTGCCGCAGTTTTGCTACATTTTGCATTTTCCCATGGCCGGTGGTCATAACGTTCCTACCCTGAATGTGATTCTTACATGTTCAGGAGAGGGAGGTTGAGGGAGATCGAACGTCACGTAACCACAGCAGCTCCTAAACTCTGATAAAAGCCTATCTGTACATTGACACATAGGCTTTTATGGAGTTGAGTTTAGGAGCTTTGGAAAAAAAAAACGCCAAAAGCTCCTAAACTAAATTAATGGACATACAGAGACAGCTTCGGAGTGCCCCTATTTCAAGCTGCTTTGGGGACCTTAGGCAAGAAGAAGGAGCCTGGAGCACCGGTGGGGGACTTGAGAAGAGGAGGGTCAGGGCTGTTCTATACAAAACCATTGCATATAGTAGGTAAGTAAGTATATGTTTGATATTTATTAAAAAATCACTTTAATGAGTTACATAAGAAAATAAAACACTTAGCAGAAATTGAGTCTTCTGGATAAGCCAAGGCACCCTTAGTGGCTTATTTCAGCACTGGGCATTGACCTCAGGTTTACACTATTTACTAGAGTAGTCCTGATAAAAAAATATTTGAATGTTGCCCCTATAATGTATATAAAGCTGGCCATTCATTTAAAGATCTCTGGGCTGAAGGAGAATAATCAATAGATTCCCCCATCTACACCAAAAAGCATGGATGTATGAATCTCCCACTGCTGGCTATTGTGTTCTAACAGCTCACACCCACAGCTGTCAGAATACCCAAAAGCCGCGTACACGCGATCGGACTTTCCGACGGGAAATGTTCGATGTCAGGCTGTTGGCGGTAAGTCCAACCGTGTGTATGCTCCATCGGGCAATTGTTGTCGGACAAATGTTGGCTAGCAGGTTCTCAAATTTTCCGCGGACAAATGTGTGTTGTCGGATTGTCCAAGCGTGTGTACACAAGTCCGTCGGACAAAAGTCCAAAGTACAAACACGCATGCTCGGAAGCAGAAGCGGTCGGTCTTGTAAACTAGCATTTGTAATGGAGAATTAACATTCGTGACGTGGCAAATTATGAAATCTCGAAATGCAACGCACAATTCTCTTCTTCTTTAATGGGATAATAATGAAGCTGCTTTGCTGGTGATACTGATGGAGTTATTGCAAACACATTTTCAGAGGCTTTTTTTTTCTAGTGATATCAGGAATAATATCATTATGTTTTTTTTTATACGGGCAAGTTACCACAATACTAGTTACACTTTTGTAGTTTTTAAGATCAAAGATACAATTATGTTGGTGTCCCTTGTTAATTTTACATTGTATTTTTTTAAATGTAACTGTCTACTCCCAAACTGTCATTTGAAGTAAAACACATAGTCAAGTATTATTCTCCACAATTTTTTTTATTGTGCATTAAAAAAATAAAAAAAATAAAATTAGATGTGCTATCTGCCAATAGAACTTAACCAAAAAGTGCATTCTATGCATCCAAAAATATAGAAAATATACCAAATCAAATCATTATTCAACCAAAAAAATAATGTCAAAGCAATAACTCCAAGGCCGATAATATGTTATGTTATCTCCTCCGATTCCGCAACATGTCTGGTTGGCGAACGGCCGTTCAGAAATGAACTGAAAAGCGCAAAATGAAAAACATGAACTGAAAAGCGCTAAATTAAAATTGCGAAAAGAAAATCAAAAATCAACACTCACCAAACATCTACTAATACAAAATTAGCAGAAGGAGCCCAAAGGGTGGTGCTAAAGAGCTGAAAAACCACGTAGTACGTCTAGTACGTCACTACGTTCGTAATTGTTGGCCAACAATTGTGTGGCCGAGTGTATGCAAGACAAGTTTGGGCCAACGCCCTTCGGACAACATTTCACGGATTTTGTTGGCCAACAATCCGATCGTGTGTACGAGGCATAACAGTGACTGCAGATTACCACAAGATTCCTTGCTTGTGATTGGGGATACTTGGCAATGTGAGATTCACTAAGCTCTGTGGAACATTCCCTCGCCAAGTTCAACTTCCCTCGTAGAGTGAACAGCCTATTTGCCTTTAGTAAATCAACCTCTAAAAACCCACAATCTATCGAAACCAGAGGATTAGCTTCACATCCAGGAGTAGAGTACTTTTTTTTAGGGAGTACAGTAGTGTTCAAGCCATGTCTTTTTTTCCTGAATAGTGAGTTTAAAAGGCATCTACGCTGGCCCTTATCTAAAACAGTTTCAAAAGAGTCCCAAAAAAAAGTATCTTCCAAATTTTACATTTTTACCATATAAGCCTAACAAAAGCTGTCACTGAAGTACTGTCAGTTGTCCAAGAAAAAATTTGTGGAAACTTTCACATTAAAGCTCAGCACTTTTCTTTGCTAACCTTATAACTTTAACTGTTCATTTTGTGATAATAGCCTTTATTTTGAGAAGTTACATACTTATATTTCTTTTCTTTTTATTTTTTTTTTGCCATTCCAGTTAAGAACTATAATCGATCTCCAAGACAAAGCAGAGATCTTTTGTTCTTTCTGAGTTTTTTTTTTATCCTTTAATAGAACTGGATGGCCATAGGTGGTCTAAAGTGTCTTTTTTGGCATTTCAGACTGATAATTGTAAGCGTCAAGTTGGTTATGACAAGTCACCTCTCTTTGTTGCTCTTTGATATCTCTTTGCTTTGAGAGTTTCTGCAATTACAGCACATTTTTCCCTCATTGCCTTTGTTGATTTACTGACCCTGTGCAAAAGACTCTTGATTTCGGAGACTCTTGTATCAAATGTATATAACTACATTGTCCTACTTGTTCTTTTAGAAGAATGCTTTTTTAGCCTTTTTGGCTTGTGGACAACAATGTCTCAATGGACTGGAGCCCCTTATACAGAACTTCATAACCAGAGATATGAAAAGACAGCTATCTATTCATCCTATCCAGAGTAGCATATTCTACACTAAGAAATACATTTTTTTTAATTTTTCTGAAGGAGTTACTTGACAGGTTTTTGCAGGCTTTTAACAGGTGCTTTGATTTTATTTTGTTTAAAAGAGTTGTGAAAAGCTGAATACACTATCTTAAATTGTCATTTAATCTGACAAGAAATGTCATTGGGGAATGGGGAATATATAAGAGATGTGGCAGGAAAAAAAAAAGAAAAAAAAAAGAAAAAAAAAGAAAAAAAAAAAATATATCTATATATATATATCTATATATATATCTATCTATATATATAGATAGATATATATATAGATATATATATATATATTTACATATTGGGTTGAGGTCAGGACTCTGTGCAGGCCAGTCAAGTTCCTCCACCCCAAACTCGCTCATCCATGTCTTTATGGACCTTGCTTTGTGCACTGGCCCAAATCATTTGGTGGAGGGGGGATTTTGGTGTGGGGTTGTTTTTCAGGGGTTGGGCTTGGCCCCTTAGTTCCAGTGAAGGGAACTCTTAAGGTGTCAGCATACCAAGACATTTTGGACAATTTCATGCTGCCAACTTTGTGGGAACAGTTTGGGGATGGCCCCTTCCTGTTCCAACATGACTGCGCACCAGTGTACAAAGCAAGGTCCATAAAGACATGGTTGAGCAAGTTTGGGGTGGAGGAACTTGACAGTGACTGTCCTGCACAAAGTCCTGACCTCAACTTGATAGAATGCCTTTGGGATGAATTAAAGTGGAGACTGCAAGTCAGGGCTTCTTATCCAACATCAGTGCCTGACCCCACAAATGCACTTCTGGAAGAATGGTCAAACATTCCCATAGACACACTCCTAAACCTTGTGGATGGCCTTCCGAGATGAGTTGAAGCTGTTATAGCTGCAAAGGGTGGGCCAACTCAATATTGAACCCTACAGACTAAGACTGGGATGCCAATAAAGTTCATGTACATGTAAAGGAAGGCACCCCAATACGTTTGACGATATAGCGTATATATATATATATATATATATATATATATATATATATATATATATATATATATATATATATATATATATATATATACAGTATGTATATGTATGTATATATATATATATATATATATATATATATTTACATATATAAATATATATATATATATATATATATATATATATATATATATATATAATTATATACTGTATATTAGTAATACAGTATATACAGCAATAAGAAGGCGAGGAAAAACATATACTGTATATCTAGTTTATACATTATTTGTAGCCCTGTATGTGTTTCACTTTTCTGTAATGAGTCTGGTGTCTTTCTACTACCACCATCTTTTTATCATGATTGTGTCTCAGTAGATATCATTGTCCAGGACCCCAGCATTGCAAGACCATAAGTTTAACCATGAGCCCATTGTACCAATAATTCTACACCTCATTCATAGAATTTTGCATGTGTACTTTCTAATCTTCCTTTGCTAGCTTAAGGTATATCTAAACGAAAAAAAAAAAAAATTAAAAAAAAAATTTAAGATATTGCAGCTTACCAACCTACCTTAGAAGTAGTGGTTGCATTTGTTTTCTTTTTTTAAGCTTATTTCCCATTATTTTCACGTGGTAATAGAGCCATTAACACACTTCCTGTTGGGTGACAGGGTTTATTACTGTGCTATATCTATGGAGGAGCAGCGTTAGCACTCTAGCCTGTGCTCCTGCTTTGGACTACAAGCACACCGACCTCTCTTTTGTCTCAGTTACATGGGTGGTGGGCAGATTTGTAGTTTAGGAAAGTAAGTTGTTTGAGGTTTCAGTACAGCTCACGGAAAGTGACAAGAACACTGCATTTCTGGCAGTTCATTGACTGTTTTCTGAACTTCAGAAAATGTACCTAGCCTAAAAAAAGAAAGGTAATGCAGCCTCCACATCTAAGGACTGGTGAGGTTTACTATATGACATTATTACATTTTAGTTCTTGGGTTTACTTAACCCGCATCCAATTCTTACCTTTTTGTCATACGTGTAATAGTCAGCATTTTTTTGCTAGAAAATTACTTATGCCCCGTACACACAATCGGAAATTCCGCCAGCAAAAGTTCGATGTAAGCTTTTGGTCAGAAATTCCGACCATGTGTATGCTCCATTGGACTTTTGCTGGCGGAATTTCCGCCAGCAAAAGATTGAGAGCAGGTTCTCTATTTTTCGGACAGAAAAAGTTCCTATCGGAAATTCCGATTCCGATGCACAAAATTCCTATGCATGCTCGGAAACAATTTGACGCATGCTCGGAAGCATTGAACTTCATTTTCTAGGCTCATCGTAGTGTTGTACGTCACCACATTCTTGACGGATGAAAGTTCAGAGAACTTTTGTGTGACCGTGTGTATGCAAGGCAAGCTTGAGCAGAATTCCGTCGGAAAAACCATCCAAGATTTTTCTGACGGAAATTCTGATTGTGTGTACAGGGCATTAGAACCACAAAAACCTTAGACCATTTATAAATGGCCTAAGGACTGAAAGTGGATAAAGTCCAACTCCAGAAAATTTGAAAATGCTGTTTTGCAGTGAGGCTGAGCCTGCACTACAGGGGTTGACTGCTCATTTATTCTATTGTAGAGTAAAACCACTTTTACTTACCCAATCTCTGCTCCTCCATGCTTCACCAGGCAACTGTATTTCTGTGCCATCATGTCCAGTGCAGGGCGTTGGACTCATGGCATCACTCTTGATGATGTCAGGACCTTAGACCACTGGATCATGAGGGAGAAGACGCAGGGGAAACTGGTCGAGCAGAGTGGAGGAGAGGAAGATCAGGTAAGTAAGTCTTATTTTCTATGTTCCCGACATAAACTAGAATGCTCAAGTTTCCTGAAGCTGGCTTAAAATCTGATTGCATTATGCTAGATCAGCTTTTCTCAACCAGAGTTCCATAGACCCTTAAGGTTTCACCAGAGGTTGCACTGGGGTTCCTTAGGAAATACAGAGCAATTATAAACCTTGCAGCCCCACTGAAATGAAGAATTTTCTATTTTCCTGGAGTTGGGTTTTAAACAAATGATGTTATTGGAGAGCAGTTATCTTCTTTCCCTCGCTATGTTTGCCAAATTGTCAGGCCTATATTAATTTCTTGAAAGGAAATGTTGTTTAACAAATCACAGCCCTTCCAATCATGCTGTGAAATGTTCGGTATGCACATGCATGACTGTGACACTTTATAAGAGTCTTCGTGAAAGGCAGACAGTTTAATCTCTATACTTTAGGCAGAGTGTCTTCAGCACCTTGGATAGTTCCCACTAATCTGCCTTAAGCCAGTGCAGTTATCTGAAGCTTCTCAAACTCTTTGCAATCTTCTAGTTGGAGGGATAACACCAGCGAAGCATGAAATGAATCATTTTACAACCTAGCATGGCAGAAATAAGCCAGAACATTATGAAGTAGTGTGTTGTGAAGAGCATGTGGGAGTGTCTTTATATGCATGTACATGTCTATATAGAAAGCTGAAGACACATATCAAGCATCAGTGATACCAGTCCTACAATGGAGGAGGAGACAGAGTATACCAACCATGAAGTTTAAAGTCTTTTTACCATGAAGATGCTGATTGTATTTGTAATGTACCAAGGGCGAATCTAAATATTTGTATATGATAATATGACAAAGAAGCAGATTATGATGACAGTGACATCAAATATGACCTTCTGGCAAACTATATAATAACAACCCATAGTCTGTAATTATCGAAAAATAATATTGATTTGCATTTAAAGTGTAGGTTCAGCCGATTCCCAGCCATCTGTTAAGCCCGGAAACGATCCAATGTGGCTTATGGCTAGGCAGGAAGTCAAATGAGGGCAAGATGGCCCCCACTTGGCTGTATGCCTTTGGAGGACTGGAGCGACCACCGACGTCACTTCTGATCCTCGGGCATAAACAAAGGACTTTTTTTTAATTTATGTTTTTATATTTTTTTTAATGTTTTTTTATTGAAGGCTTTTTCCTATTACAAACATAGTAAACTGCATATCCAGTTGCAAGTTGAATGCCTATATAGCAACAACAAAAACAGGAGATATTGATCAGTCTATGAGTAGTAGATCGAAGGGGTGATGCAGAATCGTATAGAGTTACAGAAGTTTCTAAACAGAAGAGTGTAAACGTATGGATGAGGGAAGCCTGTAAAGGAGTGCAGAGTGGGCAGGTGTTCAAGTCTGAGTGAGATTAACACGTAGATCGTGAATGTTTGCAATTAGGAACGTGGGATGCATCTGGGGTCTTGGAGCCAATGGTGCCAAAGTTTGTTATATTGACGAGTGGATAGGTGGGCCTTGACAAAAAGCCACTCCATCTTGAAAAGTTCATTGAGGTTGTTGATTGCGTCTTGTAGGACAGGAGAAGTTGCAGATTTCCATTGACGTGCAATAGATAGTCTAGCTGCTTTGAGAATGTGTGTAATAATGGCATGTGTATCTGGAGGCCAATTGTCCAGCCCAATGCCTAGGAGGGCTAACTGCGGAGTGAGAGTCACTTGTTGTTGGTTAGGTTAGCAATGAGAGTGTTTACTTGTGACCAGAAGGAGTGGATGGTTGGGCAGTCCCACCAGAAGTGTTTGGGGGTGCTAATTGCACTACACAACCGCCAGCATTTAGGCAACAAGGAGTTGTGCATCTTAGCTAGTATGTTGGGGGTGTAGTACCATCCTAGATATATTTTCATTGTAGATTCCCAATGTGAGATGTTTTTGGAGAACTGGCATTGTTTACTGAGTGCTGAGTGCCATTGCTGGGTGGAAGCATGAAATTGCAGAGTGCGTTCCCAGTTTTCCATGGGTGAGGTTTTTTCGTCTAGTTTGGGTTTGGTCAGTGATCTGTATGTTAGAGACGTGTCCTTTAGTTTAGAGTCATTAGAGTCGTAGTAGTGTAGCAAATCCCGAGAGATGGAGAGGGAAGACCAGGAAAGTTGGAATAAGGTGTAACGGATCTGTAGATAGATGTAGAGGTCGTTGTGTGGGATGTGATAGGAGTCAATGAGGTGTTGGAAAGATGAGAACCCTTGTGGGGTATATAAGTCTCCAATGGTGTGTAACCCTTTATTATTCCAGCTAGCTATAGGCAAATCCTTAGTGATAAGGTGCAAGTATTGTAAAGGTAGACAGGACAAGGTTTGAGTTGAGAGGCTGTTGATGATTTGCGGGATGGAGCACCAGACTTTAAAGGTAGTGTTTAGGGTATCAAGATAATAGTGCTTAGGGTGAGAGTAGAGCCATGAGGTGCAGAGGAGTAGCTTCAAGGCTTGCTGTGCAACCGTTTGCTCAATCTGCTTCCAAAGTGGGGTTTTGTGGTATGCCACCAGCTTTTTGCTTGGTCTAATAGAGTAGCTCTGTAATATGATTTTTACATCAGGAATGAGAAGAGGACAGGTAAAGGAGAGGTTTTTTTTAAGCGTGGTTTCTTGCGTTCCCAGATGAAGAAGTTAAAGGTGTGCTGAATTTTGCATATGTAGGTAGGGAGGATCAGAAATGGAAGGGTCCTGAAAAGGTACAGGACATGAGGGAGGAGGAACATTTTAGTGAGAGCGATACGACCAGCCCACGATGTTTTGACTGGCCGTAAGTCTTCAGTGATGTTTTGCAGTTTCCTTATAAGGCTGTCGAGGTTGGTACGGAGTACATTAGCAAAAGGTACAACCAACTGAATACCTAAATAGGTGAGAGAGTCAGTTGGTGCCCAGGAGAATGGAGTAGAGTGCGAGATCAGGCGTTTGAGGTCTGAGGAGAAGATACCTAGCATGGATGACTTGAAGTTATTTAGTTTATATAGAGAAGCTTTACTGAAGATGTCCAGTGTACGTAGTAGGTAGGAAAGAGAATCAAGTGGGTTGGTGATGTCATCCGCATCTAGACCCAGTTTATGAATGGTGTTTCCTACGGTCAAGCCCGTGATGGAGGGGTGGGACCTAATGGCTGCAGCTAGGGGTTTAATTGCTATAGCAAAAATTAGGGGTGGCGGGGGCACTCCTGTTGGGTTTCGTTGGTGATAGCAAAGTGGGATGACAAATAGCCCGTGGTCCACATTTTGGGCGCTGGGGTTAGAATATAGTCCCATGATGGCTTTTAGGATATTGCCAGAGAGGACGAATTTCTGAAGAACTTCCTCCAAATAGCGCCAGTGGATGTCAGTTTTATTTTTCATTTGAATTTAAAGGTAAAGGAGAGATTTGGGGTCTTTTTGACCTCAGATCTCTCGATAAAGAGGACCTGCCATGCTTATTTCTATTACAAGGGATGTTTACATTCCTTGTAATAGGAATAAAAGTGATTTAAAAAAAATAAAGGGACAGTGTAAATATAAAAAATAAAAAGTTAAATAAATAAGAAAAAAAAAAAGTTTTAAAGCACCTCATCCCTCCATGCTCAGAAGTGAACACATATGTAGGTTGCTCCAGCGTATGTAAACTGTGTTGAAACCACACATGCCAGATATTGCCATGATTTTTAAAGCAAAAGCAATAGTTCTAGTGCAGAACCTCCTCTGTAACTTTAAACATATAACCTGTAAAAATGTTGAAAGTGTCGCCAATGGAGATGTTTAAGTACAGTAGTTTGTCGCCTTTCCACAAGCGTTCGCAATTTTATAGTGGGATCTAGTCACTCGGCGTAACATCATCTTTTACATTATACCAAAAAAATGAGGGTAGCTATTTTTTTGTTTTTGTTTTTTTATAATTCATTAAAGTGTATTTTTTCCCAAAAAATTGCGTTTGAAAGACCGCTGTGCAAATACAGTGTGACAAAATATTTCAATGACCACCATTTTATTCTCTAGGGTCTCTGCTAAAACTTGTAACTTGTGAACAACAAATGTCAGAAAAAGGCTGGGTCTCTGAGCTCAGCTAGAATGGAAGACCACATACTGTGCATGGTTGCAGTTTAAACAACTCAGATTGGACGCTAGGGAGCGCATTATTGAAATATTCAGGAAGGAATGAGGGACCAACTATAAGATGAACCTACACTTTCAAGCTGAAATCCATGCTAATATAAAAGATATACATTAATTATTAAAAATTTTAATGCATCTATAAATGGGCTTTCCCAATGCAAGCGGTGTAAGTATTCAGCAAAATTGCGATGGCACACATCACTTTCAATCAGTAAAAGCAACTTTATTGTTCAGCACATACACAAAAACAGAAAGTCCACCAAGGATCCTCTCTCTAATGTATTTCACTCCCTGCTGGTATTTATTCATAGAGCTATGAATGATTACGCCCCAGTAAGGGGAAAAGGTGTTAGAGAGAGGTTCCTTTGGTGGAGTAACTGTGCTTGTGCATGTGCTGAACAATAACGTTGATTTCACCCATTGGATGTGGTTTGTGGCACTAGGACTTTGCTAAATGGTGTAGGTCATACACCATTTCAGGGGGCTTAGAGGTGGCTTCATCTTTTAATCTTTTATTTCTATTTATCCTTAAAGTGTATGTACCTTAGTTTGGTTTGGTATCAATTTTACATAAATAATAAAAGCTGATCATTTTAAGCACCCCTATCAGTAGTAAATAGTTTGTCTCATCCCTGTAACTGATACATCTGCAGGAAAGCTTGTTCTTTTGAAAGAAAAAACAAAAAACAACAGACTTACTGGCTAGATCACCAGATAAGAATTGAAGCTAGAAAGTCTAAAAAAGAAAACGAATGCAGCTACCACATCTAAGAATTGGTGAGCTGCAATATAATAAATGTTTTCATTTGGGTTAAATACTGCTTTAATGTGTGTCCTTTTTGTGTGTTTTGGATAGAGTAGAAAAGGGTTAGCAACCCTGTCAGTGTGCAATTGCTGTCTGTGTTCCCGCCCGTGAGGTTAAAAGAGATTTTTTTTTTCAAAATCATACTTACCTAGATGGATGCAGCATCGTTCCGAAGCTGCATCTGTCAAACGTCGGCTCTAAGACTGAGAACCGAGCAATCAAAGACCGCTGATCACTCAGTTCTCAGAGTTCCGTGAGCAACGGGCTGGTGGCTGTCAGTTACTGGCGCTCTGCTCTGCCCCCCTGCTGACTGGAGTGCTGGGCTGTGGAGGGGACGGGAGTGGCTGGATCAAGCTCTTAGTGGCTCACTGAGAGGCTGAGCGGGGTGCCGGTCCAGGGTTGTGGGCGGATCCCAACTTTATTGTCGCATTCTTGCCCCAGGCTGGACCGGCTCTGTGACATCAGCCGACAGCGGACTTCAGCCCACTGTCTGCTGAAAACGGGTCACAGGAGTGCAGGAAGAACTTTGGCTGTACTTCTCCTTTAACTCTTTCTATTTGTCTGATTGACGATTATCAGGTGAGGAAGAATCCAATATTGAGTTAATGATGATCACCAATAGACGGCTCAAGCCTATTTTTTTATAAAGGTGAATTCTGCAATCTGTATCTGTCACTGAGAGAGCATCTTTTTAACAGGCCTGTCAACTCCATTCAAATCTCTTATTTTTCCAAGACACTTATAATAAGAGATCCGATTCCTTCCTGCTGTCCCATTGGTACGTATCACCAGAGGCAAGACATTCTCTGTGCCTTATGGTTGGGAAAACCCTTTGGAGCTGAAAAAAAACCACAGATTACTCAAAGCATGCATGACAATGACACCACGTCCTGCTGTGAAAACTTTATTTAAAAGCATGAAATGAAAAGCATGAAATGATCACAAATGTTTTCTATATACATACGGTATATATCAAAGGGGAAAACCAATTGTTAATGATGCACATAACGTTTTCCCAGTGTGCCGCGCTCTGGGAATAGTATAGACCCTTAGAAACCATATTGTAGACACTTGTGTAACCCACAGTTGCTGTTTCACAACAACAACACAACATATGCTAATGTGATAATATTTAGTTACCAGCACGGGTGTATGTTAGGCTGATATCCCTCGCTAGAAACACTTAAAGTGGTTGTAAAGTCAGAAAGTTTTTTTTTTTTTTTCTTATTGCATTCTATAGATTAAAGGGGTTGTAAACCCTCATTTTTTTTTTTTTTTAATAACAAACATGCCATACTTACCTCCACTGTGCAGTTTTTTTTGCCCCAGTCCTGCTTCTGAGGTCCCCCGGTGGCGCTGGTAGCTCCTCCCTGCATTGAGTGCCCACATTGGAGAAGCGCTCTCCTAAGGTGGACACCCGTGCGGGTGTCCATTCACACAGAATGCAGGACTTGGCCCCGCCCCCCGGAGCCCGCGCCATTGGATTTGATTGATGGCCAATGGCTGCGCTGCTATCAATCTATCCAATCAAGAGTCACGACAACGGGCAGAGAGGTAGAGCGCGTCTCCGCCGTGCGAATGAATGGGCTCAGGTGAGTAAAACGGGGGGGGGGGCTGGGGGTCTGGTCAGTGTCAGAAGATTTTTCACCTTAATGCATAGGAAAACATGAGGGTTTACAACCCCTTTAAAATAAAGAGCCTTCTGTGTGCAGAAACCTCCCTAATACCCTAATCTCTATCCAGTGATGTCCACATGTCCCTCGGCCGTCCAAGACTCTCCCTCCTGATTGGCTGAGACACGGCAGTGGCGCCATTGGCTCCCACAGCTGTCATTTAAAGTCAGTTAGCCAATCAGGAGAGAGAGGGGGCGGGGCCGAACTGAGACTCCGTGTCTGAATGGACACTGGGAGCTACTTCTTGGCTCGGGTGCCCCCATAGCAAGCTGCTTGCTGTAGGGGCACTCAACAGGAGGGAGGGGTCAGGAGAAGCGAAGAGGGACCTGAGAAGAGGAGGATCCGGGCTGCTCTGTGCAAATCCACTGCACAGAGCAGGTAAGTATAACATGTTTGTTTTTTGTTTTTTTAAGAAAAACAAGACTTTACAATCACTTTACAGCTGAAGTTTAACCTGCTTATATTTTACCTTCCCTGGTTTATCCACCACCCCCCTTTAACATGCTAATAAAACCTTTTTGCTTTCATTACATACCTTTTTTGACCTGGTATCTGTGCCTCTCTATGCAATGCAAGAAGATCATGGCTGGTGGAGGGGCATTGCTGGCCTCCTGATAACAGCAGACCACTCTAGTAAATGCTCACATGTGATGCTGCCGTCCCTCGGTTCCTGGGTGCAGGTGCCGGCATCTTCAGTAAGGGAATCAGGAAGTGAAGCCTTACGGCTTCACAGCCTGGTTCCCTACTGCGCATGCGCGAGTCGCGTTGGGCATTCTGGGTCCTCCCTGCTGTCTTCTGGGACCTGTGTGTCTCCCAGAAGACAGCAGGGGGGGTGGAGGAGGGGCCAGACATGGTGTAGATCACCGCGGATTCTTTAGCAATCTTTCGGATCTGCCGGAAGTGGGAACAAATACTTGGATTAAGCTGGCCATACACCATACAATTTTCTTATTCAATTTCCTTTAGATTTACCTTCAACTATATAGTGCAAGAGCCTGCCTGATTGCATACAAATTGAAAGTGTTTAGGTTTGACCTCATATTATATGGTTTTGGTTAAACTAAAGGAACGTTGTACAAGAAAATTGTATAATGTATGGCCAGCCTTAGACAGCTATCTGCTCCCCCCTCCCCCCTGAAAGGTGCCAAATGTGACACCGGAGGAGGGGGGGAGGAACCAGATAAGTGGAAGTTCCATTTTTGGGTGGAACTCCGCTTTAACTATTACTAACTATTAAATTCTAGGTATTGGAATTTCCTTTAAAATTTGGCTGTTAGTGAACGTAACAAATACCAATTTATCCGAAGTTACAAATTATCCAAAAATAACGAATGCCGTATCTAAACGAATGGAGCGTAACAAATTAATAATAATAAATAATGATAATAATAATAAAAACGTTTTATTATTATTATTTGTTATTAATTTGTTTTGTTCCATTTGTTTAGATACGGCATTTATTATTTCAGATAATTCGTAACTTCAGATAAATTCGTATTCGTTACGTTTACTAACAGCCAAATTTTAAAGGAAATTTCAATACCTATAATTTAATAGTTAGTCATTTTTAGTTAGTTATTTAGTTATTCTTTCAAATTTTCTTCCTTATTTTCGGATTTTCAAATTTACGAATTTACGAATTGTGATCATAACGAATGACCCAAAAACGAAAAAAAAAAAAAAATGAAGAAAACGAACAAATTTTTCGGCAGTGCACATGTCTATTTGCCAGCACTCCCTCACTGTTCCCTCCTCCATTGCAACCAATGGCTATATCTGGGGTGCCGACATCGCAGGATCCCTGGACAGGTACGTGTCCTAATATTAAAGGTCAGCAGCTACAGTATTTATAGCTGCTGACATTTCATTTTTTTGGGGGGGGGGGCTGGAGCTCCTCTTTTAGTCTCCATCTAAAATGCCCCTTGTCACGAGAGTATCAATTTGCCTTGCAGCAGAGAGCTAGGGATGTGCAGCTGTGTGTGTTCCTAGTTCTCCAGTCCAATGTTAACCACTTAGAGACCGGCTTGCGCCGATATACGTCGGCAGAATGGCACGGCTGGGTAAAGAAACGTACCTGTACATTACTTTGAATCTCCAGCCGTGCGCTCGCGCGCCTGCCGTGGGCTCTGTGACTGTGTCCACGGGACCCGCATACTCGATGTCCGCCGGGTGCCCACGATCGTGTCACGGAGCTGAAGAACGGGAAGATGCCAGTGTAACCACAGCATCTCCCCATTCTGCCTAGTGACAGGACACTGATCTCTCATTGGGAACAGCGATCAGTGCCGTGTCACTGCTAGCCCATCCCCTAGACAGTTAGAATCACTCCCCTTCCCCGCCCCCTAGTGGTTAACCACTTCACTGCCAGTGACATTTTTACAGTAATCAATGCAATTTTATAGCACTGATCGCTGTATTAATGCCAATGGTCCCAAAAATGTGTCAAAATTGTCTGATGTGTCATAATGTCACAGTCACAATAAAAATCACTGATCGCCGCCATTACTAGTAAAAAAAAATATATATTAATAAAATGCCATAAGTCTATCCCCTATTTTGTAGACGCTATAACTCTTGCACAAACCAATCAATAAGCGCTTATTGCGATTTTTTTTACCAAAAATATGCAGAAGAATACGTATCGAACTAAACTGAGGAAAAAAAAAAAAAAATTGGATATTTTTTGGGGATATTTATTATAGCAAAAAGTAAAAAAATATCGTTTTTTTTTCAAAATGGTCGTTCTATTTTTGTTTATAGCGCAAAAAAAAAAAAAAAAAAACCTCAGAGGTGATCAAATACCACCAATAGAAAGCTCTATTTGAGGGTAAAAAAAGGACGTCAATTTTGTTTGAGAGCCACGTCGCACGGCCGTGCAATTGTCAGTTAAAGCGACGCAGTGCCGAATCGCTAAAAGTGGCCTGGTCATTTGGCAGCCAAATGGTCCGGGGTTGAAGTGGTTAAACGGACACATTTTTTCCTAGAATTATTATCAAATGATGCTGCTAAACTTGGCCTGGGAATGGAAACTTGGAAAAAAAAAACTCTGTTCATGAAAAGGATAATGACTTACGCTCCTTTTTTCTAGATAGCAATAGCAGTTCAATGGATCTTAGATGGTACCTGTAGGCTACAAGTATTTATTGTCTAGCCCGGTCTATTTCCATATACATCAACCTTTACATTATAGACAGCCACTGGTAATGTGGAATAATTGAATAACCAAAGGCTAAGAATAAGACTACGTATTAGGCAGTGAAGGTCAAGTGTGAATACAAAGGTATTTGTTTTTTCAAAAATGTAATTTGGCTTCCACATAAATAAATGTTGGCTGTTACTGCGAGTCATATTACCATATGGCGTTTTTATTTGCTAATCGTAAATCTAACAATGGAGACATCCTTTGCTGAATAATGAGCAGAACAAATGCAGAAAGATGTAACCAGGCCTATTTATTTATTTATTTTTCCCAGTGTAACCTGCTTTGTATCACAAATAGATAATTGTGTTTACCGAAAATACTTATGGCTCGCAGCCTGACCTCCATTTCTTTACAAAATTAAATATGGACAGGAGGCATTTATTAAAATTGGCCCTGACTTGTAAATGCTACCAGAGTTATTTGAAAAGTTAGTTACAGCTGAACCATTTGACTGTGTATGTAAAAAATAAAATAAAAAAAAAGATATGTATATTGTACTGTAAATCCTCTTTTTTGGGGATTTTTTAGAGGCAACCAAGAAATTGAATACAATAAAATATATAAAAATTACATTCTTTATTTTTTTAAAAAGGATGAAATTTCTTCAATATTTATAAAAATATTGTCTCTTATGGATTGATCGTTACATGACACATATTCTATATATTCTGTATATCATGATACACCACATATAAGGAGTCTGGATATATATGGTGTATCATGATGTAACGATCAATCCATAAGGGACAATGTTTTCATAAATATTGAAGACATGTCTTCCTTTTTGAAAAATAACAATAAAAAATGTATTTTTTTTTTCTATAGTTTATTGTAATAAAATTTCTTGGTTGCTCCAAAAAATCCCAAAAAGAAAGGATTTACAATTTTGTTGTTAATATAATAGGGATGATGGCAGCCACACCCCCAGTCATATGAACCCCCCTATATATAGTACAGGCAGACTGCTACATTTAAGCCCCATACACACTATGAGATTTTCTGCAGATTTTTTCCTTCAGATTTACCAAAACTACATCCTGTAATATGAGGTCAAACCTTAGGAGTTTCAATTTGTATGCAATCAGGTAGGCCCTTACACTACATGGTTTTGGTAAATTTGAAGACAAAAATCAGCAGTAAATCTGATAGTGTGTATGGGGCTTAAGAGTTATATTATGTCTATTTAAATAAAAAAATAAAATAAAAAATATATATAAAGTGGGGACGGAAAGTTTTTAAATTTTTCACTCTTTGTTATATTGCAGCCATTTGCTAAAATCATTTAAGTTCATTTTTTTCCTCATTAATGTACACACAGCACCCTATATTGACAGAAAAACACAGAATTGTTGACATTTTTGCAGATTTATTAAAAAAGAAAATCTGAAATATCACATGGTCCTAAGTACTCATCATCCTTGAGATGGTTCTACACCTTCATTTGAGTCCAGCTGTGTTTGATTATACTGATTGGACTTGATTAGGAAAGCCACACACCTGTCTATATAAGACCTTACAGTTTACAGTGCATGTCAGAGCAAATGAGAATCATGAGGTCAAAGGAACTGCCTGAAGAGCTCAGAGACAGAATTGTGACAAGGCACAGATCTGGCCAAGGTTACAAAAAAATTTCTGCTGCATTTAAGGTTCCTAAGAGCACAGTGGCCTCCATAATCCTTAAATGGAAGACGTTTGGGATGACCAGAACCCTTCCTAGAGCTGGCCGTCCGGCCAAACTGAGCTATTGGGGGAGAAGAGCCTTGGTGAGAGATGTAAAGAAGAACCCAAAGATCACTGTGGCTGAGCTCCAGAGATGCAGTCGGGAGATGGGAGAAAGTTGTAGAAAGTCAACTATCACTGTAGCCCTCCACCAGTCGGGGCTTTATGGCAGAGTGGCCCAACGGAAGCCTCTCCTCAGTGCAAGACACATGGAAGCCTGCATGGAGTTTGCTAAAAAAACACCCGAAGGACTCCAAGATGGTGAGAAATAAGATTCTCTGGTCTGATGAGACCAAGATAGAACTTTTTGGCCTTAATTCTAAGTGGTATGTGTGGAGAAAACCAGGCACTGCTCATCATCTGTCCAATACAGTCCCAACTGTGAAGCATGGTGGTGGCAGCATCATGCTGTGGGGGTGTTTTTCAGCTGCAGGGACAGGACAACTGGTTGCAATTGAGGGAAAGATGAATGCGGCCAAGTACAGGGATATCCTGGACGAAAACCTTCTCCAGAGTGCTCAGGACCTCAGACTGGGCCGAAGGTTTACCTTCCAGCAAGACAATGACCCTAAGCACACAGCTAAAATAACGAAGGAGTGGCTTCACAACAACTCTGTGACTGTTCTTGAATGGCCCAGCCATAGCCCTAACTTAAACCCAATTGAGCATCTCTGGAGAGACCTAAAAATGGCTGTCCACCAACGTTTACCATCCAACCTGACAGAACTGGAGAGGATCTGCAAGGAGGAATGGCAAAGGATCCCCAAATCCAGGTGTGAAAAACTTGTTGCATCTTTCCCAACAAGACTCATGGCTGTATTAGATCAAAAGGGTGCTTCTATTAAATACTGAGCAAAGGGTCTGAATACTTAGGACCATGTGATATTTCAGTTTTTCTTTTTTAACAAATCTGCAAAAATGTCAACAATTCTGTGTTTTTCTGTCAATATGGGGTGCTGTGTGTACATTAATGAGGAAAAAATGAACTTAAATGATTTTAGCAAATGGCTGCAATATAACAAAGAGTGAAAAATTTAAGGGGATCTGAATACTTTCCGTCCCCACTGTATATTGATTGATTGCAGAGTGCTACATTTATAGCTGAAATTTACACATGCATACTATATATTGTATGTTCAGTTGAGAGGATCCAGGTATCCCAGCAAGAGAGCAAAGACAGGCCTTTCTCCTTCTATGGCCACCTTACAGAATATGCTGCAGCCTGGTTGGACAGTGAAGGAACTTTAGCATACCAGTGGTCTCTCTACTATTCCTGATTTTACCTAATAGGTTTATTACCTATGATTGTCAGCACCATCCAGTGGCCATAATGCAGTATTTTCCTAATTGAAATGTCAGGAAAACACCACATTATGACCACTAGATGGTGCTGACAATCATAAATATTAGGCAAAATACAGGAATTATTCATGATGGCTGTGCTTGAGACATTTACACAGCACATATTTTATAAACAGACCCTGATGTGTTTTGTTCCACTAGTGTTATTTTGTTATTTTCTGTAACTCACTTGATCTCTGCCTTCCTCTTAGAAAATAATCCCATGGGTGATACATCATAATATGTACTTTCTTTTTAAATATGTCTCAGATTTCGCTAACCCAACAAATAAACCCATACAGTGAAAATCAGCATGTGGGTAATGAAAGTATAAATTGATGAGCTCAATAGTCCCACACCGATCAATGAGCTGTCCATTTTGCAAACATTAAGGCATTGTCCTGAAGTCAGCGTTCTTTTACCTTTTAATAATGGATGGATGCAAACTAGTGCCAATTAACGATGGTAGAATACAATCATCTGACCATTTTATTAAAAGATTTATATTGTTGAGGGAAGAGGTCCCACCCCACCAAGTAGACACAATTTGCGCCAAAAAGTTAACAAAATCTTTTTTTTTTATTTTATTTTTGTCCTCCATAGAAAGGAAGTTTTCTGCTGCACGTTGATATTTGTGATCGTTTAGCGACTAATGCAATTGTTTCTGGAAGCAAATGCAATTGTTTTTACGGTGATAATTTGGAGATAAGAAAATGTTCCTGTGATCATTACATGAGCTGATTTTCCTGACTTTGCAGAAAACATCTTATTTTGAAAGAAGTGCTTATTTAGATATAAATGGGGTTATTTTCAGAAGGGCAAGGCGAAGTACAGTACAGCAAATTGTAAGCGCAGACATAAAATGTTGGTTTATGTTTAGAGGCCGGTCACTTAGCGGCCCAGACTGTGTTTTATTCTCTTAACTTTTTTCTCTCTTAAAAAACCATTTAGAAGGCTGAAAATGTTTATATTGATTTTTCATTATTAAAACGACATTTTGGGTAAAAATCTGAAATTGGATGAGAGCATATAGCCTACGGGTTACATGCTATTCATTTTCTTCCCGCCACTTGGCTGTGCCGCAAGTTAAAGTGGTTGTAAACCTCAGACATGAAATACGAACAAAACATATCCCTCTATATTCTTTGTTCAGATTTCATGTCTGGGGTTTACAACCACTTTCATCCTTGCCTAGGTGTGGATGACATACATAGACTCCACACATGTGCAGACACTTTAAGTGTCACTTTAGGGATCTTGCTAATATTGACCATATTTTGGGGAGCCCAGGAGCCACAGCTGTTGCATACAGCTGCCTGTAAAGACAAATTACAGCATACGATTGTACAGTATGTGGGTATACACCGATCCTATCATAAAAATACGCATAAGTGTTGGGCATACACCTCTAGACCCAGAGGAGAGTGATTTACTAAAGGTATATAGACTGTGCTCTTTGCAAAGTGCATTTGCCCTCTGCAAGTGCAGTTGCCCCAGAGCTTGGTAAAAAAGGTACGGCTTTGTTCACATCTAGGCGCCCTGGATCATAGGCGGAATCGCAGGACGCCCTTGCGATCCCCGTCACTTCCAATGGCACCCCAATCGTGACAAGATTTTGCGCAAAAAGAATCGCAGTAAGCCAGTTGCCCAAAAGACGTTCCAGAACGTCTTTTGGGGCGACAGGCATACCGTGATTCTGTTTCAATGCTTTTACCGCGATCCGTCAGGAGAGGCAAAGTTTGCCTCTCAGGACCAACAGCGTCTCAGCCACGTGTTTCCATACACCCACCCTAAGATTTTTTCTGTGGCTATGCCATGAGGGCTGCTCTGTGGGGACCTTTGTGAGGGTTGTTCCGAGCCCAGATGAGGTTCATCGCCTTCTTATGGACAGACAACGGCAAATTTATCTTCCTATGAAATTTTGATTTTAAAGTACTTGCATGAAAATCCTTTACAGTTCAATGTTGAATGTATTTGTACCCTCTCCTATAATGCCTCTGAGGAAGGGATCATTTTTCCTGAAACATATCATGCCAAAAGGAGAAAATCCACGTTCATTGGAATTTGTAATAATTTACTACAAGCATTTTTTTACTTTTGTATTATACAAACTGTTGCTATGTTTGTCATTACACATGTGTTTTTAAAACAAATTTTTGTAAATAAATGATATATTTTATACATGATCCTTTTTCTGTTTGCCCATAAAGTCCCAGTGTACCGGGGGGTACTCGTCTCCCTTTTTTAGGGTTTTCTATTTAACCTATGTGTGTGATTAAATGTCAGTATTACATTGTATATCCCTGTATGTTGCGGTTGTTCAGGTGCTTATCTAATAGTTTCTTGAAACTATCGATGCTCCCCGCTGAGACCACCGCCTGTGGAAGGGAATTCCACATTCTTGCGGCTCTTACAGTAAAGAACCCTCTACGTAGTTTAAGGTTAAACCTCTTTTCTGCTAATGTTAATGAGTGGCCCCGTGTCTTGTTAAACTCCCTTCCACAAAAAAGTTTAATCCCTATTGTGGGGGCACCAGTACGGTATTTGTATATTGAAATCATATCCCCTCTCAATCGTCTCTTCTCCAGAGAGAATAAGTTCAGTGCTCACAACCTTTCCTCATAACTAAGATCCTCCAGACTCTTTATTAGCTTTGTTGCCATTCTTTGTACTCGCTCCATTTCCAGTACATCCTTCCTGAGGACTGGTGCCCAGAACTGGAAAGCATACTCCAGGTGCGGCCGGACCAGAGTCTTGTAGAGTGGGAGAATTATCATTTTATCTCTGGAGTTGATCCCCTTTTTAATACATGCCAATATTCTGTTTGCTTTGTTAGCAGCAGCTTGGCATTGCATGCCATTGCTGAGCCTATCATCTACTAGGACCCCCAGGCCCTTTTCCATCCTAGATTCCCCCAGAGGTTCTCCCCCCCAGTGTATAGATTGCATTCATATTTTTGCCACCCAAATGCATTATTTTCCATTTTTCTACACTGAACCTCATTTGTCATGTAGTTGCCGACCCCATTAATTTGTTCAGATCTTTTTGCATCTCTCCCGCAGGCAGTTCACACTGCCCTCTGCGAACCTCTGCGGGTGTCAATATTTTGCTAATGACAACCTCGGTTCACACATCACAGTGCGAACTGTGAACTTTAACAGGAATCGGATTGCATAAGTGAGAACACCCATGCGATCTGATTCCAGTGCGGGCCAAAAAAAGTCCCTGCACTATCTTCTTGCGAATCCAATGCAAGTTCAGCCATACAACTGTAATGGCTGAACTCACATTGCACAGACATCGCATGCGATCAGCACCGCAGTGCGGGTGGGAATCACATGCGATGTCTGTGTTCGTACTAGTGTGAACCTGGGCTTAAACTTTGACAATAAAACCTGGAAGCTGATTGGTTACTATGCACAGCTGCACCAGATTCTGTCTGCACCAGTTTTAGTAAATCTCCCCCCATGGGTCCTGACAGCTCAGCCTCATTGGTTGTTATGGTGCTGGTGGCCAGCCCACCTGTGTTATGGAAAGGCATGACACAAACACAGAACAAGTTGCTGCGGCTCAGGAAAAAAAACCTTGTAGTGGCCAGATGTGGCCCATGGGCTGTAGTGTAGTCCCTGTAAAGCCCAGGGAGCTTAAAATATGTTTATTCTACACAAAGCACAGGTTCGCTTTAGGTAAGTAAGTTTGAAGAATGCTTTGCATGTCCCTGCACAGATATATTTTATATCATCAGCTGCTCAAAAATTGCAAAATGCATTAGGACAGTATTTTTGTGGCTCATCTAATACTGTCCTTGTGCCGCCAATATTCCTTTCTGTCCTCGAAAACATAACTGGAAGATATAAAAGGCTGTCAATAGAGCACATAACCGGGATGCCTGAATGTGGCACAGCATAAAAGTGAGTTACTAGCATTGTGCGTCCCGGTACTCAGTAACACTCATTTTGTGCACTTAACAATGTTCTGCACAGGATTCCCATTATAGTCTATGAAAGCAAGGCTGTGCCTGACCTACTATACTGTTTTTATGTCTTTCACATCTCAAGTACCAAAACTGAAACACAAAGTGGATTGCTTTGTACTGTTAAAGTAAAACTTCAATTTGCTGAAAAAAATGAAACAGGGTGGCTTTATACATAACTAAGTACTAAGTAAAGCGACCTTCACTGCAGATGCTCACATGTTCCTGTTCTCTAGCTATGAAGGGAAGCCATGATATTTGAATGGATATGGAATGGAATGGATACCACCAAGGACACAAAAGAGAGCACCTTGGTGGTATCCATTCCCATATCCTTGGTTGCTGACAGAAGGGATCTCACAGTGGAGAGATGTTCTATCCAGGATCTGGCTGGTTTATTTAACAAAAGCACATTTTGACCTACCTTAAAAAGTGATAAAACACCTCTGGTGAGTTGCCATCTACCTTTTGAGCACTCGTGGTGATGTTTTTGAAGAACCCGTAAACCAGAACAAGCCATTTGTTTCTATGGTGTTGGGATTGTCACATTTGGATTTTATATGCGATTTCATGATTCTTATCTAATGATTTACATGTTGAGTCCATCATAATGATTTATAGCGCCAACACCTTTACTTCTGTTTTATAAAGTTTACCGAATGTCCGAATAACGAAACTAAATTTGTCCGAATTTACAAAATTCTAATTAAAATTTGAGTCAGATTTTACATCGAATTCCATTCAAATTCAAACTGTAAACATATTTCTGAAATCGAGGACTTTGTGTGTTATTAGAGAACCATTTTGGTAGTTCAATTGGCAGAGGCGCCCAGTGTGGTTAGTCAGAGGATAGGCAGGAGTCGTCTGCTTTATTAAAACATCCAATTACTTTATTTCACAGAATAAAATTAATTTAATGGCTATAGCCACTTCTTCAGTTCAAGGTGATAAAATAGGTGTCTAGTATCAGCTAGTGGTGTGCTCCACTTGGATAATACTCATTATCAGCCACTAGGTGAAGTTTAGAGTTTGTGGCAAGTGGAGCACACCACCAGCTGATACTAGACACCAATTGTATCACCTTGAACTAAGGAAGTGGCTATAGCCACTAAATACATTTTATTGTGTGAAATAAAGTAATTGGATGTTTTAATAAAGCAAGCGACTCCTGCCTATCCTCTGACTAACCGAATTGGGTGCCTATGCCAATTGAACTACCGATGGGCTTTTTTTTGCGCAGGCTCTTCTTACCAATTCGTTGACCCACCTGAAAACCCAACAGGGCACCCGGGATGGGAATACCCAAGGCATAGAAGGACCACCCTGACCCTGCGTGGAGACATGTTTTCTCACACTAGGAAGGCCACTCAGAGCTGATGTTAGAAATCACAGGGTCCCATACAGCCAACCTGACAGTCCCCCCAACCGAAAGTGACTGAGGACATAAATGTATTAGTCCCTTTCTCTGCAGTCTCAGTTGCACAGATGAATGCATAGGAAGCATTCTGAGGTCTCCTGCTCATTCACAAACAGAAGCATTGTAAACCCAGTTTACTATGTTTCAGTGATTAATAGACACAGAAGTAATTGGTACCGATCGCTCACTATGTTCATTCACGAAAGGAAGAGACTAGTAAATTACATATTCTCTCCATCCTGAAACATTCCCCTTTGTGCCCGCAACAGCTGTGGGCTGAAGAGAGGAGAATAGGAAAGCCGGCAGAGCTATGGGGGAAAGAGGAACACAGGGCAGCGCTTCAGGGGAGGGATAGAAGAGAATCGGTGTCTTCAATAAGACAGTACAGCTGGCCTTCTAGCTAAACAGGTGTCTGGCCCCCTTTTTGAATTGATGGGGCCTGGGCTATACTGCCTTATCAGTGACCCTGAGGCCACTTTATCACCCACTTGCTGGGTGACCACAGCCTCTACAGTTGTAAGTCTATTCTGACCATTTGTCCTTTTATCATGGAAGGATTTTATCCCTGTTTCTCAATAATTCTATTAAATTATCAGGACTCTCCCATCTCCCTTTCTTTTATTTTTCGGTGGAACAGTGGCAGCTCGTGGTTTTTCGTTGGGGGGGCAAACAACCACCTCCTGTGGCACCCCAAAGCCCTCAACCCCCCCCCCCCCCCCGGGTCGGTGCACTTACCCCATCTAGGGGGCAGGCATCGGGCAGCGGCGGAGATTGGGGCATCGGGTAGCGGCTCCTGTGTCTTCTCCTCCTCCCTCCTCCTCGCTTCCACCGTGCGTCTCCTTCCCTTCTCCTAGGCATCCAATAGGATCGCCTGTCCTTTCAGCCAATCGGGTGGTGGGTATCAGACCCGCTACCCGCTTCCCGTTTGGCTGGGAGGTGAATCAGTGTTACAACAGCGAATATTCATTCGCTGTTGTAACACCTGGGTGGGCTTGTAGCGCAGTGCTCTGTACCACTAGCCCACCCTATTTTGAAGCCTATTAGAGCCTATGGCTCTAATCAGGTGCTTCAAAAAACACCCCCATCGCTGTAATTCAGGCACCCAACATCCGGAAAGGGGCCGGATGCATGAATAGGGGGTGGCGGTGGCGATGGATAGAGCATCACTTTGCTAGAAGGTGGAGGGGGTGGCGGCCATGGATAGAGGAGGTGGCGCACGGGCGCCACTAATGGACCGGCCGTCACTGTGGTGGATACTGAGGTATACAAGAGACAACTAGTCAGCTCCTCATTATCCTTTGGTCTTCGATCTACTGCCACAACCTAGACCCTAGTTACAAGAACAGGAGGACAAGAATTCCAATAAATCACATCTAGAGACTCAGTACTGTGTTGTGGTTGCAAGAAAGAGATGGAGCAGACTGCAGACTGGATTAGGTTATTTAAGTTCATTTTTTTTTTTTTTGTTACAAAATGGCGCGTGTCCACTTCTTCTTGGAGGGGCTGAGCATACATAAAACTTTTTTTTAGGAAGTCATTCACTGATATGCATATAAACTACTTAGTTAATAAAATAAGGTAGTTAAAAGATATAATTAGTTGCAGTCAATGATTTTAACCGATCCTTATTTTAAAATAATGTCACATTTTGACATTAAACTGACTTTTTTTTAAAGCACTCGTGCGAGCCATGTAAAATTTTAACCCTTTATATCCACAAAAGGATACGGCTCCGCTCACGCCACGCAGGTGGGACGGAGCTTGCTCTCTTTTTTTGTGCGTTGTGTTTATGGCAGCAAATTCATTTCAATGGGCTGTCCTATGCATGGGAAACATGCAAACGATGTGCCTGACCCATTTAAAAAATTGCACTGCACCAAAACTCATGGTAGTGAGGTACGTTTTAGTGTGCGCAAACTTGGGCGCATTTGCAAGATGCATGGGGTTGCCCATAAGAGTTAATAGCACTTATGTGTCAACAAGTATGCTGTGCCTATGGTATGTGGTATATGGATTGCACTCTGTAACCCTATCTACTGTATGACTTTCAATATATATAATGTTTTAAAAAAATCTATAATAATAAACGGCATGGCTGCATGTCTACAATTCTGCAAAAGGGCAGTGCTTTTTTTGCAATTTTCCTGCAAATTCCTGCAATGCACAGGTGTGAAAGAAACCTAAGGCTTCATGTGTACTAGACCAGTGGTCATCAACCCTGTCCTCAGGGCCCACTAACAGGCCAGGTTTGTAAGATAACTGAAATACATCACAGGTGATATCATTTGCTGCTCAGTGATTGCAGTACAGTGGAACCTCGGATTACGAGCATAATCCGTTCCAGGAGTATTCCCGTAATCCAATGTACTCGCATAGCAAAGCGAGTTTTGCCATTGAAGTCAATGGAAACTAAAACAATTTGTTCCGCATTGACTTCAATGGGATGCAATACCGCATGCGGAGAGAGGTGGGGGCGCCGGAGAGCCTCGGAAACGGACGAAAGGCCTGAGGAACACTTCAAGAGACCTCAGAAAACCTCAGAAAGACTCCGTTCACGAGCCTTTCCGATGTTTGGCGAGGTCAGCCGAACTGTCCTCGGGCCTTTCCGTGCATTTCTGAACATTGGCGACTTTCGGCTCTGCTCGGCTCGGGCGCCCCCCACCTCAGGCCAAAAGCAGTACTGCACACCACTTTTGGCCTGAATCCTGCTCATTTTGCGAGACAACACTCGCAAACCGAATAGGAATTTTAGAAATACAGTGCTAAGTTTGTGAAACGCTCGTTAACCGCGTTACTCGCAAACCGAGGTTCCACTGTATTCTAGTCTGCATCTCCCCAAGATAATACATAAAACCTGGCCTGTTAGTGGGCCCTGAGGACAGGGTTGATGACCACTGCATTTGACTACACTGGCAGCTCCTAAAATTGAGTTTAGGAGCTTTTGGCATTTTCTATTGCCAAAGTTTCTATCGCCAAAACTCAACTCTATAAAAGCCTATAGGGTTCATTTACTAAAACTGGAGTACTCAGAATCTGGTACAACTCTGCATGGTAGCCAATCAGCTTTCAACTTCAGCTTGTTCAATTAGCTTTGGCAATAAAACCTGGAAGCTGATTGGTTTCTATGCAGAGCTGCACCCGATTTTGCACTCTCCAGGTTTAGTAAATCTACCCCTGTGTGTTAATGTACACATAGGCTTTTAGCAGAGTTTAGGAGCTGCCAAGGTTAGGTGAGCTTCAACCTCCCTTTCCTGAATGCAGGAGAATCATGTTCAGGATAGGAACGTCCGTAGGAAAACGCAAAACGTGGCAAAATAGTGATTTGGTCGCGTTTTGCATTTTTCTGCGGCTGCAGTAAATGTAGGCACGGTGTGCCTGAAGCCTAGCGCTAGGTTCCGACACGGCAGCCCATTCACTTGAATGCAATGCTGTGCCCGGATTTCCCACAGGAAAAAGGTGCATGCACTTTTTTAGAAATGCGGTCGCAGGGAAGCCACATTGCCTTTTTGACCATGCGATTTCCCTGCGGTTTCCACACCCGCAAACATGCTGCGGGCTGAGATGCGTGGGGGTGCCATTTAGAATGAATATCTGCCCCGCACATCTCGTAAGAGCAGCGTGATTTGTCTGCGGATGGTTGCAAGTGCAGGAACAGGTGTGATTCCTTCACCCGCCTCCAGCCAGCAGATTGCGGGCAGGTGTGAACCGAGCCTAATAGCAGGAATATACGGTTATAAAATCAGCCGATCGCTCAACTGCCGGCCAACGAAACAGCGTTCATTGGTCGAAATCGTCGCCAACATTAATCAATCAAAAAAAATCTTTAAAAGAGCAATCAATTTTATGCGTAGTGTTGACATCTCACATACAAGTGGGGTCATCCACTAGTTCCGCTCATGCGTGATAATGTTCAAGAGATGTTTTACGGAGGACCTTCACACCAACGAATAGAATATCGTTCATTCGCAAAGAATACGACACAATTTTTCCATTTTTTCAATCAGTCTTTTTCATTCACAATATCGATATTCAGTATTACTTGCTGGGCATCAATCAGTAGAAAATCGGTCGATCATTCACAGAATGGAAATTTTTGCCCGGTTTTCTTAAGCCTCATACACACGATCGGATTTTCCGACTGGAATTGTGTGATGACAGGCTGTTGTTGGAAAATCCGACCGCGTGTACGCTCCATCGGACAATTGTTGTCGGATTTTCTGCGGACAAATGTTGGATAGCAGGCTTTAACATTTTCCGCGGACAAATGCCTATTGTCGGATTTTCCGAATGTGTGTGTACAAGTCCATCGGACAAAAGTCCAAAGTACAAACACACATGCTCGGAAGCAAGGGTGAGCCAGAAGCGGTCGGTCTTGTAAACTAGCGTTGGTAGTGGAGAATTAACATTCGTGACACTGCAAATTTTGAAATCTCGAAATGCAGCGCACAATTCTCTTCTTCTTTAATGGGATAATAATGAAGCTGCTTTGCTGGTGATACTGATGGAGTTATTGCAAACAAATTTTCAAAGGCTTTTTTTTTCTAGTGATATCAAGAATAATATTATTATGCTTTTTTTTTTTTTGGCCAAGTTACCACAACACCATTATCCCGTAGTTTTTAAGATCAAAGATACAACTATGTTGTTGTCCTTGCCTACTCCCAAACTGTCATTTGAAGTAAAACACATAGCCAAGTATTATTCTACACAATTTTTTTATTACATTAAAAAAAGAAAACAAATAAAATTAGACATGCTATCTGCCAATAGAACTTAACCAAAAAGTGCATTCTATGCATCCAAAGATATAGAAAATATAACAAATCACATCATTATTATTCAACGAAAAAATAAAATAAAAGCCTCATGCATGTGTCCTGCTTCTTAATAAAGGGGGTCAACAATGCCAAGAGTTGGTGAAATCAGGGGTCCGTCATCCGGAGATCATTCCTAAAATCATCCAGATTATTCTCCTGGAGCTCCCGCAGCAAAGGCATATGACATATTTGGTCACGATTAATAAAGCAACCAATTTTTGGTTCAAGAACTCCTCCTTCTGTTCCTGGACTGGACTTGGGTCAAAGCAATAACTCCAAGACCAATAATAAATAACACGTTATCTCCTCCGATTCCGCAACATGGCTGGTTGACGAACGGCCGCTCAGAAACAAACTGAAAAGCACAAAATGAAAAGCGTGAACTGAAATGCGCTAAATGAAAAGCGCAAAATGAAAACCGCTAAATGAAAAGCGTGGAATGAAAAGGAGCCCAAGCTGTCCAATAAAAATGCTGCAGTGGAGGCACGCCTCTCGCTGCAGTGACATAAAAGGGGGCATGTTTCTCAAAGACAAATACTCCCTTCCAGACCTCTTATCTACAAGGAAAAAACATGGGTTTATGGGTATAAGATTTACCCACAATCCCATGTTTTTCTCACACAGTTAAGAGGGAGAATGAGAATCTGCTGCTGTTGAAAAGGTACAGTTATAATCAAGCTAAATCATATATTATTATGCTATATGTTATAAATTAAGATAATAATTTATTATTTCTCTATTTACTGTGAAATTACTGGTTTGAAGTTATAACTTCAAACTTCAGTAATTTGTCCGTTAAGTCACCTGCTTGAGTACAATTTTTGAAAATATAGTAAATTACCTTAAAAACAATATATAATAATTATTTGTATATTACTTATGGTAATTAACCCCTTGCTACCCAGGCCAATTCTGACACTTCTCTCCTACATGTAATAATCATTATTTTTTTGCTAGAAAATTACTTAGAACCCCAAACATTATATATATTGTTTTAGCAGACATCCTAGGAAATAAAATGGTGGTCGTTGCAACTTTTTATGTTACACGGTATTTACACAGCAAGTTTTTTTTGGGAGAAAAACTGTTTCATGAATATAAAAAAAAAAAACATTAACCCCTTCAGATCCGCGCTATAGCCAAATGACGGCTACAGCACGGACCTACTTTGCTAGGAGACCGTCAATAGACATCCTCCCCTTTGCACACTCCCCGCACCCCCTGCAGGGCATGCGCTGTGATCACCGAGTCAATGAGACTCGGGTGATCACAGATCGGAGTAAGGGGTCCATCCTGGCCCCTTACCACGTGATCATCTTCAGCCAATGATAGCTGATCATGTGATATAAACAGAAGATCGCCAGCCTCTGTGCAAGGAACATCGGTCCCGAAGAGGAAGAGGTGAAGCCACCTCATCTGTGCCCACCAGTACCGCTTGCCAGTGCCACCTGCCAGTGCCCACAGTGACACAAATCAGTGTCCACCAGTGCATAAGTGCCAGCAATCAATGCCACCCATCAGTGCCCATGAGTGCCACCTATCAATGACCACCAGTGGTGCCAATAAGTGTCTCATCAGTGCCACCTAGCATTGCTGCCTATCAGTGTCACCTACCAATGCCGATCAGTGCCCATCACTGCCACCCATCAGTGCCCATCACTGCCACATATCAGTGCCCATCACTGCCAGCTATCACTGCCACCTATCCGTGCCACCTATCAATGCCCTTCAGTGTCGCCCATCAATGCCACCCATCAGTGCCACCCATCAGTGCCACCTATTAGTGCCCACCAGTGCCGCCTATTAGTGCCCATCACTGGTGCCTAATAGTGCCCATCTGTGCCACCTTATCAGTGCCCAACAATGCAGCCTATCAGTGCCCATCAGTGCAGCCTCATAAGCGTACATCAATGAAGGAGAAAAATTACCTGTTTGCAAAATTTATTAACAAAATATAAAACGGTTTTGTATTTTTTTTTTTAAATTTCGGTCTTTTAAAATTTTTTTAACAAAAAATAAAAAACACAGAGGTGATCAAATACCACCAAAAGAAAGCTCTATTTGTGGGAAAAAAATGCTAACAATTTCATTTGGGTACAGTGTTGTATGATCACGCAATTGTTGTTCAAAGAGTGACAGCGCTAAAAGCTGAAAATTGGTCTGGACAGGAGGGCGGTTTAGGTGCCCAGTAAGCAAACGGTTAAAGATAACCCAATTTTTTGGTATAATGTGAAAGATGATGTTACGCCAAGTAAAAAGATACCTAACATGTCACACTTTAAATTTGCGATCACTTGTGAAATGGCGTCAAACTTCAGTACTTAATCTCTATAGGCGACGCTTTCAATTTTTTTACAGATTACATGTTTAGAGTTACAGAGGAGGTCTAGTGCTAGAATTATTGCTCTCGCTCTAAGGATTGCGGCGTATGTAACCTGTGTGTATCTGGCTCTGATACTAGCCAGTGCTTCACCAGCCACTGACCTCACCACACGTCCCTGTTAGAACCTTAAAATTTTCTCATCCGTACAATTTGCAGGGTCAGTAGGGGAGCCAATTTTCCACTATTCTCTCATCTCTGCAAGGGACTACAGAAAACTCTGATTAAAGTAAAGCAAAAAGAATTTCTGACCTTAGCTCATCTGCAGCATTTTCTGGTCCTCGATTCCAGTATTTCAATAGCACCCATATTTACTCAATATACTTCTAAAAATATACCATTTTTTGTAATGGGTTTCTGAGAGTCTAAATGGTGACCAAGATAGATTTCCATATCCAAACATCATAATTTCACCTGTTCAACCTGACACAAGTGTCTGGTGCCTAATCCATTAATGACATTTTCCACTACAGTGATATGATGAAATCGAACTCGAAAATAGGATCCCTTGCAGGCAGGTTGAATTTAGATGTGTGCAGTCAGAGCCTCTTCTGCTGACAACTTTAAAGAGGCCAAAGGGTTTCCATTTGCCTTGCACTTCACAGTCCGATGTCTCCCAGCTAATGGATGTTGTGATTCAGATATGCCAATCTCCTTTATGTATCCACATACTAGACTTAATTGGGAAAGTAGATGCTATAGCACATTTGTCACCCTGCTGGCTTGACAGTTGATAATGTGGGCTATTTATGATACAGACAGAGTTGAATAAATCTGCTTTTTCAAGGAAATTTCCTGGCAAGCATACAGTTAGAATGTCTGTTTTTCAGGAATTATTTTATGTGGCCAAAGAGGCTTGCAATTGGTGTACTTGGGTTATGGCTTTCTTTTTCAGATGGTGATCCTCTTTGTCATGATAATGCACCATGTGGCTAATTAGCCACTGGATCACTTTCAGAAGTAGCGGGATTAGTCCAGGGCTGGACTGGGACAATAATTTGGCCCTGGACTTCATCATGACCGGCCCACTTTAATTTTGAGTATCCCCAACAGCGTCCCCCTTACATCAGAGAGTCCCAATCAGCAGTCCACTTCACATCAGAGTCCCCTTTAGCAGCCCCCTTCACATCAGAGTCCCCACCAGAAGTCCCCTTCACATCAGAGTCCCCATCAGAAGTCCCCTTCACATCAGAGAGTCCCCACCAGAAGTCCCCTTCACATCAGAGTCCCCATCAGATGACCCCTTCACATCAGAGTCCCCATCAGAAGCCCCCTTAACATCAGAATCCCCATCAGAAGCCCCCTTCACATCAGAGTCCCCATCAAAAGCCCCCTTCACATCAGAGTCCCCATCAGAAGCCCCTTTCACATCAGAGTCCCCATCAGAAGCCCCCTTCACACCAGAGAGTCCCCATCAGAAGCCCCTTCACATCAGAGTCCCCACCAACAGTCCCCTTCACATCAGAGTCCCCTTTAGAAGCCCCCTTCACATCAGAGTCCCCATCAGAAGCCCCCTTCACATCAGAGTTCCCATCAGAAGCCCCTTTACATCAGAGTCCCCATCAGAAGTCCCCTTACATCAGAGAGTCCCCATCAGAAGTCCCCTTCACATCAGAGTGTCCTCCCTCTCCTCCCCCTCCCGCATGTACTCACAGTTTTGAAGGCAGCTTCTCGTTCCTCTCTCCAGTCAAGTGATAGCAAGTGATAAGGGGAGAGAGGTAGGAAAGTCTGCCGGCTGCCTATCTCCCCCTGCAGGCTGGAGGGAGAATAACGCCTAATGCTCTCTCCAGCAAGTGACGGAAGCAGCTCCTCCTGACAGGAGTGAAATCGCCATCACTCACTGTCAGAGAGGAGCGGTTCCAGGACTGCACATGACCGGCCCACTGAGCCATTCGGCCCACCGGGAAACTCCCGGTAGTCCCAATGGCAAGTCCATGCCTGGATTAGTCACCCCCCATGCACGCCACTCGCCAGTGTTCCTCGGGCTTACCGTGTTTACTGGCGAGCCCAGGAAACTATTTCAGGGTGATGCAGTGGGTCCCACACTGCCATCTTGGTCCTCTTGGTCCAACCTCCCCTGGCCGCATTGTGTGCCGCATTGCAGCCTCCTGGATGATGTATCCCAGAAAGCTGCAGGACCATCATTCTGACCTGGGCCAAAATGATGGTGGGGAATGAGGCTAAAAATAAAAAAAAATAATAAAAAAATACAGTAGATAGAAAAAATTATTCCCGGCATTCTGCTTGGGGAGAGTTGAGTGTTAAAAGGGAACTAACTCAATTTTGGGGGTTAAGTTCTGCTTTCATATATACTAATGCCCCGTACACACGATCAGACTTTCCGACAACAAAACCGTGGAATTTTGTTCGAAGGTTGTTGGCTCCAACTTGTCTTGCATACACACGGTCACACAAATGTTGGCCAACAATTATGAACGTAGTGACGTACTAGACGTACTACATGGTTTTTCAGCTCTTTAGCGCCACCCTTTGGGCTCCTTCTGCTAATTTCGTGTTAGTAGAAGTTTGGTGAGTGTTCATTTGCGCTTTTCTTTTTGCGTTTTTCATTTAGCGCTATTATTATTCTTGATATCACTAGAAAAAAAAAAAGCCTTTGAAACTTCTTTTACGATAACTCCATCAGTATCATCAGCAAAGCAGCTTCATTATTATCCCATTAAAGAAGAAGAGAATTGTGCGCTGCATTTGGAGATTTCATAATTTGCCACATCACGAATGTTAATTTTCCATTACGAACGCTAGTTTACAAGATCAGCCACTTCTGCTTCTGAGCATGCGTGGACTTTTGTGCGATGGACTTGTGTACACATGATCGGAAAGTCCGACAACAAAAATTTGTTGGCAGAAAATTTGAGAACCTGCTAGCCAACATTTGTTGGCAGAAAGTCTGACAGAAAATGTTCGATGGAGCGTACACACGGTCGGACTTTCCGCCAACAATCTCACATCCAACATTTGTTGTCGGAAAATCCGATCTAACGAGCAGGACTCTCCGATTCCTCTTGTACCAAATTGTATTGTAACTGTAATGTCTGCCTTTATTTTGTAAAGCACTGTGCAAACTGTTGGAGGTATATAAATCCTGTATAATAATAATAAATAATAATGTAAACCCTAACAATGATGTTTTCCTATTTTCTCCCTTTTGGTTTGTTAAATACCATTGAAAACTTTTTGATATATCTGTTTAATAAGTGCAAAAAAAAAAAAACATTGATCTTGTCAAAACTTCAGAGCCACCCTGTGTCCTCTGAACATTCCTTATGTTATCTTAAAAAGGCCATTTAACCTTTATAGTTGTTATCCTTGGGTAGTTGTTATCTTGGGATTTCAAGTCAATTGGTGCCTATGCGTTTGAAATCAAGACAGTAGGAGTGATTGAGTAGTTTGGCAAAAGAAAACTGGGCAGGGCTGATACCACTCAATCCACAAAATTACTGGGTGTTGAAAGCCCATAATACCAAATTAAGAGCTGAGTTCACTTCTGGAAGACCAACAGATGTTTTTCTGGACTTCCTAAAAGGGATAAAACATGGCTAATGTGCATGTATTGCAGAGATGTACTACATATGAGGTTTTATTATGTATTTTGCTTTGACATATACGCTTTAAGAGTGATCCAAATGAATACTGTTGTCGCTGAAATGGAAGATGAGGGATGAAATGAAAGATGAGAAAACTATGACAGCTGTCTAAGAGGGGATTTCTCCTCAATTTTGAAGAGATTTTCACTCCCTGCTGTGTCTCCAGAATAGGAGTTGAGAAGCAATATCCCCCTGGGGGAAAAAATATACATTTTTTGACAGAGATTTGAACCATGTGCTACTCTTTACAAAAAAAAAGGTTTGGGATTGAGATACCCTTTATTTTTTTTTTAACCCCAGCCTCTTAAACTGGCAGATTTGTTTTTGTAAGGCAGTAAAAAAAAGGAAAAAATCTATTTATTACTCATTTGATGGCTGTATTACTTGTTCTTCAACCTTAATCTGACCCTGCTTTTCAATTACCTCTGGCTATCCCTTGGCATCTCTGATTGTAAGATCTCTCACTAAGCATAACATATGTCACCTTCGCAACGGGTAAGCCAATGGTGTCACTCTCACATAGCTGGATTCTCACTTTTTTTTTTTAAATACTACTTTGTGTAGGACTGTGACATCATAATTGGGTTATGCTAGTGACACAGTGGGGAATTCTAGTACTGTATAAATAACTTAGTGCAAATGTAACCCGATAATAGAGACAGCATCCCTGAGCAGCTCAAGAGTGTCTCAACCTGCAACAGAGACCTTGGCAATGGTACTCACTAAGTACCCAGACCTGCCAACAGGTTTATGGTGGCCAATCTTATTTTTTGGTTGAAATAAAAAGTGTCATTTTTTGCAGAGCTAGCTTTATGGAATGGAAGGCAGAGCTATGCAAATTGTTCTCGTTTAGCCATTGGGTGGCCAATCATGGAGCACAATTGATTTGCGTTATCCCAGAGCGAAGCAACATTTTTAGCATTTTCCAAATTGCAGTTTTTGATATGCTTTCCCAACTTCAAGTATTCTTACTTTTGCTGTAGTTTCCATAGCATGACATAAAAATCCAACAAAGAGAATGGAACACCCTGGAATGGGCCACATACACACACATGAACTTCAAAGGCATCCCAGTCTTAGTCCGTAGGGTTCAATATTGAGTAGGGGGTGCTGGGGTGGCTGCTACACACAGGTTTTTTATCTTAATGCATAGAATGTATTAAGATAAAAATCTTCTGCCTTTACAACTCCTTTAATATATTGCAGCTTACCAATCCTTAGATTTGATTGCTGCATTCATTTTCTTCTTTTTAGGCTTTTATATCCTTTATTTCACCTGGCGATCTGGCCAGTAACACACTTCCTGTCTTAGTGTATCCTGACACTGGATTGAGGAGCAAAGCTGCACTCCAGCTAACACTTTTTCTTCATGACCAGACCATTTTTTGCTATTCAGCACTGCACTACTTTAGCTGGCAATTGCGTGGTCATGCAATGCTGTGCACAAATGAAATGGGTTATATTTGTAACAGCTGTGATTTACTATTGTGTGCTGTGATTGACCCCCAGCTATCACATGGTGCAGGGTGATGTGATTGGCCCAGATACCGTGTGATAGCTGGTAGCCAATCACAAAATCACTATAGGAATCACAGAAATTCATCCATAATAGCTTTGTTGACATTGTGATCAAATGATCCAGGTATCAGAAACAGAAATCCGCTTGGCACCCCTAACCCAGAAGAGGCAGGATGGCAGGATGCACATGAAGTACTGTGGCCTGACGGCAAGTGGTTAAAAAATAACTACAGTGGAACTTCGGTTTGCGAGTAACGCGGTTAACGAGCGTTTCGCAAACCGAGCACTGTATTTCTAAAATTCCTAACTCAGTTTGCGAGTGTTTTCTCGCAAACCGAGCAGGATTCAGGCCAAAAGCTGGGTGCAGTACCACCTGTTGGCCTGAGGTGGGGGTGCCGGAGCCGAGCAGAGCCGAAAGTCGCCGATCAGCAGCATTCGGAAATGCACTGAAAGGCCCGAGGACAGTTCGGCTGACCTCGGAATGGCTCGTGAACCGAGTCTTTCCGAGGTTTGCCGAGGTCAGCCAAAGTGTCCCTCGGGCCTTTTTGGCCATTTCCGAGTCTCTCCGGCGCCCCCCTCCTCTGGCCGCACGCGGTATTGCATCTCATTGAAGTCAATGCGGAACAAATTATTTTCGTTTCCATTGACTTCAATGGGAAAGCTTGCTTTGATATGCGAGTACATGGGATTACGAGCATAATCCTGGAATGTTCCACTGTAAAGGCAAAACTTTTTTATTTAAGATTTTGATACAGTAGAGAGGGAATAGAGCACCTATTAGGTTTTTATTGCTGTCTGTGCCCCTGTTGGGTAGATTCACCCTCTCTATTTGTCCTGTTTACCATTATCACTGAAGGAAAAGTAAAATGAAATCACAAATTTTGGATTAATACCAGATCAGTAGAGTTGAGTGAATGGTTTGGGCCAGGCAAAAGTTGGGCCCGGGATGTTCCTGACTTGACCTATCTTGCATATAAGCCTACAAAACGGTGACTTTTTTTTTCTGGGTCTTAAAGACTTCAAAGAGGGGTTCAGAGTTTGGGTCCGAACTTTTGTGAAGTTCGAGAGTTCCGGCACGGGGGGGGGGGGGGGGGGTGTTTGTCCCACCTCTACAGATCAGTAATCAAGGGGGAATCTTTCAATGAGGACACTAGTTCTTGTAACCTTGGAGACAGCCAGGTATTCCTTCACTGAAGGGATTTCCTCTTAATTTGCAACGGGAGAGGAAGTGAAGGGGATTCTCTCCTATAGGACACAGATGGATAAAAAAAAAACTGACAGGGGTTATAACCCTTGCTCTATCCAAAATGAAAAAAATATATAGTTTTGCCTTTAGTTCAGCTTTAAGCAGTTACAACAACTGTTTTTTTATTTTCTTTGGGGATAAAGGTTTGACAGGGTACCACTGTCAGTGGTAAATGGTTTGTCTCAACCCTTTAAGTGCTACTTTGTCTGAGTCACCAGAGGGAAATAAAGGAGAAAAACAATTAAATAAATAATGCAGTCACGACATCTAAGGTTTGGTAAGCTGTAATAAATATATTTTTTTATTTTTAGGTTTAATACTGCTTTTAGTAGATTTAACTCTCTTTCAGCAACCAAAAGTACTAGTATCAATTTTAGATAGACTGATGATTTTGAACGCAACAAAATAAAAGGATTTAGTGCATCTTTATTTGTATACACCTTTAAGCCTGATGCAGAATGAGGTTTGACATGCATACAGACAACTCGGCACCCCCACAGATTAAATATCACACATCCGATGGCTTAGCAAGATGCGGTTTATTAAACTGCTTCTTGCTGTGGATGTTTCCTGGTGCTGTTAATAAGATTTCATGTTAAATTTCTACTTTTCTTGTCTTTTTAAGAGCTTTTATTTTTTTTTTTCAAGTTTTTCAATTGCTTCCTTGCCGTACTGAGTGGGCTCAATCACGTTTCAGCCACACACCCTCCGCAAACATCCCTTTTGGTTCCAGATCTGTTTTTACTAATGAATCATCAATCATTTCCACTATAGGGATAAAAGACAAGAAGAAAATTACATACAAGCAATCTATTTTTCATCTGAAATATGTCATAATGTATGATTTTATGCACCACTCTGATATATTATTTATCCTACCTATCCGTCGAGATGTTTATTGCTGATTTTAATATAAGAGTCTAAATAATTCAAGACAAGGCTGCTCCGGGATAATTTGTGGCTGCTCCGTTGGAGGGGTTGTTTTTGGACAGAGTCACAAATTAAAGATGCGCAGTTGGCGCAGTCACCAAATTTATACAGAGCAGTAAAAGAAAAGGAAATAAGACATCGATTTAGCAGTGGGCAAGAAACGGTTTATGTAAAAAAAAAAAAAAGAGAAAGAAACAGAATGTAGTCTGCAAAGTACAGTAATGCATAGCCAGCAATCTATCAAGTTTTAGTTTGTATCAAAGCCAGATTTAAAAAGCTCCATTGTGATTGGGTATTATGGGTGGTGCACTTTGCACTTTGTTGTTATTCTTGTTAAGTAAGCTTAAGGTGGTTTGAAAGTCTAAATTTGTTTAACTTAAAGCAGAGTTCTACTAAAAAAAAAAATTTAAAGTCAGCAGCTACAATTACTGCAGCTGCTGACTTTTAATAATCAGGCACTTACCTGTCCCAGGGTCCAACGATGCAAGGGAGCAAAGCCCCGCTCGTCTCCCCCTCCTCTCTGCGCCGCCAGCATTGTAAGTGTAGGCACCCGGCTGTGAAGCACCCACTGCGCATGCGCGAGCCACACCGCGTGCCATGACTGGCCGGGCAATCACCTGAGACCTGTGATGTGTCCCAGATGATTGCCGAGAGGGAAGGGGGAGAGGCGATCTCCCTTCCAGTGCCGCGGTGCATCAGGAGGAAGTGGGAGCTGGGGCCCTCTGAAAAGAGGGTACCGGCTCCCCACCCCCCAAAAAAATGACATGCCAAATGTGGCATGTCAGGGGACACCTCCCTTAAAGCAGAAGTTCTATTTTTGGGTGGAACTCCGCTTTAATACAATCTCTAATGGCCCACTACCTGTCTTACCCCCAGGGATGGTGCTGGACTATTTTGTGCCCTAGGCAAGACAAGCTACTTGCATCCCCCCCGGCAAAAAAAAAAAGTGTTGTGTTTCTCGGCCAGACTAGTAGGGAAATCAGCAGCCATGGCTGCGCCCTAGGCAGTAGTGCACACTAATACCAACAAAGCCTGGGGAATGCCCAGGAAAAAATCCAAGCCTATTTTACCACCAGCTCGCAGACAACCAATTAACCTGTCTAACAGTATGCGTTAAAAACAGGGGTTTAGTCCGCACGCATTTGCAAACGCATGCGTAAGCCACAGAGCCTCGTCATGGCACCCTGATATCTGTGGTCCTAACACTAAAATATGAGTGTCCCCACAGTGGAGGCACATGCATTCTAATGGATAAATGAGAGCAGGTGGACTGAAGGGCAGCCCATCGCTTCTTAAAGCTACAGGAGGACACCAAACACCCAGCAGGTAGCACACTGGCTGCAAAGGTGCTGGTGCGTTGCTGGACCAATACACACACCAACGTGATCACAAAAAACTTGCCACCACCCTCATTTATAGCTGGCTATCGCAGTAAGCGGCATTGGAAGGCTACAAACAAATATCAACAAAACCTGGGGAATGCCCAGGAAAAAATCCAAGCCTACTTACCACCAGTTCATAGACAACCAATTAACCTGTCTAACAGTATGTGTTAAAAACAGGGGTTTAGTCCGCACGCATTTGCAAACGCATGCGTAAGCCACAGAGCCTCGTCAGTGCACACTAGGTCGCCTACTGGTAGTCTACCTCACTTCTGCCCCTAAAACAAACAACAGGAGGTCAAACTCGCTTACTAATATAAAGATGTATCACAGCTTCCACCCAGGGACATTCTTCATACTGGTCATCAGTCTCTCCAAAATATAGCCCTGGCCAAAAGTTTTCAGAATGACACAAATATTCACCACTTCAGCTCCAGAAGATTTACCCCCTTCCCGACCAAGTCATTGTTTGCGATACGGCACTGCATTACTTTAACTGACAATTGCGCAGTCGTGTGACATTGCACGTAAATAAAATTGCTGTCTTTTTTTCCCACAAATAGAGCTTTCATTTGGTGCTACTTTATCAAGTCAACATTTTTTATTTTTTGCGCTATAAACAAAAAAAGACCAACAATTTTGAAAAAAAAAACAATATTTTTTACTTTCTGCTATAAAACATATCCAATCAAAAAAAAATAATAAAATCTATTTTTTTCATCAATTTAGACCAATATGTATTTCACTACATGTTTTTGGTAAAAAAAAATCCCAATAAGCGTATATTGATTGGTTTGCGCAAAAGTTATAGCGTCTACAAACTATAGGATATTTTTATTTATTTGTACATTTTTATTATTTTACTAGTAATGGCAGCGATCAGTGAGTTATAGTGGGGCTGTGATATTGCGGTGGACAAATCGAACACCTAACTGATACTTTTGACACTTTTTTGGGGACCAGTGACACTAATACAGTGATCAGTGCTAAAAAATATGCACTGTCACTGTATTAATGACACTGACTGGTAAGAGGTTAACATCAGGGGTGATCAAAGGGTTAAATGAATGCCTAGGTTGTGCTTACTCACTGTGGGGGAGGTGCTTTGAATAGGGCCCGCTTAAAAGAATTACAGAATCAGTGCCTTTCCTTCTGACAGAATGACAATCTGCCTTGTTTACATAGGAATATTGTCATTCTATAAACAGAAAAGTTAGTGCTATTACCCATACACCACATAGATAGCAGAGCTTCCAGGTGCTCGATCCACAGTCGCTGGCTGAGTGGAGTAATGTAGAAAAAATGATCCGCACTCCGGTTGTTGCTCTTAAAATTTCTTCATTTTATTGAATAGCCACAGTGAACAAACGCAGATTAAGTCAGCTGACATGTTTCAGCCTATAAGGCCTTGTCATTCTGCCTGTGCCATGAGTAATTGGCATGTACGGCGGGCATCGAGTTCACGGTACCCTCTGCTGGGCTCCCGCTGTGTAGAATCACAGCAGGAGTGGGTCGTAAGTGGGACACGCGCCTGCCCCAGACCCAGACGTGTCAGATCATGTACTAGGTACAGCGTACAGGATTTGTCGCAGAGTGGCCGCCTTGCTGCAGTATATGTGCGGTGGGCGGTCGCTAACTGGGTAATTTTCACAAAGTCTCCTGCTTCAGTGTTTTTAGATCTTTTTGTCAGATGTTACTATGGTATACTAAAGTATAATTACAAGCATTCCATAAGTGTCAAAGGCTTGTATTGACGATTACATTAAGTTAATGCAAAGAGTCAATATTTGCAGTGTTGACCCTTCTTTTTCAAGACCTCTGCAATTCGCCCTGGAATGCCGTCATTTAACTTCTGGGCCACATCCTGACTGATGGCAGCCCATTCTTGCATAATCGATGCTTGGAGTTTGTCAGAATTTGTGGAGGTTTTTTTTTGTTCGCCCACCTCTTGAGGATTGACCACAAGTTCTCAATGGGATTAAGGTTGGGGGAGTTTCCTGGCCATGGACCCAAAATTTTGATGTTTTGTTCCCCAAGCTACTTAGTTATCACGTTTGCCTTATGGCAAGGTGCTCCATCATGTTGGAAAAGGCATTGTTTGTCACCAAACAGTTTTTTGATGGTTGGGAGAAATTGCTCTTGGAGGATGTTTTGTACCATTCTTTATTCATGGCTGTGTTCTTAGGCAAAATTGTGAGTGACCCCACTCCCCTGATGGAGAAACAACCCCACACATGAATGGTCTCAGGATGCATTACTGCTGGCATAACACAGGACTAATGGTAGAGCTCACCTTTTCTTCTCCGGACAAGATTTTTTCTGGATGCCACAGACAATTGTAAAGGGGATTCATTAGAGAAAATGACTTTACCCCAGTCCTCAGCATTCCAATCCCTGTACCTTTAGCAGAATATCAGTCTGTCCCTGATGTCTTGCCTGGAGAGAAGTGGCTTTTTTGCTGCTCTTCTTGTCACCAGGCCATCCTCTAAAACTCTTCTCCTCACTGTGCATACAGATGTACTCACACCTGCCTGCTGCCATTACTGAGCAAGCTCTGCACTGGTGGTGCCCCGATCCCACAGTTGAATGAACTGTAGGAGAGTGTCCTGGCGCTTGCTGGACTTTCTTGGGTGCCCTGAAGCTTTCTTCACAAAAATGTAACCTCTCTCCATGAAGTTCTTGATGATCTGATAAATGGTTGATTTAGGTGCAATAGGCGTGCGCACAGGGTGTGCCAGGTGTGCCCAGGCACACCCTAATCACACTGTGCAGCGCAAATTTCCCCTACTGCCCTGCCCCCCCTTCTCCCCACAGTGCTTCTGGCTTCCCTCCTCTCCTCTCCTGCTGACTGATGCTGCGGGGATGAGTGGGGGAAGTGGCCGGTAAACATGTAATTTACTGGCCCCTTCTCTTTCTGAGTGAACATCGTGAGTGATCGATAGTGTGTGTTTGAGCTTTGGGGTGCACACCCTAATGCAATAGGCTGCGCACACCTATGGTAGCAGCAATATCCTTGCCTGTGAATCCCTTTTTCTGCAAAGCAATGATGACTGCACATGTTTCCTTGCAGGTAACCATGGTTAATAGAGAAAGAACAATTTCAAGTGTCACCCTCCTTTTAAAGCTTCCAGTATGTTCTTCTAACTCAATCAGCATTACAGTGATTTCCAGCCTTGTCCTCGTCAACATTGACACCTTTGTCAGAGAATCACTGACATGATGTCAGATGGTTCTTTTGTGGCAGGCCTGAAATGCAGTGGAAATGTTTTTTTATTTGGGATAAGATTAATTTTCATGGCCAAGAGGGACTTAGCAATTAATTGTAATTCATCTGATCACTCTTCATAACATTCTGCAGCATTTGCAAATTGCCATCATTAAAAACTGAGGCAGCAGATTTTGTGAAAATTTATATTTGTGTCATTCTCAACATTTTTGGCTGTAGATGTCATAAAAAAGAAAAGTCAAGACTGTAAATCACTATTTTATTAAATAAACTTGTGAAAATACACTCACGTGGCAGAAAGGGTAAAAGGGCTCTTCCACTACACAAAAAAACCTCAGCAAGATAGCATCCTAGCTCCACCTTAGGTAATGATGTCACTGTCCACCTGATGGGTATCACCCAATGGGCTTTCTCATGTTTCTGCACTGATGACCAGTATGAAGAATGGCCCTGGATGCAAGCTGTGATACATCTTTGTATTAATAAGCGAGTTGGACCTCCTATTGTTAGTGGGGTCTATCAAACCAGGTGAGAGAACACCCAGAGAGGAGCTTTGGTGGTGGGCACATTGGTGCTACTTTCATTGGGGATTAAATGTGAATTCCTTACGCGCATAGAAGAAATTTGTTGCACTTTCTGAAGATTGTTGTCACATGAAGATTGGATGGCGTGTGGGACTATTATTATCATTTTGGACAAATGCCACATTTTTTCTTTGGGATATATATTTTAAGAACTACATCTGCTCTATTATACTGATTCATGTTGTTTATTTGCTTTGTAATGTTTTTGTTATATTGCACATTTTTATGCTGGGTAAACCAAAACTTACAAAGATGTGCCGCAGGGCACCCTCAGGACCTGAAGCCTTGAGGTACATCTACGTTTGCACAGAATCTGGGTGTAAGGGTACATACTTGATCCTCAACTAGGCCGTGTACTCATGTAACAAAAAGAAGGAAAGGGGTAGTGGGGCTTTATATGAGGCTTGTCATTAGGAATGATGATGCATACATAAAAAATAAAATTATTATAATTTATTTGTACAATCACATTGGTCATTCCATATCTTATAAAATATGTTAAATCAAAGAACAATGATGCAATACAATCAAGATACTCACACATTGAATATAACTGATACAATAAGCATTACAATTGATCAAGGAACATGATTAGTATAGTGAATGCACAAAATTGATAATACAGACAGATCATCAAACAGACATAGTTGATAAAATAAATTCATAAGTTAAACATACATCAGTTGGTGATTATAAACAACTAATTATGATACATGATAATAAGCCAAACTTTTTGACACCCTTGGATTGAGAGACTCAGCGCGTTTCATGGCATTAAAGCCACTCATCAGGAGTATAATGTGAAGTTAAACTAAAAGATGGATAGATAAATAACTATTAGTGTATGATGCCCTCTGCGAGAAAAAAATCTCAAAACAACTTGTCACTTACTTACAAGTCCCAAGCCAAGCCCAGGTTTCAACCGAATATCAACGGTGGCCCCAGACAGGTGTCTAAACTGGGGTTGAAGCGGGAGACCCCTCCCCAAAAACAGACCAAGGGAAACAGCCAGAGGCACGCCAGGTCGCCACAATACAGTCCCTGTGCAATAAAGTGCACTTGTCGTTCCACAAAAAAATGTGTAAAAAGGGGGGGTGGAGTTTAAAAGGAGGAAACAAAAACTAAATAAATATAGTTGGAGCTAAGTGAACCACCTTGGTGTACCCACAAAGGGAGGGGGGAAGCAGACGCCATTGCAGTGGGGAAAAGGCGAGAATCAAGGCCGTGTACTTATGGAGACTACACAACTGCATTTGCTGTACATTCACTGTCACATACCTGACTGTGAAGCCTGGGATGACGAGAGTGGCCTCTTGCACAATTCCCATCCAAGCACCCCTAGTAGTGGAGACAGGGACTGATAGGGCAGTAGAAGGGTACAGGTGTAAGGATGCTGTTGTAGTGAGCTGTATCTTGAAGCCACAGAAGTCCTTCCAGTGGTGGTATGGAGTCTGGTCATAAGCCTTGTTCAATGGCAGTTAGGAAGACAGGTGCAGGGTCAGGATCAGGTTTAAGGTCGGGAACAGGCAGAAATCGGTAATGTGCAGGCACCAAATCAGGAAGTGGAGAGGTAGTCAGAAATCCAAGCCGAGGTCGGTAACATATTTGAGCAGCAGACATAACAGGGAGGGGTGATCCAAGGGAGGTGTCAGAAGTAGCCGGGTCAGCAACAAGGTTAACAGACTTTCTAGGATCAAGAACACAGGAATCAGACAGACAATCCAGCATTGAGGCCAGGCAGACTCTCAGTTTAAATAGGCTGCTGGACGCCAGAATCTGTGGATGTCTGCACATGCCTACATGTACGCATACGTGCCCGCACAATTTGCGCGTGCATTCTAGTCCTTGCACATGCGCATAAGAATTAGCACCTGCTGCACAGGAATGAGCACTTTCTGTATGAGATCCCTAATGCCGCGTACACACGATCGGACATTCCGACAACAAAAGCCATGGATTTTTTCCGACAGATGTTGGCTCTAACTTCTCTTGCATACACATGGTCACACAAATCTTGTTGGAAATTCCAAAACGTCAAGAACGCAGTGACGTACAACAGGTACGACGAGCCGAGAAAAATTAAGTTCAATAGCCAGTGCAGCTCTTCTGCTTGATTCCGAGCATGCGTGGAACTTTGTGCGTCTGAATTGTGTACACACGATCGGAATTTACGACAACGGATTTTGTTTTCGGAAAATTTGAGAACCAGCTCTCAAATTTTGTGTGACGGAAATTCCAATGGAAAATGTCCAGTGGAGCCTACACATGGTCGGAATTTCCGACAACAAGCTCCCAGCTAACATTTTCCGTCGTGTGTATGGGGCATAACATTCGCCCACTTTTGTGATTTGCATTTGCTGACATTTTCCCCCAGAAACGGTCACCTTCCATTTCATTAATAGGTTGCAAAGGGCATGGTTTAGTCATTTTTGACTACCACATAGAAATCCTTTATGAAACATTATGTTCTTTCTTCTTGTTCGAAAAGGATGCATTCAAAACCCAGAATAAGCCAAAAATGCTTAGTATTTTACTACATATTTTTAACAGAACCTATTTTATTTCTAGGTGTTCCCTTTAAGTCTTTTAAGTAGAGGACAATTAACTGGTTAACCCAAAACAGCATCTCTATCCACTTCCTGAGGGATCTATTGTATAGATACAGATCCAACAGTTGCATATGCTATTAATCTTGCCTACTAGCTAGGATTCATTTGTAGATTGTATCAGCGGCAGCAAGTGACACCTCCTGAGATGGGGGAAATGCTCATGACATATAACACAGAAGGAAAGCTTCTAGTTTCGCTTTACAAATCAACATTTGAGTGCCGGATGCACTGGGACAGGTTGGATCGGAGCAGTGGAGCAAGGCCGTCGTTGTTTATCTTAAGACTTATGGCTGTTGAGATGCATTCTGGGTGATATTTTGCCAACCGTCTCCCTCGTTACCGGCACAGCTTGTTTCCGAGCACAGATAATCGCGCGCTACAGATCTTAATATGGTCTTTGGCCTATGGGCATGGTTTCATTATTCATAATGTTTGTTTTTAGTTTGAGGCATAGATCCCAACATTTTATTAAAATTCTCTTTATTCTGATGCAAACTCCTCACAAATGTCTAGGCAGGTAAATGTGTTTCACACCATATGATTGTCTTACTATGAGTTTAGTGTGCTGTCCAAGTTTGTCTGCTTTGTCCTTTTGGATATTGTCCATTCCCTGGTTTCATGTTCTCACTTAGCTCCACGGCTGACTCGCAGCCAAACAAATAATTTTATCAGGACAACTGCGCTTGACAGAATTTGCCAGGCTATCCACTATATCAAATCTCACCGAGCTCGAGCGTTGTTGTGGAGAGTATAATGTGAAACAATAGGCATGAACTCCTTTGTCTTGCACCTGATTAGATCTAATGTGATGGTTTTGTTATTAAATTCGCAAAAAGGTAATGTGAAATGTTTTTCCATCTGGGAGTAAAGGTAGTGGGATAACGCAATCTGAAATTAAAAGTCAACTATACATAGCAAAACAGTTGTCACCGAATAATGTAAAAGACGTTTTAAAAGAAAAGTGCGGGATTACAAAATAACAAACATACATACTTACCCACAGTGGCGGCCGGTCCGTAAAGGGCGCAGAGGCGCCGCACCTCTAGTTTGCATGCGGAGCACCTGACTCATAGCTTTCTATGAGACTCTGAGGCCTGAGGCTCTAATTGGCTTAAAATAGGTTGGGCTCGGGGCGCAGAGCACTTCGCCCCTTACCCACCTACTTGTGACACTAGCGAATCAATATTAGCTATCAGTTTTTACCGGCTTCTCCTCCCGGCCAATCAGGACAGGAGGCGAATCTTAAGAAGACCGAGTACCCAGGAGGAGAAGCCAGGGAAACCGTGGCGCCGTGGCCCTGGAGGGGCTGCCCCCCCAAAAAAGTTTAGCACCAGCCGCCACTACTCTCTCATGTGGATGCAGCAATGGTTTGACACGACAGCTGTCCCCCCGCCAGCTCTAATACCAGGCAGTGAGCCATCACATGACTGCTGATCACTCAGTCACTGACGGTCACCGCTCTCTGCTCTGCCATTCCACGGCTCACTGGAGTGCCAGGCTGTGAAGAGTTCAGGAGTGGCTGGCTCAGGCTCTCAGCAGCATGCTGAGAGGTAGACATGTGCGATTAGTTTCGTACGAATCGAAAATTCGTACGAATTTCCGTAAATTCGTACATTCGGGAGGATCCGAAATACGAATTGCTATGCTTCCAAATTTTGTACGAAATACGAAATTTCATTTACGAATTTCAGATCCAAATTCCTAACGACCATTCGCAATTGTTACGAAAAGTTAACGAACCTAAAAGTTAAAAACCCAGGATGTCAGCACAGCACAGGGATGGTGGGAGCCCCTCATAATGATAAATTTAATTCATCATAGCGAACATTCGTAATTGTTATGAAAAGTTAACAAACCTAACGAGAATTTCTATTTCGTACGAATTTAAATTGAATTTCGGACACGAATTACGAAATATAAATTAATTCTAATACGAAACGGAATGGAACAAAACGAAACAAATTTATTAATGGCGCACATGTCTACTGAGAGAGTGAACTAGCTATCGATCAGGCACTTGGGCAGATCCTGACATTAGCTGAATCTGAGTCACAGGAGTGCAGAACTAAGGAGAGTAGAGCCAAAAGAGCTTTGGCCATACTTCTTTTTCAATAAAGGGTCAGCCTACCCAAAATGAATTGTTTGGTGATCAGTAAAGCCTGAAAATGGCCTCTAATATCTTTTCAGGGTGTTGGTGATGAGATCTACTTGCTGTAATTGTTGGCTCTGAAAATATTTAGTAGTTTAAAGTGGCTGTAAACCTCAGACATGAAATGTGGACTAATTACATCCTGCTATACGGTTTACTTGTCTCAATCCAAAGCACTTAGTGTGAATTCACTCTGTTGTCTCATTTCTCTGCTATCTGCATAAATCACATAAATTTTCCTAAATCCAAGAGATAAAAGGGTGAAAAGGGAGGGAGCTCCAGCACACAGCCTGTGATTTGTATCCGCAGCTCCTCATCATTCCAGTGTGGCGGGTTGGGGGTGTCTCTTCCCTCCAATCAGCTCTCAGAGCTCCCCTCACTGAGCTGTATGGAAGGTAACTTGAGATCCCCATGCCCTGCTGCTGGAGCTGAGAAAAAAATAATTTGATCTGTGTGTGTTTAGAACAATCTACAGAAGAAACGCTGCAGATAAAAAGCTACAACTGTAGAAGGATTTGTTTCATATCTGTGTACCTGAGGCTAGTCACTTCACTGGATATATGTAAGGGTTTTCAACCACTTTAAAGTAGAACTGCAGGTGTACATAAAATAAATACCAAAGTTCCCCCACCTCACTAGCTGATAGAGTATATAGTGCTTGTTTTACGAGGGGATGATGTAATATGATATAATAATTGCCCCTTCCCTTAGGTCTCACGGTAGTCAGCAGCCCTTTCCGCTGTTCTTTATTGCTGGAATGTGGGGAAGGGAGGTACACCTAAATCACCACCTACAATGTAGAATTAGTGGTGGGCACTGGTCAAGCATTATACTATGGTCAGATAGAAAGGAAACTCCCCAAAATAAAGGCGGGACTTTTAAGGCTCAAAAAGTGTACAGACGCAGGCTGGACAAAATGTAAATTGTAAAGTGTTTATTAGTATCAAAAGTTAAAAAGTAGTCATAAAAATTATAGTACATACAACAATGTTACAAAGAATTAGATAGTAAATGGCCGCAAGACACAAAAGCACCAATCAATGTACAATGGTCAAATATGGGTATAAACCGAACACCCACATGTTTCGGAGTTCTATATGCTCCTTCTTCAGGGTGGGTTTAAACAATCTTGGTAAATATCTTCTATAAACTAAAACAAAAATTAGAACATAATCACAGACTGTCTGCAATATATACAAAGCAGATAGAAACAGGGAAGGTACAGGAAGGGTAACAGAGAAACTACTCACAGTGCCTGAGAGTGGATACACAGCGCACAGCCAACCAGAATATAAAAACAATGTTACAGAATCCAGTAGAATGGGCAAGGAGAGTGCACTGGTTGGCTGTGCGATGTGTATCTACTCTCATCCACATGGTCACCCTCCTCAGGCATAAGGCCTGGGGGATTCAACAGCTAAACATTTCCTTCCACGAAACAGGAGACACTGGGGGACAACTCACTTCCCAGGGTCAGTCCCTGTATATTTATACCCTCTCCCAGCCTACACCTTTGATAATAACCCTCCTAGTGGAAGGCCAGAGGGAGATAAATATTCATAGCACGTTTTAGCGCAGCCTCTCATAGGAAACAACAATACCTACTGACAGTAGACAGAAATTAACAGCAATCAGAGCCAATGAGAAACTGTTGAGAATGAGAAGCAGTTTAGCTCCACTACATATAAATAGACGCACCTGTCTAAGGCACAGTGGCTTCAAGTATGCCCAGAATTAGATTCTCCAACCTTTGCTAAAAAAGTATTATCAGATTTACTGAACTTATAACACTTATGCCCCGTACACACGATGGGACTTTCCAACAACAAAACCATGGATTTTTGTTCGAAGGATGTTGGCTCACTTGTCTTGCATGCACACGGTCACACAAATGTTGGCCAACAATTAGGAACGTAGTGATGTACAAGACGTATGTGATATCTCCATTACGAACGCTAGTTATAACTCCGGCTCGTATTTGATTCCGAGCATGCTTGGACTTTTGTCCGAAAGACTTGTGAACACGCGATCGGAAAGGCCGACAACAAACATTTGCTGGTGGAAAATTTGAGAACCTGCTAGCCAACATTTGTTGGCGGAAAGTCCGACAACAAATGTTCGATGGAGCATACACACGGTCAGACTTACCGCCAACAAGCTCACATCCAACATTTGTTGTCGGAAAATCCAATCGTGTGTACGGGGCATTAGGGTGTACAAATTTGGAGTGCTGCTCAGAGCACCACTGCAGGACTCCTCAGGGTCTAACAGAGTGCGTGGGTGCCGGCTTTGGAAGAGGCATTCCTGGCCCTGGCTGAAGTGCATAAAACAAACATATGAGGTGTTACACAATAATGTCCCATACACACGGTCGGATTTTCTGACGGAAAATGTGTGATAGGACCTTGTTGTCGGAAATTCCGACCGTGTGTGGGCTCCATCACACATTTTACATCAGAATTTCTGACACACAAAGTTTGAGAGCAGGCTATAAAGTTTTCTGACAACAAAATCCGTTGTCGGAAATTCCGATCGTGTGTACACAAATCCGACGCACAAAGTGCCACGCATGCTCAGAATAAATTAAGAGACGAAAGCTATTGGCTACTGCCCTGTTTATAGTCCCGACGTATGTGTTTTACATCACCGCGTTCAGAATGATCGGATTTTCCGACAACTTTGTGTGACCGTGTGTATGCTAGACAAGTTTGAGCCAACATCCGTCGGAAAAAATCCATGGATTTTGTTTTAGGAATGTCCGATCAATGTCCGACCGTGTGTACAGGGCATTAGAAATTCAGCCGCAGTACACAAAAGTGAAATGCTGCTTTAGCATGACTCCTCTTAGGAGGACCTCCTCTATGGCCACCTCTATGACTAAGCCCCATGGGCAGCGTGAAACATGTCAGAGGGGCCTGGGAGGAGCCAGGCTGAAGCCGCATCTCACTTTAGGGTACTACGTGCCTGAATTTCTTTGTGTGTGGTGTCTCATCTGTTTGTATTATAATCTTTAGAGATTAATGCACAGACAACATCAGTAAAGCTGCATTAATAATACCAGGTTATGTCTAGTAATACTAGAACATTGTTGTTTATTTCTGTCTGTATCCATGTTGACAGGCTTTTGCTTCACGTTTTGTTCTGTCAGATACCCAGGCAGTAAGTGATGTGGAATATTCCAGCAGTAAAAGTTGACTGGAGTTCTGATGGTTCCCTAATTTTCCCTGGCCCCCCAAAAATATGGCTTAAACCAGTTTGTAGACATTGAGTGTTCCTAAAATGTATCACATTATACACAGGATGTGTGTAGTACGCCTTGTCCTTCTCCCCCTCCTTTGTAGTTGCTGGCAATTCCTGGCTGTCATTTGGAGGCGCTGAGTAAATACATTAGAGATTATACTTCCCTCACCCAGCTTTTTCGCCCGAAGCACCTACGTGAAGATGACATCACACTGCTTCCGGCGGGAATACAGAATAACTGAAATCTTTCAAGAGGACACTCTTGCAATGGACTGGAGTGTCTTCTTTCTGGAAGGATGGTGATGTTACGACTAGTGATATGGAAGAGGGGGGTGATGGGGGGACGTGTCCTGTAGTCCTTCCTGTCCTAGGGTGCTCCTCCATAGATACAGCACGGTGAGTGAGCATTGTCACCTTAGGGCAGGAAGTATATGACTAGCAGAATCACCAATGGGAGGGATGGGGGAGCCAGAAAAAAAAAAAAATGAATGCAGCCACCATATCTAAGGACTGGTAAGCTGCAATATATTACATTATTGCTCTTGGGTTTAGATATACTTTAAGTTGTGCTAACTGAGCAATCATCTTCCCACACATTCTGCTTCCATATCAAACAGTTCCATTCCCTTAGGGAAATATACCGAATATCATCCTGAAAAACAACATATAAAAGATTATCTGAAAGATAATAATTTCTCCTGAAAATAAGCCGATATAGACAACCTTTGCGCCGTCTGGACAGCGGAGCACGTGGACCCAGATCATTATTATAAATTGTGTTAAATTGAACTCCGAGTCCACTGTACCCTAGTGGAATATGATGAATCTGAACTGTAATGAGGACATCATTGTACAGGGGATTGAGCAGATTAAGTGGACAAGCAAAAGGTAGGCATTCATTTGCAAGAAGAGACAGATTGGACACCTACACAAGAAGCAGCATTTAGGCTTTTGTACATTCAATAAGGATTTATGTATTTCCTGTGTGCTTCAGAGAATATTTATTCTGCAGCATTAATCTATTTTTTTTTCAACATAATTGTATTTTTTTTTTTTTTAGATTTTTACTTATTTGTTTCATTTGAATGTTTACAATGACAGTTAATTTACTGATGTGACATTGCGTTTTGTCATATATCTGACATTGCTGTATTTAGACATTACTCAATTTGTTCCATGACCTCACTTTTTCCGATGCATTTAAACAATAACAGCTTGGTCACTGATCTGCACCCCGCGCAATGATGGGTCATTATCACACCGGGAAGATCATTACTCCATTCTCTCCTCTTGAGAGAAAGCATCAAGTGGTAAAGAATAATTTAAGGCATTGGCATGTTATACATAGTTACATTGGTCCAGCTTGGATAAATGTATTTATGTATATATCATACCTGGCCTGGAAGCTGAAAATCATGAAAGTAGACACCACTACTCTAGCGATCTTCACTTGTTTTCGGCTTCCATGCTGAGCGACTGCTCTCCTGCATTGTGTTCACAAGAGGTAGGTCAATCAGCATGGGCACCATTCAGAGAATGCTGAGCAGCCTGAGGCATTGTAAGTACAGAAGGTCAGCCACTTAGCATGGGCACCATTCATAGAATGCTTTGCATTTTCTGAATGAATGCAAAGCGTACTCTGATTGGACAAGGTTTATAGGCAGAATGGTGATGTCACGCTCTCCACCTCATTCAATCAGGGAACGCTTTGCATTAATTAAAAAAATACACAGCATTCTATGAATGGTACCCATGCTGAGTGGCTGACCTTCTGTACTTACAATGCCTCAGGCCAGCTGCTCAGCATGGGACCCAGAAGCAAATAGAGATAACTGAAGGGGCAGTGTGTCTACGTCTGTGATTTACAGCTTCTAGAGGCATCTGCCAGGTATGTCATATACATACAACGTGTACTTACATTGATCCAAGTTGGACCTATGTAATTAATGCATAACCATGCCGATGCCTGGAATTATCCTTTAAGCTGGCCATACATTTGTAGATTTTCTAACAAATGTTCATATGAAAATTCTTACTACATTCAATGACTTGACAAATGGCATTCAAAAGTACTTCAAAACTTAATTTAGTTTTACCTCCATTTTGGAATCAATGAACATTTCCCAGTGTAAACCACATAGACTGTTATGCCGCGTACACACAGTCGGATTTTTCAGCTACAAAAGTCCGACAGCCCGTCCAAAACACTTTTGACAGACTTTTGACGGACTTTCAACAGACTTTCTAACGACCAGACTTGCCTACACACGATCACACCAAAGTCCGACGGATTTGTACGTGATGACGTACACCGGACTAAAATAAGGAAGTTGGTAGCCAGCAGCCAATAGCTGCCCTAGCGTGGGTTTTTGTCTGTCGGACTAGCATACAGACGAGCGGATTTCTGGGTCCGGCGGAGTTACAACATAAAGATTTGAAGCATGTTCCAAATCTAAAGTCCGTCAGATTTGCGACTGGAAAAGTCAGCTGAAGGTCCGGTGAAGCACACACACGATCGGATTGTCCGCCGGATCTGGTCCGTCGGCGTCCGTTGGACAAGTCCGGTCAAAAAGTCAGACCGTGTGTACGCTGCATTAGAAAGGTGTTTGTTTAAGAAAAGATTTCCATCTAGCTCCTTTGACTTTTTTCATCACTGCAGATGAAAACTAACGTAGATTTGACCCCACTAACAATCACAAAATCAAACAAATGTTCTAAAATGAAAATTTTCAAACAACATTCTACTAGTCTATGGCCAGCTGAACCACTTCAGCCCCCAAAAGGTTTTACCCCTTTTATGACCAGGCCGTTTTTTGCGATACGGCACTGTGTTACTTTAACTGAAAATTGCGCGGTTGTGCGATGCTGTACCCAAATCAAATTGATGTCCTTTTTCCCCCTAAATAGAGATTTTTTTTGGTGGTATTTGATCACCTCTGCGGTTTTTATTTTTTGAGCTATAAACAATAAAAGAGCGATAATTTTGAAAAATATATATATATATTTTTTGCTTTCTGCTATAAAACACATCCAATAATAAATTGTAAAAAATCAAATTGCTTCATCAATTTAGGCCAAGATGTATTCTGCTACATATTTTTGGTAAAAAAATCCCAATATCCCAATAAGCGTATATTGATTGGTTTGCGCAAAAGTTATTGTGTCTACAAACTATGGGATAGATTTATGGAATTTTTTAAAATTTTTTCATTTTTTTTTTTACTAGTAATGGCGGCGATCAGCAATTTTTAGCGGGACTGCAACATTGTGGCGTACAAATCTGACACTAAGTGGCACTTTTTGGGGACCAGTGACACTAATACAGTGATCAGTGCTAAAAATATACACTGTCACTGTACTAATGACACTGGCAGGGAAGGGGTTAACATCAGGGGCACTCAGAGGGTTAAATGTGTTCCCTTGGAGTGCTTTCAACTGTGTGGGGGATGCTCTGACTGGGGGAAGAGAGAGTTCTTAGCAGAAACACAAGATCTCCATCTTCTCCCCTGTCAGAACAGCGATCTGCCTTGTTTACATAGGCAGACCGCCATTCTGCCTCTCTCGGGAACGATCGTGGGTGGTCGGCGGACATCGGGTCCGCCGGTCCCGCTGATTGGCTCCCACACTGTCCAATCAGCATGCGATCGGGTCTCCGGCGGCACGCGCGTGCCCCCTAGAGGCTATTGTATGTGATGTTGTGCAATAGAGCTACGTTGCCACAGTATTTTAATTTTTTTTTTTGAGAAATCATACTTATCCTAGGTGGATGCAGCATCTGTCCCCCCCCTCGTCTCTAAGGCTGAGAGCTGAGCGATCAAAGGCCGATGATCGCTCAGTTCTCAGTGCTCCGTGATCAGAGAGCTGGTGACTGTTAGTCACGACTCTCTGATGTGCCCCTGCATTCACTGGAGCGCTGGGCTGTGGAGGGGAATGGAGTGGCTGGCTTAGGCTCACAGCGGCTCTCTGAGAGGCTCAAGCTGGGTGTCGGTCCAGGTATATGGGTGGATCCAGACCATATCTTTCCCCAGACTAGACCGACTCTGTGACGTGAGCCAACAGGGGGCTTCAGCCCACTGTCTGCTAAAATTGGGTCACAGGAGCGAACTACACTCCTGTGATCCACAGGAGAAGTACAGCCGAAAGAGCTTCAATTATCTGATTGCCTCTCGGGGGATCAGGAAAGAACTTTTTCCCCTGCTGGAGCAAATTTGATCATACTTTATTGTTTTGTTTGTTTTGTCTTCCTCTGGATCAACTGTGGGTATAGGGATTGTATGTATAGGATTGTATAATTTGTTTTTGTTTTTTCACTTCTATTGGTAGATCTAGATGGACTTTTTTTCAACCAGACTAACTATGAAACTTTGTACTTCTCCTTTAAGATTGACTCATATACAGTGTGATAGAGTCAGTTGGCCTATATTGGCCCCTTCTTTCTACCAGTTTAACTGTGTAAGTAGCTGATATAAATACAGTGTCTGGTACTAGTAATATTTCTATTTAAAACCATATTTACAAATTCATGATGGAATTGAAATTGCTAAATTGCTATTTTAAATGTGTCTGGCATTCAGCATTATGGATAAATCTATAAAGATTTCTGGAGTTAATCAAAAATGAATGTGGAAAAGTTGTAAAAAATGTTTCACTAACACCTACCAGGCTTAAACAGTAGTTATGTAGTGAGTGAGAACTAAAGGAGTGTAATCAGTTATTTTCTTCCGCATGATATGCTTCTCTCGCTGGGAGAAGGCAACGGCCTGGCCGGAGGGATTCCCCTATCAGCACGGTCTGTGTTGATGGGGTAATCAAGCAAATTTCTTTCTTGTATCGAGCAGCTATAGCAGCCGCTAGCAATAATTGCAAGAGAATCCGGCAGGCTAGTTGAAACCAAATTGATCTATCTACCTTCAGCCCGCCCATTAACAGTTCAAATCTCAGCCTTTCCTGCTGAACTGTCCGAGATTTGAACCATGTATTGGTGGCCTTACACAGAGCTGCAGGATCCTGTGATAAGGACAGTGTGGGTTGAAAATAAAGAAGTTCGCAGAACATTTTTGTGCAGGTTAGGCAGGAGAGGTAGGAGGAGGAGGGAGAGAACATGTTTAAGAGTACATATGGTTAGGGTTTTCTTCCACTTTAACAGACATCCCAAGTCTCCCGTGAGGTGCGGGAGCCTCCTGCATTTCTGCGGCAGCTCCCACACACCCGCAAGCTCCTCCCGATCTCCCGGGAATGATCGGTGCGGTGGGGAACAGCTGTAAACACTGATCTCCTTTGTATAGATTTTTAGCTGACAGCCACTTCTCCGCCCCCCCCCCCCGTTCTCCTCCGGTCCCCGTGTTATCCTCTGCCACTCCTGTCCTCCTCCTCCACTCTCCCTCTTCTCCCGCAGCCGGCTCCCCTCCTCTCCTCTCCTGGCGGCTGCGGGGGGAACTTTCAGGAATTGGACACAGTGAGTGTGATCGCTCCTGTGTCCTGTGATAACTGAGCAGAGTAAACTGTGTTTATGAATGAACAGGAGCCTCTGTCTCCTGTTCATTCATCTTTAGCACTGAGAAAGGGACTGGGGAATCTGTGTCCTCAGTCCCCTTGTCTGTCTCAAAGGGGAAATGTCAGGGGTCTGTTTAGACCCCTGATATCTCACCAAAGCCCCCAAAAAATATAAAAAAAAAATTATTATAAAAAAATTTAAAAAAATAAAATAGTGTAAAAAAATATAATAACAAAACTACTGACACCACTCTCCCCTGCCCTACCAACACACGTCCACTGCCCCAACCCCCTCCCCCCAAAAAGCATTGTGAAAAAAATGAAAAACAAATTAACTCCCCTGGCGGTATTCCCGAGTCTGGCTCGGGGTGGACTTTCAATACCAAAAGTGGTATCCCTGAGCCAGATCACATCGCAGGATCCATGTAGAGGATACTTACCTTGTCCCCTGGATCCTGCGATGTCTCCCCGCTGTGATCTGCGAGCCGCCGTGTGCACGGGGACGGAGGACGGGGAAGGAGTTCGGCACCAAATTCAAAAAGTGAAACACACAGTACAGATACAGTACACTGTAATCTTACAGATTACAATACTGTATCAAATAATTTCACATCCCCTTTGTCCCTAGTGGTTTGTCCAGTGCCCTGCATGCAGTTTTATATTATAAATACTGTTGTTTCTGCCTGGAAACTGGAGATTGTCCATAGCAATCAAAACTGTCCCTTTACATCAAAAGTGGCTTTAGACCAGCTAGAAAACAGCGATAATAAATTAGAATCACTTGCAGAATTGAGTGATAGTGATTTGTGGGGAAATCCGTCATTAAACACTGAAAGTAATGACAGCGACAATTCTGCAACTGAGCAAATTTCAGTGTTTTTGATTTGATTACATTATTGAATAATTTTTATTATTATTATATTATTATTTGGTATAATTATTTATAGTTATTTATTATATTATAATCTTTGATTTTGTTTTTCAAACTTTATCATACCCGAGATGTCTACTAGACTCTTGTTTGAACAGATTTAAGTGAGTTATTCCTAAGAATTACAGCCTATAATATAAAACGCCAAATTTTTGTGCAAAATAATTGTACCGCTTTCAGCACCTAAAATCTGAAATAATCATACCGCCGGGGAGGTTAAATGGTAAAAAAATCAATTATTGAAAAAAAAAGAAACAACTGACACCGTCCACTGCCACATACCACCCACCCCCACCCCCTTCCCCAGAAGCACTGTGAAAAAATTGTGAAAAGGTGATTTAAAAAATATTTCGCCGTGGGGGGGGGGGTCTGGTGGTTGCGGGCGCGAAGCGCCACCTCCCTGAAATGGGTTTGCCACCTCCTTGAAATTAGTTTTTGCAGGTTGGGATGTCTGCTTTAAGTATGTGCAATCCAAAATCCAAATCCAATCCAAAAATCACAGATCCTGTGATCTTCATGGCCTTAACGTCTCTTTCAGTTGTCTCCAACATAACAGCAAGGCAACGTCTAAAAGTGCTGTTTTTTAAATAAGAAAAAAGAGCAGTTTTTCAGTTTTTCTGCACATATAGATGTTTGCAGGCAGTATTCTTTATGAACTCTGTACCAGAACTTTAAAGGTGGATGGTTATGTTTCTGATGAGATGTGAGTGATCTTAGCAGGCAGTGAGTCATCCCAGACAGTGAGTTGTACACCAGCAGCCAAAGTCTCTACCGCTAATGATAATAATACAGTAGATAGAATTTAGTCAGAAGTCAGATTTCTTCAACTCCCCAAACTACCAAAGAGTTTTGACCAGGCTCATACATCATAATAGGAAACTATAGCATACCTCCAAGCACTCTGAGATGAAAAGGAAGGATGTCTATACGAATGCAGGTGACACACACCTACCAATCACATAATTAAGCAGACCATGAAGCATTATTATGCAAAAATTGTTTGGTAAAAGTGACTCTGTCAGGGTCACGTGTACACAATGCACACCCTATTAAAGAAGAGAAAAAATACCCCTCCATTCAGGTTGCCACGTGGTAAAATGCCACCACTTCTCCCCAGCAGTTGCAGGTATTCCACACTTTTGGTTATGTAGAATGCCTTCTCCCCTGCTGCATGGTAGCATGGCTCCTCTTAAAACTACAGGCCATATGAACTACCAGAAGGAACTGCAGCTTGGGGAGGGGGTAACAAGTATCCAGTATCACAGACGAAGTATCCCTTCCCACTAGGGTAGGCTGTCCAGTACTTCGTAATAGCAGATAGAGCTAGGCAGTGGTGTAGGCCACAGAGGAGACAGAGAGCCCTGTGGAGTAAAAGTAGGGCAAAGGATACTTCCCCGACTGGATACCCAGTGGCACTGAAGTAAATGGGTCAGCATACTCCCTCATCCAGTGAAGGTGAGGGTCCTTCAGCCCCGGAAGATTTTACCCCCTTCCTGAACAGAGCACAATTGCGGGGTCGAGCGATGTTGCACCCAAACAAAATTGACGTCCTTTTTTTTCCAGAAATAGAGGTTTCTTTTGGTGGTATTTGATCACCTCTGCGATTTTTATTTTTTGCGCTATAAACAAAAAAAGAGCGACAATTTTAAAAATAACACAAGATTTTTTACTTTTTGCTATAATAAATATCCCCCAAAAATATATAAAAAACAATTTTTTTCCTCAGTTTAGGCCGATATGTATTCTTTTACATATTTTTGGTAAAACACTGGCAGGGAAGGGGTTAACCACTGGGGGGTGATGAAGGGGTTAAGTGTGTCCTAGGGAGTGATTCTAACTGTGGGGGGATGGGCTACAATGACAGCGATCACTGCTTCCAGTGACAGGGAGTGGTGATCTCTGTCATGACACAAGGCAGAACGGGAAAATGCCTTGTTTACATAGGCACTTCCCCGTTCTACGGCTCCGTGACACGATCGCCGGGAGACCGGCGGACATGGAGTCCGCGGGTCCCGCAGGCATTGTCATGCTGCACACAGCGGGCGCGCGCCTGCTAACCCCGCCAATTAAAGGGGACATACAGGTACGCCCATTTGCCCACCACTGCCATTGTGCCGACATATATCGACGTGCAGCGGTCGGCAAGTGGTTAGAAGGGTCGAGGTACAGGGTCTAATAGCCATCTAGTTTTCAACAGAGTAACTTGCAAGAGGTGATTGGTTTTGCTGCTGATGACTCCTAGGTTGCGGACGTCACCCAAGCACCCAGACAGCAAGGATAACTTGCCACAATTTGTGACAGTATTGAATTGTAAGTTTTGTTACTTTGCTGCACATTTTCATTGGAAAGTTGAACACTTGCAGAGCATTTGATGCACAAGTCTTAGTTGACACTTTTCCAATTTGTAGCAAATTTGGGTGGCAAGTCTCTAGCAAGAGCCAAGTTGCAGTGGTGAGTCTACATCAAGAGCTCTGCAAGTTACAGTGACCCCTGTGGTGGGATGACTATTGCACAATATAACTGAACCAGAACTTGCACATGGTTTGCAAAGAAAGTTGATCTGGAGTCATGCAATGCACAAACTTGTGAAGCCTACCAAGTCTAGCAATAGCTTAGCAAGTTTTTTTCAAACTTAAAGCTCAGTTGCTTGCTATCTGGGCAGGTAGCTACCAGAGACCGAGTATGCACAGTACACTGAAGAAAGTGTTTTACAGCACTGGGGTGTTATAGTTGCAATTAGACAATGTGCAATTAGTTTAGTTCCGAATTTGTTTTTTAACAAATTTTCAACAAATTCATTAATGCAGAAAGATCCGAATTAACAAAAACCAGTTTAACGATTTTTTACAAATATTCGTAAATTTTAATATTCGAAAATTTGTAAACTGGTAAATTTAAAAATTTCGTAAGTTCGAAAATTTGGAAATTCAAAAATCCCAAATAATAACTAACTAATAATATCTTAACTATTACTAACTATTAAATTATAGGTTTTGGAATTTCCTTTCACATTTGGCTGTTAGTGAATGTAAAAAATACGAATTTATCCGAAGTTACTAATTATTTGAAATAACGAATGCCGTATCTAAACGAATGGAACGTAACAAATTAATAATAATAAATAACAATAATAATAATAAAACAATTTTATTATTATTATTATGTATTATTAATTTGTTCCATTTCATTTGTTAAAATGCAGCATTCGTTATTTCGGATAATTCATAACTTTGGATAAATTCATATTCGTTACGTTCACTAACAGCCAAATGTGAAAGGAAATTCCAATACCTATAATTAAATAGTTAGTTATTATTAGTTAGCTAGTTAGTTATTCTTTCGAATTTTCAGATTTTCTTTCTTATTTTCGGATTTTCTAATATTGGAATTTATGAATTTCATAATTTTCAAATTTACGAATTTATAAATTCACGAATTTACGAATTGTGATCATAACGAATGACCCGAAAAACGAAAAAAAAAAAAAAAAAAAACACTTTTTTTGGCAGTGCACGTCTAGTTACAATTTCACAAACATTGTATGACCATAACCCAGAAAGACATGGCACCACCCAAGTCTTAATTTTTATCCCTTCGTTAGGACAGACAGTCCTGTACATCTAGCATACAACTGAAATCTGCGAGCACAGTACAGAAGTTTTAAAGTGATATTAAACCCAAAAGTAAAAATGTAATGTATTGCAGTTTACCAATCACTAGATGCGGTTGCTGCATTCCTTTTTTTTTTTTTTTTTTAGGCTTTTTTTCCCTTTATTTTTAACTGGTGATCCAACCAGTAACACAATTCCTGTCTTATGGTGTCTCCACTCTTTAAGGAGGAGGAAATCAGACACCTTTTGACAGCAGCATTGTCAATCTAAGGAGAGGGTAGTGTAAAATGCACTACTAGACTAGTAGCAAATTAAAACTGAACTCTAGATAACTCTTTTTAAGTTATAGCAACATTGTATTTTTCAGTCCGGATAAAAGGTATACATAAATGAATAAAGGGTGATCATTGTAAGCACCTGTCAGTAGTAAATGGTTTGTCTCAACCCTCTGACTGCCACATTCGCTAAACAGCTTGGTCTGTTAAAGGAAGTTGAAAAATAACTGACTTAAACCTGACTTAAAAGTGTTTTTTTTTGTTCAATGCAGCGGGCTGAATGAAAAAAAAAAAATTGAAGGAACCTGTTGTACTGACTACAGCAATCTCCCCACTGAGTTATTGTGTTGTGACAGGAGGACTGCCCCCTCGCCATAACACATCGGTCAGCCCTCGCAGCCATTGGCTGAAAGCGCTGATTGAATGCCGATCGGCAGCTGTTTTTCCAGAATGCCCGTTTGACAGAAGCCAGACATTCACCCGACTTTTGCTGGACAGGCTGCTGGATCACCAGATGAAAATAACGGAAAAAGGCCCAAAAAAGGAACTAATACAGCCATCGCATTTAGGGATTGGTAAACTGCAATATATTACATTTTGGGATTATCCTGGATTTTCCCATGATATCCCCCCCCCTCCTTTTTTTTTCTCTCTCTCTCTCCCTCCTCTTCATTGTTTTCTCCTCTGCTTCTCTGTTTCCTTCCCTTCTTATTACAATCATTATTACTTTTCCCATATATTGAAATAGAAGGCTAGCATCTTTGTGTTGCCTGATATTTCAGGTATTGTGATCCTAGCTATGTTTCTAGCTGAACCGAATGCCTCTATTAGATATTCCTTGGTGTGCTCACTCAATTTTTCCTTAAGGGGATGTACGAATCCAGATACATTTGTTCAGTTATGATTTGTATTTGCATTGCACACTTGTATTTTTCACAAATACTTAAAGGAGTTGTAAAGGCAGAAGGTTTTTTATCTTAAGATAAAAAGCCTTCCGTGTATAGCAGCCTCCCCAGCAATTCGTAATACTTACCCAAGCCCCATCTCTATCCAGCAATGTCCACGAGTCCCTCGGCCATCCAAGTCTCTCCTCCTGATTGGCTGAGACACAGCAGCAGCGCCATTGGCTCCCGCGGCTGTCAAAGTCAGTTAGCCAATCAGGAGAGAAAGGTGGGGGGTGGGGCCGATTGGCAGCTCCATGTCTGAATAGACAAACGGAGCTGCAGCTCTGCTCGGGTGCCCCCATAGCAAGCTGCTTGCCATGGGGGCACTCAAAAATAAAAAGAAAAACTGCGCTGCAGAGCAAAAAAGGTCAAAGGTAAAAGCTGCACACAAAACACACCAATATCTGTGTATACCATGAAAAATAAAAAATAAATAAAGTGCGCTAATTGTATGAAAATACACACATAGATGTGAATACATGTGGGTAGTAGTAAAAACCACAATCTACTGAGAGCAAGTAAATGACTCCATGAGTGGTAAAAATATATAAGTGCAAAACATAAAAACTCAAATAAGAAGAAGAAACAAAAAATGTGTACATGTGAAATACAATGATATTAATAGCGTGAAAATCTGAAAATCAAACAAACTCAGTCCATGGGTTCAAATATAAAAAGTTCATCAGTGAAAAAAAGCTTCCATCCACTATACAGCTCAGCAGCAACTAATCCCCCTATGAGTGGATTGACAAAGGAGAGAGATGTGCAGGATGGTGCAAATCCACTGGCGGTGACTCCAATAAGTGAGAAAGTGATAAAGGTGGACTCTTACCCTCCGTGTTGGACCCCCTCCTTGGCAGGGTCTATCAGGCATGCAGATTTTTGCCCTCTGCAGGGACCATGTAATGGACCATGTAATGGTCCCTGCAGAGGGCAAAAATCTGCATGCCTGATAGACCCTGCCAAGGAGGGGGTCCAACACGGAGGGTAAGAGTCCACCTTTATCACTTTCTCACTTATTGGAGTCACCGCCAGTGGATTTGCACCATCCTGCACATCTCTCTCCTTTGTCAATCCACTCATAGGGGGATTAGTTGCTGCTGAGCTGTATAGTGGATGGAAGCTTTTTTTCACTGATGAACTTTTTATATTTGAACCCATGGACTGAGTTTGTTTGATTTTCAGATTTTCACGTTATTAATATCATTGTATTTCACATGTACATATTTTTTGTTTCTTCTTCTTATTTGAGTTTTTATGTTTTGCACTTATATATTTTTACCACTTATGGAGTCATTTACTTGCTCTCAGTAGATTGTGGTTTTTACTACTACCCACATGTATTCACATCTATGTGTGTATTTTCATACAATTAGCGCACTTTATTTATTTTTTATTTTTCATGGGGGCACTCGGCAGGAGGGAGGGCTAGGAGCAGCGAAGAGGGATCAGAGAAGAGGAGGATCCAGGCTGCCCTGTGCTAAAGCACTGGACAGAGGAGGTAAGTTTAACATGTATGTTATTTTATTTTTATATTTTTAAAGGAGACTTTACAATCACTTTAAGCCCTGGAAGATTTTACCCCCTTCCTGACCAGAGCACTTTTTACGATTCGGCACTGCGTCTCTTTAATTGCGCAGTCGTGCAACGTTGCGCCCAAACTAAATTGACGTCCTTTTTTCCCACAAATAGAGCTTTCTTTTGGTGGTATTTGATTATCTCTGTTTGTATTTTTTGCGCTATAAACAAAAAAAAGCGACAAATTTGAAAAAAAAAAAAGCAATATTTGTTACTTTTTGCTATAATAAATATCCCCAAAATATATATATAAAAAAACAAATTTATTACTCAGTTTAGGCCGATATGTATTCTTCCACATATTTTTGGTAAAAATATATTGATTGTTTTGCGCAAAAGTTATAGCGTCTACAAAATAGGGGATAGATTTATGGCATTTTTATTATTCCTTTTTTTTTATTAGTAATGGCGGCGATCTGCAATTTTTATCGTGACTGCGACATTGTGGCAGACACATCAGACACTTTTGAAACTATTTTGGGACCAGTGACATTTATACAGCGATCAGTGCTATAAAAATGAACTGATTACTGTGTACACTGTGTTACACTGGCAGGGAAGGGGTTAAACACTAGGGGGTTAAGTGTGTCTTAGGGAGTGATTCTAACTGTGGGGGGATGGGCTCACTACAACATGACAGAGATCACTGCTCCCAATCACTGGGAGCAGTAGATCCCCCTCATGTTGCTAGGCAGTACAGGGAAATGCCTTGTTTACATAGGCATCTCCCCGTTCTGCCGCTCCATGTTACGATCGCGGGCCCCTGGCGGATTGTCGAGTCTGCAGGACCTGCGGGCACGTTTAGGGAGTACGAGGCGCGCGCCCACTAAGCCGCATCTTAACGAGGACGTACAGGTACGCCCATTTGCCCAGCCGTGCCATTGTGCCAACATACATCGTCGTGGTCGGCAAGCAGTTAATAAAAAGATCAAACATATTACATTTTGGGTTAAATACCACTTTATTTGTGCAAGGAAGAACAAAGTAGGATTTTTCAGTCCTGAAGTTTTCAGAAAAGAGCATTTAAAAAGGATAAGTAGTTATATTTCATTACTTTTTTTTTTAAGTCAAGCTTTGTGAATGGGAACAAATACAGTATAAAGTATGTGTTATCCCAATTTGGCTGCAAAGTGGAAATACACTTTAAATTATACATTGGTGAGGACTATGACAACTATGGGCCTCCAGCTCAAAGGGCCTCCAGCTTTTCAAAAAAAAAAAACAACTTTCTGAACAACTTTTGGGGTGTCCCCACATTGTGCTTGTAGCAAAAGCCATCTGGAGCAGCTTTGAACAGAATATCATGGATTCCCACAGGTCAGCTGGAAGTGTAGCTGAGTCGCTGTGCAGTTGCTGCTGAATAATAACAAGCCTTTCTCTCTTTTCACAATGGGAAGACTGCCAGTTGCTAAGGCTGTACTTAGGTTGGGAAGAAACGGAGCGTGAATTTCTGAGGCCGACAGGATGAAGAGCACCCTCTGCAGTGTAGTATATACTTCTGAAGGTGCCTTCAAAGCTACACCTTCAGCCAGCACAATGGTGTCACAACTACTTAAGAAAACTAGGTAGACTATAATTCTAAGCAAACAAATCTGTATATATAATGGTCTCTAACACCAACAGATCATCACTTTTCCTGCATCTGCATTAAATTAACTACAGTATATTGGGATATTAATTCCCCTCACCATGTTGGTGTAGCATTTCTTTTACAGCAGAACTTTACCCATACCAACTTGATAAAAAAATAATGTTATTTAGCAAAGTATTTGCATTCCAACGGAATAATGTTGCTATCAAAATTAGTGCATGCTTTAAATTGCTTCCAGCATTGCTCCTGTTTCTTCTTGCTGGAAGAAGCTTCCATTATACTGAAGCCCAGAGTCCCTAGGCAGCAGTAAATCTTTATGCCGTCAGCAGATCAACCACTAGTGGCTCTGATTTCGGCACAATGCAAAAAATGGAGAGCAACTGAGCATGTGCAGAGCAGGGTGAGACGGGGGGGGGGGGGATTTACTAAAACTGGAGAGTGCAAAATCTGGTGCAGCTGTGCATGGTAGCCAATCAGCTTCTAACTTCAGATTGTTCAATTAAGCTTTGGCAATAAACCCTGGAAGCTGATTGATTTCTATGCAGAGCTGCACCAGATTTTGCACTCTCCTGTTTTAGTAAATCAACCCCAGTGTATTACTAGATTATAAACAGTATAGGCACTTATTTTTAATGTTTTATGTAGCTATACCTGCAAAAGGGACCAGCCTGAAGTCATCTATCAGGGCTTAATTTTCTGACTAAAGTTCCACAGCGATACAGTCCAAATTGTGTTAACTTTAAATTGGAACGCCAGCCCAGCAATAAGAACATTTTATTAGTTTTAGTTTGAGAAGAGAAAGGTTAGAACCTAAGTAGGGTTTTGATTACTGTCTGTGTCTGTGGTTGGGGGACCCCCCTCATTTTCTGTTTTGTGAATACTGTTGGTGGGGGGAAAAAAACGGCATGGGTTCCCCCCTCCCCCCCAGTCCATTACCAGACCCTTTGGTCCCAAAAATGTGTCAAAAGTGTCCGATGTGTCCGCCATAATGTCGCAAACAGGATAAAAATCACAGATCGCCGCCATTACTAGTAAAAAAAAAAAATAATGAAAATGCCATAAAACTATCCCCTATTTTGTAGACGCTATATCGTTTGCGCAAACCAATCAATATATGCTTATTGCGATTTTTACATATCAGCCTAAACTGAGAAAAAAAAATTAGCTTTTATTTTTTTTTAAAAATTGGGGATATTTATTATAGCAAAAAGTACAAAATATTGTGTTTTTTTCAAAATTGTCGCTCTTTTTTTGTTTATAGCACAAAAAATAAAAACCGCAGAGATGATCAAATACCACCAAAAGAAAGCTCTATTTGTGGGAAAAAATTGACGTCACTTTTGTTTGGGTACAACGTCGCACGACTGCGCAATTGTCAGTTAAAGCGACGCAGTGCCGTATCGCAAAAAGTGCTCTGGGCATTGAGCAGCCAAATCTTCCGCGGCTGAAGTGGTTAAATGTCCATAAAAAGATGTACCGATGACCTTATAAGCACCATCCTAGTTTTCCTTTTAACTACTTTATAAAGCTGCTTTGACAAGACAGCACAGCATGTGTTTGCAAATATACAGTACGTATGACTCAAAGACCACTTTTTTAATGTACATGTTTAAAAAACTGTTTAATTTGGTATTTTTGTATTGATAAGCTGGAGAGTGTGCTGGGAAATTGTATTGTTCTGAGCCCTTCCCATGTGCACTTTTTCTGTTCTTGTTACAATTATGTGGCTTCCAATTTTTGCTCATAGTTTTAAAATTTTGTCTAATTGTTGCATGGTATATTGATATGACCAGAGAATGCGATTGTCATGGTTATGCAATAGAGTTTGTCGATCAGCTTACCTGTCTCCATGTGTTCATCTCTAGAGACCAGCTGACCCTCACCTGACTGGTTTTATAACCTCTCCTCTAAGCATGGCCCCACCCCAGGCCCTATCAGGGAACCCTATATTAACCTGTGCACTGCAAGCCAGCAGTGCTGATCAACCATTGTGTGTTAGCCTCTGTGTGTACTTGCTGTGTTTCCTACATCTGATTCCTGTTACCGACTTTGGCCTGTTCTTAACTATTCCTGTCTGCTCGTGACCCTGACCTTTGGTGTGTTCCCGACCATGCCTGTTTGCCTGTGACCCTGAACCTTGGCGTGAACTCTGTTGTCCTTGTCTGCTTGTGGCCCCGACCCTGGCTTATCCCTTACTTTCCTTGTTGTTCCAGCCTGCTGCCTCCTTCCTCTTCTCCTGTAGTCTACGGTGAGCGTGAGCTGTGAGACCCTGGGGCCGCGACCTGGAGCCAGACTGCAGCGCAGTCCATCCTTACCTTTAAAGGCTCTGGTGAACGCCTGCTGGCTCTTAGACTCCGCGCCTTGGGGAATCTATGCTCTAGCTCCCAGTGGGATCTGTGTCAGTGATCCAGTAGACCTGCTTCCTGAACCTCCCAGGGTTCAATCCGCAGCAGTCAGCCGTAGGGTCCACTACCTTGCGGTGCACTCCTGATCCCAACGGTGTGCATCTGTCACCCAGCCTCTAGGTGACCTGACAGCGATGTAAAGAAAACACCATACCTGTGTTTTCAAATTTCAGCACCAAGGACAGCATTGCAAAAAAGGGGTGACTGAATGCTTATGTACTGTATCCTTAATGATAACATGTCTATGGATGCGCTGTCTGTTAGGAGTAAAATGTAAAGTTTTGGAGCTTGTAACCTCTGAAGTGTTTTGGCCATCACATTACATGTCAGCACAGTCAGCGAGAGCAGGAAGTTATATGCTGACAAGATTTCTGGCAGGATCAATGGTTTATTTCAGTCTTGCTGCTATTCTCATCTACCTTACCAACCATTCAGTGTCTCCCACCCCTCTCCACCATTCTCTCCACTGGCTTCTGACTGTCCAACATATACATTTCAAAATAGTAACAACAATATATGAAGATGTGGGCAGTTACAGAAAGTCAGATCACAGCAGCAAAAAATCGGAATTTGGGTCAATTTCTTTAAAAATAAATACTTAAACAGATTGTTTTAATTTTTTTTAACTATAGTCTAGAGTCACTCAGGGCTCATTTACACTTGCTTTAGCTTCAACACACACATTAAAGAGGAAGTAAACCCTCTCTAAAAAAAATAAAAAATAAAAACACCCTGCAGGACAAAGGCATAATGAGCTAGTATGCACAGAATACTAGCTCATTATGAATTACTTACCTGAGATCGAAGCCCCCAAAGCGACCCTCGTTCACCTCCTCTGTCGCCGCCATGATACCCGGAGTGACTTCAGGGTATCGCTGCTTCGGCGCTGTGACTGGCTGGAGCAGCGATGACGTCACTCCGGCCCATGCGTGCGGGAGCCGTCAGTGATGGCATGATCGCCTTCACTAATGGCACGCTCAGTGTGCCTGCGCCGTTGTCTACAGCGCATGCGCCATAGACATCGGTGCCCGTTTTTAGGAAAATATCTCTTTAACCGTGTAGGTTTCTTGCACCTACAGGTAAGCCTTAATCTAGGCTTACCTGTAGCTTAAAGTGGTCTGTAAGGGTTTACAACCACTTTAATGGCTAGTTTACACTTGCTTCAAAACAAGGCTTCAGACAGGCTTTGTTTAAACCCCCCCGAACGCTAGTCAAAGCTCCTGTCACTAAATCAAATGGTTAGCTTACAGTCCTGTTTACAGCTTGTTTTGCTTTGCTTTGCTTTGGCTTTGCTTCAAAAATTACAGTATACTCCATGTAGCTTTAGTGGAGCTTCAAAGCCTCTTCAAAGCCTCCATAGAAATCTATGGCAAAGCTTGCTTGAAGCCCCACTGAAGCCCCACCAAAGCCCCACCAAAGCCTCATCGAAGCCCCACGAATACCCACCAAAGCCCCACCAAAGCCTCATTGAAGCCCCACAAAACCTCACCGAAGCCCCACCAAAGCTTCATCAAAGCCCCACGAAGCCTAATCGAAGCCCCACGAATACCCACCAAAGCCCCACCAAAGCCTCATTAAAGCTCCACAAAACCTCACCGAAGCCCCACCAAAGCTTCATCGAAGCCCCGCGAAGCCTCATTGAAGCCTCACGAAGCCTCACCAAAGCCTCATCAAAGCCCCACCGAAACCCAACCAAAGCCTCATCAAAGCACCAAGCAAAAGCAAGGTGTAAACAGGACTGTAAGCTAACCATTTTATTTAGTGACGGGAGCTCTGACTGGCGTTCAGAGAGCTTTAACAAAGCCTGCCCGAAGCCATGTTTTGAAGCAAGTGTAAACTATCCCTTAGGATGTTAGTATGTGGCTAAAAGAAATATATATTTTTTTTAATCTGTCCCTAATAAATAATGACAGAAAATATATACGAAATCCTCATAAGTCCCTTTCATATACTTTTTCCAAAACACAAATGCTTCTTCAGCGTCTATCAAAAAAGATATAGTAATCATCTAGTGTAAATGGTTTGTCCTTCCCCAACTCCTTTGCTATTGGGACAAGGCACAATGGGATCCAAATGCATTCCTGTGCTTGAACCAGAACCCCAAAAGGTACAGAATGTCATTTGTGATGGGGATTTAGTAATGCAGACAATTTGGCCTAAGCCCCTTTCCTTCCTACAAACAGAAAATGCTAATTATTCTTTGTTTTCTTAAGCAAAATCATTCTTTGCAGATCAGCATGGCTGATTCGGAACCACAGGCTTGCTCTTTATTATGGAATTTTAATTGCAAACTGAAAATCACACTTTAGCTCATTGAAGAGGTTTGACAGCAAAAATGCAATTAAAATGCTGATGAAATATCATGGCAAATGGTGTGTTGTTTGAAAATCTGAAAAATTTGAGTTGATTGCGCTGCAGCACTCTAGCTTGCAGGAAAAAGGAATACATTGTATTTGCTTTATGTGAATTTTCACTTCTGCCTCAAACTAAAATCATTTATACCCTTAAAGTACATGTGCACCCTGACATTCAGAGACATATTTATAATATATTATTATTATTATTATTATTATTCAGGGGCATATTTATAATATATTCATATAATATTAATATTATTAATATATATGTATTATCATCCTTTTTATTATTATTCAGGATTTTTTTAGTGCCAACAGTGTGCACAGCACTTTACAAAATGAAGGGGCTCAGTATGGGTACAATATCATTCAGTACAGGAGGTATCAGAGGGCCCTGCTCATGAGAGCTTACCATCTAAAAGGGAGGGTCAAGTGATACAAAACATAATAATTAAGTGGTTACCACTCCCGCCTAGCAGGACTAGGGGCGCCGGTTTGAATTGTAAAGCACTGTGTATTGATAGTGCGATATAATGTTTGTACCTGTAATAAATAAAATAAATACAAACTTGTGTGGGATAAGCTGATGGAGAAAGCAAGAGTGCATTTTATTAGGTGGAAGCAGGAGAGACCTCCCTGAAGAGATAGGTTTTCAGGGATCGCATAAGAACAGAGTAGGAGATAGCTGGAAAGATTGGGTTAGGGAGTTCCAGAGGATGGGAGAGGCTCAAGATTTTGCATGCTCCTGTTTTAGTAAATTAACCCTGTTGTCTGTAAAGTACTATGTATGATAAAAAAATATTCTGTTCTTGGCCTTTTTTTAATTTGTTGCATTTCAGTGCTACTCATCTTCTGTGGGAAATCAGAAAGAGATTGTACTAATTGTAATGTATAAGGTCAGCTTAAAGCTAAAATGTAAGGTTCACTTATTACAGCAGGCTCCCATCCCAAATTTCTTTATGATAGCTAACTTCAAACTTTTTTCTATAAGCGTTTTTTTTTTTTAAAGCTATTTGAGATAGTGGAGGTTTGATGGAATAAGCTGACGTTGAATTTAATGCCAACTTCATATTAACCAATCCATTTGATTTAAATTGGATAATTGGTTCTTAGATATCAAAGTTATTGGACCCTTAAACAAATTGTACAATCAGTTATGGGGTCTGATTTAGTTGTGGTTGACCTCCCACACATCAGTTGTTCAATCAATCAATCAATCAATCAATCGTAGTCTGGCATGTACCACTGCCTGTCCGCTAGTGTCTGCCGATGTGTATATACTGAAAAATGTACTCTTGGTGAATATGATTTGTTTTTAAAAGTACCGTATCTATCGGTGTATAACATGCACATTCATTTTAAGAGGGAAGTTTCCGGAAAAAAAAAAAATTTTAAATGAGGAACTTTGAAGCAAAATAAGGGTCAGTGCCCATCTGCAGCCTCACCATTGCCATCAATGCAGCCTGATCAATGCCCATCTACAGCCTCGCCATTGCCATCAATGCAGCAGCCTCACCATTGCCATCAATGCAGCAGCCTCACCATTGCCATCAATGCAGCAGCCTCACCATTGCCATCAATGCAGCAGCCTCACCATTGCCATCAATGCAGCCTGATCAATGCCCATCTACAGCCTCGCCATTGCCATCAATGCAGCAGCCTCACCATTGCCATCAATGCAGCAGCGTCGCCATTGCCATCAATGCAGCAGCCTGATCGATGCCCATTTGCAGCCTAGAGGGGACAGGGAGGGGGGCGGGACGAACGCCGACAGATTACATACAGTGAGAATCTCCTATGATAGACAGAACAGTGGTCCAATGGCAGCCCAGGGACGGGACTTCCTATTACAGAGGCCGCCAAGTAAACAGGAGATTCTCACTGTATGTAATCTGACGGCGCTCGTCCCGCCCCCCTCCCTGTCCCCTCCGAGGCAGCTAAAATTGAAGTATTGGCCTATAACACGCACACACTATTTGCATTAGATTTTCATAGTGAAAAAGTGAGTGTTATATGCCAATAAATACAATATTTTAAATACTTATATTTAGTATTTATGTATTGGTATAATATAAACTCCCACTGAAATAGCACAATCCTTTCCCTATAAATACATCAGCATCTAGCTGTATGCAAATAATGTTTACGTGTTGAAATTGAAATTATTCTAAAACATTTGCCTTTTAATAGTTTTTTTTTTTTTAACTTTGAACGTTTTATTGCAATTAAAAAGTTGGTATCAATCCGGGCTTTCAGTTTAAATAATATTAATTAGTCCATGGATAATTGCAAGGGGTACATTTTTCTACTGCTGGTTATCTATGCCTTTGTTTTCTTAAAAATTGTATATAATATAACGATGAGTAGTGTAGAATAAAAAAAACTTTATTTATGAATATGTGACTCCCATATTATCTACTTATGCTGGAAGTATTATTATTATTATACAGGATTTATAGCGCCAACAGTTTGCGCAGCGCTTTACAAAATGAGGGCAGACAGTACACTTACAATACAAGTCACTACAGGAGGAATCAAAGGGCCCTGCTCGTTAGAGCTTACAATCTAGAAGGGAGGGTTAAGTGGAAACAAAAGGTAACAACAACTGTGGGGGATGAGCTGATGGAGAAAATGAAAATACAGTTGTTAGGTGTGGGTAGGGTAGGCTTCTCTTTTCAGGGATTGTCTAAAAGCTAATAAAGTAGCAGATAAGCGGACAGATTGGGGTAGGGCATTCCATAGGATTGGAGAGGCTTTGGAAAAGTCCTGGAGGCGAGCATGGGAGGAGGTGATGAGGGAGCTACAGAGCAGGAGGTCTTGAGAGGAATGAAGAGAACGAGTAGGTTGGTATTTAGAGACTAGGCTAGTGATGTAGCTGGGGTGAAATTGTGGATGGCTTTGTATGTAGTTGTTAGTATTTTGAATTTAATTCTTTGGCCAAGCGGAAGCCAGTAGAGGGATTGACAGAGAGGAGTGGCAGACACAGAGCGATTGCTAAGGTGGATGATTCTGGCAGCAGCATTCATGATAGATTGAAGAGGTGATAGACTATGTAGAGGTAAGCCAATGAGAAGGGAGTTGCAGTAGTCAAGACGAGAGATGACCAGTGAGTGAATAAAGAGCTTTGTTGTGTCATTGGTTAGAAAGGGGCGTATTTTGGAGATGTTGCGGAGGTTGAGGCGGCAGGATTTGGACAGTAATTGTATGTGTTGCTTAAAGGGGAGTGCAGAGTCCAGGACTACACCTAGAACCTTGGCATGTGGGGATGTGCTTATAGTTGTGCCATCGATTTTGACAGAGAGATCAGGGGAAGGGGCATATGGGGGAGGAAAAATTATAAGTTCGGTTTTGGATAGATTCAGTTAGAGGAAGTGGTGTGACATCCAGACTGATATATCTGATAGTAAATTAGTGATCTGTGAGGAGACAGAGGGAGTGAGCTGAGGGGTAGAGAAATAGATTTGGGTGTCGTCAGCGTAGAGGTGGTATTGGAAGCCATGGGAGGCTATCAGCTGACCCAGGGAGGAGGTGTAGATTGAAAATAGGAGAGGTCCAAGAACAGAACCTTAGGGGACCCCAACATGAACAAAAGGAAGAGGAGAGGAGGAAGTAGAGTTATAAGAAATGCTAAAGGTGCGGTTGGATAAGTAGGAAGAGAACCAGGGAAGAGTACAGTCACAGAGACCAAAGGCGTGGAGTTTTTTGAGGAGGAGGGGGTGGTCAACCGTATCAAAGGCAGCAGAGAGGTCCAGGAGTAGGAGTACAGAATAGTGTCGATTGGTTTTGGCCGTTAGTAGATCGTTTGTTAGTTTTAGGAGAGCAGTTTCTGTGGAGTGTTGAGGACGAAATCCAGACTGAAGGGGATCAAGGAGGCTATTATCAGCGAGGTGGACGCTCAGTCGGTTGTAAACCAGACATTCAAGGCATTTGGATAAGAAGGGGAATAAGGAGTAAGTACATAACATATATATAACCAAAACCTTTTTGTTTTAGGCCTCGTTCACACAGAGTGATCAGCTCCATGCCCCATGCATCTTTTCCCAGCATGGGCGTGCAAAGGTGTTGCATGTACCCCGTGCCAGCATCCCTTTGGGATACAAAGCTGCACGGACACTGCCACCATGTACCAATTTGACATGCGGGTGCATGCAGGTCCCCAAATATACACCGGGAAAAGACAGCCCTGCATGGGGCATGAAGCAGGGTGATCACCCAATTCCTTTTTAATCATGTAGGGAAGGGTTAAAAACCTCAGGTAATGAAACTTTTGTCGTCCCATTTGGGAGATTTTCCTTCATTTACTATCCTGTATATAGAAAAAAGTGTAAAAGGAAATTCCTTAAAATTGAGGGGAATTCTCCTCTTAGACCGTTGTCAACTGAGATGGCCCTTTGGGAAGATAACCCTTTATTTCCAATTCTGATTACCACTCTAAAATGTTGGATATCTCATCACTGTATGAATGGTCTCCAGGATAACTAAAGGGGGTTAGTCTTCCTAGTGGGGACACAGAGAAGGGATTCTAATCCTTTTCTACTTTATCCAAAATATAAAGCTTTGGCTTTACACTTGAATGATTTTAAATATTTAATGGGATGAAGAGTTTGGCTTTACTGTTAATAGTTTATATTAAATATGGTGGTGGTCTTTGTTATTATTGTGCTGGCATGTTTAGAGATATTTAATAAAAGCCATATTATGTGGGAAAATCTGATTTTTAGTAGGGGCCAATTCATCTAGTAGTGATAGACTTTTCCCCTGAAAGAATCAGAGTTCAGAGATGGGAGACGAGAGGTAGGTAAGTCCAGAGTAGGTGTAAAACAATAGAACACAGAACCATTGTTCATCAGAACATTAAACCTTATTCCATACTGGATAAGCAACCTTGAGCAGCACCAGTCCTTTCATAATTGGTTGTACATGGGTGTGTTTGAGGGGCCCTGATTCTGGAGCTTTATTGTGACAACGTTGTCATTTTTTGTATGTGGTTTTATTTGGGTAGACTGGGGGGGGTGTTTTCACTTTATTGGTGTCATTGTTACCACTAGTGGACTAGTCATACTGTTTTTTTGAAAAAAAAAAAAAATTTATTTTTGCATACACTGTGGCTGATCCTCCTTTTTACTATTCTTTTTGGAGACATCCCTTTGTCTTCCTGTTGTTTTACATGTATTGACTTTATATAGTCTTGGCGGTATCCCGTCCACACAGATGAATCAGTGATAATAATTAAATACTCAACAATTTCCAGTTATTGGGAAGTGGGCCTCTTATTTGATTTTATTTGTATGTATTCATAAGTCCAGACTAGGCTGAATCCTGGTGATATATAGGTTCCATTTGTGTAAAAAGCGTGATGAGTTGGCATGGTGGGTCAGGACAACGTCTAGTTTGTCCTTGCATAGAAGATTCAACAGGTCCACTTTCACACCAGCGATGGTTGTTGGAGTGGTGGAGGCCCACTGCTTTAGGTTGGCCCTCCTGGCTGCTATAAAGCAGGTTGCAAGCCAGGCTTTGTTACCTTGGAAAGTCACATACTGAGCCTTTGGTAGACCTAGAAAAGAACCATCCAGATAGCCAAATCGCAGAGGAATAGGGTCTCTGTGTGGATGATACATTGTGACCGTGGCAGCAAAGTTACAATAGTATTCCATTGTAGGAAGGGCATAGTCAGCTTGAAGAATAGAGAAGGGTTTAAGTAAGTTATGGGAGTAAAGGTCTGATACTAGCATGATTTCTTTGTCTGTCCATGCATGGAGGGAGATATTGGGTATAAGCAGGTGAAATATCGAGAGGGGTAAATGCGGATATTGATACAAAATTTAAGTGGACTGACCATTTAACTGAGTTTAAATGAAGAATGTTCATGTCTGCGTGACTGTACTGTAACATTAATGCCTGTATGAAATGTCACATTTGATGTGCAATCGATAACTGTCAGCTGTGTATTATTGCTTTTTGCCCTGACTACGGCTGTTGAGGGACGTGCATGCAGCATCAATCGCTCTTGGGACCCATGCTTTATTCCCTGGTGCCTATTGATATGTTTAATCTTCTCATGCTGTTCAGCTGATTGCATTGTTCGGTTTTAGTTCTTCCCAGGTACCCCTGATAACCCCATCTCCAGACTGCGATTACATTCTGACATTGAATATGTAACTTGGAAGCAGCGCAGGGTGGTTTAGAAAACTCAGCTGAATTTGCTGTTGTAAGCCTCTGAGTTCATTTCTCCCGTGGGTGAAAGTCAATTTATTCAGCTTTTTTTTTTTCCCTGCTTCTGAGCTTCCTCGAGCCACCCAAACAATAAGCCCACACATGTAGGTTTTGGCACCAGGGAGAGCCACACAGAGGGTCTGTGCAAATTCAGCAATGTTTATTGTTTGCAATGCATAATCTGAGTCAGGTTTACGGCTGCTGATCCTGACCTGGAAATCCAACTTGCATTTCAACTGTAAAAAGACTTAAAAAGAAACGAGACAACGTGCCTTTTTTAATTTCAGGTCATAAACTCTAACATTGTTTATAATGAAACAATCGCACATGCACATTAATTTGCATAATGCAAGTTAAACATTTATGCTTTTTTGGATAGTTCCAAACCAGGAACAAGCAAAGACTTGTTCTGCGGTAGGCTAATATGAAAATAACAGATATTGGAAGTAAGGCTCTGATTTAATACAACGTGAACCATTCTGCTTGTTAAATCTGAAACAGGTTCAATTTACTTCTTGGCCCCCATCATGTAGCACAGGCTGCCCACTGCTGACCTTATGCTTAAATGTACTTATGGAAGGTGCAGGGCACTATGGACCTGGAACCCTACTGTATTGACATCATTGCCCATATAGAATATAAACAAATAAAACATTTCATATCAAATTAAAGTAATTCTAAAGGAAAGATTTGTTTTTAAAAAAGCATGTTATACTTACCTGTTCTGTGCAATGGTTTTGTACAGAGCAGCCCCGATCCTCTTCTTTTTGGGTCCCTTGGTGGTGTTCCTGGCTTCTCCCCCCCCCCCCGCCGAGTGCCCCCAATAGCAAGCTGCTTGCTATGGGGGCACTTGAGCAGGCTTGCTCCCCAAGCTGCAGTCTGTGTGTCCATCCACACACACAGAGCATGACTCGGCCCCACCCGCTTGCTCTCTCTTCATTGGCTCACTGGCTGTGATTGACAGCAGCAAGTGCCCCCAATAGCAAGCTTCTTGCTATGGGGGCATTCGAACAGGCTTGATTGTGAGCCGCACTCTGTGTGTCTATTCAAACACGGAGCACGACTCGGCCCCATTCCCTTGCTCTCTCCTCATTGGCTCACTAGCTGTGATTGACAGTGACCCCCAATAGCAAGCTTCTTGCTATGGAGGCACTTGAGCAGGCTAGCTTCCAAGCTGCGATCTGTGTGTCCATCCACATACAGAGCATGGCTTGGCCCCATCCCTTTGCTCTCGCCTCATTGGCTCACTGGCTGTGATTGACAGCAGCAGGAGCCAATAGCCCATACTGCTGTGTGAGCCAAGAAGACAAAGAGACCTTGGAGAACCTCTGCTCTGATGCGCATCCCTGGATCGAGATGGGGTTCGAGTAAGTATTAGGGGGGAATGCGGGGGGAGCTGCACCCAGAAGGGTTTTTTTGCATTAAGGTGAAAAAACCTTGAGCCTTTAGAACCACTTTAAACCTTAACTGGATGACATTAGAGTCCATTAAAGTACTGTAGGCTCACTTCACAAAGCTAAAAAAAAAACAGGATAAGGATAGGTGAGATCTGGACCACCAATGGGCCTTTTGACTTCTCTACTCACCTAGTACACCACCTGTCTGAGAACCTACCAGAGGATGTAGGACTGGGACCCCAGAGGCATTGAGAGTGGCCTATTCAATTCTACGTGGAGACTGGTTTTTCTCCACCCGTGCCTACAGAGAGAGATGAGTGCCTTTACCCTGTAGGGTGATCCAGCAACCTAAATGGATGTCATTTTTTAATAACAATAACTTTATTAAAGTCACTAAACTACACTATAAGGGCTCATCCTCTTTTATTTTTCCTAAGGACACCTTGAGCTTTTCCACACGTCTCTAATCTGCCTTTGTGGCTGAACCTCTCAAACCTCCATGGACCACCACACTTTTATTACTAGGATAAGGATATTTATTTGTAAAAAAAGTGACAGTTATTTTCAGTTGAGTCCAATTAGATTGGAAAATTACAGTCAAGTGGCTAAAATAAACATACATGTCATTGTGTTAAAGCTGTGTGAATTGAGCCTAAAATTAATGTCATGTGTTTTTCTTTAATAAAATACTGTTTCCACCTTTTTTCCAATTCTTTGTTGTATCTCTATACTGCTCATCTCCTGCAGCCACTTTGTACCAACTTCCTGTTTCCTTGCATGCATTTCAGAGGATGGTTTTTCTGATGGTGACACCATGCAAATGAGTGTTGAAAGGCCACTTGTTGCCTTCACCAAAAGCCTGTGTGATAGGGTGGGAATGCAGAAGCTTATCCACTAATCCACACCTTATAACAAGAATTGCCTGAACAAGGACCTTCACGGCAGGATCACAAGCTTGCTATTATTTTAAGAAAAGTAGCAGAAAAAAAAATAAAATTACTTTTGGAATTACATTTATAAGTTAAGTCTTATGTGAGATTTTAGAGATTCAAGGTTTTAGAGATTCGTTTGTAATAGTGAGAGCAATCCTGGAAAAAGGTCACCTAGAGTCCAAGGGGAACATGCCAAAATTCCCCCCCCCCCCCCAAATGTATGAGCATTATGTATCAGCAAAAATCCCCCCCCCCCCCCCAAAAAAAATGTGGGCACTAATCTGCATGATTACCCCAATCATGAATTCCCCCTCCTCCCAGTACAAATCCACTCCCTGCTGTACCCCCCACCCCCCCAGCACAAATCCCTGCCCTCTCCATCCACCAATTTCCCCCAGCACACATGTGCTCCACCCAAAAAATCACCGCTCCTAGCATAGATCCTCCACCTGTCAAATTTCCCCTCTAGAGTACACATTCTCTCCTTCCTACTCAAAATCTCCCTATCACAAATACCCCCCCATCCCACAAATCTCCACTCCCACTACCATAACACCTCTTCTAGCACAAACCCCCCCAAATCGACCCTCCTATCACAAATCCTCTTCTCCCATCCCCCGCTCAACACAAATCCCCCTGAATTACCACTTATAGCACACGCACCCAAATTTCCCCTCCTAGAACAGGGACCCCAACGCCATTTTTTTTTTTGGCTCAGGGCTCCCCTTAATATTCACATCAGACCCAAAAGCACCTGATAATGGACTGGGAGGGGAACCCACGCCATTTTTTTTAATGATTTTTATCTATATTGACGGGATCCGGCAATTCATTACAGCCGTGAGCAGTTTTAAATGACATTTTTTCCTTTACAAATGTAATTTTGCTGCTCTCCTTCATAAAACTACATACGACCACTATGTAAGCAGCCTAACATAGTGTGGGGCGTGGATTCAGCCCCCTGAGCCATGATTGGCCAAAGGCACCCTGCCCTGCCATCTCACTTTTCTTTATGGGGCATTCCGTGGGCACTCAAATTTCCCACAAACGCCCCATAATGTTCTAAATGCAGCGAACACTCGAAGTCGAACTTACTGTATGTTCCACATGGACATCAGCTCATCCCTAGTGCTCACCAGTTCTGCCCCATCAGTGCCCAACTGCCCATCAGTGCCATCTATCAGTACCCTTCTGTGCCATCTATCAGTGCCCATCAGTGCCGCCTTATTAGTGCCCATCAGTGCATCCTATCAGTGCCAATGAAGGAGAAAAATTACCTGTCTTTTTTTGTGATTAAATACCACCAAAATAAAGCTCGACAGTGCAGTGTTGCCTGACCGCTCAATTGCCATTCAAAGTGTGACAGCGCTGAAAGCTGAGAATTGGCCTGGGCAGGAAGGGGGGAAATGTGCCCAGTAAGCAAGTGGTTAAAGGGTTAGTTCACCTTTACCCAATAATTGCCTATGAAGATAAGGGGCATTTGTAGATATTAACAAAATGTGCAGCTTTGACTAAAGGTGAAAAAATCTCTTCTTAGGTGTAGGCCATTTATGTACCTTATAAAGGAAAACTCCTAGGACGTTGCTAAGTGAAGCTCAGCTATTACTATGAACCCCCACCATCACAGAAGTCAGCTCTCAAACTCTGAGCTCAAAGCTACTTAATTGGGGGAAGAGAGTGCATATCAGGGGGTTTGAATCAACGTAAGAGCCCTGTGAGGGTGAAAAATGATAGCCGAGCTTCTTTTAGCAACATCCTATGAGTTTTCCTTCAAGAGGCACATAAATGGTCTACAGGTATAGCAAGGTAATTGTTCAACTTTAGTCAAAGCTGCACAGTTTGTTGTTTTTATTTACAGATGCCCTTTATTGCTTAGGCAGTAAAGATGACCTAACCCTTTAATTTTCTGATACAGTGGAACTAAAATCTGCCTTTTTCTTCCAGCAATGCAACCATTGAATACCTAGCCAATGACTTCCTGGGTGCTTGAATGTCGCCCTCCCAATTGGCAGGAGGGGATGACATGACATGGCCGGAGGGGATGACATGAAATCCCATGTGCATACACATGGGATTTATTCATCCCAGCACACTGGCACCATGCTAAGAATGCATGCTGAGCATGCGCAGCTCAGCGTATATTCAATAGAAGTTCGAGAACAGACAGGTATGTTTGTTTTGTTGCAGAAGTTTGACTTTTGCCTTTCTCCATCCACCTGATACATGTCTCACAAGCTTTCCATTGTAGTTACTTTGTAGCAGTCAATAGATTCCGTTTGCAATGGGCTCCTCTTAGGACACGATAAAAGAGATTTGTGGATACAGTTTCTATATGTTGCCAACGCAAGGACACTTTAAATCTTGAAAATAATTTTCTATTTGGTAGTTTTACGAGGGTTTAGTTGAACATTTGTGATCCTTTCACACGACATCACTCCATCCGTCACCTCACAAAACCCCATTTTGAGGAACACTTCACTCTGAATTCCCATCGCAAATTCTACGAGCTCGGTATTTTATTCTTGGGCTGCGGGTTATGATTACTTTATTAAATAACGACCTTGAAATGCATTTTAAAGTATATTTTCTTTCAATGGCTTTATTATATTTTTATAGAAATATGAGGAGTGAAAACCAGAAAATATATCTATTCAGTCAAACATATCATTTCTTTAGAGAATGGCCTTTTTTCAGTCCAAAGGCCTTTTTGCTGATATTCAAAGCTCTGACTCTTGTTGCAAATTAGAAAACCCAAATTCAAGGTTGTTCTGTCTTGACCTGATGCACACAACTTTTCACAACAATTCTCTGCAACTTGTTAGGTGTAAAGTGGAGATGATATAACAGTTTTTTCTTTTTCCCTTCATGCTGAGAGCATTGTTTTAACCCCTCTGTCACAAGGGAAATGTATGCCTTTGTGATTGCTGAATATGATTTTTTTTGATACTTCACAAACCTGACGAAATACCTTAAAGTGGCACTCCACCCAAAAGGGCAAGCTCCACTTGTCTGCCTCCTCCCCCCTCCTCTGCCACATTTGGCACCTTTTTGGGGGGAGGGAGGAGTGGGAACCTGGTTTTGACAGGTACCCGCTCCCACTTCAGGCTCAGTTTGCCACCACAAAGTGGGCTGGAAGGTCGGACACTCCTCCTCCCCCCTTATCTTGCAGCCGGCCCATTGAGAAAACGCAGCACGATTTGCGCATGTGCATTAGGATAGCAGCTGTAAAGCCAGTTTCCCTTAGCCAAAATGGCGACGCCAGCATCCAAGAGCCGATTCAAGAATTGGCTCAGGTGGGGACACAGCTGGATGCCTGGAGAGGTAAGTAATAATAGTAAAAGTCAGTACGGGTTTTGTAGCTGCTGACTTTTCTTTTTTTTTTTGGGGGGGGGGTGCAGAAGTAGAACTATAGACAAACCTATTTTTTTGCATTTTGGTTAGCCCAAGGGAGGGTTATAACCCTTGTCATATTTTTTTTTTCCATCTGAGTCCCATTAGGAAAATGTATTTTACTTCCTGTCCCATAGCCAGAACAGGAAGTGAGTGGAAATGCCTGCAAATTAAGGGAATTCATTGAGGTCACCAGAACTGTCCCTGTTTAAAGATTTCCCCTCTATTACTGTTCTGGGAACAATCCCAAATTTTCTACTACTTTCACTTTTGGTGATAATGGTAACCAAGACATATAGAGATGGTAAATCTAATGGGTGTTCAAATCCATTTCCACTCTATCCAAAACTAAAAAAATTATGCTTTAAAAGAGAAGTATGACCAAATCGTTTCTGACCATGCTTCTCTTCTGGGTCACAGGAGTCCACTTATTTGCATTCCTTTGACCCAGATTCTGTCGGATGATGTAATCGAGTCAGTCCAGACTGACTCACCCAGATGCCTTACTGCCAGCTGCCTCAACCTCTCAGCAGGCCACTGAGAGCCTGAGCTATCTGCTCCTGCCCCCTCCACAGCCCAGCACTCCAGTCTGATATGGAGGGGCAAAGCAGAGAGTGACAATTGACAGTTACCGCTCTCTGCTCGGTGAAGACTGAGAACTGATTTATCAGCAGTCATATGAGTGTTCAGTTCCCGCACTTAAGCCTAGTACACACTAATGCCCTGTAGACACGGTCGGATTTTCAGACAGAAAATGTGTGATAGGACCTTGTTGTCGGAAATTCCAACCGTGTGTAGGCTCCATCACACATTTTCCATCAGAATTTCCGACACACAAAGTTTGAGAGCTTGCTATAAAATTTTCCAACAACAAAATCCGTTGTCGGAAATTCAGATCTTGTGTACACAAATCCGACACACAAAGTGCCACGCATGCTCAGAATAAATTAAGAGACGAAAGTTATTGGCTACTGCCCCGTTTATAGTCCCAACGTACGTGTTTTACGTCACCGCGTTCAGAACGATCAGATTTTCCGACAACTTTGTGTGACCGTGTATATGCAAGACAAGTTGGAGCCAACATCTGTTGGAAAAAATCCATGGATTTTGTTGTCGGAATGTTCGATCAATGTCCGATCGTGTGTACAGGGCATAACAGGTTTTTTTTTTCCCCCGCTGAGCTATTGTGTTCTGACAGGGGGGTGCCCCCCCGGCAGAACACTCCCATGACTGCCATTGGTTGATTGCACTGATTAGGTGCGGTTGGCTGCTGTTTTTCCAGCATGCTTGTCCGACAGAAGCCGACCAAGCAGCCAGCTTCTGTCCGAATGACTGACATACACACAGGCTGAATGTTGAGTGTTTTTTTTATGGAACAGGCTGATATCTCCCAACATTCGGCCCGTGTGTACGGGGGGTTTAGAGCATCAGACTAATGCTACAGCCATGTAAGTGACTATGTATGTTTGTTTTCTTCTATTTCCCACACTTTAATAAAGTGAAGCACTCAAAATTTGTTTAATATCAAACAGCAGATGATTACAAGATAAATAATATAATATCATAATGTACAAAACAAAATACAGACATGTTTTTGTAATACAATTTTTTGTGTTATAGTGCATCTAAGCCCAGCAGTGCCACACAATCTTAATACAAATTATGCCCCATACACACGGTCGGAATTTCCAACAACAAATGTTCAATGTGAGCTTGTTGTCGGAAATTTCGACCGTGTGTAGGCTCCATCGGACATTTGTTGTCGGAATTTCCGACAACAAAAATTTGAGAGTTGACCCTCAAATTTTCCGACGACAAAATCTGTTGTTGGAAATTCTGATCGTGTGTACACAATTCCGACGCACAAATTCCACGCATGCTCAGAATCAAGCAGAAGAGCCGCACTGGCTATTGAACTTCATTTTTTTCGGCTCGTCGTACGTACGTGTTGTACGTTACCGCGTTCTTGACATTCGGAATTTCCGACAACATTTTTGCGACCGTGTGTATGCAAGACAAGTTTGAACCAACATCCGTCTGAAATAAATCCAGGATTTTGTTGTCGGAGTGTCCGATCGTGTGTACGTGGCATTAGTTGTAATTTGAATCTCTTTGTTAAGTCTTGCTAAACAGTAGGAAAGGAAGATGTCCCACATTTCAGAATGGAACTATAAGCATGATTTATTTGAATGCCTTTTATTTGAATTAAATAATATTACATATACTAATACAGTTTTGCATAAGATATTGTTCTTTCTTATTTTCATGCCCTAATAAAGAAATATTACAGTAAAAAGATAGCATTACTAAAGTAAATTCTTCATTAACTAAATGCATTGGTCCCTATTGGCAACAACAACCTTTGTTTACCATTACCTCCACCCCTTTTGAGTGTTTTGGAATTTCTGAAGGTGGATCTTCACTGCATTTGAGCACCACGAACCAAAAACCCTAATGTATTCATTTTTAATATTCAAACCAAACTCCCCCGTCCATCCATGTCTCTATGCTTTATTTTGGTGAGAAACCTCTCTGAAAAACACCCCCTAGCATTTCTGGCCATCTTGAGTAGGGGCAAATGATAAATGTAGCATTTACTTCCTACCCTTAGCTCAAATATACATGCAGGAGAGTGTGCTTAACTTAGAAAACCCCTCCTCATCTCCTCCCCTCCTGAAGACTCCTGAGATGTATGGCATAATTTGTCTAGGCATGATAACCAGGAAGTAACTGAAGAAATATAAGAAAAAAGTTTAAAACAAGTAATTATGATGTACTTTCCTATCTATTTACTAATGCTAGCAGCATGGGGATTAAAAATAATCAATGTTGATTAGGAGCGTGAAGTTCCACATCCTGCCAAGGCTGTAACCATGTATGATGGGACCCCATAGCAAAACCTTTGAGTGCCCCCAACACCTTCATACCCTGTACACACGATAGGATTTTCCGATGAAAAATGTGTGATAGGACCTTGTTGTCGGAAATTCTGACCGTGTGTAGGCTCCATCACACATTTTCCATCAGAATTTCCGACACACAAAGCTTGAGAGCAGGCTATAAAATTTTCCGACAACAAAATCCGTTGTCGGAAATTCCAATCGTGTGTACACAAATCCGACGCACAAAGTGCCACGCATGCTCAGAATAAATGAAGAGAGGAATAGCTTTCCTCTCTTCATTTATTCTGAGCATGCGTGGCACTTTGTGCGTCGGATTTGTGTACACACGATTTATACGGTTTATAGTCCCGACGTACGTGTTTTATGTCACCGCGTTCAGAACGATCGGATTTTCCGACAACTTTGTGTGACCGTGTATATGCAAGACAAGTTTGAGCCAACATCCGTCTGAAAAAAATCCATGGATTTTGCTGTCGGAATGTCCGATCAATGTCCGACCGTGTGTACAGGGCATACTTCTCCATCACAAAACAATTTCTGTAGTGGTACAGAATACTAATCACCTCCTCAATAATAATATTAAGGGTTTCCAAACTATATCTATATTCATTTAACCCAAATTATTTGGACTGTTGATATTTCTAACTACCTAAATCACTATGTAGCTAAACAGCGCTGGGGCTCCATAGCAGTTGCTTGGTCTATAAAGCTCTTGTTACACCCTCACACCTTGCATTTTAATTGATGGAACTTTTTTTTATTGCAGATCCACCCTCCCTATTTGTTTTGTTTACCATTATCATTGAACGCAAAAGAAAATCACAAATTTTGGGTTGTCCCCAGAAAAGTAATAGGGGGGGAATCTTCCAATGGGGACACTTGTTTTGGTGACCTGGGGGTCCCTAAGGAATGCCTTAAATTTGCAGGGATTTCCTTTCACTTCCTGTTTCACTATGGGACAGGAAGTGAAGGAAAATCTCCATAATGGGACACAGATGGCAAAAAAAAAAAAAAAAATATGACAGGGGTTATAACCCTATTTTGCTCTATCCAAAACAAGTTTTGCCTATAGTTCTATTTGGTAGAACAAAAAATAAAATTCATCAAAAAATTAACATTAAATGCATCACAAATACATACTTATGTGCATACTTGGACACTGAAATTCCTAAGAGAGAGAGTCTACACACCAAAAAATAAAATGTGTGATAGGTGATCTTAAGTGTCTGTGCTCCACCAACACTCGTGTTGGGAAGAAACAAGCTCACCAAATGGCTAGATTATAAAACTTGTGTGGGAATCAAATCCTTAGAAGGATAGGCAACACCAAGGAGGGATGATACTTAGCTTATTAACATCAACTGGTAGATCTTTAGATTAAAAAGAAGGCAGAAGCTCAAAGAAAACAAAGTTCATCACATAGCGCAATATAGCCTATGCTACTTTAATTTATCAATTGTGGCAAAATAAGAATAGAACTACGCATAGCCAGTGATTAAAAACTGATTTTCCTGTTGCCTTTTTTGCCTTTACACCTACTGTATATGCCTTACTACATGACTTTTCAATTAAAGTGTTTCTTTTCTTATTAATTTCAGAACAACAATTGTGTGATCCAGGCGAGTTTGTATGTCACGATAATGTCACATGTGTATCACAGAGCTGGCTATGTGACGGAGAACAGGACTGCCCGGACAATTCAGACGAGTCACCAGAACGTTGTAAGTGACCATGTTTTTTTTTTACTGCGTAGAGGAGCTTGTGGATATTGTGGGGTTTTTCTTTCTTCTGATATGGACAAGCGCAGTCACAGTGATGGCGTATCTTGGAATGTTGCGTAGAAAATTATTGCCATGGTGTTTAATGTTTTGTGCTGTCCCCCCGCTGTCTAGTTCTGAACAATAATGGATAATGTTATAACCAGTGTAGCCCTCCTGTAGGAAGTGTTTATTAGGCTCTTTGTTGGGGATCAAGGATTTACGTTTACAAAAGGGATCTATAAGCCTTTGCTTGCCCTGCAGATACAGTGGCTTTGTTCTTTAAGCTAGACATTTTTGTATTATTCCTTAACTTCTACTGAAAATATGAATCTATCCAAAGCATGCAGTACTTAACAAATACAGATAACATGAGTAGATTTGTTATTTTGGGGAACTGATTTTTCTCTGTGTGGGATTTTCTAATTGAGAGAACTACTCAAGAAAAAAATACTACACCTTGGAAATCCACTGATGTACAAATACTTGGACAAGGTGACTTAGGTTGTCGATATGCGCCCATGCAAACAGTATTGAGGAGGACTGGTATACTATATGTCCCCTTCCTAATGTTTTGTACCAATTTGAAATCCAGTTCTTTTTACATTGTAAAGATAGATAAAAGAAAGAGGGCACACTGGCCTAGGGCATTATCCCAAAAATTGTATTAGGACTTAATAAAATAGATTGGTACTACTCACAAAAATAGGTAGTATAAGCGCTCATCGGGCCACTCGACTTGGTTAAACTCTCCGATACCTCCAAAATAGGGGGCTCACCAGGGTCCCTGCTGGCTTTCGCATTCAAAGGTATGTCCTTCTTCATCGGAGCTCTGATCTTTTGGCTCTGATGAAGAAGGAGATACCTTTGAAACGCGCTAGCCAGCAGGGACCCTGGTGAGGCCCCCCTATTTTGGAGGTATCGGAGAGTTTGGGAGAGTGTAACCATGTCAAGTGGCCCGATGAGTGCTTATACGACCTATGTTTGTGAATAGAACCCATTTATTTTATTCAATCTTAATAAAAGTTGTGAGAGAATGTACTAGGCCAGTGCCCCCTTTCTTTTATCTATCTTTACAGTGTTTTGAGGACAACCCCGGTGCTAGAGGACAGCAACAGTCTTTGCAACAGAGCTACATTTTCCATCTGGTTATCTCACTCATGCACAGGGAATCATTGTTGTTTTTGTCTTTTTGCATTGTGTTTCGAGGTTGGGAAAACTGGCTCTGTATAGATTGCTGGACTACTGGGTCCTCTAGGCTCTATGTCTTTCATCTGAAGGATGGTCTCGCATCTGCTGGTTTAGGCATTGGTCAATTACAGGCCTGTGGTCTAGCACCCTCAAAAATATTTTGCCCCCAACTAGGTAAACCACAGAATAGATTCCTCCTATTACGAGGAGGAGTCTTTATTTCTTTCTTCCGCCTTTTTATCCTGGCTGGCCTCTGGGATCTATGGGACCATGTATGGCCCCTCTATAAGCTACAGGCACACAGTTTCCTCCTTCTATAAATATAACTGCTATTGTAGCTGATATATGATATCCTTCTCAAGTGGACTTCCTCTCCCTGAAGAAGACAATTTGTTGAAACGTGTTGGGGTCTCTATGTCCGCCCAGTTCAGCTGTACTTTACATGCATGGGGTTCACCCCTTTTGTACTCACTATACTGAAATTACTGTGTGACTTTCTATTTCAATAGTGTTGTCAAAATGTCTTTCCTTTTTTGAGGTTTTTTTTAATATATTGTTATAATACATTTTGTCATTTTTTTATCTCTACATCATTTTTATTCATTTGCATTATCTCCTGGGTATCGTATAGTCCCAATTCCCACCTTTATGTGTTTCTTTGCTCTATGTCTTGCAGCTATTAATACCAGGAACAGTAAAAGTAGCCTGAAACATTTTTTGATTGCCATATTAGCACCATGTGATGTGTTGTTTAGCTCATACAATTTGTCGTAGTGTCTGCCTTTCACTATGTAGTCTATATATCAATGTTACAACTTTGATTCTTGGGTTGACCAGTGCAGCTCTTCTTGACAAAATATGACCACATAGGTAATCCTTTTTAAATTACTTGAGATCCCGGCAGCAGCCCCACCCACCTCTCATAAACCCGCTCACCTGGTTGAAGTTGATTGTGCATGTTTATAGACTGCATTACAAAAATCTATATGCACAAAATTCTATCACCATTCTTTAATATGAAAATCACATTGACAGTAGTGTCTCTTTAAAGTGATTATGTCACTAGATAAGAGCTGCTTGTAAAAAAAAAAAAAAAAGACTTAAGCCCCATACACACTATTAGATTTTCTACAGATTTTTGTCTTCGGATTTACCAAAACCATATAATATGAGGTCAAACCTTAAGAGTTTCAATTTGTATGCAATCAGGCAGGCCCTTGCACTGCATGGTTTTGGTAAATCTGAAGACGAAAATCTGCAGAAAATCTAATAGTGTGTATGGGGTCTTAGGGAAGCCGTACACTATTCGAATCTTGGCCGGTTCAGCAAGAACCTGCCAAGATTTGAACCATGTATGGGCAGGCTGAATGTACCAAGTTGATCAATCAATCAACTGGGTGCAACCAGCATGCCGGGTTTTAACTGTGATTATCACTAGCGGCTGCTATAGTCAATCACTGTCTTCTCCTAGCGGGGACGGCTTCCTCCGCCCTCCCCCACCTCCCTGCTGGGAGAAGACAATGGGCCGGCAGGAGGGATTCCTGCATCAACACTCTCTGTGTTGATGGGGCAATCAAGCAAATTTCTTTCCTGCAACCTGCAGGAAAATGATTCAATCCGTCTATGACCGGCCGTAAAGTAGTATTAAAACCCTAGTGTTGTTTAGTTTACCACATTGAGCACAATAAAATAAACCTTTCCCACTAAACTATTTGTTAAAATTCTTACCCCAGCAGCTTAAAGTTTTCAATAATGCTACTCCTGCTCTCTCAGTGTTGCTTCCCTAAACTTCCAGTCTTCGCAAGAATAAGTTAACAGTGGACAGTGTAGTCTTGAGCCAGTCTGCTAGCTTGGAAAAGGAAGGGGGGGAGGGAATAGCAGGGGAGTGCCTTGCCATCCCAGGCTACAGGTCTGCGTGTTTCTACTGATGCACACTAGACATGTGCAATTCGTTTCAAATTAGTTTTTTTAACAAATTTTCACAAATTTGTTCATTCGGAAATATCCGAATTAACGAAAAACCATTATTATTAAATATTAATTTGTTCCATTCGTTTAGATCTGGCATTCGTTATTTCGAATAATTCGTAACTTCAGATAAATTCATATTAGTTACATTCACGAACAGCCAAATTTGAAAGGAAATTCCAATACCTATAATTTAATAGTTTGTTATTATTAGTTAGTTAGCTATTATTTCAAATTTTCGTTCTTTCGAATTTTCGGATTTTCTTTCTTATTTTCGGATTTTCGAACGTCTGAATATTCAGATTTTTTCATTTTCAAATTTACGAATTTTTGAATATACAAATTTACGAATTTTCACTTTTTCAGATTTTCGAATTTTCGAATTTCCCAATTTACGAATTTACAAATTTTGGAATTTGAGAATTTACGATCATAACGAATGACCCAAAAAAAAACCAACAAAAAGAAAAATGAATGAAACGCAAATGAAAACGAACCAACCTTTTAGCAGTGCACATGTCTAATTCACACTGTGTAGAGAGACACAACTCTAGTGGCTCCATATGATGCTGCTAGAGAAAGGGGTCACCCTTAAAGAGGAAACTTGGGGCAGTGGTCATGGAACCAACTTAAACTGAAACATAGGCAAGCATTACAAAGTTAAGGAAGCTGCATACTCAGTAAGTATTTAAATCAGCTGCTTAAAAGATGAGGGTTTAATATCACTTCCATTTGGGATTTTTATATCTGCTAGAGATGAATTTAAACATTGTTCTTGTTGCTATGTGGGGACTGTAGATAAATATTTTGCGTCTATATGAAACTTTGTGATATATAAGAAATATGGAAATTAAAAAACAAAAACATAAAACACATACAGTTAGATCCATATACTGTATATTTGAACACAAGCACAACTCTCATAACTTTGGCTCTGTGTGCCAGTAGAATAACATTTAAAACTAAACAATCCAAAGGAATTTGAAGTGCAGACTTTCTGCTTTAGTTCAAGGGGTTGGACATAAATTTCAAGTACAAATTTTAGGAACTGCAACCATTTTTATACACAGCCCCCCCCCCCCCCCCATTTTCAGGGGCTCAAATGTAATTGGACAAATGAATATAATCATAAATAATTGTTTGAGATCAGGTGATTGACTCGGCCCTTGCAGAATATTCCACTTCTTTTCCTTCAAAAGCTCCTGGGTTGCTTTTGCTGTGTGTTTTGGATCATTGTCCATCTGTATTGTGAAGCGCCGTCCAATCAACTTTGCTGCATTTGGCTGAATCTGGGCTGACAGAATTCACCCGGCTGCTTCTGTCTTCTGTCACATCATCAATAAACACCAATGACCCAGTGCCACTGAAAGCCATGCATGCCCATTCAATCACATTGCCTCCACCGTGTTTTACAGATGATGTTGTGTGCTTTGGGTCATGAGCTGTTCCAAGCCTCCTCCATACTTTTTTCTTCACATCATTCTGGTACAGATTAATCTTGGTTTCATCCGTCCAAAGAATGCTTTTCAAGAACTAGTCTGGCTTTTTTAGATGTTTTTTTAGCAAAGTCGAATCTGGCTCTTATATTCTTCAGGCTTATGAATGGTTTGCACCTTGTGGTGAACCCTCTGTATTTGCTCTCGTGAAGTCTTCTCTTGATTATAGACTTTGACAATGATACGTCCACCTCCTGGAGAATGTCCTTCACTTGTCTGGATGTTGTGAATGGGTTTTTCTTTACTATAGAGAGGAACCTGCAATCATCCACCACTGTTGTCTTCTGGGGATGTCCAGGCTTTTTATGTTGCTGAGCTCAACAGTGAGTTCTTCTTTCCTCAGAATGTACCAAACTGTTGATTTGGCCATTCCTAATGTTGCTGCTATCGCTCTGATCGATTTGTTTTGTTTTTGAAGCCTAATTCCCCATACACACAATCGGACATTCCGACAACAAAATCCATGGATTTTTTCCGACAGATGTTGGCTCGTCTTGCATACAAACGGCCACACAAATCTTGTCGGAAATTCCGAACGTCAAGAATGCGGTTACAACACGTACGACGAGCCGAGAAAAAGGAAGTTCAATAGCCAGTGCGGCTCTTCTGCTTGATTCTGAGCATGCGTGGAACTTTGTGTGTCGGAATTGTGTACACACGATCTGAATTTACAACAACGGATTTTTTTGTCGGAAAATTTGAGATCCAGATCTCAAATTTTGTGTGACGGAAATTCCAATGGAAAATGTCTGATGGAGCCTACACACGGTCGGAATTTCCGGCAAGAAACCATCGAACAGTTTCCATCAGAAAATCCGACCGTGTGTACGGAGCATTACATTGGACTGTTTCACTTACATGGTCAGCTCCTTTGAACGCATGATGTAGGTTCACAGCAATAGATTATAAATGCATATACCACAATAAGAATCAACTCCAGACCTTTTACCTGCCTAATTGATGAAGAAATAATGAAGGAGTAGCCCACACCTGGCCATGAAACAGCTTTATTCAATTGTCTGATTACTTTTGGTCCCTTGAAAAAGGGGGGATGGCAATTCTTAAGAGCTGTAATTCCTAAACCCTTTCTCCGATTTGGATGTACATACTCTCAAATTAAACCTGAGAGTGTGCACTTTCAGCCCATATTCATTATATAACTATAGCTTGAATATATTTTTGTAAATACCTGAAAAAATGAAATTATGCCTGTGTCCAAATATATATGAACCTAACTGTATACTCATCTCTATGATGCAGCATTGGTGCAATGCTACAGCTGCCCTATTCCTGCTCAAAGTCTGAGAACTGAACGATCACATGACTGCTGATTGCTCAGTTTTCTGTCTGCTCAGAGCAGAGAGCAGTGACTGTCAGACATCGCTCTCTGTTCTGCCCCTCACTGGGGCACCAGGCTGCAAAAGGGGCGGGCGAGGCTGGCTTCAGCTTTCAGCTGCATGATGAGAGCCAGAGCCAGTTGTCTATCTAAGGGCTGGGTGGATCCTGACAAAATGGTTTGGGTTTCATCCAAAGCCTGGAGCAGCTCTGTGACATCAGCTGATAGTGAGCAATAGCCCACTATAAGTTTACTTGGGGTCACAGGAGGTGTAAAGTAAGTGCACTCCTGCGACCAAGAAGAGAATTATGGCCAAAAATTCTTTGGCTACACTTCTCTTTTAAATATTTTTAAGCTCACCGGCCACTTTATTAGGTACAATTAACTAGTGAGTGACTGTGCTTAGGATCCTTACTAGGTATGCAGCCTCCCCTAATATAGCCCCCAAAAGGGGTCTATAAGTATATGTGTGTGGTAAACAGGGGGTTGTGGCGCTCCCTAGTGTACGTATAAGTGGCCAATTAGTAATATGTGCCTTAAATGGTGTAGTATACCAAACAATAGTAAATAAATAGTATGTGTGCAGACTCTTACACAACACGAATAGATATAGTGCTCAAATGTGTTCTAAGTGCATAAGCAATGGTTGATAGTAGTATACCAATCACTGGATCAGCAGTAACCCATCAAAATCAAAAAATAAAAATAAAAGTAAAAATAACCACACAAAAAGAGGCATACATGAGCATAATTAACTGCTGTGAATAAAGTGAGCAGTAGGCAAGCCCCACTCAAATACCGTGATACCAATAACGTGATATATGAGAAAAACAGGTTTTTCTTAAAGTGCACAACTATAATGCATAAACTTTCACACAAATTAATTAGCTCACATGTGGTGGTTTGGGTGTTTGCAAAGAAGCTTAGTGATTAAAGGAAGAAAACATAAAAGGTAAAAAATATATAAAAAGTGTTCATAAATCAATGTGCAGCTGGTAGTCCATGTGGTATGCTCAATCTTCACTCATAATCAGTAACAAAGAAATGGTGACTTTTAGGTGTTTTCACAGGATCCTCTCGTGACTTTGTGCTCCCCCTCCAGGGTCCCCACTCACCAGATCCACTCACCCCCACAGGGGTAGTACGCTATTTGGTTGTAGCCACTGCGGTCGTGTCCACCATCCTAAGTAGTCAGGTGTCTGGGATATCCTTCCCTTCTCCAGGTGCTTTGTGAGGTGATCTGTAGTGGGTTCCTGGCTATTACCGTGCTAGAATCAGAGAAATAGAGAGTGACTTTTAACTTGGCTGATCATCTCAGTTCCATCTCAGGAACTGAGAGCTAATGTGAGCTAATTAATTTGTGTGAAAGTTTATGCATTATAGTTGTGCACTTTAAGAAAAACCTGTTTTTCTCATATATCACGTTATTGGTATCACGATATTTGAGTGGGGCTTGCCTACTGCTCACTTTATTCACAGCAGTTAATTATGCTCATGTATGCCTCTTTTTGTGTGGTTATTTTTACTTTTATTTTTATTTTTATTTTTTGATTTTGATGGGTTACTGCTGATCCAGTGATTGGTATACTACTATCAACCACTGCTTATGCACTTAGAACACATTTGAGCACTATATCTATTCATGTTGTGTAAGAGTCTGCACACATACTATTTATTTACTATTGTTTGATATACTACACCATTTAAGGCACATATTACTAATTGGCCACTTATACGTACACTAGGGAGCGCCACAACCCCCTTTTTACCACACACATATACTTTATTAGGCACACCTTGCTAGTATCAGGTTGGACCCCCTGTTGCCTTCAGAACTGCCTTAAGTCTTCGTGGCATAGATTCAACAAGGTGTTGGAGACATTCCTCAGAGATTTTGGTCCATATTTACATAACATCATGATAACATCACGCAGTTGCTGCAGATTTGTTGGCTGCACATCAATGATGAGAATCTCCCATTCCACCACATCCCAAAGGTGCTCTATTGGATTGAGATCTGGTGACTGTGGAGGCCATTGGAGTACAGTGACCTCATTGTCCTGTTCAAGAAATCAGTGGTGAGATGATTTGAGCTTTGTGACATGGTGCATTATCCTGCTGGAAGGAGCCATCAGAAGATGGGTACACTGTAGTCATAAAGGGATGGACATGGTCAGCAACAATACTCAGGTAGGTCGTGGTGTTTAAACGATGCTCAGTTGGTACTAAGGGGCCCAAAGTGTGCCAAGAAAATATCCCCCACACCATTACATCACCAGCCTAAACCGTTGATACAAGGCAGGTTGGATCCATGCTTTCATGTTGTTTACACCAAATTCTGACCCGACCATCTGAATTTTGCAGCAGAATTCGAGACTCATCAGATCAGGCAAAATTTTTCCAGTCTTCTATTGTCCAATTTTGGTGAGCCTGTGCGAATTGTAGCCTCAGTTTCCACAACTTAGCTGACAGGAGTGGCAACCGGTGTGGTCTTCTGATGCTGTAGCCCATCTGCTTCAAGATTCAATGTGTTGTGCATTCAGAGACAGTATTCTGCATACCTTGGTTGTAACGAGTGGTAATTTGAGTTACTGTTGCCTTTCTATCATCTCGAACCAGTCTGCCCATTCTCCTCTGACATCAATTTTTGTCCACACAACTGCCAGTTACTGGATATTTTCCCCTTTTTTGGACCGTTCTCTGTAAACCCCAGAGATGGTTGTGTGTGAAAATCCCAGTAGATCAGCAGTTTTTGAATACTCAGACCAGCCCGTCTGGCACCAACAACCATGTCACGTTCAAAGTCACTTAAATCTAATTTCTTCCCCACTCTAAAGCTCGGTTTGAACTTCAGCAAGTTGTCTTCACCACGACTAGATACCTAAATGCATTGAGTTGCTGCCATATGATTGGCTGATTAGCAATTTGTGTTACAGAGCAATTGAACAGTTGTACCCGATAAAGTGGCTGGTGCGTGTAAATGCTTTCCATAAAGGAAAAAAAAAAAAAAAAAAATATATATATATATATATATATATATATATATATATATATATATATATATATATGTGTGTATATATATATATATATATATATATGTCTATATATATATATATATATATATATCTATATGTATATATATATATATATATATATATATATATGTATATATATATATATATATATATATACATAGACATATGTATATATATATATATATATATATATAATATTATTATATTCAGTATATATCGTATTTAATGGGAATACATAATAAATGCATTGTGGGTAAAAAAGAGAGTAAAAAGGAGCTCCATGTGAGAGTCATAGTTGGGAAAACACAGCTTTGCTTAGCATTGCTTAACAATACACATTTAAGTGGCGGTAGCGGCTGGAGAACACAGCAGTAACAGAATAGATTACTGAGCACAAATGACTACAGAGAAGATGTTATTAAATTTTAATGTCCCTAGTTTGTGTCTGAAGAAAATGAGAATGTTTCCCGTTGAATGTCACTATGTTAATCATCGCATATAAAAGAGAAAGACTGACAAGAACAAAGCACATTGAGGATTTATAAAATGTTGTGAGTAGGCATTAAAGGCTTTTTTATTTGAAAAAGATTCTAAAGTTAGTTGAAGAATATCAGGTAGACTTAATAAAAGACTGATACTATATAGTGGAGAATCTTTTCTGTTATTCTCATATGTTGTCCATTTATTGGCAAAATGTAAAGCCAGATCAAAAGTCACTAAGGTGTCCTGTACATTGGTCCTACCCGTTATCTCAATGCTAATACGTAGGGGTTTGTTTAATATAACACATTTGTAAAGCTATAGTTCTTGTAAAACTGCATGTACATTTGTTCTGTGTGAATAGGATTAAAAGCAAATGTTATCAGGCAATTTTCTCTCCAGGTCAAGTATTCATTAATAGAGTGAATCAGGAAAATACTGCACGATGGCCACAAATGGTGCTCATGAGCTTATTTACTATTGTCAGCTCCATCTAGTGGCCATAATGGTGTATTAACATATCAGGTGATAAGAGTATCAATGGGCACCACATCCTAAGTAATGCAAAGATTAATTAAAGCGGAAGTAAACCCTGATGGGTTTTACTTCCTCTTTATTTCCCTGCAAAGGTAAAGCATAATGGGCTACTCTGCACCACATAGTAGCCCATTGTGTGTCACTTACCTGAAAACGAAGCCTGCGATGTCACCGCTGTCCCCACTAGCAGAGAGCATTCATCTTCACCCCTCTTCCTTCCGGGGCCGCGAAATCCGGCTCTGTGATTGGCCGGAGTCCCGTGACGTCACTCCAGTGCATGCGCGCGGGAACCACCAGTCACGGCATGACCCCCTTTAGAAAGGGCACAATCTGCCCTTTCTAAAGTGTGCATGCGCTGTCGACATCAATGCACAACTTTATTGTAAATATCTCCGAAACCGGGGAGGTTTAGGAGATATTTCCAGCACCTACAGGTAAGTAAGCCTTAATATAGGCTTACCTTTTAGGTAAAAGTGGTTGTACAGGGTGTACAACCACTTTAAACTACCCTTACCATGAATGGCGGCGGCAGCACCCAAGAGCCAATGGAAACATCGGCTGTGGTGCCAACATTGCTGGATTCCAGGACAGGTGAGTGTCCTAAAATTAAAAGTCAGCAGCTACAGTATGTGTACAGTATTTGTGCAGTATGTGTAGCTGCTGACTTTTAATTTTTTGCTGGGGGGGGGATCTCCTCATTAAATAAAACAAATATACAAGGAGTTTCACAGCTGAAATAAACCCCTAAAGTGAACCTGTTCTAAGCTCATGTTGGGCTCATGTTCACATAATGCAAACTGCTATATACAAAGGTAATATACATTTGTAGAAGCTGTTTTACCTGCCAAAGGATTTACATTTCTGTCCATGCAGTACTGAGATTTACACAGATTTGCCACTCAGCACAGCCCTGTCTGGCAGGGCAGGATACCTGATTTTGCTTCTGCTGCAGTTCAGTTACATTTACCTTGTGTCTCCTCCAGCCGGTGGCTGGACAATGATGGAAGAAGAAACCTGCTGATGGACTCATCTGCTTTTTATTCCTATCAGCAAGTTCCTTGTTCACACATGAGAACTGCAGCACTAATAATTGGCTCGTTGTGCTGTTTCTTCCTCATCAACTCTATGTTTTTCTGTATAGGGATTGAAAGGGGCTCAGATCCATATTGAAAATAAATATATCTTAATGCATAGGTCCTTTGTAAGTCATTCAGGCTTTGGCAAGGCTAATGGGGTTGCAGCTCTGCTTTAACTTTCAGGAAATAGATAGCGGTTGTCCAGGGGACCTTGGGGTCATTCCACCAGCCCAAATAGTAATTATGGTTTTCGCCTTGCCTAGCTGCTTCCTTCTCCTCTGGATGCTAGCGAAACAATGGAGTGGTGGGTTGAAATCTATGGAAACTTAGCACTTCAGCAGGAACCGGCCGAGATTCGAACCATGTATGGGCAGGCTGAATGTACCAAGTTTATTGATCGATCACTAAAGCTTAGTCATGACTAAGCATCCCCATGACTAAGTTCTGGGCGGCGGAGCTGGGCATGTTGGGGGCCAGGCTGAGATTGTCTCTCTCATTACTACTACAAGACTCCAGGGATATGCGGCACTAGGGATCTTTTCCTCCTTCCCTTCAGTAACTACAGGAGCTGTGACGAGTTCCATCCCTCGCCGGAACTCCCACAGTGAACGCAGTACAATTTACACTACTCCCCATATTGACTGAGCCCGAGCAGCACACTAACACACCGTGGGTCACAGTAACTGATCAATCCACTTAGGTACAAGCAGCCTGCTGGATTTTAAATGCAATTATCGCTAGCGGCTGGTATAGCCGCTAGCGATAATCATTGTCTTCTCCAAGCGGGGAGGGCTTCCCCCTAGACCACTGCCAGGAGAATACAGTGGCTCAGAGGGAGGAATCCAACCCGTGGTTGCAGGTAAGAAATGTTCTCCATGTATGGCCTGCATTAGGATGGACTTTGTGCCAAGAGTGAGTGGATGGCTGTTCGGTGATGCCTCAGACAGTCAGATTGAGGGACAACCCTATGAATTGGTAGCAGTAGATTGTCCAAACACCCTTGAATTGAATGATCAGCCAGGTTTGACATACTTGTCCAATCCTGGGATCACCACCTTCCCCCTCCTCTTACTATTCACTTGAACATATACATTTAGCCAAGCCTAGCATGCAGGTTTAGCGCTTGCTCCATTTTTTTTTTTTTTTTTTATAGAACCTTCTTATGTCTATGGTCAGTCTGAATCGGGCTTTGGATCACAAGCATTTATCTCTGCTGCAGACACCAAAGTAAATATAAGAATTGTTGTGGCCTATGGTAAATGGACTCCTGCAGTCACGCTTAGCCAGCTAAGCCCAATGGGGGTCTTTTGTCTGAGATGGATTTTCCCAGCTGCTCTCCATTGTTTTCAGAGGATACCTGCTCTCAGTGTTCATGTATATTTTATTATTTCTGCTTAGATGTTTACAGCGATGCTTGATATTCTTTTTATTCACAATCTGCTACTCAGCAGAGGAGATGTGAATTGAGGGGTTTAATTATACTTTATAGTAGGTGTTAATATCTCCTGAAGTGTCGAGCTGAATTGAAAAGATCTATCCAGGAAAGTGCTTATTAATTGGAGTGAATATGTGATTTGGTCTGGGCGCTCTTGTTCATTTTATGAAATGCTGTAAAAAAGTCTATATATACTGTGTGTGTATATACAGTATATATATATATATATATATATATATATATATATATGCTAATCTTCATATTTTTATCCATTATTATTTATTGTTTCCTACTAGTCTAGGAGCTATTAAAAGACATTTGTAGAATAAATGTCAAATCCTTGTTTAGTACCCTCTTCTATTACACAACCCTACATCCCAAGATTTTTTTTTTTTTTTTTGGAACTGTGAGCTGCACAAACAGATATCGCCTGCAGCTCCATCTGTTGGTGAAATTTGGAATTGTGAAATGACCTTAGAAGGAATCCACTTTTTGTTTTAAAAGCCAAGTTATACTATAAGGCTTTTGTATTTATATCTGAAGCCAGTGATCTGACGACAACTAACAATTTACTTCTCTGCTCTTATGGTAATAGTTTAGGGGTTTTTTTTCAGATACCAAACATCTGTGCTTATTCAATTGTCTCAATGCCTTTGGAAGAAATCTGTAGTATTCAAATTTCAGATGTCCCTGAGATTTTTCTCCTGTAGTGAGATGCTTTTAACACCTAAAGGAATCATGGGACTGCTGCACATTACAATACTGAGTCTGATCGTGTGATTATTGTAAGGGCAGATCCTGCCAAGTAAAAATGGAAATTGAAGTGCATCACTATTGCTAAGAGAGCCAAATGCAACGTTATTCCAATAAAAGTCAGAGGGACAGTGCAAGAAGTTACTGATGCGTTTTCGGGTGGTCCAAAAATGCCTCTTTCATCAGCGCTAAAAAAATAGGGACATTTCCATATCAGTACAATACCCCCTCCTCAGGTCATAGATGAAACTAAATACCCAATAGCTAGTATCAGATGTAAATTAATGCCAGGTACCTGTGATAATCTAAATCAGGGGTTTCTACATTTTCTATACAAAGGGCCGGTTTACTGTCCCCCAAACTTTAGGGGGGCTGGACTGTGGCCATTGGGAGTAGAAACTGTCCTTGTGTAAGTGGGAGTAAACAATGCAATGTTGATGTCAGTGAGAGGAATAGTGCCCCATTATTGTGTCAGTGGGAGGAATAGTGCCCCATTATTGTGTCAGTGGGAGGAATAGTGTCTCATCATTGATGTCAGTTTGAGGAATAGTGCCCCATTGTTGACTACAATGGGAGAAATAGTGCCCCATTGATGTCAGTACCAGGAATATTGCCCCATTGTTGGTGTCAGTTGGAGGAATAGTGTCGTCTTGTATTAGTGGAAGGAAAAGTGGCCCAAGGGCAAGATAAAGGCAAGCAAAGAGCCGCATCTGGATACTGGGCCACAGTTTGGAGACCACTACTCTAAATAATAAAATAAACCATTTCAATTCATCAAACAGTAATAATACAAAAAAATTAAAAATTTTAGTTAAAATGTTAATAATACATCACAATTAAAATGTAATAATAATACATCTTTATTAGAATATGGACCTAATGAGAAGAAACATATGAGTAAAATATATCCAAAAATTGATATTGTGTATAACTCATGCCATATGCTATAAAATCTGATTGTACAATCTCTCCTTCGGACAGTACCAGATTATTTACAACATCATTACTTTAAGGTAGCAATACTGATAAGATATAAACTTGCAGATCTAGCACTATTTTTCCACTTTCCTCAACCTGCTATATTGTTTACTTAGTAAAATAGCATGGTAATGCCTACTTCAATATCTCTTGAACAAGAAAAAGAGAGGTATCTGCCTTAAGGTTTGCTAAATTAAGTAATGTTGTGTGTAATGTTGAACCACTTCAGCTCCGGAAGAATTTACCCCCCTCCTGACCAGAGCACTTTTTGCGATTCGGCATTGCGTCCCTTTAACTGACAATTGTGCGACGTGGCTCCCAAACAAAATTTACGTCCTTTTTTCCCACAAATAGCTTTCTTTTGATGGTATTTGATCACTTCTGCGGTTTTTATTTTGTGCACTATAAACAAAAAAATTGTGACAATATTGGAAAAAACAAATTATTTTTTACTTTTTGCTATAATAAATATACCCAAAATATATTTAAAAAAACATTTTTTCCCTCAGTTTAGGCTGATATGTATTCTATATATTTTTGGTAAAAAAAATCTCAATAAGCGTTTATTGATTGGTTTGCGCAAAAGTTATAGTGTCTACAAAATAAGGGATAGTTTTATGGCATTTTTATTTATTAATTTTTACTAGTAATGGTGGCGATCAGTGATTTTTATCATGACTGCGACATTATGGCTGACACATCGGACAATTTTGACACATTTTTGGGACCATTGGCATTAATACAGCGATCAATGCTAAAAAATTGCATTGATTACTGTAAAAATGTCACTGGCAGTGAAGGGGTTAACCACTAGATGGCGCTGTAGGGGTTAAGTGTGTCCTAGGGAGTGATTCTAACTGTGGGGGGGGGGGGGCTGTGTGTGACACGTCACTGATCAGCGCTCCCGATTGCAGGGAGAGCTGATCAGTGACAGTCTCACTAGGCAGAACGGGGAGATGCTTGTTTACATCAGCATCTCCCCATTCTTCCTCACCGTGAGACGATCGCGGGTATCCCCGTGGACATCAGGTCCACGGGACCTGCGATCACGGTTACGGAGCTCCCGGCGGTGCCCGCACCCGCACCCGCAAGCCGCCTCTTAAAGGGCAACGTACAGGTACGTTAATCTGCCTGTACGTGCCCTTCTGCTGCAGTATATCTGAGTGAGGTATAGTTATATATAAAGCAAGTCAATCAGCGCAAATAAAACCTAGCCACGGCAGCTGAACACTGAGGGTCAAATTATCAAATGCCAAATAGCAGTAAAAGTAGAAAAGCAGTGCAGCACAAAAACATACAATAACATAATAAAATATTAAATTATGAAAGAGTCCATAATGTTCACATTCTAGATGAACAACAAACACCACCAAGTGTCCAAATAAGTGCTTCTATGGATGAGATACAAGGTGATCATGTGACAACTTCCAACAGCGATATACCTAGCAGCTCACGTCAATGAATGGAGGCACAGGCTCATGGAATGGCGCCAAACTTCGGTACTTAAAAATCCCCATAGGCGACGCTTTAAAATTTTTTACTGGTTACATGTTTTGAGTTACAGAGGAGGCTAGAATTATTTCTCTGGCTCTAATGTTCATGGCGATACCACACATGTGTGGCTTGAACATCGTTTTCATATGTGGGTGGGACTTACGTATGCGTTCACTTCTGCGTGCGAGCACACAGGTTAATTTGTTAATTTTACTTTTTATTTTAGTTTGACACTTTTTAAAAAAAAAACTTTTTTTTGATCACTTTTATTCCTATTACAGGGAATGTTAACATCCCTTGTAATAGGAATATGTCATGATCGGTCCTCTTTACAGTGAGATATGGGGGTCAATAAGACCCCACATCTCACCTCTAGGCTGGGAAGCCTGAAATAAATAAAAAAAAAACGATCTTGGCTTCCCAACCGAGGCGGTGCCGTTTGTTTGAATGCAGTCTCTATGATCGTTCAGAGGCTGGGCGCAATGCTATGACGTCACACTTGGCCTCCGACCGATCATAGAGACTCCGGCGACCATCTGGTCCGCCGGAAATCTCTATGGTCACCATCCGGGGCCGACGGACCGATGGAAGTGGTGAGTCGATAGAAGCACCTGAGGGCGGTGGGAGGGGGGATGTCCCCCCGCCCGTAAGAACAGCCGCTATAATCGTTCTTATGGTGTAGCTGAAAAAGCCGATATCTTAATGATGCCTGTAGCTGCAGTCATCATTCAGATATACCCCCACAAATTCAAGGATGTCATATGACGACCGGCAGTGGGTAAGTAGTTAAAAACATATGTGATGTGAAACATTTAGAAAACTGTTAAATACAAGCACATCCACATTATGGGAGACACATGCAGTATAGACATCTGTTGAAATGTAGTCACCTCCACATTTCATCGTTAAGAGGTCCATGTGATGTGGAGTAGTTGCAATCCAGCAGCTGTCTATATATACATTTTATAAAACAAATGGTTTTAATATAGTAGTTAATGGCTGATAAGAGATTCTTGGCAACAAGTGAAAGCAACCAGGGAGCTACTAATGCTTTTCAGTACACAGCAGCTGCTCTAACATTAGAAAGTTCATATAATTTACCCTGTGCTGTGACCATGCTGAGCAAAGCAGCAGTTTTACTTTATTGCACCACGTGAACTTTAATGGCATCCCAGTTTTAGCCTGTAGGGTTCAGTATTGAGTTGGCTCACCCTTTGCAGCTATAACAGCTTCAACTCTTCTGGGACGGCTGTCCTCAAGCTTTAGAAGTGTGTCTATGGGTTTGACCATTCCTTCAGAAGCGCAGTTTGTGAGGTCAGACACATATGTGGATGAGAAGGCCTGGCTCGCAGTCTCCACTCTAATTTATCCCAAAGGTGTTCTATCTGGTGAGGTCAACCAATTTCCTCCACCCCAAACTTGCTCATCCATGTCTTTATGGACCTTGCTTTGTGCACTGGTTCGCAGTCATGTTGGAACAGGAAGGGGCCATCTCCAAACTGTTCTCACAAAATTAGAAGCATGAAATTGTCCAAAATGTCTTGGTATGCTGACGCCTTAAGAGTTCCCTTCACTGGAACTAAGGGGCCAAGCCCAACCCTGAAAAACAACCCCACACCATAATTCCCCCTCCAACAATTGATTTGGACCAGTGCACAAAGCAAGGTCCATAAAGACATGGGTGAGCGATTTTGGGGTAGAGGAACTTGACTGGCCTGCGCAACCCGATAGAACACTTTTGGGATGAAAGAAGACAGGTCTTGTCGTCCACATCAGTGCCTGACCTCACAAATGCGCTTCTGGAAGAATTGTCAAACATTCCCATAGGCACACTCCTAAACCTTGTGGACAGGCTTCCCATAAGAGTTGAAGCTGTTATAGTTGCAAAGGGTGGGCCAACTCAATATTGAACCCTACGGACTAAGAATGGGATGCCATTAACAGTCATGTGCTTGTAAAGTCAGGTGTACCAATACTTTTGGTAATATAGTGTATATGCAATCTTTATATATCAATGCATTTCTATATTCTGTACCTTTATAACCTTGAAGAAGGAGTTATGTCCCGAAACACGTTGGCCTTTCTAATATAAAAAAGTCAGTGATCTGACATGTGACATCTTTTTTCTATACTGTTCACATGGACATGCACTGCTCTTCCTCTTTGGGTTGTGTGTCAATTATTTGAGTACAACAAAAGGCATTGCCTACTGTAATGCAACAGAACAGGTTCTCTTGAAGACTTTACTGCTTATAGCTCTTATCAGCTGATAACTAAGCGGCCATTTATCTCTTCTAAGTTTAACACTTGATTATTGGTAAAACACCTTAATTTTATCCGTCTCCTGTTCAATCTGAATTCTGAATTAGTTTAAATTAGTATCACTTGCACTCTTTATCAAGTATTACACTTTCTGAAGGCTGCGCAGCAGTCATTGTCATTCAGTGAACTTTTTAATTCTGAGAAAAAAAAAGTGAATATCATAGTGACCTGCATCTTATTACCTCTTCCGAGCTGCGGAGCAAAACTTGTCGGATAAACCTAAAAATAATATGCTATTTCATTCTCATGTTTTAATAATGTCCCAGCTATTCATTTGCATGAATCCCTCATAGCTTCAAACTGCTACACCTAATTGTTCAAACACATATGAAGCATTTACATACAGTATAATAAAAACATTACACTTTGCATTTACGGTTTATTAAGCTAAGCATAATGCACCATGGCTACAGTATATCAAGTACTCATAATAACAACACATAATGTTAGAGATGTTTATCAGTAAAAGGTTCAATTTTTTTGTGTTGTGCCATTCATTCCATGTGAATTTGAAGTGCTCACACAAAGCATTGTATTGCATTCATTTCAATGTGCTTTTAATACTCTTAACTGTCCAAGAACAAGAGAAGCAATACATTTATATTAATAACGTTAGGTATTTTTTTCCATTGTGCTTTTTGTTTGTTCAAATAATTGGACTTATTTCTAAAAGAACTGCAATGAATATTAAAAAAATCCTTTGATGTGATAAATAATAAAGGCACTTGAGATAAATTGTCTGTCTTTGGGACATTTGCACATTATCAATATTTTTTTCATATTTAAAGGGATACTTTAGGCTAGCCTTTCTCAAACTTTTACCCAGAGGAACCTTTGAAATTATTTTAACTTCTCAGGGAACCCCTGCTAGAATTAGCCCATTGGGGGTTATTAGGAAAATGCCCCTTACATTAGTGGTCAGTGCGAAGAATGCCACCCTTACAGACAACATTAAAAATCATTGGCCTTATGCTACTGGCTCTGTCAAGTGGTGACGGACCTGGATCTATGAAGGCACCATTAGATGGGAGGTCAATAACCACAGCTCAAGGAACCCCTAGCAAACTCTGGATGCTCTAATGCCATGTACACACGACCGGTTTTGCTGTCGGAATAAACTACGAAGGTTTCTCTGACGGAACTCCGATGGCATTCCATTCAAGCGGTCTTGCCTACACGCAGTCAAACCAAAGTTTGACCAAAGTCCGACCATCAAGATTGCAGTGACGTACAACACGTACGACGGGACTAGAAAAAGGAAGTTCAATAGCCAGTAGCCAATAGCTTCCGTCTTGTACTTGCTTCAGAGCATGCGTCTTTTTTGGTCCGTCGGAACAGCATACAGACGATCGGTTTTCCCGATAGGAAGTGGTTCTGTCGGAATTATTTAGAACATGTTCCATTTCTAGGTCCGTCAGAATTTTCGAAAAAAAAAGTCCGATGAGGCCTACACACGATCGGACTAGACAATGAAAAGCTTCCGTCTGACTTTTTCTGTCGGACATTCCGCCCGTGTGTATGCGGCTTTAGTAGTCTTTAAGTTTTGAGTCTAAAATTGGTTTTACCCTGGTAGAATTTTGTTTAAAAATCTTCATTTTAAGAACATTTGTTCAACTTTTTAATCAATACATTAAGCTTGCTGTATTAGAGAGATCCCAGTGTGCATCCTAGCATAACCAGTGGGAGCAGTTCAAGATCACCAGATTACCACCAAAAAGGGACTGCCACACTATTACAATGCCTGAATAAAAAAATGGAGTCACAAAACAAATTATATTCTAGTGTGCATATAGGGGGAATTAGAAAAAAGTGGTGCAAGTGTAATGCTTGCACCACTCTTCTAAATTAGAAAATGTTTTAGAAGCTGCTCCTAATTAACAAACAGGGCACAAGCTCTCTTGTTAATTAGGACTGATTTGCTCCGTGTTCTACTCTGTGTTTGTCACAGCACAGAACAGTAGCCCTTGCTCTTGCTGTCACTGAATGCTGGTTCCTCTTGGCCATTTTCCCCTCCTTACCATTATGTGTATACATTTCTGCTAGTCTGTTATTATGCTCCATTGTTTTTGTTACAGATGGTACTTTATATAATTTCTCCTGAAGAAGCGGTTGTTGCCGCAAAACATGTAGTGGTTTCATTGTACACTAAGGATTGATCTCGCCTTATATCCTCAGCTCGGTCTGAGGACATTAATTTATCAGCAATATCAGCTTGAAATAACACACATTCTGAAGATGTTGTTATTGCTTTTTATTCATGTATGTGGATATGTATTTCTTTTTAACATTTTTGTACAAATAAAATTACATTTTTTATACCAGGTTCTTGTAAATTTTGGGGTACCCATTTTTCCCTCGGGGGGCATAGTAGAAGGTGCAGCAAGAGATCTGCCAGAGGGACGTAAGCAAGCAGTGAAGGTTGCTGGGACAATTATGAAGTAATTGTGCATGGGGGGGGGGGGTAATTTTTGCATAATCGGGGGAGAGGGGGGCAAAATGATGCATTCTTTATTTAAAAATGCACTTGTTCATTGGGTATATTCTATGGCATACAGAAGACCACTAGAGTGGATACATGCATGCTTGAAATGCAATAATAAGAAAGATAATCATATACAGTAACCAAAAATAAACACGGAGCATGGAGCAAGTAAAACTGTCAAATCAAAATTTGCTATGGGTGAATGTTGCAAATAATAAATGAAAAGACTCTATATTTCCCTTTAAAGTGGTAATGCATACAGTATATAAAAGGGTATTTGCCTCAAGGCACTTGAAGACTTGTGCCTACGGCCATGGAATATGAGAGAGCTGCACAAATCAATATAATTCAAATTGTGTTAAGTTTTTATGTTATGTCTGCTATTTTTTCCACCTCTGTACATTTCTACGTAAATACACCTCAAAGGAAAATAGATAAGGAGTTTGAAGGCTACTGAGAGGGGTCACAAAACTTTTTATAGCTTAGGTAGTATGGAGTAGTAGGACCATATTTATCTTAAGGTAACCTCCAGTAAATAGAGCAGAAGGGTAAAAAACAGCGGAACCAGCAATAAAGATCTGTCCACTCAAAGCTAATATTTTCAATTTTTGGTAGATGTTGAAGAGTTAAACCATCTGACATTTATCTCTTGGGAACTTGAGGTTTCTGTGTTGAGTTTCCAGGTCTGTACACAAGCTGTGACCATTGTGCGGTGTTCCCACTCTACCAGTTGGTGGTTATATGTATAAATATATGTAGTAGAATACAACAGGAGGAGCTGAAACACACAATGGTGTGCAGGAAGAGATTTGGGATTTACGGGAGGGGAATCTTGCTATTGGAGTGTCTAAAGCTGGCTGTACACTATTAGATTTTCGAATGAAAAATTGTAAGCAATTTTGCACAAAAATTCATACAAAAATTTTCAGTTCATTTGATGGCTTGGCCAATGTTGTTCAAAAGTAGTTAAATATTTTGCTTGCCTTTAAAATTCAATTTTGGAATGAATGTAATTTCCCGAACGAAATACACTTAGAAGAAATTTGTTTGAAATAAAATTTTCATCCTGCTGATGTAAGTTTTCTCATCACTGAAAACGAACATTAATTTGACCCCACTGATGATTAGAAAATCAAATTAATTTTCTCAAAGGGATTGTAAAGACAGAAGGTTTTTTATCCTAATGCATTCGATGTCCACAGATCCCGGGAACTCGATGTTCGTCGGCGGCCCACGATTTTGGTGTGGAGAGGCAGAACGTAAACAAGGCATTTCCCTGTTCTGCCTAGTGACATGACCGGAATCTACTGCTCCCTATCATCGGGAGTAGTGATCGCTGTCATTTCAGTGGAAGCCCATCCCCCCCACAGTTAGAACACCTCCCTAGGACACACTTAACCCCTTGATCTCCCCCTAGTGTTTAACCCTTCCCTGCCAGTGTCATTTACACAGTAAGCAGTGCATTTTTAGCACTGTTCGCTGTATAAATGACAATAGTCCCAAAATAGTGTCAAAAGTGTCTGATGTGTCCGCCATAATGTTGCAGTCACGATAAAAATCGCAGATCGCCGCCATTACTAATAAAAAAAAAATTAATAATAAAAATGCCATAAATCTATCACCTATTTTGTAGACGCTATAACTTTTGCGCAAACCAATCAATATACGCTTTTTTACCAAAAATATGTAGAAGAATACATGTCGGCCTAAACTGAGAAAGAAATAATTTTTTTATATATATATTTTTGGGGGATATTTATTATAGCAAAAACTAAAAAATATTGCTTTTTTTTCAAAATTGTCGCTCTTTTTTCTTTATAGCGCAAAAAATAAAAACCGCAGAGGTGATCAAATACCACCAAAAGAAAGCTCTATTTGTGGTAAAAAAAGGACGTCAATTTTGTTTTGGTAAAAACAAAAAAAAAACAACCATTTTGGTACCACATGCCTAACAAGGCATTTAACATCCAACCACTCAGCCCGTTGGCAAGAGCACCTAAAAGCCACACAAAAGGGGAACAAATCTGTCCTAGCAGCACATCTGCCAGCAGCACACTACCAACAGTAGACTGTAGCCGGCAAATTTCTCTGCCCCATCTGCTGCATACAGTCCCTACCACCCACATGCCCAGTGTCTAAATGCAAGCTTGTCAAAGCTGTTGGCTCTCTAACTTTTGCCTTTCAGCCTGGTGGGCTCTGCCCCCTTCCGTGAATTTGCACAATGTGCTGTACCACAATGGCAGGTTCCTAGTTGCTACTACTTTTCACGTAAGGCCGTTCCATCTCTCTACCATCACGTGGAAGGGAATGTTCTGGCATCGTTGGGCAAGGCAGTCAGCCGTAGAATCCACCTTACAGCTGACACATGGTCCAGCAAGCATGGGCAGGGAGGATATATTTCGTTCACCGCACACTGGGTAACGCTGCTTGCAACTCAAAAGGATGCAGGACAGGGCTCGGTGCTGCAGCTTGTTGTGCCCCCACGTCTTCATACAGCTGGTGGTAATGATGCCAAACCTGTGAGCTCTACCCTCTCCTCCTCCACCACCCCCTCCATACACTCCTCTGAAGAACTGTCCTATGAACATCAGGTACCACCTAAGCGTTCAAAGGGCTATTCCATGAGTCAGGCTAAAAGGTGGCATGCAGTGCTTCAGCTGGTGTGTTTAGGGGACAGGAACCACACCGGAGCAGAGATTCTTGCAGCTCTGTAGGGATACCTATATATATATATATATATATATATATATATATATATATATATATATATATATATCTATCTATCTAGATAGATAGATAGATAGATAGATGTGTGTGTGTATATATATATATATATATATATGTATATATATATATATATATATGTATATATATATTCTTTTACATGTATCAGCTCTGAAGAAGGGGGATTCTGTTGCCTCCAAATGTGTTGGGTGTTAATAAAAGTCACTTTTTTTCACCTTACCAGTTTGTCATTTTGTTGCTTCTTTCCATCTTCACATAAGAAGTCAAGGGCTGACTAAGGCCCCTTTTACACTGGGCAGAATTTGTTTTATTAGTATCACCTGCTGAATAGAGCACAACAGGCAAATGACAGGTCTGTGTCTGCTCGGTTTATGCAGAGTGGACACGGACAGACCCCACTCTATGGGCAGCTGGATTTAAATGGATTCCACTGTCCATTTACACTCGACTGCCCTCTGATCCAATCTGATCCGCCTACAGATCAGGAGAATGGATGCCCTTTTTTTTATGGAGATAGGCGAGTGTAAACGGAAATAAGTCAGTCCATAGGGGTGAATGGACCATCTGCTCAGGTCCGCCTGAAAAACTGACAGGGGGACCTGATCAGAATGACCGAGTGAAAGGGGCCCCCAGGCTTTACCTGTTTTGCAATATCACTTATGGATGGACCGACCTTTCAATCTTTTTTTTTTTTTTCTCCTTTGCATTTATTTATCGTTTTTCACTTTTTTTTTAATTTTGCCACTTTTTAATTGGTTGTATATTTGTTTGTAAATCCAGCCAGAAACCTGCAAGAGGTCATTTATAGTGTCTATTAATCTCCCATGCTATTCATAAAAAGAGGTCATTCATTGTATCTAGAAGAGGGGAATGTTCACCAAATACAGATTTTTTTTTCAATCCTTTGCATATCAATAGGCTTCTCCTGTCCCATAACCATTGGACATGATGTGGTTCCCACCTGTGCTCTGTGCTACTTTGAAAAACACATGCATTGGGGTGTGCTTGATAAGTGCATTTAAATTGAATTGCATTGCACACGTAATCATGCATTAGCTTGTGTTGCAGTAATGTACGGCAAGACCTGCCCTTTACTTCCTGTTACCGCAATGCATTGATGTGTTTCCAGCCTTACTGTAAAGATAGTCACACTGTGAAATTCACTGCTGAATTTACAGGTGATGGCTGATTCATTAAAATATAAAATAATGGAATGCCATGAATGGTTACCATTTTCAACTTGACCAAAAGTGGACTCAATACACCGACTAAGTTATATTGCAGAGTAAGAAATCAAGAAATAATTATTTTTTCTTGTACGGCTAATGAAGGGTGGCCACATTGCAGATTTTTCTGTTCTTGTCTCATGACATCTATGTCTACGAAACTGCAGCGTTATTTTATTGGTTGTTTTTTTTTTTTTTGCGAACTCCATTTAGCGGTCGGGAAATAATTTTTCCATTGCTAATGCAAATTGATCCACACTTTATAAAAAAAAAAATTCTCTCATCTGGGACTAACTGGATTTTTTTTTTATAATGGTTGAACTCAATGGGCAAGTCTTTTCAGCCTATGAAACTTCAATTTCACAGGCTGGGTTGATGCAACACATATGTAGCAAAACTTGGAAGCATAATATCATTCATCAACTTAAATATAGATAAGCATTTTAAAAGAAACCCTTCAAAAACAGATAGGCCCAACCTGTATGTTCCGACATGTGTTACCACACAGACACACTCCTTTAAAGCAAAGAACTAGAAAGTATAGAACATCTGTTTGAGCCACAAAATGCATCTTTGGGGAAATAAAGTAACTTGATGTCCATCAAATATGATGACTGTGATTCATCTCTAGACACATCACACTATACCTTCCTACTGGTGTCTCTGCCATTTCAATTACCAAACAACCAAAAAACAAGCATATTACCCCCCCCCCCCCCGGTGGCTCCTTTGAGGACCTAGGACCAGGACCCCCAAGGCATCAAGAGTTACCAACTCTATCATGTGTGTATATATTACACTATGTGAGCTCTCCCACCTTTCTTTTTTCCGGAAGACACCCGAGGTTGTTCCTTGGGTTCCTAATCTGCCCCCTCGGTTATACTCCATTTGACCGCTGAGGACAACCGCCACATGAACTCAAAGTAAGATAGCTGACTCCTTAAGATGATTGCATTTATTTAATTTGTGTTTATTCAGTTTAAAAGTTTTTAAAATGTTGATTTTAGTCAGTGTTACTGTATACTGTAACTTTGATTTTTTTTGGGGGGGAGACTTAGCTTTTTTGCTTGATTACTGGTGTCTCAAAAATGACATATTAGTATTATTATATAATGCTATTAAAGCTCTGAGACATTTTTAATTACGGCTCTCTGATCTCCTATCATCCTTTTCTTAATGTGCCCTTTAAATCGCCACCTTTGTTTATATGCAGTGAATTACTTGGATTTACAGCATTTAATTCAGACTGTATTGACATTAATATCCCAATTAAAGCTTATTTAGTGGGATTTCTATCCTGAAATTGGGTTTATTTAATAAAAAGACAAATTGTGTTTTTTTGTGTGTTAAGCAGTAAAGAAATTCTGAATGGAACCGGTAAAGTGTGAAATTAAATTTCTGAAAATGATTAAATACCTGAAACACCTCTGCCGTTACCCCTCCTTGCCGAAAAATAAATAGAAAAACACAACTGACCATGAGTAATTCAACTCTGGCGAGACATAACCTTGCACACAGCTCCTTTGCCATAAGCTATTTTATTTAAAAGAATATTCCAGTGTTTGGAGGTTCCTGGTTTGGTGCAGGTACCTGAAGGTTTGCCTCTTTTGGGGTGGAGCAGCTCAACACCTTCAATCTCTGCCTACACATTTTGCAGCAATGAATTTAGGGAACAACTGCACAAATGTTCACCACAGTTCATACCCCAGTATGACTGCCCTTGAACCAAAAAGTTTTCTTTTTGCTTTTAATTTTGATACCAATGTTTGAGCCAGTGGGCCATCCTCTTTCATCTCTCAGGTAACTACCTACACCAAACTTCTATGGAAGACGGAAGATATGAATAAAAGATGCTGGATCCAGCATTAGTTTTTGGCGTCTTTGTTGCTTTAAACAACAGTAGGATGGGCGTCCTGCTGTTGCTTGATGGGAGGCTATTGTAGGTGGGGACACTTTCACATGACTGCATGGAGGGCCTTTAGATAAAGGGACAGCTTTGGTTTTCTAAAAAACTTCCCAGCTGAAGCTGCACTTTGCCAATGAAGGAGACAAATACTGATTCTCTTTGTTGTACTCCTCCCCAGCAGCACATGTTTTCTATTGCTCCCCATTCCATTTAGTCACCTTGAATGAGGAAATGAAGCTCATTGCAAGTTCCAAGTCTCTCTATGGATTTAACACAGGGCTGAGGCTTTCTTTTTACCCCCATGTGATAGCACTGGGCTAATCATTCAGAATCAGTGCTGTCACATGAGAGGAAAGGGAGTTCCATATACCCTGTTCTGGGAATTACCTTCACCCTTGGTTACTGGACAAAGCCTTAGTCAAGTGAGGAAATGTAGAATATGTGTTGCTGGGGAGAGCAGCATTAATGCACAGGTTTGCTTAAATTGTCTTGGCTGCTGGAGACTTTAGTGTCAACAGATGTGACACAATTGTATGCCCTGGCTAATTTTTAATCTCTTGGATTTCAAAAAAGAAGGTCCTCTAAATTCATGATCGTCGTATTTTTAACTTGATTTACATTTGCAATGTGCTTGTTAGTATTCAGCCTATATCTGTGCAACAAGCCTTTATGTGTATGCCAGTATAGAATACTAAACACCAACAGTATCAATCCATCAAATGGAGTGACATCCCCTGATATGTACATGGTAAAGGAGGCTGTTAAGCAGTTTTATAGATAAGTCCATACCGCTATAAAAAAATCATTTATGTAGTAGAATCCATCAACTGTCAGGCTCTGTTTAGATCTGTTTGTATTTGTGCTCTATATACACCAACGGGAGCAAATAATAGCCATAGACTCCTGAACATTCATTTAGACATTTGTGGAACCAAGTCAAATATATCTTTTAAGAATTAAAGGGGTTGTTGACATTGCAAAACTTCTTCCACGATGCTCTTAGTGGCTGGATTTCTCCTCTAGCATGCCAAACAATTAACTGTTAAAGGGAGACAATGGACTAGTAGAGAATTGGAATTTGCTCATTCTTTTTTGGCATCATTCAGCATTTTCTTCAAATATCCATTTTCAAACCGGAAAAGTACACTGGAAAATGCAGATTTTGCAAATATATATCTCACAAAAGTGAGTACACCCCTCACATTTTTGTAAATACTTTATTCTATCTTTTCATGTGACAACACTGAAGAAATGACACTTTGCTACAATGTAAAGTAGTGAGTGTACAGCTTGTATAACAGTGTAAATTTGCTGTCCCCTCAAAATAACTCAACACACAGCCATTAATGTCTAAACCGCTGGCAACAAAAGTGCGTACACCCTTAAGTGAAAATTTCCAAATTGGGCCCAAAGTGTCAATATTTTGTGTGGCCACCATTATTTTCCTGCACTGCCTTTATCTTCTTGGGCATGGAGCATGACACTTTTGACACTTTTTAGGGACCAGTGACACTAATACAATGATCAGTACTAAAAATATGCACTGTCACTGCACTAATGACAATGGCTTGGAAGGGGTTAAGATCAGGGTCGATCAAAGGATTAACCAGTGTTTTTCCAAACTGTGGAAGGTGCATTTACTAGGGGAAAACATGAATCCTGGTCCCTGCTTTGCAGAGACATAGGATCCATGCCTTTCCTCTTGTCCGAACGGCAATCTACCTTGTTTATATAGGCAGTTCACCATTCTGTCTCTCTGCAGGATGATCATTGGGTGCCAGCGGACATTGAGTCTGCGGTACCTGTTGATTGGCTTCCGCTGTGTGTAGTCTGCTACCGGAAGTGCAGGATCACATATAACTATTTATACGTGATCCTGTGCACAGCTGCTGCCCTGTAGGCAGACCTGTGTTTTGTCATGTGGCAAAGCTGCATGCGTTAAAAGGTTCTAGAGCCTCTGTGATGTGTTTGTCACATATATGGCAGCCCATTCAAGTGAATATGCTCCCCTATGTGCGAAACACAAACAAAAAAAAAATGCGATTAGGAACGTGTGTTTCCGCTATGCAAAGTATAAAGGAAGCCTTAGGGGTGCTATATGTCTGTCAGTTGGAGAGAGATGTGTCCTCTGGCTCCTAGCTCAACACAGTGGCAGCTACCTGCAATTCTAGGCTGGCTCCATATTCACCCCTCTCCAAAATCCTAAAGATTCAGTCACTTCACTCCAGCAGCAACCCCCCCACCCAGAGCTTGGGCCTGGTACAGGAGGGCTGGCTGTACTGCCCTATCAGCAGCCCTGGACACTCCCACTGTAATCCATGAGGCCAAAATTGCCTGATTTTTTTTTTAAACGATAGCTTGTGTTGTGAGCATAGAGCAGTGGCAGAACTACCAGGCTTGCAAAGGTCGCACTTGTGACTGGGCCCTGACATTCCACCATTCTGGAGGGGCTCGCTGCAGGAGCATGACTGGTTTACACTGCCAAAAGTCATGCAACTTGCTTGCGACTTGCTTGAGATTTCCTTGTGAATTGCTTGAGACTTGCTTGTGACTTCTGTGATTTAACATTGCAGTCTGTGGCACTCAAATTACACCAAAGTCGCAAAAAAGTAGTGCAGGAACTTTTGTAAAGGTACTTGTGCCGCATTGATTAGGATGGCACTCATTACAATGAATGTGTTTTGACCTGTTATCCGACTTTATGTCACACTGTGAACCGGGGCTTGTAAAGGGCCCCAGGCTAGGAGTAAAGGGCTCTGTGCTTGGAGTGAAGGGCCCTGGGCTTGGAGGGAAGGGCCCCGGGCTTGGAGGGAAGGGCCTGAGGCTCCAAGTGAATGTTCGAGGGACCAGAAGAAAGGAGACAGATAGAAAGGGCCCTGGGGAAAGGGCGAGGATCACTTCTTTGATGCAACTGTATTCTGACGAAGTGCCAAAAACTTTCCAGCTGCTCTGTGTGGACTACAGTTTGGATCAGAGAGGTTTCAATATTTACAATTAAGACATGCTTTGAAGACCCAAGGTCTGGCCCGACTGTTCTTTTCCATTTAGTCCCTTTTCAGTATAGTCCAAGCAAATAAAACCAATGGTCTCATCTCTAAAGTCTATAAGAAACTGTTATCTGAATTGTTTCTTAAATTTCCGATTCCATGCAGGCAAAAATGAGAGATGGACATTTAAGTAGCCCCGGGGGATATATAGGATCAAATAATAAAATAATTAGTGATTCAACTTTTTATCCTATATAGAGCCTACCATACTCTGGAGCTGCTGTACAGGGTAGGCAGGAAAGAAAACTCTGAATGTGTAAGATGTGCTCAATCTCCTGGTTCTTTTATACATCTGTTCTGGAGATGTCCAAAATTTGACCGGTATTTACAGGATGTGATAGATGTCATAAATTCTGTATATGATACTATGCTGACTCCAGATCTGTCTTATGTCTGCTTGGGTGTATAAATTCCAACAATCTGGATCGTGATGAGGCAGTGGCCATTGTAAGAATGCTCTTCATGGCCCGCAAGTTAATAGTCTCTCGTCGGGTTTCATCCAATCCTCCTATCCTCGGGGACTGGGTTCAGGAAATGGACAAACACAGATCATATGAGAAATACACTTATGCTCAACATAATACTTCTCGAAAGTTTGAAAAAAATATGGAAAAAATGGATAGATGCCCCATGTTTTAATCTAAGCTTACAATAAATAGTGGGAACGCTTGCTCTTCTTTGTTATTTCCTTCCTTTCCCTTTTTTTTGTTCAGCATGGGCTGGCCTGTCATAGGAAAATGTTCCATATTTAATATATTGTTAATCATATAGTGTAACGGTCGCTCTGGGATATTTTTTTTTTATTGAATACTTTTTGAAGGTTAGATGATAATGAACTAAACGTACTGTTGACATTATTGCCTTATTTTTCCAATAGATTTTTTGTTCAAATCTATGTTTTATTTTCTTTTTACTTTTTTTTAATCTGAGTAGAAAGGGCCCTGGCTGGGACCAATGGAAAGGGCCCCGGCAGTCAGAGGGGTCCTTCATGATTTCTTGCACCAGGGCCCTGAAGGTTCTAGTTACACCTCTGTCGTAGGGAGTACAACGTGGAGCAGCTGAGCATACAAGTGTGAACAAGACAATTAGAGAATGGGGTTCGGGATGGTGAATGTAGTCAGCTGTAGTCAGGTGTATGGAAATGGGCAGAAAATGGGGACTTTGTGTTTACATCAGCTTTAAAGTGATTTAATTTTTATTGGACACAGCAATTAAGGGTTAGGAACCCCATCATGCTTTAATTTATGTTTGAGAGATTCTCTCTGTTTAATCTTAGATTTTTACTTCTGTGCTGACCTCAGTTGTCCCAGGGACCAAAAATTGAAGGAAGTCTCACCAAAAGATTACTGGACAAGAAGTCAGCTATGCATAGGAAAATATTTCCATTAAATGTCAACCCTCTCTATCATTATACATATTCCGTTGGGATAGGCTCGTAAAATTGGCATATAAGAATGTGATTCAGTGCCTAGGCTGATTTTTCTGCTCAGAAAGCCCTATTTCCACATTTGAAAATCAGCCATGCAGCCCAGAACCAAACAATTTGAAATGCAGAAAAAGGGAAATAACTTTGTTATAGCTGAATAAACTTTTCTTCCAGCAATAAGTGGAGGGGCGTGCTGCATTCACACTCCAGCAGATGTGACTGGGCTACCCTGTGTTTACAACATATGGAAACTCCACAGAAATTGAACACATTAAGATCGCACAATTAGCGTGGCTGTGTCCATATATGTTGAAGCCCTGCTTTATATTTTCCTACTTCGCTTTTAAGGTGTAATATCTCCGTTCACATTGCTTCTTTGAGATGCATAAGTGATAATTAGATTTGTACTGTAAGTTTCATTTTTCACTCTTCCATTCTGAATGTATATTCATCGGGTCAGGTTTTACACATAGGAAATGGCCAAGAACCGTAAAAAAATGAATATGAAAATATTTGGCCTGCTTGTGATGCACATTTGTGTGGACACGCCGAGGTTCACAGACCAGGTGAATGAAATCTCTTGGGGCTCCTGTACACAAGTGAATCACGGTGGATCAACAAGCAGTGAGAATGCAATATGCTGCCTTCTCGCCACCTGTTTTAACCCCTAAAAACCTGCATCACAATGCAAATGCATGTATTAGAAAGGGTTGCTGGTCAGTGAAGGTGTGGCCCCATTCACTTGAATGGGTTACATTCGGCGAGGATGGTATTGGCTGCCGAATTTGACGGACAGGGAGATTATTTTTGCTGCACTGCAATGCAGTCTGGCAGCTGCATGTGCTTGACCCATACAGCTGCCTTTACAACTTGATGCCCTACAAAAGTGTGACTCAATCGTTGTTTTTACTGCCCCTCCAACAGCAAATGTAAGCGTATCCTTAAGTTGTCTACTAGAGTACAAACTCATAAATAATTTATGTGTTGTGGTTTTCACTTGCAGCATGTGCTTAAATGCAGGTCTGGGCAAAAAACAAAACAAAACAATACATTCTCCTTGCACTGCAGCACATCTGATTGCCTGCTTGTGCTTCTTCTTCCTCATCTTCTCTAAGCTCTGCTTTATGGGAACTGCAATAGGCTTATACCAAGTCCAACTAGGGTATGTATGCTTCTTACAATAATTAAAAAAAAATACTTTGGTGGCCCAATCACACTATCGGATGTGTGGAATGCTATGTATAACGTACATTCGCTGGTGTGAAATTTGAAGGGGGGGTGCACTCCCTTTTTTACCCTTTTTGTTCTGTTTTAATATTTGATTAAAATGTCACAACATGACATTTCATTAATCTCTATGGACTGCTGTGCAGTACAATGTGGTGTAGATCCTTGTATTGCACCACATAAAAATGTAGCATGTCCTACTTTTTCAGTGCACAATAACTCAGCACAATTGCTTTGTCTATACATTGGGGCAGCATTGGGCTGCAGTGATTAGAGAACTTCATTAAAGTAATATAAGGCCCTCAGCATTCTGAGGACAATAAAATAAACATTTCTCAGACAACGATTTTTAAAACTCTTACCCCAGCACTTGCAGTTTACAGCTTCCGATGCTGCTGGCTCCTGCTCTTTCAGTGCTACTTCCCTTAAAGTCATTGTAAAGGCGTATATATATTTTTTTATAATTACATATTTACGTATATATATTACATTTTATAATTACCTGCCCTGTGCAATGGAACATCTATGGAAGGTTGTTACTCTAATACAGGGAATGCATTAAAGTAAAAAACCTTCTGGCTTTCAAACCACTTTAACTTCTGGTCTTCACAGGAAATGATTAATAGTGGACAGTACAGTCTCCAGTCTGTTTGTTAGCTTGGAGAATGGAGGGTGGAGGAGAAGGGAGGATCAGGGAAGTGCTTTGCCATCCTAGGCTATGGAGCTGTGTGTTTCTATTAATGCACATAGTGTAGAAAGACACAACTGTGCTCCCTGGATGCAAGGTTGGATCCATAGGATGCTGCAAGAGAAAGGAGCCACCCTGAAATAGGAAACCTGGGGCAGCAGTCATGGCATCAGATTAAACTGGAACATAGGAAAGGATTAACAAATAAAGAAGCTGCATACTCAGTAAACTGCTGAAAGTGCTTAAAAACTTAGGCTTTAATATCACTTCAATTTGTAGTTTTAAATCTACTGGACTTGAATGTAAACATTGTTCTTAATGCTGCTTGGGTACTGTGGATAAATATTTTGTGTCTGTATGAACATTTGTGACTGGTAGAGAACAATTCACATGTCCCCTTAAAAAACAATGTTCAAATTGTTCTTAATGCACAAGTTAGATGCTTTCAATGTCCACACGGCCAAAAAAAACACTACAAAATAATCAAAACTACAAATTCAGTTTTTTTAATCAAACACTTTTTATGGTATAACATTTGTTTGCAAGGTGGTGTCCTTTAATGGTGGTGTATAAGAAAAGACTGAAAGAGAATACATATCCAGACGAGTCACATTGGGCTAATAATACCAGCTCCATACAATTACACATTCACTGTGCTCATTGACCTCGGCTCAGTTGATTTAGTGAGCTTGCTATACATGTCTTTGTTATTAGTCTCTGGGAAGAGTTATACTGTTAAACACATTGTAGTTTATATAACATGTGCGGTCTTTTTTCAAAGATATATTTTATCAACTCTTCCACACTAAGCTTGTTTTTTTTCTGTAAAACTAATGTTCAGCAAGTGTTTTACAGGCCCACTGTAGATAAGCTCTGTCTTTGGCCAAGGAGACAATCACATTTAAATATGTATGTGGATGACTCCCGCGCTGTCAAAGGGTCTGCACTAAAGGACACTGATGCAACACCTGTGATTCTGATCCAAACAGAAACAAATAAGGTGAAATAGTAATGGTAATTGCGCTGTGAAAGAAGGGGGTGTGGGAGGGGCTAAAATAGGATGTGATGGTGGAAACTGCAGTGGTATGTGATAAAACAACCAAGTGTACATACATGGAATCAAAATAGTGTCACATAATGATACCTGGTGTAGTAGAGTAATCCAAAAGAAAAAGTAATTATATAGCAAACATGTGTACCATATAACTACATGATCATTAATATAAAAAGTCCAAGAAAAACCGTCAAAGTATATAAAAAATTGCAAAATGACAGAAAAAATATAAAAAAAAAATGTATAATAAAACAGTCCATATAAGGTGAATGTAAAACAATCCCACCACCAAAGAGCGTACGTGTACCAAAAAAATCTTCAGTGATAGCACCTCTGTGTCTGCAAGCAGCTCACCTTAGTGCTGTAAGGTGTACAGCATAGGCTGGTCACAGATCACAGGTAGGCTGATGGATGCAAAGGTGAAGGGATATCCCATATGTAGCATAGACAGTCCCAGTAGTAGATGTTCAAAACGATATAATAAAAAAATACATAGAAAATATATATAGTGTAACTCCGCAATGAACACAGTGGGACAGGGACAGATCATAAAGCAATGTACTCACTTTTTAAAAATGAGCATAGGCACCAATACACAAATGCCGAGTTTGTATGCCCTTGTTGATAAAACTTCAGTCGGTTCCTGCTCCCCGGTGCTCATCAGATACGGTGGATATAAGTAAAGCATGAAGAGAGAATATACATAGCATAATCTCGTATATAAAAGCCGATTTATTGAAGAGGTTTAAAAAACAGACTCACATGTAAAATCATATACAGAGCGGAGCATCCACGAGCGCCGAGCTCGTCTCCTGCCGTCAGACTGTGAGTGTACCCAGTGCTCCAATCCTGACGCGTATCGTCACATCACGTGACTTCATCAGGTTATCCCCTGATAACCTGATGAATACCGGGCCAAACACGGTTCAAATTTCGAATGAATTTTCTTTCGAAAATCGTATCTAAGAATTTTCGTACTAATTTCACACCATTAGTGGGCTGCAGCAACGGCCGATTTTCGTGCGGCAATCAAATTTGAGAAATCGGACATGTTGGAAATTTTTACAAAAACAAACGATTTTCTAATCAATGATGGGAGAATCGTGAGAGAAATGTAATAAGAAAAGAAAATTTAGGGAGAGAAAAGAAAATTTAGGGAGAGAAAAGAAGATTCCCAGCCACGAAAATTATTTTCTGTAGCAACATAAGGTGAAGTTGAAGGCTTGGTCGGCCAAATTTCGAAAATCAATGGTGGCACCATCGGATCACAAAAAAAACAAACTTTCTGATTTTGAAAATAAAATTTGTTATAAATTCGACCGTGTATGGCCTGCTTTAGGGGCTTCTTTCCCTCTGTTTCTGTGGGTAGGACAGCCCATTGAAATGAATGGGCTGCCTACATAAAGAACACAGGTCACACAAATCTAAACAGAGCACTCTATGCATAGTTAACTTAAGCCGGTAAGATTTAAACTATGACAATATACCAGAGTACATGCTTTTACAGATGATTGCAGGCAAAGTATTGCTTGTTTTACCTTATTATATTTTCGTATAGAAGGGGACCCCTTCTGGCAAGGGGTCCAGGGAAATGATCCCTTTTGCTCCTTTATAAATCCCACACTGCTTTTAGCATGTTTACATGTCTGTGTGAATAAATGTAGAGAAAAGTATTATTTTTACAAAAGAAATCTTCATTTTATCTTTAAAAGCTTTCCTTGAGCTCCATTCCAGTGGCTTCGGCCAGGCTGAGATGATGTCATCATCAATTTGCTGCAGGCAGGAGAAAGCATCAGATTGCAACATTGTAGCTTTGTAACATTTTGGGAGATTAGACAGACAATCATTCTCTCCTATGGGTCCATGAAACATTCCTATTCGCTTGTATGTATCTGATTCATTCTTCAATAATCCAAAGGAATAAAAGAAGGTACTTGGTGACCTTAACTTGATGACAATATCTTCATTGCTAACTTTTCAGGAAATTGTTATATTTCAGCACACTGTGTCATTTCGAATATCACTTATGTACTATTGCCACTGAACTGAAATTCTCTATAGGGCTGCTATGTATGGTATTGTGTTTAGAGAACAATGGTCATGGACATACTTCACAATGCTGAAGAAGATCTATAGAAAAAATTGACTCCAACAACCAGCACCTGAGCATTGCAATTCTATATGGCACGATTTCAATTCTATTCGGCACGATTCCTTCATATTACCGCACTAGAGGTATGTGGGCGACAGAGAAAAAAAAAATAACAGATTCTTCTTCTTGTTAGAAAATACACTGCTTTATCTTGAGTCTATATAAATTAAAAGTTCTGTTATCTGTGCCACTTACTTTGTATAATATTCTACCACCGCACACTTTAAAATGGAAGTATGGGCAAAATCAAAATGAACATTTATGATGTAATAACACAGGTGTGGGCCCTGTAATATAGTTTTATTACCTGTTGATTCTGCCAGTAAGGTTGGCCAAAGATGGATCTTTTCTTTTTTCTCCAATCAGCCAGCAGGCTGTTTAAAAATAATAAACAGATCCCCCATCCAAACAAGCGAGGTGGAAGGAGGCGTTCACCCATTGTACAATTGTATTCTGACAGCGTGGACCCCTTCACTGTCAGAATACACCGATCAGAGGTGCAGCTGATTGGCTGCAGCAAACTGGTTGAGAAAAGTTTTCCAACAGTCCCGTTCTACAGAAGTCCATCATTAGATCAAATTCTGTCAATGAGGAATAGGGATACATGGATTGATATTTGGCCAGTCTTTGCTTAACTGAACAAATTTAGATCTATCTATGGCCAGCTTAAAGTACTACTAAAGATTTGTTTTTTATGTGTTTAAAGCAGTAGTAAACCACAGTACAAGGTAAAGACTTACTTTAAAACAAAGCCCTCCAGTGGTGCACTGATAGGGCTTCCATCTTCACACAGTCTACCTTACGGGTTTGCAGCCTCCGACTATATGAGTTCCCGGGGGTGCAATGACGTCACTCCCGCGCGCGCGTGAGAGCCGCCGTTTACGGCACAAAGTGCAAGGCCTTAATAGCCGATGCACCGGTGACGTCACCGGCTGTATGCAGTGTGAATATTTCCTAAACAGTGCAAGTTTAAAAGATATTCACAGTATCTACAGGTAAGCTGTATTAAAGGCTTACCTGTAGGTACAAGTGGTAAAAACTGAGTTTATTACCACTTTATTACCACTTTAAAAATAACAAACATGTTATACTTACCTGCTCTGTGCAATTGTTTTGCAAAGAGCAGTCCCAACCCTCCTCTTCTCCGGCCCCCTGCAGGCGCTCCTGGCTCCTCTTCCCCCTCCCCCTGCCGAGTGCCCCTTTAGCAAGCTGCTTACCATGGGGCCACTTGTAGGTGTTCGTTCCTGAACCCTGCTCTGTGTGTCCGTAAGAGAGGTTTTCCCTTCCCCTCCTTTCCGAGAGACACAACAGAAAGTGAGAGGATAGCTTTCAAAAACAGGGGAACTTCCCATTCCCAAAGCCAAAAAAGAAGGGTGAATGTCCAAACAGGGACACTGACAGAGGTCCTTTACTCTTCTTTACCAATGACTAGTAATGAAAAAGTTATAACTGGATATTTCCTTCCATTTAACAAGAGATGTACCTTTTGACAAGACCCCAAAAGGAGAAGGTGAGAGAAGGGAAAGAGGAGAAGGGGTGGAATACATCTGCCTCCAGGATGGAGGGGGTAAAGATGAAGGGAGTAGTACCTTCATCTGCCCCTATAGATCTACTCCACCCTTTGTTCTACCTCCCTATGAGAGCAATGCTTGTCAGATGATATGTTTTCTAAGATGCGGCTGTAAACTTTGAGAGGTAGCACCTGGTACCAACTTTGAAAATGATTTTCAGAATCACTGAGGTCCTCTGAGAAAGTTGATGTTAATCCAAGAAACATATCATGAATGTGTCAACTGACATACTATGCTTATCACATGTGAATGAAGCATAAAATTGCAATATGCTATAATACAACCAATTATCTATGATTCATTGCATATGATCAATTTTTGGTGGTTATTCCCTTCATTTTATATTTAATAAATGTTTTTATCAAGGAGACTTAAAGGCTGACGCATGATTTTAGAACCCTGTATTATTTCTCTGGCCAATGGATACAAAATACACTTTTAAAATCCCAACTTTGTAACAATATATTTTTCCTGATTACTGTATATACTTTTGGTGTATCTAAAGTAGATATTTTGGAGATTGTACACTTAATTTTAGGGTGTTTGGCCAGTATAAAAAAAAAACGGCAGAAGCATCAGACAAAAAAAAAAAATGGAAGAAAGGCCGCATTACAGGGTTGAAGCTGAGTCAGACAGACAGAGTTATGCCAGGTACACACGGCCGGACTTGCCAATGGGCTAAACTCCATCGGCATTTCCGAATGAAAGGTTGAGAACATGTTATATTTCTGAGTCCGGAAATGCCGGCAGAAAAAGTCCGATGGGGCATACACGCAGTCGGAATGTCCGACCGAAAGCTCCCATCAGACTTTTTCTGTCGGGAAGTCCGGCCGTGTGTACGCGGCATTAGAAGTAGAGATGTAAAGTCTTACTAGACTGGTGAAGGCAGGAGTTTTGGGAGGGTTCTGGTGTGGTGGTCCACAGGGTGGAGCAGGGCAGTGGTACTTCCAAATTGGCTAGAGTCCTAAGAGCTTCCCACCTGCTTTCCTGAGCAATTATTAACTTTTCCAGTTTGGTAGTCATGAAAGCTTCTTTTTGTTTTTATAGTGGATGCAGGGTCTTTGAAGGCATCCATTTTTGCACCAAAAACAAAGTGGAGGGGGTACTATCTAAAGCAGGGGTCTCCAAACTTTCTAAACAAAGGGACAATTTACCTAAATGTCTTCAGACTTTAGAGGGCCCAGTCTGTGGCTAGTGGGAGCACTAAATGTCCTATCTTTGGTACTATGGGGAGGAAGAGTGCCCCATTGTTGGTGTCAATGGCAGAATTAGTGTTCCATCATTGGTTTCAGTGGGAAGAATAGTGCCCCAGGGGACAGATAAAGACAAACAAAGGGCTACATCTGGCCCCTAGGCTGAAATTTGGAGACCACTGGAATAAAGTATGGTGTCCTATTTGAGTGTGGTCCAGCTGTTGTGACCCAGGATGGGTATATGTGTATTCTGTGTTAGGATTCTATAACTGTCACCAAGGTGAGTTGGTTGGTTAGTCTGGCTGGGGGCCTAGCACAAAGCAAAATTTGGGCTGCAGATAGTGTTCTGGTTGGATGTTCATCTGTGGTGCCTTTAAAAACCATCAACTCAATTTATCTATATTTAACATTATTTATTATTTGTTTTGTTAATCATTGTTTTTATATGGAACTTTTGTAATAAAAGGCTGCTATGATTATTAAACCCCTCACATATGTGGACGTTTTAATATGATCATCTAATTATGGTACAGTGGGCAATGGCCTAGATTTTGTTTTAACAGGATCCCCCTAAAATACCCTTATCATGTATTGGTCATTTAAACAGAACAATCTTATAGCTATTGTTTATATAAAAGAGGGGGCATGCCTATAGCAGAAAGCTAGCTGAGACGATTTTCAGCTTGCAGTGTTCAAGTATTCCAGTATTTTCATTTAATAGCTCTGGTAAATGTGTGATCATGATTTTAGGCTATCCCATACCGGGTTGTGTGATATTTCTCCTGATAAGTACGCGAAGACTGTAAAGCCGCATATTCTGAGAAGAGGCTGGGAAAGGTCACCGTTATTTATGGTTTATTTGCTCAGCAATCAAAGTCGAGTTAGTTTCTTTGAACAAATGAGGGTGACACAATCTATCAATGGATTCATTTATTGTGACATTAATAGCACTCAGGGAAGTCTATTCTCACTGTTGCTGGCTTTTCACTGCTCTACGGTATATGACCCAGTAAATTCTTTGGTGGTGTGGCAGGGGACTTGTTCACATGATCTGCCCTGGATTCTTAAGAAATAGTGCTTTGAATGCTGGTTGCAGGTCACAAAGAGGCCACCAACCACAGTGTATGTGCAGAAGTTAGAGATGTTCCTTCTATGAGTTGAGTATAGCCATTTACACAAGTTGTATGATGTTAGAAGAAGGAATGGGTTTAATAATATAGAGACCTTCATACTGGATGAGGATTATAGTATGACCTTTGTCTGGGGACCCCTACACATGCCTACGTCATTCTCTTTACTTGCAGTGGAGGAAGCATACATCATTATTGCACTGGGCCTTCTGTCAATTAGAAACATATAAGGGTGATGGCAGAAAAAAGACCAAGTAGTACATTGAGTTTGCTCCACCCATAGAATATTTGTCAATGTTTTCCTAAACATGTCTGAATCCACTTTTTTTATGTATTTGAAGGTCTCAATCATGTCTCCCCTTCCCCTTCTTTCCTCAAGACTGTAAATAATAAGTTCCTGAAAACTAGATGTGGAAATGTTACAAAACTCAAATGACTCTGGCCCCCTTCCTGGCTGGAGTCTTCACCCGGCCCATTAGTTTTCTTCTTCATAAATATTTTGCAAAGGAACCGTTTTATGAATATCTCAGCAAGGTTTGAAGGGTTTTTATTTTGTGGTGCCCTTTGTGAAAAGGATTAGATACAATGCAAAAATAAAAATATTATCCTACCTCATTCTAATACAAAAAACATACCAAGACTGCCATACAAAGAAGTTGAACTTTGGAAAAGCACACAAAGGGAAAAGGGCAAGTCATCAGTATTGGCTATGGTTTTCCTGCAGCTGATCTTTTCCACATTATTGACTTACCACACCTAGTTCTACACTGTGTAACTGTGTGGAGGCAGCCATCTTGGTAGAGGCAGGGCTTTGCTTTCACATATCCCAGCCTTCAGCAAGGAGGACAGTGAGCAGCACAGTAGTGACATTGCCAAGTCTTACTGCAAATCTGAAGGGACTAGTATATATGCAAATATACAGGTATGAGGCTGTCGGCACAGAAGTGCCTAGGCACACTCACATGTCTGGAAATGCACTACCATTTTTTAAAATGAATTCAAAACAAAAGGTACATTTTTAGAGTACTGCTTTAGGCCCAATTAAAGGAGAAATACGGGAATAAAAAAAAAGGACCTACCTCTATGCTGCAGCTGTTCCATATTGGCTCTAATCCTGAGAACTGAGTGATCACATGACCAGTGATCGCTTAACTCATGGTCTTCTCGGAGCAGAGAGCAGTGACTCCCAGTTACCACTCTCTGCCTTGCCCCTCCAGCGCTCACTGGAGCACTGGGCTGGGGAGAGGGAGGGCACAGCTGGCTGCACGATGAGAGACAGCTGTCAATCAGGCAGTTGGGAGGATCCCAACACAATGCAACACAATGGTTGAGATTTTCCAGAGCCTAGAGTGACTCTGTGAAGCCAGCTGACAGTGGGCAATAGCCCAATTTAAGCTGACTCTGGGTCACAAGAGCACAAAAGTAAGTGTACTCCTGTAGTCCAGAAGAGAGGTATGACCAAAAATGCTTTGGCCATACTTCTCTTTTAACATTTTAGATGCTCCCTATAATGTAGAAGGTTGTCGATTTTGAGTTCAAGCCAACTATAAACCTGAATTCCAGCTACCCTTGCAGTGGGGCTTCTCTTGCACTTGAAGGATTAAATGCTCATTTTTGTCTAAGGGGGATATAAACAGCAGTTATACTAACCTTAGTAACGTCACCCCACTGCAAGGGTAGCTTTTGATTTCAACAGTAGTTCAGATTTATTAAAAACAGTGACCAATGACTGCAGTTTTTTATTTTCTATTTCTTTCTTTTTTTTTTGCTTAGAGATAGAGTTTAAATCTCCTTAAGTCAAAAATGGTTCATGCAACAAAATATAATAATATGTCACTACAGATCTGTTGTGCAGGTTTGTGGAACTTTCACAAACATATTTGCGATCCTAATTAGAATCTGTTTACATAAAGCATTTTTTCTTTAGCCTTAATAGTCATTTAATGTGTTTCATTTTTCCAGTTTCCATAGAAGAACATACTACACAGAATAAATTAAACATCTGCATAATAAGCTGCATTTATCTGATGATATATAGCTTGATATATTTATACTGCCGTATTTATATTCATTTGAGCGGAACATTTTTCTTTTTAACCCCTGGGATCTTATTCTCTTCTGATGTACATCGTTTTAGTTCCCCCTGTTACTTCTCTCTTTAGGGAAATCAAAATGGCCAGCCAGTCTTCGGCTTCTTGGGATACAACAGGCTGCGGGATGTCACTGGGGCTCCAGAGCCTAAATATAGCCCAGCACCAGGGGGAATCAACTTTAATAGCTGCTCAGGTATACTTTGATGCTTGAACTCCCAGCTCATAATGATGTAACCCAGAAATTCAAATGGAGTCTCTTCCAACAAAAATTCAATTCTAAATGCTTAAAGGATAACTCCACTTTCATGGAAAAAAAATAGCAAATAAAAAATATATATATACAGCATGTACTATTGCAACTCAAGTCATATTGTGATTGAATGTTATTAAAAATTACCTTTTGTTTTCAATCTGCAGCTCTGTAATTTTCTGTAAAATGCAATGCAATATGGCTATCTGGAGGTGTTCTGTACACATTCTGTGTACAGAACACCCCCTAGAAACATCATTTCCTGCTTGTGTGATTGGCTCATTGATTTTCCCAGAAGTCTCCACTAAGATACAAGTCAAAATTCAGGCATCCCCTGCAACATAAATGTCATTTTTGGTGAGATACTTCTAATAGGAAATCTCATCTAAAGGGATGCAGACCCTGCAATTTTCCTAATTAGTGCCCTGCAGGTGCAGTAGCTGATTGATAATTATGAAACCACTCCCATTAGATTCACTTACATGGCCACAGAGAAACACACAAGGATTTCTTCAGAAAAACAAAAGGTAGGAATCTGCTACAAAGTTTGTTAAAATCCTTGCAATGTACATCTATCACCCAGAGGGGAATGTTTTTTTCTGAACAAAAGTGGAGTTCACGCTAAAAAAAAATGTTAGCAGCTACAAATACCATAGCAAATGACTTTTAAGAAACAAAAACTTACCAGCTCATAGAGTCCAGAGCAGTCTTTCGCACTGTTGATTCTTAACCAGGCTTCTGCTCTCTGGTGCCACCAACTTGAACTGGGAGCAGGCTGTGACTTCTGTGACTGTATTCATTAGGCACAACTGTGCTGTGAGACTTGTTCTGCAGCCTCCTGGGACATGTGATATGCCCCAGGAGGCTGCGGGTGGGGGGAGGAGGCAGTTGTATCCCAATTAGATGTCATTCTTGCCTAGGCTGGAATTGAGGAAGTGGGAGCAGGTACCTTTCAAAAAAGTAGCGGCTCCCTGAAAATAAAAAAAAAATCCAATTGTGTTAGGGGCAAGTGTTTGGGGGGGAGAGGTTTGAGTAGTATTGTATTGCTACTTATGTCTTCTAATTTCAAGTATATGTAAACCCAATCATTAAAATCCAAAATAAGTTTTAAATTGTCTGCCCAGCCATTGCATAAAAATCCCCCCAAAACTCCCTTTCACCCTTGAGCATGTCCCTGAATTATATTCTTTTACATTGTCTTTGTTGCAAGAAGCAACTTATATTACTCCCTGTAATGCCATTACCAGGCTGGAAAAACATATTGCAGGAGAAGCTGCTGGGAGCTGTCCCTATTGACGCAGGCACGCTCCCAGAACTACATCACCCAAGAGTGCTTCCTATTCTCAATGAGTGTAGGATTTAGGAGCAGTTCAAAAGGTATTTTCTGTACTTGCAGTGTGTTTAAAGGAATAAAACATGGGCGGATGTGCATGTCCTGACCTACACATCAACTGGTAATGGTATTTATTGTCTTCACATGCTAATTCTACTGACTGCCACTGCGCCCAGTCACTTCTCCACTGACTTTTTTTGCATTGATTATACACCAAATCGGGTTTTTCTTTTCGGATGTCTCCTACGTATTATCTCAACACAGCTGTTTAGAGCAGCACACTATTTTTTCTCACCCACGGTTAGGTCAGAAATATACTCTGCTACATAGTGCTGTTGTTGTACTGTGAGCATTCACACCTTAAAAAAATATTTAGCTGGGATCTGGGAGGCAAAAATCAATGGAGATTCACACAATAGTGAGTTCTAAAAGCTGACTTCTAACATCTTGTTCGAAAGTAGAAGAAAGCCAAAAAAAAAAGTTATACACCTTTTCTTTTGTCTGTCTTCATTCCACATAAAGGCAGCTATATGCTATAAGAAAGAAAGGAGGTGGGGAGGAGAGGAGAGGAAAGTAATGGAGGAGAGGGGAAGATGGAGGGTAAGAGAAGAGGAGGGTAAGAGGGTGAAGGACAGAAGAGAAGAAGGGAAGGAGGGTGAGGAGAAAAGGAAGGAGGTGAGGGGAAGGGAGGAGAGGTGATGATGGGAGAGGGGGGTAGGATTGGATAAAATGGGAATGTGAGGGGGGGGGGGGGGTAGGAGCAATAGAGGAGATGAAAATAGAGGAGGGGGGAGCAGAGAAGTAGAGAGGAGAGGAGGGGAAGGAGGAGGGTAGGGGAAGAGGGAAAGGGGAAAAAGGGACTGAGGGATGGAATGAAGAAAAGTAGAGAAAAGGAGCAGAGAGGAAAGGATAAAGTAAGAGAATGTTATAAAAAATGGAAAAAGAATGTAAGAGTATTGTCATCTTTGTATCTGGTTAAATTACCACTCTCGCCCTGACTTAGGCCCCATTCACACCTGATCGTTTTTGTATCTTGAAGCCTAAAGCTACAAAACGCTGGAGGGGAAAAAATCAATGATTCTCTATGGAGATGGTTTACATCTCCACTCCAAAACGTCTGAAGCTAGAAGCTCCAAAATGCCTGAAGCTCAAACAAGTTCTGGAGCTTCTTTTTAGGCATATTACAGGCGTTTTTTCTTCTTTTTACATTGGTGAGCATTTGACCTGTACAAAATCGCAACAAAATCTTGGCAAAAACACAGTAAAGTTGCGGAAAACGCTCAGGTGTGAGTGCAGACTTAGGGCTCATTTACATTTATAAAAGAAAAAAGAATTGCGCTAGGTGCTGAAATAAAGTTTCTCTGAATCAATAAACCGTGAAGGAGGTCCTGCAGCTACGTACTATAACCCCAATACAAGGGCACATAGATAAAGAAAAATAAAAAACAGTACAGCGCTGGACTAATTACAAAGTGAATGGATGTGTAGTTAAGTGAATATGAAAATTAATAATAGGGTATATATAAAAAACACTTAAAAAATACATGTGAAATAATAATATTAAAAGGTCATGAAAAATCAACACTTATTACACTTAAATGTTCCAAAAAGTGCCAAAAAAATGTTCAAATGAAAAAAGAATTCAAACAAAAGTCCACAAATGTGATAATATAAAGGTGAAGCAGATCCAAATCTGATGTTCCAACTTATTAGTGCTGCCCGTCACCAAGTGAAAAACAAGATGGAGGCTTACCAGAAAGCCTGCGACGGCACTTACTCAGGGGGGTCAGTACAGGCTTAGTAGATTACCAAAAGAATTACAACAGGATACCAGTTGATGGCCCTCAGGTCTCCTTTCTCCTTTACGGATGTCTCCTTTGTAGCACATGGGTAATCCATAGCTCTGTGTGGAAATCTATAGCTTGGTGACTTGTAGGCTAAAAGGAAATATAAAATGCAGCGCTTGTAGGCTACATATGTCTTTCCTCCTCCCGGTGGCTGAACAATGCAAAAGCTACCTGTAAGGGGGTCATTCGTTCCACTGACCACCAATGTAAGGAGCATTCTTCCAGCTGTCCACTAAGTTTCCTTCTTTTTCTGGCATGGTCTATCTCCGCTGGACTGTTTGATGCTATGAGTCATCTTGTCATCACACTCTCTTGAGCATTCACGATTGCCACAAAGGAGACATCCGGAAAGGAGAAAGGAGACCTGAGGGCCATCAACTGGTATCCCGTTGCGATTCTTTTGGTAATCTACTAAGCCTGTACTGACTCCCCTGAGTAAGGGCGGTCGCAGGCTTTCTGGTAAGCCTCCATCTTGTTTTTCACTTGGTGACGGGCAGCACTAATAAGTTGGAACATCAGATTTGGATCTGCTTCACCTTTATATTTTTATTATTTTCATATTCACTTAACTACACATCCATTCACTTTGTAATTAGTCCAGCGCTGTACTGTTTTTTATTTTTCTCATTTACATTTGCTTTGACTTCAACACACATTAAAGCACCTACAGCTTCAACATGCTTTTTTGATGTGTTTTTGATTCTTCTGCGAAGCTTCTGTGATGCTTCAGGGGTGCTTCAATGATGTTTTGGTGGTGTTTCAAAGATGTTTTGGTGGTGCTTTTTTGAAGCTTTAATGAAGCTTGGCAGATGCCCTGTGTGTGTGTCAATATCTCATACTTGCAATTTCTCCAAAACAAAGCAAAGCTAAAGCTTAATAAAAGCCTCCTAAAAGCTGCAGATGCTTTAAGCAAGCTTTGCCAAAGACTTCTATGTAGGCTTTGAAGATGCTTCAAAGCACCACTAACATGACATAGGGTAAAATTTTTGAAGCGAAGCAAAGCAAACACAAGGTGTATACAGGACTGTAAACTAACCATTTTATTTAGTGACTGGGCTTTGACTGGCATTGAGAGAGCTTTTACAAAGCGTGTCTGAAGCCTTGTTTTGAAGCAAGTGTAAAGGAGCTCTTACTGATACCTGTCATTGAGACAGGAAGCAAGACAGAAATCTTTTAGCAGAAACAAAGACTACTTTGAAAACCTGCTTTATGTTACAAACCTATTATTCAAAAAAAAACCAAAAAAAACATTTTATTATAGCGGAAGTAAACCCTATGATGAGTTTTACTTCCTCTTTTTTTCCCTGCAATGTAAAAGCATAATGGGCTAGTAGTATGCTTTGCATACTAGCCCATTATGTGCCACTTACCTGCAAATGAAGCCCTGATGTCTGCGATGTCCTTTCTGATGGCCACATCCATCTTCATCCCTCTTCCTTCCGGGGCCATGGTCTCCAGCTCTGCGACTGGCCGGAGTCGCGTGATGTCAGTCCCGCGCATGCGTGCGGGAGCTGCCAGTGACGGCATGAGCCCCTTAGAAATGGCACGATCGTGCACTTTCTTCAGTGTGCATGCTCTGATGACGTTGACGCAAGTATATATGGTAAATATCTCCTAAAACATGCAGATATTTCCAGTACCTACAGATAAGCCTATTATAGGCTTACCTGTAGGTAAAAGTAGTGTAACTAGGTTTACAACCACTTTAATCTGTCTGTCCATATTGCAGAAATGTTTCTTTTTTTTTCTTTAATTTTTCAGGCTGGTGACACAAGTAAGTGATCATAAATATGCTCAGTGGAGAAACAGATGAAAATAAAAAACAACCAACTGCTTTTCTTCAAATTGGAATCTCAAGGTTTTGTCTGATGTTCTGTTTTAAGTTCCTATTGACTGTTCATTGAACTTTTTGAGCTTAGATATTGTTGTTGCAAAGTTACCGACCAGCGCTATTTCATATGCAAGTCCTAAGTTCCAGGGTGAAATAACGTTGATATTTATGATGTAACAGCTAAGTGCTGTAGATAAGACAATGTGCAGAGTGTCAAAGCATATAAGCAAACTCAAAGAATGGTACACCAAGGGGATTTCAGATGATACATCTGACCAAGAGGCCACTGACTGCTTCTATCATACATACAGTACATCAAAAAACCTTTTGGATCAAACAAGAGTTCTTCTTTTTTCCTAGATTACTTTGACATGAATAGTGGTATTAATTGAAGGTGAAGTCCTTTAATATGTGACAGTACTTAAGATCAGTAAAGATCTGTAAACCAGTGAAAGCAGAACTCCAGACAAAATTTGTAAACCAGCTTTAGCTGCAGTGTTTCTTCAATCGAGAGATTTCCCCAGGCATTACATTTTTCTGCTGCTAGATGTCCTCAGTTTGATGGCATCATCATTCAACCCAGTTCCTCCGAGCCCAGGACATCCTGGATCTGCTCGAGCATCTCTTTGTCACTCGGATCTCTCTTCCTTCTCCTTCTGCTTGTCTGCTTCTCATGGCATTCACTGTGGAAGAGCGGCGGCGCCATGTTAGGAGTCCGGGGCCACTCCGTCATCTCTCTTGGATCTGGTCATTGCCGCTGTATATCTGGGCGGGTGATCTGACGGTAGATGCGACGGGCTCCGAGGAGTGTGTAGAGCGATTGGGGCACAGGAGAGGCAAGGCAATGAGCAGGGGAGAGGATCACTGTCTGGATTGTCCACAGGAGCTGAGAGAAGTCGGTCTTCTCACGTGCCACGCTCGACTCCGCCCCCCCTCGGCGACCAATACAATCGCTTCTCCTCTCGGCCTATCGGGTCTCAGGACCCGCTTCCTGATTGGCCGGGAGGAGAATCAGGAAGACAATAGTGAATATTAATTCGCACCCTTCATGTAGATTAGGGGGCCGGGCGCATGGATTAGGGGGGCCGGCACCCCTGCGCCCCATATGGATGGGCCACCACTCTGCAAGACATTTTGTGAATTGCATTCGAGCAACCCCCTGTGGTTACTATTCAGTCACTCAGCTCGGGACCCGGGAGACAGAGGTGATTGCTGTAGTAGTGGCAGCTACTACAGTGATTCTTTGCTTCCACGGTGGTCCCACAGGTATGGCAAATACTTGCATAGGTCAAAGCTGAGAAAATGTAACTATGCAATAAAATCCATAACTGGAGTTTAGCTTAAAGAGGAACTACAGTCATTTAAATACAATTAAAATTCAGCAGTTACAAATACTGTAGCTGATGACAAAAGATACTTAACATTCCAGGAATCCAGTGCTGTCATCAGCCAGGCCAGTCCCTGACACCACCATCTTGATTGTGGGAAGTAGTCTGTGACAGCCCATTGTTTCACAACCGTCTCTTCACTGTGCATGTGGTAGATACATCTGGTACCCACTCCCCCCCCTCCAAAAAAACACAAAAAACTGCAATGATGGTAGTATGGGCAGTACTTATCATTTTAGGTGAAGTTCGGCTTTCGTTAGCCCTTAGAATTACTGCTGAGCTCCGAACACTTAACCCTTGTGACCTGGGAGATCATTATGCTTGTGTGGTAGATGTATTTTTTGTGAGTTATGTCATTCCAAACTGCAGTTTAAGGGCATGGCCGCCCACTTCCATTAAGCAAAAGAAAAGGGACAGTTCACAAGCGAAATTTAGCCTACAGAGGTGTTCCTCTCTAGCAACAACACAATGAGCGAAAATACAGAACCACCTGGCTACACTTCAGCAGCACTGCTGCTCTTAGCTCCCAACTTTCTGGCTTAGTTGCAGTACCTCACTACACAGCCCCATGCCTGGCCTCCAAATTGGGTTCTCCAACCCCCCCCCAACCCCCGAGCTCGCTCACTCTTCCAGAAACTTCCAGAATTCCTCCAGCCTCCAGGACTCGCTGGCTGTCACAGATTTCCTAGTCTGCCAGACTATCTTTTGGTCTCCCAGACTCACACAGCTGTCCCAACTTTCCCAGTCCCATGGCAAGGAATCGCCCCCAACATGGGGTGTAATCTCCAATAGGAACACACAGCTCTCCTGACAGGGCTATGTTTTCAAAGGGGAGCTCTGACCTATACTTAGGCTTGGCTTATAATGACCCTGCACCCCTGCATACTCACACAGACTTACACAAAACCTGGACACAGGATCGAAGGTTCCATCCCACCCAACACACTTTGGAACCTTCAAACTCAGGCCCCGATCCTGAATTACAAAACCCATAACAAATAATCTGGAGCTTCTCAATTTGCAACTTTGAGAATCCTGTGCCATTTGTATAATCAAAACGAGGCTTGGGGAGCAAACACCGTGCAAGATGCTTGATAAAGGAATGCGGCCATTCGTCCACCAATGGCCAGCTTGTTCTGTAACGTGTCGCATATGTATGACGTCATTACCGGGCGCCGCGCAGTGTTTGCTCCCCAAGCCTCGTTTTGATTCAATACACGGTCGTGTTCCATCACCGAGGCATTACCACTCAGTGCAGAGCCGCAGCGCGGCCAGTAGGCAGCTTTGGCGTCCCACCCCCTTCCTTGGAACCCTTATCCCTGCACTCTGGACACCATCCGTCCCCATTAGAGCAGGATATGAATTAGACTGTAAGCTGAAGGAGACTGCACCGTGCTGTGCCATCCCACCCTTCCTCCTCTGGATTCGATGTGGAACCAGCCCTGCAGGAACTGCTGTGACCTGTAGTCCTACTGCATCTCTTCAGCCCAGCTAATAGACCGGAAAATGTTTTTATGATACATACCCAGAGGCGCCCCTCTCCTTGTTGTTGTTCTAGCTCGCTGGACCCCACTTTTGGTTCCTTTGGTGGTTGCCCTGACTGACCCCTGCTATAGCTATCCCAGCATGCATGGATGAACTTATACATGCATCCTATTAATTTTTTGCTTTTTGGACTATTGAGTTCCATGCTTAGGTACCTGTGCATTGCGCCTTTTTACTTGTTTTATTAATGGTTTTGAAATAGGATGTCCAACAAGCTCATAAAAGTGTAGTAATCAGGGGTCCAGAAAGTTTTGACCATATAGTATGCATTGCATATATCAAATTATAATACTACATGTTTATCAATGAACACTATTATATTTATTTTAGAAAATGTATGTGGAATTTATGTTTGGATTACCTCTGCATGGATTTTTCATCTCTGATCATCAGTTAAGCATGTTTTTCTTTTTTTTCTACGACTATGGTATCTCCCTCGAAAGCTTATCTGAGATCTCTCTCTAGAGTCTTGAAAGCCATGATATAATAAAAAAAACATGCAATGTAGACTTCATCTCTACATTTTTATGTACCCTTATGTAACTCAAAGTCATTTCTGTATTTTGTTTCCAGTTTACTGAAAATCCTCTATATCCCCCTTGTTGTTGCTCACAGTAGTACATAACTCAGGGCAAAGTAATGCAGAATTGATGTTCATGCGGGATTAGCCATGCTTGGTATGATGAGGCATGGCATGTGGCACAAGGGTGAAATCACCCAGCTACAAATAGCAATGAGAGCCTTTGGAATATAAATTATATTGTGTGTTTCCCTGTGTTTGAAGGAATATCTAACACTGAGGATTATTTTAATGTCCTTTTGAAACATTGCTTCCATTCATGTCATCTTTCACAATCATCAGTCGTACTTCCAAGGCACCCATGTCTTTGGTAAAGATCTACATTCAGTATGTTAAAATAAAAAAAGTAAATTTGTAGTGTCAATGTATGAGGCTGATTTATGACAGCTGTCATAATAAAGTGTACTGTGCCAGTCAGTGTGCCCACAAAGACCCCTAAAAAGCCAAGACTGCTGTATATGAGAATGGGCACATACCCTCCTGCAGCCTACAACACAGAGCTCGTTCCTGAGTAACTGAAGGTGAAATCCAATTTAAAATTCAGACACTCTAGTCCAATTGATAAATGCACATCAGAATCGAAACCTATTTAAAGCTGAAGTTAAAAAAAAAAAAAAAACTAAAGCTTTAGACAAATCACTTGCTCATAATTAAGGAAGTCCCACCTTGTGCAGGCAGCTGGATTCTGGAGAAATCTTCACTACAGGGATGCCCTGTCCTCTTCTTGTCTTTTTGACATGCCACTCCTTTCTCCTTCTCCATTGAGAACATTTCTTAGTTGATTACACTGCTGTGAATGAGGGAGAGAATCATGTGACTTATCAAACTTTTCTCCATTCTCTGTTGGATCATCTTTATCGCTGTTCTGCTTGAAGACCTGTAGCTTTTAACCATTCCAGCACTGGACCTTCAGAGACAGGAAGAGGACAGGGCATCCCTGTAGGATCCAGCTGCCTGCACAAAGTGGTAAATTATTAGACTAAAGCTGTAGGGAGTTTTTTTTTTTTTTTTAACTTCAGCTTTAAAGTGGACCTGAACTCAAAAAGTACATGTATGCTTTACAATATGAAACATTCTCTTGTGGATCCCTCAGTATTCCCCTAATTCCAGGAGTAGGCCCAGTGACCTCTTTTTTTGTTTACAGAAAAGATGCAGCATGAGGTGGGCAACTTTTACTTTTTCTCCTATATATTTTTTTTTTTTGGTTAACTGCTTTCAGGTTGGAGAATGTAGAACTATAACGTAAGCAGACCTTCTTTTTTAATGCAAGGTCAACCTTAAAGCTAAATGCAATACTTACCTCTGGTCTACTGGCTCCGCTCCTGTACGCTCCTGTTTTGAAATTGCTTACTCTGATTTCATTGCACACTGTAAGCTTCTCACAGTGTGCTTTACAAGATGCCACAAATAAGATACAACCCACCTCATTTCCTGGCTAGAAGACATTCAGCATCATCTATACCAGAGATATGCAATTAGCGGACCTCCAGCTGTTGCAAAACTACAAGTTCCATCAAGCCTCTGTCTCTCGGCGTCATGCTTGTGAATGTCAGAGTCTTGCTATGCTTCATGGGACTTGTAGTTCTGCAACAGCTGGAGGTCCGTTAATTGCATATCTCTGATACTTTCCCTCCCCAGCATGATTGTCCCTGGCCTGCCCCTTTCATTCATTGGATTTCAGTTATTTTAATCAGTGAGGCTCAACATTACATGTGGGCATTACCTACAGCAGTTTATATGCAAATACAACCTGCTTAGGAGCGCTTCCTCCTCCAGACTAACATGCACCCACCAAGGCATTTTTTATAATATTATACAGGTTTTATATACTGCCAGTTTGCTTAGCACATTGATATATGCACAACTCCTTCCAAGAGCCAGATCACTGCTTGCATCAGAGCTGAGGGGTCATGAGAGGAGTACTGAGGCAGGGTAGTGGGATGTTATCCAGAAGCTATGTACAGCAACATGCCACCCCCTCCCAATGGGCATGATCTGGCAGAAAATCCTAGAGAAGAACAGAGATCAAGTGATAATGTTACCGGGACTAAGATCAGGCATGTAATCAAAATATATAGTTTTATTTAAAAACTTCATCAGCATGTTGGAAAATATAAGCTAATTGAATGTTATATTTATGTTAAATTTAAATAAAAAATAAAATAAAATGTCAGGAAATCCTATTGGATGCCTAGCACCTAGGAGGAGAGAGGAGACGTACGATGAAAGCTGCCATGCTGGAGATGAGGACACCGGAGCCGCCACCTGCCACCTGGGGTAAGTGCCGGACCGACTGGCAGATAGCGGGCGGAGGGGTGTGTGTAGTGCCACTGGCCCGGGGAGAGGGTGGTTGTTTGCCCCCCCCCAAAAAAACCCAGCTGCCACTGAGTCTGAGTACACATTATTTATCACTACCCTTTGGACGCCCCTCTAACCAGTTTTCTATCCAATAACAAACCTTATGTTCCATGCCTGCAAACCTCAGCTTGTAGATTAAGCGTTTATGAGGAACTGTATCGAAAGCTTTTGCAAAATCCAGATACGCCACATCTACCAGCCTTCCTCTATCTAGATGGCAGCTCACTTTCTTGTAAAATGTTAACAGATTGGTCTGGCAGGAATGACACTTCATAAACCCATGCTGATTACTACTAATGATACAGTTTTCATCAGCAATTTATTGGATATAGCCCCTTATCGTCCCCTCCAATAATTTACCTACTATTGATGTTAGGCTGACTGGCCTGTAGTTTCCAGGAATATGTCTCTGCCCTTTTTTTAATATTGGTATCACATTGGCTTCTCTCCAATCAGCTGGTACAATTCCTGTCAGTATGCTGTCCACAAAGATTAGGAACAATGGTCTAGCTATAACCCGACTGAGTTCTTTGAGGACTCTCGGGTGTAAGCCATCTGGTCCTGGTGATTTATATGTGTTAAGCTTATCTAGTCTATCCTTGACTCTGGCCTCTGTTGGCCACAAGGGTACCTCCTGTGATGTGTTGTTAACAATACTGTCGTGGTCAGCATTTAGTACAGTTCCCTTCTCTGTGTCCTCTTTAATCATCCTCACTTCATCATCTTTAATGTGGGCAATGTGCTCTGATATGATCATTTTCAGGTTAAAAGAAAACGAGGACACAAAAATAAAAAGTTGACAGAGGTTCTTATTTTTTTTTTTGGATTTGGATTTTGAAATAATAGATGGCACAAATTACAAAGTCTCAGCCTAGAGAATGTTTCCATTTCTCTCTCGGTACTAATAAAAAAAAAAATATGACTGCAATAGCCTGTGGTTTAATTCTCATTGATATTAAATCTTACCAATGAATGTCATAGATAATACGATCAAATCAAGACAGACAAGTACAAAGTGTTATTACTACCTAAGTGGGGTAATGCAACAAAAGACGCTGTAATGTTGCCGTGACCTTCAGATCAATGATGGTGGCAAATTAAAATGAAAATTATGGTTTTTATTTAACCACTTCAGCCCCGGAAGATTTTACCCCCTTCCTGACCAGAGTTTTTTTTGCGATTCAGCATTGCGTTGCTTTAGCTGACAATTACGCGGACGTGCGACGTTGTAACAAAATTGACGTCCTTTTTTTCCCACAAATAGAGCTTTCTTTTGGTGGTATTTGATCACCTCTGCAGTTTTTATTTTTTGCACTATAAACAAAAAAAGAGCCACAATTTTGAAAAATAATATTTTTTACTTTTTGCTATAATAAATATCCCCCAAAAATATATAAAAAAATATTTTTTTCCTCAGTTTAGGCCGATATGTATTCTTCTACATATTTTTGGTAAAATAAATCGCAATAAGCGTATATTGATTGGTTTGCACAAAAGTTATAGTGTCTACAAAATAGGGGATAGTTTTATGGCACATTTTTTTATTAGTAATGGTAGCGATCTGTGATTTTTATCGTGACTGTGACATTGTGGCGGACACATCGGACATTTTGGGACCATTGTCATTTATACAGCGATCAGTGCTATAAAAATGCACTGATTACTGTGTAAATGACACTGGCAGGGAAGGGGTTAAACAATAGGGGGCGATCAAGAGGTTAAGTGTGTCCTAGGGAGTGATTTTAACTGTGGGGGGGTGGGCTTCCACTGACATGACAGCGATCACTGCTCCCGATGACAGGGAGAAGTAGATCTCTGTCATGTCACAAGGCAGAACAGGGAAAGGCCTTGTTTACATAGGCATCTCTCCGTTCTACCTCTCCACACTGCCATCACTGCCGCCGGGAAACATCAAGTTCCCAGGACCCGCGAGCACGTTACCGTGGCGTGCGGCGCGCGCGTGCCTGATAGGTGACAAATTTAAAGGGACATACAGGTACGCCCATTTGCCTGCCTGCCGACGTATATCTGTGTGCGGCGGTCAGCAAGCGGTTAAAACCTAAAATTTATTTTAAACGTAATCATTTCAAATAATGAATGTGTTCTACAACAGCTAAGCTAACTGACTTAAAAAATAAATTGTTTTTTTGTTTTTTACTTCTAGGTTTTCTGGTAATTTGAAAGCCAACTTTTATGTAATAGAGAAATAGAAAATATAAAAAAAAAAGTATGTTCAGCTGTTAATTCGAAACCTGCAGGATCTTTGAAAAACATATTTACGAGATAACAATGAGTAGGCAGGCATAGAATTGGTATATCATACAATGTATTTGAAAAAACACCTAATGCACTCACTAATCTGTACTCAGATATAAAATATACAAATTAAAGTAGAACTAAAAGCAAGACTTTTTTTTCACTTTGGCTAGAATAAAGGCTGGTCATAACTCCCTGTCAGTTTTTTTTTGTTTGTTGCCATTTGTGTCCCATTTGGGAGATTTGCCTTCACTTCCTGTCCCATAGCCAAAACAGGAAATGAGAGGAAGTCCCCCAAAATTGACACTAGAACCGGTATGCCCATTGTAAGATTTTACTCTATTACTTTCTGACATCAAACCAAAATTTAGGTGTTCTAATCCATCTCCACTCTGTCCAAAAATAATTTTAAAAATGCTTTTAGGTGCACTTTTTAATGCAGCTCTGTGTTAATTAATACATGATTGTTTATTTTTTTTATTTTTTAATGCAGGCATAGGTAAGTATCTGAATGGGCAATTCCCCATACAGCAGAGCTCAAACTGAGAGCGAGGGAAAATCAGCACAAAGTATCAGCCATCTGTGCTGCAGTGTTTATATACTAAGAAGGGACATGCTGACAGGTGAGGAAAGCAGAGAGATGAACTCATTATTCTGCTGCTTCTCTTTCGCTGTCCAATCATGGGCCAGGGAAGGGAAAAGACCTGCAGGTGTTACTTAAAATATATCTAAAGCCAGAACATTTTTTATAGAGTTGTATGGGATTGAAAGCTATGCCCGTTTTTTTATTTTTAATTACAGAATAAAGGATAGAAACACTATTCTAAGAATAAAAGTCCAGAATTATATTTTATTTGATGTAGCCAAGTAAAATCAAATGTGTTTTAGGAGAACAGGAGATCTGTACTGAATAATATTATCAGAAGCACACATGATCTATTGCTGACACTCCTGTCAGGTCAGCAATAGATCACCTGTGCTACTGATAATATTATCTGGTCCAGATCTAATTTTCTTGAACTCATTCAGCCCAGAAGAAGGGAGATTTTTACAACCCCCAAAGTTGCGTTGGCTTTTCCTTGGGGACCGCAAATAAAATATATTTCTGGACTTTTCTATGTGGAGTGACACTCATATCCTTTATTCTGTATTTAAGGTTTCCCTATGGACCATGCACAAAACTCCTGGGATATATAGAGCTGCCAGTCAAACTCCAATATAAAAATCCATAGTCTTTTAAATATGTATTCGGCACTTATTACTTTATTGATAACTTGATTTATCACTAACACTTGTATTCTTGTTTGATCTATGTCCTGTCCGGGAGATTCACCCATTCCATCTGATGACTGAAAGTGATGGGAAATCCAAATTTGTGAGTTGTCACCAGAGCAGAAAAAGGGATAATTTTCACAAATGTGGCACTTGACAACTCACTAAGAGGGAGGTTCCCTCACTTTGGGGTGGATTTGCTAAAGGCAAATAGACAACTGCGCACTCTGCAAGTGCATTTTCTCTAGACCAGTGGTCTCCAAACTCCAGGCCAAGGGCTGGATGCGGCCCTTTGCTTGCCTTTATTCAGCCCTTGGGGCACTATTCCTTCCACTGACGCTATCAGGGTGGCAATATTCCTCCCACTGACACCAATGATGGGGTAATATTCCTCCCACTGACAACAATGATGGAGCACTATTCCTCCCACTGACACCAATGATGGGACACTATTCCTCCCACTGATACCAATGATGGGACACTATTCCTCTCACTGACACCAATGATTGCTCACCATTCCTCTCACTGACACCAATGATTGCTCACCATTCCTCTCACTGACACCAATGATTGCTCACCATTCCTCCCACTGACACCAATGATGGGGCACTATTCCTCCCACTGACACCAATGATGGGGCACTATTCCTCCCACTGATACCAATGATGGGACACTATTCCTCTCACTGACACCAATGATTGCTCACCATTCCTCTCACTGACACCAATGATTGCTCACCATTCCTCTCACTGACACCAATGATGAGACATTATCCCTCCCACTTTGCAATAAATACCAATCGCATGATGGGAAAAGAAAAACAGCATCATCGTGTTTGGATGATGAAAATCAGCAGAGCTTCACTAAGCAAATCCAGTGGCAAAGTGCAATTTCCTTTTCAAAGTAAACAGCCTATTTGCCTCTGGTAAATCAACTCCAATGACTTTAAGAATAGAACACAATTTTAATAAGGAGGAGAAGCATTGTGCAAGATGGCTGAGGTTTTTGTTTATGTAGAAGTAAACAAGACATCACCAATTCAATACTAAACCATATTTGCTTACCTAATCATTACTAAATTCAGAAACATTCACAGTAAAAATCTGAGACTTCACCAAGTATGAGCTTGTGTATTGTCTAGAGAAAAGCAATTGAGTTATTTGGAAAGAAAAATGTTCAGCTTTTTGCTGAGTCATTCGGAAATTCGGTAATCGGTATTCCTGCTAATGACTGGAAAACCCGGTGTGCACTGAGCTTCCGGCAAAGCTTTAGCACAACAAAGTCAGCTTGTATGAGAAATCTTGGAGGGAAGCTGCTGTACTTTTACATCAGGGCTGCATATCACTTCTGGGAGAGGCACGTCATTGGAATTGAATACATTTTGGCTACACTGCTCTGGATTATGTATAGTATTCAGTAGTCAAAACATTTTCATAGATACAGTATATTGTCAAAAGTATTGGGATGTCTGCTTTTACATGGACATGAAATTTAATGGCATCCCATTCTTAGTCCGTAGGGTTCAATATTGAGTTGGCCCACCCTTTGCAGCTATAAAAGCTTCAATTCTTCTGGGAAGGCTGTCCACAAGGTTTAGGAGTGTGTCACCCCAAACTTGCTTATTCATGTCTTTATGGACCTTGTTTTGTGCACTGGTGCAAATCATTTGGTGGAGGGGGGCTGTTTTTCAGGGGTTGGAGTTGGCCCCTTAGTTCCAGTGAAGGGAACTCTTAAGGCGTCAGCATACCAAGACATTTGGATAATTTCATGCTCCCAACTTTGTGGGAACAGTTTGGGGATGGCCCCTTCCTGTTCCAACATGACTGCACACCAGCGCACAAAGAAAGGTCCATAAAGACATGGATGAGCAAGTCTGGGGTGGATGAACTTGACTGGCCTGCACAGAGCCCTGACCTCAACCAGATAGGACACCTTTGGAATGAATCAGAGTGGAGACTGCGAGCCAGGCCTCACAAATATACACTTCTGGAAGAATGGTCAAACATTCCCATAGACACGCTCCTAAACCTTGTGGACAGCCTTCCCAGAAGAGTTGAAGCTGTTATAGTTGCAAAGGGTGGGCCAACTCAATATAGAACTCTACAAGCTCAGTCTGGGATGCCATTAAAGTTCCTGTGCATGTAAAGGCAGGCGTCCCAATAGTTTTGACAATATAGTGAAGCTCTTATCTGTATGGCTTCTAATTTAAGGTGACTTATTTCTGAATACATGGGTGGGAATTATAATTACAGTGAACTTCTCGTGAGAAAAGTGATTATTGATGGCCATCTAAGAAGGCTATTTGCCTGGCTGTGTCTAAAGGGTCATGAAAGTGTAAGAATTCCTTATCTGTATACTTGCCCCATGTCAGATCCTCATACAGCATTGAAGCCAAAGGAACAGCATGACAGCCAGGGAATTTTCTCAAAGAAAAGGAGAGTCTCCTTTAATCTCTATCAACAGATTTCCTTTAAACTAAACTGTATCTGAGCACCACAAACTGAAAAAAAGAATTTATCAATTTTTTATTTTTGATAGCAAACCCACCCATCCATCCATGTCTCCATGCTTTATTTTGTAGAGAAATCACTTTGAAAAACATTCCCCTAGTGTTTCTATCCATGGCCATCTTGAGTAAGGGCAGATGATTCACGTAGCATTTAATTAGCTCAGGCATGCATTCAGGAGGGCGTGTTTAGCTGAGAAAGCCCCTCCTCTGCTCCTCCAGATGAAAGAAACAAAGTGCCCATGAAGACTCCTGGAACCTCTGACATTATGTAGGCCTAGGCCAGAAACCAAGAAGCAGCTGAAAAAAATGTAAGAAAGTGTAGACTTCAGGTGAGCTCTGATGCAGTGCAGAAAAATGCAGACATACAATACTCCGCTATGCACCTCTCTGTTGCTATGTGGTGTGAAAAGGGCATATAGAAAACAATTTCTTACTATGAGACCTGGGGGAGACCTGTATTGACCAAGTGAAGAAAAATGCAGGTCTCTGTACATGGTGTGAACAGGCATTTAGTGAGTGCTGTCACCCTGGGACAGGACGTGTGTTACTGGCAGAATCACCAGGTAAAAAAAAAGGAAAACAGTCTAAAAAAAAAGAAATGTAATGCAACTACCATATTTAAGGACCGGTACACTGAAATTTGTTACATTTTATACTTAGGTTTAGGGTTCTTTTACAAGGAGTGTAGAGGCCCACACAGCAGGCAAGAAGCATTTGTGTATCTGGAGCAGTGCAGAGTTGCTTGCAGGCAGCCTATGTTAGCCAATGGAGTTGCAGCAGCTATATGGACTCACATACAAGGTTGACAGATGTACATGAGGCTGCACAGCTGTCCCTGCACATCTGTCAAACTCAGATGTGCAAGTGAGTCTGTTCAACCAATATGTCTCCATCCACTAACATAGGCTGTCTGCGAACAGCTCCATGACTGATACATAAATGACTCTTGCCCACTGTATGGGCTTCTGTGTCAAAGAGCTTTTAGCTACACCTACAAAATATATAAAGTATTTATTATTATCCAATGTTCCTACTGAATTTAAACAAAGAAAAAAAGTTTTGACTGGCGTTCCAAAGTAAAACAATAAATTTCCATAGGCTGCTCTAGTACATTTTACTACATCACGGTACAGGAGTGGATAAGTTACAGTATAAGTTTCAAGATTACTTAAGTATCATCTTCAGGCATTTTATGTATTAGGAGCCATAAAATGAAATGACACTGAGAAAATCTGAAACTCTTCAGGTAAATTGCTCGGTATTACACAGTACAGCTCGCACTGTCTCCATTTACCATGGTCTTCACTTAATCAAATTTAATGATCTTAGGGGCTCGATGTGGAACACCAGATTCAGCATCCTTCTCCCTCAAGAACTAATTTACTCCAATTTCTGCACATGCATTGGCTGACATAAGTACATTAATGACAACACTTAGAAACAATGAGCATGTGCGTGTAAATGTTCAGATATACTTTTACACGTGAGAAACTGGATTTATTTATGTTGGTCTGCATGATGAGGTTTTTTTTATTAGTAAAACGCTTATAAGTATTTTTGGTATACAGAAAGAAAGCAATAACAGTGGATAAGCAATGGGACAAAAAGCACCAATTAGGGCAGTTTAACATGAAATGGACAATGGCAGTAGACTGGTCAACATTTGTCGCATTTAGGATTTGGGTAACGTTCTGATGGTTTGAGTCAATGGTATGTTAGAGTGTGACCTAGTTAAGATGTTAGTGGCAGGCAAAAGAGAAGAGAAAAGGAAGAGTAGTGAAGGAAAGTAGGTGTTTGAGAGGGGGTTTGTAGAGTAAGGTAGAAAGGAAGGTACTTCACCAAGGGATGGGGAAGGGGGATGGTATGTAAGAGTGAGGTCTAGTTGAGATGGTGGTGGCAGGGTAGTCCCATGTGCAGGGAAAGGTAAAGAGAAGAGAAAAGGAACGTTAAGAAGGCGTGTAGAAGGTTGAGGGAAGTGTGGAGTATGTTAGATGGGGAGGTATTTCACCAAGGGATGGGAAAGGGGGATGGTATGTTAGGGTGTCATCTAGTGTTGGTGGCAGGGTAGTCCCATGTGCAGAGCACGGTGAAGAGAAAAGAAAAGTAAGGGTAGAGAAGGAATGTAGGAGGTCGAGAGGAATGTGGAGTGGGGTAGAGAGGATGCTACTTTACTAAGGGGTGGGGAACAGGTGTCCATGTGGACAGGTCAATATTAATCCTGTTCAAAAGGATTTAGTAATATACGGTAATTATTGGAGAGAATTCTTATATTGAATGGAGCCCATAAAAGCAATCCAGATGCTCCAAGTGGAGATATATTGTTTGACTGTTAATGTCTCCATACTCTTAATTTCAGAGACTCATTCCTGGTGGCTGCATGATAAGGTTTGATGATCACCTGTCCAATGTTTTTTTGTTTGGTTTGGTTTTGACCATACATCATTATATATTATATTGTATATTTATTTTTATCTTCTTTTGGCTCCTATTATATGCCCATCTGGCTCATTACCTGGTACTTCTGTCTTGTTTTAAAGTTGTTTGAAAGTACAGTATCAGATATATTTTCCATGTTAAGGATATGCAAGCTAAGCAATGCATGTAATGCACTGAGGTATTTTTGTAACTCACTGTTAATAAAATATCTATTTTATTATACTCTTGTCCATTTTGCCTGAAAAGTCTGAACCAGGACCTCATTGGCTCTCTACCCTTTTCCTCTTCTGAGGTATTTAATACCTCTCGCAGAGATCACAGTCCCCCCCCCCCCCCCCCCCCCGGCAATGCCTTCATCTGCTTTTCGCTCCAGAAGGAGTCATTTTTTTGTTCAGGCATAATTTGGGTAACCATCTACTTCCTTGACTGAGATGCTTATAGATGTCTGAAACAGATCAGGCCCTGCTGCAGCCTCTTCACGTGTGACTTGCTACAATGTTACTATGTCAGTGGGAAAGATGAGACTGAGGAAATGCTTTCCCCTGTCTGCAACAGACTGATGACATCATCACATCCTAGGCAGTGCTGATAATAGCAGTCCGAAATTTTGAAAAACATGACTTTTATTGTATTGTGACTTTTCATAAATTAATTCATACAGATTTGTAACATTACTGAAAGGTCCACTTTAAGAGCCACCTGCAGTGCGGTAAACACTCTGTCCTTTGTAAAGGAAAAGGAGTGGAAATGTAAAATTACTGCAAAGACATAGTTCAGCCGGCCCTGACACAAACTTTAGTAGGAACAGTATGTTCTAGCACAGTTCATCCCAAGGCACACTTGTACTATGTGCTTATAGCATCCTCCATTTCCATAGATCAGAATGGACGTTTCCCTTTACAATAGTTGGCTGTAAAACCAAAACATCTGTATTTGGTATCCAATCCTTGGTACAAGGAGTCTATAGGGCAGCATATTGCTTCAGTAGTTAGCACTCAAGCTTTGCATCTTCGAGGTCTTGCATTGCTAGGCTCCAGGGTTCAATTTTACCAAGTCAGCCTTTTTTTTTTCTCAGTGTCCTTGTGTGGGTTTCATTTACTCATGAGTAAAAATGAGTGTAGTTGTTGTTTGCAATGAATTAATGGATTATGGAAAATGTCATCAAATTTAGTCTTGAATTTCACGATGCATGCTGCTTAGCAGTGGCAGCTGGTACTCCAGCCAGGTGGGAGGCAGACAAACCACCCAACCCCCCCTCCTAGCAGCCCTCCCCCCCCCGTGGGTGGTACTCACACGGTCGGCGTCCGGTGTTGGCAGCAATGCAGAGAGAGATCACTCCCTCTGATGGGGACGGCCTCCTCCGGATCTCCTGGATCTCTACGTACATCCTCCCCCGGTAACAGCCAATACGGTCGCTTCCACTCTAGGACAATCGGGTCTCAGGACCCACTTCCTAAGTGGCCGAGAGAAGAAGCAAGAAGACAATAGTAAATATTTATTCGCTATTGTCACACAACTGAGTGGGCTCAGGGCGCAGTGCTCCATGCCCCAAGCCCACCCTTTTTTAAAAGCCAATTTGAGCCTCAGGCTGTTAATCATGCGCTTCCGAAAAAATGAAAACCATAGAAATCCATGCGTCCGGTGCCCTGCCTATAGATTAAGGGCCGAACGCTTGGATTAGGGGGGTGGCGCCCCTGCACCCCTAATGGAGTGGCCGCCACTGCTGCTTAGTAAAAACATGAGGATTATGTGTCTTTTATATAAAAGACACATAAGACACATATGGAGCAGATGGTTCATCGATATTTAACAAAACAACAGGTCTAAAATAGTTAAAAACATTTCACTAACCCTGAAGATCCATTTAAAGTCCATTGCACTCTTAAAAACCACCAACAACCATCTTAATATAGCCCTTATTTTTTGCATTTAATGCTGAAATATTCGGAAATGTTCTGATTTTTCCATGGATTTTTGAAGCCAAGGTAAAAATCCAATCTTTGCTCATCCTTAACCACTTGAGCCCCGGACCATTATGCTGCCTAAGGACCAGAGGTCTTTTTCCAATTTGGCACTGCGTCGCTTTAACTGCTAATTGCGCGGTCATGCAATGCTGTACCCAAACGAAATTTGCGTCCTTTTCTTCCCACAAATAGAGCTTTCTTTTGATGGTATTTGATCACCTCTGCAGTTTTTATTTTTTGCGCTATAAACGGAAAAAGACCGAAAATTTTGAAAAAAAATGATATTTTCTACTTTTTGTTATAAAAAAAATCCAATAAACTCAATTTTAGTCATACATTTAGGCCAAAATGTATTCGGCCACATGTCTTTGGTAAAAAAAATGTCAATAAGCGTATATTTATTGGTTTGCGCAAAAGTTATAGCGTCTACAAACTAGGGTACATTTTCTGGAATTTACACAGCTTTTAGTTTATGACTGCCTATGTCATTTCTTGAGGTGCTAAAATGGCAGGGCAGTACAAAACCCCCCCAAATGACCCCATTTTGGAAAGTAGACACCCCAAGGAAATTGCTGATAGGCATGTTGAACCCATTGAATATTTATTTTTTTTGTCCCAAGTGATTGAATAATGACAAAAAAAAAAAAAAAAAAAAATATTTACAAAAAGTTGTCACTAAATGATATATTGCTCACACAGGCCATGGGCATATGTGGAATTGCACCCCAAAATATATTCAGCTACTTCTCCTGAGTACGGGGATACCACATGTGTGGGACTTTTTGGGAGCCTAGCCGCGTATGGGACCCCGAAAACCAATCACCGCCTTCAGGATTTCTAAGGGTGTAACTTTTTGATTTCACTCTTCACTGCCTATCACAGTTTCGGAGGCCATGGAATGCCCAGGTGGCACAACCCCCCCCAAATGACCCCATTTTGGAAAGTAGACACCCCAAGCTATTTGCTGAGAGGCATATTGAGTCCATGGAATATTTTATATTTTGACACAAGTTGCGGGAAAGTGACACTTTTTTTTTTTTTTTTTTTTTTTTTGCACAAAGTTGTCACTAAATGATATATTGCTCACACAGGCCATGGGCCTATGTGGAATTGCACCCCAAAATACATTTAGCTGCTTCTCCTGAGTATAGGGATACCACATGTGTGGGACTTTTTGGGAGCCTAGCCGCGTACGGGGCCCCGAAAACCAATCACCGCCTTCAGCGTTTTTAAGGGCGTGAATTTTTGATTTTACTCTTCACTGCCTAACACCGTTTCGGAGGCCATGGAATGCCCAGGTGGCACAAAACCCCCCCAAATGACCCCATTTTGGAAAGTAGACACCCCAAGCTATTTGCTGAGAGGCATGGTGAGTATTTTGCAGCTCTCATTTGTTTTTGAAAATGAAGAAAGACAAGAAAAAACTTTTTTTTTTTTCTTTTTTCAAATTTCAAAACTTTGTGACAAAAAGTGAGGTCTGCAAAATACTCACTATACCTCTCAGCAAATAGCTTGGGGTGTCTACTTTCCAAAATGGGGTCATTTGGGGGGGTTTTGTGCCACCTGGGCATTCCATGGCCTCCGAAACTGTGATAGGCAGTGAAGAGTGAAATCAAAAATTCACGCCCTTAGAAAGCCTGAAGGCGGTGCTTGGTTTTCGGGGTCCCGTACACGGCTAGGCTCCCAAAAAGTCTCACACATGTGGTATCCCCGTACTCAGGAGAAGCAGCAGAATGTATTTTTGGGTGTAATTTCACATATTCCCATGGCATGTTTGAGCAATATATCATTTAGTGACAACTTTGTGCAAAAAAAAAAAAAAAAAAAAAAATTTGTCTCTTTCCCGCAACTTGTGTCGCAATATAAAATATTCCATGGACTCGACATGCCTCTCAGCAAATAGCTTGGGGTGTCTACTTTCCAAAATGGGGTCATTTGGGGGGGGTTTTGAACTGTCCTGGCATTTTATGCACAACATTTAGAAGCTTATGTCACACATCACCCACTCTTCTAACCACTTGAAGACAAAGCCCTTTCTGACACTTATTTTTTACATGAAAAAGTTTTTTTTTTTTGCAAGAAAATTACTTTGAACCCCCAAACATTATATATTTTTTTAAAGCAAATGCCCTACAGATTAAAATGGTGGGTGTTTCATTTTTTTTTTTCACACAGTATTTGCGCAGCGATTTTTCAAACGCATTTTTTGGGGAAAAAACACACTTTTTTAAATTTTAATGCACTAAAACACACTATATTGCCCAAATGTTTGATGAAATAAAAAAGATGATCTTAGACCGAGTACATGGATACCAAACATGACATGCTTTACAATTGCGCACAAACGTGCAGTGGCAACAAAATAAATACATTTTTAAAAGCCTTTAAAAGCCTTTACAGGTTACCACTTTAGATTTGCAGAGGAGGTCTACTGCAAAAATTACTGCCCTCGATCTGACCTTCGCGGCGATACCTCACATGCATGGTGCAATTGCTGTTTACGTTTGACGACAGACCGCCGCTTGCGTTCGCCTTAGCGCAAGAGCAGGGGGCGACAGGGGTGCTTTTTTTTTTTTTTTTTTTTTCTTTATTATTTTTTTGCTTTTTTATCTTATTTTTAAACTGTTCCTTTCATTTTTTTTTTTTTAAATCATTTTTATTGTGTAAATATCCCCTATGATAGCAATAGGTAGTGACAGGTACTCTTTTTTGAAAAAATTGGGGTCTATTAGACCCTAGATCTCTCCTCTGCCTTCAAAGCATCTGACCACACCAAGATCGGTGTGATAAAATGCTTCCCCAATTTCCCAATGGCGCTATTTACATCCGGCGAAATCTAAGTCATAAAATGCTCGTAGCTTCCGGTTTCTTAGGCCATAGAGATGTTTGGAGCCACTCTTGTCTCTGATCAGCTCTATGGTCAGCTGGCTGAATCACCGGCTGCATTCTCAGGTTCCCTGTTGAGACAGGAGAGCCAGAGAAAAACACGGAAGACGGTGGGGGGGGGGGGGGCATTCCCTCCCACGGCTTGTAAAGGCAGTCTAGAGGCTAATTAGCCGCTAGGATTGCTTTTACATGAAAGCCGACCGCTGGCTGAAAAGAATGATACCAAGATGATACCTAAACCTGCAGGCATCATTCTGGTATAACCACTCAAAGTTGTGAATGGCGTACCTGAAGACAAAAAAATGGTTAACAATAAAGCACAGTAAACAGTAAAGTATAAATAATTACATACCTGAAAAACAAACATGATAAAACATAATAACAATAACAATAACAATAACAATAAAACACTGCAGAATAGAATACAGTAAAAAAAGAGCAGAACAATAGAGAGAGAGAATAGAGAGAGAGAACAATAAAACGACAACTATTTTTTTTTATTTTATATATATATATTTTTTTTTTTACACTTTTTTTGTAACTAACTTTTATAACGGTAACCGGTTCCAGGTTCGGGTCTCTCAAAATGCGATGGCATCTTGGGAGACCCTGTGAAAGTGTGCCTAGTCTGTGCAATGCTGTACCCTACGCTAATACTCAACTAGTGAATGGTAGCGTTCAAAACATTCACCAATGCAAAGACCAGGATTGTCAGGACAGGAGGGACAATAATAGCGGGTGTCACGCCTATATCCGCGTTTGCTGCAGACACAACATCTTTTTGGGGGGGTTCGTTGGGTAGGGGTACTCGGGAGCACATAAAAATGCCTCTCATGCAGCCGACTGCATTTGGTTGGGGATGTGAATGGGGGAAGTACGGGCGCTGCAGAAGTGGTGGGTTCCCAATTAGGATTGGCGAATGCAGCAGGAAGGGCACTATGGGCACGACGGGCCTGTGTTTGTCTTCTTGGTGGCAGCGGGACACTACTTGTGCTTGCCACCTCACCAGCTTGAACTGCACTTATGGGACTCGCCACGTCACCAAGTGTTACTGCAGTGCTGGTATGACTACGACCGGGGTGTACTAGGCCGCTGGTGCTTGCCAGTTCAATAAAAAGCTTCCAAAAAAACTGTTAGCGATCGCAGGGATCAGGTCTGACTCTGCGAACGCTGCAGTTATGCGTTTAGTGTTTTGTAAGTGTCAGTGATCGATCGATACTGCACTTGGGTGGGCTGGACTGGGCCGGGCGGAGGGGCAAAACGCAGGTGCTAGCAGGTATCTGGGCTGATCCCGCTAACACTGCGTTTTTGGGAACCCTAAACTGCTGGGGACGCTAGTATAGATCTGATCGGATCAGATATTGATCCGATCAGATACTATACCACTAAGGGAGGTGTATGCTGCGTGCGTGGGTGTTAGTGGTACTGGCGCTAACCTGACGCTGCCTGGGGCCGGTGCTTGCTAGTTCACCAAAATGCTACCAAAAAAACTGTTAGCGATCGCAGGGATCAGGTCTGACTCTGCGAACGCTGCAGTTATGCGTTTAGTGCCTTGTAAGTGACAGTGATCGATCGATACTGCACTTGGGTGGGCTGGGCTGGGCCGGGCGGAGGGGCACAACGCAGGTGCTAGCAGGTATCTGGGCTGATCCCGCTAACACTGCGTTTTTGGGAACCCTAAACTGCTGGGGACGCTAGTATAGATCTGATCGGATCAGATATTGATCCGATCAGATACTATACCACTAAGGGAGGTGTACAGTGCGTGCGTGGGTGTTAGCGCTACTGGCGCTAACCTGACGCTGCCTGGTGCTTGCTTGCCAGTTCACCAAAATGCTACCAAAAAAACTGTTAGCGATCGTAGGGATCAGGCCTGACTCTGCGAACGCTGCAGTTATGCGTTTAGTGTTTTGTAAGTGACAGTGATCGATCGATACTGCACTTGGGTGGGCTGGACTGGGCCGGGCGGAGGGGCAAAACGCAGGTGCTAGCAGGTATCTGGGCTGATCCCGCTAACACTGCGTTTTTGGGAACCCTAAACTGCTGGGGACGCTAGTATAGATCTGATCGGATCAGATATTGATCCGATCAGATACTATACCACTAAGGGAGGCGCATGCTGCGTGCGTGGGTGTTAGCGGTACTGGCGCTAATCTGACGCTGCCTGGGGCGACGCATATCACCGCCGGGCGATCAGGGGGCTAAACCTTTATTCGGTAATAAACGGCGGGTGCCCTGACACTATAAAAAATAAACGAACTAACCTGCGTCACCCGTAACGGTTATACGGTGATCAGTGGTGAAAGGGTTAACTAGGGGGCAATCAAGGGGTTAAAACATTTATTAGGTAGTATATGGGGGTCCCTGTCACTATAAAACGCTGACGGCGAACCTAAATATTTACCTCACTAACTAGCGTCACCAGCGACACTAATACAGCGATCAGAAAAATGATCGCTTAGCGACACTGGTGACAGGGGGTGATCAAGGGGTTAAAACTTTATTAGGGGGGGTTAGGGGGGTATCCTAGACCTAAAGGGGGGTAATAGTAACTGTCCCAACACTGTAACTGTCACAAACTGACACTATGCAGTAATCAGAAAAAAAAAAAAAAAAACCTGCTGGTGTCAGTTTGTGACAGGGGGGGGGGGTGATTGGGGGGGGATCGGGGGGCGATCGGGGGGGATCGGGGGTGTTTTGTGTGCCTGGCATGTTCTACTGTGTGTGTGTGTGTTGTGCACTCACATTGATGTCTTCTCCCCTCGGCGCTGGAACGGAAACTACCGAGCCGAGGGGAGATGACATCATTTCCTTTGCTGCTGTTTAGCATACAGCAGCAAAGGAGTGTTCCCATTGGCCGGCGGCGATCGCGAGGGGGGGGCCACGAACGGATGGCCTCCCCCTCATCTCGGATCGCCGGGGAACAGAACGGGACCGCTTCGGGCACCGGGGGGGGGTCCGATCGGACCCCCCACCCGCGAGAGGCAAATCACGTACATGTACGTGATTTTGCCTGCCCGTGCCGCCTTGCCGACGTAAATCGGCGTTAGGCGGTCCTTAAGTGGTTAAACTGGATACATACTACGCAATTTCCTTTAGATTTTTTTCTTTAGATTTACCAAAACCATACAGTATATTATGAGGTCAACCATAAACATTTTCAATTTGTATGCAATCAGGCAGGCAGGAAATCGAACAACAAAAGTTGTATAGTGTGTATCCAGCTTTTCTCATGGGAAATCTTTTACAAAGGGAAAGGTCAACTGGAGAGTTTGAATGTTCTCATTTTTTACTGTTCCTCTGAGTCAATCAATATGGGCTATGGCCAATATTACCAAAACTCTTTTACCTTTCACATTTCTTGAACTATTGTTACTTTCCAATGACAGCCCCAAACAAACATCCAAGAGTCCAACGTAATTTAATGATAAAACGGATCACTAAATTAGATAAAATCATAACATTTTATCAGCACTCTTGGAGGTTTGTTTGGCTCTCTCATTTACCCATTACTGAGGGTAGTCCTCATTTTGTAGAGTGCTGCTGAACCAGGGCCAGTGTGCCAAATTACAATTCCAGTGACCCTTAGAAAATTGTAATCTAGTGTCCCGTTTGTTCTTTTGTTTGGGCTTATTGTTCACAAATAGATGGTCACAAAGAGGAACCAAATTCAGACCATGTAACACTGAACAACCAAATAAGTTCATCTTATTGCCCTCACCTGACCATATTACATGTCTAAGTACCTCATCCCTAATGATATATTGTGTACAGAAACATTGAATGGGACTTTCTATAGGGACCCAAAACAATAAAAGTTTGATAAAGGGTTTAATTCTTCATTAAATACAGATAAAAAGCCATGTCACATAGTAAAATATTGCAATCCAATACATCAGGGGTATATGACATATATACATTCCATCAAGCGGAGAAGTCTTCAGTGACAATCTGTCAATGGTATTGAAACTCAACGTGTTTCAACTCATAAAGAGTCTTCATCAGGAGATAAACAATCAAGTAAAAACCCAGTGATGCATTTTAAAAGAATGAGTGAATGTCCAAGGAGAGCCCTGAGATGTAAATTTGGTGTGATGCAAGAGATGCCAGACCCAGTCACATTCTCAACACAAAAAGGGAATAATCACCCGAAAACCAAGTGTTAGGAATAAAATTAGAGGCCCAGCAGATGGTATCCAAACTTGGCAGGGCAAACACAGAAAACTCTGTACACAACCAATTAAGTTAATTTCTCCTGGATTTCTTTTAACTACCCAAGCTTGACACAATCACATCACATAAACAGGTCCATTATGTTTGCTAGCATGATTGATAGGTTTATTTATTAGAGAACAAATCAATAAAACATCCATCGTCTCTTCTCTTTACTATTATTTAATCATATATTTATAGTCCCATACACATTCATTAGCTTGACTCCAAAGGAAATTATGGCTCCTAGTCAGCTTCAGAGTGCGGAAATTTCAAGTATGAATTTCAATAATACAACAAAGAAAGAAAATGGAAAAGAAATTCTATCACACTCAGAAGACTTTATTCATTTATCAAAAAACATCAAAATTCACAATAATAAATAAAGCACATTACGACCCACCAGCATTAATATGTGACAGATCTGTCTAAAAACATTGTATCGATCTACCCCCAACTTTAAACTCATCAATGACTCAAAGAAAACAGCGGAATGCAAGATATCAATATGCAGAATATTCCATATAATTACTAAGTCAAACATAAATAATTTTGAACAATGTTGTTACAAACTGGGGTTTATTTACTTAAACCGGAGAGTGCAAAATCGGGTGCAGCTGTGCATGGTAGTCAATCAGCTTCTAACTTCAACCTATTAAATTAAACCCTGGAGGCTGATTGGTTTCTATGTAGAGCTGCACCAGATTTTGCACTCTCCAGTTTTAGTAATCCCAGTGGTTTATTTACTAAAGGAAAATATTGTATTTATCGGCATATAACATGCACTTTTTCACCCTGAAAATCAGGGGGAAATCTTGTGTGCGTGTTATACGCCAATCCCTGCTACTCGGAGTGGAAGGAGGGGACGATCGCCGCTGGATGACACAGAGCCGCGATCTCCTGTGTATCTGGTGCTGTCACACACAGTCCCGCCCCCTCTGGCCCGGCATTGGGCCACTGCTCTGTCCATCATAAGAGTCGGGCTGGACTGTGAGTGAGCCGGATAGACAGGAGATCGCGGATCTGTGTCATCCAGCACTGCAATCATCTGCAAAGGTAAGTCTGCTCTGCAGATGTATACTAAACAGGCTACTATCATGGGCAAGTTAGAGGCTGCAGATGGGCATGTTAGAGGCTGCAGATGGGCATGTTAGAGGCTGCAGATGGGCACTAAACAGGCTGCAATAATGGGCATATTAGAGGCTGCAGATGGGCATGTTAGAGGCTGCAGATGGGCATGTTAGAGAATGCAATAATGGGCACATTAGAGGCTGCAGATGAGCATGTTAAAGGCTGCAGATGGGCATGTTAGAGGCTGCAGATGGGAACTAAACAGGCTGCAATAATGGGCATATTAGAGGCTGCAGATGGGCATGTTAGAGGCTGCAGATGGGTATGTTAAAGGCTGAAGATGGGCATATTAGAGGCTGCAGATGGGCATGTTAGAGGCTGAAGATGGGCATGTTAGAGGCTGCAGATGGGCACATTAGAGGCTGCAGATGGGCATGTTAGAGGCTGCAGATGGGCATGTTAGAGGCTGCAGATGGGCATGTTAGAGGCTGCAGATGGGCACATTAGAGGCTGCAGATGGGCATGTTAGAGGCTGCAGATGGGCATGTTAGAGGCTGCAGATGGGTATGTTAAAGGCTGCAGATGGGCATATTAGAGGCTGCAGATGGGCATGTTAGAGGCTGCAGATGGGCATGTAAGAGACTGCAATAATGGGCACATTAGAGGCTGCAGATGGGCATGTTAAAGGCTGCAGATGGGCATGTTAGAGGCTGCAGATGAGCACTAAACAGGCTGTAATTATGGGCATATTAGAGGCTGCAGATGGGCATAGATCAGGCTGCATTGATGGCACTGGTGGCTGCAGAGCACTGACCCTTATTTTAAAATTTAAATTTTCTGAAACTCCTCTCTTAAAGTTAAGGTGCGTGTTACACGCCGGTGCATGTTATACACCGATAAATGCGGTAGTTCACTTTACAAGGGAAGTTACACTTTGCAAGGAAATTTTCCCTGCAAGCTTACTGAATATACAGTAGTGAAGTTTCACTTTGTAATTATTAGCCAATTGCATGCAAGAACAATTCAAGAAACAACATTTTTGCTTCACCTCATTCACTAAGCTATGGGGAAAATTCCCTTGCAAAGTGCATCTTCCCTTACAAAATACAGTATAAGCCTATATGTGTTTATTAAATCAACCATACAGTGTCTATCCAAGGCTTACCAGTAAGGATACTTTGAAGTGCAGACATAAGATGCCAACCTTTACTTCTAGGAAAAGGCTTGCCAACTTCCCCATTACATGGGAGGGATATGAAGTTGCAGGCGCTTACATGGTAAAAGACTACATAATACAGTAAAAGACCACAAAATGCAGGTTACAGCTAAGAACGGCAATATATAATAAAGATTCTTACATCTTCATATACACCAACTGCTTTGGGGCACACAATCTGAATTCACAGTGAAGGTTAACATGTATGGCTATAATTGAATGTATCCTTACTAGTGGGCCTCGGATGGACGCTGTGTAACAACATGGTAGCCGTTTGCTTATTGGAAGCATATCTATGGTCAAAAATGTAAAATCATATATTCATATTCATTTCCACATTGTATTTTAATTATTTCTAACCTACTCCTATTAATTTGAATGATCTTGAAGTTTGTGCACTTACGTTGTGAAGATCCCAACACATTTACCTCCTTGAATTCTGTGACACATATTCACTATTTTTAAATATATAGAGTAAGCATAGGCGTGCACAGGGGGTGTGCCAGGTGTGCATGGGCACACCCTAATAATCACTATCTGCGGTGCCTATTCCCCCTACTGCCCCCAGACTTCCCCCATGTTGGCCCCTATTTTTATGTCATGTGACGATTTTTTTAGACCAATGAAAATGTTTTATCGTAGATCAGTATGGGGTGAGGGGTGCAGGGTTGATGGGAGGTGCAGGAAGAGGAGAGGAATCCCACACATTGTCACGGGAGGAGCAGAGAGTAGAGGACAGTGTTGAAGGGACCCCAGATCAGGGCCCTCTGTACTGATCAGAGCTGGAAGAGCCAGGCAGGGAGGGGGCAGTTGGTACTCATAATTTGGACACCTGGTCTCTTCCTTAAAGCAGAGTTCCACCCAAAAGGAAACATCTGCTTATTTGCTTCCTGCCCCCCTCCAGTGCCACATTTGGCACCTTTCAGGGGAGAGAAGGGAATGGGCACCTGTTTTTGGCAGGTCCCTGTCCCCACCTCCGGGATACGGCACCGCAGCGCCATCCCTCGGGAAGTTCCACCCCACCTCCTCCTTCCTCCACGCCAGTCCAATTAGAAAGCGCAGCACGCTTCACTCATGCGCAGTAGGGAACCCTCTGTGAAGACGAAAGGCTTCACTGCCGATTTCCCTTTGTGAAGATGCCGGTGGCAGCACCTGACAGCCGATCTGAAAATCAGCTGGGGTGCCGACACTGCGGGCTCCCTGTACAGGTAAGTGTCCATATATAAAAGTCAGCAGCTACAGTTCTTGTAGCTGCTGACTTTAAATTTTTTTTTTTCCCCCCAGACTGGAACTTCTCTTTAAGGACATCTGCTTGGCTGGGGTGACCCAGAACTAAGAGGGAGGAACCTGGGGACCAGGACGCATGGGAGGGACATAGACAAAGCCAGCGCCCTGCCCCCATTCACTTCCAATGTGCTGCTGCACGTAAGTCACAGAGAGCCGAGCAGACCACCAATCACCGAGATCCGTTGTACACCGTACTGACCGGGAGCCGGCACCGCTATGCCCGGCCCACAACTCAATACTCCATCCTGGGCCTGCTTGAAGGAATCGGTTTTAGTATCGGAGCATTTGCATGAGTACAAGTTCTCGTGTAAATGCTTAGTATAGGCACCGATACCGGAATGGTGAAGGTGATTGTAGCCTTATGCCCCGTACACACGATCGGACTTTTCGACAACAAAACCATGGATTTTTGTTCGAAGGATGTTGGCTCCAACTTGTCTTGCGTACACACGGTCACACAAATGTTGGCCAACAATTGCGAACGTAGTAGGTAGAAAAAGTTGAGATTTTTAAGGTGCAAAAATGAAGGAAATTGTCAATTATAAAAAAAAAAGATATATTTATTTGAAAAATAGAAATTTATCCAATAAAAGCAAAAAATAGGAAATAAATATGGCAAGTACAGTTCAATACAATAACAGTGATACAGCAATACAAGATGGACTTCCCAACATGTTTCGCCCCTATATCGGGCTTCTTCAGGGGATGCTGGTCACATGCATGGTACAATGTCTTCTAATAGAAAATAGATAAACAATTGAATAGATTAGAGTGTAGTGTAGTGACGTACAAGACGTACGTGATATCTCCATTACGAATGCTAGTTTTACAAGACCGAGCGCCTCCGGCTCGTACCTGATTCTGAGCATGCGTGGACTTTTGTCCGATGGACTTGTGTACACACGATCGGAAAGTCCCACAACAAACATTTGTTGGTGGAAAATTTGAGAACCTGCTAGCCAACATTTATTGGCGGAAAGTCCGACAACAAATGTTCGATGGAGCATACACACGGTCGGACTTTCCGCCAACAAGCTCACATCCAACATTTGTTGTCGGAAAATCCGATCGTGTGTACGGGGCATTGCTGCTACAACCGAGAGCAAGGAAGCTTGTATTAAAAATCGAACTATTATATAAAAAAAGTATCGCGTACAGTACTCAACTTATTATGGCATTATCTTTCACGCACAAGCAATAGACCAGGCTTGCAGGTTTTGCAGCTTTACAATATGCTATGCCATTATGAGCAGATCAGCTTCAAGACTGCAGATAACATAAATGAACGCCGCAACATATGCTGGGATTCTCCATTAAATTTAATGAGCCAAGCCGGAAGATTAGATTTAAAAGTTTTGTCACGGCAGTCTCTCGGTGTCAGTGCATCTGAGCAGAATATCCTGAAGACAAAGCCTCGCAACAGCATTCGCAGTCTTGTACTGCAAGAGAGCCACTTTTGAATTACAATTCATATGAAGTACTCTCTTTTCCATCAGCTGTGCTTTTCGCTAGCTACAGCTGTCTTCTTCCAGACACAGTATCTCCTCAATCCTTATAATCTACATTCCATTAGCACGTAAGCCTTTGTTTCCAACTAGCCTTTGTCTTTGCATATCCTTTTTTCAAAGGCATCGTATCTTGTGATATTATATTTAAACCCCTTGTTTTGTCTGCACGTTGGCTTTCCTATACGAGACAGTAAGCCTCTAAGGCTGAAGTATTACCTTATGCAGAATATGTTTCTATCTGCCGTTCCTCTATCATTGCATTAAAAATGGAGGGCGGGCTAACGGTGCATTCATATAGGAGAATATTGTTTAAAGAAGAATTTCAGGTAAGGTTTTTTTTTTTTTTTTACATAGTTACATTGGTCCAGCTTGTCCAGGACCCTGCATTCACTACATCTGGTCTCCCACAGTACACAGAACATGGGAATGCAATCATTTTAGTAAATATGAACTGCTAAATACACTATATTACCAAAAGTATTGGGACGCCTTTACACGCACATGAACGCTAACCACTTCCGGACTGCCACACACCCATATACATCCTTACTTTGAAGGGGGATATCGTTGTTATGGCAGCAGCTAGCTGCCATAACCCCGGTATCCTCTTGTTTTTCTGGCAGTCCTGTTTCCGATAATGGTGGTCTCTGCGGCAGATTCGCCGCAAGATTACTTTTATCAGCTGCGAGAGAGGGGCTGATTGGATATTGAATGTCCCCAAGTGCTGTGACCACGACCGGAAGCTGTTTTGTCCTGTGGATAGCTCTACCACTCAGTGGTTTACGCTTGATTTGGCCCATTGGGGGCCGCTGCTACAGGTGAGAGGCTGGGGGAAATAGGTGTCGCACTCCGGAGCCTGATTGGATGCACACTTCTATCCTAAGCACTTGTCGCCATAGTGATTATTTACTGCACTTGCACTTTCCTGCACCATCAGAAGACCTTACCCTGTTACTATTGGGAGCTGCATTGCATGTTTTTTTTGGACTACATGATATCACCTATTTTATTCTTTGGACATTTATTACACATATTTGTGTGTTACGGTTTTTTATCTATTTCCTTGCACATTGTTTATTTACTTTGGTGCTATCGCACTCCACTTTTTATGATTATATTTCATCCTTTATTGCACTTGATGATTGTTATTTATCCATTTATGTATTTATGATATTTATGCACTATTGCACTTTCAGATATTTTGTATTTTATGCACTGCTGCACGCGTACATACTGCATCTATTTACGTGGACATATTGCTTACAAGTTAAAAACAGATGTTTAATCTAGGTGTAAGTAGCGCCACATAATTTGCTTTTTTATGTTGGGTATCAATTTACTTGGCGTAACATTATCTTTCACAATATAAAAAAAATAAATTGAGCTAACTTTACTGTTGTCTTATTTTTTAATTCAAAAAAGTGTATTTTTTCCAAAAAAAAGTGTGCTCGTAAGACCGCTGCGCAAATATGGTGTGACAGAAAGTATTGCAACAACTGCCATTTTTATTCTCTAGGGTGTTAGGGGAAAAAATGTATAATGTTTGGGGGTTCTAAGTAATTTTCTAGAAAAAAAAAAAACTGTTTTTAACTTGTAAACAACACATCTCAAAAAGAGGCTTGGTCCTTAAGTGGTTAATGGCATTCCAGACTTAGTCTTAGTCCATAGTGTTCAATATTGAGTTGGCCCACCCTTTGCAGCTATAACAGCTTCAACTCTTTCTTGTCCACAAGGTTTAGAAGTGTGTCTATGGGAATGTTTGTCATTTTTCCAGAAGCGCATTTGTGAGGTCAGGCACTGATGTGGACAAGAAGGCCTGGCTCGCAGTCTTCGCTCTAATTCATCCCAACAGTGTTCTATCAGAATGAGGTCAGGACTCTGTGCAGGCCTGTAAAGTTCCTCCACCCCAAACTCGCTCATCCATGTCTTTATGGACTTTGCTTTGTGCACTGGTCTAAATCATTTGGTGGAGAGGGGATTATGGTGTGGGGTTGTGTTTTCAGGGGTTGGGTCTGGCCCCTTAGTTCCAATGAATGTAACTCTTAAAGGGGTTGTAAAGGTAAATTTTTTTTGCATATATCTGATATATATGCTGGCATCTATATATTATTTCCACCAAAATTTTTATTTTCCCTGTTTTATACATACCTATTTTCGGCACTTCCTCCTTTACAGTCCCTTTAGATTTTCACAGCTTCCAGGTATTGGAGCGCGCTCCCTGCCACTACGTCATATGCTGAATGTGAACTACAATTCCCTTTATGCTTAGCGGCACTGCACATGCGCATTGTTGCATTTTCGCTGAATGCTTGAATGAGAACGAGCACGGGAGCTACAATGTCATACATGGCTGCGGCTCCCGTGCCTGTGAGCGCAGACAGCGTCTCCCCGCAGGGATGTAGTCCCTATGGAGGTATCGCTCACGCACCATAACCCCCTTCAGAACTGCTCTGCTGATGGGGGCAACCATCTGGGAGAACAACAGGAAGTGGGGAAAACGAACCCCAAAAAAAAAGCATTTGAAAATGAAATTGAATGAAAAGGTAAGTGAAAACACACTACACTACCTTAAAGGAGCAGGATTGGAAGAAATAAGCCGAAGGTTTGGTATCACTTTAAGAAATCAGCATACCAAGATATTTTGGACAATTTCATGCTCCCAACTTTGTGTGAACAGTTTGGGGATGGCCCTTCCTGTTCCAACATGTGCACAAAGCAGGGCCATAAAGACATGGATGGGCGAGTTCGGGGTGGAGGAACTTGACTGGTCTGCACAGAGTCCTGACCTCAACCTCACAAATGTGCTTCTGTAAGAATGGTCCTACATTCCCATAGACACACTCCTAAACCTTGTGGACAGCCTTCCCAGAAGAGTTGAAGCTGTTATAGCTGCAAAGGGTGGGCCAACTCAATATTAAACCCTACGGACTAAGACTGGGATGCCATTAAAGTTCATGTCCGTGTAAAGGCAGGTGCTTTTGGTAATATAGTGTATATAGTGTATATATATATATATATATATATATATATATATATATATACAGTATACACACCAATCAACCATAACATTATGACCAATCACCTAATATTGAGTGTGTCCCCCTTTTGCCACCAAAACAGCCCTGATCCATCAAAGCCTGACCTCCACTAGACCTCTGAAGGTATGCTGTGCTATCAGGCACCAAGCCACCAGTAGCAGATCTTTTAAGTCCTGCATGTTGCGAGGTGGGGCCTTCATGTATCAAACTTGTTTTTCAAGAACATCCCACAGATGCTCAATTGATTTGTTTATAACATATCTATACAGTATATATACATATCTGTAAAAGCCTCACTTGTGTAGACATCCAATAGCCTTGATAGTGCTGCTAGGGGCCACCATCCTGAATGTGATGCTGGCAGCCCCAGCAAATTCAGAGCTGTCACTCAAGTATTACACATACTATCTCCTATAGTATTGTCCTTCTCTCTTTTGGCAACTACAATTATTAGACACTCTCAGAAGAGGAGAGGGCTATGCCGTGCAAGGAGGGAGGGGATTGATGTGACTGGAATAAATTCAGAACCTCCCAATTAACACTTGGATGGCTTGGATGCATTTCAGGAAGAGTGCTAAAACTACCTTGATATTTACAGAACAGAAGCAGGTGCATATGTACAGAAGAGTTTATTAAAATTCATAGGGGACTGTTTCTGAGGACTAGAGCTTCAAATCAATTGTGTGATTTGACGATAGGGGGTACACACCCATGTCTGAATACTAAGGACTGCTAATTGGCTGGCTCCGTAAGCCTTACAGTTTTCATACATGATTGGCCCCAGTTGAGGATGTTTTACCAGCTGTCACTTCAAGGGAACGTAGATCATTGTCAGAAAATGGCAGACATTCAGTGTATCTACCTTAACAAGGAGACCTTGAGCTGGATATTTAGTTGATGAGCAACCATTTCAACACAAGAAGCCCTTTCCGAACATCTTGTGTGTTTATTCTGCCATGAAATATTACCTAGGGATCCGAGTCCTCAAGGAATCTTCTGCAGAATCTGCAACCTTTGCAGAAAATCTTCTCTGCAATTACTCTTCCCCAGGGACGCCTCCTCCACATCACAAACACAATTTACAACTGTTTCTCATTGTTTGTCAAGTAATTGGTAGCCCCATTGTAATCTTGTGTAGGATAAATCGTTGCTATGGTGGAATTTTATATGGAATGGTTATTATGCACTCATGAATAGCAGAGGAACCTTTGCTTGCTGACAATCCAACTTTCCTCCATATAGACAATATGTGTGAATAGAGGCCGAGGGAAAATAATGAAAAGAAATGTTACGGATGAAAAATAACAACAACTGCAGCAACATATTCTTTCTTTGTAACAAAAACATTAGAACATATGGCAAACCTAGAAAATTGTTGCCTTGTTGCTTAAAGCAGAACTATATTGCATCTGAGGACCACAACCCAAAAAAGGGCTATTTAAATAATTTAAAGGAAGCTCATCCATGTCTCCATGATTTATTTTTGCTGAGTAATCACTTGGAAAAACACCCCCCCTAGCATTTCTAGCTGAGGCCATCTTGAGTAAGGGCAGATGATTCATGTAACATTTACTTCCTGTAATCCATCTGTCTTTAGCTCAGGCATGCAGGCAGGTGGGTGTGCTTAGCTGGGAAAGCCCCTCCTCCAGATCTCCAGGGATGAATGACATCATTTTGGAATAGACATGAATCCAGGAAGCAAATGAAGAAATGTAAAAAGAAAGTTTAAAGAGGAAGTAAACTCTCCCACTCTGATGCTGCTTTTCATTTAGTCCATTATAATAAGTAATTATCAAACTATAACCACTGTAATCCAGCCAAAATCGCATATTACTTACTGTTTAAAGAAACTTGTTTCCAGGGGTAAGGCAGCGCCATCTTAAGTATTGTTTTCTGAGTCCACAGCGGAGTGTATTTCTGCCCTTACATTGAGCACTTCCTGTACTGTTAACCAAGCCTCCTTCTCAATCCAATGTTATTATGGCAACCCTGCTTCCCTGCTCATAGCTGACTTGTTTTATTTCATAGTATTTACTTGTGCCGATTATCTAGTGTTTGCCTATGTCAGTCTTATCAGCTTGAGCTGATAAGACTGCAGTAATGCTTTCCGATGCCCAGGTTTACACTCCATGTGATATCACATGGTCACATGGGGTGTAGCAGGAAGCTCTGAGTGATTATGCAGTCTCGTGGGATTTCAGTGTTGTGCCATAGGAAGTCCTGATAATAGACAGACAAGCACACAGAGTGTGCCATAAATCAGCGGAGATATGGGCATGCTCAGTGACGTCATCCTAAAGAACAAAAAGGATTACAACAATACTAAGCAAGTAAGGAGATATCTACAAGCAGTGTTCATTAGGGTTTTTTATGCTGATTAACATGGGACAAAGTTGTGGGGGAGAGGTTACAAACACTTTAAAACAAGTACCGTATTTATCAGTGTATAACACGCACAGACGTGTAACGTGCACACCAATTTTAGGAGGGAAGTTTAAGGAAAAAAACTTACATTTTATATAAAGAACTTTGAAACAAAATTAGGGTCACAGATCATCAATGCAGCCTGTTCAGTGCCCATCTGCAGCCTCACCTTTCCCATCATTGCAGCCTTGCCAGTGTTGGATTATCCCTGCTGTCTCCGAGGGAAGAGGAGGAGCGAGCTCTGCTGAATTATATAGAGCCGCGATCTCCTGTGTACCCGGCGCTCCGTCATTTACAGCCACGCCTCCAGGCCCTGCTCATATGATAGACAGAACAGTGGCCCAATGCAGGGCTAGGAGACGTGGCCGTGCAATCACAGGAGATTGCGGCTCTATGTAATTCAGTGGGAATCGCTCCTCTTCCCTCAGAGACAGCAGGGATCGATGTATAACACGCACCCACTATTTTCCCCTGATTTAAAGGGGAAAAAAGTGCGTGTTGTACACCGATAAATACGGTAAATATGGTATAGTTTCTTATCTATTAAATAAAGCTTGCAGCATAGGGATTAAATATAGTTAGTGTTAATCCAGAGTGACATTCCACTTTTAAAGCCCAAATTTATTTATTAATTCTTAAATAAGCACAAGGGACTTTTACTTTTAAAGTGGAAGAAAAAGTCTAATGCAGCGTACACACGGTCGGAATTTCCGACAACATATGTTCCATGTGAGCTTGTTGTCGGAAATTCCAACCGTGTGTAGGCTCCATTGAACATTTGCTGTCGGAATTTCCGCCAACAAAAATTTGAGAGCTGGATCTCAAATTTTCCGACAACAAAATCTGTTCCCGGAAATTCCGATCATGTGTACACAATTCCTACTCACAACATTCCACGCATGCTCGGAATCAAGCAGAAGAACCGCACTGGCTATTGAATTTTTTTCATTTTTCTTGGCTCGTTCTACGCGTTGTACGTCACCACATTCTTGACACTCGGAATTTCCGACAACATTTGTGTGACCATGTGTATGCAAGACAAGTTTGAGCCAACATCTGTCGGAAATAAATCCACGGTTTTGTTGTCGGAATGTCCGATCGTGTGTACGCGGCATAATATTATAATAATAATTACTAAAAATGCTCCATTCTTTCTCCTCCTCCTACCTATCCTGCCTAATCTGTATTAAAAAAAGTGTGCATTTACCTATTTAATCTGCTCTGATCCATTCACGTGATCCCCCAGCTCCAGCTCCCCTATGTCAGTGATTGGTTGCTGCAGGGGAGAGGAGAGAGCTCTGACAAAGGCTGGTACAGCCTGGAGTGGTGGCCTCACCTATAGCCTATGGGTGACATCGCAGCTCCCAAAATTCTCAGCGCCTAATGCCTGAGTCCTGAGTAATGCAGGATTACAGTAAGTGACTGCACCAGAGCAGATTAAAAATAGGTACGTTTACACATCCTTTTTATACAAGTTAGGCAGGATAGGTAGGAGGAGGGGGATGGAGACATTTTTAGGAAAAGTTAGACTGAGACTTTTCTATCAGTTTAATGAGACGTGTCCTTTGTACTGGTGCTAGATGTCCTAGTTGAAATCTTTAGTCCCTCAGTCCAACCATACCTCCGCAACAGTAATATTTCAATTATGCAGACTGTAATACAGCCGATCGACCCATCATTAAGGTTGGACGAACAGTTTGGCCCAAGCATGAGTTCAGGCTGAGCATTGGCTGTTACCCCCGTTCGGTAAACACCCGAATTTGCAGGGTGTTCGGCGGGTGTTCACCCCACTGAACGCCCTGCAATGCACTGACTGCTGCACGGTGCATTCTGAGCCCTGATTGGGAAAAGCTGGTTGTTAAGGAGCGGGGTCGGGAAGCGGAATGCAGCGTCCTTAACAATCGATGAGTCATCAGCTGTCAATGGGCTTCCCCGCTGACAGCTGAATAAAGAAAAACAAAAAAATTGCCAGTAAAAAAATTGTAAAAAAAAAACAAAAAAAAAATGGCGTGCCCCCCCCCCAAATTCTTACCAGACTCTTGGGGACAAGGGTCTATTCCCCACAACCCTGGGCTGTGGTTGTGGGGTCTGCAGGCAGGGGGGCTTAATGGAATCTGGAAGCCCCCTTTAGGAAGGAGACCCCCAGATCCCGCCCCCCCATTTTACCAAAAAAATGTCAAAAAGTAATAAAAACCCAGAGACAGTTTTTGACAATTTCCTTATTAAAAAATAAAAAAAGGGGCCCCGGATAATCCATCGCCAATCATGCCGCCTGCCGCACTGCCGGAACCCCCAACAAAATAAAATGCTCCACACACATTGATGGCTGACCGCCAAATATCTCCTGTGCCATTTAACAGTTCTCATATAGGTAAGGACGGGCCACCTGGCGACGCCATCTGTTGGGACCACCCCTTGTGACGTCACCGACCCAGCATGCTTGGGTTAGTTTACTCAATGATGGCAGGAAAGAATATCACAATAAAGGATTTTTCAGAATTTCTGTACAAATGTTCTAATGAAGCCAGCTTTAGATGTGGATAGAGTGGTGAAGTATTAGAATCTCTGTCAGGTCCTTGTTGCTGTCTGCCTCTGTCAGGGAGATTCCCCCTCTCTAATTTTCCTGATCACCCATGTCACCAGAAATTAAATTAAATTAGGGTAAATCGAAAATTTTGAGTTGTCACCAGAACAAGAATAGAGGGGAAATCTTCCAATAGAGACATTTGTTTCTGTGACAATTATATCTGGGTGGATTTTCCTCATTGGAAAGATACCTTCTCACTTCCTGTTGAGTTTACAGGGCAGGAAGTGAGGGGATTCTTCCAAAGGAGACACAAAAACATTGACAAGGGTCCTAACCCTCCCCTGCACCAGTTGGCTTAAGACTGGCTTTAAAACTCATAACATGGCTTTAAAATTGGCTTTAAAACTCATCTCCAGTGTGCGAAAAAAACCTTCCCATTCCACCCCTGGTACCCAAATTATCCAAAATCTCAAATACTTACCGAAAACTCCAGGGAAATGATGAGTCTCAGGTCTTCTCTCTTTTGCTATGTAGTTTTGGAGGGTCTTCAGTTCCCATGTCACTTCCAAGTCACATGGATGCTGCCCATCGACTGTCTGAAGTTCATCTCAGGGTCCTCAGAGGGTCCTCAGAAGGTCTTGCATCATTGAGTAAAATGAGCAATGGTGGTGCATTGCAAGTGAACTATCAGAAAGTTGGGGAGCCTTTACTCAGTGAACACTTTTGAATGATAGCACCCTCTGTTTTGTCTTAGCACAGGTTCTCTTTGAAATACATTGCAGAGTTTAAAACCTATATTTTGTCTTCTTTTCATTTGACAAGTAACACTACAGCAGGGTTTCTGGTGCCACTAATTACAATGCAACACTTTTCAGCTTTCCGTTTTTGATTTCAGCAGGAAAAAGCTTCATATCAAACCCTTTTAGAAGTTAGCAAAATCAAACTTCACTTTATATAAATTAACAGATATGGAAAAGAATGAACACAAAAGCGCTCTGCTCCTCTCTGAACACCAATTACTTCATTCCCCTGAATTCCAAACTCGCATCTGCATACAGACAAAATCTGGTCTATTTGTCCCATTATATTCTGAGTATTGATTATCCAGGGAAAGCCAGGCCATTCAGATGTAATAGCTTTAACCCAATTCCAGAAACAATAAATGCATTTTGTGTCGAGAGCCGCTGGATTGGTTGAGTATGCAAATTCTGCCAATAATGTCTATACAGTCTGGATGGCGTGAGTGGGAACAATTTGTAACGGTCTGAAGTGCAGCTGTTTGTAATTCACCTTGTGATAGGGGAAATTGAATTGTGTGTGTGTATAGGAGCCCTTTTGTATAGAGTTTTTAAAGAAGCACTCCGTACTTTGAGATAAGCAAATCAATTCACAAACTGAATTAGCCTGGACATTTCTATTTATTGTTTTTTTTGCAAATTATCAATCTTTGGTGTTCATGCAAATCAGTTTACACTGAAAAAGTATGTAACTCAGGAATAGCTGCAATAACAAGGTTAATTTTATGTGGAACTAACCTAAAAATAGGTTAACCACCTCAATACAGGGCACTTAACCCCCTTCCTGCCCAAGCCAATTTTCACTGTTTACATGACAATTGCGCAGTCATGCTACACTGTAACCAAACAGAATTTTTATCATTTTGTTCCCACAAATAGAGCTTTCTTTTGGTGGTATTTGATCACCTCTGCATTTTTTATTCTTTGCTAAACAAATAAAAAAAGACCTAAAATTTTGAAAAAAAAAAGTTTTTCTTGTTTCTGTTATAAAATGTTGTAAATAAGTAAGTTTTCTACTTCACTGATGGGCACTCATAAGGCGGCACTGACAGACACTGATAAGGTGGCACTGATGGGCACTGACGATGGGCACTGGTAGGCGGCACTGACGATGGGCACTGGTAGGCGGCACTGATGGGTGGCACTGATATGCAGCACTGATGGGTACTTATGGCACTGATAGGCGGCACTGCTGGGCACTGATACGTGGCACTGATGGGCACTGATATTCAGCACTGATAGATGGCATTGTTAGGCATCACTGATGGCACTGGCAGGCATTGGGGATTGGTAATGATTGGCAGCTGCCTGGGCACTGATTGGCATTTCCCTGGTGGTCTAGGGTGGCATACCTGGTGGTCCAGTGTGGTGGCCATCCCTGGTGGTCCTGGGTGGGCATCCGGGGGGGGCTGCGATGATAAACAATCAGCACAGACCCCCTCCTGTCAGGAGAGCAGCCGATCGGCTCTCCTCTATACACGTCTGTCAGACACGAGTGAGGAAAAGCCAATCAACGGCTCTTCCTGTTTACATCATGATCAGCCATGATTGGACACGGCTGATCACGTGGTAAAGAACCTCCGTCAGAGGCTCTTTACCAAGATTGATGTAGCGGTGTGTCAGACTGACACACCACACAACTGATCACCGAGATGCGCGCCTCCACGGGCGCGCAAGAGAGTGGTCGTTCTGGGAGGCCGTCATATGACGTCCACCCAGAACGAGAGCCACGCCGCCCAGCCGTCATTTGACAGCCAGCGGGCGGGAATCTGTTAAAGTGGAGCACCTGACATGCAACAATATACAGTATGGCAAAAATAAAAATTTTTGGAAAAGTTTTTTTTTCTTGTAAAAAGCCATTCTCAAACTCCAGTCCAGTGATTTTGCCTAGGCTTAAATGATGTAATTAGTCTGCTGCATGCAGTAGGAACCATCTCCTCAGTCTTCTCTCCTCCAGTGATCAGATTTCAACTCTCTTATGTGGGGTACACACTATAAGAAAATCGGGTGAACGATCACCCGGTTTTCCTCGATGTTTCAGAGCAAGTTGGAACCGAGGACAGAAATAATTTATCGAAAATTCTTGTACTGCAAAGGCTTTTTTCCTGTTTCTGATCATGCGCATGGTCTTTAGTAACTGAAAATAGCACGAAAACAGTACACATTATTAGAAAATTGTTCATTCTGATTATGTACAATAAATATTTGGAGTTTGTCCCTTTGGAAATTTTCATTTGCAACGTCGGAATCGGATGTCGCACACACTATACGAAAAACGAACGATTGTGCCTTGTACAGAATTTTTCTTCCAATTTTTTTTGTACAGGCTTTAGGCTACATTTAGACTTGTGACTTGTGTTGGACAGGTGATGAGAAGACGATGTGACACCTCCTCGCCACCTGTGTTAACCCCATAATTGCCATATCAATGTGCTGAAACCGCAAGGCTTCCCCATTCACTAGAATGGGTCACATTCCGTGACAGTACTGACCATATAATGGGACAGGAGTAATAGTTTTTGCTGTGGGCCCAAAGCAAAGCATTGTGGCGGTGATATATGAACACCCCTGTCTACTGCTTTTACAGCCTAAGGGAGTGGATTGGGAGGACACTAGAAACACAGCTTTCATCACATGTTTTTACCACCCCCAACAACAAGCCCTAACTGTTCACACCTGCGTGTGTGACAGCTCAAGCATGCGTATGCAAATTTTATGCACATTAAGGTGTGGCACACTTGGGGAGACCACTCATTTAAATGTGCTGCCCAACAGACGACACTCACCTCTAAGGAGTGCATATACCTTTTTTTTTTAAACATTCAGAACCAAAAACATGGTACTTTGTTACCATGTACTTTGGGTTGCTGCAACACACACACACATTAGCAAGGTGTGCTGGGCTGCCATTAAGTACCCTTTCACTCCAGAGTTTTTTGTTGCTCAAAGCTCAAAGACCCAAAGCACCCAACAAGCTAAATCCAGTGCTTTGAAATTGTCCCTGTTCAAATTTGAGCGTTCAGTCAGCTAAAGCTCCATGTCTAAAGCTAGAAAAGCTAGAAAAGGTGCAAAAGCGAATTTGGAAGAAGAACTGGAGATTTTTGGCCCGTTGACTTTTATGGAGTACACAAAAAACATGCAAAATGCATGTTACGGGCATTTTTTTAGCACCATAATAAAAGCCCTAAAGAAGCTCCTGTATGGCATTTTAGTCTTAAAAAAAGGCCTCTACATATGCAAAAAAGCCCAAAAGCTCCCTAAATATAATGTGATCAAGTGTGAATGGGGGCTTGAAAGGCACCACAGAGCGCAATACAGACTCTCATTTTCATGCAATGTGGTAAGTAACACAGGCCGATCAAACACTTGTCAACACAACCAAGAACTACACAGACACCAGGATTTACACAGTCATGTCTGATCCAGCATCTCAGTCTGAGAGGAAGGATGGTCCTTGGATGGTGGCTGAGCAAAGTGGTGCCAGAGGAGAAGCAAAGAAAAGCTGATAAAGGCATTGTCAGGGACAGTACTGTGATCTCTTTGAGAGGTAATAAATACTTAGAAGTGATTCATTTAAAAATTACTTACAATGCATGCAATTATCATGGAAAATAGGTTTACTTTATCTGTCAATATGCCTTCATATAGTAGAGACATTTTTGACACTCACAAACCTGATATTAACAGACTACGTGACCTAAAACTTTCAGCAGTTTTACACTGTAGATTTGTATTGCAAACGTGTGTAGGCAGGTGCAGTCTTTATTCTCCACTGCAGGTGGTGCTCAACCTTAGAAACAATGCATATGGGGGAGGAAGTCAGTTCCTTTATGGCTTCCTTGGTCACAAGGAGGCAACTATCCCACTGGATGGCAGTGCCCCATGTGACTTTGGTGGCCATCTTGGGACTATTGAGTCTATTTAAGACACTGACTCCTGGGCTTGGCATGCTTTTAATGAGTGGACAGGATAAGGAAAGGTTCCCCTATCTGTCAGGGACAGTGGAAGCGATAGGGAAAGGTTCCAGTGGAGTAGGACAAGAGCACCGCCTATGTCTACCTCTTCAGGAAGCCTCCCTTTTGGGTTGCCAAACTTTGCTTCTCATGACAGATACTGTTAGCATCTGAGAGTCTTTTGTCCACTGATTGTCTGCTGTTATGTTGTAAGTGGCCCCAGTCAGGTGAGCTTCTTGCCGGGCCTGTTTATACTGTTGACTTGACTGTTACAATACAATGTTCTTTGCAAATCGGGACTCTGTGTGTTTACTGACTGCCACACCATGCTGCACCTACTCAGCATGTGGCTTGTTGGGACTTCCAGTGATATTATTACAATAATTCTATCTATCTATCTATCTATCTATCTATCTATCTATCTATCTATCTATCTATCTATCTATCTATCTATCTATCTATCTATCTATCTATCTATTTTATGCTTCGTACTGCTTGGATTATATGATGATTGCACCCCCCCCCCGCATATTCTGGACTGACTTTCTTGAAGTTCACTGGCCTCTGCACGCTTATTTTATACTGCTAAATGTGGCCACCTTAAGCAAACAGAGGCTACATTAGCATTTAGATTATATTTCTGGTTTAAACCCTAAACATACATAACTGCACATTAAAAATGAAGGACGTTCTATAATGTGACACCTTACAGATTTGTAGCTTGGATAGAATTAGATAAAGTGCAAACATGTTCCAGTGATTCATTATCAGTGCCAGGAACGTGATAATTGTATCCTGTACATGTGTGCTGGGTTGTCTTTTTGGAACAGTAATATGTGATATGTAGGTGACATCAATATATAGAGTAATTGCCATAAAAAGCCAATTTAACCACTACGGGGCACTACAAGAGTGTGGTTCCTTATATCGGGAGAGAGATAGTCTCTCTCTATTTCCACCACATATCAATATTTCTGTACTGATGCCACTGTCTGCTCTCAAGCTATGCATATGTAAAGAAAATATATGTTGGTTTTGCACATCTTTTCTTTCTTGATTTATTATGGCCAGGGCTAAAGTATATAATTTAAAAAAAACTCTGTTTTAGTCAGGTAAATTTAAAAATTTTCAATTTATATAAAGCCAAACCATTTCAAAGGTGAACGTAAGTCTCTTTTCATATGGGTGCTATGAGTGCAGACACAATTTCATATAAACGTGCAAATAGAAAAAAAATATCACAATAAAGAAACCTTGAATGGTCACTTCTTCACCTAGACATACTGTATGAAATGTTGTATATATTGTAAATAAAATAATGTCGAGGTCAGGACTTGTAACTGAGTACCTCCACACCAAAGTCCTTGTGCCATGTCTTTATGGAACTGGCTTTGTGCACAGGGGCATAGTTATGGCAGAACAACAAAGGGCCCTCCGTGAAATGTTACTACAAGGTTTGAGGTGCACAATTGTTTTAAATACTGTAGCTTTATCATTTCTCTCACTAAAAATACATGAGCTGAATTTTAGAGGGGTGTTCACATAACGAATAACTAAATGCACTTGCAATTTAATAGTAAAAGAACAGGCATATCTAAAGAGCCTGCACTTAGAGTGAGTAGCAAAACTGCCTCAACAAAGATGGTTGTCCTTCATTTTGAGGCATGAGGTGCATTATCTTCAAACACTCTTGTATCTTCAGTCAAACGTTTGTTCTTTGGGTAAAGTATGGAACAGTTAGAATTCTTTCAAATTTTTATTGTTGTCTGTGTCCCACTAAGGAAAATCTCTTTCTATATTCTTCATAGTTTCTGTTGTTATTGGGAAATATACTGATAAGAAATCCAAAACTGTAAAGCTGTCACCACTGTCACCAGAAGAGGAGGTGAAGGGAAATCATCCAATTGGGCACCTATTCCAGTGACAATTGTTTAAGAAGTGTTTCCCCTTTTCTTTACAGAGGTTTCCTTATTTCCTATATCCTATTGTGTCTCCAAGACAGAAATTGAGCTGAGACCTCTCCAGTTGTACAAAAACAGAAAAAAAAATAGGGATGAGTTTGGGTTCAGTCCAAACCCACGTTCAGCCGAACTTAAAAGGAAGCTGTCATTGCCTGCCCAATAGGCTATGGCTGGGGCATTCCTTGCTCCACATTTGCACATGCACAGAGGGGTAAGGCTGTTTTCTGACATGTATCAACCTTTTATGCCCACATTGGCTAGCTCTGACAGGTTCCTTCTGAGTTTGGCTGAACATGGGCTTGGACTGAAACCAAGCTCAACCCTTGTTTTAACCTTTCCTTACTCTATCCATATCTATTAAAAACTTTGCTAAAGATATACTTTAATCCTCAAACTGGCAAAATCCAACATAGTTACATGTGACCTGTTATATTGCATTTGGCGCAACTAAAAATAGAGTTAAAAGCAATTCCCTGTATGCCAGAACATGGGATGCAGGCTTATCCTGATACCAATCCAGAGTGCTAGTAAGCGTAAAGAGGAAAGGATTGGCGCTACTCCCGACCAGCCCTCATAAGAAGTGGCCTCAGCCTACATGTTTCCACCACAACACTGTTCTGTAAAATTTATACATAGGCACCTCCTACCCTCAACCTTATATGCCCACATTGGCTAGCATTGACAAGTTCCTTCTGAGTTTGGCTGAACATGGGCTTGGACTGAAACCAAGCTCAACCCTCGTTTTAACCTTTCCTTACTCTATCCATATCTATTAAAAACTTTGCTAAAGATATACTTTAATCCTCAAACTGGCAATAGCCAACATAGTAACATGTGACCTGTTATATTGCGTTTGATGCCACTAAAAATAGAGTTAAAAGCAATTCCCTGTATCCCAGAACACGGGGTAGAGGCTTATCCTGATACCAATCCAGAGGGCTAGTAAGTGTAAAGAGGAAAGGATCGCCACTACTCCCAACCAGCCCTCATAAGAAGTGGCCTCAGCCTACATGTCTCCACCACATCACTGTTCTGGAAATGTTATAGATAGGCCCCTCCTATCCTCATATTTAATAGTGGTTCCAAATTAATAATAACTACTTCAGTAGGGAACAGACACAAAAGATACATTCCACATCTTCTACAATAACTGTTCTGTTTTATTTGACGCAATTGAAGGTTTTTATACACATGATTATGTGGATATCACAATAATATTACAATTTTACTTTTATGGTAACAAGGGGTGTAACATGGGCAGGCTAATTTTAATCAGGACTCGAAAGATTGCATACTGTACATGTAGTGAAAACATTATTAGTGCCGTGTACACATTGAGTGCAGTGTTCAATACATACAAAATAGAATACAAAAATATACAGAATTTACAAATTTCCTTTACACCACACACCCTGATGCATTCTTCCCCGCCCATCAGGACTTAGTTATAGGACCATCCTAGTAATATGTTAGTTTTCTACTGAAATTTTTTTGTATTGTTACTCATAATACATTATGTCACCCAAAACATGTTTAACTGACATATAATATGAAAATAAATTGATACCAAAAACATTTCACCAAAACATTGGTCCAAAATGCACCTGAGTTTAAAGGCGAAATTAATAAACAATTGATCGTTATTTTTTCATACCCACCACGGCTATGGGTACTGTAATTATTAGGCCAGAATATGCAGAGTAGCCTTTCAGAAAAGAAAAACCTCACGGCTGATAATAACTATAATTACACTCAACTCCAGGCACTTTTATTTGCACTTAGGTGATTTATCCTGTAATAAGGTATCTGGTGTATTTTAAGCCTTTTGGCAATAAAGATGTTGGAAAGTAGTTCACAGGACAGCAGGGTATCTGAAATGAGAGCAGGGGGCTGCGGCTCTACATACAGCCTCCTAAAGCCGCATTCACTAACTTTCCAGAGGCATCCTGTAAAAAGGAGATAAGAATTCCACTCTTCTGGGCCATGTGTCATAAGCAAGAAAAAAAATCCCATTCTAATCTCCTAAGGAAAGTATCATTCAATTATACAGATGTTCTTAAAAATGTCTGTCCTTAAACTCTGAAAACGTGCACCCAAGAGTTATAGGCTCTGCCAGAACAAAAAGATGCTTTTTATAACTTATTATTACAAAGTAATTTCCTGTCTCCTTAATCTCCATAAACCTGTATTAATTACAATTTTCTCTACGAGATTATAAAATATTAAGTATTTAAAGCAGAGCCCTGTTTTCTTTTAAAGGAAAATTCTACTTTTTAGCATAACCTTGGTCTACTACTTTCCTGAGATTGTTGTAAGCTGCACTGGGTATGCCCAGAAGTTATAAATAGGTTAGGGGTGATCTCTGAGCTCAGTCTTTAGTTATTACAAACTACCAATGGAAATTTTTATTTTAAAAATATCCTGAAACCAAAACTTTGGGTTTTAGATTTCATTGTGGGGTTTGTATACTTACCTTACTTGCTAGCTGCCTAAGTATTTCAGATATCTCCGACTTTGGAAGCTAAGCAGGGTTGGGCCTGATGAGTATTTGCATAGGAGACCACCTTACCTTGCTTGCTGCTGCATAACTATTCTTTTTTTCCCTAGCACTGACTATCCTCCTGAGTTTACCTATTTTAAAAATATTGTAGGGGCAAGAAGATCACTGCAATGAGAACAATCATGAGCAGACCTTGACATTTTGGGTGGCTGCCTAGGCCTCCATGTCAACCTAGTACACACATTACTGGTCTGTTGGTTAAAGTCCTACTATCACCATATAGTTACATAATTTAGTGAAAGGGGCATGAGGCCAGTAGGTCTCCCCACCCACCCATGCTTATAGTTCTTCTTCTCTGTGTAAGCATACAGTAGGTATGGCAAGGCCAGGTTTTATTCTGACATACTTTGGAGGGAAGAGAGAGAAATCTGCTGACTACATTGCTTCATTTTCTTATGTAGTGGAACTAGAGCATTAAAAACATATAAAAACAGACTGGAGGAGCTGAAGGGGAATGGCTCCATAGAGAACTTGAGCGTAGTCCAAGGATGTAGAGAGTAGAAGAAGGGAGCACGAAGAGATAATTTAATATTGAGTTGGGGTGCAGATGGTTGCACTGGGATGCACTAAGAGGTGAGGTTAGTTGGTTTGGGGTGCAGGGAAAGGGCCCCAAGATGTTGTAAAGGAGTGCCCCAGGGTGACAAAGACAGTTGAAACAAAGTTCAGTGGGGGGGGGGCTTTTTGGTGGCCATGTGGGTACTAGGCAAACTGATGATGACAGAAAAGAGAGGGACATATAGGTAAAGACTGATGTAGGGAAGTGGCAGAGAGAGTTAGAGAGGTTTAAAAGGACAGAGGTTCAGTAAAGTAGAAGTGGTTTCAGAGGGGGCATAGAAAACTGAATTTGGGTGGCGAAAGAAGAAAGTGTACATGGGTGAAGAGTGAGGTCCCCTAGGACTATGCAGTTAAGGAGCCTATAGAAATTAGGTGTAAGTAAGAGAATCTTACTGCTAAACAATAATTCTGCCTAACTTGCAAAATTATATTTTTGCATTCTGAAGACATTGCTGATGCTGGGTTTTTCTCCAGGTAACAGCAGTAACCTCTGAAAAATGTGTCCCAAGTGATTGATGTTATCCCAGAGCTTGGTCACTTCAGAGGGGTTACTGAGGTCAGGATGTGCTTATAGATAATATAATTTCCCAATCCAGCCCAAACTATCCAGGTCAGTGATAATTGTTTTCTTTCTTTGGGTACCTTAAAGAGTAAATGTTTATTTAAGTCATTCTCAACCAGGGTTCCTGCAGGGGTTGCTAGGAATTCCTTGAGTTGTTGCTGATTGACCCATCTGATGGTGGCTTTAGAGTTCTGGTCTAATGCTACTCAGCAGAGTTATCAACATGAGACCAAGGATCTTTTTAGCTGTAAGTGTGACCTTCTGACCACCACTGTAATGAGGGCATTCTACCCATAGGCCCCGAAAGAAATAATTTCAGCAAGGGTTTCCTGAGATGTGAAAATTATTTCAAGGGTTCCTTTGGGGTAAAAAGGTTGAAAAAGACTGGTCTAGTTAGTAGATGGTCTGAATTTAGGCTTTACTGGTCAGGTTGAGGCTTAGCACATGGCAGCAAGGTATCATTGGCATCCTGCAGTCTCTACAACAGAAAGATTATGACAATGGCATCTTGGCTAACATGGCACAATTATAAATGAGACTTGGGTAGTGTTACAGTGAGTATGTCTCTTGTAACATAACTGTGACAGGAGGTTTTGATAGTATAACATTTTTAATACAGAGACAAATGCAGTGTATACAATGTTCGACACCTTGTTTGCTAACATTGGAGCTATTGTCACTAAGTGCCAGTCTTCATTAGAGACCCACCGCAATGATGTTTGGATTTTTCTGTGTAACACAACCACATTGGGTTCCTCGGGTTTCCCCACAGGCAACAATTGAGGAGCTGGTAATCAATTAAAGTGGAGAACCAAACTGTCAAGTTAGAATGGAGTCCATTACTAGACAAACATGCTTTAGGGTAGACATGGATCAATTAGAATCAGAAGTGAGTAGGGGGAGAGGGTGTTCAGGCAGAACCAAATAAAAGAATGCAGTCAAACAAATGAAATAATAGACGGGGGGGGGCCTAAAGAAAATTGACAATAACAAATCACCCAACAAATACTGAACAGGATGAACAGGAACCTTTTGCCAGTGACAGTCTGCACACTGGTCATATCGGCATTACCACGTGGGTACCCAGATAGTTGGGACCCAGTGACAACACTGGCCGGACCACAAGCAGCATGAGAGACATTCTCTGTTATTATTTATTGGCTCACATATATCCTGTCAGTCCGTCTTCACCTCATTTTTGCTGTACATTTGGGATCACATCTAGGTGTGGAGTGTTCAGCAGTATACACAGCCAATGGTGCAGTTTACCTACTTTTACCTAGCAGTGGAACAGCAGCTTCACAAGTTCCCCCCACTGTTCCTGCTTTTGCAGAGAGCCTTATCTGGCATCCATTCTTATCTGTGGTACACTGACTGTTAAATGTTCATAGTCAGCTTGTCTATACTGACTCAGCTTTTTAGCATTGTCCAGGCGTACTGGCCCTCAGGAATTCCTGTATTTTGGTTCTACTGCATTTGCCCACTGTGGCTATACCTAAAAGGTGCAGTATCCCCTCATTCAGGACCCTGGGTTGTCAGTATGTATTTGACATGGACTGTGGTCAATACAGCATGCAGGTGCCATATATATATATATATATATATATATATATATATATATATATATATATATATATGGGATCCATCTTGCAGGGAGGTTTGGTCACATTGTCCTAGCTCTTCAGGAGGGCTGCTTTGAGCTCTTTTACCGAGGGTGATTTAGTTTTGTGGATGAACTACCTTTAGGGGGAGAATGTAGGAATGAGAGTGAGGAATGTGTGGGGTGGGGGGGCATTTTTGTAGGGAGTAGCATACTTTTTTGATGCTGTGATGGTTTCTTTTTATAAAAAATCAATCTTTTGAGGAGATTTTGGGTGTTTACATAATTTTTTTTATTTTTTGCATTTTTTTTATATCATGTGATGTTGAGCCTTCATGACCGAAAGAACTGAACGATAATGAATAAAAGTCACAGACCACCAACAGGCTTGGAAGAAAAGAGCAAAATTATTCTAGACCTGGAAATGAGGTGGGCTCTATCTGACTCATTGCAGCTTCTAATGCACACTGTGCACACAGCAAAATTAGAGTAAGCAATTTCAGTGCAGGGCCTGTACGCCTGTGCAAAACTGAAAGTAAAGTTGGAGTTCAGCTTTAATGTGCAAGTCCTGGCTTGTCCCTTTGATTTTTCTCTTCGAAGATTCTTCTGCTTTGAGAAATATTTTGCCATTAAATTCCTAGAGTGTCATCATGAATAAGCCAATATCAGTAACAACTTTTGTCAGCTGTTTCCGTTTCCATATTTGCATTTTGCTCTGTAGGACACATCTGTTTGTATTCAGATTTTATATCTAAGTTCTGCTTTCCTCCATTCATAAATAATTGAGTCACCAGCTATTAGGTTTTATGTGACAATTGCCATAGAACTCGCAATGGCAGGATGTAGAGCTGATTCAGCGGACGTCGTGAGTCGACTTTCCTTCAGACGGGAAGAGTTTTTTAAATTCTTTTTCTTTTTTTTTGAGACTATAGAGAGCTGTTATATCTTTCCTCTGTTGCTACTTTGGCTGCGTTATTTTTCTTTCGAGCTTGCTTTTTCTTGGTGCCTGATTTATGACTGATAAATGTCCCAAAGAAAGAGACCTTCACGCACCAGTTTTTCACGTATAATTGGATCTGTCCCGGCTTGTTTTCAGTTGCCGACATAGATAAATCCCACAGGATCTTTAAATGCACTAAAAATTCAGATGTTGATAAAGTTGGCTAAATTACAGACTCATTTTTTAATTGTGTATTCGAGAGGAAAATCTTCATGGGAAATTAAAGAACAAAACAAATAATTGATTTGGAAAAAGAAGACGAAAGAGCAAGAGAAAAAGACATGGATTATGTAAAGTTCATTTGAATTTGGGACTCTTAAAGGAGATATTTGAGCACAAAGTGTTTTGGGAACAATGAAAAGAAACTTTGTAAGACTTTAGCAGCATGTGTGTTGTCTCATTCAGAAGCCCAGTGGTTTTGATTTACTAAAGGAATGAAGGGAATGCTCTTTTCAAAGTGTCTAGTATTAGTAAATAAGAGCAACCTGTTTCCACTATGAATACCCAATTGTCAGAGAGAATAAAATAAAAAAGGACTTTTGTTAGGTAGGATATAATTGATGGATTGACATGAACACAGCTTCACCATGCTTATTAAAATGGACCTTCAGTCAAGAAAAAAATATGTTCCCCTTTGTATTCCTTCCCCCTCCACATGGTAAAATAGCCTGCCCATTTCCCTCCATTTTCGTTTTTGGCACCTAAAGCCTTTAGAGATATGATGGGATATACCTCAGAAGGAATTGGTTTCCATTCACTGGGGCTGGAAAAGGACAGATTTGGTGTACATTGTGATGGACCGCTTGGCATGCCTCTTGGGTGCTTCCGTCAGTATTCAGCTTCCTCCAGTCTGGAGCCAGGAACCAGGTATTATTTGCTGAATATTGCACCCAAGATCTAGAAGACACTAGCTTAAGTGCAAAGTGTAACTCACTTTATTTCAAACTCACACAGAATAGATATACCACGGAAAATCAGAATCAGATAAGAGCTTGATCAAGTTATGCAAACAGTAAGATAATTAACATAGCTAAGGAACAACCAACATAAACAGTAATCTAATTAAACACTAAGCTAAATAGTCACCTAGACAAGCCTAGGTGACTCAGTGCCCACCCAGACCATTCTGCATCAGTTCCCCAGGAGGAAGAGCTAGGGCTGTCCAAATCTGTAAAGGATTAGCAGACAGACAGAAACAATAGCTCGCTCAATTAACAATAGGAGTTAACACCTAGGAGTCACACAATGGGGAAATGATATCATGGGAGAAAGACACCTTAGTCAATAGATTATACCACCATCAGGTTGTTTTGAGCTGATTATATTAACATATGCCCTTAGTCTCACAGTCTAAAGCAGTCATTGCTGGTTTGGGCACAAAGGCCCCAAATCTATATCCAGGTCCTAGGTTCCAAGAGTCTGTGTGTTCTGGGAGACGTAGAGACCACTCCAAAAGTCCCCCAGGCACACACCTCCAAAGACTAGAGCACCCTTAAAAGCCAGGCCCCAGAGTCAGTAGGCAAGAGGCTACCCTGCAGCCCCCTCCAAAAGCCCCTGTCCTGGTTGTGTCTGTCACACACATCATCAGGGAGCCTGAGCCAGAAAGAGACAGCTGGCTTCCTGTCCCCTAGTGTTGATGGTCAGGCACAATAGCTGGCTCTGTGTTCCTCTCCTATAGCAATCCTCTTTCCCAAAAGGCAAGCGGGTCTATGGTACTCTGTTGCCCCCGGGTCTTATACACAATGCTATAGTGCCTGGCTACCATTCCGGGGCAGGTGCGATCTAAGCACAGCAAACAAGTACTTGCAGTTGGCAAACAGGCAGAGTGGTCCAATGGCAGTCCAGGTTCAGGGCAGTTAATGCTCAGAGAGTAGTCAAGATCAGATCAGTGGTCGACAGGCTGAGTTCAGAGAGTAGTCCAAGGTACAATCTGAGGTTGATAACAAGGGGATCCATACTAGCTGGCAGGGCAGGGATCAGGTGAAGGTAAAGGTCAAAGCACAGGAACAAGGTAGACCAACAGGGAGCTTGAAGCACGTGTTGAAAACACTGGGGTTGATTTACTAATACTGGAGAGTGCAAAATCTGGTGCAGCTGTGCATAGTAGTCAATCAACTTATAACTTCAGCATATTCAATTAAGCTTTGCCAAAAAAAATGGAAACTGGTTTCTGTGCAGAGCTGCACCAGATTTTGCACTCTCCAGTTTTAGTAAATCAACCCCACTATGACGACAAGCATTACACTAAAGACTTGGCAGAAATAAAAAAGGTTTGGTTTCCACCCAGAGGCTGTGTCTACATCAATCACCCTGCAGGTGGACAGTCAAACAGGGAGAGTGCAGCTTAGCCAAAACCAGGATACTGGAGTGAGACCAGCAGCTGCCAAGGAACTGGAGAGTTATACGCTCCTGTCACTCCCAATGACATCAGAGAAGAAGATGACAGTAGGACCTGTTGTGTGACAGTCAAGAGGTGGATCAGTGCTGGATCTGCTGGGCAGGTGAGTACAGTGATACCTCGGTTCACGAAAAAAGAGTTCACAAAAATTTGCTTTGATACTCAGTCTGCTTCGGTTCACGAACACGAGCCGCGGCGATCTTCCCTGCTCTGACAGGTGGTCACGACTTCCTGTAGGTGAGATCGTGGTCACAGAGAGACACTTGCACTATTGAGAAGCTTTTTGGTGTGCTTTTGTACTGTACATCCCTGTGCACACTTGCTGTAAAGCTTTTTTGTGTGCTTTTTATCACATACTGTACTGTACCAGACATCCAGTATGGCTCCAAATAAAATTCAGAGCAAGCATGTTGTTGAAAAGAAAGTGCAGAGCGGTAATGAAGGTGACAAGAATGTGTTAGTGTTCTCTCGCTTCATACTGTACTGTACTGTACTTTGTTTCATATTTTTGTGGTTCAAAAACAAAAAAAAAGTTCAGAATGGATTAACCTGATTTACATTGAACCCTATGGAAAAATTTGCCTTGGTCCGCGACCAGAGACATGGAATGAACCGAGGGATCACTGTATGTGATTTCAGGATAAAGAGTACTATTGAACTTAAAACAATGTAACACAGTGGGCACAGGGGAGGGTGAAGTTCCTGTTTAAGCACAGTGAACATTAACTGCCTCAACTCGTTTAGTCATTGACTCTTGATTTACTAAAAAAGTTGAAAATTCTCACTCCAGAAATTTTGTGACTATTCCCTTCAATTATGCAATCATGTTAAAAGCGTCTGCTCATGATTGGGTAATGAAGGTGAACAAGAATTTGCTTTTCATATGATTGGATAATTGAAGTAAATATTCATACATTTTTTTGATTTTAGATAATTAATTCCTGTAGTGAATCAGCCTCAATGACTTTGAAGTTATGGCCGGGTTTCCTTTTCATTAGCGAACAGAGCTCAGAGCATTTCTCGGTTACTTCTAATTTGGCTTTTTTTTATGTCAGTTTCTTTTTGCCATCTGTGGCTCATTAAATAGATTTCCATTCACTTCCTGCCCTGCAAACTCAAAAGGAAGTGAGAGGATATCTTTCCAACACAAGGGAAATCCCTCTTAGGAATTGTTTACAATAACTGTTGAGGGGTGGTAAAGCCACATTTTTACTGCACCTAAACTGCTCCCCATATAGCTGCAAATGCAGTGGATTTGGGTGAAAACATACAGTGGTGTTGTATTGTGTTGTCAGCCACAGCAGGAACTATACCATCTGTCACATTCGTAGGGCATTGCCACCCACCAAATGTGACCCATTCAAAAAAATGGGGCCAGGCTGCAACTGCCCTTTAGGGGGTTAATGCAGGCGATAAGGAGGCAATACAACACCATCTCACTGCCTGTTAAATGCTCTCTGAAGAACAATCTGAACATGAATCACTCTTCAGAGAGCAACTGGTCCTTAGCCAGTTGTCACCAGAACAGGTATAGGAAGATTTCCCCTCTATTCCTATTCTGGTGGCAACTCAAAAATTTGGACTTACTCTCATTTTTATTCCCGGTAATCTGGATAATCAGAGATTGCAAACCACCCTGCAACGGGGACGCAGACAGCAATTAAAACATGAAAGTAGTTCTAGCCCCCACTACTTTTTCCAAATGTAAAAAAAAAAGTTTTGACTTTTCTTGTATTTGTAATTTTTTCTTCCACTGGCGGGTGCTTAGCTTGTACTGACACATCACAGGATATAGCTGTCCAGAGACTAGCCTCCCCTTAACTGCAGAGGATTAATCTTCTAATAATACAAAAAAAAAAAAAATGAAAACTTTACTACAAGCGATATGTGACACTCACAGACCAGCGATTTCTCATTGCCGGTGACTTTTAAGGTTCATGTACATGGCCGATTAGAGGCACACCCTGCCCGGATCAGCATCTTTCTATGATGGATATGGCCAGGTATATGTAATCAGTTGTGAACAAAAAGCCTGTACAAATCAATGACAGGATGTCCTTGGCTATGACAGCTGTTCACAAGTACGGTAAATATGGAGCAATAATCTACAGCTAGGGGTGAATCTGTGCCCAGGGGGCTCATTCTCAGCTTTGTCATTGATTAGTACAGGAATACTGTCCATGGCTGGAAACACCAGTCCATACCTGCCACCAATCTGGGCAGTGTTTGGCCCCAGAGTCCCTTGAGCAGCCTGTCTCAATCTTTTTTTTTAACATTGAAGAACCCTTGAAATAGTTTTTGGGCTTCAGGGAACCCCTGTTAATAACTACTCTATATTATAGCTTACAGTATATTAGTGTTACGATCAATGTGAATAATGCTCCTTACATTTGTGGTCATTGGGAAGAATTCCTCCTTATTGATAGCTAAAAGATAATTGGTGTCAATGGTTACTCATATAAGAGGCAGATATTGCTTATTACCCGAGAAACCCCTAGCAACCCTATGGAGGAACTCTAGGGTTCCCACGGAAACCTGGTTGAGAAACCCTGCACTAGAGCCTTAGAAGCTCTCATAGTGCTAATATTAAAGTTGAAGTAAACCCTCTCATATACCCAGTGAAGTGAATAGCCTCAGAGATTAAACAAATCTTCCTACATACGTTTTAATTGCTTATCTGCAGCCATCTCTTCTGTACACCCCTTCAAAAGTACACAATTGAGATAAAATCCTTCTTCATATTTGAGGTGCAGAGAGGAGGGGGAGGAGATCTGCAGTTACACCTCTGAGATACTGTGTGAGAGCTGATTGGAGGAAAGGGACACACCCCCACAGGAATTAAGGAACTTGCAGAGCTGTGTTCTGATTAGATAAGCTGTCTGCTGAGCTCTCCTCCCCCTCCCTCCCATCACCAATTTTTCTCATGTCTCAGGAAAAGTGACTCATGCTGATAACAGAGGAATGAACCACCAGAAAGAACACTTATGCAGCGCACACACGAGCGGACTTTTCGACTGGACTGGTCCAGCGGACAATCCGATCATGTGTGGACTTCATCGGACCTTCATCGGACTTTTCCAGTCGAAAATCTGACGTACTTTAGATTTGGAACATGCTTCAAATCTTTACGTCGTAACTCCGCCGGACCCAGAAATCCGCTCGTCTGTATGCTAGTCCGATGTACAAATGCCAACACTAGGGCAGCTATTGGCTACTGGCTATCAACTTCCTTATTTTAGTCTGGTGTACGTCATCACGTATGAATCCATCGGACTTTGGTGTGATCGTGTGTAGGCAAGTCCGTTCATTAAAAAGTCCATCGGAAGTCCGTCAAAAGTCCGTTAAAAGTCAGCTGGAAAGTCCGTCGGACCAGTCCGGTCAAAAAGTCCGCCCGTGTGTACGCGGCCTTAGAACTTTGGAGATAGACGAGTAAACACTGCAAATATATATGTTTTTTTCAGATTTCATAATTGGGGTTTACAACCACTTTAAAGGGACATTGTATACAATAGGTAAGGGAATATTAGATGTATGTATGTATGGAATGTAGATATAGCAGTTGAAGAAGAATTGAAGAACAATATATGCAAATACTGGAAAGCCTTAGGCCAGCCGTAGACTGTTCGAATCTCAGCCGGTTCAGCAGGAACCGGCCAAGATTTGAACCGCTTATGGGCAGACTGAATGTACCAAGTTGATCAATCAATCAGCTTGAGTATGACCAGCCTGACGGATTTGCCTGCAAATATCACTAGCGGCTACTATAGCCTCTAGCAATAATCAATGTCTTTTGCCAACAGGCATGGCTTCCCCTACCCACTGGAAGAATACAATGTCTCGGCCGGAGGGATTCCTCTATGAGCATGGGGGAACTGCACAGATTTATTTCCTGCAACCTATGGTTGCAGGAAAGAAATGCACACTGTCTATGGCCTGCCTTAAAAAACAAAAGGCAAGAAGCATTAAATAAACTAGATAAGGGACGTTAGCAACAATAGGCAAGGACCTTTAGATATAGCAGGTAAGGGGATATTAGATTCAAGTGATAAGGAAATATAGAATGCAACAGAAAAGGGACAATATCTATAAAAGGAAGGACACATCAGATAAAGCTAAAGGATATTTGGAAGCAAAGGAAACATTAGCTGTAATAGGTAAGAAAGATTACTGTATATATAACACATAAGGTACATTATATACAATAGTTAGGGGCATTAGATGTCATAGGTAAGAGAGATAGGATGCAAAATGTAAGGGAGATCAGATACAACAAGTAAGGGATATCAGATACAACAGTAAGGAAGATCACATAAAACAAGTAAGGAACGATAGAGTCAATAGTTAGGGACATTAAATGTCATAGGTAAGGGAGATCAGATACAACAGGTAAGGGACATCAGTTAAAATGGTTAGAAACATTAGATGCCATAGGTAAGGGAGATCAAATACAATAAGAAAGAGACCTGAACAAGCAGATATACACTAAAGAAAACAGCAGCTCTATATTCATTATTCAGCTTGATATAAATTAATTTATTATTATTATTATTATTTTTATATGCAAGCAGCTTAGGTACCTGAATTTGACCTGGCATCAGCCTCTTGCAATCCCCACAAGTAAACAGCACAAGGAGCCAATCAGCTGCCCCTTCCATGCACATGTATTATCAAGGAATATGCTAATAGTAGGAAAAGCAGAGAGATGAGCTCATCTGTCTGCTGCTTCTCCTTTCACTTACACTTACCAGCTGGGAAAGAGATTAAGCATGTAGTGATTCTTAACTGCAGCAGAGAAAAATGATGTCTCGTGGGGCAAGCAGGGCTCTTCTGCGTGGCAGAGCTGTTGAGATCTCAGGACTGACTGGACAAAAATACAGATCCCTTAGCAGATATAATAGCTCCTTTAGATGTATTTCATCTCTGTATTTGGTTGTTTGCTTGGAGGTTTAACAAACAAAAGATATAATAGGGGAGATTAGACAAAATAGGTACAGGACATTATATTCAACCATAAATGCTGGTTTTTGTAACCTTTTTAATGCTTATAAAGTGGCTAATGGTACATTCATTGTAAAAAAAAAAATCACCTCTTATTGTTCACTATTTTCAACTGGCAAATCTAGAAATATGTGCATTAGCTGCTGTATTTCATGCAATACCTTGCTTCGCATTTCTCGTTGTTCACCTTAATGACATTTACAAGTGACTCCTCCAGGCAGGCAGGCAGAGGAGCCTGAATTCACATAATCTTTAAAAATAGATCTCTAAGTAAATAACATCCAGTATTTATAACAACATTTTAGCACTGAGGTAGTTCAGAACCCTTGTGTTATTTGAGAACAGTATGGTGCACCTTGCATTGCACATTCATAGGAAATTACTTTGCAGACAACGGTAAAACCATCTTTCTTTCTTCCTGACAATTTTCCTTCTTTTTTTAATCTTTCTATTCTTCTGTCTGCTCTTTTCTTGTGCAAAAAAAATCCCCAAAAACCTTTTTGTTTAATTATAAAGATGCAGAATTCATATTAAATCTGAATTAGATGAGAAAGCTAAGTAAACAAAGGCTTTTTAATTGTCAGTTGTCTTCAAACAATTCAGCTTCCCATCAATAAATCATTACATGCACGTTAACTGAGGTGATAATTGAAAATGCTCCAAAAACCTCTGATTAGGGTTTTTTTTTCAAGAGCATTTACAGCAGTACAATTCAATGTAGTGCATAATTATAATGGAAAAGCAATGGTGACTGATGGGTTGTAGTTTTTGGGACCATTAAATAATACTGTCAGCATTTTCCAACATCTGCTAGCTGTTTTTTTGTAGACTTGATTGAACGCAAAATGCAATGATCTGAATAGTAGTTGGGGAAAATTAAAAGTAATCTAGTTTGCAATCCGTGCCTCCAATCTGTTGAATTGCATGAGCCCACCTGTGCCTGTGTGTGTGGTTTTTTACATCATCAAGAAGCCATATTGATATTGATAGCTCTCAAACAAGGCTATATCTCTGTCACATAGGACAATCTTCCTGTTTTATCTTGTGCAAAATTAGTGCAATCTTCATACAATAAAATTCTACTTAAATTTGGTCTAATTCCTCCTAAATCAGCAGAAATTTAAACCCCATCAGCACCACCCAACTCAAGAAGTCTTTGGAAAACAGTAACTGCATGCTATGATGCAACCACTGTTTGGGAATTAAGGTCTCAAATTCCACCATCAATGCTGTTTATGAAAATAACTTTTGTATGAAAGGTGTTTAGAGCTTGGATCTTCTGATCCTCATCTAATATCTTTAGCTGGCTTTACATCATAGATGAAAGTAATAAGAAAATCCCTGGGAAATCCTTGTTCCTCTAAAGCTGGCTTTATACTGTAAATGGCAACTTGATAGAGCGGTCAAACTTTCTGTCTGTTTTTTTGGTTGAAATTGCAAAGCAATTGAAGACATAAATGTGGTTTCATCATTTCAATTAAATTGGTTAACAAACTTTATTGAAGTGCTCTGTTTTTTTTTTCAGGTTTCATCTTCACAACTGACTATATTCTGATAGTTGATCAAACTTGTGGGTAGCAAATTTCTTAGGTTCTGGTAACTTGCGTTCATATATGAGAGACAGATTGATATTGACTTAAAAAAATGCCACATGTATGGCTTGCTTAAGTATTTTTTTTCCCATGCAGTGGGGCTGTGCCCGCACTGCATGGGTTAACTGCTAGTTTTGTCTAGGGATGAACATAGAGCCTATACTTACCCGATCATTCAATCTTCCAAAATATGGTGCTCCCCCAAGTCAAGTGATGGACTGTTCCTGACATCTTCACATCCAGAGCTGGTCTATGGGCGTGATGACATCAAGATGACATCAAGACTGCTGGACCGCGTCAGGGGGCAGGAGCCGAAGGGACCGGTTTTGTGCTAGGAACATCGGAGGATTAGATGAGTATATCTCGGCTCTTTGAACCCCTAGACAAAAATGAGCAGTTAACCCATAAGAAAAAAAAAAAAAAACTTGCCTAAAGTTCAGCTTCAAGGATGCCCATAGAAAGTAAACCCAATGTGTTCCAGTTGGGTTGATTTACGATTTACCATTGCTTTCTATCTTGGTGACACATAAGGTATCACTGTGAGCTGATCTTCCTATATGTCTTCTCTGGAATGCAGTCTCCATATATTCCCATATAGAATCCACTCTAGGATGGGGATAGTGTGACTGGCTCTCTAGTAGCTACTTCAAATGAAAAAATATTTTGGTGCAGCTCCTCTTCAATTGCCTTAACTAAGTTATTACATAGTAACCGTGTAGACATCATAGATCAAAGCCCATACTTGCCCATGTTGCTCATATGTTAGCTTATGTGTCAGATAAGGGTACTCACCGAGGCCGAGATGCTGAGAGCGGTAACCTCTTGTAACTAAGCGTACTCCACTCCTGGAGATGGTACAGGGGGTAAAGGGCACAAAGAGGCACCAGCAGGCTGGGCAGGTCTTGCGTGAAGGTCACCGGCAGGGAGACAGCTATGCAGGACTGGAAGATGCTGAATCTCAAGAAGAAGGATGAACAGCTGATCCAACAACAGGCTGGGGGTCAAACACCATTGACTAGTAAGAGTCTCTAGATAGGCAAAAACAGTCTAGTGCAAAGGACTGTTAGCAGGTCTGTCAGCAGGCTGATGACTTAGTACTGAAGATTGATAGCAAAGTCCGTAAACAGGCCGAGGGTCAAACACAGGTAACTGGAAGCAAAGTCTGTGAGCAAGCCAGGGGTCGAGCACTGAAGACAATAGCAAAGTCCAGGAGCAGGCTGAGGGTCAATCACTGGAGACAGGAAGCAATATCCGTAGACAGGCCGAGGGTCAAACACAGGAAGCAAGTGGAGAAATCCGAGAGGCAAGCCGAGGGTCAGATGCAGGAAGAGATCAGAGCAGGTCAGGGTCAATCAGGGTCACAACAGGTAATCAAGAATCAGGATACAAGCAGAAAACACACGGGGAGCTGAAAGACAAACCAGCAATCTGGTCATGGCACAGAGTGGCTTTTATGAGCCAGCGGGAAGCTCATGTTGTGCGCGCTATTGCGTACGTGCGTTCGCCGTTCCGCTGAATCGCGCACGCGTGTTAGCCGTTTCGCTGAATTGCACACAAACATTAGCCGTTTAGCCGAATTGCATACGCGCATTAGCTGTTTCGCTGTATTGTGCCCAGGGATGCCCCGGAGTGCCGCTCTACCACGCATGTGCGAAGGAAGGCAGCGATATTGGCGAGACTGGTACTTGCCTCTTTCCTGACATTATGGGCCAGATAAGGTTGGCTGTTGATTTTGATATCATGGGCCCTAATTATGCTATATTTGTTATGTCATCACATACTGTATGTAGCATAATGGCAGGCTAAACTCAAGTGTTCGCCTACATTGGAAACTTTATTAAAAGCATTAGTATCTGTTCAGTATATATTCAGACATGCTCATGGTTCTTAATAGTGGAGATAAGCTTTGCCTACGGTCATTACAATTAAATTAAACTTGCATTTTGTCTGCGTTGGGCAGGAATTAGATCAACTTGAATAGTGTGTCCCTACCAGCAGCTTATGCCTATCCTCCATTCTCTTCCTTGTTGCTCCATTCAGCTGTAGGAGTGAAGAGAGGTTTCTTTCACTCACCCCCATATGACAGTGCTCGGTGCCTGAGTGGCCAATCAACAAGCACCAGTGCTGTCATGTGGGAATAAGAGGAGTCATTCACTTGTTCCCTATACCCAAAAGTAGCTCTGTTGTGGTTGGCTGAATGGATCGGTAGGAGAGCAAGGGTGGGGTTAAGCTAAGTAACTGGTAGGGCTTCTGTTAAAGTAGACTTGGTTTATATGGTTCCAGGGATACAGAGGGAAATTAGATGCGCAGGTTTTTTAAAGCAAACATAGTTCTCATTGGAATCAAATGGGTAATGAGAATGATAGATGTACACAAGCAATGCCAAAAAGTAAAACCAGAAGATAAATGTAAGAATAAACATTGCTTCACGGCCAGTAAAATCCTACTTTAAGTCTCAATCAGCAAAGTAATTACATTTAACATATATTTTAAGTAAGGAAAACCATCTGGATTTTTTATAGTATAAGACCGAAGGACCAGACCTTATGGTATATTTATAAACTCACTAAAAGCACAGAGATTGCACAAGATTAACTAGAGTTGTCATAATTTCAGGCGTTCAGAAGTCGTGTTCATTAAAAGTCACATTCAGTAAAGCCAACGCCTTTTCAAAAGGTCCCTCATCATCAAGGTTTGGCATTGCTGCTTAAACTGGCTTCTGAAGCAGATCTTTGTTACTTTTATCACAGAAATAACTCTTCAGGACTACTTCATACTTGTCAGTTATGCTTTTTTTTTTTTTTTTCAAAATCTGACAAGCCCTGATATAGGGGGACCGCTTGAACACCTGAAATGCTTTGGCACCAACTGAATTTGATGTTTAATGCAACTTTTAGACATTACATGATGTAGCTGGTTCAATCCTCCTTGCAGACTAGCACTTAAAACTTGACAGGGGTTCCAACCTTTCCCCACTCGAACCAAAACAAAAAAAATATATATTTTTTAAAATTTTGTTTTAAATATACTTTAAAAATGACAAAAAACAACATCTCCATTCTCCATAAATAATCCATACACAACCCTACACAACCATACACAACCCTATAATCTCTTTTTCATTAAATAGTTGCCTCTGTTTCCTCTACCTCCTTATAACATTCTCTGTGAGCTTTCAAACCTCTTCACCCCCCTGCTTCCATTCTTTTTGGACTACTCAATACACAATGGGGGTTATTTACTGAAGGCAAATCCACTTTGCACTACAAGTGCACTTGGAAGTGCAGTCGCTGTAGATCCGAGGGGGACATGCAAGGAAAATAAAAAACAGCATTTTTGCTTGTACATGATTGAATGATAAAATCAGCAGAGCTTCCCCTCATTTCAGATCTACCCCTCAGATTTACATCAACTGCACTTCCAAGTGCACTTTCAGTGCACTTCCAAGTGCACTTGCAGTGCACTTGTAGTGCAACGTGGATTTGCTTTTCGTAAATAACCCCCATAGTCCATCTCAGAGTGAACAAATGAGGATGGCTCTTATATACAGTGGGAGCATGGAGAATTAACGTAGCCACCCTTTTACCAGAAAGTTGGATCACAGCAGCAAAAAAAAAGGGGATTTGGAAGAAGCTGAGAGTAATAGAAGAATACAAACTTGAATAGAATTTAAAGCCCAACCAAACTTTTCATTCCGTATAAATTTAGTATGCAGAAAAATGGTAAGTATTCAATGTCTTAGTAACACACCTCCAGTGGGAGTAGAAAATCCTTGGTATTGCACTTTCTTGTAGAGAAGGACCTTCTCTCTGTGAAAGCAGTGGTCTCTCAGCAGCGGTCTGACATGTCCCCTACTGAGTTAAACCTACAGCTCTGCAGTCAGCAGAAAGCATGAGTTTTGTTGATTGGAGAGCAATAGCTTGCTGCCCGCTGCTCTCATGCAGCCTACTGCAGGACAGAGGATTTTCTACTCTCATTGTGGGTGCTTTCAAAAGACAAATAATAGTAACACAACCTGCTTTCCTGCACACAGAGTTTATGTAGAACATTTCCCAAGAAAGCAATGTTAGGCGTAGTGAACATTAGTCCACAGTTAAAAAAAAAAAATCCAGAAATTGTGTAAACATTTATAGAGACATCAGCTACCCTTTTTTGTATCTAGCATTTTCCTGTCCCAATTAGAGCTTTATTTCCTGTTTCTTACTGTGATATTAAATTTTTGCTCTTTCCTCCTGTGCCATTAAAAAAAAGGAATTACTAACTCAGGCACTAACAAGGGTTGACAAGAAGTGGTGTTCTATTATGACTCTACTTTAAAATGAAAGTAAGCAGCTACAAATACGTGAGCTGCTGACTCCTAAAAAAAAACAGGGACTTATGGCCCGTACACACGATCCGAAAATCGGAGGACAGATCGTCCGACTTTTTTTGCTTAATAGTCGCAAGTAGAAATTGGATAGGTTACTAAAGTCACGAAAATTCTCGTACGACGTGATGTCATGTGTTGTAATGTATTTGTATTGTAATTTCGGACGACAACTGTACTGACTAAACGAAAATCGTACAATCTGGTATCGTACGAGGAAAATTTTTGTGCTTGTCCAATCGAATAATATTGGATGAATTGTCGTGATCGGCTCTCGAAAGCTGTGTACTAACGATCTGATTATCGTACGATCGCATCGAAAATTGTATTTTTCGTCCGATTTTCGCATCGTGTGTACGGGCCATTAGCAGTCAATAGATTCCAGAGACAAACAAACAAAGGGCGCAAAGGCCTAATGTATTATTGTTATAAATGATTCAACTTAAAAACAAGCAAGTGTACTGTATACTCACAGATGCCAATACAGAAAAGCCTGATACAAAGCAAGGAAACCTCAATGGTGATCCTGAAGAACTCGCATGACGTGGACCGACTACCGCTGATGTGTTTTGAGGGACATGCCCTCTATCACGTACTTGGTAACAGAGCCTGATATGATGAGGAAGGTCTCTCTTACACCTCTGACTCGGGGGTTTCAGATAGTGTAGGCAGGAGGTGCGGGAGTGCAGAGTGGCCCAAGTGCCTGTAAAGCCGTGTACACACGACCAGACTTTTCCACCAGAATGGTTCGACGGAACAAATCCGTCGGACAATCCGACCGCGTGTGGGCTTCATCGGACCTTCAGCTGACTTTTTCTGTCAAAAATCAGACGGACTTTAGATTTAGAACATGTTTCAAATCTTTCCGACGGACTCGAGTCCGGTCGAAAAATCCGTTTGTCTGTATGTTAGTCCGACGAACAAAAAAGGACACAAGGGCAGCTATTGGCCACTGGCTATGAACTTCCTTATTCTAGTCCCTTCGTATGTCATCACGTTCAAACCAACGGACTTTCGACTGGACTTTAGTCCGTTCATGTGTGTGCAATTCCGGTCGTTCAAAAGTCAGTCGTAACTGCGTCGCAACTCCGTCAAAGTCCTTCGGAAAGACCATCGGACCTTTGATGCTAAAAAGTCAGCTCGTGTGTACGCGGCATAAGTCTTGCTAGCAGTAGGGCAGTTGATCACACTGGGCACAAGTTGTCAGACCGCTCCAGTCAGCAGGCGCAGCTGGTACTGGTGACAGCAGGCAGAGTAGTAGAGTCAGGCAGGCCAGGTCATAGACACAGACAGGATGGATCGGGTATAGGGAACAGGCAGGTGCATGGTCAGATACAAGCCAGACCTGGAACCGATTAGTAAAACAGGAGCCAATAAAGCAGATAGAAGCAATGATCAGGGGGCAAGCCAAGATCGATGCAGGTGGCGTTCAGAGAATGGTCAAGACAAGCCGGGTCAGCAACTGGAAGCAGAATACAGATTCACAGGTTACACAGGAGGCTGTGGACAAAGCAGCACTGATCCTGAGCACTGGCTGAGTTTAAATAGGCTGTTTGGCGCCAGCATCTGTCACAGGTGCATGCAAGCACCAGCGCACACAAGAATGCGCAACAGCTCATGTTGCATTAGCACAGAAGGCCTTTCCCTACACCCTCGTCCTCAGAGCAAAGCTTTTGGTCCGAGGAAGAGGGTAGGTTTCTCGAAATGAGGTTTCCATGCTTTGTATCATGCTTTTCTGTATTGGCACTCGCTTGTTTTTAAGGTGAATAAGGTATAACGGTAATGCACTAGGCCTTTGCACCCTTTGTTTGTTTATGTGTTCAAGATTCCCTGATCTTAAAGAGGGCAGCAATGATGGAGCATTTCCATGTTCAACATCAGTTTGATGACCCCTAATTCTACCTTGTTGGCTTCTCAAGTGTTTCTGAGCGCTATGGTATGATTATGTTAGCTCTATAGATTCCAGCATTGTCTTCCTGCAGCTGATTCCTCTCACTTCTGTGGGTCAGATTGGATTTGAGGGCTGGCTGTGGCTTCCTGATGAATCACAGCCGGTACCCCACTGCGCATTCATGAGATCACGTGACACGGGGAGACTGGTCATGAAGTCTCCTGGGGTTTGTGCGATGTGTTCCAGGAGGCTGTAGGTAGGAAGAGGGGCAGGAAAAGCAATGCTATCCTCTCATAGGCAATGATTGTAGAAGTGGGAATAGGTATCAATAAAAAAATGTACCCCCCCCAAAAGAAAACCCTGCAACTCAGTTACAGGCTGGGGGAGGGAAAGAATAAGCGATACTTCACTTTTAGATTTTCGCTAAAAGTAGGGGCATTCAGTAGGGACTATCTGACAAATTACTAACAAGTTTTGCTTTGGCATTTCTAACTGAAAATAGATTCAGACAGAGGGGATCAAGGAGGCACTTGAGAAGCAAATGTATGTGAATTAAGGCCACCTTTATAATATATGATCATTAATGTTTAAAGACTGGAAGTTTAATTTTAGTAGTTAGGTTCAAATAAGGACCCAAACAAGAAATAAAAAAAAAATGCCTGTGTTTACTTTTATTTATTTTTTTTTGAGGGCCCAGGGATCCCACAAGGCCATAGAGTTTGTATATTATACAGTATATCCATGGTTCAGAGATTCTGTAATGCTCAAAAAAAGTGTTGATGGTTAATATACAGATTATATTCAGTACATCTAGGAATAATGCAGGTACAAAGGTGTGGGTGGGTGCAGCAGTAACTCACACACAATCAAGTTGCAAAAGGAAGAACTTGTAGTCAGAACATAACAATCCACAGCAAATACAATGGAAGACAGCCTGACTGGGAACACTCACAGGTGAACAGCAGATGTAGCAGAGCAGATCTCAGCTGAACTGACACCGTCTGTCTTGAGGGGTGGAATATGGCCTGGCCAGTCCAAGCCCAAGCCAGCAGGTTTTCAGGAAAAGTGTCAGATCCCTAGTCTTTCCCTACTCGTCTGGAAACTTTCCCTGCTGCTATTACTGTCCCTGGCAGACGGGTGACCTGTGACATGCTAAATGTGCACCAAACCTAGGAGCCAGGTTCTTAAATAGATTCTGCCTGACCTAAGATGGCCTGCCAGAGTCACATGGGTGACCAGCATCCAACAGAATCACTGCCCTCATGGCCAAGGAAATCATACAGGAACCTTGAGTTGAGCGCCATCTGCAGTGAGCGGTTGAGTGCCACCTGCAGTGGAGAAGAAATACTGCACATGCCTACAAAGAGATGGCCAGTGAAAGCTCTTAGCATATGGGTTAAAGCTAAATCGGGGCAGAATTTTTTTTGCAGGTCTATTATGGTGCTTTCTTACCTTTACCCAATAGGTTTTGCTCTCCAATCACAGGTATAGAAAACCATACTTCTTCTGCTAATTTGTAGGCTTCAGTCCTCCTCATGTCAGTTTTATAATACCGGTTTGCTGCTGTAGTCCTTTAACACATTTAGCCCCTCGAACTGTAGTGGGAGGACCTAGGAGTCTCAGAATCCCAGTCTGAACCACCTACTGTAACAACATTCTTTGAGACTCCTGATCTTTCACAGCCCTCTAAGCCTGTGATTGGCAGGCTATTCAAATTAACACCAACTCACTATAATTCCCATGGCATTGTGGGGGCTGCAGTTCCTTTTAGTGTCACTGGAAGAAGAATGGACATGGGGTTGATTTACTAAAGGCAAATCCACTTTGCACTGCAAGGGCACTTTCAAGTGCAGTCGCTGTAGATCTGAGGGGGACATGCAAGGAAAATAAAAAATAGCATTTTAGCTTGCACATTATTGGATGATAAAATCAGCAGAGCTTCCCCTCATTTCAGATCTTCCCCTCAGATCTACAGCAACTGCACTTCCAAGTGCACTTTCAGTGCAATTTCAAGTGCACTTGTAGTGCAAAGTGGATTTGCCTTTCGTAAATAAGCCCCATGACGTGTCGAACTCCATTATGGCTCTTCTGGGTACCCAGCCAAAGTGGCTTTTTATGAATTTCAGTGATAACATAACCAATTAAAATATTGGAATTAGCAGCTAATTGGTGATGTTAAATAAACCTCAATCCTTTCAATCCTAGTACAAGCCAGCCTGTATCCTCATTGATTCCTTACAATCAGACAGATTTCAAGGTCCTGGTGTCCTCTCTTGCTGCACAGTATTCCACCTTTAAAAAACGGTCTGCAGCTTGAATCAACTTCCGTCAAGGTTTATTGCAATGACAGCACATTAGTCACTTCCACCCAAAGTCATAGCCCCAACATGTTATATCCACAGCAGGACTTAATCATAGGGATTAAGCCCTACTGTGGGTGAAACATGCTGGGGGCATGGCTTTAGGTGGGAGCGAGTGGTGTGTTGTCATTGCAATAAACTTTTGCTGGAGTTGAAAGTCTTCAGTGTGCGGCTTGTTGTTCCGATGGTATTCAGTGAGGTTGTTTACCAATTAATCAGAGGCTATATAGCTGACACATTAGGAGGCAGTCTTCCAACAAAAGGACCAACAGAAATCTTTCTACTTACTAGGTTCAACTGTTAAAAAAAGGAAAAAAATTGTCTCCAATGGAAAGGCCACTTTTTGAGATCCTGCATTCTGAGTAAATGCAGATGGGTATGGACTAGATGTGACTAAGCAGATGCAGCCCATTGCATCCCACCTACAGGGTTATTAGATAAAACACACTGAGATGTTCAAAAAGCAGTCATTCTAAGCAATAAATTACAAATCATGTCTGATCTGGTGACAATTAACTAGACCTAATTGGTTACTTTGAATAACTGTATGCTTCATCATCATTCTTCGTACTAGCTTACAAGATAAACCTAACCGTGTTATCAAAGCAAATTAATGTATTTGCTTTATATTACACTGTTATTGGTATCTAAGAGAAATAATAAAAACATAAATATGCTCTTGGTGATTTCATGACCCCTGACCTCAGGCTCAAGTTCATGACCATTTTACTGGTTGAATTGTTAAATGCTCTTTCTTCCCTCGCCTGCAATTAATTGGACAGCGGGGGGTAATATAAAGTTGCATGTTCCCATTTTCTTGGCTTTTAACTTTACAAAACTGTTTATGCAGATGGTGAAATACATTAAGCACATTGAACCATTATTTCTGTAGGACTCGAGCTAGACAGGCAGCTATAAATGGCTCGCAGCTTCTTAATGAATTGCCTTGTACAAGGAGAGCAAGCGAGAGGAAGAGAGAGGAAAAAAGTTACGAAGGAAGTATTGCTCAAGATTATTTGTCAATTTGCTGTGATAAATTGCCCGCCGAGGGCCCAGATTACTAAAGAAGAGAGGCCCGTTTGCATGAATACACACGCCAGTTTACCAGCCAGGGTTTCTCAAATTTGTCAGGATTTATAAAGCGGAAAAGCAGCAGCCTGCACACGTCCCAACCTTTAGTGAGATTGGAGGAAATAGGACTTGAAAATTAAACCCTTTATTATAGCATGCTGATCTTTAATACAAAATTAATAAAACTGCCATACTTTCACATGTATGTTGTTACAAAGAGAAACGAGTAAGCTGCCTTTTATGATGACCTTCTGATAATTTTTTGTTTTAAAGATTTCTGAGTCAATGAGCTGGAACAAACATGCAGCACGTGAAAACATATTTCCTGACGTACATATTTGTACTGGGTCAGTGACTTAGAAAGTGTTGAAGATATTGGATCAGCATGATAGCCAGCTAGGATTTTGAGAAGAAGGCTAGCAATGGAAGTCTATGTAGAGGTTTCCTTTAAATGATCCTTTAAATATCCCCCCTTCCAGCAAGCCACCCCTAAGTCATATACTTAAGTGTCATTGCTCCTAGGATAGCTTTATTTTGCTGCCCAGTGGGAACTGCACAGCCATAGTTGCAGAGCCACTGGCCAGGCAGGTTCTTCCTTTGGAGACTCCATTGATTTTGCAACTAAACAGTGGTGCCTGTTCAAAGAAATTAATAAACATTAGATATGAAATTTAGATATGGATTTTTTTGCTTAGTTACATTGGTCCAGCCTGAACCATATAACTATACATGTGCCATACCTGGCTATTTCCCATGGAAGCTGGAAATTACTGTAGTAGACATTGCTACTCGTTTTCTTATTGAATGCAAAGTGTTCGCTAGTTGTACAAGATAGAGAGCTAGGAGCGATCACTGTAGTAGAAGTGCTTACTACAGCATTTTCCATCTTTTACAGGGATTGGCTATGTATGGTATATGCATACTTAAATTGGTCCAAACTGGACCAGTGTAACAATATCAATACCTGGAATTCAGCTTTAAGAAGTGGTGGGCCGATAGATTCTGCAACTTTGGCTATGCAGATTCCTCAACTGGCTGCAGATCAAAGATGAATGGGACAATTTAGTCTAAAGCGGGGGTCAGCAACCTGTAGATCGCGATCTACCAGTAGATCTTGAACAGGCGACTAGTAGATCACAGTCTGGGCTTGCTGATCCACCATTCCAGAGAATCAGAGTGCAATGCAGAGGGACTACTTGTAAAGTTGGAGCTGTAGTAGGAAGCAAGAGCCACATAAGCTGATGCCTCCTCTGTAATGCCGGCTCCTGTCCCATGCGGAGTGATACCATCTGCACTCCACCTCTTATCCCGGGTAGCGGTCTGCAGAATGGTGCCAGTAGCAGGAAAGAAGAGATCATTAGGTCAGTGTGAATCAATACACTGGGCATGATAGTATAGGGCAACTTTTACACTGATGTGCTGCAGTTTACCGACATCACAGGTGCAGTGCAGGGTACCTACAGCTTTACTTCTCTTATGTTCAGTGGGTTTGGTGCACTTTCTGAAAGCACCCCAAAACTCCTGAGCACTTTACGTGTGAACAAGCCCTAATTCATATGTGCAGCAGGCACTGATGCTCCTCTGTGATCCAAGTATGTTTGACTGGTGGTGAGAAGGCAATATGTTGCCTCCTCACCACCTGATTTAAACCCATGATTACCATGCAATGCATGCGATTGCGACACGGTAGTATGCCAATTAGAGGTTTAAATCAGGTGTGAGGAGGCAACACTGTGCCCAGTGATCTTTGACTTCTCCCATGTTGTTCAGGTTGATCTCCACCACGTCTAAAGTGTATCTATAGCTAAAACTTTTATTTTGTTTTAGATAGAGTAGGGAAGGATTATTTTTTGCTGTCTATGTCCTGCTAGGGAGAGTTCCCTATCATTCCTGCCTTGAAGAGGCAACAGGAAGTGAGACATTGGGGTTTATTTACTTAAGGCAAGTAGACTGTGCACTTTGCAAGTACAATTGCATTCTACAAAGTGTAGTTGCTTTGGAGCTTAGTAAATGAGGGAAAGCTCTGCTGACTTCCGCCGTTCAATCATGTGCAAACAAAAATGCTGTTTTTCTCTTTTTCTTTCATGTGATTGGGTTTTCTTTGCAAAGTAAAGCTTGTCTTATTTACTAAGCTCTGGAGCAACTGCACTTTTCAGAGTACACAGTCCGCTTTCCTTTATTAAATCAATCCTAGAATCTCCCTGAGGTGATGGAAAATTTCCATCTTAAGCTGGCTATACAATGTTTAATTTCTCTCGTTTGATTCCCCATTTCCAGCTATTGTATTTAGCAGCCATGACTCCTGTAGCTTCTTAATACCTGGACAATATTTACATCTGACTGGATGGAAGACAAAGGGGTTGATTTACTAAAGGCAAGTAGACTGTGCACTTTGCAAGTGCAGTTGTTCCAAGTAAATGAGGTAAAGCTTCACTTCGCAAAGACTACCCAATCAAATGCAAGGGAAATAAAAAAATACAGCATTTTGCTCCACATGATTGGATGATAGAAGTCAGCAAGGCTTCTACTCATTTGCTAAGTACTGGAGAAATTGCACTTGCAGGGTGCAACTGCACTTTGCAAAGTGCACGGCCTATTTGCCTTTAATAAATCAACCCCACTGTTCAGCTAGTAATTTTCCACCTAGCTCCCTTGATAAAAATTGACCAAAAAAAGCTGACTTTTAATGAACAAGGTGGTGCAGACAGAGAGAAAGGATGAAACAATATGTGGTCAACTTTAGACAGATGTCACCCAAACATTTGTCCACTTTGGGAGACATCTCCTATACCTTACCTCTTTCTCTTGTGACAACTCTAAAATATAAGGTTTACCTTTACTATTTGTCTCAGTGACAAAAACCGAGGGATTATTATCCTCAACAGGCACACAGACTGCAATAAAAACTGTCCAGTTGTATGCAAAAATGAGATTGGAATACTTACTGCTGATGGTGTTCAGCTTTTGAGCAAAAACTTGAGGGTGTTAACTCAGTTAACCTCTACTGGGATGTAGCAAGTACAAATTTCACACAGTGCTGGAACAGAACAAAGGTTTATAGTATTCCATCCCTACTTGGTACTCATTTTAAGCAATTTCAACACCTTTAGCCTCGCTGTATTTACTTAATATCTTCTGAATGGAAGAAGGAAGAGTTCTGCAATAAAGTAACATATTAAGAACTATTTTTCTTCACAAAGCTAGTTCTACTCCCAATCTCAAAAGGACAAGTTGACCATTGTAATTGAATCCCATTCCAGATATAGTGCATGCCGAATCATGTTTAATAAACCAATATGACTAGTAAGGCTGTCATTCTGATTATATTTAATATATTGTGCAGATTTGACCCAGGTGATCACTGTTCCTGCAATCAAACAAGGAGATGAATTATACATTCAAAAAATATGCAAATGCATCTGTGCTACACTGTGCATGATTTATACGGAATCCATTTTCCTGGCTCATTTAAGCACAGGCATGAGATCTCTAATTCTTAAGAATGAAAAATGACATAGTATGACAGAACTTTCCCAAATGTATGAGCGAATTCCAGGACTCCTGCGTGGAGTTCCAAAACTCGTTGAGGCGTTGAAGGCTAACAATTACATTGGTGTTGTTTTCAGCTATGTGACCTTATATTTACAGGTTATCGGGGAAGCACCACTGGATTAATGTTCCACCAAGGGCACAGAATGGAGATGATCTGGTTTCCTTTCATTGTGTGTTTCCTCTGAGTGTTCTAAATGGAAAAACTTGAAATAAGAAAGTTGCGCTAATATCTCATAAATAACCAAAGAGAGAATGACAGGCTCTCCCACATGAAAATGAAACATTGAAAAAGTAGGAAACAAATGGCAAATGTAAATAAAAATAGTTCCACAGAAGTCCAAAATGATATAGTCCTTGTGTGCGGCCTTCACCAAGTGGCCACACGCAAGGCTTACCAAAATGAGTTGACCATCCACTACAGATAGGTCAATCAGACATGAGATAGGTTAATCTCCTCTGTTCGTCACTGGATAACAAGCCACCATAGGCGAATCTTAGTATAATCTAGTGCTGGGTCTCCCCAAATCTCATATGATCGGGAACAAGAACAGAAAACCCCTCATAGTGTAATCTGTATTTTTTTATTTACTTCTAATTGGAAAAACTGCTGCTGAGAACAGATATTAACCAAAAATAAAGAACCAAACCAATAGGACTTTGCCTGACAGAGCTTAGAAACATATTTTGTTGGAATGGACAAGGCCATAACATTATTGAAATTCCATTAAGAAACAGTGCACTGCCACAATGAGAGCTTAGTAAATCGATAATATACAGATGACCCAGAACTCTCAAAGATTCAGTTTGAGAAACTCCAGCAGGTAGTTTGTGAGCAGAGAAAACCGTATGTCATAAGCTTTCTCTAAATGTGGTAATTCCAGATCGCGGCCTGGAGCTTGAAGATTCCGAAGAATCTTATGTGTGGGACGGAGGCTTCATTCCTGTGTCTGGGCTTTGCTAGATGTCCATAGCTCCCAACTGTCTTTGAGTTTGAGGGAATGTCCCCCATTTTGAACAAAGTCCCTCTGTCCCTCTTTCCTCTTCATTAATCCCTCATTTTGGTCATTTTGAGCCAATGGCTTCTGCTGCTGTTCCAGCCAATGAGGAATGAGAGACCCAGTAGAAGCTCAGCTCTCATTTACATCGCTGGATCGAGAGGGAGCTCAGGTGAATAATAGGGATAGCCGCTGCACACAGAAGGTTTTTACCTTCATGCATACAATGCATGAAGGTAAAAAACCTTAAGCCTTTAACCACTTGCCGACCAGCCACCGTCATTATACAGCAGCAGGACAGCTCGTTCCCGCGAATCGCCGTAGCTGTACGGCGGTCCCTTTAACAGCTACAGCGGGCGTGCGCGCACACGCACTGCGTGGTGGGGGAGCCGATGCATGTGGCCCGGCGGCTGCAATGTCTGCCGGCCACACGCGATAGCTCCACAGAGAGCCAGAACAGGGAGCTGTCAATGTAAACAAACAGATCTCCGTTCTGACAGGGAAGTATAGAGTGATCGTCTGTTCCTAGTGATCAGGAACAGTGATCTCTCTGTACTCCCGGTCAGTTCCTATCCCCCCACAGTTAGAAACACCTGCCAGGGAACACATGTAACCCGTTGATCACCCCCTAGTGTCAACCCCTTCCCTGCCAGTGTCATTTATACAGTAATCAGTGCATTTTTATAGCTGTATGCTGTCAATGGTCCCAAAAAAGTGTCAAAAGTGTTTGATCTGTCCGCTGCAATGTCACAGACCCGCTAAAAATAACAGATTGCCGCCATTACTAGTAAAAATAAAAATAATAATAAAAATGCCATAAATCTATCCCTTATTTTGTAGACGCTATAACTTTTGCGCAAACCAATCAATATACGCTTATTGCGATTTTTTTCTTACCAAAAATATGTAGAAGAATACATATTGGCCTAAACTGAGAAAAAAATAGTTTTTTTTTTTTAAAAATGCAATATTTATTATAGCAAAACATACAAAATATTGTTTTTTTTTTCAAAATTGTCGCTTATTTTTTGTTTATAGCGCTAAAAATAAAAACCCCAGAGGCGATCAAAAACCACCAAAAGAAAGCTCTATTTGTTGGAAAAAAGGGCGTCACTTTTGTTTGGGTGCAGCGTCGCACAACCGCGCAATTGTCAGTTAAAGTGACACAGTGCCGAATCGCAAAAAACGGCCCAGTCATTCAGCAGCCAAATCTTCCGGGGCTGAAGTGGTTAAAGGTTACCATATTACCAAGCTCTTCCATTATTTCAGAGAAGCCGTCAATTACATATATGCCAAGCAGACAATAGAAGACCATCACAGATAACACTTAACATTCATAAAAAAGAGACTCTACACTGCTGTTTAGAACAACCTAACTTTTCACCCGTCTCCATTCAGTTTGCTGATGGGAAGCTTAGGGCAACCTTTGGGCTCTGTAGGGCTACCCTAGGGGGTAATAATGAGAAATTCTAACTGTCAGACACACTTTATTGTACTCCCTGAGAAGAAGACGCGTTTCAGAAGTCATGCAGCTTACATTACGAGAGTAAGAAATATTGAGCCTACAACAACTATAGGATGAATTATAGAATATATTCCCAGTGTCTCCTGTAACAGTTCCCCGGCCATGGAAGGGTTAAGGCCCGGCTGACGTAGGTCATCTTTATACACTTACTGCTGATTTCTACATTGCCAGACAATTTTACACGTGAGAAATGGATTTCGTTCTACCAGTCCATCTGCTATGTGAGCTTATTAACAGAAAAAATTGGTTATATTTGGGTAAAGATCCATATTTCTTCTAAACCCATATTATTCAGAGATTGGGGTTTCGGTTTTGTAAAGGACAGAGATTATTTAACTGTCATTAATAAAAGTGTGCTTGTTCATTTATTAGGGTGAAATTCTATATTGCTAAAAAAAAAAAATCCTATGATTGTATAACACAGCCTGTAGAGTTTAGCAGTCTGGGGAATGTAACGTATAGCACATTTCAGTGGTCACGGGTATATAATATACAGCCCAGCATTCAGACTAGGTATTGTAAAGCAAAACATAGAGAATGCACAAGTATAGGCTATGCAGCATTAAGCCAAATGCACTGACTACAATAGTCCAGGCTATGTAACTTAAATAACAATGTACAAAGCAGTCCACATTATGTAGCATACCAAAGGATGTAGATTGCTCAGCAGTCTGCAGTGATCCTGAGTATTTAATGTACAGCATGTTATACAGAATGCCATTGTCAGGCCTATATACTGTACAACATCGTTTATAGAACAAAGCGTAGCATAAAATGTGCTGAGGTCAGGAGTATGCAATGTACAGCTCAGGGTACTGCAGTCAGGAGTATGTAATGTGCAGCAGAGTGTACAGATTGCAGCATCCATGAATATGTAACATACAGTACAACATAGCACATGTAGAGGTCAGGAGTATGTGTGTAATGTGCAACACAGTGTACAGAGTGCAGCAGTCAAGGGATTGTAATGTGCCACACAATGTATAGCATGCAGCAGTCAGGAGTATTTAAAGCACAGTACAACATACAGAGTGCAGAGGTTAGCAGTATGTAGTGTGCAGCACAGCATACAGTGTGCAGCAGTCAGGGGTATGCAATATACAGCACAGCATACAGAGTGCAGAGGTTAGAAGTATGTAATGTGCAGCACAGCATACAGAGTGCAGCGGTTAGGAGTATGTAATGTGCAGCACAGCATACAGAATGCAACGGTTAGGAGTATGTAATGTGCAGCACAGCATACAGAATGCAGCGGTCAGGGGTATGTGATATGCAGCACAGCATACAGAATGCAGAGGTTAGGAGTATGCAATGTGCAGCTGAGCATGCAGAGCGCATCAGTCAGATGTATGTAATGTGCAGCACAGGGTATTGAGTGCAGCAGCCAGAAGTAGGTAAAGCCCAATACAGCATTCAGAGTGCAGAGGTCAGAAGTATGCAATGTGCAGCACAATGCGCACAATGAAGCAGTCAGGGGTATGTAATGTGCAGCACGGCATACAGAGTGCAGCAGCAAGAAGTATGTAAAGCACAGAACTACATACAGAGTGCAGAGGTCAGGAGTATGCAATGTGCAGCACAATATACAGAGTGCAGCAGTCAGGAGTATGTAATGTGCAGCTCTGTGTCACCTTTGCTGCTAACATGGATGTGTTCACATTTATTGAAAATAGAAAAGTGAATCTAGATGAGGTTTTTTTTTTTTTATATAATCTTTATTTTAAAGATATTTCCATGAAAAAAAAAAAATACAGAGAGACATAGCATAACAGTTATTACATATGAAGTATGTACGAATTACATAAAGGGGTGTTTATGTATCAAATGAGTATGTGTATTACCCAGGATCTTGTACGCATCAGGGGCAATATGGTAGGGGGATATTTATAGTCATCTAATCGACATTTATGAATTCACACAACCATTGATCACCCCTATTGCTCCCCGATGGAGGATCCCAGAACAAGACTATAACCATCAATCAACTGTATGGGTTTAACTGGAACCCATAGTACCTGAGACCAGGTCGAATGCCAGGTCATAAACCTTGATGTAAGCCATAACACACTGTAATTATTTTTTTTATAATAATGAAAGTATCAGAAAAAACAGAAAAAAGAAAAAAAAAAAGAGGGGAAAAAGGGAGGGGGGGAACAAAGGGAGAACGAAAAAGAAAAAGGAAACGTTACACCTCTTATCATGGTCTACCATATTGAGCTGCTCTGGGCCCATTAGAGCTCGTCTGTGTATCAGTCGCCTGTTGGTAGTTATTTCAATATCTGTCAAAAAACAACAACCTCAGACGCGAGGATCAATTGGGGTTCTGTATCTGAGAAGATCCACTGGCTGGCACCTTCCCCTGACCTGTGTAGTGCATCCATGTGGCCCATATTGAGTAGAACTTTTCGTATTTGTCTTTACACTTCGCCATCCATTCCTCTGCGGCCATAATATTATCAACCAACCCTATCCATTCGGCACGTGTGGGTATTTGAGGCTTTTTCCAATGTATAGGGATCAACCTTCGTGCTGCGTTAAGTAAGTGTGGTAAAATTGACTTGCGATACTGGCCGAGAGGAATGGTAGGGAAGTGCAGTAAGGATTCCAATGGTGAGTCTGGGAGTTCCACATCCAATATGAGTTTAATTTGAGTATGTATGTCCAGCCAGAATGGTCGTAATTTGGGGCATTCCCACCAAATGTGGAGGAATGAACCCCGAAGCCCGCATTCCCTCCAGCATGCGGCGGAAAGAGACGGATAGATCTTGGTGAGCTTAGTGGGGACCCTGTACCACCTGGTCAAAACCTTATAGCTGTTCTCTTGCATTTTGGTGTCAACAGTACTCGTATGGGTAAGGCGGAAAAGATGTTCTAATTGGGATTCTGTAAAGGTGTGGTTAAGATCTTTCTCCCACTCCCTAATAAATCCCAGTTTTTCCTCTTCCTGTGAAGATTGCAGTAACTCATATAACACTGAGATCGCATGGGGGGTGATAGAGGATGACATACATAATCGTTCAAAAGGCAATGCTGCCGTGGGGGATCGAACCCCCTGTGGTAAGCTATCAATAAAATGTTTAAGTTGTCTATAGCGCCATTCGTCCATTGGGAATGGGCCGAACAGTTCCCTCAGTTTAGCCAATGGTATTAGGCCTTGATCCTGAACAAATCTGCCGCATCTGACCTCCCCATCAGCCGCCCACGTACGGAAAAAAGATGGGTGTTCCCCCGGAGTGAACCATGGGAAGCCACCTAGGGGTGCTAGAGGGGAAATCGCCGGAGCGAACTTCCCTTTCCCATTCAAGGCATCCCACACGTTTAAGGCGTGTGAAGCCAATGGAGAGATCAGCACCGACAGACCTCTGTTCTCCCTGGGAACCCATGGTGCATGTGATAGATTTCGGCCAGCTAGAAATTTATCGAGTGGGACCCACAGTTTAAGGGAAACATTGTGATACCAATCCAAAATACGCTGTAAGGCTATAGCTTCATAGTACTTGCGTATCATTGGGACCCCCATTCCCCCTCTTGCTTTAGGGCGTTGTATCGTGCGAAGGGCTAGTCTGGGGCCCTTCCCACTCCATATATATTGTATAAACAGGCTGTTGAGGGTCGAGAAGAAAGTCCTAGGCAGGGCGATGGGCACCATCTGCAGGAAAAATAAAATGCGGGGTAGCACATTCATCTTCAAAATGCTGACTCGGCCCATCCATGAGAATGCAGCTCTATTCCAAGATTTTAGGTCTGTTCTGATGTTAGTGAGCAGTAGTGAATAGTTACATGTATAGAGCTGGGAACATTGTGTGGGTAGGTAAATCCCCAAATATTTCAGGGAGGTCTGGCACCACGTAAACGAGAAGGCAGTCTGCAGCTGTGTACGCAAAGCCATGGGTATATTTAGGGACAAGATCTCAGATTTGTTGTAGTTGATTTTAAAGTTAGATAGTAAGTGAAATTCCTTCAGTTCTGCTATGATGTTGGGTAGTGACATGAGGGGCTCCGAGACGTAGAATAAGACGTCATCCGCGTAGGCGGAAAGCTTATGTTCAGTTGGTCCCACAGTGAAGCCCCTGATATCCCTATTAAGGCGTATTTTGTTTAGCAAGGGCTCCAATGTCAGAGCGAAAATCAAAGGGGATAAAGGACACCCCTGGCGTGTCCCATTATGTATTGGAAAGGCGTCTGATAGTAAACCGTTCACCTTTACTCTAGCTGTTGGAGAACTGTATAGGGAGGATATCCATGAGAGCATGCTGGGGCCCAGGCCAAGCCTGGTCAGCACTGCCCTCATGTAAGTCCAATCAACCCTATCGAATGCCTTTTCGGCATCGGTAGAGAGCAAGAGGCGAGGATGTGTTGTGTTCCAAGATTCTGCCCAGTGTATCAGTTGGAGTGCTCTATTAGAGTTGTCCCTGGCCTCCCTACCCATTATGAATCCCGTCTGGTCCGGGTGTATAAATGACGGAAGGATCGGTTTGAGTCTATTGGCCAGAATTTTTGCTAGGATTTTGATATCGGTGTTTAGGAGGGATATCGGTCTATAGCTCCCTGGCATGGAATGATCTTTCCCTTCTTTTGGAAGGACTGTGATATGTGCCATCAGAGCTTCCTTAGGCATCACCGTACCGGAAGCCAGGGCTGTGAAATAAGCACACATGGGTTCTGTGAGTACTTCTGAGTACTTCTTATAGTATGCGTTAGTATAGCCGTCTGGACCCGGGCTTTTCCCATTAGGGAGATCTTTAATCACAGTCTTAATTTCCAAAAGGGAGATAGGTACATCCAGCTGTTTACTAATGGAAGCCGCCAGTTGTGGGCATTGGGCCTCTGTAAGGTATTGTGCAATACGGTCAGTCTGTTGGGTATCCGTTAGGCCAGGCACTGTGCTCGGGAGGTGGTATAGCTGAGCATAGTATTCTTTGAAGGCGTGGGCTATTTTTGAGGAGTGCACTACCGGTGTACCTGTTGTCGAAGTCAGTTTGTGTACATGGCCCGAAGCCCGTTGGGGCCTAAGGGCTCTTGCCAATAGTCGTCCGCACTTATTACCAAATTCGTAGAATTTGTGTGCTACATGCCTCATTCGTGCCCTGATCCTAGCATCCAGCAGTCTGGATAAATCCTGTCTGAGGGCCTGTAATTCTGAGGTGACTGTAGGGGTTATGTGTCGTTTGTGTATCATTTCTGTTTTTTGAATCTTCCCCAATAGGTCTTGCAATTCCCCTTCTCTAGCCCTCTTTAATCTTGATCCCTGAGATATTAGCTCCCCTCGGATAACCGCTTTATGTCCTTCCCACACCGAGCCCATGCCCACCTCACCAGTTGTGTTCTCATCAAAGTATAGAGAGATGGCATCTAGCACCTGTTTGTGCGCTACCGCATCATCCAAAATGCATTCGTTTAGGCGCCAGCTCCATGTACGAGCCTCCGCAGACAAGGGCCACAAGGAGATGAAGACCGGAGCGTGGTCCGACAGTGTGATGGAGCCAATTGAAGCGCCAGACAGGGAGTCTAGGGAGTATTGGTCCATCAGTAGTAAGTCTATACGAGTGTAGACATTGTGTGTAGCTGAGAAATAGCTATAATCTCTATCTACTGGGTGTAATAGCCTCCAGCAGTCCACTAAATGATGTGCCTGTAGTGATTTCCTGAAGTGTTTCAGAAAGGCAAAGGAGTGGGCCGAGCGACTGGAAGAAGTGTCTATCTGTGGGTCGGGGCTGACATTGAAATCCCCTCCCATTATAAGTTGGCCTTCCTTAAAGGATGTCAGGGTATCTAAGATAGAATCTATAAAGGTAAGTTGTTTGTAATTTGGGGCATACACAGCTGCAAACGTGAACCTACGGGAGTAAATGGAGCCCTTGACGAACACATATCTGCCATGGGGGTCTATGAGCTGATCCGTTAGGACAAAGGGGCAATTTTTGTGTATCGCAATAGCAACACCTCCAGATTTGGGTCTTGGGGAGTTGCTAAGAAACCAGGACCGGTATAAGTGTGTGGGGAGCCGGGGGACCGAGTCAGCACTGAAGTGAGTTTCCTGCAAAAAAAACACATGCGCCCCTGAACGTTTCATCTCAAGCCACAACTTACCCCTTTTGGAGGGTGATCCCAGGCCTCGCACATTGTAGGACCCGATTTTTAGATCAGCCATAGTAGAAAAGAGTGGGGAAGGGTCGCCATTCTGTCAGCAAGAGGAGGATTGATCCAAAGCGTAATCTTATCGTCAAAATGTAGCCTGAGGGACACATTAAGCTCCAATATGTACCTAAGAAATAAACCATGGTTATTGCAGGTGTTAGGAACATAAACATATAAGAAAAAACAGTCACAACAAAAAACATAGAAAAACCAAAAAACCCTAAAAGCAGGGAAAAGTGCAACCTTGCCACTGGTCGGTGACCCCCACCCCTCCCCCAGTAAGAAGGAGCAGTGGGGGTCAGCGAGCAGCGCCAATTCCCAATACGGGAACAAAACTCCTAGGAGTTGACCTATTGGAGGTAAGTGATACAGCACGGGGGGTGAGACCGTGGTGAAACCCGCTCATTGTGTTGGGCACAAAAATTGCACCTCAATACCAAGTGCATATGATGAATCAGCAGCTGGGGGGGATGTCAAAAAAATGACAAAGAAGAAATAAAAAAGAAAACCCCCCAAAGAAAAAATAATGTCCAGGGGACATTTAGGATACCCATGTTGGGAAGTTCTGTTTCCTAGGTTTCTCCTTGAGGAGATGGAGGTTGGGATGCCCGAGCAGGGGGACCCCTCCTGGATCCTCGGCGGCGTCTGCGACGATTCGCTTGCCACTGTTCAGGTCGATTTGGAAGAGGTATCTCCGGCGAGGTCCTCCAGTCCGGAATGTCCACCTGCGGCAGTCCAAGAGACTCCAGAAAATGGGGCAAATCAGCCTTGCTCCGCAGTGTAGATTGTTTACCGTCTTTAGTTGCAGATAGGCTGAAGGGGAATCCCCACCTATAGGGCAGTTGGGCATCCTGTAAGGCCGCCAGCAGTGGTTTGAGGGCACGACGCTGCATCAGCGTGCGTCTGGAGAGGTCTGGAAAAAAAGATAGTTTGGCTCCATCAAAATCCACATGTCTGAGTCCGCGGACTTGAGTCATGATCTGTTCCTTAAGAGAATACTTATGCAGTTTGCAGATAATGTCTCTGGGCTTGTCAGGGTCTTCAGATGGAGGTCTCAGGGCTCTATGTGCCCGGTCTATCTCAATATGTTCTGGCGCCTGGCGGCCTAATATTTGTTTAAAGACCCCTTGCAGGGTAGGAACAATATCTCTCTGGCCTGTGGCCTCAGGTAGGCCTCTGATGCGTATGTTAACCCTTCTGCTTCTGTTTTCAGCATCGTCCATTTGGTCAAGCAGGGCTTCAATCCTGCGATCCTGCGATTTACAGCGGTCTGTAAGGGCTTGTAATGTGGGAGCAGTCTCTTCCCACTGTGTCTCCAGCGTTTCCACTCTCCCCCCTAGATGTGCTGTGTCTGTTTGTAAGTCTTCTATGTCCTGCCTCATGGCCTTCTCTACTCTGTGCACAAACTTCTCCAAGTCATCCTTGGTGGGAAGGGAGAGTATATGAGAGCGAATGTCTCTATCCCCCCAGGCATCTCCTCTTTCAGGGAGCCTTTCTGACCTGTCCGATCCGGAGGGAGAGGAGGGGGGAGGCAGGGAAGGTAGCGGTAAGCGTGGGGAGCTGATAGGGGAGGTAGCTCTGGAAGCGTGGCCTCCGGGCGCCATCTTGGTTGTACTTGCCATTCCTCTGCGAGTCCCATGAAAGTAGTTTTCCAGCGATTCTGACCGGCCTCGAGGGGTCCGCTGTGGTTGAGGAGATGGTTTGCGTTTCGTGGGCATCGTTGTGGGTGATAAAGCCCCCTTAAATGCTGCTGATCAGGCTTTGTGTAGAGCGGGCTGCACGGAGCTCAAGGAGAGCACGTCTTCACTCCTGCATGCCGTAGCCACGCCCTAGATGAGGTTTTTAACCCACACAATCTGCCACCTATTTTACTTTCACATTCAACCAGCGCGAGGGACACTATTACACTTGATTTACAGAGTGCAGTAGTCAGGGTTATATCATGTTCAGCACAGTGTACACAGTCAGGAGTATTTAAAGCAGAGACACCACGAGTATGTAAAGCACAGTACAACATGCAGAGTGCAGTGGTAAGCAATATCCAATATGTAGATCAATGTACAGAGTGCAGCAGTCAGGGGCATGTAATGTCCAGCACTGTGTACAGAGTGCAGCAGTCAGATTTATGTAATGTACAGCACCCAGAACAGATTGCAGCAGACAGGGGTATGTAATTTTAAGCACATTTTACACAGTGCAACAGTCAGGGGTATGTAAAGTGGAAACGCCAGGAGTATGTAAAGCACAATACAGCATGCAGAGTGCAGAGGTCAGGAATATGAAATGTACAGCACAATGTACAGAGTGCAACAGTCAGTGGTATATATGTACAGCATAGCACACAGGGTGCAACAGTCAGGGGTATGTACTAGGCTTGTGCAATTAGTTTCATAACAAATCGAAATTCGGCCGAATTTTGCATCTTTCGGCCATTCGGATGCATCCGAATAAAAAAAATAACGAATTTTAACGAATACGAAAGAAATTATAGCGGATATAACGAATTAATTCGACATGATTTGGTAATTCGTTAAAGATCTAATGAAACAAAAGGTCAACTCAAAGTAAACCTTACAGTCCAATCAGCTGATTCATTTTGTGCTGGAGGTTGGATTACTGGCAAAGTGCATTCCTGAGAACTGAGTGAGAAGGGTGTTGTATTGTATTTGAGCAGAGGAGAAGAGATATTGTCATTGTGTGTGTTAAAAGATTCAATACACAAACGACTTTCCAAACTACAAATCATTATCAGGAATATATATACATAAATAAATATTGAATTTCAATGAATACGAACAAAATTATAGCGCATATAACGAATGAATTCGACGTGATTCGAGATTCAGTATAACGAATATCAACACTCTACAGAAATAATAAATTATCCAAAAACGTATTAACGTAACATAACGAATATAGCAGAACGAAATGATGTATTTTACGAATGACAACGAAACGAAACAAAACAAAATTTTCCGTTGTGCACAAGTCTAGTATGTACTGAACAGAACAGTGTAGAGAGTGGAACAGTCAGGGGTATGTAAAGCACAGTGCAACAGTGCAGAGGTCAGAAGTATACATAGGTGTATCTGTATGTATGTATGTACGTATATATATGTATCTCCGACACATTGATCTCCCTGCTGGCACAGTGAAAGAGAAAAGGATAAACGCTTCTCTTATGGCAGAGCCGGTAGATGGGAGATCTTTCCCATGTTCCTGTTGCTACACAGAACGATAACACTAATGCGCATGGGGGGATTAGGGTGTGCCTGGGCACACCCGGCACACCCTGTGCGCACGCCTATGGGAGTATATAAGATAATAAGCAGTTGATATGTTCAGCACACCTATACTTTGAGCAAGACTGGTAAAACAACCTGGTTAAAGCACCTGGAAATGTACACTAGGGTGAATAATAAAGTATAAAGCATACTTCAGTTAGGCTCCTGCATGCTTGAATGCATGTTGTGTGTGTGTGTTTTAGAGTTATATTGGCCAGTTGGGATCAACACCCGGGTTTGGGAATCCTTAGCAAATAAATGACTACATTGAGCGGTCAGTAAGAGGTAAAGAATGGATTATATACATCGGTGAGTATAAATCACCATGACTCCGTTGTCTTTTAGCGTTCATTAATAACACAAAGGTTACTCCTCACAGCAACCTCATAAATATGTGTCTTCATTTAATGTATTTAACATTGATGTTGGACGTGGCATTATCCTGACTCGAATTCTCACAAGGGAAAGGCTCAGAACTCTGTAAAAATATCATTTTTTTTTTCCCAGCAGGTGAAATATGGAGAGTGTTTGTTATGGCCTTTGGTTATTTTCCAGACGGAAACAAATGTAACTCCTGGGGAAAATGGTAATGTTTTTTCGTTAGGATATATGTGTCTGGTGTGACCTTATGTCATTTTCACGACACTGTCCGGCTGAGATATTTCTGTGTTACTCTCATAAGGATTTTATTTTATTTCTGTACAGACGAGACACAAAATAAATAAGCCATGAGTACAGTGGTTTAAGTGTGTCTGCATTTTGTTTTTTTGGATACAGGGTTTGGCAGAAAACAGTCGGCACTGGATGTAAGCCTTCAGTAACCCTGAAGGCCTATTTGCAACACATATGGTTCTGTGAGTGCGCACATCTCCCATGTTTCTGAGATGGGAATAAGAGACGGCATTTAACCACTTGACTTCCGGAAGGTTTTACCCCCTTCATGAACGAGGCATTTTTTTGTTATTCAGCACTGCGCTACTTTAACTGCCAATTGCTCAGTAGTGCAACACTGTACCCAAATGAAATTTATAGATTTTTTTTCATAAATAGAGCTTTCTTTTGGTGGTATTTTTTTTATTTTTATTATAAAAACCACAGATAATTTTCAAGAAAAACCTATATTTTCTACCTTCTGTTATAAAACGTATCCAATAAAATCTAATGTCTTCATAAATTTAGGCCAAAATGTATTCTGCTACATGATTTTAGTAAAAACCGAAGTGCATTTTTGGGACACTATACTATTGGGGGCATTAGCATAGTTCTGATTGTGATCAACTTACTGATAGGTACAGGCACTATACTAGTAATGGCGGTGATCGGCGACTTACAGTGTGACTGTGATAATGTGGAGGACAATCTGGCGCTAACTGACACTGCCTGGGAGGGTCACTAACTGGCACTGGCATCGCTAGTGACACTAATACAGTGATCAGTGATAATACTGTACACTGTACTAATGACACTGCCTGACTTACTGGAGTGGTCAGGAGGGCAATCAAGGGGTTAATTGTGTGCCTAACAAGTGTATGTGTGCTGCTGTTACTTACAGATCTGACTGCAATCTCTCCTCGCTCTGCTTTCTAAGCAGTAACTGAAAGCAGAGAGAAATCCAGCCAGAATCGGTGTGTTGTGTTTACAAACACACAGATGTCTGTGCTGTAATTGGCCACAGGTGATCAATGGGTGTACAACCAAAATCATTTGGCTGTAACCTGCTGACAATCACGTACTGTGTCCAATCACAGCACAGATCAGCAGGGGGAGTGTACATGCATGTATGGGTACGTTGAGGTGCCTGGGGGAGCCGCCCGCCAGCAATAAATTTACTGCTGGTGGTCAGCAAGCAGTTAAAGTGTATTAACCTCCTTAGCGGTAATCCCAATTGTGGCTCGGGGTGAATTTACAGTACCAAAAGCGGTAACCCCGAGCCACACTCGGGATCGCATCGCAGGATCCAGGCAAAGTTACTTACCTTGTCCCCTGGATCCTGGGATGTCCCCCCGCTGTGTGCGGCGGCTCTATCCTCCGCCCGATGTATCACAGTGCCGACTCCGTTCCCTGTGAGTGTTGCGAAGCACGGGGACGGAGCATGGCGCCAAATTCAAAAAGTTAAAAACACACAATACATACAGTACACTGTAATATTACAGATTACATTACTGTATCAAATTATTTCACATCCCTTTTGTCCTATTGCTTTGTCCAATGCCTTGCATGCAGTTTTATATTATATATACTATTCTTTCTGCCTGGAAACTGGAGATTGTCCATAGCAACCAAAAAATGTCCCCTTACATCAAAAGTGGTTTTAGACCAGCTAGAAAACAGCGATAATAAATTAGAATCACTTGCAGAATTGAGTGATAGCGATTTGTGGGGAAATCCGTCATCAAACACTGAAAGTAACGACAGCGACAATTCTGCAACTGAGCAAATTTCAGTGTTTTTGATTTGATTACATTATTGAATCATTTTTATTATTATTATATTATTATTTGTTATAATTATTTATAGTTATTTATTATATTATAAATTATGAATTCGTGTTTCAAAATTTATCATACCCGAGATGTCTACTAGAATCTGGTTTGGACAGATTTAAGTGAGTTATTCCTAAGAATTACATTCCTACAATATAAAATGCCAAATTTCCATGCAAAACAATGTACTGCTTTGAGCATAAAAAACCTGACATAATCATACCGCCAGGGAGGTTAATACCCAAGAACAAAAATAGAATATATTGCAGCTTACCAGTTCATCAGTGTAGTGACTGCATTTGTTTTTTGTTTTGAGGCTTTGATTCTACAAGTTTCACTTGGCAATTTTGCTGGTTACACACTTCCTGTCCAAGGTGACAACGCTCACTACTGAATCTTTGGGCAGGAAGCATGTTGGGACTGCAGAACACCTCTGAATCTCACTGTTATTGTAACACAGTGCATGGTGTTGTATAGTTTACAGAAAAAAAACTGGGACTACAAAGTCTTGAGATAGCATGGTAGAGCATACAAGACAACACTTTCTTGCAGGATCAACAAGCTTTTTAATGCTATAGTTAACGGGGGGGGGGGGGGGGAGCAGTTAATTGTTAAGGTTTACATACACAGACATACTTAGGAAAAATATACATTTGACTGTTACCTGGTCATCAAGACCAAGTCGAATCAATGGGCGAATGACAATTTTTTTTTTTTTTATTTAATTTACTGAAGCCTACAACTATTATCTTTAGTCTCAAATATGCACTTCAAAAACAAAGATACATTTTAAAAAGGCATGTAGGTGGGGCCTAGGCCCAGGATACCCCATTAGGGGGAAACCACCAGTTCCTGATGTTGAAATTAATCTTGTAAACTATATATATAGGTGGCTTCTCGGCCGGTGGACTTTAACCACGTGAGGCCACATATATGCAGCCCTAGGTACACACTTTTCTGTGCTGAGAGCACATGCCCTGCGTTCTCCCAGCACAGTCACCGGCGGGGACCGAAAAGCTCCAGATGTATACTTGTGATTTGGAGCTTCCCAATCATGTGATCACTGTGACAGCCCTTCACAGCGGTCACATGACCTGAATGCCCACCTCCGCGTCCTGGCATTTAGAAGTTCTTAAAGGGCAGAAGGCAGAGGGCAGAGGGCAGAAGGGGTTAAAGACAGTTTTTGTAGCTGCTGATATAAGGAAATATAATGGTATTTGTACAGTGTCACCAGGTTTGGGCCTGTATTACCAGAGAACAGCTTCTGCTGGAGGGGTGGTAGTTTGTGGTGTACCAGGAAAGCACGCAATGCTCTTGGGAGGAGTTCATATTACTGGCCTGGATAGCGGGATGTTATCCCTGAGCTGACCCTACTTGCCAGGAACCTTTCCTTGTGCTATGAACTTTCCTTCACTAGCGGGGTCTCTGTCCCTGACCTATTACTCTCTCCAGACGCACCTGAATGACATCGGTAACCTATTATATAAGGTCCCACACCATGATGGCCGCCAGAGGTTCGAGAAAGTACAGTATTCAATGTGATAGCTGACCTCTCTCTGAGACCTGACAGAGTCCATGAGTAGACAATTCCCCTAATAGACTCGACCCCATTTATAATAATGGCACTGTGCCAACTGCCGGATGGATGGAAACCTGCACCTGCATATACACAGGCATGTTTATTTGCCACAATTTTTCCTTAATAGTGGCATTTTAAAATACGCAATGCTGGTCAGACTTAAAATCTAGAGCAGCAAAACAATTTTAGTAGTTGTATCTAGAAGTAGTTAGTTACATTCAACTGGACTTGTTCTGTAATGCTGGAGATGTTTCATAGCGTATCCAAGCCATTTCAGTAGTCAACTTTAATGACATAGGGGCCCCCTGAGTGTCAAAAAAATACCCCAGCATTTAGGCCGGGTTCGTATATGTTCGGTCGCGGTTCTCAGCATGGGGTCCGGTGTGTCCCTGCTCACCGGTTCAGGTGCGAATCAGGTCTGAATTTAAGCCTGTATTCGCACCTGAACTGGACCCAAAGAAGTACAGAACACTTTTGGAATGTGGACCGGGGCCGTCTTAGACATGTATGAGCCGGCTCCATTGTAAGCTGGGTACACTCACATGTCATGCAAATTGGATGCAGGGAAACCTGCATCCAATTTGCACATATGTGAACCTGGCCTTATACCCACACAGGTAGCACCAACACCTTAATCCGGTCACCATGGAAAGGCAGGTGTGAAAATTGTGCAACTACCCTGTTCTAGTTACATTGTGCAACTACCCTGTTCCCATCCTTGGTGTTAGAAAGGCTTCATAAGGGTTGGTCCTTCAATTTGGGGTATTTTCTTGGCACTCATTAGAACCGAAGAAGTGGCTTGAATAAGCTATGAAAAGTCTAACTTTACCAGACACGTCCAGTTGAACTACTATCCGATATACCATGGCATAGATAAATGATAACCTTCACAGACAATTTTAGTACCGTAGTTATAAAATTAACTCCAGGCATGAAAGATAGACAAAGGCTTGATAGAGCTATGCCTACTGGGTCTATTTTGGCTGTGAAGCAAGTTAGTTTAGTTCCTCTATTTATGTAAACTGCTTCTCTGTGGTATAAGTTTTGGGTGCCTGCTGTTCCTCCTTAGGTTACTTGGACTGCTAGCGCCATTGCTTCACCTGATCAGCAACCTGGTGGTCATGACTTACTGTAGGTGATAATTAGAGAGAAGGGCACTCATTTCATGTATATCTGATAAAGCCCCCCTTGATAGTCATCCCCTTGACAAAACTTCCAGCCCAGCCTCTCAATTATACTTTTACAGTTGTGCCTAAAGTTTTAGCTCTGTTGCAGCACTGTATGGCACTAGGAACTGTCCACCACCATATCTTTCATTCAATTTGCCCAGTAGCATTTAACTTTAATGACATAGAGGGCCTTAAATGCACCCCTGACATCACCAAAGGGCCACACATAATATTCAGTGAACATAATGCTAACAGATACGGCAAAGATGTACCAGGAAATGATCAAAGACTACTGGGACTGCTACAATAGATTACAGGTAGGGTCACCTCGGATAGTCTGGGTTTTGAATCATATGTCCAGGTTTCAGTCCCCCTAAAACCTGGACATATTATTCAGACAGGAATGTGGTTTGGAACAGGACCTGACAGGAGGGTGAGGGGGCACTATGTGCCCCGCATTTCTATTCTCTTTGGAGCCCCCAAAGGTGTCCCAGTACTGTTATTCTATAAAAAAATATATATTTTTGCTGTGTGCTGCTAAAGTGTTCGGGTTTGGCTTGAAGAAAAAGTGGCAACCCTAATTACAGACATGCCGCAGAAGACTGGGGATAAGCAAAACTGGGGGCATGCTGCAGGAGACCGTCATAGACTAGATGTTTGTGTAATCTAGCAAACTCCTTACAGCTGTAGACCTAAAGTATCATGGGTGCTGCAGTGGAAAGACATCCAGAGCAGAGTTGAAACACAGACAATAGCCACTATGTGACTGAAGAAAGGGTACTTAGTGGCCCCAAAAAGTCATATTCTTTATGGTGGTGAAAAAATACCTTGTCTATACTTATCTCTGATGGTGTCCAGTGAGACCTCTGTATTTTGAGTCATAGACTAAAGCCACATTACATGAGACTGCTAGGGATCAGTGCTATTAGATCCCCTTAACAAAGAAATGCTTCCCTGCAGCTTCCTTAAAAAAATACTTTTTAATACTTTTCTCAGCTTGATGCAATATAAAATATCAGCAAAAGAACTGAGGACCACACAATGTTGATTTACTAGAGCCAAATGGACTCTGCACTTTGCAATTGCAGTTACACTCTGCGAGAACATTTACTCTAGAGCTTAGTAAATGAGGGGGAGCTCTGCTCAGTTCCATTGTCCAATCATGTGCAAGCAAAAATGCTGTTTTTTTTATTTATCTTGCATGTGATTGGGTAGTCTTGCAAAGTGAAGCTTCACCTCATTTACTAACTGCACTTGCAAAGTGTGCAGCCTATGTGCCTTTAGTAAATCAACCGCACTAAGTGCCAAAGGGCCACACGTGGCCTGTAGGCTGTATGTTGGGCTTCATGAACTTAGCTTGTACAGGTACATGAGATGTTTGCAAAGCTAGATTTTAATTTTAACACGAATTTTGAGTAATTTTGGTAAGTTTATAATCATATTTCAGTGGAATGAGAAGTTCGCCTAAATCCTTGCAGTGTTTGTAATTTATCCGTCAGATATTTTTTTTTACTTTTTTTAACGAAAAAAGTTTAAATTCAGACCTAAATCCGGCAGTTCACTCTTTAGACTTGCTCAAACAAGAATAGCAATGCACTTACAGAGGACAGAAGCTCTTGATCCATCCTCCACCCTTTCACCATCCATTTAACTGACAGTTTGAATGTTCCTCTGTACGGTACAACTTAATGTTCTACAATGTAAACATACCGCTTGATAATTCGGAATCAGATTACTGAGACAAGCAGCAATCACAGCTCGAGTGATCAGGCAATCAGCTTCAGACTCTCACCAATCTGTTAGATGTTTCTGGCTGGAATTAATACCCACCTCCTCATCTGTCTCGTCTCCCTGGTCGTCTTGGAGGTTGGGCGTGTTGCCTTGTCCTTGATATGCCTGTCAAGTTCCTATGAAAATGTTTTCATTATATGAAATTCATTTTATGACATGAAAATAATCCATGTCTTTAAATGTGCTAAAAAAGGTTTACATTATTCTTAAAACTTGAATTATTCTAGCACAAAGCAACATAGTGAAATGGGCAGCTCAGCATGACAGCTTTGCCTTTTTTTTTTCATGTCAAGGCACTGGTATGTCATGTCAAGGCACAAGCTATTCCTAAACAGAAATCTGAAGGGTGTGGTGGAGGGGGCATGTGCAACTCCCGAGAGGAGTCCCAAGGAGCTTCAAAGCTCATCCGGGGGGGCACACTTTGAGTAAAGAAAGCTGTGTGTCAGACTGGCTCATATTGAATTACTGCTATCCTGGCACAAGCCCTCACCTACTTGTCTTCTTCTAGGAGGTTATCTTATGGTAGTACCAAGATTGCCACACTATGCGACACTGCACCAGCACCAGAAAGTCAAAGTAAAGATTCCTGCTGTAAAAAAAGTGCGGCTGTTAACTGCTGTCCTGATTTTTTTTTTTAAATGGTTAAAAAATGAACAACCCTATAAATTGTGTTCATCCAGATCCTTATCTTTACTCCAAGATCTTGGCACCAAAAATAACTGATGACCAAACTTTTGTGGACAGCTGACTTTCACACCTAACATATGGCCGAAGATGTGAACACCACTCCCTGTTTATTGATTTCAGAGGCTTTCAGTGAAGGTTACTGTTAATGCTACAGTATACAAAGACATTTTAGAAAATTATTTTGGGAAGGATCTTTTTAGTTCCAGCATGATTGTGCTCTGGTGCACAAAGCCAATGCAGAAAGAACAAACGGGAGGTTGCAAACGCCTAGTGCATTACCAAAAAATGTTCTTAGAAACAAAAACAATTGCCAATTTTGTACTCACAAAAGTGATAAAGTGCAAGCCGTATACCACATCAAGATCAGGTCCAATGGTAGGTTAGTGTAACCTGGCCCTATATGTCGTTCAGTTGGTAGCCTATGTATGTCAAGGCCCCCCCAATCTGAGAAGGGTTGCATTGGTAAAGCAGTCCAGTTGAAGATCCATGAGTGACTATACAGTTGGGACTATGGAAATACTTTTTTAGTGCTGGGGGTGCTTTGTAGACATGTGCATTCGTTTTTGTCCGAATGCATTTTCGTCCGAATTTCAGGTATTTTCGTTATCGTTTTAACAAACGATAACGAAAGTGCGGAGTCCGAAAAATGAAAGATCAGACATAAACAAATGCTTTATTTTTGTTTTCGTTGCTACAACAGTTCGATATAGATAGGAGATTCGACATGATGATGACAACAACAATCTGTGTCCATCAAACCTGTGGTCGAATGTGCCTAACCTTAGCTCTATTAGTCCAAGATTATTCTACATAGAAAGAAAAGATTCGACGTAGAGAGAAAAGATTCGACGTAGGGGAGAAAAGATTCGATGTAGGGGAGAAAAGATTCGACGTAGGGGAGGAAAGATTCGACGTAGGGGAGGAAAGATTCAACGTAGGGGAGGAAAGATAAATAAAAATAATGATGATGATGAATGTTATTGGCTGATTGTAACCAAAGAGGTGGAGCAGTAAAATAGCTAGAACTAAGTACACACGTACTTTGGCTTATGGTGTCTGTTGAAAGTTCTAAGAAGATTCGACGGAGCAGGTAAACTATACGGCATTGTACAGTTTAGCTGCTCCGTCGAATCTTCTTTGAACATTCGACAGACACCATAAGCCTTCAATGACAGATTCGACCTTAATTTGGATTTTCGGACGAATGCAATTTTTAACGAAAAACAAAATAAATAAAAACGAATTTCGGGAGTAACTAAATAAATGTATTTTTCAGACGAAAACGAAATTCCGAAACAAAATATTTCAGTGTGTACATGTTTAGTGCTTTGTTTCTTTTTGTCACAAAGCCAATGTGACTAAAGGCATGGTTTTGGTGTGGAGGAACTTGAGTGGCCTTCACAAAACTCTAACCTCAACCCTACTGAACAACTTTGGGATGAATTGAAAAATCACAGTGAGCCTAGTTTTCCAACCAGTCATCCAACATCAGTACATAACCCCACAAGTATGCTTTGGCTGAATGTGGACAAATTCCCAAAGATGCACCCCACAATCTTGTGGAAAGCCATCAAAAAGTGGAGGCTGTTATAGCAATACTGAGTGGGGCCATCTCTATATTAATGACCATAGTTTTAAAATGGAATGTCTAACAAGATCATATAGGTGTGATGGTCAATTATTGGCAAACTACTGACCGTATGGTATACATTACCAGCAGCCTTGCACAAGGTAGATTTCCTTTTTTTTTTACAACAACAGACAGATGTACATTGAGTAATGTATGCATTCACAAAAACATGGATTAGGACTTTACACAAGAAAAAGATATGTCTGATCAGTCAGAATAGAGGAAGGCCCTGACAGGGCACTCAAATTCTTACATATATGTTACAATAATATCGACAACAGCAGTTTTCTTATTGAAAATAAGCAGCAAGGTCGGAGTTTAAGGCATTTTACTAGCTTTAAGCCAGTGTTCCCATGTTTTATAAAATTTTACAAGGGATCCAGACTGTAATGCCAAGTATCTTTCATATTCAATGGTCAGATTTACTTGAAGTTTAACATTAGTGCATCTCCATTTACACATAATTAGCAGTCTAGCAGCAAACAATACGTGCATAACAAGATGTCTGCTCTCTCGTCTCCTCCTCCCATGCTCATCTCCAGGATTTCTCCAGAGCCTCTCCCATTGACTGGAACTCGATACCTCCACCCGTCCGGCTATCCTCTACTCTTGCTACCTTCAGGTGATCCCTGAAAACTCATCTCTGTAGGAAATCCTATCACGTCTCCAACTAATCTTCTACCACTTCCATTAGCTCATACGTCACAGTTACAACCTTTTGTACCACCTGCCCCACCCTATTAGATTGTAAGCTCTTCTGACCAGGGCCCTCTTAATCCTCTTGTATTTTATTATAACTGTATTGTCTCCTTTTTATATTGTAAAGCACTGCGTAAACTGTTGGTGCTATATAAATCCTGTATAATAATAATAATAATAATAATAATAATAATAATAATAATATTAATGTCTGAATTCATGAGGGAACTTTTCTATTTCTATACTGAGTATGGCTAATGCTGGAGAAGACGTTGTCAGGCAGCCTGTAACCTCAGATATAAGAGTGAATACTCAGTTCCAGAAGCTTTGTAGGTGTGGGCATTCCCATACTCTGTAGGGTAAAGACCCTGATTGAGAACATCCACACCAGCATTTGTCATCCTCTACGTTGGTGAATTTAGTTATTTAAACTGGGGTTAGGTACCACTTGTGGTGAAGTTTTTGGGACAGCTACCAATAGTTTACACATTTAGAGGAGCTTTGATTGTAGTAGATAGCCTGTTTCCAATGAGAGTCTGAAGGACATTTGTTTAAATTGCGTTCCCATCTCTCAAGGGCTGAGGGTTTCACAAAGGTGTCTTTATCTTGTAGTAGGTTAAAAAAAAATCGAGATCCCCTTTATCTTGAGTGAGTCTGAGGACCAGAATGACCAGGCATTTTTGGGTAGGTATTTAGCTGGAGTGGGGTGTTTGTTGAAGTAGGAAGTTGTTTCTCTATAGGAAAACATTTCTTGGGGGGTATTTGTTGCATTTGGTTTGCAGATCAAAAAAAATTGGGAATTTATTGCTCTGTAAAAGCGATTCTAGTGGGGTACATCTGAGCGTTGACCAGTAGATTTCCTTTTTGAACAAAAGAATATGTCTTATTCTGTGATGCTCATACACCTCAGCCTTAGGTTCATATATCTTGACAAGTCATGCTCCAGTTGAATGAATGAGACCTGCTCTTAAAAAAATGTAAATGTCAGTCATAAAATATTGCCACATTCATTTAATCTAAAGTAAGACACTTGCTCAAACAGCTGCATCCCTATAAAGCACTTTACAAATGACTTTCGCACAAGTATATTAACTTTAAAAAAAACACATAACCTCATCCTCCAGTACACCAGGGGTATAGGCGGTACAACTGTAAAATAAACAAAGCTCTTGGGAAAATGTGGGCTTTCTTAGCCGTGCTTTTTAAGGCTATAAGAAAAAAAATGTTATTCAAAGGAAATGTTTACACTCGGCGGTATGCAGAATTACACCATCAGCACACATAATTAGACCATTAACAGCATACCTATAAGCACAACACCGTTTGTGGTCAGGAAATGGAGGACTTTGAAAAATAAACTCCTCCGTGTAGAAAAATAAGTCCTTTGTGCCTTGTTGTGACAAGTTGGGATATAAAAAAATAAAAAAAATTGCAGGTTAGCATGACTCATGCCTCTTGTCATTATTCCATAGCATCTGTTTTACTTGCGAAACCATATGCCTCAACAGCTGGTCAACTTGCTACAAACAAGAAAAGCGCATTGACACAAACTAATTGCGTACAGGTGTTACAGCAATGGTCCCCGCCCTTCGTGCGATTTTAACGTGAAATGTTACCTGTTTTCCCTACGATTTAAAAACCATTTAGCATGAGAAGTGAAGTTGATGAAATGTAAAAAGCACTCAGATTGGACAGCAACAAATAGTAAGATGCAGCAAAATAAGCCACGGCCATTAGTTACATTCTACTGGACTTGTTCCTATGTTTCGCTGATTTCCAAGCAGCTTCCTCGGCCACAACAAGAAGCATTGTCCGGCTTCCCATACAGATGGGTTTCACTAACTCCACACCTCAATATGATGATCTTGGATCAGGAAGTGATGTCAGGTACAGGAAGTTCCGGGTGAGAGGTTTTTAAAACCACATATCTGAGTTGGATGAGAAGTTGTCGGTCTGTTAGTTTGGGATTGGCGTTGAGGACTACCACTCGCTTCCGGGATTGACGCCCTTGATGCTCACCTGTCTACCAGAGTCATCACCACGGACCTCTTCTCCGAAGTTTGGCTCCAGGTCTCCGATTACATGCCCCAGTGACCCATAACCGTATGGTGAGCTGGATCCAACTTTTCTGGTAAGGGTATCTCTTCCTTTACTTCTCCCCTGTCTGAAGGTGAAGGCACTCCTGGGTGTTCGTCCACAATCGGAAACTCCCATCACAGAGACCGTTTTGAATTTCTGCTAAAAGTATCTCCCTCAGACATACCGTCCACATTAACCTCACTTCTGGGACTTATATTTTCACTGCTTGACCCCTGCTTGAGTCATTATCATATGCATTTAAGATCAACCTCTGGGTCACTCTTTTATAGGTTGGAACAATAGGTATTATATTGTGTTTACTTCGATAGATTCTTGTATGCACATTTGTTTGCATTTATATTATCACCTGTGTCATCACATGTCCCTTTGGAAGCGTCCTTCAGATGCATGATACAAACAGCTAATATACTTTTGCTTGCTTGGTAATATGTTTTGTTGTTTGATATATGCTCTATATATTTTCAACATGTTTTTGTTTATAGTTATTCCCATGTAGATATCAGTGTAGTTCATACACTCGTAACCCTTTCTTACACATATCACAGTTTTTTTCTTAGCTCCACACTTTATATTTTTAATCGTCATATGCCTTCACACATTCCATAGTGATTTAATTAAGCCTGCCATAAATGTTTCAAATCTCAGCGAGTTCAGCACCGACCAGCTGAGTTTCAAACCATGTATTGGCAGGCTGAATGTAATCAAGTTGATCAATCAATCCACTTGGTTACAACCAGCATGTTGGATTTGACATGTAATTATCGCTAGTGGCTATTATAGCTGTGTTCTCCTGGAGGGGGCGGCTCTGCATGCCCCCCCTCCCTACTGGGAGACCACAATAGCTCTGTTGATGGGGGAATCGAGTGGGACCCCATGGTTGCAGGAATGAAAATCACTCCATCTATGGCCAGCTTCAGATGTTCCCAAAAATACCTGTAGAAATGGTCAAGATATAAAGCAAAATTACCAAAATTACCAAAAATGCTCAGCTCAAGTGTGAATGCAGCCTTAAAGGTAATTGCACCTTTCTGAGACATATTTAGGGTCTGCAGCCCCCCACCTCCAAACTGACTCCCTTTCCCTCATCCCCCTCACTTATTGAATCAGTAGGTTTCTCTCCCTACAAACTCCTACCATTTTTTAATTAGACATGGCTGTGGGGCTCTGCCCTCAACACCGCAATATTCATTCACAGAGATCTGGGAATGGAGAGACTGCAAGACCCATCTTTCTCTGTGGCAGAGGGACTCATAGGGGTAACTAGACTGTGCACTTTTGCAAGTACAGTTGCTCCATAGCTTAATAATGAGGTCAAGCTTCACTTTACAAAGAATAGCCAATCAAATGCAATAAAAACAAAAACATAATTTTTAATTGCACATGATTGGATGATGAAAGCAGAGCTTCCGCCTCATTTTCTAAACTCTGGAGCAACCAGTGGCGGGCCGTCCATTAGGGGCACATGGGTGCCGCCCCCTCTTTCCAGGCTACCCCCTATATGCATAATGGCTAGATTCATACATAGCATGAATCTATCCATGGCCGCCGCGGCCACCCGTATTCATGCATCTGGCCCCTTTTGGGGCATCGAGTGCATGAATTACGGCTGCAGGTGATTGTTTTGAAGCATCTGAATAGAGCCAGAGGCTTTAATAGGGTTCAAAATAGGGTGGGCTCCAGTCACAGAGGATGCAACTGGAGTCCACCCAGGTGTATTACAACAGCGAATGAATATTCACTGTTGAAACACTGATCCTCAATCCGGCCAATCAGAAGCGGGTGTGAGACCCGTTTTCCGATTGGCCGAAAAGAGAAGACTCCCAATTGGCCACCAAGGAGGAAGGAGGAAACGGAAGTCACCGCCGTGGAGAGCAGCAGAACGGGAAGCCGCTGGTGATGAAGAGCAGGAGAACGGGAGGCCCTGCCGCCACCCAGGGGGAAGCCGCCGGTGATGGGATAAGTGCTGCCAACCGACCGACCTATGGGGGTGGCATACTGTTTGCCACCCCCCCAAATGTTTTTAACACCACCCGGCACTGGGAGCAACCAAGCAAATGTGCACCATCTATGTCCCTTTAGTAAATCAATTACATCATTGTAAATGGAGAAAAAGTGTGGTGACTTCTACCTGCTACCCAATGATCATAGTTGCACTCACAAAAAGATTTGTTTTTAAAAGACTAATCTGTCAGAGCATGCATTTCCCATAATAAATGGACAACTACAAACTATTTTGTAAATGGTCCCTGTAAGTCCTCACCATTGCATTACTGGGAATTTGAACAGTACAGCTCATAGGCTGGTGATTCCTAGTGGTTTGATTGGCTACTTTATTATTTAATATTTAATAATTTAGCAAAGGGCGGCTGTAAAGCATATGCAGATTTTTGGATTTGCTTCCAAAGTCCACTTTATAAATTTGAATACAAAATGTACTTATTGGTGTGCTTATGAACTCGATCTAAAAATGCATGCTTACCTCCAACATTGAGTTCTGTTATCCTGAAACTTCAAATTAGGACTGCAGTTAAACAGAAGAAGAAGACTGCCCGTCCTCTGGATCAACTGCGGGTATAGGATCGTGTAAGTGGGATTGTATTTTTTTTGGTTGAACTAGATGGACTTGTGTCTTTTTTCAACCCGACTAACTATGTACAACTGGATCAGATTAACTCTTGCATTCAGGATACAGTTTTAGGCTATGTTTACACTGATCCAACATGGAAGTAGCACAACTTCTTATCCAACTTTGCCCTGAGACTTCAGGTCTGACTTCCATGCAACTTCAATGAACGGGATCCGATTTTGATCTTTGAGATGATTGCAACTTGTCCTTTGACCAATCAAAACAATTCCTTTCGCTCTGGAATAGATGAAACATCACGCCAAATTTATAAAAAAAAAACGGCATGGGGTCCATCCCCCCGAATCCATACCAGCAGTGCCGGAACAAGGCCATCCAGTGCCCAGGGCAAAGATGCCAAACTTCGCCCCTCCCCTACCTTAGGGTTAGGGTCAGGGCATCCACATCTCTGCAATAAAACATTGTGCCCAGGGAAGCCTCCCCTCCATCCCACCCCTTGTCCCGGCCCTGCATACCAGACTCAAAGGGCCTGGTGTGGATTTGGGGGGGGGGGGCACAACATTTTTTAGGGGCTTTTACATTGCTAACATTGCATACACTTGATCTCAGAGCACAGGTCACATGCCACAAGTCGGATCAGTTAAGATGATGATCTGACTTGCATGTGACTTCCATTCAAATCAATGGGCTAAAATCATGCCCAAGTCGGATCAAAGTAGTGGAGGAACCTTTTTCAAAGTTGGACCGACACAAGTTGGACCAGTTAAGACAGCTCTCATAGGGAATCATTGATTTTGGCATGTCATGCGACTTATACTCTCAAAGTTCAACCGGCTCTCAGCCTGAAGTCAGCAAACTATTTATAACATGATCAAAAATTTTATTCATAAACTAACTCAATGGGGGTTATTTACAAAAGGCAAATCCACTTTGCACTACAAGTGTAAACTACAAGTGCAAAGTGCACTTGAAATTGCATTGAAAGTGCACTTGGAAGTGCAGTCGCTGTAAATCTGAGGGGTAGATCTGAAATGAGGGGAAGCTCTGCTGATTTTATCCTCCAATCATCTGCAAGCTAAAATGCTGTTTTTTATTTTCCTTGCATGTCCCCCTCGAATCTACAGTGACTGCACTTCAGTGCAATTTCAAGTGCACTTTGCACTTGTAGTTTGCATTTGTAGTGCAAAGTGGATTTGCCTTTCGTAAATACCCCCCATTATCCTTTATAATTTAAGTATAAATGTGTGATATATAAAAATAATAGAATCTTAGAAAAATGTTACAAATTTTTTTTTCATCTCTTTCGAGAGCTGTCATCAAGGGCCCTGCCAACTGAAATTCCCTATTGTTTACCCATCCATAAAGAAAAGGGGGGTTATTTACGAAAGGCAAATCCACTTTGCACTACAAGTGCACTTGGAAGTGCAGTCGCTTTAAATCTGAGGGGTAGATCTGAAATGAGGGGAAGCTCTGCTGATTTTATCATCCAATTATGTGCAAGCTAAAATGCTGTTTTTTATTTTCCTTGCATGTCCCCCTCAGATCTACTGCGACTGCACTTCCAAGGGCACTTGTAGTGCAAAGTGGATTTGCCTTTATCTATCCAGAAGCAAAAGGGTACAAACGTCATCTGATATAATCACAAAGTCGCCATGTGCAATATATACAAATAGCAGACATGGTTTCTCTACAAAGTGTGCTTCTGCTCTAAACAATAGCAGCTACGACATTAAGAAATACATAGTGAGCCCTTTTTTACAGGGGCACTTTTTAAAAAAAAGATCTATTTTGTTGGTTGACAATGCTGAGTGTTGAGTTGTTAGCTTAAAGTGTTTGGAAACCTCAGACATGAAATATGAACAAAGCATATCCCTCTATAGTGTGTACTTGTCTTAATTAAGAGCACAAAGGGGTTGATTTGATAAAGGCAAATAGACTGTGCACTTTGCAATCTGCAAGTGCAGTTGCTCCAGAGCTTAGTAAATTGGATAAGGCTTCACTTTACAAAGAATACCCAATCATGTGCAAGGGAAATTTAAAAAAGGCATTTTTGCTTGCACATGATTGGATGATGGAAGTCAGCAGAACTTCTGCTCATTTACTAAGCTCTGGAGCAATTGCACTTGCAGATTGCAATTGCACTTTGCAAAGTGCACAGGCTATTTGCCTTTAGTAAATCAACCCCTAGCTGTCATTTCTGTCTGCTGCTTCATTCCTCTGCTATCGGCACAAATCACTTCTGACAAGTTTTCCTGACACCAAGAGAAAAATGGTGACAGGGAAGGGAGCTTCAGCACATTGACAGCCTCAGCTCTGTTCCTGTGTGCCGTGTGAAAGGGGGGGGGGATGTTCCTTCCCTCTAATCACATCTCAGAGCTCTCCTCACTGAGATCTGCAGAGTGTAACTTCAGCTCTCCACCCCCTTTTTCTGAACTCCCAGCTGAGCTTTATACATTCAGCACATTGCATGGATGCCGAAAAGAGAAGACTGCAGATAAACAGGTACAAGTTCTAGAGGAGGATTTGTCTGATCTTTGTGTAAGGGTTTACAACTACTTTAAAGTTGCATAGAACTTTCAGTTCAGCTAAATGCATTCCAGGTGCATCAAAAAAAGGGTGTTCAAAGCCTTGCAGTCCATTTTCTTTAGAAAACAGCCACAGATTGACCAGAAAAGCTTGTTTTTTGCCAGCTTATGGCAAAAAAAAGGTTTTATGCTCTCTGTGTGGAAGCAGTCTCTTTACAAAAGTTTGATATGGCAATAGCTAAATCAGACCTATAGCACTGTAGTAAGCAAAGCTCTAGTCCTGCAGATTGGAGACGGCTCTTAGTAGCAGGAGTGTCTGAAATCTGCAGAGAGACCACTGCTTCAAATGTCTTTCTCTGCAGCATGCTAGCAGGGGATTGGCTTTTCTACTCAAACTGAGGCTCCTTTCTGAAGCATGTTTTTGCCATTTTTTTCTTAGCAATTTTTAATTATTTTGCTATTGTATTTTTAGTGCTGCCCCAATAAGGACTTTTTTATCATCTGCAGAAGGTCCACTTTAAAGTTCTAAAATGGTATAAAACTTTACTTTTTTTTTTTTTTTCTTTAAAATTCTGGCACCAAGCTTATACCCATACTGCACAGTGTGTAAATGTCAGCGATAAAATGACTCTCTGGAGATTTGAGAAGTCAATGTAACCTTTAATGGCATTCTACCTCGGCTGTGTTTCTCAGATAAGTTATGGATAGTAATAGCTTATATATTCCTCTACTTTGTTCATGAAAAATATTTTGATATTTAAAGTATGGTCACATTATTTGGAAACTGTTAAAATTATCAAGCGGTAAATTATCGATTAGCTGTTCATTCGCTCATTATTTTGCTATCCTAAGAAATTGTTGTATTTGAAAAATACATTTTCCTTCTCAATCGCCAATGAGTTTGCCTGTGTGAGCTACAAATGCTGCCCTTGGGCTAACAACTAGATTTCCTGCTCTTCAATGGGAAATTCATGACTCTGTGACGTTCAAAGTATCTATAATACAGAAAATGTTACATTTGATGGCACTTATCAGTTTGTCTGCCATGAATTTCAAACTTTTTATTCTTGATATGTATGGAGAGCCGCTGTACAAAATCATGCTTGCTTGTTGCCACATATATTCTCTGCACTTTTAAGATTTAAAGCATAAATCTGGGCTGAACTAATATTATCTAAATAAAAGATACATCTGTATCATTCTTGAATCTTGGTGCTCTTTCATCTGGATCACTTCAATAATGAAGCATGACACGACTCTTGCACATTGTGCAGGAGCTTCCTCTAATACAGACCAGTCACTAATGCTCTCTTTGATTAGGCTGACTGGTCTTGTATCCACCCCCTTCTGTAGTTTTTTGCAGGCAGTGACCAGTAGGTGGAGCTGTTAAGTCCCTCCCACACTGCCTCATCAAGGCCCCTCTGTGAAGTGTGGTCCTAACTCTAGGCTTAAAGTGAGAAGATCTGGATGCCGCACACCGGATGAAGTAGAAAACTTGTCTTTATTAGAAAGATGGGATCATCAGAAATACAAGACCATCATGCAGAAAGTACAGGATTAGCTGACGCATTTCACACTCGGAGCTGAGTGCTTACTCATAGCTATGAGTAAGCACTCAGCTCCGAGTGCGAAACGCATCAGCTAATCCTGTACTTTCTGCATGATGGTCTTGTATTTCTGATGATCCCATCTTTCTAATAAAGACAAGTTTTCTACTTCATCCGGTGTGCGGCATCCAGATCTTCTCACTTTAAGCCTTGTTCCACTTAGCATTCAGCCAGCACATGGGACTCTTCAACTCCGGAAATTTCACATCAATCTCACACCTGGGTTTGTGTCCACCTGAGCGGTGAAACACCCTCTTTGTGGTCCTAACTCTAGTCTATGAGAGCTTCTATGTTGGAGCATGCACTGATCAACTATACAATTCTGAACACGGCTATAGAAAAATAGGTGGAGAATGTGGGTGATATAGATGGGGATCAGTGGTCGGAGGCTCTGGAATCTGTCCATGGCTGTTCTTAAAATGTAAGCCAAAGACTGTCCCAACTATATATATTATTGTGAAAAGTGAAAGAATGAAAGAAGGGGGGGGGGTGGAGGCACCAAACTGTGATAGTCCTATAATATAATTGGGTGTTAGTGTAATATATACACTTACTGGTTCACAGGATGGAGATGCCCATCTGGGGTAGAGGTGTCATGGGGTGTGCTGGTACTGCACTGCAGGCTCCGGTGACGTTCCTTCGGCTGTAGGGGTGTTAGATCCAGTCACAGGCTGTTCAACGGTGTCCACTGGATGGGAAGTTCCACCCTAATCACACTGGAACGTGGAAGCGGAAGTGACGTCACCAATGTACTGGGGGCATCCAGGCAAAGGATAAGGATTGTACAGGCTACGCGCTCAGGGCTCACAGCTCCTTCTACTGGCCTTGAGACGCCAGTTTGATGCCTCCACCCCCCTTCTTTCACTTTCTTTGCACACAGTGGTAATGGACACCCTCTGAGGATGGCTGCCTTCTTGTTTTAAATAATACTGACTGATTTAGATGTGCTATTAAAGCTACCATTGCACCATTTACAAAGGCATCACATCATTCGGAGCGCTGGAATCCCCTCCTTTTTATATATATTATTGTGGATTCATCGTTCCCCACTTAAATTGTTTGCTCTTGGACTCTGCCCAGACCCATTGTGTGATAGATGCAAGGGATTTTTATGATGACTTTATCATACCGGGGATATCTACTAGACTCTTGTTTGGACATATTTAAGTGTGTTATTGTTAAGAATTACAGGCCTACAATATAAAACGCCAAATTTCTATGCAAAATAATTGTACCGCTTTGAGACGCAAAAATCTGACATAATCATACTGCCAGGGAGGCTACACCACTGTGCTGTCTGTAGAACCATAGGGTATGTAGTTCTATGTGGTGTGCCTAAGGTTGGAGGGCCCCTCACAGATTCCTGCTCCCTGAGGGTGAAAAAAGAGGAAAACCAACAGACAGCAAGCAAATGTGCCATTTTTTGGATTTGAATTGACTAATCTAAAATGGAACTGGAACATTTTTTTTACTAATAGGAGAGGGAACTTTATATTAGAAAATATTCTCATGCTGAAGATTAGCTTTAAAAACACACAAAAAAAAACTTCCACTAACATACCTCAGAAACAAACATCAGCAGTGCCAGGCTTAAAGGGTTACAAGACACTTCAATATCTATAGTATCAAAGCAACCATATCATTTTCAGATATATATTATTAAAGTCATTTTTTCATGCTCTTTTTCTCAGAATCTTAAGTCCTATGTGTCTAAGTTTAATATCTCAAGTACTTTGTAGTCTGTCGATTCCCTGTCAGTATCCATATTCTTTAGTAAAAACCTTTTTTAAACAAAACCAGATATACGTATGTGTGAGAGTTTTACTGATTAAAGCTCCTTACAAGAAACAACCATGCTGTGCAAAGAGAATCTTAGGATCCAAGGTCCCTCAAACTCCAGGTTTTGGGCACCTAAAAAAAATGTCCTTTATAGATAATGCATATAATGACCATTAATTTGATTCTGGATTGTTTGAGCTTTTGGCATGTGGACCACATAACCAGAGTTATTCCACAGAGAATATTATTTTTCTGCAATTGTATAGGGCTATGGTGAGTTGCTACTTTGGATCCAAATAGTGTTTCTTTAAAGCATATCTTTAAGCAAAACCTTAAATAGAGTGGAGAATGGTTGGAGCCTCTGTCAACTTTTTATGGCCAAAAACAGAAATTGCAAAGAGGTCCAGATACAACTTTATTCCAATAGAAGTCAGGGGAGCAATCCAAAAAGTATCAAACAGGTTTCAGAGTCCCAAGAGTGCTACCTTCATCAGGGCTTGATTGACAACAATGTGAACAGACTAGTGGTGAACTGGACCTTTCAAGTTACAATTTCCAATGTGATTGCTAGCACCAGCCTGGTCAGCACCCGGTTTGGCAGCCTAAAGGCTATTAGTGTCCCTTTTGTGAAGATTTACCCTTCTATTTCTACAGGTGTCCTTCAACAAGTGAAGGTAAATCTAAAATTTTAGTATTCAGAACAAGAGGTAAGGATACATTTTCCAATGTTGACACATGTTCTGGGACAAATTTTAGGATGGAGAAATCATCTCACTTTAGGAGATTTCCCCTAACTTCCCCTGGGACAAGCAGTGAAGGAAAATTTTCCCAATGGTACACAGACAGATAAAAAATAACCGGGCTGGAGTTTTAACACTTTCCAACTCTATTTAAAACTAAAAAAAAATCAGTTTTGTTTATACATACACTTTAAGAATAATGGTTCATATTTTGCTTTTACTACTTAATTTCCCTGCGGGCCTCATAGTAAGAGTTTTGTGATCTGTGAGATTGTTATGTCCTTACCGCTAACCTTCACAAAAAGCATCATGTCAATACAAGAGCCTGTGGGGGTGAAGCCATCAGCTGTATGACCTTGACTATATGTCCTTAAAATACCCTTTGCTTATAGGCATATCCACTGAATTGTAGAAATTGTCAAGTCTTTTGTAATCATTGAAATCTGCTGTTGACCTAATCCATTGTGAGACCCATACACCGAGGTCTTTTCAATTTCTCTTTAAGGAGAAACATGTCAGTCTTCCCTATATTCATGGTAAGTTTGAGCTTTCAGTTTGAAGGCAGCATGTTAATATTATCTTCTTTTTGTTACTGAGCATTGGACACTAAGGACTGTCAAACTTCTGCAGTATCAAAATAATAATAACCAGGGGCATAACTACAGATCACATAGACCAATAGCAAAATTTTGATGGGGCTCCCCAGTGATCTCCATACTGTCATTGATCTAAAAATAAAGTTTGTCTATATCAAGGACAGGTATCAGGAGAGCTGTCAACACAATCAGTACATTACTAGTGACCAGTTGAGCGGACAGAAGTTGTCAGAGAAAAGGAGGGGTATCAGTGCATGGAATTAACTTTTAACCTTAATTTCCTAGCTAACTATTCTGTCCACAGTAGCTCTCTAGTCTTTTTCATCATCTCCAATTTCAGGCCTCAGTGTAAATACCAAGCCCTCCCACCCTTACCTGCTGAAGCAAGAAATAATAACAATTAGCATTGCACTGATACCGATACCGATACCAGTATCGGGGCCAATACTAAGCATTTGAATGAGTACTTGCCAATACCTTCAGACATGGTCCACATATGTGTGGGCCAGTTTGCAATGTGATTTCGTTCAGGTGTATGAGATTAGACATTGCATCTGAACTGGACTGAAATTGCACAGTACTCACAAGAAGCCTTAGCCAATATGTCTACACCACATGCCCTGATGTATTTTGCCCCACTCTCCAGGGCTTAGTCAAGATGTCTCTTCCTTCTTGTGCAGTCACCAGCCTCTGTGTAGAAGGCTCAGGACTGCTGGAAACCAAAACAGGAAGTGTCAGTAACCACCCTGGAGTGCACAGGGGAGCCGGTGCCGAAGTGATGTCATGCAGGTTGTCCTGTGGGCATGGCTACGTGTTTCAGAGCTTCGCGCTCTTTCCTCAGGCCAACCCATGTGACATAATTTCTACACCTGCTCCCCTGTGCACTCCAGGGGGGTTACTGTCACTTCCTATTTCAGTTTCCAGCAGTCCTGAGGTCCACACAGAGCCTGGTGGCTGCACAAGCAGGGAGAGACATCAGTAGAGCTGATAGTGGTGTTCTTGTGGAGATATGCTTTTTTTTTTGCTAACCCAGTAAATTGCCAATTGTATTTTAACCGATTGCCAACCGCCGCACACAGATGTATGTTGGCAGAATGGCACAGGCAGGCAAATGGGCATACCTGTACTTTACCTGTACCTGTACTTTGTACCCTTTAAACTTGCCGCCCATCGGAGCATGCCTGCGGGTCCTGAGAACTCGATGTTCGCTGGCGGCCCGCGATTGCAGTGTGGAGAGGCAGAACGGGGAGATGCCTATGTAAGCAAGGCATTTCCCCGTTCTGCCTAGTGACATGACAGGGATCTACTGCTCCTTGTTAGGGATGGGCTTTATGTTTGGGTCGAACGTGAGTTCGACTCGAACATTGGCTTTTCGCCTGTTCTCCAAACAGCAAACAATTTGGGGTGTTCGCGGCAAATTTAAAAGTCTATGGGAGAAATCAAAAGTGCTAATTTTAAAGGCTTATATGCATGGTATTGTCATAAAAAGTGTTTGGGGACCTGGGTCCTGCCCCAGGGGACATGGATCAATGCAAAAAGAAGTTTTAAAAACGGACGTTTTTTCGGGAGCAGTGATTTTAATAATGCTTAAAGTAAAACAACAAAGGTGTAATATTCCTTTAAATTTCATACCTGGGGGGTGTCTATAGTATGCCTGTAAAGGGGCGCATGTTTCCCGTGTTTAGAACAGTCTGACAGGAAAATGAAATTTCTAAAGGAAAAAAAGTCATGTAAAACTACTATCGCTAGCGCCGGCTATAATGAATTGTCGGTCCGCAAATACACATAAAAGTTGACTGATAAAAACGGCATGGAATTTCCCCACAGGAGAACACCTAACCATATTTTTAAAAAATGAAATGCGTGGGGGTCCCCCTAAATTCCATACCAGGTCCTTTAGGTCCGGTATGGATATTAGGGGGAACCCCGTGCCAAAATTTTTTAAAAAATGGCGTGGGAGTGCCCTTCAAAATCCATTCCAGACCCTTCAAAATGAGAAAAAATGGCATGGGGTCCCCCCAAAAGTCCATACCAGACCTTTATCCGAGCACGCAACCTGGCAGGCCACAGGAAAAGAGGGGGGACCGAGAGAGCGCCCCCCCCTTCTGAACCATACCAGGCCACATGCCCTCAACATTGGGAGGGTGCTTTGGGGTAGCCCCCCAAAGCACCTTGTCCCCATGTTGATGAGGAGAAGGGCCTCATCCCCACAATCCTTGCCCGGTGGTTGTGGGAGTCTGCAGGCAGGGGGCTTATCAGAATCTGGAAGCCCCCTTTAATAAGGGGACCCCCAGATCCCGGCTGCCCCCTGTGTGAATTGGTAATGGGGTACATTTGTACCCCTACCATTTCACAAAAAAGTGTCAAAAAGGTTAAAAAACACAAGAGACGGTTTTTGACAAGTCCTTCATTAAGTCCTTTTTCTTTTCGCTTCTTCTTCCATCTTCTTTCTTCTGGTCTTCCTTCTGTGTTCTTCTTCTTCCTCCATCTTCTTCCTCTCCATCTTCTTCTTCTCCATCTTCTCCTTCCTCTGCTCTTCTCATCCCGCATCTTCCTCTGGGTTCTTCCCCGCTCTGTCTGCACAATCTGCCTCAGTGGGAGTCTTCCGCCATGTGACGCTTCGGTTCTTCTGACACTTCTAATATAATGGAGGGCGGGGCCACCCACTGACGTACCACGTTTACATAACCAGGTGACCCCGCCCCCTCTGACAACACCTGGGAAAGCCATAGGGAAGTCCCCGTGAAGTCCTCGTGCGCCAGAGGAGGGCGGGGTCACCGGGTGGCCCCACCCTCCGTTATATAAGAAATGTCAGAAGAACCGAAGCGTCACACGGTGGAAGACTCCCACTGAGGCAGATCGTGCGGGCGGAGCAGAGAAGAAGCTGGAGGAAGATGCAGGACGAGAAGAGCGGAGGAAGAAGAAGATGGAGAAGAAGATGAAGAAGAAGAAGATGGAGAAAGAAGAACACCGAAGGAAGACCAGAAAGAAGATGGAAGAAGCGGAAAGAAGAAGAAATTAATAAAGGACTTGTCAAAAACTGTCTCTTGTGTTTTTTATCCTTTTTGACACTTTTTTTGTAAAATGGTAGGGGTACATTTGTACCCCATTACCAATTCACACAGGGGGGGCCGGGATCTGGGGGTCCCCTTGTTAAAGGGGATTTCCAGATTCCGATAAGCCCCTCACCCGCAGACCCCCACAACCACCGGGCAAGGGTTGTGGGGATGAGGCCCTTCTCCCCATCAACATGGGGACAAGGTGCTTTGGGGGGCTTCCCCAAAGCACCCTCCAAATGTTGAGGGCATGTGGTCTAGTATGGTTCAGGAGGGGGGCGCTCTCTCGGTCCCCCCTCTTTTCCTGCGTCCTGCCAGGTTGCGTGCTCAGATAAGGGTCTGGTATGGATTTTTGGGGGGGACCCACGCCATTTTTTTTTTCATTTTGGCACGGGATTCCCCTTCGGGTCTGGTATGGAATTTAGGGGGACCCCCACGCATTTTTTTTAAAATTTTGGTTCGGAGTTCCCCTGTGGGGGAATTCCACGTCGTTTTTATCAATGAACTTTTATGTGTATTTCCCGACCGCCAATTCATTATAGCTGGCGCTAGCGATAGTAGTTTTACATGACTTTTTTCCTTTAGAAATGTCATTTTGCTGTCAGACTGTTCTAAACATGGGAAACATGTGCCCCTTTACAGGCATACTATAGACACCCCCCCAGGTACGAAATTTAAAGGAATTTTACACTTTTATTGTTTTACTTTAAGCATTATTAAAATCACTGCTCCCGAAAAAACTTTTTAAAACTTCTTTTTGCATTGATACATGTCTCCTGGTGCAGGACCCAGGTCCCCAAACACTTTTTATGACAATAACTTGCATATAAGCCTTTAAAATGAGCACTTTTGATTATTCATGTTCGTGTCCCATAGACTTTAACGGTGTTCGCGTGTTCAAACAAATTTTTTGCCTGTTTGCATGTTCTGGATGCGAACCGAACCGGTGGGTGTTTGGCTCATCTCTATTCCCTGTCATCGGGAGCAGTGATCGCTGTCATGTCAGTGGTAGCCCACCGCCCCCACAGTTAGAACACCTCCTTAGGACACACTTAAAGCGGAGGTTTGCTGAAAAAAAATATCGCAGATCGTCGCCATTAAAATAATAAAAATTCCATAAATCTATCCCCTATTTTGTAGACGCTATAACTTTTGCGCAAACCAATCAATATACGCTTATTGTGATTTTTTTTTTACCAAAAATATGTAGAAGAATACATATCAGCCTAAACTGAGAAAGAATTTTTTTTATATATATATATTTTTGGGGATATCTATTATAGCAAAAAGTAAAAAATATTGGTTTTTTTTCCGCTCTTTTTTTGTTTATAACGCAAAAAATAAAAACTGCAGAGGTGATCAAATACCACCGAAAGAAAGCTCCATCAGTGGGAAAAAAAGGACGTCTATTTTGTTTGGGTACAACATCGCACGGCCGCGCAGCTGTCAGCTAAATTGACGCAGTGCCGAATCACAAAAAATGCTCTGGTCAGAAAGGGGGGTAAAATCTTCCAGGGCTGAAGTGGTTAATTGAATAAAGTGGATGATTTTAATGCTACACTTAGTAGGTGCTGGGTTTTCTCCCTTTCTGTTGCCATGTGAACTGCAGTGTCATATTTAGACTGCCCAACTGCTGTAACAGAAAAATGGTAGTTTTACAGTATAACTAAATCTAAATCTATTTCTATGGTTTCAGTTGGGCTCTAAGAACATTAGGATCCACCTTGATTTCAGAATTGCTTGTTGAGTCCTCATGTCCTTATTATTTACAGCAGGGGTAAATTATCCAGTACATTAGTATTTTTCAATTGTGGAAACTTTTGACCAGCATGGACCTTTGCTACAAAACCCATGAGCGGTGCTTGTTGGCAGCTTCCACTGCATAAGAGACCTAAAGTTGCTAAGGAAAGAAAATCTTCATTAAATTCTCTCTTAAAAAGTTAATGAGTGTACATGCAAGTTATGTAATTAACATTTGTTAATAAAATAACTTTTCTAATTGAAACTTAAACTGACTGCTTGGACAGCTTGTTCTAATTTTTTCAGTTAGTACACACTGTCTTTAGTTTAATGATCACATCCCATATGGCAGATTTGTCCTATCAATATTGCAATTAAGCAGGCCTCCGAACATAAACATAGCAATAATTAGAGCTTACGTTAGGCACACAAATTCTTTCTAATAAAACATGCATTTAACTTTTATTACTCAAAGAGCTGAATCATACAAGTTAAAGGAGAATGTGAAAAATGTACTTTTGTGAAGAAAATAAGATGTCAGACTGGCTTGTGTAGACAGATGACCACCAATGATCAAGTGGTCTTCAACAAGGCAAAATCAGAGTGCAAAATCTAGTGCAGCTCTGCATAGACACTAATCAGCTTTCAGGTTTTTTTTTTTGTCAAAGCTTAACCGCTTCAGCCCCAGAAGATTTTACCCCCTTCCTGACCAGAGCACTTTTTGCAATTTGGCACTTCATCGTTTTAACTGACAGTTGCGCGGTCGTACGACGTTGCACCAAGACAAAATTGACGTCCTTTTTTTCCCACAAATAGAGCTTTCTTTTGGTGGTAATTGATCACCTCTGCAGTTTTTATTTTTTGCGCTATAAACAAAGAAAGAATGACAATTTTGAAAAAAAAATTAATATTTTTTACTAGGGGGGATAGTTTTATGGCATTTTTATTATTATTATTATTTTTTTTTTTTTTACTAGTAATGGTGGCAATGTGCGATTTTTATTGGGACTGTAACATTATGGCGGACACGTCGGACAATTTTGACACATTTTTGGGACCATTGGCATGTTTACAGCAACCAGTGCTATAAAAATGCATTGATTACTGTACAAATGTCACTGGCAGGGAAGGGGTTAACACTAGGGGGCGGTCAAGGGGTTAATTGTGTTCCCTAGTGTGTGTTCTAACTGTAGGGGGGAGGGGACTGTGTAGGGGAGATGACAGATTGCTGTTCATACTCTGTATGAACAGACAATCAGTCACTCTTCCCCTCAGAGAACCAGAAACTGTGTCTTTACACACACAGATCCCAGTTCTCTGTGTGCCCCAAGCGACCGCGGGAGCCCGGCAGTGATCGCGACTGCCGGGCACTCACATCGGCTCCGCGCGTGCCCCTAGTGGCCACAGGGTGAAGCGACGTTCCATAACGTCGTTTTGCCCAGCCGTGCCATTCTGCCGCAGTGCAACTGCGGCGGCTGCTCGGCAAGTGGTTAATTAAACAGGCTGAAGTTAGAAGCTGATTGGCTACCATACAAAGTTGGACCAGATTTTGCACGCTCCAGTTTTAGTGAATTAACCGCATGCCAACTGAAGGCTCTGCTAGGGTTGCCACCTGTCTGGAATTCACCTGGACAGTTCAGGTTTTGAATCAGGTTTCCGAGTTTCAAGCGGACTGAAACCCGGACACATTATACAGACCAGGCTTTGGTTCCCCAAGTAACCAAGATAGTCACATACAAATCTGTTGCCCCCCAGGAGCTACGGGCGGCTGTCTGGGGGCAGGTTCTGCATCACTGGGGGGGGCAGAATGATGATTTCAGCAAGAGTAATTTGGTCACACCCATATTTTGTTGCGGCACGCTATGTGCATGGTACTACTACTTTCCTTGGGGCACCCAATGGTGTCCCAGGCCGCTAAAGTGTTTGGGTTTGGCTTGAAGAAAAGGTGGCAACCCTAGGCTCTGCCTAAACAGTGATAATCCCCAGTACCCCACTTTTTCTTAGCTGAGCCCAATTCAAACCGGCAATGTGCATGAGTGCAGTGGCTCCAGCCACTGTCTCTCTCCTCATTAGGCAGATTAATAGCAAATCCAGTGATGCAGGGGGGGGGGGCGGTCTGTGTCAATGGACGCAGCAGGAGGACTCTGAAACGAGCCCACATGGGTGCCCCCAGGGAAATCCACTTTCTGTGGGGGCACCCGATGAAGATAAGGGGCCTGGAGCGCCAGCGGAGGACCCCAGAAGAAGAGGATCATGGCTGCTCGGTGCAAAACGATTGGACAGAGCAGGTACGTGTAACATGTTTGTTGTTTGTTTTTTTTTTTAAAATAAGTGTCATGTGTCTTGCCAGCAAAGAGTTAAGCCGCATACACACAATCGGATTTTCCGCCGGGAATTGTGTGATGACAGACTGTTGGCCGAAAATCCGACCATTTGTATGCTCCATCAGACAATTGTTGTCAGACTTTCCACCGACAAATGTTGGATGGCAGGATTATAAATTTTCCACAGACAACGGACTGTTGTCAGATTTTTTGTATCGTGTGTACACAAGTCCGTCAGACAAAAATCCAAATTACAAACACACACATGCTCAAAATCAATGCTCACCAAACACGACATTAGCAGAAGGTTCTCAAAGGGTGGCACTCAGGAGCTGAAATTCCACGTAGTACGTCACAACGTTTGTGTTTGTTGGCCGACAATTGTGTACCATTTGTATGCAAGTTCACGGCACACGCCCTTCGGACAAAAGTCTGACGTTTTGTCTGCAGAAAATCCAGTTGTGTGTACAATGCTATATGCTTTTCATAGTATCTTTTTTCTGATTTAGCCTATTGGCTGCTTAAAGAGTAATTCCACTTTTGTTGAGAAAAAAAAACAATCCCCTCTGGGTGATCAATGTATATTGCACTTTATAGCAGAGTCCTACCTGTTTCTGCTATTAAGAAAAAACTGTATAATCTACTATTTCCTAAAGCCTCGTACACATGATCGGATTTTCCTCAGACAAAGCATCAGACTTTTGTCCGAAGGGCGTTGGCCAGGAATTTTTCTTGCATACAAACGGCACACAATTGTCGGCGAACAAATATGGACGTAGTGATGTATTACGTGGTTTTTCAGCTCTTTAGCGCCACCCTTTGGGCTCCTTCTGCTAATGTTGTGTTTAGTGAGCATTGATTCCGAGCATGTGTGTGTTTGTAATTTGGACTTTTGTCTGACGGACTTGTGTACCAGCGATCAGAAAATTTACAACAGACCGTTGTCCGCGGAAAATTTATAAGCCTGCCATCCAACATTTGTCAGCAGAAAATCCAACAACAATTGTCCGATGAAGCGTACAAATGGTTGGATTTTAGGCCAACAGTCTGTCAACACACAATTCCCATCGGAAAATCTTATTGTGTGTACGAGGATTTAGAATACTGATTCCTGAATGGAAGTGTCTGTGTTCAATATAAAAAGCTGATGCAATCTTGGTGTTCTAATGAGGAAAGTTGCAGTGCTTGCCGAGGTGTTTAATGATATTAAACCAAAAAACAAAAATGTAATATAGTGCAGCTTACCAATCATTAGATGTGGCGGCTGCATCAGTTTTCTCTTCTTTGGCTTTTTCCTCTCTGTTTTTACCTGGTGATCTGGCCAGTAAAGGCGCGTACACACGAGCGTAATGTCCGACAGAAAAAGTCCGACGGAAGCTTTTCATCGTCTATTCCGATCGTGTGTAGGCCTCATCGGACTTTTTTTCTAAAATTCTGACGGACGTAGAAATAGAACATGTTCTAAATATTTCCGACGGAACCAATTCCTATCGGGAAAACCGCTCGTCTGTATGCTGTTCTGACGGAACCAAAAACGATGCATGCTCTGAAGCAAGTACGAGACGGAAGCTATTGGCCACTGGCTATTGAACTTCCTTTTTCTAGTCCCGTCGTAAGTGTCGTAAGTGTTGTACGTCACTGCGTTCTGGACGGTCGGACTTTGGTTGGACTTTGGGTTGGCCATGGGTAGGCAAGACCGCTTGAATGGAATTCCGTCGGAGTTCCGTCGGAGAAACCTTTGGAGTTTATTCCGACAGCAAAACCGGTCATGTGTACAGGGCATAACACACATCTTGTATTAGTGAGACACAACTCTGGAGGATAGAGAACAGGGGGCACAGTAGACAGCCCCATTGTCAGTCTGGAAGGGAGGGGAGTGCTAAATGTATTTGCGGATTTAGATACTCTAACAGATTAAAGCCACATTGCAGCTTGCAATTTATAATCTGTTACAGCAAACAGTTTTTTGTTTCCTTTTGCGATAAAGGTTTGGCATGAATTATTAAAAACTGATTATTTTACTCACCCCTGTCAGTGTTAAAGTGGTAGTCAGCGCTGTGCTACCACTTGTACCTACAGGTAAGCCTATATTATGGCTTACCTGTGGGTACTGAGAATATTTCCTAAACTTGCACAGTTTAGGAGATTTTCAGAGTGCATGCAGCTGATGACATCACCGGCGCATGCACTCTGAAGGTTCGACTTACAGTGCCAGACCTTTAGAGCCTGTGCTGGAAATGGTGGCTCCCGCGCAGGAGTGACGTCATCGCTGCTCCGGCCAATCACATAGCTGGAGCTCACAAACCTGGAAGACAGACAGGGGGAACATGTCAGCCCTCTCAGCAGTGACTTTACAGTGCTGGAGGGCTTTGTTTCAAGTTGAGTATTTCATAATGTGCTAGTATGCGATGAATATTAGCACATTATGCCATCCCTTTCAGGTTTTCTTTTGAACATTGGCTGTTTACAACTGCTTTAACTGGTTTGTATCATCCATGTAATCCATTCTGCTGGAGAGCTTGTGCTTGTGAAAAACAACAGACTTGCTGTCTGGGACACCAGATGAAAATAGAAGAAAGCCTTGAAAAAAGGAAACTAATGCAGCCATCACATCTAAGAAGTGGTAAGCTGCAATATAATAAATGTGTGCTTTTGGGTTTAATGCTTCTTTAACCCTTAGGGACATAATTCCTGTTATAGGGGATATTTAAACTTTTACTTGTATCCAGTGGCGGCCCGTCCATAAGGGGCGCAGGGACGCCGCCCCCCTAATCCATGCACCTGGCCCCTAGTCTACATGCAGAGTGCTGGACGCAGTCATTTCAATAAGGGTCTATTTTTTTTTAAGTACATGATTAGAGCCTGAGGCTCTAATATGCTTCAAAAAAGGGTGGACTTACGGTGCGGAGCATTGTGCCCCGAGCCCACCCAGTTGTGTGACATTGGTGAATTAATATTCGCTAATGTCTTTCTGTTTCTCCTCCCATCCAATTGGATCCCAGGTCCTAAGACCCCATTGGCCAAGAGTTCCGAATACCCAATTGTCCGGGAGGAGAAGCAGCGACTGCCAGGACACGGAGGAAATGGAGGGGGGAAGCCACAGACGTGACCTGGGGGGGGTGGGGGGGTTTGGTGTGTGGTGGCTGGCTGGAGCGACTAGGGGCGTAAAAGTCTAAGGTTTGTTTGTGCCCCCCGACTGATGGAGCACCAGCCGCCACTGCTTGTATCTTAGTGTAGACTTTTGGGAAAAACAGTAAGACAATTAAACAAGCAAGAAATGACATTCCTGGTAAAGTTCTGTACACCAACTATGCACAGAACCCTTTCTGTATGCTACAGTACATTGCATTGAATTTTCCAGAAAATTAAAGCGGCTGCAGTTTGAAAAAAAAAAAAAGATAATTATAATAAAATTCATTCACAATATGGCCTATGTAGCAATTGTATATGCTATATTTATTAATGATTACAGGTATTTTTATAGCACGATCAATTTACATAGCGCTTTACATATATTATATATTCACATCAGTCCCTGCCCTCAAGGAGCTTACAATCTAAGGTCACTAACTTAAATTCATATATATTAGGGCTAATTTAGATAGCAGCCAATTAACCTACCAGCATGTCTTTGGAGTGTGGGAGGAAACCCACACATGCACAGGGAGAACATGTAAACTCCAGGCAGGTAGTGTCATGGTTAAGATTTGAACCGACGACCCTAGTGCTGCTAGGCAGAAGTGCTAATAACTTAGCCATATAACATTTTTATTCTTATTTTTTTTCACGGAAGTGAGTTATCCATTAAACATAAATTGTAATTATGGATGCACTTTGAAGGATTGATCATAATAAATGATGATGATGAATGATATTTTAGAATGGTGATATGATGGTTGATAATTAATGATAGTAATAAAAAGATTGACAGTAAATTACAATTGATAATTGATGATCGTTGAAGATAATGATGATGGTGATGATGATGGATGATCATGATAATGATGATGGCTGCTGATTGATGATGGATAATAATTGATGATAGTTATGATAGTTAATGAGGGTGGATGATGATGATGATGATGGTTGCTGTTTGATGATAAATGAGGATGATAATGATGCTGTTTGATGGTAAATAATGATAATGGTTAATGAAGATTGTTGATGGTGGATGATGACTGATGATGAGGACTATGTATAATGATGTCAGAAAACATGAAATCAGGCCGAGACAGAAGTACAGTTAAATCACACTTGTTTAATAATAAAAGTAAAACGAACAAACATAGTCAAGACATAGCCAAAGTTCAGTAACCAAAATGGATAGCCAGCCAAGCCAGAAGTCAGGGATCAATGTAGTGGAACAGCAAGCAGGATCTGGAGCCAGAAGGGATGTCAGCAAAATAAGTCTTGAACAGGATCGCAGGAGATAGTTTCTGTGATGTTGACCAAGGCGAAGGCAGAGATCCTCTGGACTGGACGGCTTAAGTAGGCTGGACTGACGAGCAGGATATCATCAACAGCTGAGTAACTGTGGAGAGATAGGAGCTGGCAATTAGCCGACAGCTGAGCAGCCAGCTCAGAGAAGGAAGGGCTGAGCCCAGCCCTGACAAATTATTGAATATGGCTGATGAGTAAAGATAATTGGAACAGGTGCATCTGAACTACTACCTCCTGTGCAATGCCTGGTGATCCTCAAAAACACAGCACTCTGCCGGTGAAATCTCTGTAAACCTCCATGAAATCCATGCAAAAATAGGAGAAAGGCTGGTGTCATGGAAGTCGGCTAAAACATTGTTTTATTATAGCATGTGAACTAGAGTCACAATTCTGACGAGTTTCATGATTAAGGCCTTATGGCCGAAAGACGTTGGCTTTTTTGACTGTTGTCAATGCTATGATATAACAATGTTTTAGCCGACTTCCATGGCACCAATCTTTCTCCTTTTTTTGCATGGAGTAAAGATAATGGCTTAGTGATGGATAATGATTAATGATAATGATGCTGAGGGACAATGACTGATCATGCTGATTGATTATGGATGATGATAAGAAGAAATATGGTGGTGACGGCGTTGATGATGAGGAAGATGATGACAATAGTGAGTTCAGTTTAACTGTTTGTTTTTTTTTTTTCCTAGAGATATTCTATAAGCTTTTTTTACTTAGTTCACTGAACAAAATATTTTCTATCTTAGCTCTCGGTCAGCAAAAAGGAAACAGCTTAGATGTCCAGAGAAAGCATTATAAAAACTATATATCTTCAGAGCTTTGTTTGCATGGTTTAACATATGCCACTTGAGGAAAAGAAAGAATCTATATTATATTTCCTCCTCTGTGTATATTTTATTTCCTTAAAATACATGAGTGTGCTAATTGTAAAATCCGGCCACAGCAGAGATATTTTAAATTCTAAGAATGGATATTTTGTAGTCCTCCCTGAATTCTACATAAGAGATGGCAGGGAAGAAAAAAAAAAAAAAAACACAAAATAAAATAATGACATAATTTGAAAAATGATTCCTTTGCCAGTATTGAACAATTCCATTGTTCCTTTGGAATGTGGCTGTGAATTAAGAGAGATAATAGGATGTTTTAATGATGTCTCTATTCCATACCTGTCCTGACCTTGAAATAATCTGAACACTGGATGTAGATTCTCCATCTTTCAATAAGAAATATGGAATGTTATAAATGCAGCAGGCAATACAAGCATGGTTGACAATTATTTCCATGCACCAAATGAATACAGAAATGAAGAAAGGGAACCCTCTCCAGGGAGATCTTTTGAAAAGAGAAAATGTCCAACAAAGTGCCTCTATAGTCCAGGGATAAGAGTGGAAGGAGAAAAGTTTGCAACAATGTAATGTTTATAGACAATTGCCTCACAATGTAATTAATCTGGAACCTGTTACGCTTTAAAATAATCATATTATTTAGAAGAAGAATAGAAACTTTTTTGATGGCAACGTGCAAAGGATTTGTGCGAATAATGAGAAGGAGAGAGAGTTGAAGGGAATATCCAGTATTGTGGGGAGTCATTGAAGCTGCTAGATGGGCCCGCTCTTGGTACCAGGGCACATGGGAGCAACACGCTGTTCTTTTGTACTTTTAGTGCATTTGAAGTGAAGCAGGTATCCTGGAAACATAGTTTAAATGGAGAGAAACTGGTTTCAACATTATATGATGTCACTTCGTTTTGTTTTCCAACCAGTCAAATTAGAGATCATTTCGTAAAAAAAAAAAAAAGACTGAATGTAATGCAGTAAGTAGTCCTTTACAAAATAAAGATGCAGCAATGAAATCTGTTATCTGTACATATTAACTGCTTCAGATTTTACCCCCTTCCTGACCAGAGCACTTTTTGCGATTCGGCACTGCGTCACTTTAACTGACAATTGCGCGGTCGTGCGATGTTGCACTCAAACAAAATTGACATCCTTTTTTTCCCACAAATAGAGCTTTCTTTTGGTGGTATTTGATCACCTCTGCAGGGTTTTTTTTTTTGCACTATAAACAAAAAAAGAGCGACAATTTTGAAAAAAAAACGCATTATTTTTTACTTTTTGCTATAATAAATATCCCCCAAAAATATATATATAAAAAAATGTGTCCTCAGTTTAGGCCAATATGTATTCTTTTACATATTTTTGTTAAAAAAATTGCAATAAGCATATATTGATTGGTTTGCGCAAAAGTTATAGCGTCTACAAAATAGGGGATAGTTTTATGGCATTTTTATTTTTATTTTTTTTATTAGTAATGGCGGCGATCTGCAATTTTTATTGGGACAGCGACATTATAGTGGTTACATCGGACAATTTTTACCCTATTTTGGGACCATTGTCATTTATACAGTGATCAGTGCTATAAAAATGCACTGCTTACTGAGTAAATGAGCAATGGGGGGAAAACACTGCGCTAAAATCAAATTGGAATGTGCAAACAGCTGCTAACACTCTAACAAACAAAGTCAGACAAGAATAATGTGACAATAGTGTAGCGCTATAAATATAGTGCAAATATCAATACATATGCTAAAACACAATATAAAGCGACTGCACAATGTGACAAAACAATGATGGAAGGATGTGTAGAACACGGAAAGTGCAAAAATCCAATGGTGAGTGAAAACACAATGAGTAAAACAAAAAGAAGTCCACTGAAATTTGAAAGTAGACAGGATAGACTTCTTCTTGTTGAGGTGACACCAAAACAGTGGAAGGGGGAACAGGTTGTCTGTAGTCACTATAAATAACTCTTCAAGGATAAGTAGATGGATACTCTTACCAGCTAGAATGGACACACATGTCTTATGACAGTGGGTCAGAAGAGCTTGTGATCCTGAAGGATCTGGATCCAGTGCTGTGTACGGAAGATGGTAAGATGGATCAGGTGCGGTGTCCCCGGTTCCCTGGCAACGGATTCCACAAACACTGTGTGATCAAACTGGATATACCTCAGGACAGCTCCTTGTAGGTTCCAATGGACCAAACATATGGAAAAAGAAGGGCTCCAAATAGTGTAGGTCAAACCAATAGGTTTATTGGAATATATAAAAAATGACAAGTATAAAAGTGATCACAGAATATAAAAAGGTATATAAAAAGCAATGTGGGGTGCAGTAAATGCTAGCCCGATGCGTTTCGACACTAAAGGTCTTCAACTGGGGCATATCTCTGTCCCCTCACATTGCTACTGAATAAATAAGTTCCTAAACACAGACCCACCCACGGAAGAGGTTCAAAGGGCATGCGCTCCAAGCCTCAGTCTCATTAAAGGCTGTGTAAAGCATGAAAAATGTAATATATCTAATATTTACAAATGGTATCTTGTAACTTGAACTTCAATGAAAATAAAAAATTAATTCATGTGAAATAAAAATAAGACAGGAGCCAAACATCATCAGATGTGCTCCAAACCACACCTTAGATATACATCAATTGGAGTGCATTAGCCAATGGGAGGCAGAGATGGTAACCATCATCGGACCTAGAAACGTATTCGCCATTGCAAGGATAAGATGATCCGTGCAGTATATGTCATACATGTCCATGCTCTTTATACCTGGAGCTGGACATCGCCACATTTCCGCTGTTGGGGTCACTCCTAGCCATCATCATCTAGCCAATGAGGTCGCTGCTGTTCCAGCGAATCATCGCTGGGATGGTCATGTGACGCTAGTGGCGTGCGTGGTACAAGCCTACGCTTCCCCGCCAAGCGGGGCGGCGTCACGGCCTCATCATTGGATCACATGGCACAACATCATCAATAGGTCACGTGACACGTGAATGTAAACATCTCTTGTAATAGAAAAAAGCATGACAGGACCTCTTAAATACGAGATCTGGGGTCAACAAGACCTCAGATCTCATATTTACACTAAGATGAAAAAAAAAAATTAATAAAAAAGATTCTCCTTTAAGAGCTATGGGCTTCGGCCCTCTCATGCCATGGAGCTGAGCAGGGGCCATCTTCCCCTCAGTCGGCAGCCAGGCATCCACGGGAGAGGACGCGATCATCTCCGCCGCTACCGGCGGGTCCGGTAAGCAGCAGAGACGACTGGAGTGTGGCGGGAGGGGGGTGGGCACCTCTCCAGCCTCTGATAAAAGTGATCTTGCGGCAAATCCGCCATGGAGACCACTTTTATCCTATAGAGAAGCTAGCTGCTGCCATAACCCCGGTATTTAGCGTCAACGTACCGATGTACGGGTACGGCGATTTGCGTGAAGTGGTTAAGAGGGGGTGAATCTTAGAGATGTTATGGAGGTGAAGTCTACAAGCTTTTGACAGCTATTGAATTTGGGGCCAAAAGTTGTATATCATCAAGTAGGTATACCTAACAAAGTGGTCACAGTGGGGTTGATTTACTAAAGCTGGAGAATGCAAAATTTGGTGCAGTTCTGCATAGAAACCAATCAACCATTCAGCTTCCATGTTTTTTTGTCAAAGCATAATTGAATAAGCTGAAGTTAGAAGCTTATTGGCTACTAGGGATCAGTTGAACACCCCCCTGTTTGGTTCGCACCAGAACTTGCGAACAGGCAAAAAATTTGTTTGAACACGCGAACACCGTTAAAGTCTATGGGACACGAACATGAATAATCAAAAGTGCTAATTTTAAAGGCTTATATGCAAGTTATTGTCATAAAAAGTGTTTGGGGACCTGGGTCCTGCCTCAGGGGATATGGATCAATGCAAAAGAAAGTTTTAAAAATGGACGTTTTTTCGGGAGCAGTGATTTTAATAATGCTTAAAGTGAAACAATAAAAGTGTAATATTCCTTTAAATTTCGTACCTGGGGGGGTGTCTATAGTGTGCCTGTAAAGGGTGCATGTTTCCTGTGTTTAGAACAGTCTGACAGCAAAATGACATTTCAAAGGAAAAAAAGTCATTTAAAACTACTCGCGGCTATTAATGAATTGCCGGTCCGACAATACACATAAAAGTTCATTGATAAAAACGGCATGGGAATTCTCCACAGGGGAACCCCGAACCAAAATTTTAAAAAAAATGACATGGGGGGTCCCCCTAAATTCCATACCTGGCCCTTCAGGTCTGGTAAATCTATACTAGACCCTTCAGGTCTGGTATGGATTTTAAGGGGAACCCCACGCCAAAATAAAAAAAATGGTGTGGGGTCCCCCCAAAAATCCATACCAGACCCTTATCCGAGCACGCAACCTGGCAGGCCGCAGGAAAAGAGGGGGGGATGAGAGAGTGCCCCCCCTCCTGAACCGTACCAGGCCACCTGCCCTCAACATTGGGAGGGTGCTTTGGGGAAGCCCCCAAAACACCTTGTCCCCATGTTGATGAGGACAAGGGCCTCATCCCCACAACCCTTGCCCGGTGGTTGTGGGGGTCTGCGGGCAGGGGGCTTATTGGAATCTGGAAGCCCCCTTTAACAAGGGGACCCCCAGATCCCGGCCCTCCCCTCTGTGTGAAATGGTAAGCGGGTCCAAAATACCCCTACCATTTCACAAAAAAACTGTCAAAAATGTTAAAAATGACAAGAGACAGTTTTTGACAATTCCTTTATTTAAATGCTTCTTCTTTCTTCTATCTTCTGTCTTCTATCTTCTATCTTCCCGCGGTTTCTTCCTCCATCTTCTTCTTCTTCTGGTTCTTCTGGTTCTTCTGGTTCTTCCTCCGGTGTTCTCGTCCTGCATCTTCATCCACGGCGTCTTCTTCCCTTCTTCTCCTCGGGCCGCTCCGCATCCATGATGGCATGGAGGGAGGCTCCCGCTGTGTGACGCTTCTCCTCTTCTGATGGTCCTTAAATAACGGGGGGGGCGGAGCCACCCGGTGAGCCCGCCCCCCTCTGATGCACGGGGACTTGACGGGACTTCCCTGTGGCATTCCCCGTGACGTCAGAAGGAGGCAGGGTTATGTAACGGGTGACCCCGCCCGCTCTGACTTCACGGGGAATGCCACAGGGAAGTCCCCGTCAAGTCCCCGTGCGTCAGAGGGGGGTGGGGTCACCAGGTGGCCCCGCCCCCCCGTCATTTAAGAACCGTCAGAAGAGGAGAAGCGTCACACAGCGGGAGCCCCCCTCCATGCCATCATGGATGCGGAGCGGCCCGAGGAGAAGAAGGGAAGAAGACGCCGCTGATGAAGATGCAGGACGAGAACACCGGAGGAAGAACCAGAAGCACCAGAAGAACCAGAAGAAGAAGAAGATGGAGGAAGAAATCAAAGGAAGATACAAGATATAAGATAGAAGAAGCATTTAAATAACGGAATTGTCAAAAACTGTCTCTTGTCATTTTTAACATTTTTGACAGTTTTTTTTGTGAAATGGTAGGGGTACTTGGTAGGGTCCAGGTCCCCAAACACTTTTTATGACAATAACTTGCATATAAGCCTTTAAAATTAGCACTTTTGATTTCTCCCATAGACTTTTAAAGGGTGTTCCGCGGCTTTCGAATTTGCCGCGAACACCCCAAATTGTTCGCTGTTCGGCGAACGGGCGAACAGCCAATGTTCGAGTCGAACATGAGTTCGACTCGAACTCGAAGCTCATCCCTATTGGCTACCATGCAAAACTGCACCAGATTTAACTCTCCTAAAGCCACCTCAAGATCCTGACAGGGGAAGAAGGAGCCATGGACGTTCAACCTAGCTGCCCAGATCCTGGCAGCACATCCGAGGCTTTCCACCACCACGCTCGACGTGCAGATCCTAATGCTCATGCGCCCGGTCCAGCCAGCGCTTCTCTCCCAGGACACACAAACCGGAGTAAGTCAGTTGTCATGGCAACTGTGTGATGTCCTCACTCTCCCCCCCCCCTGTATCCCTCTTGTGTGGGTTCGTGTGTCCTCGGAGAGCAGCGCCGGCTGGACCGGGCGCATGCGCATTAGGATATGCACATCGAGTGTGGTGGTGGATAGCCTCGGATGTGCTGCCAGGAACCGGGCAGCTAGGTTGAACGTCCACGGCTCCCCCCTCCACTGTCGGGATCTTGAGGTGGTTTTAGGAGCGCGGCCACAGTGCAATCCTTATGCTGTATCTATCTTCACACAATGTGAGTTTGACCATTGTAGTGATTTTAACTTTACCATATTATCAGCCGAGTTACACCAGGGTGGCTTTGCGCTCTCTTCTTTTGTATTTTATAATTTACAATTAGTGGTCATTTAATTGCTTTGAAACATTTAAATATTATACATTTAAATATATGCATTGCAGTATTAAACTGTTATCATGCCCACGCATTAAAATAACAAGCGCATTCTCTACAGTGTATCTCATTAAAGTGCGATAGTGAACATTTCTGACCTTCTTATCGAATACACTCTTAATCATGCCAGCGAAATGCCCCAATTATAGGTTTTATGAGTGTGCAAACAGAAATAATTGAATGGCTGCAAAATTGTCACCTAGCTACAGACAGGAAAATGGCAGGAATTGAAAACCATCTTTGACTTTGATATCATTCTTCAATAATACAAGAAATGCGTGTTATGTTTAAAGATATTGGAATGATTTATGTAAAGTGGTTCATCATTAAACTGCTCTTGATTCAGTTTCTCATTGCAAGTGATCGTATCAGTTGCTAAAAACAGGTGCCTTGTTTGCCTTTGCTGTAGTGGTCATAGGCCAGCCAAGCTTTTTCACATCTATATGCAAAGGAAAAACTAAAAGAGAGGAGTATAGATGTATAGTACTCAGGTATGGAAAAGCAGTGGGTTCGGTTCACACTTAGGACTATGCAGAATTCTGCATGGCAGCAAAAACAGGGACATCTTGCTGCCCTAGCATCCATTGGAAAAGGTAAGTGGTCTGTTAACCCCTCCAGGCCTAGCATACCATACATATGAGACAGTGATCTGCCACCCAAACACCAGAATGCTTTGTTCGTTTTTCATTTCTCAGGTTTACAACCATTTTACTCCACAATTGTTATCTTCTTGCCACCAATGTGTGACTGGACATTGAAGGAGCAGCCCATCAGCTTGCTCATTGTTTGAGTGGGTTATTGCTGCTGTATGGGATATTGTCAGAGACTAATGCAAAATCAAATGTAAGCATTTATATTTTTAAAGTTTAATTTAAAAAAATATATATTAAATGATTTATGAATAATTACATAGCTGCATATTTTGTATCTTTTTATTCTTTCTTGAGTTTACCTTAAATTGATTTCACAAAGGCTTGACTACCCTGTGAGTTGACACCTTTAGAAATAAATATATGGAGCTTTGAGAAGCAAAATCAGAATCTCCTATGTACACTGGAACAAGGAGTGAGGTCTGTCTGAAAGGTTTTGAGAGTTTGCCTAAGAATTCTTACTGAGTTATTGTGAGTTTGCACAAGAACTGTGATTTTCCTACCAAGACTTGTTGACAAGTTGATGTTGAAAGGCCTGCTGTGCAGAGACACTTCCAAGGGATCAATAAAGGCATTCTAGCTGTTAAAGGCATATTTTTTATTATTCCAGCCTGTGTAAGACTCTAGATTTTGTCTTCCATTTATAACTGCAATAAGTTCCAAATGGTTTTCCATGTTTAAGTATAAAAAAAGGTCTATTATACATTTTTCTATCTAAAAGTGCAATTTGTAAAGGTTGGAATAGAGCAGCTTTTACAAACAGTCTTAAGGGACCTCTAATCATGCGTGTTCCCCAGCTCTGGTTATAGGTGACATAATTAGCTTGGTCTTTTCATAAAGGTTACTAACTGACATAGCCAAGCTCCCTTCTGGGACATTGTGAGCGTCTACATACAAAAGTGTAAAAAAATACATTGCTAGTGGTCACAGAGCACTGGGGGCACTGTCAGTTAGCAACCCTTAGTGGATTTCTCTTAGGAATATAGGAAAAATGTGCTATAGCAATGGAGAGCAGCTCAAAGCAATGCCTTGGAGGTCATCATTACAGGGGGCATGGACAAAGCTCTGCCATAGTTGATCAAACCTCTCCCTTCTTAAAGTAAAAATGGAAGTAAAGCAAAACGTTTATGTTTAAAGGAGAAGTACAGTTTGGCTATCCTTCTCCTGTGACGTGTTTTCAGCAGATGGTGGGCTGAAGTCCGCTGTCAGCTGACAGAGAGCATGTCCAGGCTGGATCAAGATTGCAACAATAAGGTTGGGATTTGCCCACTATCCTGGTCGGCACCTGCTCCCACCCCCTCCACAGCCCAGTGCGCCAGTGAGCTTAGGGGGGGGGGAGCAGAGAGCTGGTGACTGACAGCAGCTCTGAGTTCTCAGTCTTATGCCCCGTACACACGGTCGGATTTTCCGATGGAAAATGTTCAATGGGAGCTTGTTGTCAGATATTTCGACCGTGTGTAGACTCCATCAGACATTTTCTATCGGAATTTACGATCTGGATCTCAAATTTTCCGACAACAAAATCCGTTTTCGTAAATTCTGATCATGTGTACACAATTCCGACGCACAAAGTTCCATGCTTGCTCAGAATCAAGCAGAAGAGCCGCACTGGCTATTAAACTTAATTTTTCTCAGCTGGTCTAACGTGTTGTACATCACCGCGTTCTTGACGTTCGGAATTTCAGACAAGATTTGTATGACCGTGTGTATGCAAGACAAGTTTGAGCCAACGTCCGTCGGAAAAAATCCATGGATTTTGTTGTCAGAATGTCTGATCGTGTGTACGGGGCATTAGAGCCAGCAGGGGACAGATGCAGCATTGGACCGATGCTGCATCCACCTACGTAAGTATAATTTTGAAAAAAAATAAAAAAATAAACTGCTTTAAGCCTTGCCTATCAGCAGTCTGTACTTACCTATTCTCCATGCCACTCTTTTCAACCACCAGGAACAAAAATTTTGTTTTGTGGAGCATGTGATTGGTGTTTTGTGCTTGGCCCAGCACTGTAACTTGAGGGTGGGGTCAGTGGCGTATCTTGGGTTTCCAGCGCCCGGGGCAAGGCAAGTAATTTGCGCCCCCTAACCTGCGGACAATTCGCACTCCCTAAGTCCCTTCCCTTCCTACAATAATACTGACCTACCTGACCACTAATCTGATTCCTATACTGACCACTACACTATACTACTACACTATACAATACACTGACCTATCTCATTCCTATACTGACCCTTACACTGACCTACCCGATTCCTACAAGGACCACTACACTACACACTGACCTACCTGATTCCTATACTGATCACTACACACCCCACCAACCTACACAATTCCTACATTGACCACTACACTACACACTGACCACTACACTATACAATCCAGTACACAATCCACTATACACTGACCACTACACTACACACCACACCAACCTACCTGATTCCTATACTGACCACTACACTATACTACTACACTACCCACTACACAATACACTATCCACTGACCACTACACACCACACCGACCACTACACTAAACACCACACACTGACCTACCTGATTCCTATACTGACCACTACACTATACTACTACACAAATCACTACACTTATCCACTGACCACTACACTATACACCACACACCACTAAACACTGACCACTACACACCACTAACCACTACACACCACTAACCACTACACACTGACCACTACACACTGACCACTACACACTGACCACCACTGACCACTACACACTGACCACTACACACTGACCACTACACACTGACCACTACACACCACTACACATTGACCACACTACACTACACACTGACCACTACACACTGACCACTACACACTGACCACACTACACTACACACCACACTGACTACTACACTACACACTGACCACTACACACTGACCACACACCACACTGACCACTACACTACACCCTGACCATTACACCACACTGACCACTACACTACACACACTACACTACACACCACTAACCACAACACACTACACAGTGACCACTACACACTTACCACTACACTACACCACACACTGACCACCACTGACCACTACACACAACACTGACCACTACACACCACACTGACCACTACACACTGACCACCACTAACCACACACTACCACACCACACACTGACCACCACTAACCACTACACACCACTAACCACTACACTACACACTGACCACACACCACACTGACCACTACACACCACTACACTACACACCACTACACTACACACCACACTGACCACTACAAACCACTACACTACACACTGACCACTACACTACACTACACACAGACCACACACCACACTGACCACAACACACCACTACACTACACACTGACCACTACACTACACAATACACTACCCACAGACCACTACTACTCAATACACTACATACTGACTGCTACACAACACTCTACCCACAGACCAATACACTACACACAATACATTATACACTACCTACAACACTATACATTACACTATACACTAACTTTCTGGCTGCTCCCTCTCCCCAGACCATATCTACTCCCCCCCCCCTGGCCGAGTGAGTCTCTTACCTTTTTTCTTCCATCTGCTCTGCCTCTGCGCCACCGACTGTCACACTGCCTGCCCCGGCGGGGACATGATGATCAGTGACCCGGGCCGGAGAGGAGGAGAGGAGGAGAAGACAGCGGCCACAGACTGCCTGCCACGACGGCTGACATGATTGGTGACCCGGGCCGGAGAGGAGGAGCAGGAGAAGACGGCGGCCACAGCGAAGGCCAGCCCCGCCCCCCCCCCGCGATTGAGGACAGGCCAGCCCCACTTGCCGCACATGACCCCTTTCGCCCAATCACAGGGCACCAGAGGCCGGCCTGAGAATTATCATGGCGGCCGGAGCGCGGGGTCACAGAATAGAATTTAGGTGTATGGAGAGAGGGTGACACATACTGGAGCAGGATGTCGCCCCCCCCAAATGTTGCGCCCGGGGCCTACGCCCCCCTCGCACCCCCCACGCTACGCCACTGGGTGGGGTGGAGGTTATAGTCATGAGGCACTGAACTTTAAAATATCTAATACATTGTCATATACACAGGGCTTGATTCATGGAGCTCAGTGCTTTTTCTGAGGCTGCTCACATACAGCAGGAGTCTGGAAGCAATCTAGGAAGAACTGAAACGTTTAAAAAAAAACCTCAAAGGGTGCAAGAAATCTACATAAGCTCTCATTGGAAATCCAACTAAAGTCACAGAGAACCATCATTCCCAAAGGCTAAATGGAGTGGTATGGGGTCAAAGAAAAAATGTTGGGAAGAGGGGCAGAAAACCTGTTGTTTTGATCTCCATGGGCTAAGCGCACATTCTCTTTAAAGAAAAGAATTATTGAAGATTAACTTTAACACATTTTAGACCCAATGCTAGAAAAATAATACAAAGAAAAATCAGGTCATTTATATGACCTCAATAGGATAACGTAAACTGATGGTGAACCTCAGATATGAAAAATGAACAAAGCATATCCTTCTACTTTATAGTGTGTACTTGCCCCAATCTCATGCATAGAGAGTCATTTCTCTATGCTGTCTTCTTCTTCTGCTATTGGAATTAATCTCTTCTCAACTTCTTTCTGCATCAGACAATCTCTGTGGTGTCATGCTTACCCCGAATGCAGGTGGTCAGAAACTATAGTTGGGTTCTAGGTTCTTCACCTATAGCAGCCCCCTTTCCCATAAGGCAAGCAGGCCTACTGGTACTTGGTTGCCCCCAGGACTTATACACAATGCTATAGTGCCTGGCTATCACACCAGGGCAGATGTAAACTGAGCAAAGCTAACAGGTACTTGCAGTTGTCAAACAGGCAGAGTGATGCAATGACAGTCCAGGTAAAAGGCAGGCAAGGTTCAGAGAATAGTTGATATCCCATCAGAGGTCATACACAGGGAAATCCAATCAGCAGAGCAGACAAATGGGTAGCTTGGAAAACATGTTACAAACACAATATCACAAGCATAACACTGCAGGCTTGGCTGGCTTATGTCAGGTTTGGTCTCCACGCAAAGTCTGGCCACAATCAGTCACATTGTAGGTGGACCGACAGACAAGGAGAATACCGTAGCCATAACCAGGATGCTGGAACCAGCAGCTATAATAAAGCAAGAGCGCATACGCTCCTGACATTTGGGTGATGTCCCAGCCCCCCTCTAGCACAAAAACAAATGATTAAAAAATAAGTTTGGGATTAAAAAAAAAAAAAAAGTATACTCACCAAGGTGGATGAAGCATAGATCTGATGTTGCACCTACTGCCTCTATACCGAGAACTGAGTGATCAAAGACTGCTGATCACTCAGTTCTCGGCCTTCAATGAGTTGAGAATCAATGACTATCAGCCACCTGCTCTCTACAGCTGTTGGTCAGGAATGTGGGTTTATTCTGAAATTAAAGACAGGATCTCTTCAGTGGCTTTAACCTGCTGTCAGCTGAATATGGGTCACAGGAGTGCAGAATGAAGTGCACACCTGTAACCCCCAGGAGAAGTAGGGCCTTCTCCTTTGGCCCTACTTCTCCTTTAACAGCCTCAGCCTTCCATGTTTCCCTATGACATTGTGTAGAAGGGTCATGTCCATTACCTCCACTCAGGTTTCAGATTACGCAGAGCTCTGTGCTTTAGGTTGTGCAGTGTGTGACATCAGATCTCTGCCCCCTGCCTTCAGAAAAAGCCTTTGATCAGGCTTATATAGGAAGATTTGTTTCATCTCTCTGTGTCACCTGAGTTTAGTCACTTCACCGAGTATATATAAGAGTTTACAACCACCTTAAGAGTCACAGTGGTCTAAAAGAAAAAGGCTGTTCCAGGCTCCCAAAAGTATTGCTCACATGTCCCACAGCCTAGGCTTTTGGTCACATGATCTCTTCTCATTCGTAGAATTTACAAGGTATACCTGTGATTTTCCCCTGTGATGGGAATCAGGTAACCAAATTTCTAGTTTTTGGTTATGTAACCAACAATGGAGAAGGTCTGGAACAGTATTTTCTGCAGAAAAGGTATATGTTTCAAGCTTTCTATTACTCTTTTTGTACAATCCCGAAATGCCAAAATTAGGTAAAAATCTAAGTATACATCCATTTTAACTGTCTGTAGCATTTGCCTTCAGTACTTTGTTGACATTTCTGTACAAGGTAATTTAAAGATGACTTCATGGGGGATGATGGCATGAAAGATTTCCTAACAATTACCCGATCAATTTAGCTCGGTAAAGAATAACATTTGTATACCGTGAGTTTAAAAAATCGACTTGTTTGTGCTGAAAAAAAAAATTGATTATGAATTAAAACATTTTTCCCCCATAAATTGAGACATTAAAGCTGAAAAGAAAAATGATAGGAAAAAGATGTGGTTAGCACAAAAACAAAACCCAAGCACTTGCAGGTGGCCTGAATTATTTATTTTTGAATGTATTTTGGCTCAGAAAACTATTGATCTGTTGTTGGGTTGAGCTGCTATTTTCTTTGCTTGTTTCATTAGCAAGAACATTTGTTATATGACAGATCCAGGCCTTATCTCATTCAATAGATCGGTCTCCAGAATAATAAAAATATATAGAAAGACAGCAGTCTTTAGTGTTACAATATGAATTTCAGTGAAGTACACCATAGTAAAACATTAGGGCAACTCATACACTATGGCTTCATTTTCAGTGTAGAATAAATGTTTTCCATAGAAACCTATTAGCTTTCACCTGTCATGTTCATGGTGTAGAGTTATATATCTGGAAACTTAGAACAAAATAGTTACTAGGAAACATCACTGTTCTATTATGCTCTCCTCTCCTTTCTCCCTATTATTTCCTCCCTTTCTCCCTTCTATTCTCCGTTCCTACCTTACTTTCTTCCTCCTATTTACCTTTTTCCCTTTCCTTTCCTCCTTCCTTTCATCCCTTCCTTCCTTCCTTCCTTCCTTCCTTCCTTCCTTCCTTCCTTCCTTCCTTCCTTCCTTCCTTCCTTCCTTCCTTCCTTCCTTCCTTCCTTCCTTCCTTCCTTCCTTCCTTCCTTCCTTCCTTCCTTCCTTCCTTCCTTCCTTCCCCTTCTTCTCCTTCTTCTCCCTCTTCTTCTTCTTTTCCTTCTTCTCCTTCTCCTTTTTCTCTCCTTCTCCTTTTTCTCCTTCTCCTTTTCCCTTCCCTTCCCTTCAATTTCTTTCCTTCCTTCTTTCCTCATCGATAAAGCATTATAAATAAATAGAAATTAGTCCCATACTTGAAGTCGAAGCACATACTGTATGTCAGGCCATGGTTTCAGGGCAGTTTTTAAAAAAAAGTCTGGTACTGTTTTGTTCACCTATTCAGGTGCGATTTAGGTGCAAATTTACTTGCAATATTATAAAAATGGACCATGGCCACCCTGGACATATGTGAACCAGCTCCATTAAAAGCCATTCAACTTGCATGTTATGTGAATCAGATGCAGTTAAAATGGCATTCAATTCGCATATATGTGAACCGAGCCTTAAGCTATTGGCCATTGGCAAAAGGACTATTCCCAATTTGTCTCATGTTAGGAATGACCCTGCATAAGAGAAGTTCTTTTTTTTTTTTAACTACACTGCAGAATCTGCTAATGAGGCATGAAACAAAAGCCTTGTGATGGTTCAGATATTGTGATCTCCTCAGGAGGAGGATTTTATTCCACATGGACTATTGTGTTTCACGCCTCTAGTACTCCTCAGCATTGCCCCATTCTGCACAATGAGCAGATCTGTGGAGACATCTCACACCAGCTAATTCACTGCGTTACTGATTGTCTCATCATTATCACTGCTGGAATTACTGTTTCTTTTCTGCTAGTCAATTGCAATCCTTTAAATTAGTGCTATCTTTGCAAAAAACAGTTCAGATCAATTTGTTCATTGCTGTTGTTAGGGAATAGTTGGGTCACTTTCTGAATTCAGGCACACATTTGCAAGCCTGCATCTAGGTCTACCTAAATGCTGCTTATTAGTGGAAAAAATAATTATCTAACCCATGATAATCTTACAACATGCTAAAATCAAAGGGAGCTCAACAAAAAAACTGTTTGAAGTTATAAAGAGAAACATCCCATAAAGTGGAACACCACATAGAGTAGCTCTGTCATTAAGCCATGTTCCACTGGACTAGCTAAGAACATCCCACCTACCCTCTTTAACTTTGAATGCTATGGCAAAGTGTCTGTTAGTGGGGCTGGTCATCCAATGTAATCCTGGATGGAAGTGGATAAACCTTTTTACCTCTATCATTTTTAAATGGTTAGAATAATTGGCTTTACTTAAAAATCTTTTATAGCCCACTCACACCAAAATGCGGGTCAGGAATGTTCCAATCCATGTTTCCCGTTCTGTATTTTAATACGTTGCCCTTGAGAGAAGCCAGGTGGGTGCCAATAATTAGTAATGGAATCCCAAATGCCACTTTTACGTACATCAAACCGCATTGTACTGCAGTTCCCATATACCTGTATTTTGTGTTCAGTAAGATGCCCATCTAATTTTTTTTTAAATTAGTGACACTTCCCACTGAAACCACCAATTGTGGAAGGGAGTTTGACAACCCTCTATGCCATGGAAAAGAAAATGATTAATGCGCTACCTTGAAAAAACAAAAGCTGCTACAAACCATGTGACTAAAATGTATACCGATATTCAATAAATTGTAGCGCTAAAGAACACATGTGTCATACGAACAGAATGTCTCTGTAAACATAAACTAGTGTCCCAATAGTGACGTATAGTCAAAGAAAAAACGTGATAATCCACAGTGGATAAATGTGAACGATGTAGCAGTCCCTTCTGCTTCCCAAATCTCAATTCAGATGTCATCAAACTCATGAAAGGATGGGGTACGCTTACCGGAACTGTTGGATTCTACTGCCATGAGCATAGAATCAATCGAGCTGTGTGCCACCCTGGGCAGGTGAGTGAAGTGGTTGAAAACCGATGGAGCCTCTATGAGGCCTGGATGTCACCTCCGGATACACGGGAAATGGGCCAAAACCTGGTTCCAAGGTTGAAGATGTTTTCTCAGTTCCCGAAGATATATGAAAAAGAAGGGGGATGCCTCCACATGGTGTAAATCAGGGTAATTTATTTACTAAAAAAACGCTATACATAAAAGTGATCACAAATATAAAAAAGGCAGTGTACAGGGTATAAAAACCGCCCTACGCGTTTCGATCAACAGACCTTCAACAGGGGCATAGAAGACCCTCATAACACTGCCCTACTTTATAAAATACTATAACATTACTAGATAATTATAGGACCAATCAGCTGTGAGAACATTAACAATAGTGAATCTTATTGGACGAGGGGAGGATCCCATAATGGGGTGTGGCCAGCCCTCTCCTGGGGTCCAATCAATGCACACATAATTGAGTATGGTTACAAACTTATGGATCTGTCCACCAATAATAAGATAACAAAATTCATGACCTTACTAGGATCCTATGTGGGCGTCTCGTGCTGGGAGCCCGGGAAGCCGGCAAACCTGACCACGTGACGCTAACATCCGGAGATATGTGTGCCCAGCGTGGGGGTTGCTTGGCAACCCCACACGCTGTGTAGGGAAAGCCCGCAAAACGCCTGACACGTGTTTACAGAGCCATCACCTGACAATCAGCTGCTCTCCCATGTGATGACTAACGTCACTCGCATAAGGAGAGTGTTGCCAGGCAATGGCGTGCGCCCTGTCAAGGCTACGATCACCTGACGCTCAGCTGGTCTCCAACGTGACCGCTGACGTCAGTTCAACTAGGGGGGCGTGTCTGCGTACTAGAAGCACTGGCGCACAGCTGATCTTCCTTATGTCAGCCGACGTCAGTCAAACAAGGGGAACATGTCAACATATTAGATCAACATGTACATCTTGCTGAAAAAATGTATAAAAAGCAAAATAGTCATGTGATCGCCCTGAGAAGAGCACATGATTAATATCAGAACCCAATAAAGGAATGAAATGAAAATGAAATAGAAAAGGGGTTGGACACGGCCAGAATGTAAATGTACTGTACCACATCCTCCCTACTATTAGATTCTAACAATGGAATACATTACCAGTCGAAGAACTGATAATGTATAGATCATGGATGGAATGGAAAAAGGTAAAAAAATGTTATGTTAAAAATGTAAAATGGAACCTAAATAGACCCATTGTAGGTCTAGATACTGTAAAATGGGGTAAAAATAAGATAAAAAAAGTACACCTGAAAATAAAAACTAGGAAAAATTAATGAATGAGTTCAGATCCCACTCAAAACCCTCTATGCCTTTTAAGGTTGAAACTCTTCTCATCCAACTTCACTGAGTGGCCACGTGTGTTGACCTGAAACGGAATAGTTTCCTCCCAATGTTGGAATCACCATTAAGATATTTGTAAGATTACAAATATATTAAGATTGCTATCATATTCCTTCTTAAGCATCTCTTTATCTAGGAGAATAAATGTAATGTTTGTAATCATTCCTCGTAACCAAGGTCCTCCACCCCCCTTATTAGTTTTGTTGCCCTTCTCAGGACTCCCTCCAATTCCAGGATATTCCTCCTGAGGACTGGTGACCAGAACTGGATGGCATACTCAAGATTCAGCCGAGCCAGAGTTTTTTAAAGTGGGAGAATTATAGTTTTATCTCTTGTCTACATACCATTTTTTATTGCATGCTAATAGTCTACTGGCCTTGCTTGCTGCAGCTTGGTATTGCATGCTGTTGCTGAGTCTGTCATTAACTAGAACACATTTGTTTCGATCCCTTATTCTCCCGGAGGCTCTCCTAGTATTTAACTTGTCACCAACATTACTTTACATTTCCCTACATTGAACCTAATTTTTCATATTTTTGCCCGCCCCTCTATTTTTACCTGGAATGTATTTAAACTGATGTAAATAAAATGTTAATTTGTACTTAGAAGTTCATGCTAACCATTCAAGAAAATTACAGATTTAAATTTATCCTTGACCCACCTTAACCCAGAGGTTCAGTATTAATGGTCAACAATAGGGGTTGGGTCAAGTTTTAGGGTTAGGAGCTTAAGGTAGGTCAAGATTAGCGATCAGTGCATTAATTCAGTGTTTTTTATTTCACTGTTACCAAGATCACCTCTGCGGTTTTTATTTTTTGTGATATAAACAAAAAAAGAGCGACAATTTTGAAAATAAAAAACAATATTTTTTACCTTCTGCAATAAAACATATCCAATAAAATGTTTAAAAAAAATCTAATTTCTTCATCAACTTAGGCCAATTTGTATTCTGCTACATATTTTTGGTAAAAAAAAAAAAAAATGTCAATAAGCGTATATTGATTGGTTTGCATGAAAGTTATTGCGTCTTCAAACTTTGGGATGGATTGAAGGACTTTTTAAATTTTTTAAATTTTTTACTAGTAATGGCGGCGATCAGCGATTTTTATCGGGACTGCGACAATGCGGCGGACAAATTGAATACTAAGTGACACTTTTTGGGGACCAGTGACACCAATGCAGTGATCAGTGCTATAAAAGTCCCAGTATAAATGACACAGGAAAGGGGTTAACATTAGGGGCAATCAAAGGGTTAAATGTGTTCCCTGGGAGTGCTTTCTAACTGCGTGGGGGATGCTGACACTGGACAAAGAGAGAGATCTGTGTTCCTGAATAGAAGGAATCACAGATCTCTCTCTTCCTGTCTGACAGAACGATAATCTTTCTTGTTTACAGAGGCAGACTGCCGTGCCGTCATTTCTGAGAACGAATGCGGGTGGCCGGCGGCCACCAGCCCCGCTGATTGGCGCCCGCTGTGTCCAATCATAGTGGGAGTGGGTCGCCGGCGCCGTGCGTGCCCCAGACCAGGGAGCGCAAACAACGTACAGGTTGGGGGCTCTGCCGCTGTATATGTGCGGTGGGTGGTCCGGAAGTAGTTAAAGTAGTTGTAAACCTAAGACATGAAATATGAACAAAGCATATCTTTCTATAGTGTATACTTGTCTCAATTAAGAGTGCTACGTTTAATTTCTGTCTGCTGCCTCGTTCCTCTGCTATCTGCATAAATCACTTCTGACAAGTTTTCTTGACACCAAGAGAAAAATGGTGATGGGAGGGAGCTCCAGCTCCAGCTGATTGACAGCCTCAGCTCTAATCCTGTGTGCTGTGTAAAGGGGGGTGTGTCTCTTCTCTCCAATCAGCTCTCAAAGAACACCTCACTGAGCCCTGCAGTGTGTAATTTCAGCTCTCAGCCCCCTGAACTCTCAGACAAGCTTTATAAATTCTGGACTTTGAACAGTTGTGGGGAAGAGAAGACTGCAGATAAACAGATTAAACTTATGTAGGAGGATTTGTTTCATCTCCATGTATCACCTGAGGCCAGTCACTTCACTGAGTATATCTAAGGGTTTATGGCCATTTTAAAGTGATTGTCAAGCTTCCATTTTGTAATTAAAATAATAAACATGTCATGCTTACCAATGGTTGTGCACAGAACAGCCCTGATCCTCTTCTTCTGTGGTCCCCCCCCTTTGTTGGCGAACCTGGCTCCTCTTCTTCAGTGGTTACCCCATAGAAAGCCACTGTCGTAGCTACCAATGGCTCCCGCTGATCTCAATCAACCCTGTGAGGATAGTCACCAAAGCCTGAGTGCAGTAAACATAAGGACCTAATGAGCCGGGAATGCCTGACCTCTTACCTCTAGCAATTTACAGACATTTGAGAAATGCAGCCAATTTCACAATCACAAACTTAGGCTTTTAGGGGCTTTGCGATCACAGAAAATGCACAGAACACCCCTACAAATCAGTTATCACGGCTCCTACAAAGTGAAGTTTAGCACTTTCACCAATTATAAAAAAATTGTATGGGCTTATTTTCGCAGCCCAGTGGCAGTATTAGATCAGCAAGGTGGTATTCTTCAGAACAGGTAAAGATGATTGTACAGAGAATGTGTGACTCGATCAATATCCAATCATCACATTTTGTCACATAATATAACACAGTGACTTGGCAAAGACTCGTAAGGTACAGAAATCACATGACTTGTTTACCTAAAATACAAAGCAATTACACAGCTTCTGTTAGCAAGTGACCCTTTGATGGAGATCACAGAGAAAGCAGCGGGCAGTCATGAAATCTTTGTGGCAGGTTAAGCAGGTGAAGCGGCCAAGCGCTCTGATTTGCGATATGTCCATGCTGTATTCACATCAGTAGTAAACAGGGACCACAAACATGGATGACATTAGGCTAGGCAAATGTTAATAGTCTTTCCTTGACCATACCTAGCCCATGCATGAATAACATTAAAAGTCCACCACATTTTTTCTGGTTTTAAGAGTGTTTTGAAGGGTTTAAAAAGTTGTTACCATATTTCTTGACTGTGTTCCTAAGTAGAAGATTACTACTGTCTGTTTTATGGGCGAACAGAAAAAGAAGTGAGTGAAAATCCTTCCAGGGAAGGCATGCAGGAAGGTGCAGTTTGTCCAGCAACCAGTATGTCGGCGCTATCCTACTGTACAGATGGAGTGGAGGTTTGGAGGAACATCATTCCTCTACAGACTTTGTAAGTGCCTTAGGAACAGCAGTTATCTGATTAATGGCCATCTTAGGCGGGGCAGTGCTAATAAATAGCGGAGCCCTGCTGGGTTTGCCATACATTTGGCAAGTGGTGAGGAAAGGGAAATGTTCCCCGTTTGTTAGGGAGAGAGAGAGGGGACATAGAAAGAAGTTCCTGTTTGAGGACGATGAGAATAGGCACACCGCTGTGTTCTTCTTCTCATTGTCACGAGAGCTGCTCTCACCACCCCTCAGCAGATGCCATCCTGGTAAAGCAGGCCTTGCCTAAAATAGTGCCTTACTGTAATCCACTGTAAGCTGCTGCCTTCTTGTGTTGGTGCTGTGAGACTGCTGATTCCCTGTATGTGTCATTAATGCTCCCTTGTCTTCTCCTCCCATGCTCCTCTCCAGGACTTCTTCAGAGCCTCTCCCAGGAGCAGGGCCTTCCTAACCCCCCCCCCCCTGTATTGTACTGACCTATTGCACTAGTCTGGTCCTGTGCTGTGTCTGAGTGAAGTAATACTCATTACCAGTATTATATCAAGTGTTACTGCAAATTCAAAGTCCTAACAACAACTTAAAAAGCCATCCACAACTTGGCCCCCAGGTAAATCACTAACCTAGTCTCAAAATATCATTCAAACCGCTCTCTTTGGTCCTCCCAAGACCTCCTGCTCTCTAGCTACCTGGTCACCTCCTCCCATGCTCTCCTCCAGGACTTCTCCCATGCTCTCCTCCAGGACTTCTCCCATGCTCTCCTCCAGGACTTCTCCCATGCTCTCCTCCAGAACTTCTCCCATGCTCTCCTCCAGGACTTCTCCCATGCTCTCCTCCAGGACTTCTCCCATGCTCTCCTCCAGGACTTCTCCCATGCTATCCTCCAGAACTTCTACCATGCTCTCCTCCGGGACTTCTCCCCAGCTTCTCCCATCCTTTGGAACTCCCTACTCCAATCTGTCTGACTATCTCCTAAGCTATCCATCTTTAGACAATCCCTGAAAACCCTTCTCTTTAAAGAAAACCTATCCTGCTTCTAACTAATACACTGGGTTATTAATTTGTCCATCAGCTCATTCCCCGCAGTTACTACCTTACTGCTTACCATCAAACATGATGAAAATAGCAGGCATAAACCATTAAAACCAGTCCTCTCTGCAATTTAAAATGATCCCCAAGTGTTTGCTGATGCTGCTGTTTTCTTTTAATGCCTTTAAAAATAACACTTACTTCATCTTTTTTTTGAAGTTAGAAGAAAAAAGTTAAAAGGATCCTTAATAAATTTGGCAGGGTCACCAGGAACGCCATCGAGTGCCCATGTTTTTTTAAATTGCAGCCTTCACCTTGGGAAGACTTTTTAAATTAAACTTTGTTTTTTTGCACAAACAGAAAGCGTCAGAGAACAAACTTGGTGATGGCAAAGGTCCCCTTGTTCTTTCTGTAGAGCGTTTGTGTTTTGGACTTTGGAGGGAGAGTGAGGAAAATAACTCGAGCCAGCCGTGCTAATGAAAAACTACACCTAAAATGGCCATTTATTTTTTTTATTTTTTTCATGGAAGGCTGGAAAGAAATCAGACACTGCTGAGTGTATTTAATGGTTCAGCACAGAGAGCAGGAACTCCAGGCTGCCAGTCACTTTTCAGCTTGCATGAGTCATATAAGTGGAAGGCAAAATTAAATAAAATTAGTAGCTATGCTTTACTGAATACTGTTTATCTTAATGCATATGTGAACCCAGACAACCCATTCAGTTTCAAATAGAAAAGCAAGACAAAACTTTTATATATACACTATATTACCAAAAGTATTGGGACACCTGCTTTTACACACACATGAACTTTAATGGCATTCCAGTCTTATTCCGTAGGGTTTAATGTTGCGTTGGCCCACCCTTTACAGCTATAACAAATTCAACTCTTCTGGAAAGGCTGTCCACACAGTTTAGGAGTGTGTCAATGAGAGTGTTTGACCATTCTTCCAGAAGCGCATTTGTGAGTTCAGGCACTGATGTTGGACGAGAAGGCCTGGCTCGCAGTCTCCGCTCTAATTCATCCCAAAGATGTTCTATCGGATTGAGGTCAAGACACAGTGCAGGCCATTCAAGTTCCTCCACCCCAAACTCACGCATCCATGTCTTTATGGACCTTGCTTTATGCACTGGTGCACAGTTATGTTGGAACAGGTAGGAGCCATCCCCAAACTGTTGCCACAATGTTGGAAGCATGAAATTGTCCAAAATGTTTTGGTATGAGTGCCAGAGTGCATTTATGGAGGTGATGGTAGTCCTAGACCAACTGGGTAGGCTCTGTCCAAAAGGAAAGGAGGATAGTAGAGGAGGGAGAAGGGAATAAATGGGGGCTTGCAAATATTTATTACTGGAGAGGCAGGCCCTTTGGGTCTGGTATGGATCTTGAGGGGAAACCCCACGCCAAGATTTTTAAAAAAATGGCGTTGGGTCCCCCCCAAAATCCATGCCAGACCCTTATCTGAGCATGCAGGTCAGGAAAGAGGGGGGACGAGCAAGTGACCAAAGGGTATGGTCTTGGGGGGGACCCCACGCTGTTTTTTATTTTTATTTTGGCGTGGGGTCCCCCTCAAGATTCATACCAGACTCAAAGGGCTTGGAGTTGTCGGATCAAAGTCAGATCCCGTTCATTGAAGTCGCACGGAGTTCAGACATGAAGTTGTAAGGCAAAGTTGGAGCGGAAGTAACTTCTATGTCGGAGCAGTGCGAACCCAGCCTTATAGTAATAATAATAATAACAATAGTAATAAATATATACACTTTGTATCTCGTCAGTCATTACCAAATGATGTATTTTTTGGGGTGGAACAAAGGCAATGCCTATTTATCTACCATGCACAGTGTGACCGGTAAGACTGCTTGTGGATGCATGGGCCATTTTCAGAACCATATTTTAAAATCTATCTTCCTATTTCAATGGAAGGAATGAGTGGACAATTGTCATTAGCTGGTAGAGATAAGCATTTGTTTAATGAGTATCAAGAGATTGAATCATTGCGGCCCTGAGATAAAGGATCTGCAAGTAAAATAGCGTATTGTCATAGGAATATGATTCTGCCTTGAAGAGCCAAGTTGAATGGCTTCGGCAAATGTGTTTAATGTACTATAATAATCAGCCCATCATTAGACTGCTTGTCTTGCAGTATTTTAGGTCGGTAATTAAAAGAAATTATTAATAACAATGATATCAGCGAGACTGAAACATATATTGTGCCATTTAAAGAGAACAATCAACTATGTATAATATAGTAATCTTATCTTGGTATTCAGTCTTTAAGGACTACTATAGTAAAAATGATTGTATTCCAGTAATTGTATAGGATTATTAAATATAATGATGGTATTCGGTATATGAATTCCTTTTTTATGTATCTTACTTTATTTTTATTACAGTGATTTATATAACTCCAACAATTTATGCAGCACTTTACATATTGTACATTCAAATCATTCCCTGCCCTTAATGAGCTTACAATCTACAACTATCTCACATGCATAATACACATATTAGTACCAATTCAGACAGGAGCCAATGAAAGATTAAAGTGATATTAAAGTCTTGTTTTTTTTTCTTTGCTTAAAAATAACAAACATGTTATACTTACATGCTCTGTGAAATGGTTTTGCACAGAGCAGCCCAGATCCTCCTCTTCTCTGGTCCCTTACCAGTGTTCCTGGCCCCTCTCTCCTGCCGAATGCCCCCACAGCAAACAGCTTGCTATGAGGGGGCACCCGAGCAGAGCTGCTGCTCTGTGTGTCCATTCATACACAGAGCCGTGGCTCGCCCCCCCCCTCTCTCCTCATTGGCTCACCGACTTTGATTGACAGCAGCGGGAGCCAATGGTGCCCGCCGCTGTCTCAGTCAGTGAGGAGTGAGAGTCCCAAAAAGTCGAGGCTCTCGTTCAATTGCTGGATGGAGATGGGACTAAGGTAAGTATTAGGGGGGCCCAGGGGGGCTGCTGCACAGAGAAGGTTTTTTATCTTAATGCATTGTTCCAGTCCTGGCAAAAATAAATAAAAGTCAGCAGCTACAAATACTGTAGCTGTTAACTTTAATTAGAAGGACACTTACTTGTCCAGGGATCCAGCGATGTTGGCACCCCAAGCTGATTCGTCCATTGGCTTCAGGTGCAGGCACTGGCATTCCAAGTATGGGAGACCAGCAATGAAGCCTTCACTTCCGTTCCCCATGACTAAGCTCCGGGGAGTGGAGTGAAACGTGTTGGGGTGTGGTCTGGTTGGAGTCCAGGCTTAGGTTGCCACTCTACTCACTTCATAATATAACTGGGTACTGACATTTATAGGTAAAGTTGATCCAGGGAATATCCGATTGCCTCTCAGGGGATCAGAAAGGAATTTTTTCCCCTGCTGTAGCAAATTGGATCATGCTTTGCTGGGGTTTTTCGCCTTCCTCTGGATAAACTGTGGGTAAAGGATAGTGTATATGTGATTGTATGATGGACTTGTGTCTTTTTTTCAACCTGACTAACTATGTAACTATGTTCTCTAGGACAAAATTGAAGGGTAAGTGCAGCGCAATAGGTAAAATTGAATAAATAATCAAAAGATGAATGGATAGATATCACAAATGTCCATCAGGACGAATCCATATTATGTAAACTTCAAGTGACATGAATCAGTCTTGTATAACATCTTCACCCAAATACTCAATTGCACTTACCAGATTCAGTGGACCTCTGCATAGCAGGGGTCAAACTCACATGAATCCCCGTGTGGTTTATTAAAGAAAAATTCACTAATAAGCAATAAAAAGCGAGCACTCGTAGGCTCAGTGTTAAAATTGATCTGACTACAACACAGTGTAGTACCGACAAACACAGTGTGGCAGCAGGTGATGTCCTTAACAAAGCTCCCCCCCCCCCCGCGTGTTTTTTCTTTAATAAACCACACGGATTACTCTTAGATGGTATCTTCTATTTTTTCCATTGACACTTTGGAGCAGTCTTCCCCACATCTTCATTTACCTGGCGGCTTATATCACTGACACCCCCTTGGATGACTGGATCTCTAGGCTTCAGTGATATTCTCCAGAGACATCACCAGGAATTACCATCATCCCCGCGGGGATTCATGTGAGTTTGACCCCTGCTATGCAGAGGTCCACTGAATCTGGTAAGCGCAATTGAGTATTTGGGTGAAGATGTTGTACAAGACTGATTCATGTCACTTGAAGTTTACATAATATGGATTCGCCCTGATGAACATTTGTGATATCTATCCATTCATCTTTTGATTATGTATTCAATTTTACCTATTGCGCTGCACTTACCCTTCAATTTTGTATACTTTTCAGACATATGTGATTACCTGTAGTGTTCAGCTTGCATATTTTATTTGTGATTGTATTCATTTGTCTGCACTGATTGTTATCCTTTCTATGTTCTCTAGGACATCTTAGATGTGAGACTTCCAGGGGCTACCCTTTTGTCTCTTGAAGCCTTCAGGCTTCACAGCCAGTTACCTACTGTGCATGCGCAAGTCACGCTGCACTTTCTGAATGGTCCCGCCATCTTTTGGGACACACACAGGTCCCAGAAGGCAGCAGGGGAAGGAGGAGTGGCCAGACACATACCAGGAAGTGGAAGCACGTACCTGTCAAAACCAGGTACCCACTCCCCTCCAAAAAAAGTGCCAAATGTGGCAGTGGACGGTGTGAAAAAGCGGAGCTTCCACTTTTGGGTGGAGCACCACGTTAACATAAAAAACCTTCTCCCATTAGAACCACTTTAATTCCCAGTTTACTTTCACCTTAAAAAGTTTAATCAGTCCAAGCTGAAGTCATGGGAATGCTCAAGTCAGATATAGAATATACTGTCAGTATGTTCTTGGGTATGCTCAAATGGACATGATTTACAATGTAAAATGTATGTACGTGCATATTATTACATCAATGCCGTAAGCACTATTATTTTACATTACAGATGTGGTAGTATCCCTGAGGAAGAAGTTAATTGTATCTATACTTTGAAACGCGTTGGTTACCCCCACTCCACTGAATTCATCCATTTACCACCAGGGTGGATTATCAGTTATCAGTTGGGGGTTACCACTTCATTTTTTTAAGTACCTTGATACATGATATGTTGAACTGAATATTTCCTTGAAGTACCTTTGATATATTTTTTTATTTTGTTTTTTTAATAGGTACCGCTCTTATTCATCGAACTTTTGATGTTTTGACTTTCTGATACGATATTTAAATAAATATTTACATGAATATTTTGGGATTCCTAATCAGTAACCATTCTATAAGTACAGTTTTATGTCTCATTTTTGTGCAAAATGTTCTTATTGGTTGAAATTTATATTTCACTTTGTTTTTCTGCTCATTTGTGTATCAATTGGGTTATGAGTGCCCTATATTCTATATAGAATTATTTGACACATTGTTCCTTTTTTCTCCTTTTGATCATAGATTAGAACCTTGTGATGAGCACTTAGCATTATACACCAAAATTATCTATTTAGGTATAATTGCCCATAATGTCCTGGACACCGAGATTTCAGCACTTGTTGCATGACATTGTTTACAATACATATTAACATATTAATATATATCATTTTATATGATTTAACTTTTTAGGCAACTATATTATACCACTACCATGATATTATTGTCATTTTTGACGTTTCTATATATATTAACTGACACGATCGTGCGTTGCCTCTCATCCCAACGTTCATGTATTACATATATCCACGTGGAGCAATGTCTAGGTATGAACAACTTATTTATGGAAATTCATTGCTCCGTTTCGGTAAATTTTTAATCTTGTGTTCATATTTAATTTACACATTCACATAGAACAATGTTACACTATTGACAATTAATTTATTTATGGTACATACCCATTTTCATCTTTACCACAGTTTGTGTTTTTCATGTTCTTTTTTTAATTGTTTAGCAACCTCTTTATTTCCCTTTTCCCGATTTTTGGGGTTTTAGGGTATTTACTTCATTCTTCACTTATGATCACAAGTATTATTATATTAACCTTTGCACTCATCATAACAGTAATTACAATTATTTAATTTTTTTATTTTATAGTCTATATATGTATAGTCTTGATTAGACTGTCTTGATTTATTCATTCTACTTCATTTAATCTTTTTTCTTTTCATTTACTCTGTCGCTTATATGTATTATAATCATGAGAATTCCCTCACTTCACAATTTACCATTCATTAACATGTGCAGAGATCTCAGGCGGCCGGTTCCCAGCTGCTTTGAGTTCCTATATAATTATATGGTCACATGTTTGATTACATACCGTATATATGTGGTTTGCATTCTCATATTTGTCAGCTATGAGTAAGCACTTGGTATAAGTGTGAAACGCGTCAGCTGTCTTTCTGTACCACTTTGGTGTCGTGTATACTTTGTGCCCCTGGTTCACAAATAAAGGCATAATAAACTTTTATCGGTGTGCGGCTGTCCAGAATTTCTTTGTCTACCTTTACCTTTGATATATGCCATGTTAAATAGTTCATGCAAAGATCATACAATGCTCCTTTTTACTATTTTTAATTATATATTTTTCAATAAAATGATTTTATAATAAGTAATATGTTTGATTGCCTTAAAAATCCCATCAAATGAGGGCATTCTTTAAAAAAATTCCTCTAAACAGGCTGTCCTAGCTAACCCCCCAACATGTGACGCCGGGCCTACATGAGTGAAAGAAATCCAATGAATTAAAGGGAAGGGCCTAGGGAAAGTGCTAGGTGACATCCTCCAGCCAGAAAATAAGGGCAAGCTTGACTTGCTGCAGCTTCTAATGCACATTGTGAGAGGCTCCAAGTGTGCTGTGAAATCAGAATAAGCAATTTCAATATAGTAGAGGTGCCTGCTAAACTGTACAAGACTTACTGTAAGGCTGGAGTTAACCCTTAAAATGTTTACAAGGTAACAATATTTCATCTTGTTTGTTTCCTTCTCCTCGTTCCTGTTTTTTATGACACCAGGCTGGCTCCTTTTTATCTGCTGACAATTATCTTGGTGTTCATGATTTTCCCCTGCTCCTTTTCCTAGAGCGTCAGTTTAAGAACCCGCAAACAAACGGTGCATGATGCGCTTCTGATCTATGCGTGGATTCAGCATGTACCTAAATAAAGTATTCATGACTCCGGTGCAGTTGCAGCTTTTAAATATTTTTCAACTCAGCAAATTGCCTAAAGACTTTCTTCTGTCAGTGCGGGATGTCAGGATAAGATGCAAGGCAGTGTCAAACGAAGCAATCTGGAATGTTCTACTTCTCGCCTCCTGTACAAATCACAAAGTCTTATTAAAGGGAAGGGTCATCCTAAAGTCAATCTAGGCTTTACCCACTTAGATTAGCACTTCAGTCCCCGGGCGTTTTTCGCCCTAATCCCCTCCGAGATCCAGAGCATTTTTTTTTTTTTTCGTCAGTGTCTCGGTTCTGCTATCTATAGCTTTTAGCATGTATAATCTACCCCTAACATATTGGTGGGAATTTACTAAAACATAAGCAGCCAGATACTGGCACACCCATACATAGTAAACAATCAGCTTGTTCAGTTCAGTCCCTTTCGCATTGGAGGTGGTAATAGGCAGGTAAGCCATGGTTTTACATCCCCCATCCCCAATTGTCCACTGGAATTCTAACATTACAGCCAGACTGGGCTGTACACATGTTGCGGCCACAAGGCTTTGCTCCATGCCCATGACAATTTTAACTTGGGCTGCATAGTTTGACAGGCAGCACCGCCTATCCAACTCACCCATTGAAACCACTGGGACCACACAGCTAAACACCTGGCCACAGTGTCCCAGTGTAAATTTGCAACCTGCCAATTTAAAAAGGATTAAAAAAAAAGGCGCCGGATTTTGGAGAGACGTTCCTTATGCCGTGGTAGCTATGCGTTTCATCAATCACATCTGCTGTCATGCTCGAGGTCAAGTCACCCTGGGGGGACCCCCCACCTGTTCTTCCCTTTTCCTGCCTTTCACTTTCTCTTCCACTCTACTCTCTGGACCCTTTCTCTCTAGCTTGGCTACTGCTTATTCCACCTACGTTAACGAAATCCCTGCCACTGATTGGCGAACTTCTGAAAAAAAGCAGTAACAAAATTTAAAAATTTGTTTCATTCGGATGACATCACATGATGTGATAGTAGGTAGGATTTTTGCATTTGTTTGATAATTCAGATTTGGATAACGAATGGATCTGAATTTTGTTCCATTTGCTAATTCGCATGTACATAACACCAGTTGTTATTGTCCAATCAGATCATGTAATTTCTCTTGGTGGATTAGACTAGCGTCCGAAAATGTTGAATCTTTTTTTATTTGAATCCGTCCGATTCAAATATATAGCAATTTTTCTAATACCCTCGAAACTAAAGTCTTCAATAAATGAATGCATCTGAAACTAAATTAAATGAAAATTTCCGGCGTTTACATGTCTACACATTAGTGCACCTTTTTTTTCCAAGCCCACAGTATGGAGAGCAAAAATAAAATACCAAAGTGAACCAAAAAGGTGTATGTGAACACACACAGAAAAAGTGCACTTAGGGTGTGTCGTATGGTTCCCTTCAGAAGAAGGAGGGCTGACTCCTGGGGTACAAGTCTCCCGTAAGAGACAATGCACACTTAGGTCCATCTAGCCAAAATGCCCGGTAGACACCACTCCTTAAGGTCAACCAAAGCCACCTAACAAGTACAGGACAGGGAACTTTCCCGAGGAGAGACCCCCCCCCCATGGCAGGGCGGGAGGGAACCTGATGACCACACAATTCAAGTGAAACAACAGAACACACATACTGTATACGCTGTAAGAGAAAATGACATAAACGTGAAGAAAAAATAAACTAAAAAGGTGCCAGTACAGGTGCATTGGATAGACTTTGCGTCCTTTTAAAAAAAATTGTCAAGGACTGTGACAAAATGCCTAGGCTATGAGGCATGGTGCAGAAAAAAAAACTTTGGTGTCCTGACCTAGTTAATTTTCACACAGTGGGGTCTAAATTCCATAGTACTACTTAGGCACTCCCGGGGAGCCACTCCCAGGAGATGCTTGACAACAGGGGCCCTCTGCCTTCCCAGCGGTCAGCTAGACAGGGTTGCTTAGTTCAGAGGCCCTGAACCCTTCAAAACCCTCCACTCTAGGGAAAACTCCCAACCTCCACCTTACCCAATGGATGCTTCATTCAATTTATTTCCCGCAGGGAAGCCCCCTTTAGGACCTCAGTCTAGCCATCTGAGCCAGAATGATGGTGGAGAATCCCTACTAGACACTGATAAGAAAATATATTACACATCTTAACCAAGGGACAGAGAAGGGATTTTTATGTGATGCAACAGAATGGTAAAGCTCATAGGTAATGTGCCTGTGAATTGTTAGCTTAAATCAGGTTGACATGGGCAAAAATTAGCATGATGGCAACTTTGTTTGCAATCCCTAAAAATTTGAATGACATTGTGTTAATGATGATCCATACAAGGATTACATGATCCATACAAAGTTTACATTATCCATATACCATACAAGGACTACATGATTCATACACCATACAAGAATTACATAATCTATACAAGGTTGCAGAGCTGCACAGCCGAACAGTTTCAAGTGGTTTGAGTTTATTTCTCAAGTGAAATGCTATTAAAACAGATTTAAAACCATTTTAACAAATGCAGTTAGAGAGAAGAAGTCACGTCATCAAAATAACACAGACATTTTCTTATTCTGATTTCTATTGTATGATTGAATTTCAATAACACAACTTTGGCACAGCATACAAAGTAGATGATGAACCATAAATACCAGACCTTCAACCATATAAATAGACCCTTTGTAGCAAAGCATAGCAACCTTGGTAATGTTGTGTATATACATTATGTACATAATAACCGCGACAAAAGACTCAAGAGTGACATTGTATCTTACATGCAAACATATGCACCAAGCTCGCGTGTATTCCACGGATTTACTGTAGGACCCACAGGGGCCCCTGAAATCAGGTGCAGTTTTAAAACAGCGCTGGGAATAAATAGCCTCAAACAGCTGAGTTTTTTCATAATTTCAAAAAAGTTTTAAGAGGATTTTGATTAATCATCCATTGTAAGTTTACCACGATGTTACCATGGTGGTAATAAAGTTATCCAAATTGGCCGTGTCCATGTTCAACTAGCAAGACCCTTTGTAACAGAAGGCAAGTTAAAAACATAGATTAATAAAAAATATTATTAAGAGTAAATGTTGACAGATACATTGCTGTTTATACAGGTTATATACAGATTGGGACTTGAATAATAATAATATTGGGCATCTATCGAGTAAGTTAACCACTTAAGCCCTGGGCCATTTGGCTGGCCAAAGACCAGAGCACTTTTTGCTATTCGGCACTGCATCATTTTAACTGACAATTGCGCGGTCGTGCATCGTGGCTCCCAAACAAAATTGACGTCCTTTTTTTCCCACAAATAGTGCTTTCTTTTGGTGGTATTTGATCACCTCTGCAGTTTTTATTTTTTGCGCTATAAATAAAAAGAGTGACAATTTTGAAAAAAAAAAGCAATATTTTTTACTTTTTGTTATAATAAATACCCCCAAAAAATATATAAAAAAAATGTTTTCCTCAGTTTAGGCTGATACGTATTCTTTTACACATTTTTGGTAAAAAAAATCATAATATGCGTTTATTGATTGGTTTGCGCAAAAGTTATAGTGTCTACAATATAGGGGATAGTTTTATGAAATTTTTATTAATATATTTTTTTTACTAGTAATGGCGACGATCAGTGATTTTTATCATGACTGCGACATTATGGCGGACAGATTGGACACTTTTGGCGCTATTTTGAACCATTCACATTTATACAGCGATCAATGCGATTAAAAATGCATTGATTACTGTGTAAATGTGACTGGCAATGAAGGGGTTAACCAGGAGGGGGCGCTGCATGGGGTTAAGTCCTAGGAATGTGTTCTAACTGTGGGGGGGAGTGGCTATGTGTGACACGATACTGATCATAGCTCCCAATTACAAGGAACGGTGTCCCTGTCACTAGGCAGAACGGGGAAATGCTTGTTTACATCAACATTTCTGCATTCTTCCTCTCCGTGAGACGATCACGGGTATCCCCGCGGACATCGAGTCTGCGGGACCCGTGATCACACTCATGGAGCTCGCGGCAGGGTAGCGCGCGCACGTGACCACACAGCGGCAAATTTAAAGGGACGTACCTGTACGCCCATTTGCCTGTCTGTGCCATTCTGTCGATGTATATGTACATGCGGCGGTCGGCAAGTGGTTAAAGAAATTACACAGATATTAGCCCCACAAAATTGTGACTCTACATCTGGGTATGGAGGAACATGTAAGTCACACCATGTGACAGCACTCGGGCCAACCAGTGAGCTCACACAGAGAGGCTGGGCTCCACTTTCACACTCAACGGGAGAGGAGCAGTAGGGGAGCAAATGGAAGTTAGGTAAAAGCTACTGCTGCTGCATTACCCTGCATGAGCAAAGCACAGATTCACTATCACTATGTCATATGTATCAAGCCACAGTAGCATGCAACTTACCAGTCCCCTCGTAAAACTTGCCGGTGTCAACTTTTATGCAGTGCACCTTGCCCCTGCACTCCTTGGTGGTGGCTACCATGATGTCTAGCTTACATTCAGTAGTGTATTTAGGTTTTGTGCTGCTCTAGGCCTGACTAAACTCGTGCACCTCTAATTTAAATATGACCCACCCCTTCCTGCCAAGGCCACACCCCTTGCTGTTTAAGACCTGCCCTGAAATGTTTGAGTGGGAACACTAGTTCTGAAGGCCTGGGGGGGGGGGGCAATGGGTTCCCTTAATTTGCATAGATTTCCTCTCACTTCCTGTTTGGCTATGGGGCAGAAAGTGAAGGGAAATCTCTGCAATGGGACAGGGATGGTAAAAAATAAACTGGCAGGGGCTATAACCCTCCCTTATTCTATCCAAAATGAAAAAAAAGTGTTGCCTATAGTTCTACTTTAAGCACAAATTTCTGATAATTTTATGGAGAGGACTAAGAAGATATAACCATGCCAATGGTGTAGCAGAAAACATATTGCACAGTGATGAAGGTTTGTGTCCAGGATGAGAGGACAGTCATAATTAGAAGCGGCGCCCCCCCCCTCCCCCACAGTTGCGGATGCTGGCTGCCCACATACCGGAAGCAGTGCGGCCGCTTTATGGGGGCGCTAGAGTAATTTGCCTTTCAGCCCAGTTCACCCCATAAGACTGGCAGTGTAGCGCAAGCCGGCGGGGACTCTTTCCGTGCTGCCCCCCTGCAAAGTGCCTAGGCCAGGATACATAGTTGCTTACATTAAGAAAAAAAAAAAAAGGTATGCCTGTAAACTAGCTAGTACATGATGCTGTTTGCTGCAGTTTTCCAAACATTTTGCAGGGTGCTTTCCCCACCTCCTCCTTTCTTTCCTGCCAGCTGCAGTGTTCTCCTAGCTGCTAGTGGGTCTGTCATCCTGCATGGTCCTTCCTGGTGGGACTGTCAGCAGTGGCTGCGGGTGGCTCTCCTCATCTAGCTGCTCCTCCGGTGTTTACCCAGCTGTTACATCTGCTCCCTTTCTCCCTGGCCAGGAGCTTGTTGTTTAGCCATACATCTACAACTTTTATCAGCTGGAACTTTTGTTTAGTTTTCTCCTTTGCCCAGTGTTTCCCATGTTTGTATGATACACACAAGTTCGGCATGGTATATACAGCAGTATTTTGGGATTTTATGAAGAGACTGTATATTATCTCAATTCAAGATGTCTATACTTGAGGACTTTGCACTTCAAGGACTGGTTGTTAGATATGATTTTTGCATTTATTAATTCAATAAAAAACAATCAATTTATACTTTTGTTTGTTTATTTATTTTTATTTTTACTTAACCACTTGACAACTGGGCACTTAAACCCCCCTCGTGACCAGACCAATTTTCAGCTTTCAGTGCTCTCACACTTTGAATGACAATTACTCAGTCGTGTAACACTCTACCCAAATGATTTTTTTGTCCTTTTTTTCATACAAATAGAGCTTTCTTTTGGTGGTATTTGATCACCTCTGGGTTTTTTATTTTTTGCGCTATAAATGAAAAAAAACGAAAATTTTGAAAAAAAAAAAGCATTTTTCTTAGTTTCTGTGATAAAATTTAGCAAATCATTAATTTTTCTTCATAAATTTTGGCCACAATTTATACTGCTACATATTTTTGGTAAAAATAACCCAAATTAGTGGATATTATTTGGTCTTTGTGAAAGTTAGAGAGTCTACAAGCTGTGGTGCAAATCATTAAAAATTGATCACACCTGATGAACTGAAGGCCTGAATCTCATTTCTTGCGACCCGTAGAAGTCAGAAAAGTACAAATACCCCCCAAATGACCCCTTTTTTGAAAGTAGACATTCCAAGGTATTTAGTAAGATGCATGGTGAGGTTTTTGATGTTGTCATTTTTTCCCACAATTCTTTGCAAAATGAAGATTTTTTTTCCCACAAAATTGTCATTGTAATAGGTTATTTCTCTCACATGACATGTGTATACCACAAATGACAACCCAAAATACATTCTGCTACTCCTCCTGAGTATTACGATACCACATGTGTGGGACTTTTCCTGCAGCCTGGCCACATAGAGAGGCCCAACATGCAGGGAGCACCATCGGGTGTTCTAGGAGCATAAATTACACATCTAACTTGTTAACTACCTATTACAATTTTGAAGGCCCTGGAGCACCAGGACAATGACACGTGACACTGACGTAGCACTGATGACAGATGGCACTGATACGTAGCACTGATGACACGTGGCACTGATGAAAGATGGCACTAATACATGGCACTGATGACAGATGGCACTAATACGTGGCACTGATGACAGATGGCACGGATGACACGTGACACTGATGACAGATGGCACTGATACATGGCACTGATGACATGTGACACTGATAACAGATGGCACGTGACACTGACAGGTGGCACTGATGACACGTGACACTGATGACAGATGGCACTAATAGGTGGCACTGATGACACGTGACACTGATGTGGCACTGATGTCAGATGGCACTTTTATGTGGCACTGATGACAGATGGCACTTATACGTGGCACTGGGGACAGGTGGCACTGACAGGTACTGTGGGCACTTTAATTTCCCTTTTTTTTTTTCTTACACTAACGCTGCAGCCGTTCACTCTCCCACCTGTCTCTGTGTGAGGAGTGAGAGCCGGCAATGAGAGATGATCTCATATGTTTACATTTGAGATCATCTCCCAATGGACACTCAGATAGAGTGCTAAATGGCCGCTGTGATTGGCCATTTAGCACGATATGTGATTGGCTGTGTCCAAGGGACACGGCCAACACAGAATTTCCCTGATGCGCGCCCGCGGGCGCGTGCATTGCGGAAGTATACAGGAGGACGTCCAGGGATGCCCTCCCGGCAATTGGAGTCCGCACTGTAGCCGTCTTTCGGCTATAGCGCGGATGCGTAGTGGTTAAGTATCATTATTATTACCACCCCCTTTACTGAGACTTCCTAGGCTATAGGTATCGCTAATTAGTATCGGCGAGTACTTTAAAAAAAGTACCATACTCATACTCAGTGTTAAAAACATGGTATCGGTGCATCCCTAATATAAACTATTAAAAAAATAAAATAAAAACAGAGTATTATATTACTAGAAGCTATTAATGGTAAATAAATAGAAAGAAAAAACATTAGCAAAAATATTATGTCTAAGAGGACAAAAAGAGGAGTAAGGGCTAACAAGGGGTAACCAGAAACACATTTTATTTACTCCTGATATTTTTACTTGCTAAGTTGTTATAATATAAAATAGTTTGCAAATTAAATGCATCTCTTTTGAACAGTTAGTAAATACAACAACACTACAACAGTAACAATAAGCCTAGATGGGTGAAATGCGTTAGCAGGGTGGAAGGATGCAGTGTGCACTGTCCATCCAATAAATTTGTTGCATTGGTGTGCAGTCATTGGTGTGCAGTCATTGGTGTGCGGCTCATTGTTTGAAAGGAAGCGATAACAGTAATGTTGTTACATTGTATTTCTCAATGACACTTGCAGACATGTGATTATACACAGCAGTGCCTCTCCTGCGATACAAAGCAAGTTCTGGCTGTCAAAATACCAGCCAGTGATCATTGGTAATGATGGACAGGGAGCCGGGAAGAGCAGGGTTGAGCTCTCGGTTTGGGCTAAACACAGGTTTTTCTACTGGTGCTTTATATGACAGCTTTTGTTGTCTATGGTTGTTAAAGAAGCTGCAGGTCCTGGCACCCAGCGTGTCCTTGGCAACAGTGGTGTCACACAGTCCCATTTAATTGTTGACCGGTAATCTGGCTAACACTTTTTAAAAGAGACGTATGGGCTTTGCAAAAAAAAAAAAAACACATTATACTCACCTAGGTGGATGCAGCATCGATCTGATGCTGCATATATCCTTCACTGGCTCTGCAGTGAGAACTGAAAGATCAAACACCGATGATCGCTGAGTTCTCTTGAGCAGAGAGACTTGACTCACTAACCGGTCCTCTGCTCTGCCCCTCCAGTGCTCACTGCTGTGAAGGGGGTTGGAGGGGCTGGCTCAGACAGGTGTCAGTCCAGGTTTCTGGGTGCATCCTGTCCATATGGTCAGGATCTTTTCAGAGCCTGTGACTGGCTCTGTGACATCAGTCGACAGAGCCAGTCGGCTGAAAAATGGGTCATATGAGTGCAGAACAAACTGCACTCCTGTACTCCTGCGATTCATAGGTTCCATTTTAGTTTTTTTTTTTTATAACTTAATAAAGCTGACCATTGTAAGCCCCCCTGTCAGTGGTAAATGGTTTGTCTCAATCCTCTCACTGATAATTTTGCTGGATAGCTTAGTCTGTTAAAGGCATTTAACAAATAACAGATATACTGGCCAAATCAGATCCAACAGAAAATCGTACTGGCCTCTTACTGGCCAAATCACTGGGTGATAGTAGGAAAGGAAAGAAGAACATTTAACTAAACCCTCCTATACTTTGCACCCAAGGAAGCCACCATCTTAGCTTGTGTTTGATCTGCAGTTGCCATGGCGCTGCACATGTGATCAGTTATGACGCCAACTATTTAATGGCTTGACAGTTTGGTTGAGACCAAAAGCAAATCTGACAGTTATCAATCACAGCATTACTTGAATTTAACCATTTGGTGAGTTTAGTTATGCTTTAATAAGAGCCGCTGGTCCTGTTACAGGCATTCCTCAGTTTACTCCTGGCTTTTCCACTTCATCCTCCAAACTGTGCAATCCTGCAATGAAAATCACTCTGTGAATGGAGGTTGGGAGGATGAATGAAAGATCCACCTTTTCCATTCATAGAATGCTTTTCATTGCAAGAAGCTTTAATACAGCTTTAATGAATGGAGAACAGGTGTGGACTGGACAGGCATAGTTGGCACTCAACACTTTTGACGAATGCCATGTCCAGGTCCAGCGACTATGACTATGACAAAACAAAAAGTGTTGCACTGTTAAAATTAGTGCAACTGATTTAACAAATTAATGAAAATATAATATCCAGAAACACCAAAAGTCCATAAAGTAAAGTGAAAAGTGCAAAATCTTCAAATACGGTGTATCACCCAGTGCTCATAAACATAGAGCAAGATGGCTCCTTACCAGATCAATAGACCTCTCTGGGTCAGTACTCACATCTGTGAGCTTTATTACCCCTCACACTAGGTGCGGACTGCCACAGCCAATTTGATCAGAATATGGGACCCGGTGATGGAAACGCCAGAGAAATCAGCCATTAGGGTATCCACCAGAGTCAATCATGTAGCAGGACAATGAGAAGAAAAAAACTAATTGGACAGCATCCAGTAAAATTGGAAGAGTTTTTTTTTTTTTAAATGTACTTACAACAGCAAAGAAATCATAGGCATTGGAAAATACAACATCCGTCCCGCACCCTCCATGGGCATCTGGGCTTCACTGCTATTTCCTGCCTTGCCTGAGGTACATTTAGTCTGAGTAGACGTCTTCTGTGACAGGTCCAGTGACTCATAATAACCCCTGTAGCCCCAAAGGAGTACCCCTGTGGTGGTATGGGGGGACAAAGGACAAAAGATTTCAACTAGATCAGCCACTAGAGCAAGTGACACTTCTCATTCAATGTAAGTACCATCCATTATGCTGATTTAAAAAAACAAAAAACAAACGTAAAGTGATTGTAAACAGTCACCTTGTAAAACAACCCATTCAGTTTAAAACTGGAATGAAAGACAAAATATTTGTGTATAGATATAATAATATAGATATATATTTTTAATAAGTGATCACATACCCTCTGCCCCCTCTGTTTCCAGCTGCATAAGAGCTGAGAGAGGAGAAGCAACAGTACACTGAGCTTCCATGTGAATGGCTGTGTAGAGGGGGCTTGTCAGGACAAGTCTGATAATTGGAGGAGAGCACGCTGAGTTCCCAGCAGAGCTAGAGAACTGACCACTGTGTGCTCTCCTGCTTAGTGTGGTCAGTTTTTAATAGAAAAGCAGAGGGACTGGCAGGAACACCAGGGATTTCACACAAAGGAAGCACTATAAAGAGAACAGGATACTTTCTCATACAAGTGCATGGTACAGCAGACACATATCAGGAGTATGAAATGCTGGGGTAACAAACACTTTAAAGCGGTTATAATACGCTGGGTGCTTTTTTTTTTTTTTTTTTTAGACCTGCAAGGTAAAGGCATAATGTGCTAGTATGCATCATGACTTACCTGAAAACGAAGCATTCCAGCGATGCAATATCATCGCTGGAGGCCGTTTCCATCTTCACCCATCTTCCTGCCGGAGCTGCCATTCCCAGGATTCTGAAGTAATGGCCCTTGTGGCCGTTCCTTCAGAGTGCATGCGCCAATCAGGTCGACGGCTGCATATATAGTAAATATCTCCTAAACTGTGCACGTTTAGGAGATATTTACAGTACCTATAGGTAGGGCTTTTTTTTCTCAGAGAATAGGTGCAGGAACTCCTCCCTTCCAAGTCACTCTTGACTCCACCCCCTACCCACCTCTGAGCACTGTTCCTTGGTTCCACCCCTTACCCACCTCCCAGTACCACCCCTTTTAGAGAATACAGAAACAAGTATCATTTTGTGGTGCTAAGTATTTTCTATGGAATGTGTTAATGATAACAAAGGCAGTAAAATAAACCTAGCAACAATGGACACCCCGGCGACAATAGATCCACCGCAGCAACAATGTACTCCCAAAGGTCAGCATCAATAGACCCTCCAGCAGCCAGCAGATCCCTCCCAGCAACGATTGAACCCCTGCACCCACCCCCAGCAACAATAGATCCCCCACCAGCAACAATAGACCCCCCTGCAGAAATAGATCCCCTCCAGCAACAATAGATTCCCCAGTAGCTAGCATCAATTTACCCTCCAGCAGCCAGCAACAAAAACCCCTCCCTCAACAGTACATCCCTCCTAGCAATGACTGTCCCCCCAGCAACAATAGATCCCCCACGAGCAACAGAAGAACTCCCCAGCAACAATAGACTCCCTTCCTTCGCAAAATAGAGCCCCTCCAGCAACAGCAGATCCCCCAGCAGCCAGCATCAATAGACTCTCCAGCACACCCCAGCACCTCTTTCCATTACATACATTCAGTTCAGGAGGTGTCGGAACTGCTTTCCCCCGCGTTCCTGCTGAAAAAATGCCCTGCCTATAGGTAAGCCTTATTATAGGCTTACCCATAGGTACAAGTACAAGTTTGAGGTTTACAACCACTTAATGTTTTTTTTTTTCTACTTTATTCTCTCTTTATTAATTTTCCATTTCAAAATTACAAACAGTACAAACAGACATATATATCTTTCAACCCCAACCTCCTCCGAAGGGGGAAAAAAACCCTGGTCTCACTTTAACCTCATCCCCCTGACAAACAAGCATCCGTTGGCTCCTAGCATTATCTTACTGTCACCTAAATTAATAGCCTCCTTTACCTACCTACCAATGATTCCACAATTTTCTCTTTTCTCCTCAGACTTAAGCTTTAAGCAAAATGGTGGCAAATAAGCACACTATCAGTACATTTCATACATAAGTTGCCATAATATTACCCGACCCATACAGTTAGGGGGTCAAAAAGTGGAGAGGGGAGAAAAGAGCAACAACTATAGTGTAGCATGTAAATTGTAATTTTAATAGCAAATATAATAAAGCATACACAAAGATAAAAAAGAGCTCAGCATGACAGTCAGGTAGCCTTTGGGACAGAGATCAGACACACAACCAGGATGCCTTGCTTTGGCCACAGACAAGGGAGCGGAGATGGAATGGAACCAGGGAACTGCTTTTACTGGAGGGCCAAAGCCACCAATAGAACATAGGGCCTAGGATCTGAAGCCACCTTGTGTAGTAGGAAAATGCTGGAACTGGAACAGGAACGCGTTTCAAAGAAACCTTGCTTCTTCTTCAGCCTATAAATTTAGGTTTGCTGCTTACTCTCCACTTTAGCATTGTCTCAAGCTAGTGGTATGAAGGTAACTGCCTAGCTTGCCAATGCCGAGAAACAACAATGCTAACTAGCTCAGCAAAGCTGGCCCTCCTACAATCAGCACAAATAAATACTCAAGTGTGTTTCTTTAGTGCTACGTTTGCGCTGTTTCGTGCCGTAAAAATTTACATTAACGCGTATAAAGATTTTCTGAGTTATGTTAAAGTTCTGTTTCAACTTTTTATGACCTTTGAAGGTAATCCATTCTACTATCAAAATAACCCTACATACACCAAGCCTATAAAAGCCGTCAATAAACAGAGAACTGCCCAAGGAAGAAAAAAAGGGGGGAAAATGAGGTGAGTAAGAAGGAGGTAGATAGTGGGGAGGTGGGGTGGATGCACTCCTACAAGGTGTAAAATGCTTCACTTACTAGGCGTCTTATGATGTTGTAAGATACCTGATCCAGGGTTCCCATGTTTTATTGAACCCAGTGATCTTATCCTTCAAAATTGCCGAAAGGCGTTCATTTATCATTATCCATGAGAGTTTAGCTTTTAGTAAGTAAAAGGGAACCGAGCAGGACCTCCAAGACTTCGCTATCGAGATTCTGGCCGCCACAAATATAAATGCTACGCAAAGCTGGTCTAGGTATTGACCTGAATAGACGAAAATTACAATAAGTAAGCTAGACAGTACATAAGAAACAACCGCTCTATAGTTGACCTATGGAGCTTTAACCATGTATTGATACTCTTCTTACTTGTATAGACAAATGCATTTCCTTCTCCTAGGTTTTGTTTGGAGGTTTGATGGATAATATGCACAAAATAAAGAGGGGGGGAGGGGGGAAAAATAAAAACAAAAAGGAAATGCGCATGGATTTGTGAGGATGACTCCACCACCAAGTCACAGCTCCCAAGGGGGTGACTGGTGATAGGAGACAATACCTTCTGTCCCACGTGATAGTCCTCACGGGTCATGCAAAAGTGTTACAACTGTAGGGTTAATGCACAATTTTCTTGGCTGTAATTATCTTTATCACAGTCTATGTTACCTGTTGATGTATGATATATGCTGTTCACCCTTCTGTATGCAGAAAAACTGAATAAAAATTATTGTTAAAAAAAAAGCCGTTAATAAAAAAGAGACTTATATAAAAAACATTAAAAAAAACATCATTATTACTTTTTTCATTTTTCTTTGAAGACATCTCCCTTGTATAAAAGTATTTTCTTCACAAACAACAAAACCCAGGGTTAAAAGAAAAAACAATGTGAAGCGGCTTTCTTAAATGGGCTTGGCTCTCAAGAATGCATGGAGCGCTCAAGCTCCTGGAATATTGGAAAGTGAACACAAATTGTTCAGGTATTTTAACCTTGAAAAGTTCAGTGTACGTGACGAAGAGGAATTGAAAAGAGTACCAGATAATAACGTTATAACACCAATCTCACAACTGTATATGATTACCAGCTATGCATTTATAATGAATAGCATTATGTGTCTCGTTTATGCGCGGAATTGAATAAAATGTATATATTAATAAGGTGATGCATGGAAGGAAAATATAATGAAATATCTATACAGCATTATTACAAGCTACCTCTTGAAATGTTACAGAGTGAAAATTACTTGTGTTCCAGAGAGAGACATTTATATGGGTTGGAGGGAGATCCTGTCAATGATAAATTTCTGAATATTTGTCTTCAAAATGGCTGAAAATTGTACATCCTATACTCTGCTGTGGTGTTTTGTTGCAATAAGATGAATTGGTGCTTGGGGAAACAGAGTGCAGAGAGTATAATTTTATATTTACAGCTATAGTTGCAATATATATATAGATATCTATATATATATAGATATCGATATCTATATATATAGATATCGATATCTATATGTATAGTATCACTTTTTTTTCTTAGAAAATAGGTGTAGGAACTCAACCACGACCCCCCAAACTTGGTGTGATCAAATTTTACTAACAGTGGGGGGGTCTTTAAGGGGCATTAAATGCGAGAAGTGCATTAACTACAGAGTGCAGAAAAAAGTTTATAGTGTTGCTAGAGGGATGTATTACAAGCACATAATCCATGCAATATCATGATATAATGAATCAGTCCATGATAAAAGTCATGTAAAAAAGGATGATCAGATAGCACCTGGTAGCAGCACCCTTATGTATTACAAAACACATAATCATTAAAACATCAGTATAATCCATCAGTCCATAATAGGGTTGCCACTTTTTCTTCAAACCGAACACCCAAACACTTTAGCGGCACATTTTTTTTTTTTTAAATGCGAACGCTGTGGACTCTGGTGTAAAGGGGAACTCTCATTTAAGGGTGTTTTTGCTCACCAAAGCCCCCACTTACTTTACAGTTCCCAGCATTCCCCCTTAAATCGGGGTTCCCAACGCTCCCCTTATCAGAGTCCACAGAGTACCCCTTGCATCTGAGTCCCCCTTACCTAAATAAAATCACTCAGAGACAGGAAAGAGAAGGGCGGGAGGGGGGAGACTTCAGTCACAGACATTGGATGGTGAGCTCACTCACCAGAGACTGGAGAGTCAGGCATCAGCACCTTTCATCCATTATGTATCTGCCAGCTGATGAGCTTCAAATTCCTAGCTCACCCATCCCTTTCCTGAGGCACAGAATACCGGGGATTGGAGTGTGGTTGGGCAGACAGAAGGGTAAGGGTAGGAGGAGGAGGAGAAGATCATGCTCTCTCCCCTCTACTTTCCATGTATGGGGGATGGGGCTGTGCGCACACCTATGTACTTGGTGGTTGTGGTGCTCAGTTACTTGGGGAACTGCAGTCCATTCTGAATAATGTGTCTGGGTTTCAGGCGGTCTGAAACCTGGACACACAATTCAATAGCCAGACCATCAGGGTCAATCCTGGACAGGTGGCAACCCTAGTCCATAATAAAGTCCATAGGATAAAGGATGATCAGACAGCACCTGGTGGCAGCACCCTTAAAACGAAGAAGGTAACTCTGTATAGTAAAAACACAAAGAGAGGGGTGGCAGAGAAATAGATGAGTTATGCTGGCCATACACTATACGAAAAATTGGCTGAACCCATTTTCGAAAAATGAACATTCGGCCGTGAGAGCAAACGATAGTGTAATCATGTAAAGACCAATAAATCATTCAGCGGACTTATATTAATCAATTTTTTGTTCGTTTTTTTTACATATACCTAGTGCAAGCAGTTTGGATGGGAAGAACATCGACCTTTTAATTTATTGTTCATTCTGCAGAAAATGTCCAAACCTGCCTTTTGTTTTTTCGACTCAAAAACATCCCAAAAATTTTCGATTTTGTGCCCATTAACTGGCCGAAAAATGAACGAACTGGCCAAATGACCGAATTTCGGCCAATTTTACGTATAGTGTATGGCCAGTATAATACAGGCACAATTCATATAATCGTCAGTCTCAGAGCCTTTTCAAGGATGGGATGTAGGAATGGGCGTCAGCATGCCCTCCTTGTGACATCACTTCGGGCCCAAGGCCATCTTGCGTTCCACACTGGTTACGGCGGCGGTCAGGCGCTTCCTGCTTCCATCCAGCAGCACAGCCAATGCTCGAGGCTGCCACTGCACCAGGACAGCTTGGAGAGGCTCTGAGACTGATAATTATATGAACTGTGCCTGAATTACACATCTATTTCTCTGGTGCCCCTCTGTTTCTGTTTATACTGTACAGAGTGCAGAGTTTTGGGGGTGCGCTACACACACAGAGTGCAGAGTTCAGCTTTCTTCCACATCTGCTTACCTCTGCATTCCCCATCCACATCTCACTTTCACCCCTCTTCAGCTCTGACCTCTGCATGCAACTCTGCCCCCTCTTCTCCCCACCTCCTTAAAAGCTCCACCATCTTTCATTTGTCTTATTTAACTTTACTCCATGGGAGCCGCTCAGGAGATCAGATCTGTGGAAGCCATTGGGAGGCAATCTGTCACTTGTAAACACAGAAGCCAGACTTCTGTATTTACAAGTGATAGTGGTTAGCAGGGAGCAAAAGAACTGAGCTAGAGGTAGAGGTTGAGGTAGAGCTGGAACCACCAAGTTCCAGCTGTTTATTTTGTGTTAGGGTTAGGATGTTTATTATTATTTTATTAGTAATTTTATTTTTTTTTATTTTTTTTTAGGGTTAGGGGTTATAGTTAGGGGTTAATTATTTATTTTTACATAGTATTCATTTATTGTATTTATTTATTATTTATTTATGATGTTTGTATTTATTTGAGTATTTATTTTACATTTATTTATTAATTTATTATTATTATTATTTTTATTAGGAGTAGTAGTAGTATTAACACCCTAACCCTAACAAAAAAATATAATAACAATAATAATAATAATAATAAATAAATAATAATAAGACAATAAATAAAATATTAACCCCTAACCCAAACCCCAACCCCTAATCCTAACCTAACCTTAACGTGATTGTAAAGTCTCGTTTTTTTTCCAATAAAAATAACAAACATGTTATAATTACCCAGATCCTCCTCTTCTCGGGTCCCTCTTCTGTGCTCCTGGCCCCTCCCTCCTGTTCAGTGCCCACACAGCAAGCAGTTTTCTATGGGGGCACCCGAGCTGAGTCACAGCTCCCTGTGTCCATTTAGACACAGAGCTCCAACCCAGCCCTGCCCCCTCTCTCCCCTGATTGGCTAGCTACATTTGATTGACAGTAGCGGGAGCCAATGGCACAGCTGCTGTGTCCCAGCCAATCAGGAAGCAGAATATCGGACGGTTGAGACACTCGTGGACATCGCTGGACAGAGAGGGACCTCAGGTAAGTATTAGGGGGTCTGAGGGGCTACTGCACACAGAAGGCTTTTTATTTGAATGCATAACCTCTATAACCCCTTTCCCTAACATTTTTTTTTTTTTTATAAATGAATAAAAATAATTAAGAAAAGAAGCTAAGAGAGCTGAAAAACATAGCAACAAATGATGGAACAGATAATAGTTTTTTTTATTGGCTAATAAAAAAACGCCAAAGCTTGAAAGAGCTGTATAAAAACGCACAGAAATGCTCATTAAAATGCGTAAAAAAAACGCCGTAAAAGCGTTCAAAGAGGCTACACTCAGACGTGAATGCAGCATGAAGGAGGAGAACATTGGACTCCATGGACTAGTAAGTATTGCTTTTTTTATAATAATACCAGGGACTAGAAATAACATTTTATCTAGGTAGGATAAAGTTTCTCTCTAAGCACAGCTTTTAAGTAAATTGCAATGTTTCCTGTTCCCCTCCAATAAAGGGAACATCTGTGGGTGCAGTGTGAGATGATGTATTTTGCATGGCTCTGGATATTTAACATATTGCCTCTCCTCTAAACATTACATATTTATACATGCGGCTAGGATTTATGAACGTTCATTTAAAGCTCATCTGATTGTAGTTAAGCCGCTTATTGTGGGTAAACGCGTCTCACATTAACAAAGTACATATTAAATTAACTTGATAACGAACTTCTGGCACTTTACCGTCCGTGGTGGATTCCTCTCTTCTGCCAATTTGCTCCAAGGGTAAGTTTGTGATTTGGAAAATAACTTTAAAATTCCATTTTAGATTCTGTACAGTATTTAGGCACGGCTTAATGGAAACCAGCAAGGATTGTCTGTTGCTGGCAAATTACACTTCACTGACATCATTTTTTGCTTTACCATCTATTGATCTAAGGCAATAGATAATATAAAGAAACAAGGAGGGAGCTGGTCATGTTATTTCTCTTTGACTGCCATTCCATTCTTTTCAAGTCTTTATATTTTTACCTTCAAGACTGTTCAAGTGCTTCTATATGCTTTCCCCTATCCTTCTAATGTAGCAATACAATTAGCCTACTAAGTGTATTATCTGGTATAGTATGTTTTTCTTTGTTAATTAATCCAACACAGCTTTGTCCTACAGTATAATATTAGCTTTAAGTGCAAGGAAATTAGTCAAGTATCCTTTGACATAGAGCTCCTAGTGCAGAAACCTAGTGCAGAAAGAGATTCTCTACACCAGTGGTTCTCAACCTCAGTCCTCAAGCACCCCCAACGGGCCTTGTTTTGCAAAGCTCCCTTATGCCCCGTACACACGATCGGAAATTCCGCCAGCAAAAGTCCGATGTGAGCTTTTGGTCGGAAATTCCGACCGTGTGTATGCTCCATCGGACTTTTGCCGGCGGGAATTCCGATTGAGAACAGGTTCTCTATTTTTCGGTCGGAAAAAGTTCCGATCGGAAATTCCGATCGTCTGTACCAATTTCGACACGCAAAATTTCTACGCATGCTCGGAAACAATTCGACGCATGCTCGGAAGCATTATACTTCATTTTCTCAGCTCGTCGTAGTGTTGTACGTCACCACATTCTTGATGGTCGAAAGTTCAGAGAACTTTTGTGTGACCGTGTGTATGCAAGCCAAGCTTGAGCGGAATTCCATTGGAAAAACCATCCAAGATTTTCCGCTCGTATGTACGGGGCATAAGATAAAATAGCTCTTATTAGTACCAAGTCATTGATATTGATTTAAAGCAACTGTGCAAAGTAAAGGAAAACCTGAAAACATGGCCCGTTGGGGATACTTTAAGACTGAGGTTGAGAACCACTGCTCTGTGCCATGGGTGTCCAACCTGCGGCCCACCAGCTGTTGCAGAACTAAAAGTTCCATGAAGAATTGATAGGCTAGTCCCTTGAGGCATTGCAAGGCAAGCATGGCTCCCAAAGGCAGAGGCATGATGGGACTTGTGGTTTTGCAACAGCTGGAGGGTCGCAGGTTGGTTGCTCTACACAATGGTGTACCCATAGCTATAGCAGCCTCCCGGGGTGTGAGATGTGGGGGAGTCCTGATAGGGAGATTGTTGGGGCAACTGAAAAATTAAGTTCAATGTGCATGTAAAGATAAAACAGACATTAATTTTGATTCTGAGCTGGCCTAGTCACAGATCTCCCTTACTTTCCCCCATCTGCAAGAACTTTTATTCCTTTAAGAGCTTCTGATCATCCTTCTGATATTCAGGGCTTTTGCCACCATAAGAGATCTTAGGCATCCACCTTAGGGTGCTAAGATGGGGGGGGGGGGGGGGGGAGTAAAATTTTCCTGGGGTTCCTTGATTTTTTTTTTTTTTTTGAATAGTTGAAGCAACTTTACTTAAAATGTTTCTGCCACATACAGTTCAACATGAAAAATGTCCATATCCTGACCCTAACTACAACTGTTTGGCTGTCCAGGCATACCTCTACAAGGCAGTAGTCCATAATGGTGTCCTCCAAGTGCTAGTTGATCTCTGGATCCCTGGTGCCTCCAAGGAGAAGCAGTCCTCCTCCACAATAATTATGGCATGTCCCTTTCGCTGTGGCCAGTCTGACGGCCCCAAACCCAGCCTTCCCTCATAATTATATTATTGGTGGGTAGATTGGATCCAAAAATCCTGGCTTCCTTGATTCTTAACCGTGCTGCAGACAAGGGTTTTTAACACACTCCTGGCCGCTATACTGGCCGGGAGTGTCTGCACTTTTGTAAATCTGACTGTTGGATTTATATTTGGAAGCAATGCTTTGAAGCTGCAGATGACTTCCACAACCACTGATACAGTATGTGCCATTCCCCCATGCAACCTGCCCACCATGTTTACCGGGCTCCGCTATCCCATCTGCAGTCATGGTGGATGTCATGGTGGATGTCATTGGGAAGGATGGCAAGAGCTCAACAGACATCAGTCCGCTGAGCTTCCCTTTTGTGTACATACTTGTCTTGTGTATGACGTCACTTCCTGGGCCTGAGCTGTCATCCAGGACAGTGCTCAGTGAAGCGGTTGACGGACCACGTTCTGTGTTCTATCAGCTGCAATGGAGTACAGGGGAGACCTCCATGGTCTAATAGACCACGGATGTCTCATAAATAGTACCTGTCACCTATATGCTATCACAGGGGGGGCTATTGGGGGTATCAAAATGCACCTTTGTCTGTGTACACAAAAATCCTTGCACCGGCCTTGCTGATATTAACCCTATATACTTAACACAGCCCTTCTGAGGCTAAGAAATGTGTGATTCTGCTTGAAAGTATAGATCGTAAACCTATGGGGTGTTGTAACTGCCCAGGCTCTGCAGTCGTTGCTACTTGCTACCACTCCTCTTCACTGAAGCCGGGCGCTGGAGAGATCATGTGACCGGACTGGATCAGCCATAAAATAAGTACGTTTAGACATCTTTCCTTTACAGGGCAGATATACTAGGCCTAGAATGGGAGTGGGAGCAAGTTTAACCACTTTAAGGACCGCTTCATAGCAGTTTTACTGCTACAGGGCAGCTCTCCTGTGCAGAATCAGGTATATATACGTGATTCTGCAATTTCGCCTGCAGGGGGCGCACGCACCACCAGTGGGCTGCTTCTGCTGTGATTATTCACAGCAGAAGCCAATCTGCGGGTGCTGGGCACCGATCGTTGGTATCACACACAGAACTGAGATCTGCCTATGTAAACAAGGCAGATCTCAGTTCTGACAGGGGGGAAGGAATAGATTTTGTGTTTCTTCAAAGCAAGGAACAAAATCCATCTCTTCCCTTAGTAAAAGTACCTAACACAGTACACAAAAATACTGGCTAGGCACACAGTTAATCCTTTGGTCGCCCTAGATGTTTAGCCCCTTCCCAGATGGTGTCATTAGTACAGTGACAGTGGATATTTTTAGCACTGATCACTGTATTGGTGTCACTGGTTCCCACAAAGTGTCAGTTAGTGTCCAATTGTCTGATTGCAACATCGCAGTCCTGCTATAAGTAGCTGATCGCCGCCATTACTAGTATAAAGAAAAAAAAATCCCATAAATATATCCCATAGTTTGTAGACGCTATAAAATTTACATAATATACACTTATTGGTATTTTTCTACCAAAATTTATGAAGAAATTTGATTTTTTTAAATGTTTTATGGGATGTGTTTTAGAGCAGAAAGTAAAAAAAATGTTTTTTTTTTTTTTCAAAATCGTTGTTTGTTTATTGTTCAAAAAATAAAAAAACAAAGTGGTGAATAAATGCCACCAAAAGAAAGCTCTATTTGTGGGAAAAAAAGGGACATAAATGGTCAGTTAAACTATCATAGTGCCGTATCACAAAAAATGGTCCGGTTATGAAGGGGGGTAAATCTTCCGGAGGTCAAGTGGTTAAGCACAGTTAGTATTTGACTGCAATTCTACTTTAAGCTTTACATTTCATTATTGAGGTCAACTGGTGACTTTTAAAAAGATGACAATTCCAAAATAAATTCCTTACTTTCCTGATGTTTCTCTAATTGGTGAGGTGAAAGGGGCGCTCAATAATTGTCCGTTCAATAAACCTTCCCTTTCTGTGTTATTTAGTTGTAATCATTTAAATTGATTAGCAGGACATTCCCCCTTTTTGAAAATTTCCAAAACAGCTGCCGCAGTCAGGCAACAATCTACATATACAGCAAAAGTTTTGACTGTGCGAATAGCCCAACAGATCAATACGGAATTGATAGCCTTAACTTTAGCCGTTAGTTCAATCGATTTCACTAAGTAGGAGACGTCTTAAATCCACCGGTAAAATTATCATCATTATTCACAAGTAAAACTACCTGGAAGACTGATAAAATGAAAATTATATATTGGAAAAAATAAATCAATGATATGAGATTCATTTTCATTTTGACAGACTATTTAAAGCGGGAACTTCATTCATTTTTTTCATCTTTCCATCTGTTAAATCTGACATACATTTATGGGAGCTGCCACGGTAGTTATATTTTTGTCCATCCAGCCCTGCGATTTACTCAGCTCTGTCACACAGCACAGCACTGTCTGGCAGGGAGAAGAGCTAATTTTTCTCTGAACAGAAAAAGAGAATCTATACCCATTTTCTTTTTTTTTTTTTAAGAAGTGTTTTTTTTTTCAGTTTTGGATAGAGTGGGGAAGGATTAGAATGCCTGTTAGACTTTATTTCCATGTAAGGCTCTTTTGGAGAAATTCCTTCATTTCCTGACAGGTAAAAAGGTTGTCCCCCCGGACAGGAAGTGAGGAAAATCTCTCTAACATCAAAACAGACTAACTAAAGTGTTACTAAACCCAGGAACCTGCATTCACTATATCTGATCATCCACAGAACATGGAAATGCAATTATTTTAGTAAATATAAACTGCTAAATGCCTTTTCTCATCAGCAGTATATAGCAGTCTTGTGACTTCTATCAGTGTCCAGCCAAGCACACGTTGAAGCTTGTAGGAGGAGTTTTCATTTTCCTCTGACTGTCCTTTGAGGCTGCAGGACCCCTGACCCTCTGTCTGGACAGTGCTGATTGGCCCTGTGCCAATCACATACAAAAACAAACAAAAAAAACTCACACCAAACTGAGTATGTGCAGAGTGCCTCCAAAGGCTCTGTACTATCAGCAGATGGATTGGAGTGGAGACTGTGGAAGAAGGGGAGGATCAGAGAAGACAGGATCAAAAAGCCTTTTTACACAATGAGGAGGATTAACTAATTAGGTCCCACAGTGAGTAGAACAAGTATTCTTTACTGCATATACTGATATACATATACATATAGACTGATTGTACTGTTGTGGGTTTAGTACCACTTTTTTTTAGGCTGATCTCCACCAGTAAGGTAGAACTCCAGTCTAAACCTAAGCTTAAACTCGATCACACCCCCATTCTAAACCCTATACTAACTTGACCTGTAAAGGAAAGATGTCTATACTTATCTGTTCTGAAGGTGCTCCGGTCTGGTCATGTGATCTCCTGCTTCAGGGGAGAGGAGAGAGCAGCAACAATGGCTGCAGAACCTGAGCGGTGACGTCATCCATAGACTTAATATGGGGCATCCTTTGTCTTCTGTCCATCCTCTCCCAGACCAGAGCAGAGCACCCTTAGATTAGGTAGATATGCACATCTTTCCTCTACAGGGTGGTTAGTATAGGGCTAAGAATGGGGATGGGAGTAGGTTTTTAGGCTTAGATTTTAGACCAGACTTCTATTTTAATGTCACTTTAACTAGTTCTATTGAGCTAAGCTGCCCCAAATGAACTATTTTCTGCGCTAACAGGAGCACCTGCTGAGCATGCTCTATGGACTGTATGCAGCCTCCACTACATACAGTATACAGCTCAATTGGATAGGAACCTCCCATCGTACGCCCAGAACAAAACTGAGTCAGGCTCTGCGCTGCACGGCCATTCATAGGGAGCTTTGTATTGGCTGAGGCAGAGATAGTGATAACCCAGATAACAAGAACTTGCCACACATTTGTGGCTGTCATGTACCTGATTGAGGCTGAGCTGACAGGAGGGCAGGCTTGTACTGGCCATCGTGACTACCGGGAGATTCCCGGTGGGCCGATGGCTCAGTGGGCCAGTCAGGTGCGCTCCTGGAGCTGCTCCTCTCTGACAGTGAGTGATCGCAATTTCACTTCTGTCAGGAGGAGCAGTTTCCGTCATATGATGGAGAGAGCATTAGGCATTATGCTCCCTCCAGCCTGCAGGGGGAGATAGACCAACGGCAGACTTTCCTTCCTCTCTCCCCTATCACTTGTTATCACATGACTGGAGAGAGGAACGAGAAGCTGCCTTCAAACTGTGAGTACATGTGGGAGGGGGAGGACACACTGATGTGAAGGGCTGCTGATGGGGGCTCTCTGATGTGAAGGGAGCTGCTGGTGGGGACTCTCTGATTGGGACTCTCTGTGAAGGGAGCTGCTGATTGGGACACCATGATGTAAGGGGGACGCTGTTGGGGTCACTCGGATGTAAGGGGGATGCTGTTGGGGACACTCTGATGTAAGGGGGACGCTTTTGGGGACACTCTGATGTAAGGGGGATGCTGTTGGGGACACTCTGATGTAAGAGGGACGCTGTTGGGGACACTCTGATGTAAGAGGGACGCTGTTGGGGACACTCTGATGTAAGAGGGACGCTGATTGGGACACCATGATGTAAGGGGGACGCTGTTGGGGACACTCTGATGTAAGGGGGATGCTGTTGGGGACACTCTGATGTAAGGGGGACGCTGTTGGGGACACTCTGATGTAAGGGGGATGCTGTTGGGGACACTCTGATGTAAGAGGGACGCTGTTGGGGACACTCTGATGTAAGAGGGACGCTGTTGGGGACACTCTGATGTAAGGGGGACGCTGTTGGGGACACTCTGATGTAAGAGGGACGCTGTTGGGGACACTCTGATGTAAGAGGGATGCTGTTGGGGACACTCTGATGTAAGGGGGACGCTGTTGGGGACACTCTGATGTAAGGGGGACGCTGTTGGGGACACTCTGATGTAAGAGGGACGCTGTTGGGGACACTCTGATGTAAGGGGGATGCTGTTGGGGACACCCTGATGTAAGGGGAACGCTGTTGGGGACACGCTGATGTAAGGGGGATGCTGTTGGGGACATGCTGATGTAAGGGGGACGCTGTTGGGGACACACTGATGTAAGGGGGACGCTGTTGGGGACACGCTGATGTAAGGGGGACGCTGTTGGGGACACCCTGATGTAAGGAGGATGTTGTTGGGGACACGCTGATGTAAGGGGGGCGCTGTTGGGGACACGCTGATGTAAGGGGGGCGCTGTTGGGGACACGCTGATGTAAGGGGGCGCTGTTGAGGACACTCAAAATGAAAGTGGGCCGGTCATGAGGAAGTCCAGGGCCAAATTTTTGTCCCAGTCCAGCCCTGCAGGAGGGCTTCCCTTACACCTCTTGTCCTGTTTCTCCTGAAGGTGGTGATAGGATATAACAGGGCACGGAGTGGCACGGGTGCCTGGTTGGAGATCCTGGGCAGAAGGTACTTGCAGAAGGTGCCAAGCAGCAGGCAGGCTTGTGGACTGGCAGATGCAGATACACGCCAACAGGTGCGGAACAGCAGGCAGATTTGTGAACTGGCAGGTGCAGGTTCACAGCAGCAGGGTAGGACAGCAAACAGCAACCAAGCTGGTGAGCAGGTGGAAGTGGGGTCTTGAGTGGTCAGGCAGGCAGAAGTAGGTAACAGCTTGGCCAGCGGCAGAGGTACAGAATCAGATAATCGGATCCAGAGAAGAGTTAGGGCTAAGCCAGGGTCGGTATCAGGCAAACAGAGAAGGCACTGAAATGGTAGGCAAAAGGCAGAGTCGGGTCACAAGCTGGGACAGCAAAAAGGTATCAGGACCAAGCAGAGTCAAACAGGCCGGGTATACACAGGAACAAGCACAGGATCAGGTTACAGACGGTAGAAGCTGATGACCACTCAGCAATCTTCTGGTCTATGAAGCCAGTTTAAATAGGCAAGAGGGCGCCAAGTATTCACACACGCTCAGGCTAGTGCGCTAACATTAGCGAGTCAGGAATGTCTAGTTGTCACTCGCAAATTCTTATGCACATAAGTGCGAGTTAGGGAACCTCTAGTTCTTACTCGAGAATTCTTATTAGCAAGTGCACATCTTTGTGCACGTATTTGTGCACGACCATGCATAGGATTTCCCTGATTGTGGTAGTGTTGAATTGTAAGTCTTGTTAACTTGCTCCACAATTTTCACTGGCAGGTTTTACACTTGCAAAGCACTTAAAGTTCTAGTCTAATTTGCGTGGCAAGTCTCTAGCAAGAGCAAGTTGCAGTGGTGAGTCTACAGCAAGAGCTCTGCAAGTCTACAGCATGAAAATTCAGCCACAGTGACCCCTGTGGTGGGATGACTGTTACACAGCATAACTGAACCAGAACTTGCAGAATGTTTGCAAAGAAAGTTGATCTGGAGTCATGCAATGCGGACTTGCTGCAATAGCGCAACAAACTTGTGAAGCCTGGCAAGTCTAGCAATAGCTTAGCAAGTCATTTTCAAACTTGCAGCACAGTTGCTTGCTATCTGGGATCATCTACCTGCCTCTGCCTCTCTGCCTCAGCCATAAGTGTGAAGTCAAACTCCAAATTTTTAATGTAAGGTGTGCAACAATTGCAGGGTGTACACAATCAAAAACACCATCTGTATATTCTAGGGGTCCTGTGCTTTCAGAAAAGATATAGCTTGGGGGTAAAATAGCAAAAATGGTCACCTGAGGTTAAATGTGGAGAGCAGAACCTGGTAGCCTTTTGGTAGAGCAGCCAGGCAGAACAGGGTCATAGATCCTGTAGATAGATAGATAGATAGATAGATAGATAGATAGATAGATAGATAGATAGATAGATAGATAGATAGATAGATAGATAGATAGATAGATAGATAGATAGAATAAAAAAGAAAGTCTAGAGAAATAGAAAAAATATATATACTGTAAAAAATAAGATGGAAGACAGAATAGATAGATAGATAGATAGATAGATAGATAGATAGATAGATAGATAGATAGATAGATAGATAGATAGATAGATAGATAGATAGATAGATAGATAGATAGCATATAGATTTATTTTCCATTGTGAAAGGTTCATTTTAACATTCCAGGATGGCGTGTTTGAAGTTGCAATCATTGCGCACTTCATTAAGGTATTCCTCAGTATAAGTTCATTACTAGGTTATTTTTCTCTCAGAGTATCTATTTTTGTATTCTACTGGTCCTTGAACATGCATTATATATGTTGTTTTTCATGTGTTATTGGCTGGTTTACAAACACACAAAAAAAAGAAAAAAAAAAAAAAGTAGGTGAACTGTAAGATATCCTTCCAGTAGATAATTAGAGATCTAACAGATAATTCTGTGGACCGCTTTGAAGCTGATTTGATTTTTAAACAGCGGGGTGCATTGTACATATCCTTTGTTAATTTAAGTGTGTTTATTAAGACACCAAGAAGCATGGAGGATTTTAGTAATTAAGAAACAAAGATGTGACCAAGTGCCATCTAATTATTTCGCTAGATAATAATGAGCCGATGTTCATACACTCCTTACTTAGAATTGTTTTATTGTACATCTAAAGTGGTGGAATGACTCCCTACCTATTGCCAGCATGCTTCATTAAAGGTACAACCAAGATCATCTTCATGAAAGAGAAGGCTTCAAGTGCACTTAGCATGGAGGATCTCCTGGCTAACGGCTAAACACAATTGGAATTTATGAATGCAAGCTGTATTCTCTACTACTACTTTATGGATCTGTCCAGTCAGTTTTGTGATTTACAAATACTTGCTGCTCTGCACAGCCATAAAGGTGACACCACTGCTTCCTACTGAGGCTTTGCTCATTCTGTACTTCTTGCCACTCATTGGACTGAACAGAATGAAATACACTGTCGCTGCTCAGGCTTCCCAATGTGCCACAGTGATGTCCTATTGATACTCAAAGGCAACCCAACTCCATATATAAGATAGACATCCATTGTTAATATGGATTTTTTCTACATCTGCAGTAGTAAAAGTCTAATTAAGCTCTTATCTGTTACGCATCTATGGGGTGGGAAAAAAAAATGGGATTTAACACCCTGCCAGGACACATATGCACCCACAGCAAACTAAGGCTCCCTTCACACCACCACGTTATGGTTGTCACACTTTTTTGGGGTGTTTTTGGACAACAGCATAGAGCAGCCTATTCATTTGAATAAGCTGACCTATGTGCAACAAATGTGCCCCAATAAACTACAAGACCTTTCACAGTGTTAAGCTTTGCACATTTTTTTAATGTGTTTTGGCTCCATTGTTTTGAATTTTGCTGTCATTTTGTGACAAAACGCGTGTTTAAAAGCCGCGTTTGGGGTACCATTAATGGCAGCGCAAGTGTGAATAGCGGTTTTCACATGTCTTTTGCTTGTTCCTGGAACTGGTGTGGAAACCCACATTTCTACGCACATTCTCAGAACCTGTAGGTGTGAATGAATCCTAAGGGTCTGTGCTGAGAGTGTCCTCACAGTACATGGATTAAGCTGCTTCCAACATCTCTCATATACTGTCTACATCTTGTGAATGTCTACTTCTGCTTTATTGACTACAGTAAAGCCTTTGATTGTGTGGATCACAACAAGATAAAATAAGATGGCAAATATTGAAAGAAATGGAAACACCAGACCACCTCACCTGTCTTCTGAAAAACCTGTATGCAAGTCAAGAAGCAACAGGAGAAAGGAGTGCGGCAAGGGTGTATATTGTCACCCTGCTTATTTAACTTATGCAGGGTGACAATATGCAGAGTACATTATGTGAAATGCCAGGATCGACTTATCACATGCTGGAATTAGGACCGCCGGAAGAAATATCAACAACCTGAGATATGCAGACGATACCACACCAATGACAGAAAGTGAAGAAAAACTAAAGTGTCTCTTAATGAAGGTGAAAGAGGAGAGTGCAAAAGCTGGCCTGAAATTGAACATTAAGAAAACTAAGATTATGGCAACCGGTCCCATCACTCCTTGGCAAATAGAAGGAGAAGAAATGGAAACAGTGACAGATTTTATCTTCCTAGGCACCAAGACCACAACAGACGGTGACTGTTGCCTTGAAATTAAGAGACGCAGAGACATCACCCTACCGACAAAGTGTTGTATAGTCAAAGCTATGGTGTTCCCAGTAGCAACTTATGGCTGTGAAAGTTGGACCATAAGGAAGGCTGTACGTCAAAGAATTGATGCTTTTGAATTATGGTGTTGGAGAAGACTCTTGAAAGTCCCTTGGATGGCAAGAAGATCAAACCAGTGAATTTTACAGGGGATCAACCCCAAAATATTCACTGGAGGGCCACATCCTGAGGCTAATCCTCAAATACTTTGGCCACCTAATGCAAAGAGAGGACTCAATGGAAAAGACTCTGCTGCTGGGAAACATGGAAGGAAAAAGGAGAAGAGGATGACAGAAAATAAGATGGATAGATAGCATCATCAAAACAATGAACATCAAGTTAAGCAAGTTCCGGGAGGCAGTGGAGGACAGAAAAGCCTGGCGTTCCATGGTCCATGAGATCACGAAGAGTCAGACATGACTAATGACTTAACAACAACAACATCTCTCGACCATGGCTTGCTGAGCTGTAAAAGCTAATCACAGTTGTCATGTGATAGAGAAGCTGCGCTGCCACCGGGTAGTCATTTGAGTGGGCTTTAATACTGGGAGGTAGACATGTGCGGAACAAAAAAAATGTGTTTCGTTTCATTATTTACGTACATTTATTTAGTTAAATTTGTTTAATTAATTTAATTTGCTTTATTTATTCAAATTCAAATTGATTTAAATTTTACAAATTCCATTCAAATTCGAATTGACGTCCATTCAAATTACATTTTAATTGTATTCAGATAGAATTCCATTCTAAATCAAAATTATTTTATTGGAAATTCGAATTTTGGAAGGCGTTTATATTCTTTTTATTCCATTCTATTCTATTGTTTTCTCTATTCTGTTTTTTTTTTACTTTCTATTCTATTTTTTTATTTTTTATTCTATTTTCTTTTCTATTATATTCTATTCTTTTCTGTTCTTTTCTAATTAAAATGTATTCTATTCAAAATTTGAATTTATTCTTTTCGAATTTCGGGAAAATGGTTATATTGTTATATTCTTTCTATTTTATTCTATTATTTTCTATTGTTTATTTTATTCTATGTAAATTCAAATTTATTCTATTCAAAATTCGAATTTCAGAAGATAGCTTTATTCTTTCTATTTTATTCTAGTATATTCTGTTTTTATTCTATTCCTTTATTTTCTATTCTATTTTATTTTATTCTGCTCTTTTATTTTCTATTCTATTTTGTTCTGTTTTAATCTTTTCTATTCAATTTTTTTAATTTTATTTTGTATTCTGTTCTGTTTTTCTTTTATTTTCTATTATATTCTATTATATTCTTTACTACTCTATTCCTTTATTTTCAAAAGCATTCAAATTTGATTTGAAAAGTATTCAAATCTGATTTGAAAACTTTTCGAATTCTAAAATCGTCTGAAATTTTGATTTGTTGTTTTGGATTTGTTTAAATCCATTATTATTGTAATTCGGAAATTCTGACACATTCAAATTTCTGAATAATGAAAAATTCATCTGAATTTCAATTCGGAACGAAACGCATTGCACATGTCTACTGGGAGAGGAAAAGCAAACAAAAAAGAACAAACTGCATTGTAGAGTTGAGATCAGTAAAGAACTGATTTATTAGGTGTAAGCCTGGTTTTACAGCTGATCAGAAAACGCCTAAATAAATACTTTGTTTTTTTGGGTGGGGGTGAATTTACCTTGATGTTTTTCTTTGTACTTGTATTGTTTTATCTGTTTTTAATTTTTTCTGGGTATTTGATCTTTAACTATGTATATTGAATTCAGCTTTATTATCCACAATACTCCTCAACAGACCACGCGATGATTGCGCTGTCAGTCAATGCCTGGTAATGATTATCTGTGCCTGACAGACTGCTAAACCAAACAGATCTATAGAATGCAAGTATGTATTACTTTTCATTTCATTAGGCATTGCTGAAGTCATGTTGTAGTTGGTTAGACAAATGTGCACGGCGTTCTGAAACTACATATTACAGTTTGTACAATCTGGTCATGTTATTGGTCATGGAAGAGTAAATGTGAGTGATTGGTAAGCAGATACACATCACAACTGGCAGTGCTTTGGGGAGGACTCAAGTTTTAAATTTTTTTTTACCTGGAATTTTCAACTGTATAAATGTCCCTGGTTTTCTGTATTAACCAATTGTGCTATATCTCAAAACTGTGATCCAAAATATGGCACACACTACTAAGCGCACACGAGGAGGAAGCTAATTCAACAGGAAACTTTACATAAATAGCTGCCACCAGTGGCTGCCGTAATGCAGGGCGCAGGGGGGCCCCCCCAATCCAAGCACTTGGCCCCTAAGCTACATGCGGGGCACCGGACGCATGGAATCCAATAGGATTTTTTTTTTTTTAGAAGCAAATGATTAGAGCCAGAGGCTCTAATAGGCTCTAATAGGCTTCAAAAAAGGGTGGGCTCAGGGCGCAAAGCACTGCGCCCCGAGCCCACCCAATTTGGTGACAATAGCGAAATAAGATTCTCTATTGTCTTCCTGATTCTCCTTCTGGCCAATCAGGAAGCGGTTCCTGAGGCCAGTCACTCAAATGGCCGAGAGGAGAAGCGATCCTTGGAAGAGGGAGGAGCCACCGTGATGCTGAGGAGGAGGAGATGCAGGGGAAGCTGCCGCACGGAGGAAGTTGTGCCCGACACCTAGATAGGGTAAGTGCGGGGCTGGTGACCTCCCGGGGGGGGGGTGGGAGTGACCTGACCGAACAGGGGGGGTGGCTGGGAGTGCAGTGTTTTACCGCCACCCCAAAAAATATACCACCAGCCACCACTGGCTGTCACTATACAAAATAAACTCTAACCTAACAGAAGTGTCCATAGCTAAAAAAATTAAAACACTCTAGTAGCGCTCCATCAATAATAAAATATACATATGCTTACACACAAAACACCCAATAGTAAATAATGTTTGTATCAAGTCGATCACACATAGGTGAAACAAAGTCTCTAAATGAGTGAGAAATAAATAGAAAGATAGAATAAGATAGATAGATAGATAGATAGATAGATAGATAGATAGATAGATAGATAGATAGATAGATAGATAGATAGATAGATAGATAGATAGATAGATAGATAGATAGATAGATAGATAGATAGATAGATAGATAGATAGATAGATAGATAGATAGATAGATAGATCAGTATATAATTCTTCCCAAGCTCCTTTCTGATAATATTGCCTTTCCAATGCTAATAGACTTGGATGCGAATTGTCAGAGTTTCTTAGACTCCAGACTAAATTGCTATATTATGTGCTTAAAATTGCTGATAAACACTTCTGTTTTCCACAAAATGTACAGTAGATGTGCTCCAAGTTGCCGCCAACGTCCCAGCAATATAAATAAGAAATAAGTCATAAGAAATTCATGAGGATGAATCTGTAGTAGAACTTTCTACAATCTTTAAATGGGAACATTTTCACAATTATGATTTAAATAGAACCTCTTTTAAAGTTAGTACATACACAACAGGCAGGCAAGAGAAAATCACCCAGAGAGGGATGATGATGACAAATTGCACCTCGCGGAGTCGGCAATATCCTTTTATTACGGAATGATGGGGCAGGTGGCAACTTATGTTACTTAATTATGCAGCACAGACAACGTTAATTAAGGTTCATTGACTCTCATTGCCTGGTTACCGACTCCTGTAAGTCAGCCTTTTCCAAACTCACATCCTGTTAAAAATAGGATCTAATTGCAGGCACAGGTAGAAGAGGATGGTGAGAGTTAGTGGACTGAAAAGAAAAATGATAGGTATGTGAGCTCTGGCTGCTCCTGAAGGAATCTATATTCTTATTGGCTTCTATATATATTTTTAAATGAGATCACTGTTGTCTAAGCAAAATTATCAATGTAGGTTAATGTTTCCAAAATGATATATTTCTTTTTATAGGTTTTAATCACTCTAAGTAGGGGCAGACAGGTTGGCTCATTGTAGACACACGCTGTGCTTGTTTGCAATTTCTCTTGCAAAGTGAACAGCCTATTTAGCAATTTGTAAATCAACACCAATGGCTGCAGTTTAACCACTTCAGCCCCGGAAGAATTTAACCCCTTCCAGACCAGAGCACTTTTTGCGATTCGGCACTGGGTCGCTTTAACTGACAATTGCGCGGTCGTGCGACGTGGCTCCCAAACAAAATTGATGTCCTTTTTTTCCCACAAATAGAGCTTTCTTTTGGTGGTATTTGATCACCTCTGCGGTTTTTATTTTTTGCGCTATAAACAAAAAGATAGCGACAATTTTGAAAAAAACGCATTATTTTTTACTTTTTGCTATAATAAATATCCCCAAAAAATATTTAAAAAAAACATTTTTGTTTCCTCAGTTTAAGCCGATACATATTCTTCTACATATTTTTGGTAAAAAAAATCACAATAAGCGTTTATTGATTGGTTTGTGCAAAATTTATAGTGTCTACAAAATAGGGGATAGTTTTATGACATTTTTATTGATAATTTTTTTTTTTACTAGTAATGGCGGCGATCAGCGATTTTTATCATGAATGCGACATTATGGCGGACACATCGAACATTTTTGACAAATTTTTGGGACCATTGTCATTTATACAGCAATCAGTGCTATACAAATGCACTGATTCCTGGTTAAATGACACTGGCAGTGAAGGTGTTAACCACTAGGGGGCAGTGTAGGGGTTAAGTATGCCTGGAGAGTGTTTCTAACTGTGGGGGGGCGTGGCTACGTGTGACAAGTCACTGATCTCTGCTCCCGATCACAGGGAGCAGAGATCAGTGACACTGTCACTAGGCAGTGTTCCTCTCTGTGAGGCGATCGCGGGTTATCCCCGCGGCGATTGAGTCTGCGGGACCCGTGACCCGACCCACGGAGGTCCCGGCCGGCGCCGCGCACGCAATGGCACGGTGGCAAATTTAGAGGGACGTACAGGTACGCCCATTTGCCCAGCCGCCATTCTGCCGACGTACATCGGCATGCGCCGGTCGGGAACCGGTTATGTCATAGATTTTGTGACAATTCCAAGTAATGGAGAGGTAGATGAGAATTAAAAGAAAAAATAAATGCATTAAAAAAAAAATGGTAGGTCCAATGGATCTATGACCTATGTCCCGTACACACGATCAGAAAACCGTATGGAAAATACCGCTTTCGAAGCGATCGTACGATAATGGGATCATTAGTACAGAGCTTTTTTGAGAGCTGATCATGACAGTTCATCCGATTTTATTCTATCAGACATGCACAAAAAAAAATTTTGTACAATGCCAGATCATACGTTTTTTGTTTAATCACTAAAGCTATCGTTCGAAAATGCAATACAAATGCATTACAACACATGACATCACTTCCGATTTTTTTTTCTGTCGTATGGGAATTTTCGTGACTTTAGTAAACTCATCAGATTTGATCTGAGGTTAGCATGCAAAAAAACCGGAAGATCATTCATCCGATAATCTCATTGTGTGTATCGGGCATCAAAGGGTAACTCCAATTTTGTGGGGGAAAAAAATAGCAAATAAAGAAAAAATAATATAGCACATATAATTGCAACACGAATCATATTGTATTTGAATGTTATTAAAAATGGCCTTTCCTTTTCAATCTACAGCCACTGTAATTTTCTGAGAATTCATTGCAATATGGCTACCTGGAGTTGTTCTGTACACAGAATGTGTACTGGCCACTCCCCAGAAATATAACTTCCTGCTTGTGTGATTGGCTCACCAATTTTCCCAGAAGTCTGCCTAAGATACAAGTCAGGTTTTAGGCATCCTCTGTAACAAAAATGTCATTTTTGGAGAGATACTTTCAATAGGAGCATGTCAAAGGGATGCAGGCCCAGCAGATTTTCTCATTAGTGCCCAGTAGCTGCACACCTGACAGTTAATTATGAAACCACTCCCATTAGACCCAGTACAGAATCACAGACAGACACAGATGGAATTTTTTCAGAATAACAAAAGGTAGGAATCTGCAACAAATGTTATAATCCTTGCAATGTACACAGATCACCCAGAGGGGAATGTTTTTTTTTCCCAACAAAAGTGGAGTTACGCTTTAAAGCAGAACTTTACCCATAACAACTTGATAAAAAAATAAGGAACATACATTCCACATTAATAATTCTGCTACCAAAATTAGTGTGTGCTGTAAATTGCCTCCAACATTGCTCCTGTTTCTTCTTGCTGGGGGCTGCCATTTTTCTGAAGCCCAGAGCCCCTGAACAGCAGTAAATCATAAAGCGGAATTAAAACCCATTGGTTTAATGGTTTCATAAAACAGTGACGTTCCTGGAATGCTGGGATTGCTAACTGTCACATTTGATTGTGTCCTCAACCAAACTGTAAAACCATCAAATTGCTGGAGTCATAACTGATCACATGTGCAGCACCATGGCAGTTGCAGATCAAACAGAAGCAGCTTCCTTGGCTGTAAAGGATAGAAGGGTTTAATTCCACTTTAAGGTAGTCAGCAGACTGGTCTCCACAAAATCTGCAGTGCCTAAAAATACCCAAAAATGGAGAGCAACTGAGCATGTGCAGAGCAGGGTGACACAGTGTTTTACTGGATTTTAAACAATATAGACACTTATTTTTAATGTTTTACATCTCTATACCTGCAGAAGGGGCCTGAAGTGATCTAGCAGGGCTTTATTTTCTGAATAAAGTTCCTCTTTAAATAAACTGTAGCCAATGGGTTTAAATGTAGACTTGAATCTGGTCAGGTAAGGTGTTATTATTTGCATTTGCATTTTGCATGTGCAATAAAGGGGGTAACCCATAGTTCCCACATATTTCTTACTGCATCACAACACAGTACCCATGAAAATCTACAAAAAAATGATCATTAAATATTTAGTTAATGCAGAATGTTCCTGATACCAAGAGTAAAATGCTGACAGGGGAGAGATCTCCAGCTGATTGACAGCCTCAGTCTCTTCCCTCCAATCAGCTCTCAGAGCTCTCCTCGGGTAGCTCTACAGAGTGCAATTTCAGCTCTCCGCCCCCTTTTTTCTGAACTCTCAGACAAGCTTTATAGATTCTGGACTTTGAATGGATGTAGAGAAGAGAATACCTGGGGCCAGTTACTTCACTAGGGATATGTGAGGGTTTACAGCCACTTTATCCTATTCGATGAGAATATTGGACTTTTCACTTCTTCCAAGGCTACTTTCGCTTTTGTACCAACTCCCTGTTTGAAACAAGGGTGCAGTGTTCCTACATGGCAGACTCACTAAGTCCTCCCAACTCTGTTTTTTCCCCCTCTTTTTTCCACTTTTTTTTTTGGGGGGGGGGGTTTATCTTAACCTCCAAAAAACATAGATATTGCCCATGGGGTGGCTTTTATTTTATTTTGCTCCAGCCAGGATTTCCCCTACCTAACCTCTTGTCTATAATTTAAAATCTATACATTGGGTATTACAATCATCAAATGTCCATAGTTTGTATGATTGCTATTGTCACTGATTTAAACAAACTGAAGTTTCATGTAATACTCCTGTTCCTAATACATACAGTACATTTTACTATTCTTGGATTTATATGTATTGTACTTATATTTCCATGTTTACATTTATGTTGTGTGTGAAGGTTTGAACATTGACATTGAACTTACTGGGATATGATTGACAACATCCTTCTTTTATATCCCCTGATTCTATGAAAAATAAAGAATACATAAAAAAGGGGGAATGGAAGGAGACGTGTCCTCTATTTTATAAGATCACTAAGAAGTGTAGAGAGTTAAAATGAGAATGCATGGGAGGTTGTTTCTGGATGTTGGACTATTTGTACCAACTAAATTTGTTACACTTTAAGGTTGTAAAGGCTGAAGGTTTTTTTTTTTACCTTAATACATTCTCTTCATTAAAGTAAAAAAAAACTTTTAGGTGCAGCCCCCCCCCCCCCCCCCTCCTTATACTTACCTAAGCCCCATCTCATCCAGCACTGTGCATGAGAGCAGTGACCGAGGAAGAGCATGAGATGCTCGCAACTGTACAGTACCTGCTATTTGTAACCTTTTTATGCCTTGAGAGCAACTGATACAATATACGATTATTGCATTGGAGAATGTGTCCCTTTGTTTTTATATATATATATATATATATATATATATATATATTTAGATACTGTATATATACTGTATGTAGAATGTGAAAATAACAGACCCTAAGGGCTTACTCACACCATAACATGCATTATAATGCATTCCATGTGTTATAATGCACATTATCACATTGCAGGAAAATGCATTGTAGGTGTGCTTTGCTATTTGATGTTAATTGTACACAAGCAAATCTACAGCATACTGCAACACACCTAGCATACTGTTGCATTGAGCCATGCTATGTAATTACAGTTACTAAGGGCATAGCTTAGGATCTCGCTATACACCCTGTCAATTACTGGGAGTTGCAGAGATACTTTCTTTCACTCTCAGTGGTGATTGGCAAAACTACCCTAGGCATGTACATGATCAAGAACAACCTAATACGCCAGTCATGGACATGATTAAGAACAACCTAATACCCCAGTCATGGACATGATCAAGAACAACCTAATACCCCAGTCATGGACACGATCAAGAACAACCTAATACCCCAGTCATGGACATGATCAAGAACAACCTAATACACCAGTCATGGACATAATCAAGAACAACCTAATACCCCAGTCAATGACACGATCAAGATTCAAGAACAACTTAATACCCCAATCATGGACATGATCAAGAACAACCTAATACCCCAGTCATAGACATGATCAAGAACAACCTAATACCCCAGTCATAGACATGATCAAGATTCAAGAACAACTTAATACCCCAATCATGGACATGATCAAGAACAACCTAAAACCCCAGTCATAGATATGATTAAGAACAACCTTTAGTTATGAACATGGTCAGGAACAACGCAATACCCTAGCCAAAGACATATCAGGAAAAATGAAGAAAAAAAAAAAACAACTTTATGCCAAAGTTGCTGAAGAAGGGACTGGTTGAAGACATTGTTACACTAAAAATTTGCCCATGAAGCAAGTGGAAACTTTAAAGAAGTCTTCAAATATTATTATTATTATACAGGATTTATATAGCGCCAACAATTTGCGCAGCGCTTAACAAAATGATAAGTCAAAAAAGTATTTCACTTCATAGTTGCTTACCAACCTTGCTATAAAATGTTGCAATGCATGGATTTCTCGCTCACTGTGGATGCGTTCACAAGAAATATAAACTTTTTTTTTTAGCCTCGTGTTCACTGCACAAAGTGACTGTGAACAAGCCTGGAGAATTTTTCTTCTTTCATGTTCCCAAGTGACGGGTTCCTTGTGAAATGCTCTATTACCTACAAATATCATGATGTACTATGCTTTATTTGATGTGAGGAAAGGAGCTGGGAAGATTGGCAACTCCCAGGAAAATAGAATTATTGTGTCTGCATAATGGAAAGCAGATCCACTGAGACAGCAAACAATAAGAGAGTCTGGGAGAGGAAAAAGATGACAGCAAATTCTGCTCAAAAATGAAATCTGTGATTTAAAAAAAAGTATTAAAAATCGACTGCACCTGGAAACCAGTGGTGGAATGGGAGGAAGGGTTAAGTGTAATGTGCAAATAATAGCCCGCATGACAGCTATGGATCTCATGAAGTCTCTAGTAGGAATTACGAGTTTGAATTTTTTTTTATTTCTTTTAAACATGTCAATGAAAATTTGCAGATTTTGGTAAAATATCGTTATTTTGACAAAAATATGTAGAGTTAATGGGGATGGTGCCATTTTGCTGGTTTTGGTGGGGTTTTTTTTTCCCACCATGCAGTGGGCTTTACATCCCGTGTGATGTAAAAGTTCCTTTTAACTACCCCGAACCTGCTTGTGTTCAAAGAATGTTCCAGGAATTTGGCAATCTGCAAGGAAGAGTAGGGGCTGGTTAGAGAGAAATTGGTAAGTGCAAAAGCAGTCTGAATATCATCCCATTGGTGGTCTGATCGACAGAGGCTGAAGTTATATGATTAAAAAATGGTAAGTGTCATCTGTTTTAGTGAGCATCAAGTTTTGTAGTTTTAAATTGCCCCTTTGTGGACCCCCCTTGTACTTATCAATTCCATACACCTCTCTGAAAACCCTTCTGAGAATAGGAACCCCCGAGACATGAGACGGAGTGACCAACTTAATCCTGCATAGAGATGGGTTTTCTCTACCCATGTACTTGACAGGTTGTATGTTCCCACCCAACTGGGTGGTGACAGCCTCAACAGATGTAGGTCATTTTATATTTTCTGCCTTGCTAGTGTGGAACCAACCTTCAAGTCATGTATCCTTTTTGAAGCAACTTATCCTTTATATTAATCAGTTTACTACACTATAAGGCAGGGGTGCTCAACCTGTGTCCCATGGGCCACATATGGCCCTTGGAGCCCTCTGATGTGGCCCTCGATCTTAAACCAAGAAAGTGCATGCCAATGCTCTGGGATGGTGGGTTGGCAAACCCAGATCAAGCAATTAAGGGGTTGCCAAGCATCAAGAGTACATGGAGCCAGCGCAGGCAGTGGAGGAAGCAGGCGGCCACGGAGGGAGCAGAAGCTGCATAGGCCAATGTACAAGAAAAAGAACCGCTGCTCCAGGTGTATAAAGATTAGGCTGATTGGAGTATCTTGCAGAGTGCTAGTCCCGGCCCGCCTCCGTGGGAAACTTGGAAAGAAGAAAGAAATGGCCGCACATCCAGAACTTCCGACTGCCTTTAATTTTGCTTCACAAAGATAACACCAGAGACACCAAACTGTGGTCACGTAGACGCGTTTCACACATACATCTTTTGCTTAATCATTACAATGACTGAGACAACTGATAGATCATAAATAGACTGCCCCAATAGCTACAGGTGTTCTGGGGCGGTAATAATCAGTGATGAGAACACAGCTCGAACAATCACCAAACCTCAGCCCCAAAGAGCATGCAGCTGGAGACTTGGGTAAAAGCTCAAACTGAAGGTCCATGTACCCATGCATACCAAAGAATCCTGCATACACAAAGGAACATGGACCAACAGTCTTCCTCTGTAGCACTGGCTTCTGTCCCAGGCAGAGTGATACCAAGTGCACGTCGCTTGGGACCTTTCTAGCAGCCTGAAGAGAGATGCCAGCAGAAGCTGGAAGAGGAAAAGGTATTAAATATTACATACACTGCACTTTTCATATGGGCATATTAGCACAAAAAAAAAAAAAATGTTTAGGCTTTTTTCACACTGATCCACAGGTGCACTGCAGTGCACGTGCGACTTTCCTGCAGTTTAACTGCACTGAACCATAGATTTATATTATATCATGCAGGTTTGGTGCGCTTTCTGAAAGTGCACCACACCCGCAAGATATATTAGGAATCTATGGGAAAGTGCAGCTAACAGGCGGTGCGAGTAAACCGCAGTGCATCAGTGTGATAGCAGCCTTATAGGGGGCTCAGAAAAGTAAGGGCTTGTTAACATTTTGTCTTGGGCTTGGGGGGGGGGGCATAGTTCATTCAAGCCCATGGTACCGGTTACCAAATCACTTAAGTGGTCCTCACTCTTGAAAGGATTGAGCACCCATGCTATAAGGGATCTCTCATCTCCCTCTTTTCTTTTCCAGTGGGCGCTCTGAGCTGCACCAGCTGCCAGCTCTTTAGTACCAAAACCTTCAGGTATCAGTTGACCACCACACCTTAAATCCTATGGCTAGACAGGGATCACATTGATGCAGTTGGCCTACTTAAACATGTATTGCAAAATATTCAAACTACGAATCCCTGTTTATTTAAGCCAAAATGTTCTATAAATATTTAAGAGTTAACATGTGGTTACACCTCTTTAGTATCTCATGTGTTGTATATACAGAAGCCATCTAGGACAAAAACATAGACATATCTCCGTTTTTACTACATGCAGATCAGTAATTAACAGGGTAGGGGTGCCTTTAGTTGCTGCATTATTCTTTAATAGAAGCAATTAATTACGCTCTATATGTTATGACCCCCTTGTATTTTTGGTCTTTTATTTATTTGTCTTTTTCTGGGGTTGGCGGCACCTGGTTACACCTGGTGCATTGAATACTATCTGTACCTGGTGGTGCTGTCCACCCTCTAAAACGTATGAGGCTTGTACATCACATGGTAACTGGGTGTGGTACTTGTTTAGATTGTCATACAGGAGACTGTACTTTAAGCAAATCAAGTAACATCTAGTTATTGTTTACATATCAAACCTTAAGCTGGTCATAGATAGATCAGTAATTTGTGATCAGCCAGAGGGCTGATCAATAAAACAAATTAATAATTTCCCCCATCCACACAATCCGGATGGATGAAGGAATCCTCCCTGCTGTGCTATTGTATTCTGACAGTGGGACTGCTCTGCTGTCAGAATACACTGATCAGTGCTGCATCCAATTGGCTGCAGTGCTTATCGAACAAGAATTTTCCAAGATTCCTGTTTGAGAGAAGCTGACCATTAGATCGACTTCTCTCTAGCGGGAACAGCCATAGATGGATTGAAATTCGTCCAGTGCCTGCTGAATCGGCTACATTTCAATTAACCTATGGCAACCTAACATGAGATTTTAGTGAGTGGGTTTACTTATGCTGATTGGCTATTGTCCAGATGGGCCCTAGTGTGCTTCTTTATGTGCACATGTGTATGTAGGTGTGTCTGTGTATCTGTTAGCTTGATTGTGATGGCTACTTTAGGCTATTTGGTTTTGGTTTTAGAAACTGATATGCATTTATTGTATGAGCTTTGTAAAGCTGTAAGTTTAACAATACTGGATATAAATAAAATTACAATAATTATGTGTCCAGTATTTTTGTGGAAAAACATTCATTTTTTTTTATATTTATATTGAGTTTTTACAATATATAGCTTTTTTTATCGGCATTTATTCATGTTTTCCAACCTATTCTTTAGTCCAAGATGAGAGAGCACTATATGTGCAATGTGCTATTTTAAAATAAGAGGATATTAAAATGCTGCACCGACTTTTTCTTTCGCCTTTCCATTTGATGCAATTGGGCCCTGGCCAACTATCGCTGAAAAGCTCCCTATGTCAGTGCATAGAAGTCTGATTAGGAGACGTGGCTTCTACAAATGAGACCTTGATGGGACATTCATGGCTTCAGAAAAATCCACTTCACTCTTCTTTCATTTGAGTTCAGAGTTTCCTCATAAGCCATTAATTTTTTACCTCCCTCTCATTTCGAGCAAAGCCACAAGGAAGCAAAATTAATAAAAAGTGGATTTGCTATTAAATGACTCAATTGTATATTTACCTCATTTTAAATCATAGGGTTACACTGGTGTTCCGTTCTGTACCACAGGCAGGCAGACAAAATATCATTAGAGGATATCTGCAGTTCACTTGCAGTAGTATGGTTTTAGTAAGGTTTGGGTTAATATGAGAAGGTTTTGAGGCTAGTTCCAGCCAAGACATACAGGGGGTGGCCGTTTTTGATGTCACGTGACTTGAAAGTCCTGGGTTGTCACCTTAGAATTTAAAAAAAAATGGTTACATCCAAAGATTTTTAAAAAGCACATCACTGGATGTAAGGTACCTGGTAGGAGAGCCTGACTGTAGGAGAAGACCTCTCATACAACGCTGGTTCAGGAGCCACTGGAGTGGGGACAGTGGTCTCCTGAGCGCAGTGGGGTAGGAGTGCCTGTATAGTCTCTGATGTGGAGGCAGAGATCCCTCCTGGGATGGCAGGGCTGCAGGTGAGTGGAGACTGGAACAGCAGTAGACTTGACACACTGGATGGCTGGGTTGCAGGTGAGAGGAGACTGGAACGGCAGCAGGCTTGACACACTGAAGGGAGAGATCACTGAAGCTGAAGCTGAAGGTGCAACAGCAAGTGAACGGCAGGCACAAGCAGAGTCAGACAGTCCAGGTCGGCAGGTAGCTGGCACAGATAATAACAGCAGGCAAGGCAGAGTCGGTGAGCAGGCAAGGGTCGGCAACGGTAGTAGATACAGACAGAAGAGTAGTCAGGCAGGCCGGATCGGGGTTGGAGCAGGTCGGATGGTCAAACAAGCCGGGTCAGATCAGGTAGCAGACAATCAGGATACAGGTTCAAACGGGTTCACAGAGCTGAGACGAAGCAGCGATGTTCTCATGGAACAGGGGAACTTTTATGTGCTAAATGGCGCCAAACCGGCGCCAACGCGAACGCGCACGCGCCCGTGCGCGTGCACGCGCGCACGCGCGCACGCAACCGCGCCGCGCACCCGTGCGCGCCCGAGCGCCGCGCTGATGCACAGCAGCTTGATGCCGTGTCTGAACAGGAGCGCGCCGGCGCATAGGCGAACGCAAGTGCCCCGGTCTGGTGCTGGTAGATCCCTGACATTGCCCCCCCCCCAAGGGGCAGCCTCCGGATGCCCAACAACCTCTTCTTCTCAGGATGAGTAGAAAAATAAGCGCGCACTAAACGCCTGGCATGCACATTACTGTCCGGTTCCCACGAGTTACTTTCTGGGCCGTAGCCTTTCCACTTGATTAAGAATTGGTTTTGCCCTTGCCTTCTTCTACAATCAAGGATAGCCTCAACCTCAAATTCCTCGCTGCCATTAATTACAACAGGTTCAGGGGGTCTTGTGCCCCTAGCAGGAAAGGGATCAGGTACAGCAGGTTTGAGCAGAGATACATGGAATACTGGATGAATTTTAAATGAATCAGGTAAAGTCAATTCATAAGACACTTCATTGATTTTCCTTCTGACTGGAAAGGGTCCCATGAATCTAGGTGGCAACTTCTTAGAAGGACATGCTAATTTGATATTAACAGTAGAAAGCCATACCTGGTCGCCAATTTGCAAGTTCAGCTCCCCCCTTCTTTTCCGGTCGAAGATTCTCTTACCATCTGCCTGAGCTTTGGACACCGTTTCCTGTAACAACCGGCTGTTGTGACTGAGGAACTCCACTGTACTTTGTACTGCTGGAACTGAAGACTCTGAAAGGAAATCAGGTAGAAAGGTTAGGTGAAAGCCATAATTGGCGAAAAAGGGAGATTGACCGGTGGCAGAATGTTTGGCATTATTGTAGGCAAATTCTGCTAAGGGTAGTAGAGATACCCAATCATCTTGTGTGAATGATGTGAAGCATCTGATGTATTGTTCCAGGGTCTGATTAGTCCTTTCTGTCTGACCGTTCGTTTGAGGATGATAGGCCGAGGACAAGGCCAATTCAATCTTTAGGGTTTCACACAGGGATCTCCAGAAACGTGAAGTGAATTGAACCCCTCTATCAGAAACTATGTTTACAGGTACTCCATGAAGTCTGATGATCTCCTTGATAAATATGCGAGCAGTTTCGGTGGCAGACGGGGTTCCCCTTAAAGGTAGAAAATGAGCCATTTTGGTTAGACGGTCCACAACTACAAAGATAGCTGAGCATCCTTCAGAGCATGGAAGTTCCACAATAAAGTCCATAGAAATCATTTTCCATGGTCTGTCGGGTACAGGCAATGGTTTCAATAGGCCCCAAGCTCGATTCCTGGATGACTTATTCTGGATGCAGATGGGACAGGAACTAACATACTTTTCACAAAAGTCTTTCAGATTGGGCCACCAGAATGTACGCTGCACTAGTTCCAGGGTCTTGCAGACTCCAAAGTGGCCTGCCAATGGATGGTCGTGGAGGAGTGTTAAAACCTTGACCCGAATGTCTTCAGGAACAAAAATTTGGCTTCCTTTCCAGAACAGACCATCTCTACTTACTAAAGAAATTCCAGTAGGCCTGGCTGATTCAGAGGATGCTTCCTTAATCAGGGAAAATAAATCTTTTTGCAGCAGTAAAAAACTGTTTGCGGGTAAGATGGTGTCAGGAGTAGATAAGTCCTTAGGATTGTCATGCATACGTGATAATGCATCCGGTTTGATATTTTTAGAGCCTGGGCGGTACGTGATATGGAAGGAGAAACGTGAGAAAAACAGAGCCCAGCGGGCTTGTTGCGGCTTCAGTCGTTTGGCAGATCGTAAGTACTCTAGGTTTTTATGGTCAGTATAAATTAGTACTGGATGCATAGCCCCCTCCAACAGGTACCTCCATTCTTCTAGGGCAGTTTTAATAGCGAGAAGCTCTCGGTCACCAACGTCATAATTCTTCTCCGCAGGGGAGAGTTTACGGGAGAAGAACCCTACAGGATGCATTATCTCTTTGCTACCTTTGCGCTGTGAAAGAATCGCACCTACCGCAATCTCGGAGGCATCAACCTCTAAAATAAACGGTAGGGATGGTTCAGGGTGACTGAGGATAGGTGCTGAAGTAAACAGTCTTTTGAGATTTTCGAAGGCGTCTTGAGCAAGTTGGTTCCAGGAGAAACGGATATTCTGTTTGGTTAACTGCGTGATGGGTGCAATTATGGCTGAGAACCCCCTGATGAACTTTCTGTAGAAGTTTGCAAACCCCACAAACCGCTGAACTCCCTTCTTGTCCAAGGGTACCGGCCAGTCCAGGACAGAGGACACTTTTTGTGGGTCCATCTTGATGCCTGTTGCGGAGATGATTAACCCCAGGAATTGGATGCTCTGTTGTTCGAACTCACATTTCTCCGCTTTTGCGTACAGACTGTGTAAGCGGAGACGACCCAACACCCTGCGGACATGCTCCTGATGCAATTCACGGGATTCTGAAAAAATCAAGATATCGTCCAAGTATGCAATTACAAATACATCTAGAAAGTCCCTGAGGACGTCGTTAATCAGGTGTTGAAAGGTTGCAGGGGCGTTGCAGAGTCCAAAGGGCATGACCAGGTATTCATAATGCCCGAATCGGGTTCGGAATGCTGTCTTCCACTCATGTCCAGCCCGGATACGGATTAAATTATATGCCCCTCTCAGGTCAAGTTTGGTGAAAATGACGGCAGTCCTTAATTTTTGAAAAAGTTCAGGTATCAAAGGTAGAGGATACCGATTTTTGACCGTGATCTTGTTTAGTTCACGATAGTCGATACACGGCCGGAGCGACTTGTCCTTTTTGGTGACAAAGAATATTCCGGCACCAGCTGGAGAGGTAGAGTGGTGTATAAAACCTTTGGCCAGGTTCTCATCTATATATGTTTTTAGTACTTCCTGTTCTTTCTCAGATAGTGGAAAAATGCGTCCGAATGGTATTTCGGATCCTGGCAGCAATTCAATGGGGCAATCGTAGGGGCGATGAGGTGGAAGAGAGTCTGCCCCCTTTTTACTAAAAACATCGATGAATTCATGATATTGTTTAGGTATGACCTGGCAAAGTTTCTGGTCGGTGTCTACACAAAGTAGGGTAGATGAGGAATCCGAATCTTTCTTAAAACAGTGTTCAAGACAGTAAGAAGATGAGAATTTCACTTCTCCAGATGTCCAATGAATGTATGGGTTGTAGGCCTGCAGCCAAGGAATGCCCAGGATGATGGGAAACATAGGGGAGGAGATGACATCAAGAACCAGTAGTTCCTTGTGTTGGGAGGAAGTAGAAGCAGGCAGAGGCAAGGTTTCTTGGGTTACTTGTCCCGATCTGATGCGGGAACCATCAGCTAGAAACACAGCGAGTCCATGAGTCTTGGTTCGTAATGGGATGTTATGCTGGCTGGCAAAGTTTGAGTCAATAAAGCAACTGCATGCTCCGGAATCAATGATGGCGTTGATCGTTATAGTCCCTTCTTGCAGCTGTAAAGACAGAGGAATGGCAATGTGGGTAGAGTTCGCAGACAGAGCAGAAAGACTGGTATACACAGAAGATGGGCACTTACTTAACTTGACTGGACAGTTCAGGACATAGTGCCCAGTCCCACCGCAGTAGAGGCACAGATTGAGTTGCCGGCGTCGGGCCCGTTCTTCAGGCGATAAGGCAGGTCGCATCAGTCCTAATTGCATAGGCTCTGCAGAGTCAGGCATAGCATTAGCTGGATTTGAACTGGATGGGGGTAAGTAGCGTGCTGTTGGGAGTGGTGCTCTGGCTGTCATCCACATCGGGCGGGATTGCAAAGCGGATCGTTCAGAACGACGTTCCCGGATTCGCCGGTCAATTTGAATGGTCAGATTAATTAATGCTTCAAGAGTGTCTGGTACACCCACTCGGGCAAGTTCGTCCTTTAAACCTTCAGACAGACCCAAGCGGAACTGATGATGCAGGGCCGCATCATTCCACTGAGTGTCCGCACTCCAACGTCTAAAGTCCATGATATAGTCTTCCGCAGGTCTGCGACCTTGCTGGAGCGTGAACAGTGCTGATTCAGCTGTTGCAGTCTGTTGAGGGTCCTCGTAAATTTGTGCCATGGCTTCAAAGAAAGATGATAAAGACTGGGTTAGTGCTGAGTCCCCCTCAAGTAGACGATGAGCCCAGGTCTGAGGTTCCCCTTGTAAGAGAGAGATCACGAACCCCACTTTGGTGGCCTCCAGTGAAAAAGTTCGGGGCTGTAACGCGAAGAAGAGCTTGCAGGCGTTGCGAAAGGCCCGGAACTTGGACCGGTCTCCAGAGAATCTATCAGGAGTGGGAACCTTTGGTTCAGGTGGAAGCATTACAACAGAAGGACCAGGAGCCGTCTGTGCCGGGGTTGCGGCTGAAGAGGAGGCCAGGGGGTTAGGCCCTGCTAGGTTCTGGACTTGTCCCTCCAATCTGTTGTAGTTATCCTGGAGGGATTGTACGGCTTGAGTGAGGGCCGCAAGGTGGGTGCATATTTCTTTCAAAGGAGAGGTATCTCCTGCAGGCTCAGTCATGGCTGCTTCGTACTGTAAGGTACCTGGTAGGAGAGCCTGACTGTAGGAGAAGACCTCTCATACATTGCTGGTTCAGGAGCCACTGGAGTGGGGACAGTGGTCTCCTGAGCGCAGTGGGGTAGGAGTGCCTGTATAGTCTCTGATGTGGAGGCAGAGATCCCTCCTGGGATGGCAGGGCTGCAGGTGAGTGGAGACTGGAACAGCAGTAGACTTGACACACTGGATGGCTGGGTTGCAGGTGAGAGGAGACTGGAATGGCAGCAGGCTTGACACACTGAAGGGAGAGATCACTGAAGCTGAAGCTGAAGGTGCAACAGCAAGTGAACGGCAGGCACAAGCGGAGTCAGACAGTCCGGGTCGGCAGGTAGCTGGCACAGATAATAACAGCAGGCAAGGCAGAGTCGGTGAGCAGGCAAGGGTCGGCAACGGTAGTAGATACAGACAGAAGAGTAGTCAGGCAGGCCGGATCGGGGTTGGAGCAGGTCGGATGGTCAAACAAGCCGGGTCAGATCAGGTAGCAGACAATCAGGATACAGGTTCAAACGGGTTCACAGAGCTGAGACGAAGCAGCGATGTTCTCATGGAACAGGGGAACTTTTATGTGCTAAATGGCGCCAAAGCAAAACTTTTTATTGGAATTTTTCAAAGAGTAGGGAAAGGTTAACATCCCCATTCCAGGTGTATATTGCTATCTGCGTCCTCCTGGGGAGATTTCCCCTTCATTTTCTGTTTTGAAGACACAATTGGAAGTCAATATTTGCCCCCGTTGAAAGATATTCTCTTATCTTTTGCTCTCATGACAGCTCTGATTTGGTGACAATAGTTAAAAGTGCCAATAGAGGGGTGAAGGGGGCACTTAGACCCCCAAAACGCATTGACTACCTTTTGAATTGTTTACCCTTTTACCTTTTACCCCTGTTTTATTTTGTTTAATAAACATGAAATCACTGGGATTGGGAAATCAAAGTTCCATTGTTCTTTGTACTGCATTGTGTATGATGGAATGTTTACTTTTTAGGCTTTTTTGGAAATCATTCTAAAATGTTGATAATGGTATGCTACACTAGTACTACTACTATCAGTGCTGCTACTACTACTACTACTAATACATTGTCATTCTTCTTGTTGTAGCCACCAAGTTTTTTTACAGTTTGTTACATTTCAGTATCCATACTTTGAGGAGGATCTCCATGTGCTCTGACCCCTAAGCTTAACCTTACCCTACTTACTTAATTAGCATTAACCCTGTCTCTAACACTTATCCTTTAACTTATCTTGGAAGAAAACCATTAATCTACCTTTAACTTAACAAAGGCTGTAATGAACCCCAAAATTAACACTCAGCCCTCTAATCTCTAACCAAAACAACGATCCTTTGCCCTAGTACTAACCACATTCTTACCTGCAAACTAACCCCTAGTACTAACCCAAGCACATCTGTAGTTACATTGTTGATTGCAAAATTATCAGGTTATCCTGCAGTGCAATCAGCTTTGAAAGCTCCCTGCTGTGTGCCAATTCAGCATTTATTCTGAAAAAATAGGCAATCACAATTGTAATCAATGTCATTTATTTACTTCCGCTGAGCACAGTTTAAAACATCTCTTTTACAGGACCTTTTAGACATCAGTCCCTTATCTTCTTTCGGTGGTCATAAAGTCAAGCACAAAATTATTGGATAGAATTGAACCAGCCTACTGCCATGTTCCTGGAACTTATACCAGCATTGGGAAAAGTTAAAATATACAAACTCCATGCAGCTGTTGGGTGCAAGGAAGGTGCACTAATTGTTCGCTGAGATTTATGTGGATAATTTTTGACTACAGATTAATAATAGCAGTTTTCCATCAGTCATGGATAATATTTATTTAAGTGGCAAAAGCAAATATTTCCCCCACTTACTAAAATGCTTGCTGTTTCAATTTACATTAAAAAAATAACAAGGAATTAAGGGAGGAAACCCATACAAATGCCATGCAAATGGTGTCCCAGGTGGGATTTAAACCAAAGACTCAAAACTGCAAGAGCAGTAATCATTTACTCCATGCTTCCCAAAGTAAAGCCTTGTGTCCATCTAAGTGTCAAACTCATCATTACTCTAAAAGGGATATAGTATGACGTTTGTTGTATGAGCCATGGCTGATTCGTGTGTCATTGTGTTAACTTGTGATCAGCTGGACTCTGAGTTAAAAGGGAAAACGTGACACAACCATTGCTTCATCTGTATTCTTAATCACTAGTACAGCAGCACAACCGTGCTTTTCAAATTATTTACAAAAGAACATTGGATCTTTAACTCAAGAAATGTGCAGACCTTGAAATTTCATATCACTAGGGACACAGTGGAAAAATATTTTAAAAACATTTTGAACAAAACTGTTTTCATAAATTACAGATTTGTAAACTGCAGCAAATATTCAGGAAAATAGAACAAATAATAATATTTTATCATTTGCATTTACACTTTATGTTTGATAGTCCCTTCTCTAAGTATATGGTTTCCTCACATAAGGTGATACCACTGCACTACCTCTCTACCTTGTCCAATCAGAAAACATTTTGCATCCACTGAGCAAATGCAGATTCCTTAAATGGTGCCCATGCCGAGTGATTAACCTCCTGTATTCATAACTAGTCAGCAGGGGACCCAGAAGTGAAGAGAGTAGTGGAGCCTACTACCTTCCAGCTTTTACAGGGATCCCACAGGTATGGCAAATACATACTTATATTGGTCGAAGCAGGTACAATGTAACTATACAAAAATTGCCATGCCAAAACTTCAGATTTAAAAGGATTAGTTTACCTTAAGAAAAAAATTATATATACGGAAAGTATTCAGACCCCCTTAAATTTTTCACTCTTTGTTATATTGCAGCCGTTTGCTAAAATCATTTAAGTCATTTTTTTTCCTCATTGATGTACACACAGCACCCCATATTGATAGAAAAACACAGAATTGTTGACATTTTTGCAGATTTATTAAAAAAAAAAACTGAAATATCACATGGTATTCAGACCCTTTGCTCAGTATTTAGTAGAAGCACCCTTTTGATCTAATACAGCCATGAGGCTTTTTGGGAAAGATGCAAAAAGTTTTTCACACCTGGATATGGGGATCCTCTGCCATTCCTCCTTGCAGATCCTCTCCAGTTCTGTCAGGTTGGATGTTACACATTGGTGGACAGCCATTTTTAGGTCTCTCCAGAGATGCTCAATTGGGTTTAAGTCAGGGCTCTGGCTGGGCCATTCAAGAACAGTCACGGAGTTGTTGTGAAGCCACTCCTTCATTATTTTAGCTGTGTGCCTAGGGTCATTGTCTTGTTGGAAGGTAAAAATTGGTCTACATGGCTGTTGTCCCCAGAAGGAAGCCTCTTCTAAAGATGATGCACCAGAAAGCCCGCAAACAGTTTGCTGAAGACAAACAGACTAAGGACATGGATTACTGGAACCATGTCCTGTGGTCTGATAAGACCAAGATAAACCTATTTGGTTCAGATGGTGTCAAGCGTGTGTGGCGGCAACCAGGTGAGGAGTACAAAGACAAGTGTGTCTTGCCTACAGTCAAGCATGGTGGTGGAAGTGTCATGGTCTGGGGCTGCATCAGTGCTGCTGGCACTGGGGAGCTACAGTTCATCGAGGGAACCATGAATGCCAACATGTACTGAGACATACTGAAGCAGAGCATGATCCCCTCCCTTCAGAGAATGGGCCACATGGCAGTATTCCAACATAATAACGACCCCAAACACACCTTCAGGACAACCACTGCCTTGCTAAAGAAGCTGAGGGTAAAGGTGATGGACTGGCCAAGCATGTCTCCACACCTAAACCCTATTCAGCATCTGTGGGGCATCCTCAAATTTGAGGCGGAGGAGCGCAAGGTCTCTAACATTCGCCAGCTCTGTGATGTCATCATGGAGGAGTGGAAGAGGACTCCAGTGGCAACCTGTAAAGCTCTGGTGAACTCCATGCCCAAGGGGGTTAAGGGAGTGCTGGAAAATAGTGGTTGCCACACAAAATATTGACACTTTGGGCCCAATTTGGACATTTTCACTTAGGGCTGTACTCACTTTTGTTGCCAGTGGTTTAGACACTAATGGCTGTGTGAGTTATTTTGAGGGGACAGCAAATTTATACTGTTATACAAGCTGAACACTCACTACTTTACATTGTAGCAAAATGTAATTTCTTCAGTGTTGTCACATGAAAAGATATAATAAAATATTGACAAAAGTGTGAGGGGTGTACTCACTTTTGTGAGATACTGTGTATATATATATATATATATATATATATATATATATATATATACTTTTTTGCAGGTAAAAATGTGCATTTATTATTTTTTCTTTCTTGGGGGGCTGTAAAGTATTGCACCCGCAATCAGCAGATCGCAATCGCAATGTCAAGCTCTTGCAGACTGTTAGTACACTGTCTGCCCCTACCTCCGATACAGGCAGGCAGGTACTAAAGTCCTGGAAGCTCAATAGACTATGAATGCTCTCACCAGAGTCCTCACAGTTCGTTAAAAACTGTAAGCCATCAGCCGCAATGGATGACGGCAGTTGTAGTTCATTCATTTACAGAACTCTGTGAATGAATGATGTGGCCATAGCCCTGCATAAACGAGCTGTTTTCAAATTGTGACAGCAGGTGCAGGGAGAAGGTCCCCCACCCACTGTCACAGGGAGGGGGCAGACCAGTGGTTGAGAAAGGGGAACTTATCCTTTAAAAAAATATATATTGCTGCATGAGCTTTCTTCATCAGGCACTTCCTGACATAAATGTATTGCTGCTTTGTCATCTTGTCACATGGGATTCCAATGCAAAATACAAATTGTTGTTATAAAACACATTAGGCCAGCATGAGCCTTCATTGTCTCCATTAACTCACCATGAGGAATGCCATGTAGCAATCATTGTAGTTCATGTAAACAGAAAGTGACTGCAAAAAAGACATAAAAGGTGGACATTTGTATTTTTTTGAGTCAATTGTTTTAGCAAACAATGTTATTAAGTTGTAAGGGGGCTATAGAGAGGCCTGGAGGGTCTGCATGTCTATGGGGAGGAAAAGTTCAGAAAAGGGTTAAAATGTGAGTTCAGGGTGAAAAGGAGTGTAGGTCTTACCGGATTGGTGTCTGAAGGTTTGATGGACAGGGTGCAGCTGAAAGGGTTGTTCTTGTAAAGGCTGCTTGGTGTTCATTCCAGATAGTTCAAGCAAAGAGAAAGTTTCCCCACCCACTCTAAACTTGCAGTTCATTTTGGGTCATGGGTTATTGACAGGAAATATGAAAAGAAAATAAAATAAAAGAAAATTTGTCACATCAGCTATGTCGGGGGGGGGGGGGGTTTGGTCAGTAAATACTTTAATTGTTACAAATCTGGGGGGCTCATCGGGGGTATGGTCCTTCCACTTGGTTGGTTATTGATGGTTCTTCCAGGAGCTAGGTCCCCTGGGGAAAAAAGTAAGAACATGTGCGTTCCTAATGGCTTTGAGCTAGTTAAGGCATTACTGAGCCCATGGGTGATTCTAGTTATAAACTGTGCCCTTAGGGTCATCCAGAGACCCGCTCCTGGTTGCATTGTCAAAACTGTTTATTGTTTATGTGAATGTCATGTTATTTATTTTGTTGTTTTGTAAATATTTAGCTGCTGTGGCCATTTTTAGCCCATGTCATGCAGTCCATGGTTTTTTTTTTTTTTTTGGGGGGGGGCTACTCGAAAGTCGGAGGTTGACAAATCCTTTAGTCAAGTTTGTATTAGGACAATTACATCACAGGGCAATTCCACTATATCCTTCTGTTGATTATAGAGTTCAGAGAGTGACAAGCATGGCTCCAAGGTCAGAATTGGAAAACTGGCTAAGGGGTCCAAAGTGCCCCTTTACTAGTTCACAACATATCAGGTCCGATTTCAAAACTCTCCTTAATCTCAGCACTAGTTATTAAAAATAAAGTATTTGCTAAGATTCATTCATGACTAATAAAAAAAAAATGCCCTGAAAGAATTTTGTTCCGAAAGGGATACCCTCCTTCCAGTGGGCAGCTAAGGGATCCTGTAGGGCTCTTTTTAACCCTTTGTATGGAAAATAAAAGGTTGTTTTTTTTCTTAAAGCTCAAACCTGGCTTTTTGGTCCATTTACTTTTGACAAAGAAGCAGTGAGCAGGGCACGGTAAATGTTTAATGCAAATAATAAGAACTGCAGAACAAAACTTATTTCTGGTTAAAGAGAGGCACGCACTGCATGGTTTTATGTACAGTAGTTCTCAGCAGGATAGGGCTCACCCACTGAGATATATAGAAATATTTGATTTTTTGACATTGAAAACATAATATTCAGGACACTGATACTTGGCAGGGTGACATCACCCGCGGTGTTGCTCATACTGGTTTATCATGGCATGCCTCGCCTGTGCTCTCTCGTCTGCTGGAAAAGAAATAGCTTTTATTATTTTTATTTATTTGTTTTCAAATACAATTTACTCCCTTGTTTTTTGTGCTGCTTTCAAGTGCAAAAAAAAAAAAAGAAAAGCAAACAAGACACATTAACACAAATCTGCAATATCCTCCAAGCTTGCTTGTCTGCCGGTTATTATTTCTTAGTAGTTAAAGGGAACATTCAAGAAAAAATAAAATTCCTTAATTTGATTGGTCTCTTCTGTGTAACATGGCCTGAACAGCTGCTTAATCTACAGCAAGGCTTCTGTCTCCCTGTGGCTTACTTTATTTAGCTGACTAGTGTGGCCGGGGAAATATCATGGTTCCAATAGACAACTTCTGTATACTACGTTCCTGCTACAGTAGTAGATGATGAATAAATAAAAACCTGAATGTTAGATTTCACCAGTAGGTATAGCAAGAAATCTGTAAAATAAAGATTCCTGAAGGCTTAGAGGGTGCAAAACCTAAATGCAGTCCTAGAAGAAAACCTTCAGTTTGAAGTGCTTGAATGTGTAACATAATTTAACCCACCTCACAGTGGGTTATGCGATGTCCATTCACAGTGTTTTGGAAAAAAGTACCATACTTCATATTATTGTCCTAAGCTCTGTGTATTGCCCTAAGCCCCCATTGCTCCCAATATGTAGATAGTTACATAGTTACATAGTTACATAGTAGGTGAGGTTGAAAAAAGACACAAGTCCATCAAGTCCAACCTATGTGTGTGATTATGTGTCAGTATTACATTACATATCCCTGTATATTGCGGTCATTCAGGTGATTATCTAATAGTTTCTTGAAGCTATCAATGCTCCCCGCTGAGACCACCGCCTGTGGAAGGGAATTCCACATCCTTGCCGCTCTTACAGTAAAGAACCCTCTACGTAGTTTAAGGTTAAACCTCTTTTCCTCTAATTGCAATGAGTGGCCACGAGTCTTATTAAACTCTCTTCTGCGAAAAAGTTTTATCCCTATTGTGGGGTCAGCAGTACAGTATTTGTAAATTGAAATCATATCCCCTCTCAAGCGTCTCTTCTCCAGAGAGAATAAGTTCAGTGCTCGCAACCTTTCCTCATAACTAAGATCCTCCAGACCCTTTATTAGCTTTGTTGCCCTTCTTTGTACTCGCTCCATTTCCAGTACGTCCCTCCTGAGGACTGGTGCCCAGAACTGGACAGCATACTCCAGGTGCGGGCGGACCAGAGTCTTGTAGAGCGGGAGAATTATCGTTTTATCTCTGCAGTTGATCCCCCTTTTAATGCATGCCAATATTCTGTTTGCTTTATTAGCAGCAGCTTGGCATTGCATGCCGTTGCTGAGCCTATCATCCACTAGGACCCCCAAGTCCTTTTCCATCCTAGATTCCCCCAGAGGTTCTCCCCCCAGTGTATAGATTGCATTCATATTTTTGACACCCAAATGCATTATTTTACATTTTTCTACATTGAACCTCATTTGCCATGTAGTCGCCCACCCCATTAATTTGTTCAGGTCTTTTTGCAAGATTTCCACATCCTGCGGAGAAGTTATTGCCCTGCTTAGCTTAGTATCGTCTGCAAATACAGAGATGGAACTGTTTATCCCATCCTCCAGGTCATTTATGAACAAATTAAATAGGATTGGTCCCAGCACAGAACCCTGGGGGACCCCACTACCCACCCCTGACCATTCTGAGTACTCCCCATTTATCACCACCCTCTGAACACGCCCTTGTAGCCAGTTTTCAATCCATGTACTCACCCTATGGTCCATGCCAACGCACCTTATTTTGTACAGTAAACGTTTATGGGGAACTGTGTCAAATGCTTTTGCAAAATCCAGATACACCACGTCTACGGGCCTTCCTTTATCTAGATGGCAACTCACCTCCTCATAGAAGGTTAATAGATTGGTTTGGCAAGAACGATTCTTCATGAATCCATGCTGATTACTGCTAATGATATCATTCTTATTACTAAAATCTTGTATATAGTCCCTTATCATCCCCTCCAAGAGTTTGCATACTATTGATGTTAGGCTAACTGGTCTGTAATTCCCAGGGATGTTTTTTGGACCCTTTTTAAATATTGGTGCTACATTGGCTTTTCTCCAATCAGCTGGCACCATTCCAGTCAATAGACTGTCTGTAAAAATTAGGAACAACGGTCTGGCAATCACCTGACTGAGTTCCCTAAGTACCCTCGGATGCAAGCCATCTGGTCCCGGTGATTTATTAATGTTAAGTTTCTCAAGTCTAATTTTAATTCCGTCCTCTGTTAACCATGTAGGTGCTTCCTGTGTTGTGTCATGAGGATAAACACTGCAGTTTTGGTTACTGAAGCCCCCCGATTCACTCGTGAATACTGAGGAGAAGAATAAATTCAATACCTCTGCCATCTCCCCATCCTTTGTAACCAGATGTCCTTCCTCATTCTTTATGGGGCCAATATGGTCTGTCCTCCCTTTTTTACTGTTTACATACTTAAAGAATTTCTTGGGATTTTTTTTGCTCTCTTCCGCTATGTGTCTTTCATGTTCTATCTTAGCCATCCTAATTGCACCCTTACATTTCTTATTGCATTCTTTATAAATTCTGAATGCTGTGGATGATCCCTCAACCTTGTATTTTTTGAAGGCCTTCTCCTTTGCTTTTATATGCATTTTTACATTGGAGTTAAGCCATCCAGGATGTTTGTTCGCTCTTTTAAATTTATTACCCAATGGGATACATTGGCTAATGCCCTTATTTAATATGCTCTTAAAGCAAACCCATCTCTCCTCTGTATTCTTTGTTCCTAATATTTTATCCCAATTTATGCCTTTTAGCAAGGTTTGTAGTTTAGGGAAGTTGGCTCTTTTGAAATTCAGTGTCTTTGTGTTCCCTTCATGTCTCCTATTTGTGTGATTTATACTGAAACTAATTGACCTGTGATCGCTGTTACCTAAATTGCCCCGTATTTCCACATCTGTTATCAGGTCTGTATTGTTGGTAATCAGTAGATCTAGTAATGTTTTATTTCTAGTTGGTGCGTCTACCATCTGACCCATAAAATTGTCCTGCAAGACATTAAGGAACTGGCGAGCCTTAAATGAATGCGCGGTTCCCTCCGCCCAGTCTATGTCTGGATAATTAAAATCCCCCATTATGATAACACTTCCCATCCTTGCTGCTAATCCAATTTGTGATAGGAGATCCGTCTCCACTTCCTCCCTCAGGTTAGGGGGCCTATAGCATACTCCCAGTATTATTTTCCCCTTAGCTTCATCCCTTTGGAGCTCTACCCATAAAGATTCCACCTCCTCCCTAGCCCCCTCAGTGATGTCATCTCTCACATTCACTTGTACATTATTCTTGATATATAGATCTAGCACAGTTTTAGCTATTAACACTGCTCAGTCCAGGTCATAGGTGGCTTGTCTTCATTTCATTTCTGTAGTCCTATTTTAAGAAGTGAAGGGTGGAATTTGGGGCTTCTGTATTTTTATTATTATTAAAGTCTTATTCAACCCCCGAAAAACTTTTTAGTTGTAGGTTGAGCCTAGTGGGCTGAATCGGTCACCAACCTTGGAGAACCCTCCTCATTTCCAGTTTCTTTTTTGTTTAAACACCTTTTTGGAGCTGTCTTCGGTCTGGTCACATGCTGTTTTGGGGTCCTCTTTTCCCTTTTAGCAGTTGTGGGACAGTGCTCTATAATGCAGCGAACGGTGCTAGGCATTGACATGGGTGCGGTTCTCTGCATCATTTTCCTACTAGTCCAGGGCTTGGATATTATACTAAATATAGTATGTGTTGGGTGCCTCTTTCTGTCCAGCGGCAAGTTGTCAGCTCTTAAACATTTCTTGCACTTCAAGAATTTCATGCATTTAAGATATTAGCAATCATTCACAGTAGTCATGGTTTGGCACTTACCATGTGGCTAGATGTGTTGCACATATCCAAATCCATGGCAATGCTCCAAAGCTACAACTTTCAACCTTTACAAACCATCCATGTGCCAGCTTCTGTAGCCCATTTCCACTGCAATGTAAGGATATAAGATGATGAGGCTCTGTAATCAATTCATCTTGATGCTTTATTCCAGGGTTCTCCATGCTATCTAAACAAAGGGCCAGTTTATTATCTTTCAAACTTTATAGGCGCTGAACTGTGGCCAGTAGGAATAGAAAATGTACTGGTGTCAGTAATGTCCCATCATTGGTAATAGTGGGAGGAATGGTGTCCCATCACTGGTGCCGTTGAGAGGAATAATGCCCATCATTGGTGTCCATGAGAAGGATAGTGCCTCATTGTTGATGTCAGTGGAAGGAATAGTACCCCATTATTGGTGCCAGTTTGAGGAATAATACCCCATTATTGGTGTCAGTGGGAGGAAGAGTGCCCCATCATTGGTGTCCTTAAGAAAAATAGTGTCAGTTAGAGGAATAGTACACTGTCATTGGTGTCAGTGGGGGGAATAGTGTCCCATTAATGGTGTCAATGGGAGGAATTGTGTACCATTATTGGTGGTAGTGGGAGGAATAGTGCCCCACTGTTTGTGTCAGTGGCAGGAATTATGCCCCATTGTTAATCTTAGTGGAAGGAAAGTGCCCCAAGGGCCAGATAAAGGCAAGCAGAGAGCCGCATCCGGCCCCCGGGCCACAGTTTGGGGACCGCTGCTTGATTCCATAAAGAGTAAAATAGCTGCATACATTTAGTCTCCACCCAACAAAACACACTCCCTAAACATGTTTCACCCCAATGGACTTGCTCACTAGGATAAAGTAGTGCAGTGACTAACTCTATTCTAGAAAGCAAGCCCATTGGGGCGAAACATGTTTAGAGAGTGTGGTTTGTTGGAGACTAAATGTATGCTGGTTTTTTACTGGTAATGGAATAAAACATCAAGATGAATTAATTATGGAGTGTGATTCTAATTTTCTTACATCAAAATAGAGAAAAAGCTTTAGCCATACTTCTCTTTTAATGGTTTCACAGATTTTGAGAAGGGTGCTGATATCATGGGTGGGAAATATTTATTGTTTTATCTATATTATTTATTATATTTTATGTTTTCATTTTATAGATATGAATGCTCTCTGTGATACATTGTCCATTTACACACTTATCTGAAATCTTTAAGTGGCATTCAACCCAAAAGCAAACATTTATTATATTGCAGCATACTAATTCTTGGACATTATGATTGCATTCATTTTCTTTTTAAGGCTTTCTTTCTTTTATTTTCACCCGGTGATCTGGCCAGTAAGTCTGTCATTTTTCAAAACAACAACCTCTCCAGCAGAATGTATCAGTTACAGAGATGGGACAAACCATTTAACACTGGCAGGGGTGCTTTCAAAGATCAGCTTTTATTTATTTATGTAAAACCTTAATCCCAAAAAGAAAACAATAACTGTTAGCTGTAACTGCTTATAAAGTATTTTCTGGAGTTTGGTTTCAATTTGTTAGTGTATCTAAATCTGCTAGTACATATAACACTCCACTCCACCCCCAGAATAATAATGCTGTTATCCAAGGGTGCCCCTGTGTCTCTTCATTGTTAGCGGGGGCACTCTATTACAGGGGGCGGGGGGTGTTACTGGCCAGATCACCAGGTGACAACAGAGGGAAAAAGTTAAGAAAAGAAAACTTAGGGCCAGTTCACACCACATGCAGTCCAGTGCGTTTTTTTTCTGCATCAAGAATGCATGGAAGGTAGGTTATATGGTTTTCAATGGCATAGTTCACACCAGTGCTTGCAGTTCCAGTGTGATCCAGTTCCAGCAAAAAAAGTAGAACATGCTGCATTGTTCCTGCACTGGACTGGACTGGAGCACTGTAAAATGCATCAAAAATGCACTGGAACACACCTAAATGCACCAAAAATGCGCATGCAGAAAAGCATCTGGAACAGCATCTGAACCGACCCTAACGCAGTTACCATATCAAAGGATTGGTAAGCTGCAATATATCACATTTTTGGTTTGGGTTTTATTTTTAGAAATATATATATATATTTTTTAATGGTTTGTGCCCTTATGTCCCACCCCTTTGGAGCTTCCAGAATCTTTCTCACCTACCAGGAGCCTCAAAACAGGCTCGAAAGGGGCTCTAAGTAACTGCCATAAGCTTCTGTATATACTGATGTATTGTGTCTTACCCAAAAATGTGAATGCTATTGCACAACTATACAGGGTGCCGAGTATTCCGTTCAGCTGCTATCAATGCTTTTAAAACCATGACATTATTACTGAATAGTGTTTAAGGTAAAGACTGTCAGAATTTAATAGTGACAGCAGTGGCAAGAACTGAGTTATCACAAAAAAAAAAAAGATGAAAAAAACGTAGCAAATTTCCATTCTGTTTATATACCACCGGAATGTCATTACCCAAAACATTCCAAAGTAATATACTTTTACATGGTCAAGCTGATTTTCCTGCTAAAATTTAACTCCGCAGGACATCAGCGCTTCAGGATGGATTCTCAAAAGTTGAAAAGAAATTTCTTTGCGTTTCTTTTTTCTTTTTCCTTTTTTTTTGGCTTGAACAGAAAGGTTGTACCGTCACAGCGTGCATACATTACGGAGAGGGAGAATGTGCGGCTCAAGAGCTGCATACAGCACAGCTGTCAGCCAGTCTGATTACATCACATCAGTGTAAATTGCTCTCTCTATTCTTTCATATCATTATCCAAAGCGTAGATCTTACATAAATGCACATATCTTCATGAAGGTGTGTTTTACAGCTTTTGCTGGTTCCCTGTGTTGTGCATTGTGAAAAGTTTGTCCTTAATGGATCAATGAGAGTGGTGGAATCAATTATCCCATCTCATACTCTGTACTGTTTTTTTTAAAAAGTACGTTCACGCAGTGTGTATGCTCAGATGAGAATACCGCAAATGATAAGTGATCCTAATAGAAATTCTCCAGGAAGAGTCAAAGGCTGATGCCATGCAAACATCTAAGCACTCAATTTGCCCAGTTGAATACACAGCTGAAATCCATAGATGATAACATGCTCTACAAATAGCAATGTGCAAATGTTTTACTTAGCAGAGGTTTGTGAGATGATGTTCATTCTCTTGTAATCCCTCCATCTCTTGCTGAAGTTAGCTTTAGAAGGGAGACAGCAACCCATTTCTATAGACTTTGTAATAAAGGTCCACCTCCTGCCTGTTTCTAGTGAACCTCACCCCATGGGTGACACTCAATGTGATCACTCTACTATAATTAACTTTATAACTTCCCATTCCCACCCATCAACCTAAAATAAATAATTACATAGTTGGTAAAGTTTAATATAGGTTGAATAAAGTTAAATGTCCATCCAGCTGAAGTTATCTTTACAAGGTAAAAGGCAACCCATTTCTGTAGGCTGTGTACCAAATGTCCACCTCCTGTCTGTTTCTAGTGAACCTCATCCCATGGGTGACACTCAACGTGATCACTCTACTATAATTAACTTTATTACTTCCCATTCCCACCCATCAACCTAAAATAAATAGTTACATAGTTGGTAAAGTTTAATATAGGTTGGAAAAAAAAGATAAATGTTCATCCAGCTGAAGTTAGCTATAGAAGGTAGAAGGCAACCCATTTCTATAGAGTGTGTACCAAATGTCCACCTCCTGCCTGTTTCTAGTGAACCTCATCCCATGGGTGATAATCAACGTGATCGCTCTACTATAATTAACTTTATTACTTCCCATTCCCACCCATCAACCTAAAATAAATAGTTACATCGTTGGTAAAGTTTAATATAGGTTGAATAAAGATAAATGTCCATCCAGCTGAAGTTAACTTTAGAAGGTAGAAGGCAACCCATTTCTATAGACTGTGTACCAAATGTCCACCTCCTGCCTGTTTCTAGTGAACCTCATCCCATGGGTGACAATCAACGTGATCACTCTACTATAATTAACATTATTACCTCCTAATCCCACCCATCAACCTAAAAAAAAAAGTTACATAGTTGGTAAGGTTGAATAAAGGTTGAATAAAGATACCAGTCCATCCAGATGAAGTTAGCTTTAGAAGGTACAGTATAGATTAGAAAAAAATAGTGTGCTGTTCAGCAAAAACAATACCATACATATAACACATATTTGAATCCCTTACAATATTCCGTGAGAAAATTAATACTCAGTGCTGTTATACACATATGCATTGAAAAAAATATTTAGAAAGAAACATCCAATGATTATGTTATATAAGTCCACTCCAAGAAAAATTCCAAGGGTAAGAATTAAACAAAGAGTGTGATATGCAAAGACAGCTATGTGCCAGAAAGTCATCACCAGACACCTATGGGTGCAGTGCCTGCTCACCTCATTTTTTGACCCATTACAGGTCATACTGTGCCTTTAAAATCTTGTATTCTTAGCTTGGTGTGCCTCCAAATGGATGACCTCCTCTTGTAATCTGCCCTTTTGGCTAGGCAAGCTCTGCTAGGGACCAGGTGCTCAGGATATACAAATGAATATACTCATAGCATATCATGCCTTCTAAATGCAATCTTTTAAAAGATTAAAAGCACTTACAAAAAATTCCTTGTCAAACGCATGTACAGTAAGTTTTAACAGCAGCAGATCAGCTCCTCACCACAGCTTCCGGCTCTCAGGGACATTGGAAGTGATTTCACTAGCTCCGCCCGACATGTTGCATCATCTGTCACGTGACTTCCTCTGGGCAGGCTCAGCTAATCACTTCTATTTCCCATATCCCTTTATATTGTATTCGCTAAGATGCCCATCTAAAAGGTTTTTGAAAATATTGAAAAGAAACATAGAACGCAAACTAAGTGCAGTAAATAGAAAACAACTTTATTAAAAATCAGTGGCAACTCATGAGATACATAAGGATATGAGCATGTAATCCACACAGTGTGGTTTGTTATTGAGCCTCAGTGTGTCTTTAGGAGCCAGGTTATGTACCAACCTAAAAAGAAAAAGTTATTATTCCCCAAGCAAGGAATGGCGCTAAGCTATCAACGCTCAACCACTCATGAGAAATGTGAATGATGCAGTTGAAAAATAATTCATAAATGAACACAGACAATACAGACCAAAAATGGGGGCTTTGTGAGTGGGTAGCCCTTATAGCTGCACCAAAGGAAGTGATGAGCTAAGGGTTTTGCTGTCAAAGCAGAGGTGGGACCCCATCTGTAAAACAAAGAGAGGGGAAGGGAGGGAGACAATGCAACCACTCTGGTGTAGTAAATTCCAAGAAGGTTTAATTAGAAAGAAAATAAAAAAATGGATACTCACAAAAGTGTAAAAAACACACATATATACGGTATATATATATATATATATATATATATATATATATATATATATATATAGAAGTCCACGGGAGAATGTAAGCCTGTGGAGGAGTGTTTAGCCTGTGCTCCTAAAAAGGGTGCAACTGGATGGATGGATGATGAGCTGCTACAGGCACAGTCTGGATCTCTGTGCCACTGGCTGTTAGCCCACGTTCACATCAGATCAATTTGGCATGCACTTTGACATGTTAAATTGCATGCCAAATCAGCGGCTATTGCCGAGAATGACACCTTCCCAAATTAGTGCAACACCGACTTTGCGGCGCACCGATTCTCAAAGTAGTTCCTGTACTACTTTTGGTGACTTCGGAGGTGATTTGAAAATACATCTGTGCAGGAACCCACACAGATGCCTGTCAAATCATCCCCAAAGTCGGACTGCATTGCCGGTTTGAAATTGTGCGAGTTCAGCTGAACGTACACGGTTTCTAACCAGCAGTCTGTGTGAACCAAGGCTTAATGGAGAAATGTCTCTGACAGCCCAGTAAGCATCTGTAGTGCCGCATTCACCAGGTCAGCTGAAGAAGAGGAAGGCTCCTAAAATGCATCCTGTAACCCTGGACCTGGTCCACATCCATCGGCCATTGTCACCGGGAACGAGGAAACCGTGGCAGTACATATGCTTACTGGGCTGTCAGAGCCATTTCCCCATTAAGGGCCAGTGGCACAAAGATCTGGACTTTGTGCCTGTAGCAGCTCATCATCCATCCAGCTGCACCCTTTAAGAACTGTGCCTCCACCACAGGCTTACATTCTCCTGTGAACTTCCATATACATGTGTGTGGTTTTTATACTTTTTTGAGTATCCATGTTTAACTTTACTTTATAATTAAACCTTCTTGGAACTTACTACACAGTGGCTGTGCTGTCTCCCTCCCTTCCCTTCTCTTAGCAAATGTTGTGTAAGACACCAGAAAGGAAACTGGAAATCCTAGAGTTACCCATGGACTGCGCAAGACCAGAAGTAATGTAACACCTGGGAGGGCCGCACCGTGGAGAGTAAAGCCTCGTACACACGATCGGATTTTTCGCAGACAAAACCTCTGACTTTTGTCCGAAGGGCGTTGGCCGGGAACTTGTCTTGCATACAAAAGGCAAGGAATTGTCGGCCAACAAATATGAACATAGTGACGAAATATGTGTTTTTTCAGCTCTTTAGCGCCACCCTTTGGGCTCCTTCTGCTAATTTCGTGTTAGTAGAAGTTTGGTGAGTGTTGATTCCCGCTTTTCATTCCGCACTTTTCATTTAGTGCTTTTCAGTTTGCACTTTTCATTTTGTGCTTTTTAGTTTGTTTCTGAACGGCTGTTCAACAACCAGGAGGAGATAACATGTTATTTATTATTGGCCTTGGAGTTATTGCTTTGACCCAAGTCCAGTCCAGGAACAGGAGGAGGATTTCTTGGACCAAAAATTGGTTGCTTTATTAATTATGTCCAATTATGTCAAAAGCCTTTGCTGCGGGAGCTCCAGGAGAATAATTTGGATGATTTTCGGAATTATCTCCGGATGACAGACCCCTGCTTTCACCAACTCTTGGCATTGGTGACCCCCTATATTAAGAATCAGGACATGTGCATGAGGCTTTTATTTTATTTTTTGGTTGAATAATGATTTGATTTGTTATATTTTCTATATTTTTGGATGCATAGAATGCACTTTTTGGTTAAGTTCTATTGGCAGATAGCATGTCTAATTTTATTTGTTTTCTTTTTTTAATGCACAATAAAAAAATTGTGGAGAATAATACTTGGCTATGTGTTTTACTTCAAATGACAGTTTGGGAGTAGACAGTTACATTTAAAAAAATACAATGTAAAATTGACAAGGGACACCAACATATTTGTATCTCTTATCTTAAAAACTACGGGATAATGGTGTTGTGGTAACTTGCCCCTCAAAAACAACATAATAATATTATTCTTGATATCACTAGAAAATAAAAGCCATTTAAAATACGTTTGCAATAACTCCTTCAATATCACCAGCAAAGCAGCTTCATTATTATCCCATTAAAGAAGAGGAGAATTGTGCACTGCATTTCGAGATTTCATAATTTGCCGCATCACGAATGTCAATTCTTTATTATGAACGCTAGTTTACAAGACCGAAGTGGGCATAGAACATAGGTAGCCACCCTAGAATGGGAAATCTGAGAATAGCTGAAGAGAAAGCTTGAAAGATGAAACAACGGAGGCAAGATTTATATACCGTAGTTAGGATGCTTATCACTGTGCCGTGTCACTGAGATTTTTTGGTCTGATTTTCGGCTTAGCCCAACAGACAGAGTGACAAGGTGGGTTATTTTGCTGTTTAGCTACTTGCTCCCTGGTAATCTTTCTTAACTTTTTAAGCATACCAGTAGCACTCGCTCTGGTCTAACCATTTCTTTTTTTTATTTTGCTGAAACTTATGGGTTGTGGGAGAGGTGTAGTTCTGAGTGCCAGTCTACCTTGGTGGAACCTACCTGTCCACAGCTAAGATCCCCGTGGGGTGGTGGGATTGGGAACTCTGACCTTATACCCTCATTCCCTTAGGTTTCTTGTAATAATAACTTTGTTTATATTGACGTTTTATATGGTTTGCATCTGAAGACCATACTTTGAATTTACATTTATAATTCTAAACCGAGATTGATACCTTATAACCAGCCCTTCTGTAGACCTTTGTCTGGGAATCCTACCTGGTAATTATTTTTTGTGTTGTTTTTGGCCTTGCAGGTCGATGCATTGTTTGTTTTCTTTTGTTTTGTAAACCAATAAAAATATTGAACAGAAAGAAGACACAACGGAAAAGAGAAATAGAAGGTACCTATATTTAGACATATTGGGATTGATTTACTAAAACTGAAGAGTGCAAAATCTAGTGCAGCTGTGCATGATAGCCAATCAGCTTCTATCTTGCTTGTTCAATTAAAGGGGTTGTAAAGGTAAAAATTTTTTCACCTTAATGCATTCTATGCATTAAGGTGAAAAAACTTCTGACAATACCGCCGCCCCCAGCCCCCCCGTTTTACTTACCTGACGCCTCGAAAGTCAGCTTCTCGTTCCCGACATCTATTCCTCCGATCACCCTGGCCGCTGATTGGCTACAGTGGATGGATTGGAAGCAGCACAGCCATTGGCTCGCGCTGCTGTCAATCACATCCAATGACGCGGCGCGCTGGGGGCCGGGTCCGAGCGATACAGTGAGCAGCTATAGCCGCCGGCTGTATCACGGGAGCGCGCCCGCAAGCACTAACCACCATGCGAGGGAGCTCGCATTAAGGTGGTTAATGCTTGCAGGGAGGAGCTGAAACAGCCGCCGAGGGACCCCAGAAGACCAGGTTCGGGGCCACTCTGTGCAGAACGAGCTGCACAGTGAAAGTAAGTATAACATGTTTGTTATTTTAAAAAAAAAAAAATTTTACCTTTACAACCCCTTTAAGCTTTGACCAAAAAACTGGAAGTTGATTGGCTACCTTGCACAGCTGCAGCTGATTTTGCACTCTCCAGCTTTAGTAAATCAACAGCATTGCATTTAAAATGGAAGTTTAGCCCTGGTTCACACTATAATCCGCATGTAAATCACACAGGAGCTGCACCGCATTTAGTGTGTAATTCACATGCAATTCAGCATGGTGCGATTTGAACCCATTCATTTTGAATGATCTCAAATCTCACCGCATCACACCAAAGAAGAGCAGGCACCCTTTTTGGAGCCGTACCACAACCACATCACATGCTCGTTTTGTACCATGCGATCCGATGTGGGTAAACCACACTGCGCTTGCGATTCTTTTGGGGTGTCGTTAACTTTGTATGCTCACAGTGGATCACAAACACTGTGTGGTTTCAATGCGGTGCTGGAAACGTGCAGGGATCATTGAGTTTCCCGCACGGCTTTTGTGTGAACCGGGGCTTAGTGTGATCATGGAAAAGCTTGTAGCATCGCTCAAAGCCGAGGCTCGAGTGTTTCCTCGCCAGTACTCAGAAGCAGAGAGCTGATCCAGAAGTGTCAAAGTATTGTGCACACATCTTGCAAGCACTGGGTCAGTTTGAGCGGCGTCTTATGGACAATACTTTGACGCAACCGGGGCTTAGTATCGCTTTAAGTTTTAAGTCATGCAGATTAGACCCCACTATTCTTGTCCTATTGATAAGGAATTCTACAAAACTAGTTGGCTCATCAGTAAGTATGTCATTGTAACATGATTCCTTAACTTCTTATTCTTCTTCGTCTTACTTTTTATGTTTGTTCACAGCTGGAAACAACATAATGAAGGTATACTATTCAGCATACAATACTGCTTCATTATTGCAGAAAATGTCAGATGAATAATGATAATACAGCTGTACAAATGCATCTTATTTATGAACCTTACTTCTTTTGTGTATTAATTTCATAGAAATAAAAAGTATCTAGCAGTTAAGTGGTTTATTCAGTTATTTATTATAATGTACAGAATGATCGTGTTCAAGTAGTCTTGTAAAGTCTCAGTGTCAAGTGTCAGTTGATTGTTTATAGATGATCTTTTCTTCTTCTTTTTTTTGTTCTTTTTTGTATCCTAAGAGTGAATGTGTTTAGAGGAAGCCATGTCAAGAAATTAGGTTGCTCCTAATGATTGTAAAAATACATTTATTAGCTGCCTTTCAGATCAGTAAATTCTAATTGTAACAGACTAATTACTGTCTGTAAATGTCATTTTCTGTTGTTGGTGAAGAGCGGCAGAAGATTATGATGTTTTTGTTTTATGGCCTCAAATGACCACTTTAATTGCCTTGCCCTTTAAGTGAACCTGTGATGATAGAATAATGGGGCTACCATTGCTGACCTTTTAAAGGTGCAGACTCAAGGCTCTTATCTTGTTCTTGACTTTGCTGTCTAGTGAGTCACTGACTTGAAGCAAGTATGCACCCAGTGAAGTCTTCAATGATACTAAAGTCTTGTTTTGTTTAAAAAAAAACCCAACATATTATACTTACCTGCTCTGTTGAAGCGGTTTTGCACAGAGCAGCCCAGATCCTCCTCTTAGCGGGTCCTTCGCCAGTACTCCTGGCCCCTTCCTCCTGTTGAGTGCCCCCTCAGCAAGCAGCAAGCAGCTTGCTACGGGGGGCACTCAAGCTGCAGCTCTGTGTGTCCATTCAGACACGGAGCCGTGGATCGGCCCCACCCCCTATCTATCCTCATTGGCTCACTGACTTTGATTGACAGCACCGGCAGCCATTGGCGCCTGCTGTAGGTCTCAGCCAATGAGGAGGGGGAGTCCCGGACAGCCGAGTCTCTCGTGCATCATCGCTTCATTGCATTGTTTTGCTTCCTTATTCCAGGTGAGGACTCACTAGCAGTGTTAATTTTGGCAGCAAATTTCGAATTAGTTTTAGTCTTAGGACTTAAATGGCATTTTAGTTTTAGTCCCATTTTAGTCTTCAATTGTTTTAGTTTTAGTAGTATTTAGTTGACTAAATCTCCAGTAGACATGTGCATTCGTTTTCGTCCGAATGCATTTTCGTCCGAATTTCGGGTATCTTCGTTATCGTTCTAACAAACGATAACGAACATGCAGAATCTGAAAACCGAAAGATCCGACATAAACAAATGCTTTATTTTCATTTTCGTTGCGACAACAATTTGATATAGATAGGAGATTTGACATGATGCTGACAATAGTGCCCTGTGTCCATCGAACCTGTGGTCGAATGTGCCTGACCTTAGCTCTATTAGTCCAAGATTATTCTACATAGAGAGAAAAGATTTGACATTATAGAGACAATAGCAAAAAAGGTCGAATGTGCCTAACCTAACTCTAATAGTCCAAGATTATTCGACATAGAGAGAAAAGATTGGACATGAAGATTCGACAAAGCATACAACATTAGAGTACTACTATAGCTTGTAGGCGGAACATTTGACCGGAAATGTACGATCGTGGCGTCGTACAGTTTAGCTGCTCCGTCGAATCTTCTTAGAACATTCGACAGACACCATAAGCCTTCAATGACAGATTCAACCTTAATGATTACGGATTTTCGGACGAATGCATTTTTTAAAGAAACAAAATAAATAAAAACGAATTTCGGGAGTAACTAAATAAATGTATTTTTCGGACGAAAACGAAATTCCGAAACGAAATATTTCATTGTGTACATGTCTAATCTCCAGTACATTTTAGTTGACTAAAACTCATTTTAGTCGTCTAAAATCCAATGGGTGTAATTAAATTGTAATGCATTAGTTAACATTTCTCTACAATTTCCAAACTCATTATATACTGCTGGAGTGAAAAATCCAATATGTTATTATTTATGGTATTGAGGTATGAACATGCACTACAGACCAGTGTTAATATGAAGTAAAATTTCAATTTAGTTTTAGTCTTATGCCCTGTACACACGGTCGGATTTTCTGACGGAAATTGCAATTGTGTGTGGGCTCCATCGGACTTTTTCCGTCGCAATTTCTGACACACAAAGTTTGAGAGCAGGCTATAAAATTTTCCGACAACAAAATCCGATCGGGTAAGTTCCGATCGTGTGTACACAAATCTGACGCACAAAGTCCCACGCATGCTCAGAATAAATTAAGAGACGAAAGCTATTGGCTACTGCCCTGTGTCCCGACGTACGTGTTTTACGTCACCGCGTTCAGAACGATCGGTTTTTCCGACAACTTTGTGCGACCGTGTGTATGCAAGACAAGTTTAGGCCAAAATCCGTCGGAACAAATCTGACGGATTTTGTGGTCGGAATGTACGATCAATGTCTGATCGTGTGTACAGGGTATTAGTCTTTTGACTAAAATGCCATTTTAGTTTTAGTCGTATTTTAGTCATCTCAATTGTTTTAGTTTTAGTCGTATTTTAGTCGACTAAAATAGTATTCATTTAGTCGTCTAAAATGTTTTAGTTGTTTTAGTCGACAAAATTAACACTGCTCACTAGATGATGAGGCCAAGTACACGATTATAGCCCTGGAGCATGCAGTAGCATTTATTTATCTAATTTTATACGTTAACTAAGCAGGGACAGGACAGGGAAACTCTTCCACAATGGGCAAATAGGGCTCATTTTTTCATTTTAAAGTATCTGAAAAGAAAGAATTCCTGAATCGATTGATTGCTCCATACACCACATAATCATCTTGAAAACTATCAAAGCTTTCCAGCCAACCTTCTATTTGAGCCAAAAAGCAGATAAAATAGTAGTAGAAAAATAATGATAATTGTTATATTTGAACAGGAACAAAAAATAGTTTTATGGAATGTGTATGGTCGGTACTGAAGTACAGATTTCAGCAGGGAAAGAATCTAAAGAGGCCAGAGTTTTTCATTTGTCTCAGAGATAACTTGTTACATACAGCAGTAGACAAGGTTTGGAAAAGACACAGGTCCATCCAGTCCAACTTATGTGTGTGAGTAAGTATGTAGATGTGCGTCAGTTTGAGTATTCCAAAAAGATACATGCTATGTATTGTATATTATGCCCATTGGGGAGGCACCTAGAAGTTTTTCAACCTGTCAACATCCCCAGCTGATACTATTGCCTGGGGAAGGGAATTCTATATTTTTCTTCCTCTAACTGTAATGCCCCCATGGCACAATTTTATATTAAACCTCCTTTCCTCCACCTTAAGTTGTGGTCACAAGTCCTTGTCAAGCAGTAATAAACACAAAAGCAAACATTTATTATATTGCAGTTTACCAATACTTAGATGTGATGGTATAGAGTGACTAGGTGTCTTGGGAGCTGCACATCAAGTCAAGACTTTCTGTATGATGGTGAATAGCAGTCTCAGCCTGGACCCCCACCAGGCCACGTACCCAACTCATTTCACTCCACCCACCTTACTCGTGGGGAATGCTTCAGTGACCCCATGAGTAAGCTTTGGTGGGTGGAGTGAAATGCATTGGGGCGTGACCTGGCAGGGGTCCAGGCTGAGACTGCCATTTATCATCATACAGCAGGTCTTGACTTTATGTGCGGCTCCTGGGACACCTCTCACTCTCTACCATTGCCTGGAGCATAGACAAGCTCCCTTCCTGGCCAGCGCTCACAGCAGTGGGCAAGAGACTTCATTCCCATACGTGGATCACACATATATCCTTGGTTCGCACTTAGATGTGATGGCTGTACTCGTTTTCTTTTTTGGGCTTTATGGGCCCTTTTATACGAGCGGATCGATCGGGTCCGCCTGTCCATTTTTTCAGGCGGACCCGATCGAACCACCTATTTTTTACTAAGGGGTGGCGAATGTAAATGGACATTTGTCCGTTTACACCCGTCTGCATCCGATCAGATTCCGTCCGCCAAAAACAGACGGATAGGGATCCATTCCCCATCGGTCTAGCGGATCGTGTCAAATGACAGTCGGATGGAAACAGACAGGCAGTCCATTTCCATCTGACCGCCCCATAGAGAACAAAGGGCTGTATCTGCTCTGCATCAGCGGAGCGGACATGGACCTGTCATCTGCCTGCTCAGCGGGTATTAGCAGACAAGTACCTCCCCTGAGCAGGCGGATCTGCTTGATGGAGTCTGCCCCGTGTGCAAGAGGCTTATTTCTTCTATTTTAATCTGGTGATCCAGGCCAGTAAGTCTGTTGTTTTTCAACAGAAAAGCTCTCTTGCAGTTACATGGATAAGACAGACCATTTAAGACTGGCAGTGGTTCTTAAAATAGTCAGCATTTATTTATATAAGTTCTTTATCCCAAAAGGAAAAACAAACTGTTTGTTGTAACTGATTATAAGGTATTATCTGGAGCAGCTTGAATTTGTTACTACGTTTAAATCTGCTAGTACTCCTCCCAGACTGATAATGCTGTTGTCTACGGTGCCTCCTGTGCTCATTCATCCACAGTGGGGTTTGTATAATACAGGAGATCACCAGAGGGAAAAGCCTAAAAAAAGAAAACTAATGCAGCCATTACACCTAATGATTGATAAGCTGCAATATATTACATGTTTGTACCATTGCTACGTTCACTATTGATTCATTTGTTGATAGCAATCATGTCACCTCTTAAACGTCTCTTCTGTAAGGTGAATGAGTGTAATTTACTCAATCGTTCCTCGTAACTGAGGTCCCCCAGCTTCCTTATTAATTGTGCTACCCTTCACTGAACTCTTTCTAATTAGAGGACATCATTCTTGTTGATTGGTGGCAAGAACTGTACACGGTATTCAAGATGAAGCTGAACTAGTGTTTTGTAGAGGGGCAAAAGTAGTGACTTATCCCTAAAGTAAGTGCCTTTTTTAATGCACAATAATATTTTGTTTGTTTTTTAACTGCGGCCTGCCATTACTATTGCTAAGTCTATGGTCTACAAGGACCCTCAAATATGGTTTTATCACAGACTTGCCCAGTGTATCACCCCGCGAGTGCTCTGCATGCAAATTTTTTCCACGGATTTATAACTTTGCAATTTTCATTACTAAAACCTCAACTTCTAAGTGGCTGCTCATCCCTCTATTTTATTAAGGTCCTCTTGTAGTGTGGCTATATCCTATGCTGAAATAATTTCCTTACTTAGTTTGGTATCATCGGCAAGTACCAAAATCAAATTCCTGAATCCAACCTATATGTCATTTACAGTATAGGCAGGTTAGACGGTATTTGCCCCAAGACAGAACCTTGGGGTACAACCTAGTCCATTTAGAGGCTGAATCATTTACTAGAGTAGTAGTAGTACATTACTATCTGCACTAATTCCAGAAGCCAGGCTTCTTTCCATATATATATATATATACACCTACAGAACTTAATTTGAAATTAAGTGTTTGTGGGGCACTAGAGTATAAAGTGAAGAGACGGCAACCCATCATCCCGATAAAAGTACTTTTTTAATAAAGTTACAGCAGCTTGCACATTTCGGTAAAAAACCTTATTCAAGGCCAGGTTTTACCCAAACACGTAAGTTACTGTAGCTTGCACACTGTACCATTTATCAATAGAGTACTTTTATTGGGAGGACAAGTTGGCAGCTCTTCACCTTATACCCGTATGCTGTTTTAAGTGCCAGGTATCATCATGAGTTTTGGAGCACCGTTGGTCTACCTCCAGGGGAAATTAACATAGGTGTACATGTTCGTTTGTGGGGCACAGTGTCATATTCTTTTGCAAAAACTAGATAAATTACATCTACCTCTTTTCCTACAAGAGTGACCCTTCAAAAATACATGTTTGTTGTTACTAATAATACCATTTTCTATGATAAATGTCTTTATAGAGTCCCTTAGCATTTCCACAAATACCTTGCATACTATTGATGTTAGGCTGACTGGTTTGACGTTTCCTGATATATGTCTAGACCCCTTTTGGAATATTGGTATAACATTTGCTCTACGCCAATCAGTTGATAGTGTTCCAGTCAATAAAGTGTCTTTAAGATTCAGGAATTGAGGCCTGAAGTTTACTGAGCTAAGCACCTTGAGGACTTGTGGGTGCAGGCCATTTTTCATTTAGCTTTTGTAACCTGCTTTGCACCTCTATTTCTGACAGCCACAAAGTTACATCATCTGTATCAATATAAGCTTTTCTTTTACATCTGCTAAACCCTCCTTTTTTGTGCCTGCAAACTGAAGAAAAAAATGTATTTAATGTGTTTGCCTTTACCTTGTCGATTGTGACCAAATGCCCATATTCATCCTTCATGTTCTTCCCTGACCCTCTTGCTGAAGATATATTTGCAAAATGTTTTCAGAGTTGTCTTTCTTTCTGCAGTAATATGTTTTTCATAGTCTGTTTTAGCTGGCCTGATATCTCTCTTGTAACTCTCAAACGCTAAAGCTGTCCCCTTGTTTTGTATTTTTTGAAGGCCAGATTTTTCACTTTTATTTAAGACTTGGATTTAACTATGCTTTTGCTTTCTTATATTTATCACTCAATGGAATTCACCGGTGAATGGCATGTTTTAAGACATTCTTACAGCAACTCCATTTCTCTTCTGTTCTTTGTGGAGAATATTTTGTTCCATTTAGGTTTCCGTTTATGAAGCTGCGATCATGATTTTTGCAACTCATCCTAAATCATTAGCGGCTTATGTAACTGAGATGATCAGCGGAGAAGCCTTCAGCCTGAAAAGCTGAAGAGATGATTACCGGATAATGGCAGGATAATGCAGGGTAGGTGTCCCTCAGAAATTCCAGGCGTACTTGGCAGCAGGACAAGACAGGAAGCAGGATCAGGAGTCAGGTCAGTGGTCATGCAAGTGTGATCAGTCAGGAGCAGAGGCAGTTAGCAAGATCAGGAACAAGCCAGGGTCAGACACAGGTAATCAGGCAGCAGCGGAGTCAGTAGCACAGGCCTTGGTCAGCAGCTGCAGCCAAAGGGTGGCAGCTGAGGAGTCCACAGAAAAGATTCCTCTAACCACGTTGGTTGTGTGGATGGGGGAATCAGCCCACTGCCTGTTTGAAAATAATTTTCCATGGCCAGCTATAATCAAAACAGCTAGGTCAGCAGCCTGTGATTGAACATAGTAGAAGCAGAAGCACACTGATGATATTCTCTCCTCCTAATATGTTGTCAGTCACCACATGCCAGGGTCAGAGCTAGGGATGGAGACAAGACAGGTCAAAGGCAAGCCGGGTTGGTAAGAGAGAATCGAGTATCAGAATATACAGAAGCACATGAACACAGGGGGGCTGACGATCATCCAGCAACTAGTGAGCTGTCCTTTTAAATGCCAGTAGGCGCCAAAATCTATTGCGTCCTGCGCGTGCCACCACACACATGCACCTACCGACACATGTCGCTGTGCACATGCATGCAGCAATACACACAGGAGCTCACAGAATGAGGCCATGCCGAGTATTGGTGACATTGCCAGTTCTTTTCCAGCTATTCCCTTGACATGCTCCTTCTCGACAGAAGTCAATCTAATAACCGACTTCTGTCAAGCTTGTTGGAACATTTTTCTTGATCAGCAGCTGCAGCCAATGGGTGGCAGCTGAGGAGTCTAGCTGATGAGTCCACAGAAAGGATTCCTCTATCCACCTCAGTTGTATGGATGGGGGAATCAGCCCACTGACTGATTGAAAAGCATATCTATGGCCAGCCTTATTCAAAACAACTAGGAGGCCAGCAGCTTTTGATTGAACAGAGAAGGAGCAGAAGCACACTGATGATAGTCTCTCCTCCTGTTAATATGGTCTCAGTCAGAACATGCCAGAGAGCCTGACTGGCCCCCAGTACTGGACATTCCTATCTCAGCCTGAGCCCTGCTGTACATAGGGATTAATAAGGCTAATATAAAGTCAATGTTAGGTAGCTGCACTTAAAAAAAAAAGAAAAAAAAAGGAAAAATTAATAACTTTTAATGAATGCATAGCTTCAGTTGGTGTACTTTTATATCTGCCTTCAGTCCAGCTCTAAATGATCTTTTTTTGGGTATAGTTGAAAGAGCTATTGTCATTGAATTCAGAGAGTTTCCGAAATTTCATTTGAATGTTATCTGTCTTACAGCAGACTTAAATATACTATATGTATCAAACAGTTCCATATGTTTGATCTTTAGAGAAAGGAAATCAAGTCTGTACATAATAGCTCCGTGAAATACATGCATGGAAGGTAATGCACTGACTTTATAGTGAGGGGGTACGAATTGTAACCTAAAGAACACAGGAATGAAAAAAGCAGAATCATCTTTTTTATCTTTTTTTAACACCCTGAACTTGAAAGCTACAGTGAGAATTTAAAAGAACAAGATAGCAGGTTTTAAATTTTCCCTGGAGGCTCCCTTAGGCTAGAAGATCTTTTACTTGAAAGTAGTTCGCTGTCTGAATTTTAGGCCACGGTTTTAATTATTGCATAACTATTTGATGCCAAATACTGGAGTCTTTCTATTGAAAAACTGCAATTAGTTTCATTTTTAGTGTGTTGAAATTGATTATCTTTGAACAGTTACTTGAAGTATGATATAGTATATATAATATATAATCACTTTACCATGACGCCGGTGTAATGCATATTAGGGATGAGCAATTTTTCCTGGGTTCCATTCAATGGCCAGTTTCATAAAATATCTTTAAAATGCAATTTAGAGATTGAAGACTTTTGGGGGTGAATCTTGATATTTAATTAATTCCTTTTGTTAGTCTAATAAACTATTGTCAAAAACAAAGGAATACACTACCATGAGGATCATGTACCAACATTAAAAAAATAAAATAAATAGTAATAATAATAATAACATATATCAGGAAGAGGGCCTTTTCGTGCAGCTTTGAGGGCACCTCAAGGTACACAAATTATTTAACTTATCAATTTGGGGAATTTATTAAAGTTGAGTGTGGTGTTACAGAGAGCAGGTAGTTCACAGTCAGCCTCAGAGAGGAATAGGAGAAAGAGAGTGCATTAGCAATGCTGGCAGACAACTGGCTTCTTTGCACCTGAGATGATATAGGTGTAGAAGATTTTGTCAGCCAGTCAACTATTGGCGGAGTGTACTGTGACTGTATTGGTCGCCCATTTAAAAAAAAAGCACACGTGTCCTACCTCCAGTTTGTGCTGCCCTAACACCTGTTTTACTTGAACCAATAGGTGCCTGTAATATCATAGTGGTAATAGTTTCCCAGGATGAAATGACCACAGGGGCACTTTATCACCTAAACCTTTTTTTGGAGGTTAGGCTTTGGAAAGATATTTTTGACCTGATGTTCCAGGTAACTGAGTGGAATCATAGCTGCAAAGAGATAAATGGAAGGAGAATCAAATCAGGTGACAGATGTCACATTTGGTTTTCTCTGCATTTTTTCCTTTACAACTTTGCGCTGTTTGCTAAGATAAAATTTGTAGGTAATAAAGCAGTCCTCCAGATCAGCAGAAGAGAGAGAAAGACAAATGTGGGGATAAAAGGCTTTGGGAAAGATTCATTTAAATGCAGTGAAATATAGTACACAATGTAGGAATCCAGAAGCAACAAAAATAATAATATGCATACACCTGTAGGCTTACTAGATACCCATCCAAGGGTCAAGCAATCTGATTGAGAGTTAGTAAAGGGCCTCGGAGTATGACTGTCTCCATGCACAATATAATGAGCAGTTGAGCTCAGTGCTACTCTGAGTTTTTCTTGGATGATCATATACTACACAAAGGTGGAATTCCGGTATGCAGTGGTATAGAGGATAATGCTTCAAAAGCTGGAAACAGAGGTATGGCCAACAGAGGTGACTGTACTCAAAAGAGTAGGTATTTATTGATTTAAATTAGTTAAAACACATTATCGACACGTTCCGTGGCTTTTTGGTGGCAACTTTGTCAGGAAAAAGCATGCAGCACATTTTAAGTCAGTGTACACTTCTCTACACCAAGATAATAGTTATGGCTGATGCACCTAAAGGTGATCATGAACATCACAGTTCCCAATCCAGTTGTGGTATAGAGAGACTCCTGCTCTTTTGACCATGCCATATCTTTGGGGGCAGTCAAATGGTAGCAGAATCTTTCCTGAACATTATTGTTTGGAACTCAGATAAGTGGCACCAAAAGCACTGCCTGTCTCCAAAACTTTCCTTCTCCAATAATACACAGTACATGCAAACAGTTTGTATATGTGCACAAACCTTCAGTTCAATCTTGGTGCCTATGGGCAGTTTTGTTGTGCATGAATACATGTCAACCCTTGTAGGTCTATGGCCAGCTGTCTCTTTTACACCCTAATGCCCCGTACACACGATCAGACTTTCCGACAACAAAACCGTGGAATTTTGTTCGAAGGTTGTTGGCTCAAACTTGTCTCACACACACACGGTCACACAAATGTTGGCCAACAATTACAAACGTAGTGATGTACAAGACGTATGGCGAGCCGATAAAAATGAGGTTCAATAGTCATGCGCAACCCTTTGGGCTCCTTCTGCTAATGTTGTGTTTGGTGAGCATTCATTTCCAAGCATGTGTGGACTTTTGTGCGACGGACTTGTATACAAACGATCGGAAAGTCTGACAACAAAAATTTGCTGGCGGAGAATTTGAGAATCTGCTAGCCAACATTTGTTGGTCGAAAGTCTGACAACAAATGTTTGATGGAGCATACACACGGTCTGACTTTCCGCCAACAAGCTCACATCCAACATTTGTTGTCAGAAAATCTGATCGTGTGTATGCGGCATAAGTCAAAGGAGAAGGCCTTATATTGGCCATACACTTGGTAACTGTATGGTAATTCTGGAAGCTTTCCTTCAGCTGTTGAATGAAAACAAGATTGCTTGAAACAGACATCACAAATAGCCCTATCTCTCCTTCACCTGATCTCGCACTACTAAATCTAAATATTGAATGCACTCCTAAAGCGCCAGACTAAGCTTAACAAGGCTTTGGAAAACCGATTAGACACCATCCATTGGACATACTCTCGAATTAGTAAGCCTGCACTTCCGTTTTGAAACAATGATGGCATCCAGTAGAGGTCAACTCACTAAAGCACAAAATGAGTGGAAACCATGGTCACAGTGCTCTAGAGCAGCGATGTTCTTATAACAAACCATAATATATCTTCAAGTCCAGACTTGACTAAGCAATTAAGATTGTTTGTTTAAATTCTGAAACTCCTATTTTACCACATGAATACTACACTGAATACAAAATATTGAATTAAATTCAAAATATTATGATATACGATGCATTTCTTTTCCCGGGACACAAAAGTGTTCCCAATTGGGGTGCCTGGTAGAAGAGGGAACCATGCTCTCACAGTTATTGTTATAGAAATAAGAATACAACATAAGTCATATACAGATTAGAATTTTCTGTTAGTTTCTATCAGATATATATATATACTACCGTATGTATGACAAGCTAATTTATGACGAACAATGTCCACATTGTTATCTAATTGTTCAAATGAAAAACCAATAAAAACCTATTGAAAAAAAAAAAAAAAGATTGCTTGAAACTGTATAAACTTTAGAATTCCTGCGAATTTGAACATTTCCTGGTGAGAGTCAACCACATAGGAGCATATCTCAATATATTGACTGGAATATGATGGTTTCAGTCTATTTCTCTCTAGGTTTTGATTAGATGCTTAAAGTGGTTGTAAACCCTTACAGACCACTTTAATAAGCCTATAATAAGCCTACAATAAGCCTATAATTAGGCTTATCTGTAGCTAAGATGTATATCTCCTAAACCTGCACGGTTTAGGAGATATCCCCTGTATCAGCCTGTGCCAACGTCATCGGCACATGTGCACTGAAGCAATGGCTCGGGCTGTTGCTTCAGCTGATGTGCCATTACCGGCGGCTCCCGCGCGCTTGCGTGGGAGTGACATCATCGCGACTCCGGCCCGCGATGCCATTAATAACTCCGGGAGACATGTGGCCAGGCAGAGCAGTGTGCCCGGACCGCTGCGGGGGCTTTGAGGGTTTACGATGACTTTAAAGTGTATCTAAACCCAAACACTTAGCCTAAAATTGCTGTTGCACATGTTCGTTTCCTGGCGTGGCAACACTTACTTAAAGTGATATTGAAGGCTTGTTTTCTTTTTTTTTTTTAAATAACAAATATGTTATACTTACCTGCTCTGCGTAATGGTTTTGCACAGAGAAGCCCAGATCCTCCTCTTCTCAGGACCCCCACTGGCTCTCCTGGCTCCTCCCTCCTGCTGAGTGTTCCCACAGCAAGCAGCTTGCTATGGGGGCACCCAAGCAGGCTCTTTCCTGAGCCGCTGCTCCATGGGTCTATTCACCATGGGCCCTCCCCCGCTCTCTCATTGGGTTACTGACTAGATTGACAGTGCTGCCTCAACCAATGAGAAGGGACTCTTCCTGATCCATCACTGGATCAGGACGGGGCTCAGGTAAATTTTGGGGGGGCTGGGGGTGTTGCTGAACATAGAAGGTTTTTTTACCTTCATGCATACAATTCATGAAGGTAAAAAACCTTGAGCCTTTACAATTACTTTAAGTGAGCTTCTGCATTGTCACCCTTTATTTCAATAAAGTTTTATTGAAGCTTAATGAAGAATACAAATAGGAAATGCTACAAGTAGCAAGTAAGAGATAAAGGTATAATAATGATATGAAATATAATATTAGACTGAGATTACATTAACAGGAACACAAACAGAAGCACCTGAAGATTGAGCAGCATCAATGGTAGATGCAGAAAGGCTGAGATGCCATACTGAGTATGTGATAGACCCAACCAGGACAGGGGCTTTTGGAGGGGACTAGGAGCTTGCCTCCTACCCACTGATCATGGCCCATGGAGGAGACTGGGTATTTTTTGTCTTCTTCTCCCAGTCAGAGCATAGAAAAGAGCTCAGTTCAGCCCCTGATTCCATGGAGAGAGCAGATCATTTTCTAATGATGGACAACTATGTGATGAACGCTGAGAGCGAGGCTTGGATTACTTCTATGAATAACAACAATAAAGCTTACCTTCTGGAGTGGATGGAAAGGTGTAATATTAATCTTGCACAGGTTGATGGTCAAAGGGAATATGGTGGCCCTCCTGCAGACTGGGTTGGCTGAGGCTCATTCACTTAGGACAGAAATATTTATCAACAATATTCCTCAAGAAATCTATGAAGATAAATGAATTCCAATTTTTCAGACTGCTGGAACATTGTTTGTCTTCTGATGACTTGTCTAGAGGACAGATTACACAAGTTAAAGCCAAACACATGAAGACAGCATGTGTAATGTACTTTGTGTATTCAGAGTCGTAGACTGTTGCCAAACTGTCTGAGTTGTTGTGGGATCCCTGATTAACCAAAGCATCGTCTAGGTGACTAGTTGTTAATTAGATCACTATTTGTTTATGTTGGCTAATCCTCTTGGAGGCGCCTACAAGATGGTATTAATCCTATTATCTACTCTACCTCGTTATCTAACCATTGTGTGATATTTTGGGTAATATTTGGTTTTACTGTTCTTGTGGTGACTGCCCTGCTTTTGAAAAGTATAAAAACCTGTATTTCTATTCAATAAACAGTCATTCCTTTGGTTTTTATGCCAACATCTTGCCTGTGTACGTCGCTTGAACAAAAAGGGCTGGCATTAGCTCTCGGTCCGCTGGAAGGGATTGGAGAGTAGGAGGCACTGTTTGGTGGAAGCACCCAAGCTGGTTTCCATCACAAAGTACACATGAATTTAAGCTATCATGTGTTAGTCCAGGTGGTCCAAGGTTTCCACATACTGTAGATTTAAAAATAGGTGCCTTTTCATTTCTGAAAGCTAGCGTCTTTTAATATAAGTAGTGTGTTCTAATGAAAGCTATAGTTTCTGATGGATTTAGTGCTAGGTGTTGCTTCCATTTTCTATTTATTGTAATTATAGCCACTAGCAAAATTTTCATAACAATCATATGAAAGTAAACTGGAATGGTATCAATTTCCAAATTTGATATGGCTAGGGAGGATTTGGGGGGGATCAAAACACCAGTTACCTCAGAAATAATCTGAAAATGTTTCTGCCAAAAACTGATTAGGTTTTTTAAGACCACAAGATATGTATCAAATTTCAATTTTGACCGCCTCCCCACCAGCACATGGGGGAGTAAGAATGTGAGAACTGAGCCAGATGATATGGTGTGAGATACCATCTCAGAGTGGGCATTGTCACCCTTTAATGGACACTCCTCACTTAGACTGCCAGCAGGCATGCTAATGCGCTTTGCACAAGCATATTCCGTCATAGTCATCGCTAGGGAAAAAACAATAATTTATAGATGTCACTGGAGTGTACACACATCCAAGTTCTTACAAAGTTCTTACAGGGTAAACAGGGTAAAAGTTAACAATTTTTTTTTTTTTTACATAAAAACTGCAATACCATTTTAGTTACGGTGTTCTAGAAAACGAAGTATTCTTCTTTGAGAGTTTAGTTCTGGGAAAAGGCTGAAACAGCAGATGACTGAAGCTGAAAGTTGATGTAAAGCTTTGAAAATTGTCAAATGTATGGCAATCATTGTACTTGTACACTTCCGACATCCACTGAATCCCTATATCATTGAAAAAACTCAGTGCAGCTTCTAACTTCCACTTTGACAGCATCTTGTTATAAAAAGACCTCACCCACCATAACATTATGATCACCCACCGACCTAATGTTGAGTAGGTCCCCCGTTTGCCATCAAAACAACCCTGGCATGTTGAGGCTCGAACTCCACTAGACAAAGTATCACGCCGCTTCCAGCAACTTCCCTTCTTCCTATAGTGCATCCTGGTGCTGCCATCTCTTTCAAAGGTAAGTGATGCGCATGCAACCAGCCATCCACATGATCTAAAAGAAAACATGATTCATCAGACCAGGCCACCTTCTTCCATTGCTCCGTGTTCCAGCTCTAATGCTCATATGCCCATTGTAGGCACTTTTGTCTGTGGATATGGGTCAGCCTGAGCATGGTGACTGATCTGTGGCTAGGTAGCCCCACACATTAGGATGCACTGTGTTTTTTGACACCTTGCTATCAGAACCAGCAATAACTTTTTCATCAATTTAAGCAACAGTAACTCTTCTATAGGATTGGACTACATGTGCCAGCCTTTGCTCACCATGTGCATCAGTGAGCCTTAATCTCCCATGACCCCATCACTGTTTCACCAGTTTTCCTTTTTTGGACAATTTTTTGTAGGTCCTGACCACTGCAGACCAGGAACATCCCACAAGAGCTGCAGTTTTGCTCTGACCCAGTCATCTAGCCATTACAATTAGGCCCTTATCAAAGTCACTCAAAATTACACTTGCCCATTTTTTCTGCTATCAACACATCAGCTTCAGGGACAAAATGTTCACTTGCTGTCTAATTATATTCCACCTACTTTCAGGTGCCATAGGTGACAATGATGATTACCTCCATAAGTACACAAAAGGGAGTAGGTGTAGCCACAGGAAGGGGCAGGAAGTGTGCTATATACAGGAATGAAAACTAATGCAGCCACTCTATCTCTAGACTGGTAAGCTGCAATATATTAAAAGTCTGTTTTTGCCTTAGGTACTCTTTAATGCTGAGTTACCGTCCTTTATAGGGGCCCATTGCTTTAACCAAGTACTTTTGACTCTATAGATGGTGTGTTTTATACACTGGTCCTTGTGGTATTGGCGCAATGTTGCAGCCTCCTTCTCTTCCCCCAGGATCATTAATACAGAAGCAATCAGCAGACTATTGCTCTCTGCTAATACTCATATTTTATGAATGCATTGCTACCGCAACTGTGCACAAACAGAGGCGCTTAAACACTAATTGTTTTTACCAATATAATGTGCTTACTAAATTGATGTTATTTGCCAAGAGAGCAGCAATACAATGAGAAAATTGCTTAATATTTCATTTACAAAGCCTTTGAATAAAACAGGTTACAAAATACAGGTAATGCATTTTAAATAGTTGTAAAATCACCAACCTGCTGTGGGTCATGTGCCACGGATTCTTAACTATATTCTATATTATAGAAAAGCAGAATTTGATGTAGGCTGTTTATTGAAGGAAGGTGAGTGATAAAAATCTGCCTCTTAACCTTTTAAATATTTTACATACCAGACATTTTACTAAAAAGACTGTAGAATCTTACTGCATAAGCCATGGACAAGTAAAAGTTGTCAGTAGACTACAAAGGAAAGCCAGAAAACACCACAACCGTGTTAAAGAGGCACTAAACACAAGGGGGTTGATTTACTACGGGCAGATGACAGTGCACTTTGAAAGCGTAGTTGTCCCAGAGCTTAGTAAACAAGGAGAAGCTCTGCTGACTTCCATCATCCAATCATGTACAAGCAAACATGTTTTATTTATTTTTTTCCTTACATGTGATTGGGTATTCACTACATTTAAAGAGTGCAACTGCATTTGCAAACTGCGCAGTCTATTTACCTTTAGTAAATGAACCCCAAGGTCTGCTTATTTAATTTGCACCCCGCCCCCAATGCCAAAATGTCACGTGATTGCTGGTTCTGTCCATTTTGTTCCTTCACCGAATCCTAACAATTACATGAACTGCACAATACGGATTTCTTTTTCATTTTTCTTTGCATGTGATTGGGTATTCTTTGCAAAGTGAACTTTTGCCTCATTTACCCAATCACATGCAAGGGGAAAAAAAAAGCATTTTTAATTTCACATGATCGGAAGATGGAAATCAGCAGAGCTTCCCCTCATGCACTAAGTTCTGGAGCACTTTATAGAGTACAATTTGACTTGCAAAGTGCACAGTCTATTTGCCTTTGGTAAATCAACCCCTATTTGTCCCATTGTTACCAGGTCAGAAATTAATGGGAAATCCAAATGTTATCACTATCATTGGTCCACAGAGTAAGTTAAAATGATTCAACGTTGACACCTGTTCCAGTAACCTTTGGCGTAGCAGGGATTTACTTTTACTTCTTGTTAGGTCTCTATGACCATAGGGGAATTCTCCCCATTGGAATGCAGCAAAAATCCCTAAAACCCTTGCTACATTGTCCGAAATTAAAAGAGAAACTAATTTGGTGTTAGATATATATTAAAATATGAAGGTCCACTAAATTTTCCCTTAATCTAAGTGTCATAAAACCTAGTACACGGTTGGATTTTCCGACGGAAAAAATGCGATTGGATTGTGTTGTCGGAAATTCCGATTGTGTGTGGGCTCCATTGGACTTTTTCCGTCGGAATTTCCAACACATAAAGTTTGAGAGCAGGATATAAAATTTTTACCGACAACAAAATCCGATCGTTTAAATTCCGATCGTGTGTACACAAATCCGACGCACACACATGCTCAAAATAAATGAAGAGACAAAAGCTATTGGCTACTGCCTCGTTTATAGTCCCGTGTTTTACATCACCGCGTTCAGAACGATCGGATTTTCCGACAACTATGTGTGACCGTGTGTATGCAAGACAAGTTTGAGCCAACATCCGGCGGAAAAAAATCCATGGATTTTGTTGTCGGAGTGTCCGATCAATGTCCGATCGTGTGTACAGGGCATTACAGTTAAGTTCAGTAAACTTTTCACATTGTTTCTTGGAAGTATTGCAGTCCTTTATGTTCCATGTTGTAATGCCTCCCCCTCTAAGCGGGGGCAGGGCTTTTTTCATCAGGAACATGGAGGAAAGCAGTTCCGGAACTTCCAGCACTGAATGTATTTGCAAGGGGTGCTGGGATGGGGCATGCTGGAGGGTCTATTGATCCTGGCCGTTGAGAAATCTATTGTCACTGAAGGGATTTATTGTTGCAGGGGGGTCTATTGTTGCTTGTGGAGGATCTATTACTGCTGGGGGGGTCAATGGTTGCTGAGAGGGATCTTCTGATGAGGGAGGTGTCTACTGTTGCTGGCTGCTGAGAGTTCTATTAATGCTGGCTGCCGGGGGATCTATTGTTGCTGGTTGGGGTTTATTGTTGTGGGGGTGTAATATTGGTTAAGCTAATCTATTGTTGCTGGGGGTCTACTGTTGCTGGCTGCAGGGGATCAATTTTACTACTTTTCTTGTTATCATTAACACATTCCATGCAAATTACTTAGCACCACAACATGATACTTGGTTCTGTATTCTCTAAAAGGGGTGGAACTGAGAGGTGGGTAGGGGGTGGAACCAAGCAGCAGTGCTTGAAGGTAGGTAGAGGGCGGAGACAAGGGTGGACTTGGAAGGTTGGAGTACCTGCACTTATTCTCTGGGAAAAAAGCCCTGTCTCTGAGAGCTACAAAGGACAATGCCTATTGAGAGCGAGCTTCAGATTTAGGGCAAGAGGAGCCAAGTGGGCAGGACAGCCAGATAATTGCAACTGTATACCCTTAAAAACTAGGCAAATTATAAAAGTGATTGTAAATGATCACCTTGTAAAACAACCCATTCGGTTTAAAATAGAAATAAAAGGCAAAACATCTGTGTATAGATACAGATACTCCTCGTTTAATGACTTACCTGTTTAACGACCACTCGTACTTAGACCCCATTCACACAGGGGCAACACGACTTGCCGGTCGCCTCAGCGAGGCGACCTGCAAATGAATGGCCGGGCGACTTGCAAAACGACTTCTGCATAGAAGTCTATGCAAGTCGCCCCAAGTCGCCCCCGAAGTCGTACAGGAACCTTTTTCTAAGTCGGAGCGACTTGCGTCGCTCCCCTTAGAACGGCTCCATAGTACAGAACGGGAGGCGACTTGTCAGGCGACTAGGTCGCCTGACAAGTCGTCCCTGTGTGAATGGGGTCTTACGACCAGCTCTCCCCACCCGAACGACGCGCTATACATCATTGTATTGTACAGTACAGAATTTTCGTTTGTGTTCTGTACTTATTCAAATTAAAACAACGTTAATGAGCTGGATTTTTCTGTTTAGACCCTTTTTTTCACAATACAGTACAGTACAGTAGTTAAGAATGCTGAAAATATTAATTACCGTATTTTCGGTGTATAACACGCACTGGTGTATAACACGCACGTTCATTTTAAGAGGGAAGTTTCAGGAAAAAAACTAAAATTTTAAATAAGGAACTTTGGAGCAAAATAAGAGTCAGTGCCCATCTGCAGCCTCATCAATCCACATCAATACAGCCTCACGATTGCCTTCAATGCAGCAGCCTCACCATTGCCATCAGTGCAGCCTGATTGATGTCCACCTGCAGCCTAGAGGGGACAGGGAGGGGGCGGGACGAGCACCGACAGATTACATACAAAGAGAATCTCCTATGATAGACAGAACAGTGGTCCAATGGCGGCCCAGGAGACAGGATTTCCTATTACAGAGGCTGCCAAGTAAACAGGAGATTCTCGCTGTATGTAATCTGACAGCGCTCATCCGGCCCCCCTCCTTGTCCGAGGCAGCTAAAATTGAAGTAATGGCGTATAACATGCATACGCTATTTGCACCCGATTTTCATGGTAAAAAAGTGAGTGTTATACGCCAATAAATACAGTACTTGTGGCTCCTTGTTTAACGACCAATTCGTTTAACAACCTGGTCGTTGGAACGGAACCTGGATGTTAAGTGAGCAGTACCTGTATAATAAAAACATCATAAATACTTCTTTTCCCTTTTTTTAAGTGATCGTATTCCTTCTGTTCTCAGCTGCATAAGAGCTGGGGGAGGAGAAGCAGCAGCACACTAAGCTTCCTAGTGAATGGCTGTGCAGAGGGGGCATGTCAGGACAAGTCTGATCATTGGAGGAGAGTACACTGAATTTCCAGCATAGCTAGAGAACTGACCATGCTGTGTTCTCCTGCTTAGCATGGTTAGTTTTTAATAGGTAGACATAGGGACTAGCAGGAACACCAGGGATTTCACATAAAGGAAGCAATACAAAGAGAACAGGATACTTTCTCATACAAGTACATGGTACAGCAGGCACATATCAGGAATATGAATTGTTGGGGTAACAAACGCTATTAGCAAATATATGTTCTAAATATCTCTCAAATACGTGCATCCATGTTTGATTTAAGTCTATACCTATTGAATCACTGAAATTCAGACGAACATCTAACTTTGGGAGCAGAGTTGTCTATCCTGCCCTTTTTCCCATGGGCTACAAAACAACCCCCCCCCCCCCTCCATGTTTTGCAAATGAGGGGAAAAGGAAATAATATGTAGTCCAGCAGAGGATATGCAACATATGCAATGCACCATTTCTCAGATCAGGATGTGAAAAACTCAGGATATGACCCAGACTAGTTTTTCTTTGAGCTTTTCTTCAATATTCTGCTCTGGCAGATATCCAGGTTATATTACAAAAACTAAGTTATTATTTCAAACGTTCTTTTCAGACATTTTATTGTATTTATTACAATTATGTGAGCTGTAGAAAGTGGTGGTGACATTTATAATGACATTTCCACATAAAGCACTTTTTGCTCAGCATTTAAGTTACAAGTCAGCACGCGGCTCGGCGGTGACCTGAAGGGCTGTACGCATTATGATACACGTGGATGGCAGACCTTGTGTAACTTGGTCTTGACCCTTACTTTCTGCTCTGTGGATGTGATCTCATTTAAATTATACACTGAATACATATACTGCAATCTTCTGCTTCTTAGGAAAGGGCTTTGAAAATCTGCTTTGCACACTTATAAAATAACTATTATTTAGTATCGACTGCCATGGCTTATTTTAGCTGATATCTGTTTTTCTACATATATAGCTAAAAGCTTAAAAGCACTACCAATTTGTAAGCTAGACTGAATGTATTAAGGATTGCCCGAATGGGAACCTTTGCAAGAAATTTGTACTTCCTGGCATGTAATGGGATGACAAATTTAAGGCAACTCAGGACTACTTCATGATTTTTATTTTTATTTTTTTTACGGGCTCGTCGGTCCACTTTTATTAAAGAAGTAGAGCCAAAGCTCTTTTTTCCCTACTTCTCTATAAAGTTCACAGGCATGTACTTTGCTCCGCATTCCTGTGACCCATACAGGCCCTGCATAGGCCTAAACCCTGGTCTCTTGATAGGCGTTCTCTTGACACCCTGCACTCTCTCACACTTCAGAGATCTCAAGATTCCCTCTGTCCTCTGGATTCCCCTAATGTCTCTGCTTTCTCAGTCTCCTTGACACCCTCAGCCCTATGGACAAGGAATCTGTCCTCCAGCATGGAGTGCTGTCTCTTGAGTGGAGCAAACCTGTCTCCCAATGGCAACTCTGAACTATACCCAAGTCCTTCATTATAAGGGCTGGGCATACCTGCACTCACTGTCTACTGGTCCACCAAAAGACCTGGACACTGGATCGGAGATTCTCTCCTCCCAAAACTCTTTGAAACTGACAAAGTCTGGAGCTCAGCCTGGGAATACCAAAATCTGAAGAAAACCAAAAGCCCAGCTTTCTCTGTTCAAAATTGATCTTCCAAAGCCTGCACTCTGCGTAAGTTTTCACAGTGTCAGTGTCCCACACTATCAATTATATATATATATATATATATATATATATATATATATATATATATATATATATATAGTTACATAGTAGGTGAGGTTGGAAAAAGACACAAGACCATTAAGTCCAACCTATATGTGTGATTATATGTCAGTATTACATTGTATAGCCTATCATGGACATTCTCTCATCCTCATCCGTGGTATGAGAATGAGAGAATGTCCGTAATAGGCAGAACAGCGGTCAGCCTATCACAGACGAGGAGGAGGCGCGGCTTTTGAACAGCGGAATGGCCGCCGAAGTGTATTATCATGCGCTGATCGGAGATCACCACAGGGAGGCTGCACAGGAGACAGGTAGGCTGCACAGGGACACAGGACACATGCACACAGGACACATGCACACAGGAAACATACACATATACAGGACACAGGACACATGTACAGGACACAGGGACACATACACATGTACAGGACACATGTACAGGACACAGGGACACATACACATGTACAGGACACATGTACAGGACACATGTACAGGACACAGGGACACATACACATGTACAGGACACATGCACAGGACACATACACATGTACAGGACACATGCACAGGACACATACACATGTACAGGACACATGCACAGGACACATACACATGTACAGGACACAGGACACATGCACATGTACAGGACACAGGACACATACACATGTACAGGACACATGCACAGGACACATACACATGTACAGGACACAGGACACATGCACATGTACAGGACACAGGACACATGCACAGGATACAGGTAGGCTGCACAGGACACAGGGAGGCATTCAGCTGCAGATGGGCATTGTTGACCCACTGCATTTCTCACCCTCGTCTCAATAAGTTTTCCCAGTTTTTTGTGGTAAATTAGGGGCCTCGACTTATACTCGGATCGACTTATACTCGAGTATATATGGTAATAGTTTCTTGAAACTACCGATGCTCCCCACTGAGACCACTGGAAGGGAATTTCACATCCTTGCCGATCTTACAGTAAAGAACCCTCTACGCAGTTTATGCAGACATATATATATATATATATATATATATATATATATATATATATATATATATATATATTTATATATATTTATATATACTGTCCTAATAGAGTCCTTGTCACCAACTTAAAGAAATGTAGATAAAAGCACAGAAAAATGCTTCCTCGCAGCTTTTTCTCTTTCCATAAGCAATTTCTCCCCTTGCAATTAGTAGCCCTTTCCACTTCTGGGAGTGTCAAATTATTGTATGTGCTGTCCCAGCTCCTTCATTCTTCCCCTTACCTCCCTACCTAATTTATTTTGTGACGGCTGGGGAGGAGCAATGGGAAACACTAAAATGTGTCACATGAGTGATAGCTCTGACCCTGCTGGGGCTGCTGACATCACATTGAAGATGGGGAAGCCTGGCATCAGTCTCAGGGCTTTTAGATGTAGACACAAGGAAGGCTTTTACAGGTCAATAACATGTATAAAATGCATTAAAAGAAAAATTGTATTAGATGATTGTTATTGAAATGAATGGTCTGGATTTCCCTGGTCATGAGAGCAAGTTGAACTGCATGGTGTCGATTCCTGGAGACCTGGAGGGTAAAAGCTGGTGTTCCTGGTGCCTCTTGAGCAGTCATGATTAGGGAAAAAGTATAGTCTGTCTGAGTTTCCATAACCTGCGACATATGGCAGTGATGGCTGTGCTTCCCTTGAGATGCTGAAAATGCCTCCTATGTAGAGAGGATGGATGGAGAAAGAATCATTGGTCTTCTGTGTAGAAAAAGAAACTGTTACTATGGAAAGCTCTATTGTACTGTGAGACTTGAACTCTGAAATTAAGAGTTGCTTCCAGATTTGATAAATGTTACAGTACAGACAGTTCAGCACCTAGTCACAATTGTGCGAACATTGACCACTCCATAAGCACATTAAAAAACAACATTAGTGTTAAGGTCCTACATTACTTCCCTAAGGCTTTTCTAAGGTGTCTAAAGGCCACAGAGAGGTCAAGAATGCACACATGGTCAGGACTAATTGGAGCCAGAGAACCTAGGTATAATTGACCAGCTTGAAAGCCTTTGTATGAGAAAGAGAGTGAGAGAAAGAGAGAGAGATGGATGATTTTCTGTTCTTATGGGAGAATCGGATTTCTCATGCTCATGGCAATCTGACTAACATATTTTTTTTTGGGATGAAGGCTATGATTGGTTACTTACCTTGAGATTTTGAGGTTGGTTTACTAAGGCAAATAGAAGTTGCACTTTGCAAGGGAATTATCCCCAGAACTTAGTGAATAAGCTAAAGCTCTGCTGACTTCCATCTTCCAATCACGAGCAAGCAAAAATACTGATTTTTTCATCTTCCTTGCACGTTGGGTATTATTTGCAAAGTGAAACTTCACCACATGCACTAAGCTCTGGGGAAAGTCTCTTTGCACAATGCAACTTTCCTTGCAAAGTGAACAGCCTTTTTGCCTTTAGTAAATGAACCCCCATACTGATGTTTAAATAACATACTATGCAATACCTAAACCAGCTTCTTAGTTTATACATATCATGTCTTTTGAGAGTGTTTGCACTTTTGTCTAGCATCACTGAGGTCCTGGGTCTGGTTCACATCTGGGAACATTGGGGTTGATTTACTAAAGGCAAATAGACTGTGCACTCTGTAAGTGCAGTTTCTCCAGAGCTTAATAAATGAGGTCAAGTTTCACTTTACAAGGACTACCCAATTACAAGCAAGGAAACAAAAAAAACCCAACATTTTTGCTTGCACATGATTGGATGATGGAAGTCAGCAGAGCTCGCCCTCATTTCGCTCTGGAGCAACTGCACCTACAGAGTGCATTATTTTCCTTGCTTGTGATCGAGTATTCCTTGTAAAGTGAAGCTTTACCTAATTTACTAAGCTCTGGCGCAGCTGCACTTGCAAAAAGAGCACAGGCTATTTGCCTTTAGTAAATCTACCCCTTTGTCTGCATAGAGGTTGTAAATACATTTTGGGTTTATGTGTTCTCTCTGGGTGATCAACTTTCCTCTCTCACACTCAAAAACATATTGCTGCCATCTGATCGAAATGGCTCTTAGCTGGATGTAAGCCCATGCAGAGAAATGAGGAAAGAGGTCAAGATGGCAGCCAGGCCCCAAACAACTGCTAAACAAACATTAAATCTGAAGGCCTGTGTATACACCCATTAACACTGGAAGGCATCTACTGTTTGGCTTAAATATGTTTGGGAACAGTTGGACCGTGCAAGAGTTGATTAAATCACGAAAGATATTAAAACTATTGTCTATCTAGACAAGGAAGGTGATTGTTCTGCAGACATTGATCCATGGTTAATTTGAAGCCACTTCTGTGCAGCTTTATGTGTAGAGTGGAAGTCAACAACAGGATCATGGGTCTCCGTGGAAGTTATGAAAATCTTGAGCAGCTTTTGTTTGCAATCTAGGACAGAGTATTTTAGCATGGCTTACAGTTTTCCATGTGGCTAATTTGCTTGTATTGTTTTGTTGTAGACTTAATGCCAAATGTGTGAAATTTAAGAGAAAGCCTCCAAATAGACAGGAATGTATCGGTGATCCAGAGGATTTTACCCAATAATCTCATGCTGGCCTGTAATATAATAATGCCATAATACTTAAAGTGACCCTATGTATTTAAGGATCATCTAAGTAGACATCATGCGCAGTTCGTTCCTAATTAAAATTCGGACAAATGTTTCATTATTTGGAAATTTTGATGTATCCAAACTTCCAAATGACAATAGTAATGAATATAAACGAATCCGGAATAACGAATACAATTTTTGGACAAAATTCAAATTAGAGTAGTTTTCTAATCGAATCAAATTCTAATTTCCAACGAGAATAAAATAGAATACAAAATAAAGTAATAGAATAGAAAAGAATATAATAGAATATAATAGAAGATACCAGTATAGAATATAATAGAGTAAAACAGAACAGAATACAAAATAAAAGAACAGAATAAAATAAAATAGAATAGAAAATAAAAGAATAGAATAGATTAGAAAAAAAATAGAACAGAATAAAATAGAAAGAATATAACCATCTTCTGAAATTCGAATTTCGAATAGAATACATTTGAATTTAAATAGAATATAAATAAAAATAAAATAATAGAATAGAAAATAATAGAATAAACAATAGAAAATAATAAAATAAAATAGAAAGAGTATAATAGAAAAGAAATGAACAGAATAGAAACTAAAAAAATAGAATAGGAAAAAACAATGGAATAGAAAGAATATAACGATCTTCCAAAATTAAAATTTTGAATAGAATAAATTCGATTTAGAATGGAATTAGGGTGGAATTTTAAAAAATTTGAATCGATTCAAATTCGAATAAACAAAGCAAATTTTGAAAATAAATTAAATAAATTTAACAAAACAAATTTATGTAAATAACGAATCAAATCGAAACAAAACAAAACTTTTTTTTTGTTCTGCACATGTCTAAATCTAAGGTCCCAAGAATGCGCATGCATACTATGGCCAATTTGAATAGAAGCCAATTAACCTATCAGTATGTCTTTTGGGAAGAAATGAGAGTACGCATTAAAAACCCACATAAGTACAGGGAGGACATGCAAACTCCATGCAGATAGTGTCCTGATTGAGATTTAAAATGGGAAACCTAGTTTTGAAAGGCAGGAGTACTAACCACTAATCCAAAACAAGTGTGTAAGCTCTTCCTACATTCCAGCCCAGCCCATTGCTCAGACTCTCAAGCTGTTGATGCCTCTATGCAACACGATTCACAACAGGAAAAGTTGGTACTTGGGATGGCATCAAACAAATGGTCTTCCTTTATTGAAAAAAACCTGTATAATTGCTCTAGAACAGCCAACGCATTTCGGACGCCAAGCCTTAGCCATGACTAAGGCCTGACTGTCAAAACATGTTGGCTATATTACAGCTGTTATACTTTTTTTTCAGTAGGAAGACCTTTTGTTTGATGCTATCCTGAGTGCTGACTTTTCCTCTCATGAATCATGTTGCATATAGGCATCCACAGCTTGACAATCACTAACTTCTCCGTTGGGGTCCCCCGAGGTTCTGTTCTTGGACCTCTTTTATTTTCAATCTACACCTCTTCCCTGGGTCAGCTGATATTCTCTCACAGCTTTCAATATCATTTCTACGCTGACGACAAACACAAATCTATATCTCCACCCCTCAACTCACTCCATCAGTCTCCTCACGCATCACTAACTTACTAACGAACATATCTGTATGGATGTCACACCACTTCCTCAAACTCAACTTGCCCAAAACCGAGCTTATAATATTTCCTCCCCCACCTGCCTCTTCCCCTGCCTTTTTTGTCAAGAGCAATGGCACAACCATCCACCCGTCCCCACATGTCAGGGTGCTAGGTGTTATCCTGGACTTTGAACTCTCCTTTCGGCCCCACATCCAATCACTTTCCAAAGCTTGCCGCCTCAACCTCCGCAACATCTCCAAACTACGTCCCTTTCTAACCAGTGAAACCACAAAGCTCCTGATTCACTCCCTGGTTATCTCTCGCCTCGACTACTGCAACTCCCTTCTCGTTGTCTTACCTTAAATAGACTATCTCCCATTCAGTCCATCATGAATGCTGCTGCCAGACTCATCCACCTTACAAACCGCTCAGTGTCAGCTACCCCTCTCTGCCAATCCCTCCATTGGCTGCCACTCGCCCAATGAATGAAATTCAAAATACTAACAATAAGTTACAAAGCCATTCACAACTCTGCCCCGAGCTACATCACTAGACTAGTCTGAAAATACCAACCCAATCGCCCACTAAGTACCTCCCAATACCTCCTGCTCTCTAGCTCCCTCATCACCTCCTCCCATATCCGCCTCCAGGACTTCTCCCAAGCCTCTCCCATGCTCTGGAATTCCCTACCCCAATGTGTCAGACTGTCTCCAAATTTATCCACTTTTAGGCGATCCGTGAAAACTTTCCTCTTCAGAGAAGCCTATCCTGCCTCCATCTAACATTTGCACTATTTTCTCCATTAGCTCATCCCCCACAGCTATTACCCTTTGTATAACTTGACCCTCCCTCCTAGATTGTAAGCTCTAAGAGCAGGGCTCTCTGATCCCTCCTGTATTGAATTGTATTGTTATTGTACTGTCTGTCCTCATGTTGTAAAGCACTGCGCAAACTCTGGGTGCTATATAAATCCTGTATAAAAATAATATAATAGTAACTACTAAACCACTGTGCTGCCCAGGCTATCCATGTATTCCTTGTAAAGGGTAACTGAACCCCCACAGCACTTTCTTTCACTTCCTTCACTTCCTCCCATACTCTGTTTAACTGCAGGGAGCAAAGTAAAAGCATATCGCTCATTACCCCTCTCTCTTATTAGTGGAAATTGAATAAACAAGAACATACAAGGCAGAAAGCCTAGCTATAACAAGTTAACAAATCAAAAAACAAAAACGTTCTGAGCTGCACTGGGATAGAATCCACTGTAAGATTTAGTAAAGCTAAGTAAGGTGATGGAGAGGTAAATAAATTCCCTGCAAAATAAGGGAAAACACAGCATTGCAAAAGCTACGTAGCAATTGGCATTCGCAAAGGACCTACGCAGCTGCAGTGCTGCCAGCAGAGAGGTAAGGAATCAGGGTACAACTTAGATCATTTATATGGTGTCAAAGGGGTTGTAAAGGTAGAAGTACTTTTATCTTAAGACATTCTATGCCTTAATATAAAAGCCTTTTGTGTGCAGCACCCCCCCTCAGTCCCCCTAATACTTACCTGAGTCCCATCTCTATCCAGGGATGTCCATGAGTCCCTCGACCATCCGGGAATCTCCCTCCTGATTGGCTGAGACACAGCAGCAGCGCCATTGGCTTCCACTGCCGTCAATCAAAGTCAGTTAGCCAATCAGGAGAGAGAAGGGGGCGGTACCGAACCCCAGCTTCATGTCTGAATGGACACACAGAGATGCAGCTTGGCTCAGGTGCCCCCCATAGCAAGCTGCGTGCTGTGGGGGCACTCGGCAGGAAAGAGGGGCCAGGAGCAGAGAAGAGGCACCCGAGAAGAGGAGGATCTGGGCTGCTCTGTGCAAAACTACTTCACAGAGCAGGTAAGTATAACATGTTTGTTATTTTGTATGTATTTTTTAAACAAGACTTTACAATAACTTTAGTAGGAAGTAAAATTCCCTCTAATATTTGTGCCTATAGGTAAACCTATAATAAGGTTGTAAATATCTCCTAAACTTGCACCGTTTAGGAGATATTTACTGTATACGCTGCCGCAGATTACGTCATCGGCGCATGCGCTCTGAAGGAACAGCCACCCATGCCATTTCTTCAGAGCCCAGTGCCGTGACCGGCGGCTCCTGAACGCATGCGGGGAGTGACCTCACACGGCTCACAGAGTCACAGAGTCGGACTACGCGCACCCAGAAGAAAAAAGGGCAAGGATGGATGCGGCGTCCAGCGTGGGTGATGAGGGCTTCGTTTGCAGGTAAGTGTCACATAATGTGCTGGTATGTGATGCATACTAGCACATTATGCCTTTACTTTGCAGGTAAGAAGAAAGCAAAAAAAAACTCAGTTTACTTCCTCTTTAAATATCCTCTACATAGTATTTTAAGGGCATTATCCCAGTGATTACCACAACATGTAACACTAATATTTTTTGTCAATGCAAAATGGCACTCGGTTCTGACATTTTTTCAGGGTAAACCTGTTTTTAATTACACTGTATTTACAATGGCGACCCTAGGGGGGGGCAGAGGGGGCCCTGACCCCCCCCCCCCCAACATTATGCTGTGCCCCACCATGTGCCCCCCCAAAAAAAAAATTTTTTTTTTTTTTTTTACAAAAAATCAATGTCTAAGAGGGAGAGAGTCCCCAGTCAGCTCCTGCGGGTGATTCCTCTCCCCTCCCCTGCTCGCTGACACTGCATAATGCGAGCGTTCACACAACCACGGCCGCCTGATCTGCTCCTTCATCTGCATCCTCATTGGCAGGGAGAAGAGCGAGTTGCAGGAAGGACTCCACCAGGACTTTTAGTTACTGAAAAAACAGACTGATTTCTCCCATCCTTAGGACAGGAGGACCAGCCTGTAAATTCCAAGAGATGCCAGACCAGCGCTGTCAATAGCAGGGGCAGGACAGCAAGAGGAGGCTGGGGAACCCCACAGTGGCAGAACACCAGGGCTCGGAGGCAAGACAACCTTTGCAACCCTGATAATTCTCCCACTGCTTTGGATCCTTATATTTTCTTGATATGCTGGTGACATATATCTCTTGTTTTCTGCCACCCTGGGGGACCCCAATACAGTAGGAAGGGAGCTCACTGCAGAACATGTGAAAGGGCCCGTTGTGGGGTCGTAGTAAAGGGCCCCAGGATATATATATATATATATATATATATATATATATATATATATATGCATTTTATAGTTGCCCTACTACTTTTGAAAGCTGGAGACGCCACTGTGTATTTAGTCAGCCTGAACAAAGTCACATTTTTACTGGAACACTGTAAAAATTATGCCGCCGCCTCCTCGACTAAACTCAGAAGCTGAAAAACAGAAATGGCCTATTCTCCTCCATGATTTCATCAAGATTTAGTGAAATTAATAACTGATAAATCTTCCTTTGTGGGATCATAAATGTGACCAGCGACATGCATTAGCGCATGAGAAATGGTCGCGATTGACTCCTGCGCGCACCAGCTACGTAAATATTGAAAGCATAAGTGCTGAGCGTTAGGATATTGCTTATATTAGGTGCTTTCACTGGAAAAGTAATTAACACTCCCATTGTTCATTCATTATTATCTTACTCCAGCAGAGCTACCTATTAATTTCACAAGTTCACAGATATTCGGCCATTAGAACAATTGACACAGAGCAAGCGTGAAATGTATGACACTAATTAAGTCAGATTTCCAAACCACAAATAGTTTTTTTTTTTGCTGTAATGAACACTGACCAGCTGAGCAATGGAACCTCTTTTTAGCTGATGGTCATAAACACTTCTTTGCATGTTCAGTTAAATCATAACAGGATCCATTAACAAAGGGTACATGTCATGGATATGTGAAGGAGAGAGCCATTGACTGCAAGCAAAGGACAGGAAGATTATTTTCCCATTGTGTTACAATGTGAACATTCTATTCCCATTGTGTTACCATGTGAAGATTCTATTCCTATTGTTTTACAGTGTGAACATTCTATTCCCATTGTGTTACAGTGTGAACATTCTATTCCCATTGTGTTACAATGTGAACATTCTATTCCTATTGTGTTACAGTGTGAACATTCTATTCCCATTGTGTTACAATGTAGAGGTTATATTTCCATTATGTTACAATGTGCAAAGGGCTTTGACTTCAAGGCCAGGAAAAGTAAAATGAAAGTTGCTTTTCTGCACATGACTTGTTGGGTAAAATATGCATGCAACCGTTCCAGGAAATTCTGAAAGCTGCAGATGAACTCATGATGCCCTTGACACCACAAACTATGCTCCCCACCCCCTCTAGGTAATAAAATAAAATCGAATCTTAAATTCACATTCATGTGACATGCCAGACCCTGACTCTTCTATCTTCTGAAATGCAGAGTAAGAGAGTCATTCTTTAGGTGTCCATGCTGCTGTTTGGTTGGCATGGAAACTTCCTATTGGCGGTTCAGCGGTTATGTCTTCTCAGGCTCCAGAAGACTGTAGCGGTGGGATGTTGTCACAAAGAAGGGTGCCAACGAGGCTGCTGCAGTGCTGGATCACAGGTCTTCATGTCCAGAAGAGGAGCTGCAGAGGGTCACGTGACAGCAGTCACTGATGGGAATAAAAAGATGTTTGAGGATTGTTTTTTAATTGTGAATATATAGGGAGGAAACCCAAAGATGTGGTCTCATAGTCACAATAGGTTTGGGATCCTAATAGAGAATACTATAACATGCATAATATTACTATGCTGTAGATGTGAGTATGTGGATGCCCCTTCCTAATTTTGAGTTCAGATGTTTCCAATGAAAAGTTCTATTAATGCTACAGCATACCATGACCTTTTTTTATACAATTTTGTACTTCTAACCTTTTGTCAACAGTTTGTAAAAGGCCCTTTTTTGATGGAGCATGACTGTGCCCATGTGCACAAACCAGATTCATAAAGACATGGTTCAACGAGTTTAGTGAAGGAAGACCTTTGACAGTGAGGCAGGTGTTCTCTCATCCAACATCAGTTGGCTGCAAATTTCCACAGACACAGCACAGATTCTTGTTGAAAGTCTTCCACCCAGTGTTGCCAACCGTCAGTATTTTTACTGGCAGCTAGTAAAAAAAACAGACTCTTTTCTCCTTCCAGTAAATGCCAGTGACAGGAAAAGGTTGCCAGTAAAAAATATGGCTGTGGCGCTTGGCTCGTAACTGTGCCTGCGCAGTTCTGGTCCGGAGCTGGCCAAGACCATCCCAGTGCCTGCTACTGTGTGTTCAAGTGGCGGGGGTGGGGTCTGGTGGAGGCGGTGCCTCAGCATGTCGCGTGATGTCATGGTGCAAGGGAGCCAAGCGGAGCAGCTGGAGCCTCAAGTGCGGGTTTGCGGAACGGGAGCAAGGCATGTCAGGAGGGGGACTGTCAGTGCTGTTTGGACGTGGGTGGACTGAATGGACCATCTGGCATGGAGAGGGACTGTCACTGTGACTCAGGAGGGGACATGTTGTGTTGATGAGGTGTCATCATCATCTATCTGTGCTGCTGCACACTGCTGTCAGTGTCACTGTGAGAGTCAGTTTTATGTGTGTGTGCACCCATTCTAATTTCTTGCCCTCCTAAGTCCTGTCCCTGAAATACTTACTTACTGTATCAAAAATAAAATAAAAAATATGTTTTTTGCCCTAAAATCTACCTTAAATCACATTGCTAATTGCATATTGTACTTGTTTGTGGCCTAAATACTGAAATTTGCACATAACCTCTTAGCACCGGCGCCGCCCGGCCCTTTAAAGCAGAGTTCCACCCAAAAGTGGAATTTCCGCTTTAAGGACTCCTCAACCCCTTATGTGCCACATATGGCGGGGTAGAGTGGTTTACCTACTTTTGACAGGTACACAGCTCCCACTTCCGCTCGGGCCAACTAGGCGACTCAAGAGGAAATTCTACTCTCCCCCTCCCACCCTGAAATCTTCTGGGAGATGTCACAGGTCCCAGAAGATTGCCCGGCCATTGAGGAGGTGCAAGCGCAACTTGCGCATTCGCAGTGCGCACCCAATTGTGAAGCCGCAAGCTGTCACAGCTGGGTGCCCACACTTGTGATGCCAGCGCCAGGGAGAGGTGAGGGAGAGAACCAAGAGTTTGGGCGGCCACATCGCTGGATCGTGGGACAGGTGGGTGTGTGTTTATTAAAAGTCTGCTGACTTTTAATAAACAAAAAAACGACTGGAACTCCTCTTTGAGAGGTTTATGACGCTGGAAAGTGAGTCGGGGCTTAAGATCACATGACCTCCGTGATTGCCTGTCACGGCAGTCACATGATCCGAAAACTCCCGATTGCATGGAGTGATTGGGAGCTTTCGGTTAAGTGTCGGTAACTGTGCCGGGAGTGCTCTTGGCACAGGTATACTGGCAGCAATTCACACAAATATGCGGCCCTTTGGCACTAAGGACCAGGCGCCGAGAGGCTGCATATCTGTGTATGGCCGGCGCTGAGGGGTTAAGACTGTAATTTTGTAACTTATGGAAATGCCAGTAAAAACTTGGCTGTGCCAGTAAATTTTGGAAGTAGTGTCCGTAAATTTCAATCTGGTAGGTTGACAACACTGCTTCCAGGAAAGTGGAGATTGTTATAGCTGCAAAGTGGTACAACCCCATATAAATGTCCATGGTTTTGGCAAGAGATGTCCAACAAACTCAAATAGGTGTAATGGTCAGATGTCCACAAACTATATCACTCCCCAATCCCTCTAGACATGCAGTGTCCCTACAGGTATCTGAAAACAAATATCATATGGCAAGTAATGTAGGGTACATTGCAAGGGATGAAAAGACCTTGCTGAGAGTTATTGAAATTCTGTAAGCTTTTTGCAGATTTCTGGGGAAAGTTTTGAAGTGACTGCTTGAGTAAAGGGATGGGAACTCTTCAGGGAGCCCTGATTCCGTGGTTCCAAAATCAGGGAAGGCTTCAGGCTTGTTTGCAACAGTAACCCTTTTTAAAAAAGGTTTCCCTTTAAAAATTGCTAGGCAAAGAAAAAGTGACATTAAGGGCCAGGCACCTACATAATTCAGCACAGGTGACACCATTGCAGTGTTTAACTGTCAAATAATTCAGTATCCGTTCTTGAATTGATTATATCTTTGGTGGCGCTGAGCTCTTCAAATAAAGGAGAGAAGCTGTCATAAAATAGAATTCTTTGCATCAGTGATGAATTCCTCATATTAAAGGTACCAGATCGCTGAGCAAATAATTACCTATCAAACATGACATAATGGTTTTTTTTATATATACCACCATGAAGAGGTCGAATTTATGGGCTTGCAAATGCGATTTAGATTGAAGTGATAAATTGAAGGTAAAGTTGCCATCCTTCAAGCAGACATACTTACTGGTATATTTAAAGTAAACTTGTGGTGTATCAAAACCAAGTAAACTGATGTAACCAGCACCTGCCATTATTAACCTCTTTGGCTCCAGCAATATAGAACAGAGCAATTTTTACATCGGCTCCATGGGCCATTGATTTGCCTATAACTTTGTCTTTATTTAAGATAACACAGTAATACAGATGTCATTTTTTTTTTTTATGACAGCCAAGGTTTTCTTTTTACATGATGTTGTGCATCTATTGATTTATTTTATATGTAATTTAAAGACAAAAATATAAAATAAATAAATACATACACCTTTTTCTAGATTGACCAGTGTTAGTTTAAGACAACTGTGAATAAAAAGTACAAATTTGACTTTATAAGTTGTTCTGTTTGACATTAAAATGGCATTTCTGAAAAGTTCTTTCAAATAAAATAAAAGCTTTCACAATTGGAATCTCCTAGTTTGTTTCAGTCTAATAAAAGTCAATGTACGTGGCATGTGCAGGTGCGGGTCCACTTGTTTGAGTTGTCCCTACCTGGGAGATGACCACACTGTCTAGTCATTTGTCAAAATCGCTTATTTAAGATTGGGCAGTTGGGGAATTGCCACACAAGGTATACAATCTATATTTTTTCTTATCTACCACAAACAATATATTGACAGAACTACCAGGCGGTTATGTCGCCATACCCAGCGACCATCTGTATAAAATTAGGACCAATACAAATACCCAAGTATCATACCACTTTATGGACCATCATGGTTCTAGTACCAGCTTTCTTTTTTTTTGTATTGCCAGCTTTCTTAAGGTACAAGTTACTGTATAGAAAGGATCAACAACCCCATTTTCTTACTAAGTAGAAGAGAAGTATAGTAGATCTTTAACTTAAAAAACAGAATTCCTATGAGTGAATATTTGTTTAATGGGATGTTACCTGCTATTCAGAATAAATTGATATAATCTGCTTCTCTTTTTCTATTTTCTTTTGTTTTGTTTGGGTTTTTTTCGGATAAGATTTGGTTTTTCCATTTGTGGTTTCTTTTAATCTTTGTATTTATGTTGAAGATTTTCAATAAAAATATAATTTTAGGGTTTTAGAAGGTTGCTTTTGGTATTGATAGAATTAATGTTGTCTTGGGATAGAGTCTTGGGATAGAGTATGTAATTACAACTTTATATCAGTTTGTTAGTTATTGTGATTTGATGTGTATATGGTATGTCTCCCTTTAAGACTTAAGTTGCATTGATTGTATACTGCATAAAAGAGCTTTCCCTCCCTGCTGCCCCTATGTCTGTGATCATAGCTGCATGGGGTAAAATGTTAGCGAGGGGCAGAGCTGCAGTGTACCTTGTTCAATTTTTTCCTTTTTTTTTTTTTTGTCAATAAAAGAGGTGTGTTTTTGCTTGTAGTGATTTTTTTTTTTTTTTTTGGTTGTAGATTTAAGGAGGTAATTTTGTAGTCTTAAGTGGGTATTTTTGATAGGTGGAACCGGGGAGATGTCCAGTATTGGGGCCCCCTGGTTCTCCATTCCTACACTGGTTAATATTATTGTTACTTTGGAATTTTGGAACTATTTGTATATTAAAGGGAGTTCTAAATGTTTTGTAGTATGCATACTCTAGGAATGTTACATTTATATGCAATTGTGGATGTCATGTTTTGTAATGTCTCATAAAGGGTAACTCCACTTTCGTGGAGTAAAAAAATAGCAAATAAAGAAAAAAAAAAAAAAAATTGCATATACGACTGTGACACAAGTCATATTGTAATTGAATGTTATTAAAAATTACCTTAACTTTTCAATCTGTAGCCGCTGTAATTTTCTATAAATGAAATGCAATATGGCTACCTGGAGTTGTTTTGTACACAGAATGTGTACTGACCACCCCCCAGAAACATCATTTCCTGCTTGTGTGATTTCAGATTTCAGGTATCCCCTGCAACAAAAATTTTGTTTTTGGTAAGATATTTCCAATAGGAACATGTCTAAGGGATACAGAGCCTGCAGCTTTCCTCATTAGTGCCCTGCACCTGCCACAGCTGACTGATAATTATGAAACCACTCCCATTAGACCCACTTATCACAGAAGCACAGACAAACACACAGGGATTATAGAATAACAAAAGGTAGGAATCTGCTGAAAAGGTTGTTAGAATCCTTGCAGTGTACATAGATCACCCAGGGGGGAATGTTTTTTTTCTTAACAAAAGTGGAGTTACGCTTTAAAGTCAAATGAATAAAAAGTAAAAAAAAAAAAAGAAAAAAGACTTGAGTTGCATTGATTGTATACTGCATAAAAGAGCTTTCCCTCCCTGCTGCCCCTATGTCTGTGATCATGGCTGCGTGGGGTAAAATGTTAGCGAGAGGCAGGACTGCAGTGTACCTTGTTCAATTTTAATAAAGTTGGATGAGATCTGACATCATTGGTATGTAACTTTTTCATTTTCTGTCATGGTCTTTAACTAGTTAAAGTGGTATTAAAACAAAAAACTAAAAATGTAATATGTTGCAGCTGGCCAATCCTTAGATGTGGTGGCTGTGTTAGTTTGCTGGGCTTTTCTATTATTTTTACCAGGTGGTCCAGCCAGTAACACACTTTCTATCTTAAGCCTAGTACACACAGGCTGAATGTCGGGTGGCTGACATTTGGCCCATGAGTACTACATTTGGAAGGGGCCAAAAAAGGATCAGCAACCTCAGAAAATGGCTGAGAGCGCTGACCGGCGTGTTCTGGTGGGGGGGATTAGGGGTGGGCGCCCCCTGTCAGAACACAATAGAACAGCAGGTGAGATTGATGTACTAACGTTGGATTGTTAGTACAGCGGCTTCTCCTGAGCTGTCATTTTTTTTGTTCGTTCGGCCCTGCTGCGCTGAACAAAAAGAAACTATTAGTGTGTGTACTAGGCTTTAGGCTGGCTCCTCTATCTATGGAAGAGCAAAGAAACTATCCTTGGACAGCAGCATCATCTAGAGAGGGGGGTGTTAGATGTACTAGCAGATTTAGATGGATATGTTTCCTTTTAAAGCTGGACTTTAACCAGCCATTATAAAGTATTATTTAGCCCATTTATATAATCATTAAAAATCCCATATTTTTGTTTAGGTCCCATTCACACTGGGCGATTTGGAATTGCGGGTGGAATCTCCACGATTATGTCCTCGATTCCAAAACATGTGGCAATTTATTATAAGTGGCACCACAAACGCGGTGCAATTTTGCCACAATTGTGATGTGACAGAGGCATATCAAATCCAATCGCGGTAAAACGCAACTTCATAAATCATGTGAAGCTTGTTGCAATGTGAAGTGTGAATGGAATTGTACTGTATCTCATAGTGCAGTGGCACTCCAGGCCATTCCAGGGTATGTTGCATTACATAGTGCTGTCACTCTGACACTGTAAATGCTTGCAAGAGGAAAATGTATGAGGCAGATTGATTAGGGTGGGGATGCCTCTTCATTGCCCAATAAGTAGGTTGGGAGCAGGTCCACAACTGAGCTCTATTGCTTAAAGTAGAATTCCAAGCTGAACTCAATGCATCTTAAAAATGCTCCCTTCCACCTCCTCCATGATCCTGGTACCACTTACTGTTCAGGACGTTTATATACACTAGACGATAAGTGGATAAATTTGAATTCCAGGCTAAGCCTAACCAGTCTTAAAAAACGCTCCCTCCCCCCTCTTAACACCTATGCTGTCTAACCTGTGTAAAAAAAGATGTACTGTATATACTTACCTATTGTCAGCCCACTCTAGTCCGATCCTCTGTGTCAGCCAGTGTTGGCTGCAGAGTAGAGGAGATAGCTCTCAACAATGGCAAGAAATGCCTGGGAGAGGTGATGTCACCCGTAGGCTCCCATGACCCATCCATTGTTGGCGGTCCCTCCTCTTCCCTGCAGCCACCACTGACTGACACAGGGAAGCTGGATCATGTGACTGGACCAGAGTGGGCTAAAAACAGGTGAGTATATACATCTTTCTTATGTAGGTAAGTCAGCGTAGGTGTTTGGAAAGGGGGGGGGGACATTTTTAAGACTAGTAAGGCTGGGTTCACACTATAGAATGCAGCGGCTCACAGCAGGAGTCTGGTGTGTCTCCATTCACCATATCGGGTCCGATTTCAGCCAGAATTTTGGGCTGAATTTGGACCTGAAACGGACCAAAAAATGCACAGGGCTCCGGTGCAATTTGCACGGGAGCCGCTGCGGAGATGGGTGAACCCGCATCCAATTCACAATAGTGTGAACCCAGCCTTAGGTTTAGCCTGGAATTCTACTATAACCACAGCGCATAATCGTGAAGTCATATACATGGATTTTCTAAGTGGCAAAGATAGAACCGAAAACCCTTTGGCAAGTAAACTAACTGACATATGTGTATTACAACTTTGTGTTTAGTTGTCTAACATTTAGCTTTAAATGCACAAAGGAACATGGAATATAGTATTTTTTATGTGTATGTCTGCCCATATGGCCATCTGCATCTTCTTTTCTTTTCTTTGTATTCTCTTTTTTGTTTAAAAATACAACATGCTGTAGATCTGTTCCTGCTGGTTACTGTCTTATAAATTGCACTCAGTGGAAATTATGGGAGCCGTTTAAAGACCATTTCCATTTGATCCTCATTTCATTTTCAGTTCTTCTGTTATAATTTTCTGTAATGACCAGTGAAAAAGCTATTTGAAAAGGGCACGTTAAAAACTCAGTAAAAGTGCATGAAAACCTAGCCAGTGTTTTAAGCAAGGGTTAGGGGGGGGGAAAAATGATTTTCTTTCAGTCTTATTTCTAGCTTTTTTGATGGAATAAAGAAATCTTGGTTCACGAGCACTTCTTTGAATTAAGGGCTGGTTCACACCTGGATTGCACTGGAATGGGCTGCAAATCACACTGGATTGAACACAAAATAGTGCATGCACTACTTTTCAAAACTGCAGTGCACCAAATTGCATCTGGTGATCTGGTGCAGGCAAAAGCACCATGTCTGCAATCTGCATTTAGGGTGCTGCTAACAATGTATTTTGGCACGCAGAAAATTGCAAATTCAGTGGGGTTGATTTACTAAAACTGGGGAGTGCAAAATCTGGTGCAACTGTGCATGGTAACCAATCAACTTCTAACTTCAGCTTGTTCAATTAAGCTTTGACAATAAAACCCGGAAGCTGTTTCTATACTGAGTTGCACCAAATTCTCACAAAACAAGTGGGAACAAGCCCTTCCGGCACCATGTTCTTGTGTGAAGCTGCCCTAAAAGTTGTGCTGCTGTCAAACTGAATCCACAACAACTCCCAACTGTCCCTCTTTTGAAACCGACTTCCTCTCTTTCTCTTACCTCCTCATTTGTCCTTTTTTGGCTCTGATATACAGTATAGACCTCTATACAAAATTATGTATTATTTAACTACCAAAGTGTTGTACTACACTGAGGGTCCTTTCACATGGATGTTCCATATGTCAGTTTTTCCTCCATCCATTGGCGGATGTAAAACAGACATACATGCATGTCTATAGGCTAGCGGACGTTAGTGGATGATTATCTGCTGACATCGGCCTCCGCTAAGTTATGTTTTTTTTTGAGGAGGAAGAAAACCTTATTTTTGAGAGCACAAGCAAATGTGACAGTTTTCATTCCTGCCATGCTTGGAATGTAACAGTTTTTTGAGACTGTTAAATCAATGGGTTTACAACCCCTGGCAAAAATGATGGAATCACCAGTCCCTGAGGATGATCCTTCAGTTGTTTATTGTTGTAGAAAAAAAGCAGATCACAGACATGGCCAAAAACTAAAGGCATTTCAAATGGCAACTTTCTGGCTTTAAGAAACACTAAAAGAAATCAAGAAAAATAATTGTGGTGGCCAGTAACAGTTAGATTTATAGAACAAGCACAGGGAATAAATTATGGAATCACTCAATTCTGAGAAAAAAATTATGGAATCACCCTGTAAATTTTCATTACAAACACTAACACCTGCATCAGATTAAATCTGCCTGTTAGTATGTAGGTAAAGAGGGTAAATCATCATGCAGTGTTGCACAAGATGTTGGTTGTTCACAGTCGGCTGTGTCTAAACCATGGACCAAATACAAAACATGGGAAGGTGGTTAAAGGTAAGCATACCGGTAGACCAAGGAAGACATCAAAGCGTCAAGACAGAAAACTTAAAGCAATATGCCTTGAAAACAGAAAATGTACAACAAAACAAATGAGGAACAAATGGGAGGAAACTGGAGTCAACATCTGTGACCGAACTGTAAGAAACCGCCTAAAAGAAATGGGATTTACATACAGAAAAGCTAAAGGAAAGCCATCTCTAACACCTAAACACAAAAAAACAAGGTTGCAATGGGCTAAGGAAAGGCAATCGTGGACTGTGGATGATTGGATGAAAGTCATATTCAGTGATGAATCTGGAATCTGCATTGGGATAGGTGATGATGCTGGAACTTTTGTTTGGTGCCGTTCCAATGAGATTTATGCAGACGACTGTCTGAAGAAAACATGCAAATTTCCACAGTCAATTATGATATGGGGCTGCATGTCAGGTAAAGGCACTGGGGGATGGCTGTCATTAAATCTTCAATAAATGCACAGGTTTACATTGAAATTTTGGACACTTTTCTTATCCCATCTATTGAAAGGATATTTGGGGATGATGAAATCATTTATCAAGATGATAATGCATCTTGCCATAGAGCAAAAACTGTGAAAAAATTCCTTGAAGAAAGACACATAAGGTCAATGTCATGGCCTGCAAACAGTCCGGATCTCAATCCAATTGAAAATCTGTGGTGGAAGTTAAAGAAAATGGTCCATGACAAGGCTCCAACCTGCAAAGATGATTTGGCAACAGCAATCAGAGAAGGCTGGAGCCAGATTGATGAAGAGTACTATTTATCACTCATTAAGCCAATGCCTCAGAGACTGCAAACAGTTATAAAAGCCGGAGGTGGTGCAACAAAGTACTAGTGATGTGTTGGAGTGTTATTTTGTTTGTTTGTTTTTCATGATTCCATAATTTTTCCTCATAGTTGAGTGATTCCATAATTTATTCCCTGTGCTTGTTCTATAAATCTAACTGTTACTGGCCACCACAGTTATTTTTCTTGATTTGTTTTAGTGTTTCTTAAAGCCAGAAAGTTGCCATTTGAAATGCCTTTAGTTTTTGGCCATGTCTGTGATCTGCTTTTTTTCTACAACAATAAACAACTGAAGGAACATCCTCAATCCAGAATGATTGCAGTAAGAATATACCATTGTTAAATACATAGACTTCTTACAATGAGTGACAACAGCACAGGTTTACTTTAAAGTGCAAGAACACCCAAAAGTAATATTTTATTTATAAGCAGAGTCTAGTGGGATGCTAAACTAATGATTGTCTGGCCTTAATTTTAGGTTTTCTTCCTGTCCACCTGGGAGTTATGGATGTTCCCATTTATGTATACACTCTACATTTTCCAGTTCATCCTATTGCATTCTCCAGTAAAAATAAAAAAATAAAAGTGCACCTTCTTAATCCTTAGGCCTCAAGACTTTCAACAGTATGGGTATTGCTAAGAGAACATATGTCCAACCCACATTAAAGACTCCTCCACTTCTTCACCTACCAGGTCCCTTCTTCTATGGCTTATATAAAGATATTAGACAGAATCATACATATATTTGCACAGTATTTGCTTCTGCGATAATCACGCTTCCTGCCTATTTTTCAACTCTCCCCATTAGAATACTTAGCATTTGAAACACGATTTGCACTTGAGTGTTTGTTATACCCTTTGAAATTCAATCTCTTGGAAAGAAAAATTAATAAATGTCCAACATGCAGAGCAGGAACCAGGAATTTAAGCGAAGAGATCTCATTAATAAAGTCCCAATGAGTTATAAGAAACTGGTGCTTTCAACTCTCTGGAATTTGTCAGGAAAGTCAATATGTTCTAGTACTTTTGTAATGTCTGACAACATGATATCAACTATAAAAGAACATAAACATCAGAAACCTTCTTTACAAGACCAACACTACCAGCTTCCATAACGACTGGGTTCCACCTAGAAAGGAAATCACATAAAAAGGCTGAAAATGATACTTTTTTTTTTTGGAGACAGAGATAAGGAAACTTGTTACAGAGTATAAAAAAGAACAACTTGATCGCCTCTGCCTTTGATTTTCTCCTGATATGGCATGTTCTGTCATTTGCTACATATAACAATGCTTGAAGACTGTTACTGCTCTTTCACAGAACACATCTGAAAGATCTAAATCCCATCTCTGTAATGGATGCCTATTACAAGGGCTATTTTGTGCTCTAATTATGTTTTGGATGCTTCTAGAGTACATTATACAGTTTTATCTGCAACTGCAGAACATGATAAGCCTCATTCAGTAGTCTTTAAATTACTTTTGCAGGTTGTGCTGTGAGATCAGGTTGGCTTGGGTTGTGAAGAGACTTATGGCAAGGTCACTTCTACTTTACCATGGACAGTATAGAAGTCAGGATGACCGCTGTCATGAGCCGTTGGTCACTTTTATATTTGATATAGCTGCATTCGTTTGAGTGGTTACTACAAAAAAAAAAAATTATATTTTGTATAGCTTAAAATAGAAAAACAACAATGTTTTCTACTTTACGCATTTGTACATAGTTAGATAGATAGTTACATAGTTTAATGGTTGGTAAGGTTGAATAAAGACACCAGTCCATGCAGTTCAACATGTATGTGTGTTTGCTAAGATGCCCATCCAAGAGCCTTTTTTTTAAATTAAAACTACTCACTGACACCACTAACTGTGGAAGGGAGTTCCATATCATTACCACTCTAATGCCGCGTACACACAGTCGAAATTTTCTACAACAAATGTTTGATGTGAGGCTGTTGTCGGAAATTCCGACCGTGTGTAGGCTCCATTGGACATTTGTTGTCGGAATTTCCGGCAACAAAAATTTGAGAGCTGGATCTCAAATTTTCCGAGAACAAAATCCTTTGTCGTAAATTCCGATCGTGTGTACACAATACCGACGCACAAAATTCCACGCATGTTCAGAATCATGCAGGAGAACCCCACTGGCTATTGAACTTTTCTCAGCTCATTGTACATGTTGTACGTCACCGTGGAAATTCTGACAACATTTGTGTGACCGTGTGTATGCAAGACAAGTTTGAGCCAACATCCGTCGGAAATAAATCCAGGATTTTGTTGACGGAATGTCCGATCGTCTGTACGTGGCATAAGAGTAAAGAACCCCTTACGCAGGTTTAAGGTTAAACCATTTCTTGTCCAACTTCATTGAGTGGCCACGTGTTCTCTTAAGCAACCTGAGAATGAATAGTTTCATCCTTATGCTAGAATCCCAAATGAGTTGTATATTGCTATAATATCCCCTCTTGAGTGTCTCTTCTCCAGGAAGACTCCAGGAAGATTTCCTTTTACTTTCAATCATTGATTACGGCAAACAGGTCAAATAGTAAATCTCCCTAATGGAGCCACACTATCCAAAAAATAAGAAAAATGCTTTGCCTTTAGTTGCACTTTAAGCATTGGAATCTATAGGTCTCCAATAGTAAGTTTTACCCTGACTTTCTTGTTCAGTAACAGTGGTTACTAGATCAGGAGAAATCTTTTCAAGAAGGCAAATGGTTACAGACTCTGTCGATTTTACCAAAGGGGTTCAGGTAATAACATAAAATAATCTATATCCCAAGCTTCATGCTGCAAACAGGAGTAGGTTTGCTGCTGAAACCACCACCATGGATAGTATAGAACGGTTTAGGTTTAAAGCCTCGTACACACGATCGGATTTTCTGCAGACAAAACCTTGGACTTTTGTCCGAAGGCGTGTGCCTGGATTTTGTCTTGTATATGAATGCCAAGGAATTGTCAGCCAACAAACACAAACGTACTGACGTACAACGTTGTTTTTCAGCTCTTTAGCGCCACCCTTTGGGCTCCTTCTGCTAATTTCGTGTTAGTAGAAGTTTGGTGAGTGTTGATTCGCGCTTTTCATTTTTCGCTTTTCATTTTGCGCTTTTCATTTTGCACTTTTCAGTTCGTTTCAAACGTACGTCACCGCGTTCTTGGCGGTCAAAAGTTCAGAGAACTTTTGTGTGACCGTGTGTATGCAAGCCAAGCTTGAGTGGAATTCCCTCGGAAAAACCATCCAAGATTTTTCCGACGGAAATTACGCTCGTGTGTACGGGGCATTAGGCATAAGCCTGCTACATAAGATACCTTCTTTTTTTCGTTCAGCCCAGTGGAAAAAAAAACTGAGCAGCTATGGGGTGGTCTCTGTACTAACTATTTGATGTTAGTACAGCTATCTCCCTGCTGTGCTACTGTGTTCTGACATGGGAACTGTGCCCCACCACAACACACCAGTCAGCGTTCCCAGACATTGGCCTGAGAGCGTTGATCAGATGCTGATTGGTTGCTGGTTTTCCAGCATGCTCGCTCAACAAAAGTCGTTCATGGCATCGGCTTCTGTCAAACAAGGACCTCTACACAGGGGCCGAATGCTGATATCTACTGTACCGGCTGATTTTGGCCAATATTCGGCCCTTGTGTATGACACTTTAGTTTACACTTGAAGTTTGGGGGGGCTGTAAAAATAAGTGGTCGAGCCGTGTTCTTTACACCCCCACCCCCCAAAACCGCCCATTCTAAGCCACAAAGGCAGCTGTATGGAAGTATACACATGCCAATGCAAAAATAACCCCCCCCCCTGTAGAATTTGTTGGGCAGTACCTCCCACCAAATGAGATAAATTTTAAGTGAATGGGGTAACACTCCCACCACCCCGCAACCAAGTGCATTGCAATAGTTTGGTTTAATACACCCTCTAAAGAGCATATCACTCTTTAGAGTACAAAGCATGTATAAACAAGCTATTAAGCTGCAGCATGACTATTTTTCTAAGCAAACTTTTTTTATTATTATTTTTTTACTTTGCTTTGATAAATAAGAATATTTGTCTTGAAGATCACCATATGCATCCCCCCCTCAAAAATGTGGATATCATGCGGGTTTCTGGCCACAGAATGAAGATAATCTAATGAATAAATAATGAATTAATTTGCCTGTTGATTTCCTTCCAAATAGTGGAACATTTCTGACAGCATGTTGCCTTGGCACAGGACTTCTATACTTTCTAATGGAAGAGCTATTTAGATCTCTAAGTACGTCCTATTAACAATCTTCTCAAGGGCGGCCGTGTAAACTAGCCGAACTCCTAAACCAGACTTCCAAAATGATTTGCCGTCAGTGATTGTCCTGCTTTAAAATCAACCATTTAATGAGAGACAAGTCGTGTCAGTACCAGTGACAGTGACATGCATGCTCTCCAGGAGACCTTTTTTTTCAGATCCACTTTAAAATTGTATTTAACAAGCTGAGAACATTTTTTCAAGCTGCTGTCAACTGCCATAAGTGATTTTGCAGTAACCGTCCAATAATTGACTTGTGTTTTTCATGGCAGTGATGCCAGCTTAATGTTAACCTGTGCTTTTCTGATACAAGATAAAGAAACAGGTACACTTTAATGATGCCTTCCCCCGGAGCTTATACAGTACAGTGGAACCTCGGTTTGTGAGTAACACGGTTAACGAACGTTTCGCAAACTGAGCACTGTATTTCTAAAATTCTTAACTCGGTTTACAAGTGTTGTCTCGCAAACTGAGCAGGATTCAGGCCAAAAGCAGTGTGCAGTACCGCTTTTGGCCTGAGGTAGTGGGGCGCCGGAGCCGAGCAGAGCCGAAAGTCGCCGATCTGCGCCGTTCGGAAATGCACGGAAAGGCCCGAGGACAGTTCGGCTGACCTAGGCAAACCTCGGAAAGGCTTGTGAACTCAGTCTTTCTGAGGTTTGCCGAGGTCCGCCGAAGTGTCCCTCTGGCCTTTTCGGCCATTTCCAAGGCTCTCCGGCGCCCCCCGCCTCTGGCCGCATGCGGTATTGCATCCCATTGAAGTCAATGCGGAACAAATTATTTTCGTTTTCATTGACTTCAATGGGAAAACTCGCTTTGATATGCAAGTATATTGGATTACGAGCATAATCCTGGAACGGACTATGCTCTTAATCTGAGGTTCCACTGTATTTATTTTCTTTTTACTCCCCCTGCTGTGTTATTCATGGATCAGGTGTGATGATAAGAGATCCATTGTATCTCACTCTATCCTGGTGGGGGCATGAAAACAATGTGACTATGTGCAACTGGGCAGAGGGACAAAGCACAGATTAGCTTTAATCTTTCTAAACAGGGCAGGCACCGTGAATGGCATTCCTGATGATCCAGGAGGAATCAGCCGAGGTTCGAACCATTAATGGGCAGTCTGAATGTATCAAGTTGAAGCACAAAGAGAGAGAGAGGCGCCTCTGGGTGTAGACTTTAAAAACAGTTTTATTCATAAATCTTGTGTTCAATCACACTCACATTTAGAAGGTCGTCAAAAGGCATGTAAATGTGGAATATCTATCAAGGGGGGTGTCATAAGGTCGGTCATTAAACTCCTGTCTGCTGGCTGCTCTGCCTGCGTGTGGAAGGACACTGCTGTGATGCTTAAGCCGGCCTCAATAACAACAGAGGACCAGAGCGAGGCTCGGAGCGCAGGTCGATGGCGGGCGAGGAGAGATGACGTCACTGGCAAGCGACGCGTTTCCTGGGCGTACAGGCTGCGATGATGTGTCAGACGTGCCTCTTCATCAAGCTAAAGTCTACACCCAGAGGCGCCTCTCTCTCTTTGTGCTTCTCCTTAGGATTTGGAACCCAGTTTCAGTTCTCATTGAAGGCAGCCATACATGTGGACTTTTTGTCCTGGTTTTGGACCTTTGGACTTTTCTGTATATACATTGTTTTATTTACTATACATATACATATATCCACCATCGTGACCTTCTCACGCACCTGCCTTTGTAGTTTATATTCTGAGATGGTTTTTATAGTTTTTATGTTCAGAGACCCACACTTGGTTTCCTTTCAGTCTTGTGGGTTAGGGGTTTTTATGCTGCTTTTTTCAGTCTATTGCGCCTATACTTGCATACTGTGAATGTATCAAGTTGATGGATCAATCAACTTCAGTTCAACCAGCCTGCCGGATTCTCCTGAGATTATCACTCGTGGCTGCCATAGCCATTAGCGATAATCGCTGTCTTCTCCTGGCGGGGACAGCTTCCCCCCGTCGGGAGAAGACAATTGCTCGGTAGAAAGGATTCCCCTATCAGCACTGTCTGGTTGCAGAAGAGAAATTTGCACCGTGTATGGCCTGCCTTACTGTATACTTTGTTGTCAATTAGTTGTTCATACTCAGGGTCTCCAAACTTTCTAAGCAAAGGGCCAGTTTACAGTCCTTCAGATTTTAGGGGGCCTGCAATGTGGCCAATAGTAATAAAAAATGCTCCTGTATCAGTGGGAATAGACAATGGGATTGATTTACTTAAGGCAAATAGATTGTGCACTTTACAAAGTGCAATTGCACTCTGCAAGCACAGGTGCTCCAGAGCTTAGTAAATTAGGTAAAGTTTCACTTTGCAAAGAGTACCCAATCATGTGCAAGGAAAAATTAAAAAACAGCCTTTTTGCTTGCACGTGATTGGATGATAGAGGTGAGCAGAGCTTTTCCTCATTTAATAAGCTCTGGAGCAACTGCTCTCGCAGCGTGCAACAGCACTTTGCAAAGTGCACAGTCAATTTCCTTTACTAAATCAACCCCAATGCCTCGGGCTTGTTGATCAGAGGGAGTAAAAAAATATATAGAGCGCCTGTGATCAGTGGGAGGAACAGTGCCCCATCATTGGTATTAGTGGAAGGAGTAGTGCCTCATCATTGGTGTCAGTGGGAGGAATAAAGCCCCATTGTTTGTTGTCAGAGGGAAAAATAGTGCCCCACCATTGATCTCAGTGGAAGGAATGGTGCCCCATCATTGGTAAGAGGAACAGTCCCCCATCATTGGTGTCAGTGGAAGGAAAAGTGCCCCATTGTTGCTGTTAGAGGGAGAAATTGTTTCCCATTGTTGATGTCAGTGGGACGAATAGTGCCCCATTGATGATGTCAGTGAGAGGAATAGTGCCCCATCATTGGTGTTAGTGGGTCAAATAGTGCCTCATTGTTTATGTCACTGGGAGGAATAGTGCCCCATCGTTGGTGTCACTGGGAGGAATACTGCCCCATCGTTGGTGTCACTGGGAGGAATAGTGCCCCATCGTTGGTGTCACTGGGAGGAATAGTGCCTCATCGTTGGTGTCAGTGGGAGGAATAGTGCCCCATCATTGGTGTCAGTGGGAGGAATAGTGCCCCATCATTGGTGTCAGTGGGAAAAATAGTGCCCCATCGTTGGTGTCAGTGGGAGGAATAGTGCCTCACTGTTGATGTCAGTAGAAAGAATAGTGCCCCATCATTGGTGTCAGTGGGAGGAATAGTGCCTCCTATCAGTTGGAGGAACAGTGATCCAAGTGGCGCATAAAGGCAAGCCACAGCTTAAAGACTACTGTTTTATACTATTAAATGATTCAGTTAAAACTTAAAACATTTTCTGTTGGCCGTGATGTTATTAAGTTCTCCAGTACAGATGAGCATTGGTGATGTGTGAGTGCATTTATGAAGCAAAAAGTTGATCAATAATTGGGGATTGAAGCAGGGTGATCCCTAGCTGACTACTTTTCCTTGGGCTCTATTTGGCCTTAATCCACCTCATAGCCATCCTTCCTTCTCACAATTTAAAGTCTGAAATTTTCAGCTTGTGATTTGTACATTATATTTGAATTTGGAGCTTTTTTAAGAAGCTCTGTATATCATATGGCCAGCTTAGTTGCAAATCGTCCTTAACATTGACAGGTTGTATAATTTAGTTAAAAAATGTATGCAGCCTACAGGAGCCTACTGTATGTGTGTCTTTTTACCAAGAGGCTATAAGACTCCTGAGTATATGCAGTTAACATTATTCAACAATAAGGGAAGCCTTGCCCAAAAAAAAAGTAAATAAAAAATAAAACTGAAACCTGGAATAAGGGAAAGACCACGGCTTTATTGGGTCATGCCGTTTCACATAAAATTAAAGTGGTTCTAAAGGCAGAAGGCTTTTTATCTTAATGCATTAAAATGAAAACCGTTCTGTGTTCAGCTCCCCTTTCAGCCCCCCCAATACTTACCTGAGCTCCATATCAATTCAGCGATGTTGCACGAGAGACTCGGCTGTCCAGGACTCTCCGTCCTGCTTGGCTGAGACACATAGCCGGCGCCATTGGCTCCCGCTGCTGTCAATCAAAGTCAGTGAGCCAATGAGGAGAGAGAGGGGGTGGGGCCAAGCCACAGCTTTGTGTCTGAATGGACACACAGAGCTCGGGTGCCCCCATAACAAACTGCACTCTGCAGGAGGGAGGGGCCAGGAGAGCCAAAGAGGGACCCAAGAAGAGGAGGATCGGGGCTGCTCTGTGCAAAATCACTGCACAGAGCAGGTAAGTATACCATGTTTGCTATTTTTAAACAAAAAAAAAAAAAACAAGACTTTAGTATCACTTTAACCATCATTACCACACCAATATGTGCAGTTATTCATAGACGGTGAGCACATTTTTAATTATATCCAAAGCCAAAACTTTTTTCATTTGAGAATTTTGCCATCTGTGCCGGTCCAGTTCCTATGGTAGTGAGCCCTTGTAAAAGGCCAACTTCAGGTTCAGCCTTCATGGATAGTATAGAATGGTATATGGTTCGGCCTTCAACCCAGGCCATGAAGTCTAAGCCCCAGCTTGCTTCTTCACCAGGGCCCCTGATGGTGGGGATGGACTTGCAGTAGACTAGAACCCGGTCACAGCCACCAGGTATGCCCAGCTAAAGTTGCAGAGACCACTCACATGTGCGGAGTACAGATGGCAGGACATAGAAGAGGATCCAGGAAACAAGCCGACGTCAGGGCATACGGCAGGCAGGCAAAAATGGTAGACAAACCCAGGTTCAGGGCAAGAGATGTCAGACACAGAATACAAGTAATATGTGGGAAAGCAGGAGCACAGAGAGTCTAGGAAGTTTCTCAGACAACGCGAGCTGCATAGACCATGTCTATATATAGAGAAACAGGCTGGAGGGTAATAGTAGGGAAAGATATAAAAAGTCCACAGTTTTGTAGATCAGGTGACACCCATAGGTGGACACAGAAGCCAGCACCTGTGAGTCGAACCATAAGTCCAGCAGAACCACTACAGGGAGGAGGTAAGAATTTCACAAACCGGAAACTGCAGTGCAGACTAAACCGTGACAGTGTCCCACTGGGGAGATCCAAATCATGTGATCCAGGGTACTCTTTTCTTGCTTAAAGGGGTTATAAACCTACGTGTTTTTTCACCTTAATGCATCGTATGCATTAAGGTGAAAAAACACCTGGCCCCCCAGCCCCCCCCCCCTTTTACTTACCCGAGCCCTAGAAATTGTCCCACGGGGACACGCTGTCTCTCTGCCCAGGGTTCTCGGCTCTTGATTGGATAGATTGATAGCAGCGCAGCCATTGGCTCCCACTGCTGTCAATCAAATACAACGACACAGGCGCCTGGGGGCGGGGCCGAGTCTTGCATTTGGCCTCTATGGACACCGAATGCTGGACTCGGGAGCGCGCCTGCAAGATTATCCCCCGGGAGAGCGCTTCTCCCAGGGGGTTATCTGAGGATAACCCCCTGAGGAGCCGCGAGAGCCGCCGAGGGACCCCAGAACAGCAGGTTCAGGGTGACTCTGTGCAAAACGAGCTGCACAGTGGAGATAAGTATGATATGTTTGTTATTTTTATTTTTTTTTAAATGAACCCTTACAATCACTTTAAATCTCCATTAAACTGGAGTTGTATTGACAGCTTAATGGATGGTGCTGTCATGGAGTGGCAAACTCCTCACTAATACATTAACATTATGAAACAGGAACTTTTATTCTCAAGAAATCATAATGACGTTTTTTAAGGCCTCAAGGGATCCTCTGCTCAAGGCAACAATGACAAACAACAGCAGCAGATACAAGGTTTAAAAATCACAGTGGGCATTTCTGAAGGTGGAGATGCTGTGATTGGTACATTGCACTTAACCACTTGCTTACAGGGCACTTAAACCCCTCTACTGTCCAGACCAGATTTCAGATTTCAGCGCTAATGTACTTTGAATGACAATTGCGCGGTCATACAACACTGTACCCAAATTATTTTTTTATCATTTTTTTCCCCACAAATAGAAATTTCTTTTGGTGGTATTTGATCACCTCTGCGGTTTTTATTTTTTGTTAAAAAAAAAAAATTAAAAATACCGAATTTAAAAAATATATATATTTCTTTTATATTTTGTTATAAAATTTTGCAAACAGGTAATTTTTCTCCTTCTTTGGTGTCCACTGATGAGGCGGCACTGATAGGCACCGATAGGGGGCAGTGATGGGCACTGATGGGTGGCAGTGATGGGCACTGATGGGTGGCAGTGATGGGCACTGATAGGCACTGGTTGGTTACACTGATAGGCAGCACTGTTAGGTGGCACCGATTGGCACCACTGGTGGGCATTAATAGGTGGCACCTGTGAGCATTGATAGGTGGCACTGTGGGCACTGGCAGGTGGCACTGACAGGGGGTAGTGGTGGGCATAGATGAGGCAGAATTGCCTCTTCCTCTTCGGGACCGATGTCCCTTGCAGACAAGCCAGTGATCGGCTTTTTTTTCTCCTCATGCTGTCAGCGTGAGGAGATTAAAAAAACGATTACCGAGCTTTTGTTTACATCATGTGATCAGATGTCATTGGCTGACAGCTGATCATGTGGTAAGGGGCCGGGATCGGCCCCTTACTTGGATCTGTGATCACCCGAGTCTCAGTGACTCGGTGATCACAGCGGGTGCCAACTTTGTATCTGTTGCACATTTTGATGGGACAAACAGTAGCAACAATCCAAGAACTGACAAGGTAAAACCATCAATAATGCTGTGCCGTCCTCTAATCATCAGGATGGGAATCACTCCAAGGGGCTGAAGTCTTTAACCACTTCAGCCCCGGAAAATTTTACCCCCTTCCTGACCAGAGCACTTTTTGCGATTCGGCACTGCGTCGCTTTAACTGACAATTGCACGGCCGTGTGACGTTGTACCCAAACAAAATTGACGTCCTTTTATTCCCACAAATAGAGCTTTCTTTTGGTGGTATTTGATCATCTCTGCGGTTTTTATTTTTTGCATTTTAAACAAAAAAAAGAGCAACAATTTTGAAAAAAACACAATATTTTGTACTTTTTGCTATAATAAATATCCCCATTTTTTGTAAAAAAGCAAATTGTTTCTCAGTTTTGGCCGATATGTATTCTTCTATTTTTTTGTAAAGAAAAAATCGCAATAAGCGTATATTGATTGGTTTGTGCAAAAGTTATAGCGTCTACAAAATAGGGGATAGATTTATAGCATTTTTATTTTTATTTTTTTACTAGTAATGGCGGCGATCTGCGATTTTTATCGTGACTGTGACATTATGACGGACACATCGGACAATTTTGACACATTTTTGGGACCATTGGCATTAATACAGCAATCAGTGCTATAAAAATGGCAGTGAAGGGGTTAACACTAGGGGGCGATCAAGGGGTTAATTGTGTTCCCTAGTGTGTGTTCTAACTGAAGGGGGAGGGGACTGACTAGGGAGGATGACAGATTGCTGTTCATAGTTTGTATGAACAGACGATCTGTCACTTCTCCCCTCAGAGAACCGGAAACTGTGTGTTTACACACAAAGATCCCGGTTCTCGCCGTGTTACGAGCGATCGCGGGAGCGACCGCTGGGCACTCGCATTGGTTCCGAAGGCTGCCTTAAGGAGCGACATAACATGACGGCGATTTGTCTGCCTGTGCCATTCTGCTGCAGTACAACTGCGGCGGCTGGTCGGCAAGCGGTTAAAGTGATTATAAAGACTCGTTTTTTTTCCTATAAAAACAACAAACATATTATACGTGTCTGGTCTGTTGCAGTGGGTTTGCAGAGAGCAGCCCTGATCCTCCTCTTCTCGGGTCCCTCTTCTGTGATCCTGGCCCCTCCCTCCTGTTCAGTGCCCCCCTGCAGCAAGCAGCTTGCTATGGGGGCACCCGAGCCGAGTCTGTCCATTAAGACTTGGACCCCCGACCTGGCCCCACCCCCTCTCTCCCCTGATTGGTTAGGTGACTTTGATTGACAGCAGCGGGAGCCAATGGTGCCAATTTTCATTTTGTGTTTTTCAGTTTGTCAACCAGTCATGTTGCGGAATCTGAGGAGATAATGTGTTATTTATTATTGGCCTTAGAGTTATTGCTTTGACATTATTTTGTTGGTTGAATAATGATTTGATTTGGTATATTTTCTATATTTTTGGATGCATAGAATGCACTTTTTGGTTAAGTTCTATTGGCAGATAGCATGTCTAATTTTATTTGTTTTCCTTTTTTAATGCACAATAAAAAAATTGTGTAGAATAATACTTGGCTATGTGTTTTACTTCAAATGACAGTTTGGGAGTAGAGAGTTACATTTAAAAAATACAATGTAAAATTGACAGAGGACACCAACATAGTTGTATCTTTGATCTTAAAAACTACGGGATAATGGTGTTGTGGTAACTTGCCCAAATAAAAAAAAAAAAAAAAAGCATAATAATATTCTTGATATCACTAGAAAAAAAAAGCCTTTGAAAATTTGTTTGCAATAACTCCATCAGTATCACCAGCAAAGCAGCTTTATTAATATCCCATTGAAAAAGAAGAGAATTGTGCGCAGCATTTTAAGATTTCATAATTTGCCACGTCACGAATGTTATTTCTCCATTACGAGCGCTAGTTTACAAGACCGACCACTTCTGGCTCATCCTTGCTTCCGAGCATGTGTGTTTGTACTTTGGACTTTTGCCCGACGGACTTGTGTACACGCGATCGGAAAATCCAACAATGCACATTTGTTCGCGGAAAATTTGAAAACATGCTAACCAACATTTGTCCGCAGAAAATCCAACAATTGTCCGATGGAGCGTACATACGGTCGGGTTTACCGCCAACAGCCTGTCATCGAACATTTCCCATCGGAAAGTCCGATCGTGTGTACGAGGCTTTAGAAGTGCTGACCACTAAGCACAGCTACCGGCAGCTGTAACAATTTAGCCAGCAGTTGCATCAGGGACAAAAAATGGGTTCCAAGGTGAAAATCTGAACCACTCTAACTCCTGAGAAAGTTAAATGCAAACTCATCATGTGTGACAGGGCTGTACCCTTTAAACATATATCAAAAACTGGTTATTTCACTTTTTTGGAAGCCCTTACAATAGTAAAGCCATAAATGCAAGCTAATGGTATAATTCATTTAAATATTATTCATTAAAGCCTCCAGAATTAATTTAATCTGATCTTAAAATATAAAAAAAAAGAGAAGATGCTAGCAGTAGTTCTATAGATTAGGCCTTCTATCTTAAATAGTGTGCTATTTTTTCTTAATTACAGTCATTAATCAACTTCATCAGATAATGCAGCAGCGAGGGTATAGGTAATATCCATAAAAGATGGAGCCCTGAGCAAAGCTATTTGCTGTAGCTGGAGAGACAGAATTTTTTTTTTGTTCCTGTGTTAGAGGTTTAGTGGTGAGGATGGGTACATTTAAGGAGGGGGCGAATGTGGCATCCTCTTCTCCATGTGTACTAATACCGTAGGTATTGCTGAGTGTAATTATAGATAGCATCCGGACACGGTATAATTTATACTTCACTCACAGTCACAAAATACAAAGCAACCATTTGCATCCAAAAAAAAAAAAGGAGATGCTTTGAGTGGTTAATTAGCTTAAGAAGAAATTAAAATCTTTTCCACTGCTTATCTGTTTTTAACTTTTAAAGAAGGCCTGGTGTTTTTCTTTGTGGTTGCCAAATGACAGCCTCTGTTCTCTGTATCTGCCTTTTCAAATTGAATGAGGTCAGGGCATGTAAAGAGGCAAGGAGCAGGTCATGTGATCAGTCATTCGCTTCCATTTTGTCCTCTTTTGAGTAGTCAGCTTATAATAAAACACGAGCAAGATATTTATTAACCACTTCAGCCCCAGAAGATTTGGCTGCTGAATGACCGGCCCATTTTTTTTGTGATTCTGCGCTGCGTCGATTCAAATGACATTTGCGCGGTCATGTGACGTTTTACTCAAACAAAATTGACGTCCTTTTTTTTCCCCACAAATAGAGCTTTCTTTTGGTGGTATTTGATCACCTCTGTGGTTTTTATTTTTTGCGCTATAAACAAAAAAAGAGCGACGATTTTGAAAAAAATGCATTTTTTCTCAGTTTAGGCCAATATGTATTCTACATATTTTTGGTAAAAAAAAAAAAAAAAATCACAATAAGCATATACTGATTGGTTTGTGCAAAAGTTTTAGCGTCTACAAAATAGGGGAAAGATTTATAGCAGGGATATGCAATTAGTGGACCTCCAGCTGTTGCAGAACTACAAGTCCCATGAGGCATAGCAAGACTCTGACAGCCATGACACCCAGAGACAGAGGCATGATGGGACTTGTAATTTTGCAACAGCTGGAGGTCCACTAATTGCATATCCCTAATTTATAGCATTTTTATTATATATTTTTTTTTTTTTTACTAGTAATGGTGGCGATCTGCGATTTTTATCGGGACTGCAACGTTATGGATGCATAGGACACTTTTGACACTATTTTGGGACCATTGTCATTTATGCAGCGATCAGTACTATAAAAATGCACTGATTACTGTATAAATGACACTGGCAGGGAAGGGGGTTAACACTAGGGGGCGATCAAGGGTGTTCCCTAGGTGTGTTTCTAACTGTAGGGGGAGGGGACTGACCTAGAGGAAGTGACGAAATGTTGTTCCTAGCTAATAGGAACTCATGATCTGTCACTCCTCACAGAACAGAACAGGGATTTGTGTGTTTAAGCACACACTTCCCTGTTCTGCCTCTCGTGCCCACGATCACTCGGAGGACATCGCGACCGTCGGCCACGAGCATTGGCACCCCTGCTGTGCAGCGGGTGCATGCGTGCTCCTCCGGCAGCACACGCTCCTGCTATCTCGATCCTATGAGCTGACGTAGAGCTACGACGGCTCGCGGGATCGTGCCGACCTGTCGCAGTAAAATGACAGCGGACGGTCAGCAAGGGGTTAAAACGGTGTACCAAATAAAAGACATATATTCCTAAAAAAGGCCTGTAGAAGTGGCAAATTAGTCATGGGTCCAGTTTATAACTGAGTGAGCATGTCACTACCCCAAATAACAAGAAATTGAGCTGTAAGTTAGAAAATGAGTTGCTAAGCTATTGCTAGACTTGCCGGGCTTCACAAGTTTGTTGCACAATTGCAGCAAGTCCGCATTGCATGACTCCAGATCAACTTTCAAATCTGCTGCAAGTTCTGGTTCAGTTATGTTGTGCAATAGTCATCCCACCACAGGGGGCACTGTGGCTGAATTTTCATGCTGTAGACTTGTAGACCTCTTGCTGTAGACTCACCACTGCAACTTTGCTCTTGCTAGAGACTTGCCACGCAAATTTGTTACAAATTGAAAAAGTGTCAACTAGAACTTTTGCTACAAGTGCTTTGCAAGTGTACAAATTGCCTGTGAAAATGGGCAGCAAGTTAACAAGACTGTTCAACACTGCCACAAATTTGTAGCAAGTTATCCTTGCTAACTGGGTATCTACAATACTGTAGTAATACTTAATGCCCTTGCCTGCATATTATGGCAAATTCATAAAAGGCAGGCCACCATGTGGTGCCTGTGGTATATCACAGTTCCTTTTGCTTAAAGTGGTTGTAAATCTCAGGCACGAAATATGAACAAAGAATATCCTTCCATAGTGTGTACTAGTCTTAATTAAGAGCACTAAGTGACATTTTTCTCTGCTGTTTTATTCTTCTGCTATCAGCATGAATCACTTCTAACCAGTTCTCTTGACACCTAGAGCTAAAATTGTGACAGAGGAGGGAGCTCCAGCACATAGCCTGTGATTGACAGCCTCAGCTCTGTTCCTGTGTGCTGTGTGGAGAGGGGGTGTCCCTTCTTTCCAATCAGCTCTCAGAGCTCGCCTCACTGAGCTCTTTAGTGTGTAATTCCAGCTCTCCACCACCTGTTTTCTGACACCTCAGACAAGCTTTATAAATTCTGTACTTTGAATAGATGTAGAGAAGAGAAGACTGCGGATAAACAGGTACAACCTATTTAGGATAATTTGTTTCATCTCTGTGTATCGCCTGAGGCCAGTTACTTCATGAGGTATATGTAAGGGTTTACAGCCACTTTAAAGTAAAAGGATGATCATTTGACTTTTGAAGGTAACAGAACAACTCTCCCAGCTTTTTTCCTTAAATATTTTAATAGCATTCCACTGCTTTAGAAAAATACCACTTGTTTTCTTTGGCCATCTAGGCTTTATTGACCATTAGTCATAATTGGTTACAAATACAGAAATTTATTTTTTTGATAGTCTCTACACCAGAGGTTCTTAACCACTTCAATACCAGGCACTTAGACACCTTCCCGCCCAGCCCAATTTTCACCTTTCAGCGCTGTTGCAATTTGAATGACAATTGCGCGGTCATGCTACACTGTACCCAAACAAATTTTTTATCATTTTGTTCCCACAAATAGAGCTTTCTTTTGGTGGTATTTGATCACCTCTGCGGTTTTTATTTTTTGCGCAACAAATAAAAAAAGACCGAAAATTTCGAAAAAAAACAAGTTTTTCTTTGTTTCTGTTAAATTTTTTTGTAAATAAGTACGCTTTCTCCTTCAATAATGGGCACTGATACGGCGGCACAGATGGGCACTGATACGGCGGCACTGATGGGCACCGATGAGGTGGCACCAATGAGGTGGCACTGATGAGGTGGCACTAACGGGCACTGATGATGGGCACTGATAGGCAGCACTGATGGGCACTGATAGGTGGCACTGATGGGCACTGATAGGTGGCACTGGTATGCGGCACTGATGGGCACTCATAGGTGGCACCGATGGGCACACATAGGCGGCACTGATGGGCACTCGTAGGTGGCATTGATTGGTATATATGGGTGGTACTGATGGGTACGTATGTGTGGCACTGATGTGTGGCACTGATGGGCACTGATAGGTGGGCACTGATGGGCACAGATGGGCACTGATGGGCACTGACAGGTGGCACAGATGGGCAATGACAGGTGGCACAGATGGGCAATGACAGGTGGCACTGATAGAGCATTGCTGGGCAGATCTGGGCATATCATGGACATAATAGTGCCAATCAGTGCCCATTTGTGGGCACTGATTGGCACAGATTGGGCACATGTGGATGGCCATGGGGTACATACATGGCCATCCACGTTGCCCCTTCCCTGGTGGTCCTAGTGGCATCCCTGGTAGTCCAGTGGGGTGATCTGAGGGGGGGCTGCGCTGATAAACAATCAGCGCAGACCCCCCCTGCCAGGAGAGCCGCCGATCGGCTCTCCTCTACTTGCGTCTGTCAGACGCGAGTGAGGAAGAGCCGATCAACGGCTCTTCCTATTGACAGCGTGATCAGCCGTGATTGGACACGGCTGATCACGTGGTAAAGAGCCTCCGCCGGAGGCTTTTTACCAAGATCAGTGTAGTGGTGTGTCAGACTGACACACCGCTCCACCGATCGCCGTGATGCATGCCCCCGGGGGCGCGCTGCGGCATGTTATCCTGCTGGACGTCATATGACGTCCAGTCAGGATAACACAACCACTTCCCGGACGTCAATCCGCTATAGGGCGGGCGGGAAGTGGTTAAAGAGGAGTTCCCATTTAAAAAAAAAAATTAAAAGTCAGCAGCTACAAATACTGCAGCTGCTGACTTTAAATTGGACACTTACCTGTCCCAGGGTCCAGCGATGCGGGGGATCGAAGCCTTGCTCGTCTCCCCCTTCGGCATTGCAACTGTGGGTGCCCGGAGCGGCGCTGCGCGCCGTGATTGCCCGCTCAGTCGTCTGGGACCTGTAATGGGTCCCAGATGATTGACAAGAGGGAGGGAGCAGAGCTGAGCCCTTCCTGTCCCGAGGGGAAGTGATGTCACCACCCCAGGCACTGGAAGAGGCAGACTACGAGGGACCCCCTAGCAACAGGCATTTAGAGGTAAGTTAAAAAAAAAATTCCAAATTTTTTTTTTTTTTTTTTTTTTTAGGCACATTCATGCATTTTTTTTTTTTAGGGTGGAACACCACTTTAAATCCAAAGTTTAGGTATGGCTATTTTTTGCATAGTTACCACCTTGTACCAATGTAAGTATGCAAGTGTCACACTTGGCTGGTTCCTGTGGAAGCTGGAAATTGGCACTAGCTTCCAGGTCCTGTGTCAAGTGGCTGCTCTGAAACTTAATGACACAGGAAGTCATTTGCCTGGCACAGGTTCCTTTCAGAAAACACTGCCAAAGAATTCTTTGATTGGAGGAGGTGGAGAGAAGGGAAGTGACATCATGATCTCCACTTTGTCTCATCAGAGAAATGTTTGCATTCATTGAGAAAATGAAACATGTTCTCTGAATGCCTCCCGTGCCGAGCAAGCGACCTCCTCAGGGCAGCCACATAGTATGTGACCCGGAACTTAGCAGCAATCACTGAAGCAACAGTGACTGATACAGCGATCTCCAGCTTCCAGGGGGATCAGAGAGGCATGGCACAAGCATGCTTAACCAAACTGGATCAATGTAGCTATGCAAAAATGTCCATACCTAAACTTCACCTTTTCATTTTTCTATCAAAGCACCCAAATAAGAAAACTATGGCCATACCGGACCAATGGTTTGTGCTGAAAACGCACTGCACAGTGTACAGACCAAGCTGCCAGAGACAATTTTGCATCTCGAACTATTGACCAGGAACCGGGAGGCCCATTGCCCAATCACCTGATTGCTGTGATAGCCTCTGATCATGTATAGCCTGTTGTTTTTTTCCTTTTGAATGGAAAGAAAGATAAATTGTATACTTTTTCTCCTTGCTAGAGGAGAAAATTGTGAGTAAAAAAACATGATAAAAAGAATTAAAAAAATAAAGATATGGTATAAATCCCACTTTTAATGCTGGTTACAGTATTTGCTAAACTGGTGTCTAGTGCATACCCTTCTTCCCCTTCTTCCCCTTCTTGTCACTCTGCTCTCTCTCCCCTACCTTTTGCCCTACTCTCACCTCTCTGTTGCCCTGCCTCTTTTAGAAGAACTGCTTAAGTTAAAAGGCAATAATTCTTCACAGGGAATGCCGGGTTAATAGTATTTTAGTTGAAAAGTTGCCTGAAGTTCAGTTTTCCCTTATGCAAGTTTAATAGAGCATATCATTAATGGATAACATTTGCTTTGTATGGTTTTAATCTTTGCCTTTTGCAGTTTCCAGCATCTATAAGGGGCAATATTCATTGTACCTATGTTAGTGTATACCTCTCTACTTCTTTCAGCAAGTTATGATTGTATTTTGAGAGGTACATACAGTGTATATGCTTTTTGCTAAATCTCAATAAAAATGATTGAAATAAAAAATAAAGATAAAATAGCTAGATCAGAGTTTGATCTAGATTAGTGGCAAGGTTAGATTTGGGTTAGGGTCATGGTCAGTGTCAAAGGTCAGTGTATTTTAGGTAGGATTAAAAAAAAACAAAAAAAACAAAAACATTTTATACATTTTTAACGCAATTAAAATGGTCTTTAGGAGGGGCATGTCCTAATAGCTAATCCAGCTTGATACTAAGAGACCATCAACCCGGTGAAGTGTAATCAAAAATAGAAAGATAAGGAATGATGGGTGTTTAGCAATGGCCCCTTAGTTTGTCTATTATTACCAAATACAAAATATGTTCTAAAACATTACATCTTTATTACAAAAACATTAAACAGTATTATACATAAGGTGGGCAGTATAATCCCACCATACATAAAAAACACAGGTGGCAGTAGTCAGTTGAAGAAATGTCTACATGTTTCATAGACTACAGCTGCTTCTTCGGGGCTTCAATGTTTCTTCGTCTGACTCAAAGCCTAAAATAACAATCAAATAGATATAATAAGTACAAATATATGATATACATGAATATATATATATATATATATATATATATATATATATATATATATATATATATATATATATATATATATATATTGAACATATTTAAAACCCCCTATTCCTTATCTTTCCACTTTTTTTTAATTTAGTATCAGTGTGTTTTAGGTAAATGTGCGCTATTGTTCTGGGCATTACTATGGGTACAGACATCAAATAACATACACATATGTGTTATGGCTGTGATCGTCAGAAGCAGGACCATTTATTTGGTTGATCCTTGGTGGTAGGTTATGGCAGGGCTCAAAATTTCGCCACCAGTTGCCCCACCCAACCCCAACCATGCCCTGCCCCTAATCCCACCCCTAACATGCCCTCATAAATTATCTCATGAAATTACACTTAAATGTTTTATGCACAATTAAGTTACAAAAATAAATATTAACAATAACTTTATCAGTGCCCCTCAGCACAGCCTCACCAGTGCTAATCAATACAGCGTGACCATAGCCCGTCAATACAATTTCACTTGTGCCCGTCAGTACAGTCTCACCTGTGCCCATCAGTACAATCTCACCTGTGCATGTCAGTACAGTCTCACCTGTGCCCATCAGTACAATCTCACCTGTGCATGTCAGTACAGTCTCAACTGTGACCATCAATACAGTCTCACCTGTGCCCGTCAATACAGTCTCAACTGTGCCCGTCAGTACAGTCTCACCTGTGCCCGTCAGTACAGTCTCACCTGTGCCCTTCAATACAGTCTCACCTGTGCCCGTCAGTACAGTCTCACCTGTGCCCGTCATTACAGCTTTACATGTGCAGAGGAAGAGTTGAGCTGGCCAATCATCAGAGAGCAGGGATTGCCTGCTGTAATAGCTTTCAATTAAAATGCTTGGTTCCCAGCACTGCTCACGTTACATACGCCCCGCCTCCTCGCCCAGTGCCGCTCACGTCACACAGTCCCGTCTCCTGGCATTGGACCAGTATTCTGTCTATTAAATGCGCCGGGCGAGGAGGTGGGACTGTGTGACGTGAGCAGGACCGGGCAAGGAGGCAGGGCTGTATGTGAAGGTGAGCGGCGCTGGGAACCCAGCAATTCAAATGAAAGCTGTTACAGCCAGCAATCCCCGCTCTCTGATGATCGGCTAGCTCAACCCTTCCTCTCCTCTCTTCCCCTGGCTGGAAGAATGGCTCGCCCCCCCCTCTCCTCTGAAGCAGCCTACGCTTACCAGCTCTCATTTTGCACTCGCACAATGCAAGTAGGTGAGTGGAAAATTTGAGGGCTGGGTTATGGTAATAGCAAGAAATATAAGGCTACAATTAGAAAAAAATGATGTTTTTTTAATATTTTGTGCCAATTTTCCTTTGAGAACATAAAAAAATATGGAGATGTCAATTACCATTTACCATTAAAAAAAAGCCCAATTTGTCCTGAAAAAAGGTATAATCTATCTGGATAAATTAAGTAGTTGTGATGATATAAACAGTTTGACTAATACATGTCAAAGTTAGAAAACTGTGTTCGGGCGCTAAGATTTGTTTTACGCTCCATCATAAAGGAGTTAACTTGGCATGCCACACTGTAAGTATATAAGTTTCAAAATAATATTACAGAGACATCCTCTCCATCCATTCCCTCCGTGAGATAGTCATTTTCCCCGCTGACTTAAAGGAACATGTTTGGAATCTTCAACTCCAGGTTGAATTGTCTTACTCAGCACTGTGCGGCTGTGTCAGCATTTCAGTTGAGAGCCTGAAACCCCACACAACGACTGCCTTGGGACATCTGAAACCATTAAACTCTCTCCCTTTAATTAGTCCTTTCTACATGGTTATGCACAAATTACACGTTAACCTTGATTCTTTCCTGTCACCATTATACTACGACAGCTGATTTACATCAACATCTGTGCAAATATTTATTTTGCTATTTAGACAGTTATCAGTTTGCCAGCACATAATGCATTCTCATTAAAGCGTTCCGACACAGGGTGAAGGATTGTATTCCTTGCTCGTGATTCATTCTTTTTATTTCAAAATTGTGTTTCATTTAAATAATAAAAAAAAAAGAGAAAAACAAATCACTTTCTCATTAAGTAGTGTGTGGGCAAAAACAAAAAAAGTCACAGTTTTTATATAATCCCTTTCTAAGTCCTCCGCTCAGGCAAAGTAGGCAAAGAATAGAAGTCTAAATAAAAGACTGAAAAGATGTAAAAGGTGTAAAACAACATACACACTACAGGATCTTGTATGAGTACCTGTTTCACATTTAGTTTTAATCTGCTCCTATTGTTGGGAATCCACACATTGCAGGTCTGAGAGTACCAGCATTAGTCAATACAGGCTGCTCTGTATCACTTGTGCATAATTGCTCAGGAGGGAACAAATCTGCTATATTGCGTCAGGTGGATGTCTGAAATGGATCCTTATTAGATGGTTATGTTGAAAACTAAAGTCACTTCCCTTTGAGGGATTGAGCACCATCCATTGGGAATTAACTTGCTTGTGTTTGCAGAGTGGCAAATGGTTTCTTTCCTTTATTTTGATGAGATTCCAAAGTGTTTCACAAAACCTGAAGAAGTTGGACCTCCTAAACTAGGGGTCTCCAAACTTTCTAAACAAAGGTCCAGTTAACTGTTCTTCAGACTTGAGTGGGGCCAGACTGTGGTCATTTGGAGTAGAAATGGTCTTGGCGACAAGAGGAGTAAACAGTGCATTTTTGGCACTAGGGGGGACACTGACACCCGTTGGTGTTAATAAGAGAAATAGTGCCCCGTCAATGGTGTCAGTAGGAGGAATAGTGCCTCATCGTTGGTGTCAGTGGGAGGAATAGTGCTTCATTGTTGGTGTCAGTGGGAGGAATAGTGCCTCATCGTTGGTGTCAGTGGGAGGAATAGTGCCTCATCGTTGGTGTCAGTGGGAGGAATAGTGCCCCATCATCGGTATCAGTGGGAGGAATAGTGCCCCATCGATGGTGTCATTGGGAGGCATAATGCCCCACTGTTGGTGTCAATGTGAGAAATAGTGCTTTGTTGTTGATGTCAGTAACATGAATTATACTCCATTTTTGGTGTCAGGGGGAGGAATAGTTTCTTGCATCAATGGGAGGAAAAGTGCCCCAAGGGCTGGATAAAGGCAAGCAAAGGGTCGTATCTGGCCTCGGACCGCAGTTTGGAGACCACTGTCCTAAACCTACGAAACAAATGGCATATTAACCTTTGAGAAACACCCCCCTGACTTTATCATCATGTAGGACATTGGGAATCATCTTGTTCATAAATAATAAAGATATGGACAAACGGTTCAAGGGAGAAAAGCCCAATAGTTAAAGTTCCCAAGTGTTTCACAGAACCTGAAAATTTGGACCTCCTAAACCTACGAAAGGCATTGCATAATAACCACTGAGAAACACCCCCCCCTGACTTTATCATCATGCAGGATTATGGGAATCATCTTGGGAATAAATATTAAAGATATGGACAATCGGTTCAAGGGATTAAAGCCCAATGGTAAAAAGTGATTTAAACAATCACAAACTAATCTGCTATATTGCTTGAGATGGGTGTTTAAAATGGATCCTTATTAGGTGGTTATGTTGAAAACGAAAGTCTCTTCCCTTTGAGGGTTTGAGCACCATCCATTGGGAATTAACTGTCTTGTGTTAGTAGAGTGGCAAATGGTTTCTTTCCTTTATTTGGATGAGATTCCCAAGTGTTTCTCAGAACCTGAAGAAGTTGGACCTCCTAAACCTACAAAAGGCATCGCATAATAACCACTGAGAAACACCCCCCTGACTTTACCATCATGCAGGACTTTGGGAATCATCTTGTTCACAAATTATAAAGATATGAACAATTGGCTTAAGGGAGGAACGCCCAACAGTTAAAATGATTGTAAACGACTACCTTGTAAAACAACCATTCAGTTTAAAATAGAAATGAAAGGCAAAACATTTTTGTATAGCTATATATAAAATAATCATAAATACCTTTTTTATAAGTGATCACATTCCCTCTGTTCTCAGTTGCATAAGAGCTGGGGGAGGAGAAGCAGCACCACACTGAGCTTCCCAGTGAATGGCTGTGCAATGGGGGCGTGTCAGGACAAGTCTGATCATGCTGAGTTCAGGCTGAGTTCCCAGCACAGCTAGGGACTTGACCACTCAGTGTGCTCCTCTGCTTAGTGTGGTCAGTTTTTAATAGGAAAGCAGAGGGACTGACAGGAACACCAGGGATTTTACATAAAGGAAGCAATACAAAGAGAACAGGATACTTTCTCATACAAGTACAGGGTACAGCAGGCACATATCAGGAATATGAAGTGTTGTGGTAACAAACGCTTTAACTGTGATACAAGCATGTTACATGTTGTAAAATGTATTGTTGTGTGCTTATTAAAGGGCCATCTTTGTCCATAATGTCATGAATTTTTATGGATCTGAGGATTAATGTTTTAGAGCAATACAAATCGAAATGTTGAAATTTGAACTATAGCATTGTTGGGAATAAGCACATTGCAGGTGCATTGGTCAATACAGGCTACTCTGTATGATGTGTGCATTATTGCTCAGGAGGGAATACATCTGCTGCATTGCTTGAGGTGGGTGTTTGACATGGATCCTTATTAGGCAGTTACATTGAAATCTAAAGTCTCAGCTTTTTGAGGGATTGAGCGCCATCCACTAAAAATAAACTGGCTTGTGTTAGCAGAGTGGCAAATGGTTTCTTTCTTTTATTTGGATGAGATTCCCAAGTGTTTCACAGAACCTGAAAAAGTTGAACCTCATAAACCCATAAAACGCATTGCATAACTGTTGAGAAACAACCCCCTGACTTTATCATCGTGCAGGACTTTGGGAAATTATCTTATTCATAAATAATAAATACACAGGCAATGAGCTCAAGGGATGAAAGTACAACTGTTAACTGTGAAACAAGCATTTTGCAAGTTGTAAAATGTATTGTTGTATGTTTATTAATTGGCCATCTATGGCCAGAATGTCATGCATTTTTATGGATCTGAGGATCAGTGTTTTAGAAGAATACAAATTAAAATGTTGAAATTTGAAATGTGGTGTACATTGTATATGCCAGGGCACCTGTAAAAGTCCCATACATGCTTGGGTTTTATATTGCCCAATTTATGCCTACAGACCTGGTCTATACTAATGTCATGTAAAGGACAACAGCAAATGATAAACCCCATAAAACGCATACAAGACACTGTAACAAAAATGTATTTTTGATAGTTTACCAGACCTTAAATGTAGAGTCTGACATATTTTTCTTTTTACAGAATTTATTTTTATCTGGTGATCCTAAGGCTTGGTTCACATCAATGCAAATTGGATACATTTTTTAACCACATTCAGCTTTCAATAGAGCTGATTCACATATGTCTGGGGAGGTCGCAGTCTGTTTCTAAAATTGTGCAATTTTGGGTTGGTTTAGGTGCGAATTCAAGTAAAAATTTAAACCTGAATCGCATCAGAACCGTTGAACAAAACCACACCGGACTGCGGACTGCAAACCGCAGCCAAACATGTGTGAACCTGGCCTTACTTACAGCCTACTTTCCTAGAGTTACAAAGCTCACTTACTTCATTGTATTTACAGAGGTGCAACATTGTCACCTAAGGACAGGATTACAAATAAACTCCCTCTTTCCTGTTCACATAACATAGAAGTTTTTTTTAGTCCTCAAAGATATCTGGAAACAATGATATCTGGTAACACTCAGCACAGGCCCAGAATACAGTCCCAACCAGCTCACAAGACTTCTGGAAGGTTTTTATGGCCCTTCAAATAGATATAAAAAACACTTTCAATAGTATATTTGGCAGACCAAAATAAACCAAATGAGAGAGAATAATTGCTAAAATTTACATGCACTTTAAATAAGTGAAGAACAGATCTATTGAGAGCAGTTTAGAGGTGGAAATGAACCATTACCAAAGCCCCCTTGAGTTTTGCAATGTAATTGTAATTGTAGGATCCGTGACATAGGAAAATATAGTAACCCCTTTATGACCATGGATTATTGAATTTTAGATGTCCAGACCAAAATTTGCAGTGTCAATATGCATTGGTTAACCTGGCAATAGGTCTAATTTGTCTGCCAAAATAAGTTTCATGTTTTTAACATGCATTTTATTTTAATTCTGTTTTAATAAATATCTTGCTTATGTTTTTATTATAAGCTGCCACATGCAAAACAATTGGGAAGATTTATAAATCTGGAGAGTGCAAAATCTGGTGTAGCTCTACATATAACCAATCGGCTTCCAGGTTTTATTGTCAAATATTAATTGAACAAGCTGAAGTTAGAAGCTGATTGGCTACCATGCACAGTTGCACCAGATTCTGCACTCTCCAGTTTTAGTTAATCAACCTCAATATGTTTTATTCCTTTTACTTTTCAATAGTTTTTATTGAATTTTTACAAATGAAAGGAGAACATATGTATGCATGTTAATAGAAAGACAATCCTGTGAGCCACCAATTCCTACATGCTAAAACTTATATGGGCTCCTGGATTCCTCAGCATACACCAGTAAAGGCTTACTATAGAGCGGTGCACTGACACGCTTAATCTGTGTGAGTACCCCTGAAGGGGATCTTTTTTGCTTTATTTAATAAACGGTTCAAACTGTACTTGCACTATCGAGTTTTTCCTGTTTCTGTTTGGTGTATGCTGAGGAATCCAGGAGCCCAATACCATCATAGATCCCAGAGGCGGTTCACATGCGTGTTTTGACTTAGATTAATCGCAAAGTCTCACGCTCCAAGGTGAGTATTTATTACCCAAGGGGGGCACCTGAGTGATGATACCTTAGCACGGCTTGGATCACAGCTTTTGGATTACATGGACCTTTATCAATACTGGATTAGTGACGCAATTGGTCACTACTTACATGCACATGAGCACTTTGTTTTATGATTTAAATCACTTACAGCATTGTTTTTCAGCATGGTCACTATTGACATATTTGGACACTGTATGAAAACATGGTCATTATTGACTTATTTGGACACTATATGAAAGCACAGAAGCACTTTCATATATATTGCTGTTTTTTTTTATATACATATATTATATATTTTTTTTTTTGGCTTGTAATACATAGTTATGCACTAGGATCTTTAACTATATCCATAGTAAGATATATGCGTATTAACATTTATAATTCACTGGTTCATTATTTATTTATTTGAGATATTTTATTTACTGTGCACTTCTTATACATACCTTTTAGCGCAGCATATATATTTATTTATACATATGAATGTTAAGTGCTGTGCCAAGGTAGCATATACTTTAAAAGTAGGGGAAAAAAAAGAAAAAAACACAAGAAAAACAGAAAGAAAGAAAAAAACAAGGTACCATTGTATACTGTGTCAACAAGAGATAAAACCGTTGAACAAAAAAAAGGTTAACTCGAGCTGCTTGGAAAAAAGCATATAGACAATGAAATAGAGATGTTTTATTCCTTTCATATGTTAAGGTCTCAAATAATTAAGTTTTAACTTTTTTTTTTTGAAAATTCTTTTGCTTGAAGTTTTGTTAAAAGGTATACAACTCAGTGGCAGTGGCACAACCAAGCCACCGTAACACGGCCACGCAGGGCCAACACAAATAGTACATTATTACATTACTACCTATGGAAGGTGATTACATCTTTGGCTAAATAACAAAGGCCAACTATCTATACTAAAGAGAATAAACAACACCCCAGAAACCTTACCCCCCCCCCCTCCCCATTCAGCTCTATCCCTTCATCTCAAGGTTCCCTTGAAAAGGACAATTAAGTGCATCTACAATACAATGTCTTAAGGAGTCAAAAACAGCTATCAGGGAAAAAACACTGTAATACAATAGTGGAACTGAGAGGCAGGTAGAGCTATCTTAAATCAGGAATGAAACAAGTGTCTCCACCCAGAGTGTAGAGCTTCCTCAGGAGGTGAGCCCAATCCCTAAAACCTCATTATTACTACAACTTAAATCAACTAGCAACCAGTACCAAAGTGTCTCCCCAGGTATCATCCTGTCGTGGACGACGATGCCAACTATGCCTGCCATACCTTATTAAATTTTTTGAGGCAAGTTTTTATTTTTTTTAGGTATTTTTTTTTTTTATTCCTTATACTGCATTGTAACAACTGCAGCCTTCCAGCCTCAGGTGTCAACGTGCCTCTCCCTGTGTGAGATACAGTGAGAGTTGCACTGGCAGGTTTTCTTGGTACCTACAGTATGTGATCTTCATGACTGGCCGTCATTGTGATCATATTAATAAAAAGCATGCAACTTAGCTCCTGGTTGTTAGAATAGATCCCCAGCTGTTAGTAACAACTTAGAACAAGAAATCTGCACACACTGCAGGAGTCAATTGTCACTCGTGTCCTATTGGTCCCAAAAGCACTGCACAGGAATCATATCCGTATATAATGTGGTTCTTTCTTTTGTAAGATAATGGTGCCTACAAGGTGTATACAGGCTTTCTGTCTCTGGGGAAAATTTTAACTATTCTTTTTTTTTTTCTTTCTTTTTCAGGCCAGGAAAACATAGTTTACAAGTGCCCCTCAAATCACATTCTTTGCATTGGAACCAAAACATGCATCCATCTGTCAAAACTCTGCAATGGAGTCTTGGACTGCAGTGATGGCTACGATGAAGGAGTGCACTGTCGCGGTGAGTCCTTTACATAATTTTTCCTAAAATTTGATTGTCGTTATCACCGGTCCCTGAATGATTGCAAAATGTTCACAGTCTAGGGTAGCTTTTATCTTTTTTTTTATCCTGTAGAAACTCTTGAAATAATTTTCAGGTCTTAGTGAAACCCTGCTAAAATGATTTTATTTCCAGATGACTGTACATTACTGTAATTAGTAATTTGTAGATATGAATATGCTGTGTATAAAAGAAATGGGAAGTTGATGTACTTAGTATATGTGAAACCTAGAACAGATCATTTGCAGAAATAATTATGAAATTAATTAACAAAATGGCTAGAAAAGAATTGCATAACCTTACAATGGTGGCCAGTGAAAAAGTGTTCCCTCTTACAGTAGGTCTGTGTAGAGGTGCCCACCTAGATTTGTGGTAAGTGAAAGAGGTACTCCTTTACATTAGTAGACACTGGTCAGTGCACAAAATGCCCTCATACATTTGTGGTCAGGGGGAAGAATGTCCCTTAGAATCACTGAATACCATATCCAAGCTCTACTGCTGGTGATGCTATCCAAGGCTGAAAACCGGTGCTCGTGGCTGGGGTGTGCAGTCCTTCAATACTTTTAATGTTGATAGATATAAGCCAGCAACTCGATGGACTCAAACATTGAAAATCTTTATTGGCTATGCAAGTATAACCAGTAAAGTAATGTTACTGGAGCATTGTTTTACTGGATAAACTTGTATAGCCAATAAAGATTTTCAATGTTTGAGTCCACCAAGTTGCTGGCTCATATCTATCAATGTTAAAAGAATGCCCCTTACATTGGTGGTGAGTGTAGTTTCCCCTTACATTGATGGTCGCTGGTCACTGGTTTCTGCAGAGTGATGTTGGTGTTGGAAGACTTAGAACTCTACAGGCACCATCAGACAGGAAATCAGTGTGTCACTGATCGCTGGTCTACAGTGTGATATGGGGGCATTGCTTGATTTGTCTTGTCTAGGATGTATAGTTGAAATTGCGTATGAGGAAGGCTTGTCTAAAGCTGACCATTAATGGATCAAAATTTATCTGGTAAAGCAGGGACCGGACACATTTTAAATCCATCTATAGTTGTTCCCATTTCAGAGAAGTTGATCTAATGATCAACTTCTCTTGACCCGACTTATTGGAAAATGTTCCTTTGATCAGCACTGCAGCCAATCAGTTGCAGCACTGATCAGTGTATTCTGACAGTGGAGCAGTCCCCGCTGTCAGAATACAATAATACAGTAGAGAGAATGATTCCATCCAACTTTTTTGTGTGGATGGGGGGATCTGTTCTGTTCTTTTAAATCAGCTGCCTGTCTGTTTAAAACAAAAAGGATCATTCTGTGGTCTGACTAAGGTGCAATCTGGAACTATTGGTTAAAAAAGCTGCTCTAAGTGGAAATAGTTGAGGGCCCACAAATCTGTAGTTAATTTCATTATTTTCTATTCCTATATTTTTTTTTTTTACTTTGAGTCATATGTGGTAAAAGGATAAGTGGCTTATGATGCAGTAAATTCCAGCCAGGCGAGGTTGCAGTAACCATTGGGCATTGGCTTTTGCCCCCTGCACTACCAGAACATTCCATATTCGTTTTCTGCAATAAGTAAGAGTATTTGGATCACAGATACTCAACTCAAATATGTTTGTAAAAATGACTGCCCTTTGCCCTTTCTGTCCATTCACTAAGTCATACAGGAGTAACAGTATTTAACTGCATATGCTATTTTAATTTAAGATGAATTTCACATTTAAAAGTTCATTTCAGACTTTCCAATTATAGCAAAGTCACGCTATCACTGTTTAACCTTTAAAAGCCTTCATTTCTCATACACTCAACCAACCTCAACCAAAAGAAGCTAGCAGTAATTTATGAAATAATAACAATAGCAAGTTGGGTACTTCTGGGCAAAATAAGCTTTAAAGTCAAACTTTGGGAAACTCTCAAAGTTTCTCAGGGACTCTGGGAAAAGGAGATTTATTCAATATATCCTCCACTCCTCCCTACTACTGGACCAGTCCCTGAAGGGTCTTCTCCCCTATGCTCCAGCAGGCCATTGCAAGGTTGCTGAGGGACAGTCTGAAGTGTGGGGGAGAGGCATCTCCTCTCTCCTAGACAAAACAAGCAGTGAACCCTAGCAGTGAGGGCATAGCCCCACTGCAAAGGATAACTTTATATTTTCCTGGAGTTGGGCTTAACAAAAATTAACAAAGCCATATGACAGACCTTGTGTGACTAGGCTTTGTTTATCAACATGTCATACAAATATATATTTGAAATCAAATCTTTATTATTTTGTGGAAATAACATGGTGTGGGCAGATTTCTGCCAGCCACAGGCTATGTTACGCCCCTCCAGATAAGGTAGAGGTGATTCCTCTATTAATGTAAAATCCCACCCCCATTGTGTTTAGCTGGTTATTGAGCATGGAAGAGGAGGGAGGGAGTGGGCTGTCATTTACCACTGTGTGTATGCCCACATGTATGACTCTATAGTCACATGGGCTGCTCATATGTGATAGGGAGGACATGCTTAGCATAGAAATTCACAAAAAACTGAGCATGTGCAGAGTTGCCACTACAGCTGCAAAATCCTTAGCTGAATTGGGGACTTGGACAGAAGGTGGAGATAGAGAGCAGCAGGATCAACCAGGTTTTTTGCAGAATATAGAAAACAAAACTTATAGTGACAGAGTGAGTATGGACAGCATGTAACATGCCATTTATTGATAGTTTTTTTATGATGTGGGTTATGTGACACTTTAAGAACACCCAAAACACCTTTTCCTTTCAGCACTGACTTCAATGCATTCAGCAGATGTTAATGGTGTACTGAAATGTTTCAAGTTCAGCTAAATGGATATAAAGGAAAAACTCAAAATTTTGCTCATCCACAGTGATCTTTTTTTTGTAATAAAATTTTGTATACCAAAAACAAAATCACAAACATCAATCATCTACAATAAAAAGGGAACTGACACCCAGTATTGAGAATATTGCATATGTTATGCTTCAGTGCATTGCCTCTAATGTTTGTTGTGCCATCAGTTAACATTGGATGTGGGTGGTGGTGGTCCTCAGGGGTATGACGGATCAAGCCAATAAAGCAAGTTAAAGCCCAAAGGATGGTATAAAGTGTCCACCAGAAAAAGGCAAGAGGAGAGTCAAGAGAGCACTTATAGTGTAGTGTATACACGTATGTATTGTGGTTGGTGAATTAAAATAAAAAATATTGAATGAGTTTGGTCACTCTTGATACCCCGGAGTTCTGATCCTGAGCCCTCTGGGGGGCTGTCAGATGGGTGGTAAAATTCTTAGTTAGGAAAATGACAAAGTCCATCAGTATTCTGATTAGCAGAGGCACCAATTGGAGTGTGTAGTGGGATTGTGGTGTATCTATAGATGGATTACAGTCGTGATGTTGGATGTCAACATCAGCTAACATGACATCGTAGGTGAAGAATGTACATAGACAGTTGTATCAGCATGGTAAAGTGTGTGTTTGGCCAAAACTTTCTTTTGTTCTTGGATAGAGTAGGTTTAAAAACCTTCATGGTTTATCCTTTGCTTTGTATGTATCATCGTTTCGGAGACAGAACCAGAAGTTAGAGGAAATTTCCCAAAGCGAGGCAAATTCCCCTTTTAGACAGTTAAAACAGGTGCTGCCATTGGAAGATTTCCCCTTACTTCTTGTTTTGGGGACAACTGGAAAAATGTGGATTTCCCCTTGGTTGCCTTCTAGGTGACAATGGTCACCAGTACAGGTGGAGCGGTGAATCCTTCTAATGAAAGCACAGACCACAATAAATACTTAACAGAGGGACTAGAGTTGCCATCTACCGACACTGGAAGAATACCTCTCCCCCTTGCTCTTGGAATGGGCCTAGATTCTCAATGACATAATGGTGATGGAGATGTTGGTGGCAGAGGATAGTGCAGATCCTTAGAAGGTCCATACAACCTGGACCTGTGAGCAGGCATATAGTGATACTGAAATTTTTTTAGCCCTTCCCAATTGATTCCTCGTCCTGCTTTTTGCTGTATATGTGTCATTGGGAGCTTCTCTGATTGTGTAGATAGAGCTTTCCTTGGAACCCCTGCTACTTAGAATTTAATGTGTCTGGCCTTCCCTGATGATATGATGATATATGTATTATCCTTACAGTCCCCTCTTTCCCATTTTTTTTACGGTGCTGATATCATTAAGCTCCTATATGTTTTCTTATATAATATGTTTTTTTATTCTTGTATCGTTTACCTATTTTAGAATATTTTAACATGGATAATGTAGAGCTGTAAATTATCCCTTAAAAACTGTTTAGATAAACACTGTTTTGACAAAAACTTAACAGATTGTCTAACCCTTCCACACTCTATCCAAAACTAAAGCAAATATTTTGCCTAGAGATACACATTAAGCCCTGTATAACATATAAGATAATCTATTGTATATTTTGTATATTTAAACTAAGGTATATTTTTTCCGTGCTGCAATAAAATTTTTGGAATGTGTAAATTTCTAGCTGTCACATACGGAGCTGCATGTTGGATCAAGCAGAAAACAAAAATCTTTGATGTATATGAAAGGAAATTGCTTATGGGCGTATGTAGATGTATACAGATGTGTATCTGAATACAGAGCGGGGAGATGTAGACATAATAGCAAGCTTTATGAAAAATATAAGGCTGCTGGATAATCGTTGATAACATGCATTGCACATCTAAATTGGGCTGGTAATATTAAACGGATGACTGAGGATCATATGTCAAAAGCTATCCAAGAATTATGTGGAAAAAGATATATTAGTCAACCCAAAGCACAATGCTTGGATGAAATTAATAAGTATGTAAGGATGATAGTAGCTAGGCAACAGTGGGATGCCGGCAAGCACAGAGGAGAGGAAGTTCCTTCAGGAAACCCTGACTTTTATTGCACAAATGAATTAAAGAGTGAATAAATGATTGAATAAATAATTGCTTGAATGAAGTAAGGAATGAATACATGAATGATGAAGAATGTGATCAGCTTTGGGGCCCTATTGAAGTTAAATCAATATTAACCACTTGCCACCCAAGCCAATTCTGGCATTTCTCTCCTACATATAAAAATCATAATTTTTTTGCTAGAAAATTACTCAGAACCCTCAAAAATTATATATATATATTTTTTTAGCAGAGACCCTAAGGAATAAAATGGTGGTTGTAGCATTTTTATTTTTATGTCACACAGTATTTGAGCAGCAATTTTTCAAAGGCAATTTTTTTCATGGCCTCTCTAGTTGTTTACTTTCCCTAGTTGTTCACTTTCATGAATTGATTAAGAAAAAAAACAACCTCAATTTTTTTTTGAATAATGTGAAAGATGATGTTGCGCCGAGTAAATAGATACCTAACATGTCACGCATTAAAATTGCACACACATTTGTGGAATGGCGCCAAACTTCAGCACTTAAAAATCCATAGGCTACGATTTAAACATTTCTACAGGTTACCAGTTTAGAGTTACAAAGGAGGTATTGTGCTGAAATCATTGCTCTGGCTCCAACGTTCATGGCGTCATCTCACATGTATAAGCACGAGGGGATGGAAGCGCATTAAAAAAAAAATATATATTATTGTTTATTTTATTTTAATTTTTTTTATTTTTACACTTTACCTTAATTTTTTTTTGTTATCACTTTTATTCCTATGACAAGGAATGTAAACATCCCTTGGAATAGGGCAAGAAAGGTCCTCTTTATGGAGAGATCTGGGGTCTATAAGTTCCCACATCTCTCCTCTATGCTGGAAGCCTGAGATAAAAAAAAAAATAGATCTCGGGCTTTCCAGCTAAAATAAATGGTAATGTTTACATCTACCTGCGGTGGAACTGACGTTATGACGTTGCCTCCGGGGGTCACAGAGATGGCCGGGGAACCATCTGGTCCACGGCCAGCTTTATGGTAAACCTCTATGGTAAACCGCCACCTCCCTCCTGCCGCCTGTAAAAGCAATCAAGTGGCTAAACAGCCACTATGATGACTTTTAAATTGCACGGAATCACCAACTGAAAAAAATATATATCTAGACGATGCCTGTAGTTGCAACCATCATCCAGATATCTTCACACAAAGTCCCTGATATCATATGATGTCAACCTAGGGGAAGTGGTTAAACCCAAAACCAAAAATGTAATATATTGCAGCTTAAGCAGATGTGATGGCTCCATTAGTTTTCTAATATTTAGGCTGTTTTCATCTGGTGATCTGGCCAGTAACACACCTCTAGGATGGAAGGAAGGAAGCAAGGAAGGGTTGCAAGTGCTTACCACCCCTTGTGGAAAATGTTAGTTGCCTGAACTTCTTGCTTCTCTGCTTTGAATTATTGAACCAGAATAAGTTGGGAATGATTGGTGTTTCTTAGACTGTCCTGGGTTACCTACTTTTTTCTCATTAGTGACTCCAAGAAAAATTAGAATTCCAGTTAGAAAACTAGCATTTTCACAGAGCTCAGCATAGATAGTCTCCCTGTTTCTTTCATGACAGGTTAACTTTTTAATTATGATACTTGGTTATTTATCCCCTAGACCAGTGGTCATCAACTCCTCTCCTCAGGACCCACTAACAGGCCAGGTTTGCAAGATAACTGAAATACATCACAGGTGATATCATTTGCTGCTCAGTGATTGCAGTATTCTAGTCTGCATCTCCCCAAGGTAATACTTAAAACCTGGCCTGTTAGACCCCATTCACACAGGGGCAACACGACTTGCAGGTCGCCTCAGCGAGGCGACCTGCAAACGACTTCCGCGGCGACTTGCAAAACGACTTCTGTATAGAAGTCTATGCAAGTCGCCCCAAGTCGCCCCCAAAGTTGTACAGGAACCTTTTTCTAAGTCGGAGCGACTTGCATCGCTCCGATTAGAACGGTTTCATTGTACAGAACGGGAGGCGACTTGTCAGGCGACTAGGTCGCCTGACAAGTCGTCCCTGTGTGAATGGGCTCTTAGTGGGCCCTGAGGACAGGGTTGATGACCACTGCCCTAGATGACAGCAGAAAAAGATATCACACAGAATATTTTATAATAGCTAGTAAGTTTGGAAGAAAAACAAGAAAGTAGTTTCAGGCCCACCACCTGCAGGCTGCAAGTGGTAAGTGTTGAACTTTTTTTTATATTTACCTGAGCTAGGTAGATATGAACTGTGTTGTTTTACAGACTTTTTTTTTTCTTTACTCCTATAGAGAGTTGTTATTTGATTGACTCATGTCCTGATTTTTTTTACCCGTTCCTGCTGGTTTTCATTTACAACACCCACAACATTCCTTTTATAACAGCAGAAACCAAGTGCGAGGTGTATTTCTGAAAAAAAAACTTTTCAACTCTTGTAAACTCTTTCTTGTAATAACAGGAAAAAAAAAAAAAAAACAACATCGGTATCTGAGAAACACACAGCATAATTACTAGGTACCAAATACAGTATTTCCACGATCAATACAATTACCCAGCCAAAGGTCTTTTCATTCCAAGAACAGGGCAGTTAGCAGCGGGTCATCAGCTGCCATTAGGAGAAAGCTGATTTCACGGCATCCCTAAATCTCATTGCCTTGCCATTTACTTGTCAGAAAGAATCATCCTGCCTTCCCACATCTAATTAGTAAAGTAGATCTTAATGTGAAGTCTGCTACAACATTATTAACACACAAAGAAAACATTATGGTAATTCCGGAGAGGTAAATGTGGGAAGCAATGATGCATCGTTATGTGGAAATAGAATAGGTAAAAAAAAAAAAGTTACAGTACGACTAAATAAGGAAAATTACAACATGAACAACTGTGGAAGGACACGTTTTATTATATGTATATAATTGAACTAAAAGCGGAGGTTCACACAAAAATTGAACCTCTGCTTTTTGGAACCCTCCCCCCCTCCGATGTCACATTTGGCACTTTTCAGAGGGGAGGGGGGTGCAGATACCTGTATAATACAGGTATTTGCACCCACTTCCAGGCATAGACTCCCTCGGGAGTCTACGCCTCTTCCCCCCCCTGCTGTCTGCTGGGAAACACATGGGTCCCAGAGACACCAGGGACCATCCGGATTGCACAGTGCGACTCGCTCATGAGCAGTAGGGAACCGGGAAGTGAAGCCGCAAGGCTTCACTTCCTGGTTCCCTTATCGAAGATGGTGGCGGCAGCACCGGAGAGCCGAGCGACAGATCGGCTTCGGGTGCCAACATCGTGGGCGCCCTGGACAGGTAAGTGTCCATATTTTAAAGTCAGCAGATGCAGTATTTGTAGTTGCTGACTTTTAAAAAAATTAATTTCGGCAGACCTTCGCTTGGCCATGACTTTGATTATGCAAGAATTTGTATTTTTAGTGTTAAATATTTATACAAATGCAGATTTTCGTCTGTAAAAATGTTGTTTGCCTTTAATTTCATTTATTTTATCTTAGCCTGGCATTTCAGCTTGAGAGTCAGGAATAGAAGGTCACTTAAAGCGGTAGTAAACCCCGCTTTGTAATTTCTACCTACAGGTAAGCCTATAATAAGGCTTACATGGCGATAAAATGAATATCTGTTAAACATGCACCATTTTGGAGATATTCACCCTGGATGCACCCAGTAACCTCATGCACTCTGAAGGTCATTCACAGTGCTGGAGCCCATGAACCCAGGGTATGCGATGTATACGAGCACTTTATGCCATTGTTTTACAGGTGTTTTTTTTTTTTTTAAACTATTGCTTTAAAGTTTGAGCTGTTGCCTTCTCAACTGCCTTTCCTTACATTATTGGGTTGATTACTAGAAGAACTGAGGCTGTTCACTTAGCAAAGTGAATGTGGAATGAGCTTGGTAAATAAGATAAAGCTTTGTCCACTTCAATCAATTATGTGCTTAAAAAAAATCTTGTTTTCTTTTTTTAATTCTCTCACATGATTGGGTATTCAGAGTGGGAACTGGTTTACCTTATTTATCATTCACTTGGCAAAGTGAACAGGCTCTACTCTATTAATTAATCAACCTCATTGTCCCCCAGCTCCCAAGAGTGCACAACAGTGTCAATTAAAAAAAAAAGCCCTACGGTTGTCTCTTTTGCTTTTAGCTTCAGGGCTCTATTTTTCATAATAAAGCAAAAATGAGTTGGGAAACATAAGATGGGATTGTTTAAAAAGCTGGTGTCAGGACCTGGCACTATGGTTCCCTCGGCAGAGGGTTGTAGTTCCAGTGTGAACCAGCAGGTGTCTCCAAGCAGCTCCCAGGAATCAGTCTCTATCTCGTGTTGGCTGCTGGGAGGGTATTTAGTTCATACTTTACTAGTGGCTCTCACGTCATTTTGTTGCTCGACCACTAGATACACCTTGCCATTTATCCTGACCCTGGTCCTGGCCTTGCTTTTGCCTTGTATCCTGCTGCCTTGTACTTACTCCCCCTTGTTCCTGATCAGAGTTTCGGTTGCCACTTCCCGACTGTTCCTTGCACCTACGGTTTTACCATGTTTTTCTGTGTTCCGCATTTAGTATACATTTGTATATAGTGTAGTTGGTTAAACATTCTGTCATGTTGTTTGGGTTCACTAATATCTTCACGTTATATCTTGGATGGTCTTTGGATTCACTTTGAATATATTGTATATGGACTGGTTTCCAAAATGTAGCCTATGTGGCCATCCCTACCGTGATGCTTGACAGCTGGTCTCCAGATATGACTATTCGTGCAATACACACAATACACACAGAGAGATTGTTTCACAATTGGCGATATTAAAGGCACACTACAGCATAATAATATTGGGTCCATTTTATTTTTATTTTATAAAGTATAAGTTGGTAAACTGACATTTTATCAGCAAAGCAGATAAGAATAGTCTGAAAAATATGCAAAAAAAGGACGCCCACCTTTTGGTTTGAAAAGGAAAACATGCTATAATATATATATCTATATATATAGATATATCTAGATATATCTATATATATAGATATATATAGATATATATAGATCTATATATATCTATATAGATCTATATATAGAGATTCAGAAAAAAAATATATTTTTATATATATATATATATATATATATATATATATATATATATATATATATATATACACACACACAGCCTAGAGAGAGAGAGAGAGAGAGAGAGACAGAGTGAGACTTGTATAAAGAAACAAAACACATGCAAGAATAATATACATTTCTTGAAACTTAGTTATTGCATTGTCAGACAGTTAGATGGTCAGCTAGATTTAGATGCACAGCTATCAAATTCTAACCTTCCAAGATCTGCAGAGCATCTGATCCAGGGGAAGTGTAAACATCCCCCTTTTTACACCTTGTTAGTCCAGTGATTTTTGTAAAGTCCTAGACAAGTCATCATTACTTGATTCATTGACCATTAACCAGCCCATTTGGACTGCTCTGCCTTGGAGGGGTTTTATATTTGCGTGTGACTTTGTTTGTACAATGGGTCACATACAGTAGCCAAACAATGTAGCAGATGGACAGACAGATATTTGGCAACTCTAGCTGCATAGAGAAAATTAGCTTGCCACCTTTTGCTGCCATTTTCTACCTCCTGTGACATTCAACCTGTTATACCTTCTTTCTATTTTTTTAATAGCTGACTGTACCCACCAGAGATCCTTTCTTCCCAAGCTCATAAATAGTTAAAAGATCATAGCGTCTAACATCTCAATTTAGTAACACGCTGCATACAGCACAACCAGCACAGCGTTCTGAGCCAAAACTGCTTCGGCCATATGTTAAATAATAAATTGCTGCCAAGCTTTAACGCTCGCAGACCAAAGTGACAATGTATCATCATGTGTATTCTATGCTTATATTTCACAAGGATACTTTTTTTTGCTGTTTAGAAACCTCAATAAAAGTTATTGCTGAAACTGAAATATTGAAGCACTATATTCTGCAAAGTAATAACTGTATTATGCATCAATGCAAAGCTATTCAAAATGGCAATTGCTTGAAATATAGTGCATTAGTCAGTGCTGGAAAGAATAGCTTTGAGTTATTTTTTTTTGGTTTCAAGGCATCATTTGTAAGATTGTACATGTTCCTAATTATGTTACATAACTTTTATTAGTCATTCTGGGGTTGATGGGATCAAACAGGGATGGTTAAGGAAAAATAACTAATAATATTGGCAAATTTACTAAAATTAGCAAATAAAGGAAGGGAATTTGTGAAGGGTCCAGATGGTCATACAGAGTTGACCCAATTTGTCAGCGTTGTCTCAGCAATATTTTATAAGACACTGAGCTTGTGATGTACTGAATCAAATGGCTTGCTGTGCCAGCAGGAAAGTAGTTGTCTAATGTAACTCAAGAACATTAGATAATCACCACCTGATACAGCTAAAATAATTATTTGATTATTGGAGCTCTATGACCTCTGCACACACTCCCAAATTGCTGGGCAAAATTGGTCATCTGAATATTCCATAAAATTATTTTCATCTTTCTTAAGATAAGTCTGTTCCAAAGGGTGTCGTAAATATGCCTAGTCTGCCGAAATGATTGCGCATTTAAGCCTAGTACACGGGGGGCTGAATGTTGGGTGGCATTGGCTGGTTCAATAGAAACTGATTGGCATTCAGCCCATCTGTACTGGAGTCGGTCGAACAAAAGCCGGATGTTCAGCTGGCTTCTGTGTCGAAGAGGCCTGACTGAAACACCACATAGGCCATATCAACTCTGGCTGACACCTTTTGAAGCCTAGGGAGTGTATCAAAGTCTAAAACAATCAGTTAGTCAGTTGTAACACAGTCATGCAGGCATTGACATGTGCTAAACCCTTCCCCAGAAGAGCCTACCCTTCTATATGGGGACATTCATAAACAGAGACAAGAGCAGAAACTCCATGGCTACACATGTTTGACATGGTAAAGGATTACCTTAACCAGAGGTCAACTGTTGAACAACAGTCAAATATAGAAAACAATGTATTCTAGTTCTTTTTTCTGTATTTTGTTTTTTTTGTTTTTTTTTACAATGAACTTGCTCAAGTTACTAAATCTGCCTGGGCATCAGCCTCCTGTAATGCCCTTCTTGAGCCTGGGAGAAAAATAGACAGCATCCTGAGCCAGTTGGGCTCTATTGTTTTGCACAGTACTGTCTGCAAACACACTTACAGGTGGGAGGGGCACAGGGATGACATCTTTAGTGTGCTGCTGCTCTTTCATCTTCCAATCACAGGTCAGGGCAGGTCAGAGACCCTCTCTATTGCTTAACAGCATCATGAGCTGCAAAGATTTACAGATCCAGATGGTGTCTGGCAGGCATGTCTGGATCACAATTCTGAATGAAACATAATTGTAAATCCTGTCAAACAGTTCAAAGATACGCATTTCAGCTGTGTATTAACTGCTTGCCTGAACATACATTTTAATCAATTATCAGTACTGGAAAGACATAATGCAACAAAATGAATAGCTGCTAAATTGCTTGACAACAACGCAGAATACTTCTCTTATTCATGGTAAACTAACAAAAATATTTGTTTATCGGCGTATAACACGCACCTTAATTTTAAGAAGGAATTTTCAGGAAAAAAACCTAAATTTGGAATAAAGAATTTTGAAGCTAAAAAAGGGTCAGTGCCCATCAATGCAGCCTTATCATGCCCATCTGCAGCCTTCGCCATTGCCCATTATTGCAGCCTGATCAGTGACCATCTGCAGCCTCGCCATTGCCCATCACTGCAGTATGATCAGTGCCCATCATTGCAGCCTTGCCCATCATTGCAGCCTAATCAGTGCCCATCTGCAGCCTTGTCCATCATTGCAGCCTAATCAGTGCCAATCTACAGCCTTGCCCATCATTGCAGTCTGATCAGTGGCAATCTGCAGCCTTGCCCATCATTACAGCCTAATCAGTGCCAATCTACAGCCTTGCCCATCATTGCAGTCTGATCAGTGGCAATCTGCAGCCTTGCCCATCATTACAGCCTTATCAGTGCCCATCTGCTCTGTATTTCGGCAGCGCTCGTTCCCTCCTTCCCCTCCGAGGCAGACCTATATCAACGTATAACACGCACACACGATTTCCCCCCCTATTTTAAGGGGGGAAAAGTGCGTGTTATACGCCGTTAAATTCGGTATTTGCAACACATTAAAGAGCACTGATATTAGACTGTGCAAAAAATATTGTCTAACCTGATTAACCTTGGGTTCAATGGCATCTGAACAATAGTACCCTTTAACTTTGACTGGCTGCATGACACATTGACATCTCCATGGCCAGATTTAGACCCCTTTCACACTGGGGCGGTTTGCAGGCGTTATTGCGTTAAAAATACCGCCTGCAAACCGACCCAAAACAGCCGCTGCTGTTTGTTCAGTGTGAAAGCCGAGGGCTTTCACACTGAAGCGGTGCGCTGACAGGAGAAGAAAAAAAACTCCTGCCAGCCGCATCTTTGGAGCGGTGAAGGAGCGGTGTATTCACCGCTCCTAAACCGCTCCTGCCCATTGAAATCAATGGGGCAGCGCAGCAATACCGCGGCAATACCCCGGCTATAGCCGCGCTATACGAGCTGTTTTAACCCTTTTTCGGCCGCCAGCGGGGGTTGAAACCGCACCGCTAGGGGCCGAATACCGCTGGTAAAGCAGCGCTAAAAATAGCGCTGTTTTACCGCTGACGCCCCCTACCACCCCAGTGTGAAAGCAGCCTTAAAGAGTAACTCTACTTTTGTTGAGAAAAAAACATTCCCTTCTGAGTAATCTATGTACATTGCAGCAAGGATTTTAACAAAGTTTGTTGCAGATCCCTACCTACAACTACTTATTCTGAACTGTGCCTGTGGGCTGAGTGAGTCTAATGGGAGTTGTTTTTTATAATTGTTAACCAGCTGCTGAACCTGCAGGGCTCTGATGAGGAAAATCGTAGGGTCTGCAACCCCTTTAGATGTGATTTCCTATTGGTAGTATCATACTAAAAGTTACATTTTTTGTTGCAGGGGATGTCAAAAAATATAACTTGTCTCTTAGAGCAGACTTCTGGTAAAATCAGTGACCCAATCACACAAGCAGGAAATGATGTTTCTGTGGGGGCGCTCTGTACACATTCTGAGTACAGAACGCCTCCAGGTAGCCATATTGCAATGCAATTTACAAAAAAGTACAGAGCTGCAGATTAAAAAGGAAAGGTACTTTTTAATAACAATTACATATTCGCTTACAAAATTAGTTGTGTATTGCTATTTTTTTTTTTATTTACTATTTTTTTCCCCATGAAAGTGGAGTCACCCTTTAAGTCCAGGGAGTTAGAGGACCCCTGTAAAGTTATTACTAGATAATACGGTAGTATATTTTTAGGTGACATATCATAAACTGGAGCACTTAAAAACATGACCCACACAAACTATATGGAGACCATACAATCTTCATGAAGATAGAGCACTTGGTGGTAAATACATCCAGAGCCTCAACACTTAAAGAGATCCATGCAGATAGTTTCCTTGTGAGAAATTTTCCCAGAATCCCAATACCTGAAGAAGGGACCCACATAATCATAGGCACATCATATAGCCTCCATGCTGATTGTGTCCCTGGTACGAACCATATCTAGAATACCAACACTCAATGAGTGGACACACACTAACCTTGAGAAATCATTGAATCGAGTCACTAGCAGCTAGTATCCCTTGTGGAAACCCACCCACAATTCCAGCACCCGAAGCGGGGATCAATGAGATCATTCAATCTCCTTGCAGATAGTATCCTTGATGGCAAATCCACCTAGAATTTCAACACCCAAAGAAAAGACCACTACAATCTTAGGAAAATCATACAGTCTCTTTGCAGACAGCAAATCCAGACCACATACAGAATCCCAGCACCCAACGGAGGGATCCATGCAAAGTTAAGGAGATTATTAATTCCTGTTCTAGATAGGGGCCATGTGGGAACCAAGCCCAGAACTCCATAATCTAAAGAGAGGACCCATGCAAACGTAGGGAGATCATTCAATCTTTTACAGATTAAGTCCTTGGTGGAATCTTTACCAAGGGCCCAAGCCTTGCTAAATTCTTCTCATTCACCCAATGTGCTGCTTGTAACAAATCTCATTTTCATTTCTAGGTATGTTGAGATTTGTAGTTCTTCTACAAATTACCAGCAGGTAGCCTCTGTTTGGACCTGCCACGTATCCAGTTATTTTGGTTACTTAAAGGATATTTTGAGACTCTGATGCAGTTTTATTATTTTTGGCCTCAATCCATAGGACTTGGTTGTGTTTGATATGAATGCCATGAATGAGTGCACACTTATTATGCTGCTAATAATTTGAGGCCCCACTGGGTTTTCCAAGACATATCTTTATTTTGCCTTTAAACACTTTTTCATGAAAAAGTGGGTCCCTAATTTGCTTTGTTGCTGGAGGTCGCCCAAAATTGGGATTTCATTCATCCCTTCGTTTAACATAATTGCCTCGAAAAGCTCCCAGCAGCTTTAGTACGATGCGGAAAACGTCACCGTTAGTTGAACATTTAGGACAATGGCTTTCGGAAGCTATTCTGTTATCATTTAAATTGTATTTTTCACACAGCTCTATTATCATCATAAATAAAAATCTATAAAGGAAAATGTACTTTGTATAATGCAGTGAGAATTAGAATAGCTCAGTGCTAGTATTCAAGGATGATTCAATCCAGTTATACAGAGTGGTTTTACTGAGATGCACACATACTGGTATATGGGCAGTATAGCTTCATACGACAGAGAACAAAAACATACAAAGACACAGATAAAGTTACAAAACAGGACAAAAAGCAACTTAACAAGTAAAAAAAAAAGTATAATATGAACTGTTTGCATATATAGGGGATAGGGATAAGCGGAATGAGTTTAGCAACATTGATTTCACTCCCAAATTACCAATTCCATCATCTGTGAAATTCCATCAAATCATAAGCTCTGTTGCTCATTAAATTGTATCTAAACCCCGTAATAAAAATGTAATATACTGTGGCCCACCAGTCCTTATACTGTATATAGTTTCCTTTTTTACATTGTTTATTTACCATCAGAGTTCCCATCCTAGACTGCTCTGCTTATTTGGACTACGTACATTGCCACCCAGGGTCGGGACAAGGGGTGGGCAGGAGGAGAGGCTGTCATGGGCACTGCAGTATCATGTGAAGGGGGGGTTGCGAGGAGATTGGGGGAGGGGACCTGTGTTGGGAGGAGAGCAGCAGGGGGTAAGAATTTTTCTAGGAGGAGGGTGTGTGTTTGGAGTAGTGATTTAGGAGGATTTGTGTGGGAGGGGGGTGGGGGAAGAGAACTTATGCTGGGAGGAGGGATTTGTGATATAAGAAGTGATATGGTAGAGGAGAATTGCGCAATGAGGAGACTTTTTGGGGGGGGGAAGATTTGTGCTAGTAGGGATGATAGAGGGGTATTTGTGCTAGGAGAGGAATTTTTTGGGGGGTTGATATGTGCTGGCTGAGGGATGGGGAGGGGAGATTTGGAGTGGAGGGAGGAGAGGATGTACTTGGTGGGGAAATTTGAGTGGTAGAGGAGTTGTGCTAAGTGGGGTGATTTTTTTGGGGGGTGGGGAATTTGTGCTGGGGGGATTTGGGGGATGGGGGAGCCATAGTGTAACTTGGCTTTATTATTCCACTCTGGCCACACTCCTAAAACCACCTCAATATTCCAATAGGGGAATGGGGAGCCGTGGACATGTTGGGATCTTGAGCTGGATTTAGGAGTGCAGCCACAGTGGAATCCTTATGCTGTATCTATCTTTACACAATGTGAATTTGACCATTGTGGTGTTTTAAACTTTACCATATTAAACCTCAGAAAAAAAAAATCCCAAAAAAAAAAACAACCTGCAAGACAAAGGCATAATGAGCATTATGAAATACTTACATTAGAACGATTCCCTGCAGTGCCATCCGCACTCTGCTCCCACAGCCGACATCTTTCCTGGAGTTGCTTCCAGGTTTGCCGGCTCTGGCACTGTAATTGGCCAGAGCCACAATGACATCACTAACGCGTTTGGTCACCACACGGGCCCTGAAGAAACGGCACGAGTGAGCCGTTCCTTCAGTGAGCATATGCCGATGACTTCGGTGGCAGCGTATATAGTAAATATCTCCTAAACGGTGCAAATTTAGTAAGGCTTACCTGTAGGTACTGTAAATAGGTACAATTAAAGAGGAAGACCTTACTTCCTCTTTAAAGCTGAGTTACACTAGGGCGGCTTTGTGCTCTCTTCTTTTGTGTTTTTGTCTAGATGTGTTCCTGCCACCCAGAGGATCCATAGAGAGCAGCAGTACCCTTTGACTTGTCTAATTATCGCCAATAGCCAGCTGAAGGGCTATACTAAACTGTTGATCAGCTCACCTGCTAGTTTTTTCTTTTGTGTGTATTTACTGTCTCCACCTTTGCCTATCTTCATTACATAGAGGGCCATAGTTCGCATGAAGTAGCATTATTTATCACGGGGAGTTACAAGAACACTTGGTTTCTGGCAAAATCAACAGCTATTTTTCTGTAAATTACTTTACATCCAGCTTTTCAGGAGGCAATGGTGGTGTAGCCCTGGCCTCACAGCTGCCCACTGGGAAGGCTACATCCCCAATGCCTTTTAATCACCTCTCCTGTGTAAGGTGTGAGATCTTACAAGAAATTTGGCGAGATCTAAAGAGAAAGGTTTTTGCATTGTATGTCACATGTGCAGGATCTGGCATATGTGTCATGCCCTATTTGGCATGACTTATTAATAAATATTAACGTGTGAGATCAGACATCATTGGTGGACTGGCACAGAACAAGGAAGAAGAAGCCAGCCATGGATAATGTTAATTTTAGAAATGGCGGCATGGTATGGGGGAGCCCTAGGTGGAAAAGATCTGTGAGAATGGAACAATCAAATTAAGAAGTTTGATAATTTAAAGTTTTGCCTAAATACATTTCTTTTTACTAACCCTCAGGAGTAAGTTAAGTAAGTTAAGTTAAGTAATGCTGTACTAACTCAGCCGATCACACACATACTGTACAGTATATGTGAAAATAATCTACTTTCCCATTCAATACATTCCTTTAGTTGCACGACTCATTTTTTTTTTTTATCTAAGTGAACATCAGCTTCTGTAGTTCACAGAGAGAGGTTTCACAGCAGGACCTCGCTGGTTCTAAAATGGTTTTAACTTTTCTATACTGCTTCTCGAAACTAAACCAAAAAAGTTGTGGATGAAGTAACTATCAGTAAAAAAAGGAAACTGGAAAATAACATTGCAGCTATACCTTTAGCAGCCTCAAAACCATGCCTTGTGGACTAATAACCAAACATTCTGATAGGGCCAAAGCTTTTCCACCCTATCCTTCCTTAACACATTCCTATTGGCCTGTAAGGCATTTCATCGTGTAGTGGGCCAATAGGAATGTGCAGGAGGTAGGAAGGGGTAGACAAGCTTTACTAAAGTTCCCATATTTCCAGGTAGTTTAAGAGCTTACTGGTACCTCTAAACCTAAAACTATTCTATTAGCCAGTATGAATTCTATCAGCAAAGTATTTGGCAAATATGAATGTGCAGGAAGTAGGAAGGGGTAGACACGCTTTGGCAATGCTTGATTATGTCCACTTGTAAGAGCTTGTTTCCTACCTCCTAACCCCAACACATTCCTATTGGCCAATGAGGGTCCAATTTGTATAGTAATGGGCTGATGGGAATGTGCAGGCGGCAGGAAGGGATGGACAGGCTTTGGCAATGGTCCAATATTTCCAGATAGTGTAAGAACATGTCACTACTTATTATACCCAATACATTCCTATTGACCAATGAGGGTCCTATTTGAATAGAAAAGGACCAACACATTTATGCAGGAGGCAGGAAGGGGTGGGCAAGCTTCAGCAAAGTTCAAATATTTTCAGGTAGTGTAAAAGCTTGCTACTTCCATTCACCCCCAAAACTATCTATTGGCCAGTGAGAATCCCATTGGCATAATAATTAACCAATATATATGTGCAGGACCCACGGTTTATTAGTGTGCCTCTCAGGCTTGATCACTGTGGGAAGTAGTGTTGGTGATGCCGCGTCCGCTACAGGGGTGCTAGCAAGGGATGGAGCCTGTCCCAGCTCCTGTAGTCACTGGAAGGAAGAGAGGAAAGATCCCTGGTGCCGCACATCCACGGAGTCCTATGGTGATATGAGAGCGACAACCTCAGCCTGGGCTCCTGGCAGGGCATAGCCCAGGCTGAGGCTGTCTCTCTCAAACCACCATAGGACTCTGTGGATGTGCAGTGCCAGGGATCTTTCCTCTCTTCCTTCCAATGAATGTGCAGGAGATAGGAAGGGGTAGACAAGCTTTGAAAAGCTCCAAGTCTTCTAGGTAGTGCATGAGCTTGTGGCTACCTCTTACCCACAGTACATTCCTGTTGGCCAGTGAGGGTTCTATTTGCATAGTAATGAGCCAATAAGAATGTGCAGAAGGTGGACAAGCTTCAGCAAAGCCCCAAATACTTCCAGGTAGTATAAGAACTTGCCACGACTTCCCAATCCTAAATTTTCCTGCTGACCATTGAGATGACCCATCATAGTAATGGTCTAAGGTAGCTTTGACACTACATGGAAGTATTGGAGCTTTGACCATCAAAATGTCTCAGCATTGGGCAGTAAGGTGCCTGCATGTTTAATCTATAGCCTTTTTTTTCGGTGTTATGCCCCGTACACACGGTCGGATTTTCCGATGGAAAATGTGTGATAGGACCTTGTTGTCGGAAATTCCGACCGTGTGTAGGCTCCATCACACATTTTCCATCGGATTTTCCGACACACAAAGTTTGAGAGCTTGCTATAAAATTTTCCGACAACAAAATCCGTTGTCGGAAATTCCGATCGTGTGTACACAAATCCGACGGACAAAGTGCCACGCATGCTCAGAATAAATAAAGAGATGAAAGCTATTGACCACTGCCCCGTTTATAGTCCCGACGTACGTGTTTTACGTCACCACGTTCAGAACGATCAGATTTTCCGACAACTTTGTGTGACCGTGTGTATGCAAGACAAGTTTGAGCCAACATCCGTTGGAAAAAATCCTAGGATTTTGTTGTCGGAATGTCCGAACAAAGTCCGACCGTGTGTACGGGACATAAGAGTCTCTATAATGAACTGTCTGTATTTTTTGGTTCAGGTTTTAATCCAATTGGTTGCTGTGGGGCAAAACAGACAATCCTCCATCCAGAAACTTGAAGTCAAATGGGCAAGTCTTCCACAGAGATGAATGGCAATGCATGTAAAATGAATGTAAATATGCCCAAAATGAAGAACATTGCAATTTCCTGGCCAAAAAATTCCATGGCATGAATAGAGCCTTCCAGTTTTAAATCTGTTACAACATCACAAAGCTTTCTGCAGTCTGTGTAGTTTAGAGGAGGACATACATTATTTCCATTATCTGAAAGATAACAACCCTCTCTGCTGCTAATACAAATATTCACACCAGTCAAGCATTATAAAACAATTCTGTTTATCTTTGCATGTTACTATGTTTTATTAAAGAACTACACAGCACAGCGAGTACATCTTGCTGGAATCAGAACTAGGAAAGCTTTGTGCTCAGAGAAAGCTGTGATCTTATAAGTCCTGTAACAGAGAACAATCGTGTATTTGCTTTATCAAGCTGCGTTCTTGTGATGGCCTTTGCTGAATATTTTACTTTATATGTGGTTGGGAGAGAATGTTTGAAGATTAGAGCTCTCTGCAGATTTGGTTTGTGCTCACAATGAGCACCTCTTAAGTAAACATCAATTAGTTTGTAATTCTAACAAGAATAAAAGTAAAATTACGACTTAAAAAAATCAGTTTACTAATAAATAAAATGTATTTTGCAATTGGACCTAATGGTAATGTACATTATTAAATAAATAAATAATATAAGAAATCACCTTTAATGATCTTATTCATTTGTCACATCATGTTGTTTTCACATTGATCTGGATCGATTAACATTAGTGCATTGTTTTTACTATTGTGAGCTTGCGCAACACCTATTTCCAATCAATGTATATTATTAGCGCTGATTACTGTATTAGTGTCACCGGTGATGTCAGTGTCAGTTAGGTAGTTTCCCTCCAGTGTCAGTTAGGTAATTTCCCAGTTAACGTCAGATTGACTGCCGCAATATCGCAGTCCCATTATAAGTCGCTGATCATTACTAGCATATCCTGGTCTTCTCAGGTGTTCTTTATCAGTCTATGGTGCTGGTCCCTTTAACCACTTAAAGACCGAGTCTCTTTTTGACACTTGTTGTTTACAAGTTAAAATCATTTTTTTTTAGCTAGAAAATTACTTAGAACCCCCAAACATTATATTATTTTTTTAAGACACCCTAGAGAATAAAATGGCGGCCGTTGCAATACTTTATGTCACAGCGTATTTGCACAGCCTTTTTTTGGAGGAAGAAATACAATTTTTTACTTCAAAAATAAGACAACAGTAAAGTTAGCCCAATTTTTTTTATATTGTGAAAGATAATGTAATGCCAAGTATATTAATACCCAACATGTCATGATTCAAAATTGCGCCTGCTCATATATGGAATGGTGACAAATTTTGACCCTGAAAAAATCTCCATAGGCGATGTTTAAAAATTTCTACAGGTTACATGTTTAGAGTTACAGAGGAGGTTTAGTGCTAGAATTATTGCTCTCATAGTTACATAGTTAGTCAGGTTGAAAAAAGACACAAGTCCATCCAGTCCAACCATAAAAAAAAAAAAAAAAAAAAAAAAAAAAAAAAAAAAAAAAACGTACAATCCAATATACCCAATACTATACCCACAGTTGATCCAGAGGAAGGCAAAAAACCCCAGCACAGCATGCTCCAATTTGCTACAGCAGAGGAAAAAATTCCTTCCTGATCCCAGAGAGGCAATCGGATTTTCCCTGGATCAACTTTACCTATAAATGTCAGTACCCAGTTATATTATGTACATTTAGGAAAGTATCCAGGCCTTTCTTAAAGCAATCTACTGAGCTGGCCAGAACCACCTCTGGAGGGAGTCTATTCCACATTTTCACAGCTCTTACTGTGAAGAAACCTTTCCGTATTTGGAGATGAAATCTCTTTTCCTCCAGTCGTAAAGAGTGCCCCCTTGTCCTCTGTGTTGACCGTAAAGTGAATAACTCAACACCAAGTTCACTATATGGACCCCTTATATATTTAAACATGTTGATCATATCCCCCCTTATTCTCCTCTTCTCAAGAGTGAACAAATTCAGTTCCTCTAATCTTTCCTCATAGCTGAGCTCCCCCATGCCTCTTATCAGTTTGGTTGCCCTTCTCTGCACTTTCTCCAGTTCCCCGATATCCTTTTTGAGAACTGGTGTCCAAAACTGAACTGCATATTCCAGATGAGGTCTTACTAATGATTTGAACAGGGGCAAAATGATATCTCTCTCTCTGGAGTCCATACCTCTCTTAATACAAGAAAGAACTTTGCTCGCTTTGGAAACCGCAGCTTGGCATTGCATGCTATTATTGAGCTTATGATCTACCAAAACCCCCAGATCCTTCTCCACTACAGATTCCCCCAGTTGTACTCCCCCTAGCATGTATGATGCATGCATATTCTTAGCCCCCAAGTGCATAACTTTACATTTCTCAACATTAAACCTCATCTGCCACATAGTCGCCCAATTAGACAGAGCATTGAGGTCAGCTTGTAAATTGGAGACATCCTGTAAGGACGTTATTCCACTGCATAGCTTGGTGTCATCTGCAAAGACAGAAATGTTACTTTTGATCCCAGATCCAATATCATTTATAAAGATATTAAAGAGTAAGGGTCCCAGCACTGAACCTTGGGGTACACCACTGATAACCTTAGACCATTCAGAGTAAGAATCATTAACCACTACTCTCTGAATTCTGTCTTTTAGCCAGTTTTCTATCCATTTACAAACTGATATTTCCAAGCCTGTAGACTTTAACTTACACATGAGCCGTGTGTGCGGAACTGTATCAAACGCTTTTGCAAAATCCAAATAAACCACGTCCACAGCCACCCCTCTGTCCAAGGTTTTACTTACCTCTTCATAAAAAGAAATCAGGTTTGTCTGACAACTTCTGTCTTTCATGAACCCATGCTGTCTGTTGCTTAAAATGTTTTTTTCCAGCAAGAACTCGTCTATGTGGTCTTTTATTAAACGCTCCAGTATCTTCCCGACTATAGAAGTTAAACTAACAGGTCTATAGTTACTTGGTAAAGACTTTGATCCCTTTTTAAATATAGGCACCACGTTCGCCCTGCGCCAATCCAGCGGTACTATTCCCGTCATTAATGAGTCCCTAAAAATTAGATACAATGGCTTTGAAATTACAGAGCTCAATTCTTTTAGGATCCGTGGGTGGATGCCATCAGGTCCAGGTGCTTTATCCACCTTTATTCTGTCTAAATATTTCTGGACCATATCCCTTTTGAGCCATTGTGGATCATTGGGGGCTGTGTCAATACCACCCCCCTTATGGACATGAGCTTCCCCATGCTCTTTTGTATATACAGAGCTGAAGAAAGTATTTAATAAATTAGCCTTCTCCTTGTCCCCAGTCACCCACTCTAGATTATTTTGTAAAGGGCCTACATGCTCAGACCTGACCTTTTTACTATTAATATATTTGAAGAATTTTTTGGGGTTTGTCCTACTATTTTTTGCGATCTCTCGTTCATTTTGAATTTTTGCACCCTTGATTTCCTTTTTACATATTCTGTTAAATTCTTTGTAGCATTTAAATGACACTAGTGTTCCTTCATTTTTATATTTTTTAAAAGCTCTTTTCTTATTGTTTATAGCTTTTCTAACTTTGACCGTGAGCCACATAGGTTTTCTTTTTAGCCTTTTAAACTTATTGCCCATGGGAATATACTTTGCAGTGAGGTCCCAAACAGTCTTTTTGAAGAATTCCCATTTCTGTTCTATGTTTATCGCTGCCAATATTCCCTCCCAGTCTAAGTCCTCGAGAGCAGCCCTCATCCTTGGAAAATTTGCTCTCTTGAAGTTAAGTGTTTTTATCTTTCCCTTATGTATTTCTTGTTTACAGCTAACATCAAATGAAATCATGTTATGGTCACTGCTACCCAGGTGTTCCTTTATCTGCACATTAGTAATAAGCTCTGCATGGTTTGAGATTACCAGGTCCAACAGAGCTTCATTCCTAGTTGGGGCCTCAATAAACTGGACCATAAAATTGTCCTGTACTAGGTTTATAAATTTTTGCCCTTTAACTGTCCCAGCAGTGCCATTACTCCAGTCAATTTCTGGGTAGTTAAAATCTCCCATTATTATCACTGTCCCAGCCCTTGCAGCCCTTTCCATCTGTGCAAGGAGCTGAGTCTCCACCTCCTCGTTAACATTGGGTGGTCTATAACAAACTCCAATGATTAACTTTGAACTACGCCCATCTATATGTAGTTCCACCCATAATGCTTCAGACTCATCACACTCTCCATCAATCAGGTCCTCTTTCACACTTGCTTTGAGATCACTTCTCACATAGAGACAGACCCCGCCACCTTTCCTTTTTACCCTGTCTCTCCGAAAGAGTGCATAGCCAGGAATATTAATAGCCCAGTCATGTGAGGATTGAAGCCAAGTTTCAGCAATACCGATTACATCTAACAATTATGGCAATACCTCACACGTGTAGTTTGAACACTGTTTTCATATGGGGGCACGACTTATGTATGCATTTGCTTCTGCGCGCAAGCTTGGCGGGACGGGGAGCTTTCATTTTTTTTCTTGTTTATTTTACTTTTTTTTTTTTTTTTTTTTTACACTGTCCTTTTAAAAAAAAATGATTGGGTCACTTTTATTCCTATTACAAGGAATGTAAAAATCCTTTGTAATTGAAAAAAAGCATGACAGGACCTCTTAATTGTGAGAGCTGGGGTCAAAAAGACCTCAGATCTAACATTTACACTAAAATGCAATTAAAAAAAATAAATAAAATCTAATGTGATTCTTTTTTTTTTGCAAAATAGTTTTTTTTCCCCTTTAAGACCATTGGGCGGAAGTGATGTTTGACATTGCTTCTGCCATTCAATGTTATGGAGCCGAGCGGGGGCCATTTTTCCCCCACTGGGCTTTAGGCCTGTCCGGGGGAAGGATACAATCGTCTCCGCCGCTACCGACGGCTTCAGTAAGCAGTGAAGATTACCGGAACGTGGCGGGAGGGGGGGCCCTCTCCCGCCCCCGATAAAAGTGGTCTTGTAGCAAATCCACCACGGAGATCACTTTTATCTGAAAGCCAGCCGCTCACCGTTGTTGAAAATACCAGGGTTATGGCAGCTATCACAGTATTTAGCGTCAGAGTACCGCCAAACAATGACAGCGATTTCTGATAAGTGGAAAGGCACTGACAGTAGCTCTGTGTGATCTGACGTGGAAAACATCCCGAACTGTACCCTTTGAAGGAGAAACTTCCGTAGAGATCGGCCATTTTAGATCCAGTTCCAACAGGTTGAACAGCTTCTCAGTCTCCATCCTGAGCACATGGCCACCATAGGTACAGCATGGGTACAACATCTCAGAAGACCAGGATAAGGATTATGTGATCTGAGGGACATCTAAACACCTATGAAATTGGAAGCGTATTTGATTACATATTGAAATGAAAGTAAATGCTGCCTCTTTGCTTTTTTGCTGACCTGCAAAGTAAAGGCATAATGAGCTAGTATGCATCACATACTAGCACATTATGTGAAACTTACCTGCAAGCGAAGCCCTCGTTGTCATTGCTGGAGGCTGCATCCATCTTCACCCATCTTTCTTCCGGGTCGGCGGACTCCGGCTCTGTGACTGGCCGGAGCCAGGTGACGTCACAAACATGCGTGCATGCAGGAGCCGCCGGTCATGGCACAGGGTTCTGAAGAAACGGCACAGGTAGCCGTTCCTTCAGAGCGCATGCGCCGATGATGTCATTGGTGGTGTATACAGTAAATATCTCCTATACGGTGCAAGTTTAGCAGATATTTACAGTACCTATAGGTAAGCCTTATTATAGGCTCACCTATAGATACAACAAACCAGGGAATTTGACTTCCTCTTTAAGGTGAGAGTTCTGGGAGCACAGAGGTGTCACAAGGAGGTGGAAGCACACCATTTGTTTTATAAAATTACACTCAGTATTTTCTTTTAAAGAAATTGAACTTTTTGAATATAGCACCGTTGAAGATTGAATCATCATATAGTTACATAGTTACATAGTTACATAGTTAGTCAGGTTGAAAAAAGACACAAGTCCATCCAGTTCAACCTTAAAAACAATAAATAAATAAAATAAAAAATATCGTACAATCCTATATACCCAATTTTATACCCTCAGTTGATCCAGAGGAAGGCAAAAAACCCCAGCAGAGCATGCTCCAATTTGCTACAGCAGGGGAAAAAATTCCTTCCTGATCCCCCAAGAGGCAATCGGATTTTCCCTGGATCAACTTTACCTATAAATGTCAGTACCCAGTTATATTATGTACATTTAGGAAAGTATCCAGGCCTTTCTTAAAGCAATCTACTGAGCTGGCCAGAACCACCTCTGGCGGGAGTCTATTCCACATTTTCACAGCTCTTACTGTGAAGAAACCTTTCCGTATTTGGAGATGAAATCTCTTTTTCTCTAGACCTAAAGAGTGCCCCTGTGTCCTCTGGGTTGACCGTAAAGAGAATAACTCAACACCAAGTTCACTATATGGACCCCTTGTATATTTGAACATGTTGATCATATCCCCCCTTATTCTCCTCTTCTCAAGAGAGAATAAATTTAGTTCCTCTAATCTTTCCTCATAGCTGAGCTCCCCCATGCCTCTTATCAGTTTGGTTGCCCTTCTCTGCACTTTCTCCAGTTCCCCGATATCCTTTTTGAGAACTGGTGCCCAAAACTGAACTGCATATTCCAGATGAGGTCTTACTAATGATTTGTAGAGGGGCAAAATTATATCTTTCTCTCTAGAGTCCATACCTCTCTTATTACAAGGAAGGACATTGCTTGCTTTGGAGACCGCAGCTTGGCATTGCATGCTATTATTGAGCTTATGATCTACCAAAACCCCCAGATCCTTCTCCATCACGCACAATTCATTTTTTTATATTGTTTATTATTAAATAATTTTTATTTTTATTTTTTTGTTCATGGACTACACTTGGTTTATGCACTGTATCTGGGTTCACCCTTAAAGATCGTATTCATTTGTCACATTATGTTTTGTTGTGGATTAGGACTGATTAAAATTAGTGCATTACTTTTACTATTGTGAGCTTGCGCAACGCCATTTATAATCATTGATCTTTTGACATGTGGGAACACAGTACTTGTTTGTAGCAACTCTTTTTATATACACATTCGTCAATTCATTCACACATTGAAATAATTTATTTGTACACTGCTGGCACAGAGGTATTTTTGTTTTAATAATATATACTGTCACTGTACTACCGACACTGGCTGGGAAGGGGTTAACATTTAGGGGCAATCAAGGGGTTAACTGTGTACCTAACAATATTTACTGTGTGCTATTTTACTAAGCAGAAAAAGAAGAAATGGCTGCACATCCAAAGGTTCCAAAAACGTGCCTTTATTGAAAATCACCAGGCCACACCAGATATTTAGTCGCGTTGACGCGTTTCATACATCCAAACTGTGCTTAACCACTTCAGCCCCAGAAGATTTTACCCCCTTCCTGACCAGAGCACTTTTTGCGATTCTACACTGCACCGCTTTAAATGACAATTTAATGACCTTTTTTCCCCACAAATAGAGCTTTCTTTTGGTGGTATTTGATCACCTCTGCATTTTTTATTTTTTTGCGCTATAAACAAAAAAACAGTGACAATTTTGAAAAAAAGCAATATTTTTAACTTTTTACTATAATAAATATCCCCAAAAATATATAAAAAAACAAATTTTTTCCACAGTTTAGGCCGATATGTATTCTTCTACATATTTTTGATTAAAAAAAATCACGATAAGCGTATATTGATTGGTTTGAGCAAAAGTTATTGCGTCTACAAAATAGGGGATAGTTTTATGGCATTTTTATTATGAATTATGAATTATTATGACAGCAATCACTGCTCCCCATGACAGGGAGCAGTGATCTCTGTCATGTCATTAGGCAGAATGGGGAAATGCCTTGTTTACAAAAGCATCTCCCCGTTCTTCCGCTCCGTGACATGATCGCGGGCATCCAGCAGACATCGAGTCTGCGGCAGACATCGAGTCACAGTCACGGAGCACGCGGCGGCGCACGCGCGCCCACAATGCCGCTTCTTAAAGGGGACGTACCTGTACACACATTTGCCCAGCCGTGCCAGTGTGCCGATGTGTATCGTCATGCGCTGTTCGGCATGTGGTTATTACATTGACTATAGTAAAAGTTGAAGCTTATGTAAGACCGCCCTGACATTAACAGGTGTTCAATGGGCAGTCAGAACAAGCAACAGCTACACAACATGATCAGTAATTACATACTAGAAAAAAGCGCTCTATCCTACAAACAGTGAACTGTGTATAAAAAAATGCATTTAAGCACATATATCAAAATTGAATTCACATATATAATGAAAAATACAACATCAATGCATATACATATGGATAAATACACTAATGCATTAATGGGTGGAATAAAAAATTGTGGTTAATAAGATATTATTAAAATTAATGAGTCATGCATAAACAAATCCACAAGAGGCATAATCTATCATATATCGAATTAACCCATAAATCATATCCAACATGGATTATTATTGTTTTATATTATTATTATTGTTTGCCCTCCAAATTCCCCCTCCCAGCACAAATGTTTTCCCCTAAATCTCCTTGAGGCACCCCCACCTCAAATGCCCAGGGCAGCTGCCCCTCCTGCCCACCCCTTGTCCCGGCCCTGGCTGCAGCTCTTTATAACTAAAAGCAAAACTGGATACTGAGGGGTTATACCTGCTGACCACATTAGGGGGTCCCCATTAGGGAGATTCACTTTCTCTAACTGTCCTGATCACCAATGTCACTGTGAATGAACATGAGGGTAAATATAAAATTGCCAAAGTTGCCATCAGAACAGGAATAGAGGGCACATTTTCCAATGGGGAATAGTCGCAACTGGCAGAATGAGGTCTTCGAGCCCCAAAAATGTGGAAGTAGTGTCAGCAGAAGCGCCTGTACATGAAGGATAAGCCAGGAAATTGATTCATCATTAAGTCGTTTACTATTCACAGAATCATTTAATAACACTATCAACAAATACAGTATGTGTATATGTGAGTTATTTCTTACAATAATTATCAAATACACAAAATAAAATACAAATACTATAAAAGGGTCACATGATGTTCAGAAAGACAGTAAAACAGACTATGTTAAATATGTCAAGAGCACTAGTAATAGAATCAAAAATAAACAAAATACGTAGTTATATAAGGACCTACATCAATTATCCGCTTGCGGACCAGCCGCCGCAGTTTTACTGTGGCAGGTTGGCTCCGCTACGCGAAATCACGTTATTGTACGTGATCTCGCGAGGCCTACCCACAATTGTCTCACGGAGAGGAAGAACGGGGAGATGCCAATGTAAACAAGCATCTCCCCGTTCTGCCTAGTGACAAGGATACCGATCACAGCTCCCTGTAATCGGGAGCAGTGATCAGTGTTGTGTCACACATAGCTCCTCCCCCCACAGTTAGAATCACTCCCTAGGACACACATAACCCTTGCAGCACCCCCTCCTGGTTAACCCCTTCACTGCCAGTCACATTTACACAGTAATCAGTGCATTTTTAATCACACTGATCGCTAAAGGTGAATGGTCCCAAAATAGCGACAAAAGTGTCCGATGTGTCCGCCATAATGTCACAGTCACGATAAAAATCACTGATCGCCGCCATTACTAGTAAAAAAAAAAATGTAATAAAAATGCCATAAATCTATCCCCTATTTTGTATAACTTTTGCACAAACCAATCAATAAATGATTATTGCGATTTTTTTTACCAAAAATATGTAGAAGAATACGTATCGGCCTAAACTGAGGAACAAAAATGTTTTTTTATATGTTTTTTGGGTATATTTATTATAGCAAAAAGTAAAAATAATGGGGGGTATTTACTAAAGGAAAATCCACTTTGCACTGCAAGTGCACTTGGAAGTAAAGTCGCTGTAGATCTGAGGGGGACATGCAAGGAAAATAAAAACAACAGCATTTTAGCTTGCACATGATTGGATGATAAAATCAGCAGAGCTTCCCCTCATTTCAGATCTACCCCTTAGATTTAGAGCGACTGCACTTCCAAGTGGATTTGCCTTTCGTAAATAACCCCCTATGTGTTTTTTTCAAAATTGTCGCCCTTTTTACGTTTATAGCGCCAAAAATAAAAAAAAACGCAGAGGTGATCAAATACCACCAAAAGAAAGCTCTATTTGTGGGGAAAAAAGGACGTCAATATTGTTTGGGAGCAACGTCGCACAACCGCGCAATTGTCAGTTAAAGCAAAGCAGTGCAGAATAGCAAAAAGTGCTCTGGTCTTTGGCCAGCCAAATGCTTCAGGGCTGAAGTGGATTATAGAAGCACCTTAACCATAAAAATAATCCTTTTAAGTACAAAGTATCAGCAAATATATATATATATATATATATATATATATATATATATATATATATATATATATATATATATATATTGATCAATATATAAAAGTTAAGATGTAATTATGTGTAAAAACTAATGAGGCAATGTCACATTCTCTCTTTATATGAAATAATTTGATCAAATATTCACATGTTGTAAATAATGTATGATCTTACATAACATGATATCAATAAATGTGTGAAAGCTGATATCAATATAATGATTGGTGTGATGAATATAATACATAGCATAGTGCAGCTACCAAAGCCGGCAGAATATTCGCATGCATAATAAAGGAGATATACTCCAGAGATAAAACTATAATCCTTCCACAAATCTCTGGTCCGCCCACATCTGGAGTATTCCGTCCAGTTCTGGTCACCAGTCCTCAGAAGGGATGTGCTGGAGCCGGAGAGAGTCCAAAGAACGACAACTAAATTAATAAGGGGACTGGAGGACCTCGATTACGAGGAGCGACTACAAGCACTAAATTTATTCTCGCTGGAGAAGAGACGCCCAAGAGGGGACATGATAGCGATTTACAAATATCTGGTGATCCCAGCGTAGGAAAAAAACGATTTAGCATCAGGGAGTGTAAGAGGACAGGTGGACACACAATGAGCTTGGAGAAGAAGTGGTTTAACCTTAAGCTGCCCAGAGGGGTTTTCACTGTCACGACTGTAAGAATGTGGAACTCTCTTCCACAATTAGTGGTGTTAGCGTATAGTATTGAAATATTTAAAAGACTCTTGGATGTTCATCTTAAAGAACACAACATACAGGGATATGGAAAATTATTAATGACACTGACACATGTACACCTACACAGGTTGAACTGGATGGACTATTATCTTTATTCAACCTTACCAACTATGTAACTATGTAAGACGCCTCCTGTATGGAGAAACTAGTCACATGCATTGCTCAGGTGTGATTTTGACCCATTCTTCCACATAAAATTCTTCAAATTCTGAAGGTTCCATGGGCCTCTTCTCTGAACTCTAGAAGTATGATCTTTAGTTCTTTCCCGAGACTTTTTATTGGATCCAAGTCAGGTGATTGGCTGTGCCATTCTAGCAGCTTTATTTTCTTTTTTTGAAACCAATTGAGAGTTTCCTTGGCTTTGTGTTTGGCATCATTGTCTTGCTGAAATGCCCACTCTTGTTTCATCTTCATCATCCTGGTAGATTGCAGCAGATTTTTATTGAGAATGTCTTGGTACATTTTTCCATTCATCCTTCCTTCAATGTAATGAAGTTTGCCAGTACCGTAGGATGAAAAACAGCCCCACACCATGATGTTCCCACCTCCAAACTTCACTGTTGGTATTGGAGTGTTTTTGGGGTGATGTGCAGTGCTATTTGACCTCCAAACATGGTGTGTATTATGGTATCCATAGAGTACAATGTTGGTCTCATCTGACCAAACTATATTCTCCCAGTATTCCACAGGCTTGTCTAAATCTTGTGCAGCAAACTTTAAATGTGCTTTTCTGACAACTCTTCTGATAATTATTATTACTTCTCTGTCAGAAATCTTGCGAGAAGTACCTAGTTGTGGCCGGTTTATGGTGAAATTATGTTCTTTCCACTTGCGGATTATGGCCCCAACAGTGCTCACTGGAACATTCAGAAATTTATAAATCCTTCTGTAACCAATGCCAGCAGTAAGTTATGCAACAATACGGTTGCAAAGGTCTTGAGAGAGCTCTTTGCTTTTACCCATCATGAGATGTTTATTGTGGGACACCTTGGTAACGAGACACCTTTTTAAAGGTCACCAGTTGAGACTGAACCTGCTGATATTAAATTGCACTGACAAGGGGTGGGATTGCTTTCCAATTACTGATAGATTTCAGCTGGTGTCTTGGCTTTCCATGCCTTTTTGCACCTCCCTTTCTTCATGTGTCCAATATTTTTTCCCTATGTCATTCCAGTTTATTGCACATAACTTAATTTCTGAACTTATTTGTTTTGGTTTCTTTGTATGTCTGTATTGCATGGATTGTTACCGACATGTGGTGAAAATTTCATGTCAATAGCACCTATAGAAATGTATTTACCTAGAAAAATGGTGACCTATATATATAAAATGAAAGAAAAAAATCCTGTTTCTTTTTTCACTTGCACATAATTAACTATTTAAATGAAACACAGTTTGCTAATTATATAGTTATTCCACCTTTAGCCATTGCAACCCCTCTGAATGTGACTTATCTAAGGTCACAAATTGCTGTCTCCAGGATTCAAACTCTGCTCTCTGGAGAAGCCATTTTTTTGTTATGCCAAACTTCACTGCCCCACATTTAAATACAGACAGAAAACAAGTCTGTATTATGATAGATGTGACCTTTATTTCTCAGCTCTGTGACACAAGCTGCTGATTGATCACCTTTTGCTTTTGCATATGTTTTTTTTTTTTTTTTTTTTTTTAGAAGTTTGACCGAGCGGCTGTTTTTCTGTATTGGTTGTAGGGCTTCATGCTAATCGTAAACTTTCAAATGCAAAATAAGGTGTTCTTTATTTTTGGTGTTGTTTATTTTGCTTTATGCAGCACTGGACCTTTTTTTAAAGGGCAGCCAGATCTACTTGTTAGCATGCCAAATAGAAAGTATTTTTATATTGCATTTTTATACATTGCATGACTAAAAAATACTGAAACCAATTAAAAAAATTACAAAAATATAGATACATGTTTATCTATTACATTACAGTGGTTCTAAAGGTTCAAGGTTTTTTTACCTTCATGCATTCTATGCATGAAGCCCCCTTAGCCCTCCTAATACTTACCTGAGCCCCATTGTGATCCAATGATGTGCTTTAGAGCCTCAGCTCTCCGGGGACTCTCCCTCCTCATTGGCTGAGACAGCAGTGGGAGCCATTGGTTCTCGCTGCTGTCAATCACAGCCAGTGAGCCAATGAGGAGAGAGAGGGGGCGGAGCCAAGCTGCAACTCTGCATGTGAATGTACACGCAGATCAGTGGCTCAGAAGTGAGAATGCTTGGGTTGTCCCCATTGCAGACTGCTTGCTCTGGGGGCATACGCCAGTGGCAGAAGGGAGGGGCCAGGAGCACCGGCAGGGACCTAAGAAGAGGAGATCGGGGCTGGTCTGTGCAAAACCGCTACACAGAGCATGTAAGTATGACATGTCTGTTATTATTATTTTTTTAATTGCCCTTAATATCACTTTAATTTAGAAAGGGTTCTTTCTTAATGCATGGAACACTACACACGTGCCTAACCTCTCTGAGGTGATTCATAGAGTTAAAGGGGTTTTAAACCCTCACCGTTTTTCACCTTAATGCACTTTATATATTAAGATGAAAAAATTTTTTAATGCAGCAGCACCCCGAGCCCCCTTATACTTACCTGAGCCCCTAAATTTGCGCGACGGGAACAATAACACCAGCTCCGGCCAGTGTCTCATGTCCTGATTGGATAGATTGACAGCAGCACAGCCATTGACTCCCGTTGCTGTCAATCAAATCCAATGACGCGGGTGCCGGGGGGCGGGGCTGAGTCATACATTCGGCGGCTATGGACGACGAATGCTGGACTCGGGAGCGCGCCCGCAAGGTAACCCCCCGGGAGAGCGCTCCTCCTAGAGGGTTATCTAATGTGGGGAGGAGCCGCTAGAGCTGCCGGGGGACCCCGGAAGAGGAGGTTCGGGGCCACTGTGTGCAAAACAAGCTGCACAGTGGGGGTAAGTATAATATGTTTGTTATTAAAAAAAAAAAAACCCTTATGCCGCGTACACACGAGCGGACTTTCCGGCAAACTAGGTCCGACGGTCTTCCCGACAGACTTTCGGCAGGGGTCCGATGGACTTTCAGAACGAATGGACTTGGCCACACACGAACAGACTAAGTCCGGTCAAAAGTCCGCTCGTTTTCTACGTGATGACGTAAACGGGACAAAAAAAGGAAGGTCAATAGCCAGTAGCCAATAGTTTCCCTTGCGTCGTATTTGGTCCGTCTGACCAGCACACACATGATCGGATTGTCCGACGGACTAATCCTGTCGGACCTAGTTTGCCGGAAAGTCCGGTCGTGTGTATGCGGCAATACAATTACTTTAATACCAATTGCTTATATGATTTTTTTTTAAGCAATTAATAGTCATGGTCTTAAATACTTTTATTCTAAATTGGCTCATTGGGATTACCTTAACAAGGTATCTGATTTATGATAATTCCAACACAACAATATTTACAGGCTGCTTATTGTTTGTCTTTGACAATTTACTAGTTCTAGTTCTATTGGTTGGTTTTTTTATTTTTTTTTTTATTTTTCTTGAATGATACATACAGTATTTTGTAATATTGTACTCTAGTTCTTACTGTGACAAATGCATTATCATCATATTATCAGTCTATCCAAGTATTTGGTCACGTCACAATGCTTTGAATGTACTATTTTGAGCATAACTTTTGTTATGTGGAAATTGTATGTAAACACTAGTTGTACTGTTCATATGTTCATATTTACATGTGTCTTATTTACATGTGTCTTATTATTGAGGCTTTGACTCCTCTAAAAATATGTTCAGTTTTTTCTTAATCTTTAATAAAAAATATTTGAAAGAAAGGACCCTTTCTTCATTGGGGGAAAAGGAAGAACCCCTTAGGGGTGGGATTTTAAAGGCACTACCACATCAAAGTTTATAGAAAAAATATATAGAATGTATTGAAAAGAACATGATATAAAATACATATATAACACACAACCAAGGATGCAATACAATGTACAAAAAAGAGGACTGATACAACTTCCTTAACCCAACAACGTTTCGGAGATGAAATGTTGTCTCCTTCATCAGGGATTTTCACAGGGAGTACAGTATCTATGAGATTTAAATGTACAGTGGTCATGCCAACAAGCCTTAACATAAGAATGCTACATAGTTATAGAATAATACAGGCATGACACTACTTACATCTTAAACACTTAGCCAATACATTTGAGCATTCATCAAGATTAAAAGAGAGGGAAGAACAACATGGAATTGAGTCTCCCACAAATCCCATCCACCAGATGCTGGTCAACTTGGCTATCAAGGAGAGAGGAGGGGAGCCATGGAAAATAGGGGGATAAAATATTCCCTGGTTACACCCACCAGTTCTGCTGGAGTCTGAGAATACAGATAAACAGCAGGCTGGCATGTAAACTGAGGTCCAACCAATGGGGAGTCTGGAAAAGAAGAAACGGAATGGCAAAGTAAGTATCAATATACAGAAAGAGAGCGGACAGGAGGTTAAGGGGGGAAAAGGAAAAATGATTTTCCCTATAAGGTGAAATCCAAATATCAAGATACAACCTACCTAAGTCCAAAAATGCTATCACTCACAGGCAGATGGACAAATGAGGAGAACCGACCCAGGAGTCTGTGGGCACCGTGTACTGAGGAGGTAATGTATGAGTGCTGTCAAAAAAATAAGGAGCACCCCCAAAGATATACAAAAAAGGGTAAATAGAGGTACTTTATATCAAAAAAGTTTAAAAATCAAACTAATATCAAACATATAAACATCATGAGTATGCATGGTATAAAGGATATTTTACCCAGGCAATATCTTTCCCACAACAGATTCCACCAACGAATCCAAGAGACAGGGGCATTGCTAGGGGGTGGCTTTTGGGGCTATAGCCCAGAATCTGGGGCCCATAGCCCCGAGTCTCTCAGAGACGGCCGTGGTCGTGGCCTCTCTGCAGCAGGGCTGTTAGTGTGGTGGGCAGCACCAGAGATCGGGCAGGCAGCATGGGAGAGCCGGGCAAGAGAAAGAGCAAAGAGATGACATCATCTCTCACCACCCGCCTTGCATCACAGCTGTTCCGCTCTCACTGTGCAGCCGCGGGCAGCATAGGGATGATATCATCTCTCACTGCCTGCCCTCTCTCCCCTTATGTAAGGAGCTGCTCTCTGGGGACTCTGAGGTAAGAAGGGGCTCTCTGGGGACTCTGAGGTAAGGAGGGCCTCTCTGGGGACCCTGATGTAAGGGGCTCTTTGGGGACCCTGATGTAAGTGGGGGAGGCTCTCTGGGGACCCTGATGTAAGTGGGGGAGGCTCTCTGGGGATCCTGATGTAAGGGGAGGCTCTCTGGGGATTCTGATGTAAGTGGGGGAGGCTCTCTGGGGATCCTGATTTAAGGGGAGGCTCTCTGGGGATTTTGATGTAAGGGGGGCTCTCTGGGGACCCTGATGTAAAGGGAGGCTCTCTGGGGATTCTGATGTAAGGGGGAGCTCTCTTGGGACCTTGATGTAAGGGGGAGCTCTCTGGGAAACCTAATGTAAGAGAGGCTCTCTGGGGCCCCTGATGCAGGGGGGTGGGCTCTCTGGGGACCCTGATGTAAGGAGGGGCTCTCTGGGAACCCTGATGTAAGGAAGGGGCTCTCTAGGGACCCTGATGTAAGGTGGAGGCTCTCTGGGGACCCTGATATTAGGGGGGCTCTCTGGGGACCCTGATGTAAGTCGGGGGCTCTCTGCGGACTCTGAGGTAAGGAAGGGCTCTCTGGGAACCCTGATGTAATGATAATATATATAAAAAAAAAAAAAAACACATGGAGATGAACACATGGAGACAGCTGGTCCATAACTCTTGATGATTTGATGACCTCGTAAGTGGGTACCGATGCAAGTCCCAGTTGCAAGTTTCAGCTGTTTTGCGAGTTATGATCCTCTGTAGTGAGGGATCATGGCTTTCCGGTAAGGAGTGACCCCTTCCATTCTTGGTAGTGGACTGCTTTTCACGGAGGAATATTTCATATTCACTTGGATGTTTTCTTCATATAGGTGGTTTTATTTTAGTTGCCACCATTTAAGACTATTATTTAGTTCACTTATGCCGCGTACACACGAGCGGACTTTCTATCCTACTTGGTCCGGCACACTTTCCGACGGACTTTGTCCGCCAGGTGCGCCGGACTTTAAAACGGACGGACTTGCCCACACACGCCGGGACTTTCCGGCGGGCTAAGTCCGCCCGTCTTTCCGACGGACTTTCGCCGGAGTTCCGGCGGACTTTCAGAATGAACGGACTTGCCCACACACGGACAAGTCCGTTCATTTTGAACGTGACTCAGGTGCGACGGGACTAGAAAAGGATGTCAATCTTGCCGCTTTTATCGGCGAGATTGACACCTTGCTAGCCCCGTCGCGGGGCATACCAGGCCCTTAGGTCTGGTATGGATTATAAAGGGGAACCCCGCTACGCCGAAAAAACGGCGTGGGGCCCCCCTAAAATCCATACCAGACCCCGATCCGAGCACGCAGCCTGGCCGGTCAGGAAAGGGGGTGGGGACGAGCGAGCGCCCCCCCCCCTCCTGAACCGTACCAGGCCGCATGCCCTCAACATGGGGGGTGGGTGCTTTGGGGGAGGGGGGCGCCCTGCGCCCCCCCCCCCAAAGCACCTTGTCCCCATGTTGATGAGGACAAGGGCCTCTTCCCGACAACCCTGGCCGTTGGTTGTCGGGGTCTGCGGGCGGGGGCTTATCGGAATCTGGGAGCCCCCTTTAATAAGGGGGCCCCCAGATCCCGGCCCCCCACCCTATGTAAATGAGTATGGGGTACATGGTACCCCTACCCATTTACCTAGGAAAAAAGTGTAAGTAATAAAACACACTACACAGGTTTTTAAAATATTTTATTAAACAGCTCCGGGGGGGGGATCTTCCTCCGGCTTCGGGGGTCTTCTTCCGGCTTCGGGGGTCCCTCCGCTTCATCTTCTCCCGGCGTCCGGTTGGTTCTTCTCCGCTCTCCGGCCTCTTCTCCCGGTGTCGCAGGTCTTCGGCCGGCCCCTCCGCTCTCTTCATGTAGCTCTATTGCGAGCGGAGGTCCGGACTTCTGGGCTTCTGGGCTTCTGGGCTTCTTGGCTTCTTGGCTTCTCTTCTCTTCCCCCAGATGTTGACACGACGCTCTCTCCGGCTGGACTGGTCTCTGAGGGCTGCGTTGTGACTTATATAGGCGGAGACCCCGCCCCCATATGATGTCACAGTCCTTGGGCATGCTGGGACTGTGACGTTTTAGGGGGCGTGGTCAACCACGCCCCCTAAAACGTCACAGTCCCAGCATGCCCAGGGACTGTGACATCATATGGGGGCGGGGTCTCCGCCTATATAAGTCACAACGCAGCCCTCAGAGACCAGTCCAGCCGGAGAGAGCGTCGTGTCAACATCTGGGGGAAGAGAAGAGAAGCCAAGAAGCCAAGAAGCCCAGAAGCCCAGAAGCCCAGAAGTCCGGACCTCCGCTCGCAATAGAGCTACATGAAGAGAGCGGAGGGGCCGGCCGAAGACCTGCGACACCGGGAGAAGAGGCCGGAGAGCGGAGAAGAACCAACCGGACGCCGGGAGAAGATGAAGCGGAGGGACCCCCGAAGCCGGAAGAAGACCCCCGAAGCCGGAGGAAGATCCCCCCCCCGGAGCTGTTTAATAAAATATTTTAAAAACCTGTGTAGTGTGTTTTATTACTTACACTTTTTTCCTAGGTAAATGGGTAGGGGTACCATGTACCCCATACTCATTTACATAGGGTGGGGGGCCGGGATCTGGGGGCCCCCTTATTAAAGGGGGCTCCCAGATTCCGATAAGCCCCCGCCCGCAGACCCCGACAACCAACGGCCAGGGTTGTCGGGAAGAGGCCCTTGTCCTCATCAACATGGGGACAAGGTGCTTTGGGGGGGGGGCGCAGGGCGCCCCCCTCCCCCAAAGCACCCACCCCCCATGTTGAGGGCATGCGGCCTGGTACGGTTCAGGAGGGGGGGGGGGGCGCTCGCTCGTCCCCACCCCCTTTCCTGACCGGCCAGGCTGCGTGCTCGGATCGGGGTCTGGTATGGATTTTAGGGGGACCCCACGCCGTTTTTTCGGCGTAGCGGGGTTCCCCTTTATAATCCATACCAGACCTAAGGGCCTGGTATGCCCCGCGCTCGCCGCAATAGGAAGATTTGTTTTTCCTATTGCAGCGAGCGCGAGATGCAATACCATCCCCTCGTGTCGTATTTGGTCTGTCGGACCAGCCTACACACGAGCGGGCTTTCCGTCGGACCAGCACACACACGAGCGGACTTTCCGCCCGAAACTGAGTCCGACGGAAAGATTTCAAACATGTTTAAAATCTAGGTCCGGCGGGCTTTTGGGAAGAAGTCCGCCGGAAAAGTCCGCCGCCGCCCACACACGGGCGGATTGTCCGGCACACTCTGGTCCGCCAGACCAAGTATGCCGGAAAGTCCGACCGTGTGTACGCGGCATTAGTTTTGGACTTTTAGGTTGCATGGGTGGTTAACCCTTGATGCCATCATATTTCTTAGTTCATTTATATTTAGTTCATCTTGATTTGACACTGTTTTCACAGTCTCTATGCACTTTTTTGTAATTTATTAGCGCAATTCTATTTGTTTTTTATTTTTCAGTGCTATATGGGTGTCATATTGTCAGAATCGCTGCTTTTCACTATGATATGCAATTGATTTATATCACTTATTTAGGTGTTTCATTTATTAATGTATTATTTAGCACAGTTTTTCCCCTTTGTTTCTTCTTAATGATAATATATGTAATATACTATATATATATATATATATATATATATATATATATATATATATATATATATATATATACACACACACACACACACACACACACACACAGTGTTTAACAGGACAGTTTAACAGGACATGTTCCACTTAGAACAGGCCTCGCCATGGTTGACCAAAGAAGTTGAGTGCATGTGCTCAGCATCATACCCAGAGGATGTCTTTGGGAAATAGACGTATGAGTGCTGCCAGCATTGCTGCAGAGGTTGAAGGGGTGGGGGGGGTCAGCCTGTCAGTGCTCAGACCATACGCCGCACACCGCATCAAATTGATCTGCATGGCTGTTGTCCCAGAAGGAAGCCTCTTTCAAAGATGATGCACAAGAAAGCCCGCAAACAGTTTGCTGAAGACAAGCAGACTAAGTACATGGTTTACTGGAACCATGTGGTCTGATGAGACCAAGATAAACTTATTCGGTTCAGATGGTGTCAAATGTGTGTGGTGGAAACCAGGTGAGGAGTACAAAGACAAGTGTGTCTTGCCTACAGTCAAGCATGGTGGTGGGAGTGTCATGGTCTGGGGCTGCATGAGTGCTGCCGGCACTGGGGAGCTACAGTTCATTGAGGGAACCACGAATGGCAACATTTACTGGGACATACATGATCCCCTCCCTTCAGAGACTGGGCCTCAGGGCAGTATTCCAACATAATAACTACCCCAAACACACCTCCAAGACAACCACTGCCTTGCTAAAGAAGCTGAGGGTAAAGGTGATGGACTGGCCAAGCATGTCTCCAGACCTAAACCCTATTGAGCATCTGTGGGGCATCCTCAAATGGAAGGTGGAGGAGCGCAAGGTCTCCAACATCCACCAGTTCTGTGATGTCATCCTGGAGGAGTGGAAGAGGACTCCAGTGGCAACCTGTGAAGCTCTAGTGAACTCCATGCCCAAGAGGGTTAAGGCAGTGCTGGGAAATAATGGTGGCCACACAAAATATTCTCACTTTGTGCCCAATTTGGACATTTTCACTTAGGGGTGTACTCACTTTTGTTGCCAGCAGTTTAGACATTAATGGCTGTGTGTTGAGTTATTTTAGGGGACAGCGAATTTACACTGTTATACAAGCTGTACACTCACTACTTTACATTGTAGCAAAGTGTCATTTTTTCAGTGTTGTCACATGAAAAGATATAATAAAATATTTTAAAAATGTGAGGGGTGTACTCACTTTTGTGAGATACTGTTTGTGTATATATATATATATATATATATATATATATATATATATATATATATATATATATATACACACACATGTGTGATCCTGCGTGGTTGCCTTGTAAAGTAAAGCTGCTATGGGGTGGTTGGCAAGTGGTTAAACTTAAAACCAAAAAAGAATTAAAATGCAGATTACTAGATCCTATATGTAGTGGCTGTATTCATTTTCTTTTTTTAGGCATTTTTCCTTGATTTTCCCCTGGTCATCCAGCCAGTAACACTGTTATTTTTCAATTTACTTTAACAGACCAAGCTGTCCAGACAAAGCGACAGTTACAGTATTGAGACAAACCATTTACCACTGTCAAGGGTGCTTGCTATGATCATCTTTTTATTAAATTACGAAAATCCTTTTCCCCAACCGGGGAAAAAAATGTAACTGCTTATAAAGTGTTAGCTGGAATTCATCTTTAATTTGTTAGTCAAGTCCATCTAAATCTGAATCCGTTCATCTAAAGCTACACTTCCCCAGGCTGACAATGCTGATGTCCAAAAGTGTCTCCGTTGCTCCTTCATCCAGAGTGGGGGTGCTCTAATACAGGAGGTGTGTTACTGGCTAGATCACCAGATGAAATAAAGGAAAAAAAGTCTAATAAAAAAAACAAATGCAGCCATTACATCTATGGATTGGTAAATTACCATAGATTACATTTTTGTGGTTTTTTACATTTTGTGGTTTAATACCGCATTAAGCACACTCCTGAAAACCACATCTTTATATTGTATACCTCCACATCTCATCATTATAGATGCCACAGTGTTATTCCAGGTCTTTTAGCACCCAAGCAATGCCCCCAAATGCATCATTATTATTGAAACTTTTGTCTTTGATATGGAAAAGCAATGCCCATTGTGCTTTGAAATTACATCCAGCAAAAACAGATGGAATACATGAATGGACTAAGAGCTTCATTTAGAAATGAGGATGCAAGACATCAAGGTTAAGTAATAACAGGCTCATAAACATCACTCCAGATTAACAATAGTTTAAAGTATCTTCTTTTTATAACATGTTATTTAGTTTGGATCAGTGCACAATATATTACCAATGCTCCATCTAGTAAACATCCACTTAGACAACAACATTAAGAGTACAGAAAAGAACAGAACAGAAAAGATCTCAACATTGTTGTTTGTCCCTCTTCCGCATATTACAATCAAAATGCATCCTTACAATATGACTAGTTGCATGTACTGCATTAATGTGTAAGTCACTTATCTCCACAGAAAATAAAAAATAAAAAATAGAAGAAAAAAAAAATAATCTGTGATTTTCTTTTCAGTTTCAAGACAATGTAAAGCCAAACTGTAGGCAAATATAAAAATACAATTTATTCCAGTTTTGTGAAAAACAAATGAAACCAAAAGTATTCTCCACGCTACTACAAAATTTGTAACTATAGATCAAATTAATAAATAAAAATTTTTTTTTAACTTTCTGCTATAATACATATAAAAAAAAAAAATATATATATATATATATATATCTATATATAGATATATATAGATATATATATATCTATATATAGATATATATATATATATATATCTATATATATATATATAAATGTATTTATTAGTTTAGGCTGAAAAAAATCGCAATAGGCGTATATTGATTGGTTTTCGCAAAAGTTATCACGTCTACAAACTACGGGATAGATTTAGGGACTTTTATTTATTTTTTATTGTTTTTACTGGTAATGGCCGCGAGCTGTGATTTTTAGTGGGACTGCGACATTGCGGTGGACAAATCTGACCCCAAATTGATAGTTTTTTGGGGACCAGCGACATTATTACATTGATCAGTGCTATAAAAATGCAGTCATCAATGTAAAAATGACACTGGCAGGGAAGGGGTTAACTCTAGGGGGCGATCAAGGGGTTAAGTGTGTTCCCTGGGTGCATTCTAACTGTAGGGGGGGATGGGCTCACTGGGACATGACAGAGATCACTTTTCCCGATCACTGGGAACAGAAGATCTCTGACAAGTCATTAGGCAGAACGGGGAATCGCCTTGTTTACAGGGCGGACATCGAGTCCACGCTGCCGTGGTGCAAGGCGGGCGCACGCGCCCACTATCCTTCTTGCACGGATCAGCTTAAAGGTACGTTGGTTCGCGCAGGAGAGCCGACCTGCCACAATATATGCATGAGCTGGTCGGCTAGTGGTTAAAAAAATAGACAAAAAGTGATGTAAACAGACAAACGGTCCATTTTTGCATGGAAAAATGGCTCCGGGGCTCAAGTAGTTTAAGACTCTAGCTGTCGGATGTAAAAAACTGATGTAAAAACTGATGAATAACTGATGAAGAACTGATGAGAACTTTTTCTTTGAAAAAACATGAACTGAACTGATGAAACGAACGGTCCGCGTGTGTGAAAGAGGACTTAGAATATTTTAGAGTTATATTTCAATTTTCACACAGTTCATTATTTACTCTCTAAAAAGTTCTGTATACGAAAACTGAATTATGTACAGTAAATGATCACTCTCATAGTCTTATCTAATGTATTTATCAAGTGTCCTGTACGACATTTCTAGAATTTTAGTTGGTTAAACATTTGTAAACCTGGTACAAACTACAACTGTCAGCTCTGGTTGGAGACGCTGTACTAATGATCCGACATTAGTACAGCAATCTCCCTCGCTGAACCGGTGTTGTTCCCCCCCTGCCAGAACACTCCAATCACCACCCTCTGCCATTGGCTAAGAGCGCTGATCGAGAGTCGGTCGGGTTGCTGGTTTTCCATCATGTACGTCCGACAGAAGCCGGCCAACGTTTGTCAGACAGACCAACATACACACAGGCCGAATGTCGGCCATTTTTGTTTTTTACCGGCCTATGTCTCCGGACATTCGTCCACGTGTACCCGGCTTTGCTAGTGAAGGATGCTACATATAATTGCTTAGCTACTGATGGGGTGTATGTTGCTTAGTACTCCATCTGCAACAACATAGATTTTCTCATCTAAAAGGATACAAGTTCAAACAAAGAACAGTAGTCGGAGAGCTGGCTCCTTAGCTTTGGTTGAAGCTCTTGTCACTCCAGAATGAGAACATTTCAAGGAGAATAGATGCTATTTTAGGTATGGCACAATTGTTAGCATTGATTAGGTGCAGGTATATCCACCAGAAGTTTCAAACATCACATTCAGTTTGACTCTTTAGAACGTTTTGAAAACCATTCAGTTTCTGAGTCATCTGCGTCTGTTCAGAAATCAATGCTTCTACCGCATTGTACTAAGAGTGGATGCTCAAGGTACTTTATTATACATACAAGAATCTTTAGGGAAAGAATACATATTCGGTGAGTGAGAACAAGGTACTGCTAGCTTGCCATGATGGAATATCAGAAATAATATATCTGTTCCTTTTATGTCCAGATGTGTCCTATTTTAACTTTGATACAAATACTTGAATGTGACTTAGTTGCAAACGTCTTCTGGAGTCAAATCTCCGGAGAAGTCTCTGTCTTTATTGTATCGATTCGAACACAATTACTCAACGTTTTAATACTAAGAGGAAGCGAGTCCATATCATGACAGATGTGACCTTTATTGCCGAAGATTGATCATTATCTATTTTTGCACATAGTTTGGAACATTTGGAACAAGTAGTTGCAGTTTGTAAAGTGGAACTAAAGGCAAACTAAATAAATAAATATATATATATATATATATATATATATATATATATATATATATATAATATATATATATATATATATATATATATATATATATATATATATATATAATATAATATATATATATATATATATATATTTTTTATATATATATATATATATATATATATATATATATATATATATATATATATAGTTTGTAAACATAAATATAAAACAGGTCCTCCCACCGACCTTATATATATAAGAATAAAGTTCCAAAGGTTGCTGCACTTAAAAATTTGTTGCTTTATTCCATCAAATCTTTGGAAAAAGATTACAAAGCAAGTAGAGTCATTCCAAATGAAATTGTTACAATCATCTGTTCAGACAAAGATAACGTTTCGGGCTGATTTGTTTGTGCCCTTCCTTAGATCAGTCAGAATACATCTGTGTACCTTTTGGAACTTTAAAATACCTTTGGAACTTTATTTATATATATATATATATATATATATATATATATATATATATATATATTGTGGGAGATTAGCTCGTGGGGATCACCTTTTCTCGAAATTCGAAATGAAGGTCAGTGTACAAGCAGTTTCTTTAAAATCTGGCGGGTTGCCAGCTTTATTTACAAGTGGTTTGCAAAGTCATAAAAATAAACAAAAATATTAAAGTAAATCCTTGCTGTCTGGCGCTAAACTGTAGACTGCTCTCTATATGGTGCGGGGCTGGTCCCCGTCACCCACAAACACGAGGTAAAGCAAACCTTCTTTTTCAACGCAAACAAACACGGCTCCTCTCTCCCAGATTCCCTTCTGAGTCTCAGGCTAGAGCCCTGCTGTGCTCTTTTCCTGGTCATTTAAAAGTCCACCTGAGTATGGACTCAAGTGGACCACAATACCCGGACCGGAACCAAGCCTGCCACAGAGGCTGGAAAAACCCAGGCCGGATTCCGGTTCAGTCTCTTACAATAGACCGAATACGAGGTGAAATATACCGATTATCGATGACCTCACCTCGCATACCGTCACAATATATATATATATATATATATATATATATATATATATATATATATATATATTAGTCTGTCACTAACATTAACACATCTTTTTTCTGGGTCCCTATAACAGTTTTATTACCTGTTGATCCTGACAGTAAGTCTATTATTTTTCAACTTCCCACAACCCACAACAGTAAAATCAGTGTCAGTCTATATATGCAGTAAAGCATGCTTGTTATACTCACTGTGGAACCTAAGGGGTTAATACTCTGTATTATGTTTAAAATACATTTTGTAATTTTTTTCTTTATATATATATATATATATATATATATATATCTTTCTATATATATACAGCACAGTTCTAATTAAAGCACTAAGGCTCTGTTCACACTACTGCAATTTACTGTGCAATTACGTGCTGCAAGTTTAATGCATAGTTTCATAGGTACATAGTAGGTAAGGCTGAATAAAGACAATAGTCCATCCAGTTCAACCTGAGTAGGTGTACGTGTGTCAGTGTCTATAATGATTTCCCAAATTCCTGTATGTTGTGTTCTTTAAAGTGGAGGTACCACCCTAAAATAAAAAATAGCATGAAAAATCATAAAAAAAAAAAAAAAAACATTTGAAAAAAAACCTGAACCCTTGTTGCTAGGCAGTCTTTCTAATCTGCCTCTTCCTATTCCGCGGCGTCTTCTGCTCCTCGGTGAGCAGCCCCATTGCCTTCTGGGAACTGTGTGTGTTCCCAGAAAACCACGGGGCCATTCACAGAGCGCCACGCCGCTCGCACGTGCGCAGTAGGAAACTGGCAGTGGAAGCCGCAAGGCTCCACTGCCTGTTTCCCTTAGTTAGGATGGCGGTGCCAGGACCCAAGAGCCGAGAGCGGCCAACATCGCGGGCACCCCGGACAGGTAAGTGTACTTATTTAAAGTCAGCAGCTACAGTGTTTGTAGCTGCTGACCTTAAAAAAAAAAAATTTCCTGGCCGGAATCCCACTTTAAGATGCACATCCAAGAATCTTTTAAAAATATCCATATTTGCAGCTGACACCACCAATTGTGGAAGAGAGTTCCACATCCTTATTGCCCTGACAGTGAAACCCCCCCCCGCGCTGCTTCTCCTTCAATCTCCTTGTGTGGCCCCGTGTCCTCTTACACCCCCTGAGACTGAATCGTTTTTTTCTTATGCTGAGATCACCATTGGGATACAACTTTGCGTATTTTATGGGGCCAAGTCACACTGTAAATTGCATGGAAGAAATGCAAGAAACTTTTCCAAAATCGCACGTTTCTGAGTTGCATTGAATAGGACGAGCTCCTTTGAAAACAATGAGATTTACCTTCTCATGTGATTCTGTGTGACTCAAGTCGCATCAGAAGTCACACTTGTGTGAATCAGGTAGACATGTGCACTGCTGAAAAATTTGTTTTAGTTTAATTTGTTTTTGTTTTTTTTCGGGTCATTCGTTATGATCGCCATTTCGTAAATTTAAAGATTTGTAAATTCATAAATTCGTAAGTTGGAAAATTCTTTAACTAACTAATAATAACTAACTATTAAATTATAGGTATTGGAATTTCCTTTCAAATGTGCCTGTTAGTGAACGTAACGAATACTAAATGGAACAGAATGAACTAATAATAAATAATAATAATAAAGAGTTTTTATTATTATTATTATTATTGTTATTAATTATTATTTATTTGCTACGTTCTATTCCTTTTGATACAGCATGCATTATTTCGGATAATTCATAACTTCAGATAAATTCGTAATCGTTACGTTCACTAGCAGCCAAATTTGAAAGGAAATTCGAATACCTATAATTTAATAGTTAGTAATAGTTAAGTTATTATTAGTTAGCTATTATTTCAGATTTTCTAATTTTGGGTTTTCAGATTTTAAAATTTCGGATTTGCGAATAATCAAATTTACTAATATTCGGAAAATTTCGTTAAATGGGTTTTCGTTAACTTGGATATTTCCGAATTAACGAAATTGTCGAAATTAATTAAAAATGATTTGGAACCAAACGAATTACACATGTCTAGAACCAGGCCTCATTCCTCTTTGTACGTCTGTACTTAGTACTTTATGTTGATTTCCATACCGTTTGAGCATTTCTTTTTATGTTCTTGTAGTGTTTACAGTCCCACAAAGCTCAGCTCTTGAGTCAGCTACTTCAATCTGTTTCTTTACAGCCTTTAACCTTCATATATATATAAAGCGTGCATATTGTGCTTTGATATCTAGCAAAGACAGATGGAGTACTTGAATAAAGGAAGAATTTCAGCTAGAAATGAGGATACTTGAAATGAAGGCTAAGCAATAGCCAGTTTGTAAACATCAATTAGAAACGCAGTAGAACAAAGTATCCCCATTTAAAATGTATTATTTACTTAAGATCGTTATGCAAAATGTGAACATTACTCCTTCTAGGGAACATCTTGTCAGACATTGACATCAAGGTGATGGGAAAAAATGTTATATTGAATTCTTCTTCAATGTATCTTTACATTTGTTTTGCTTACAAATGGTCCAATGGTACAACGAAAGAAAATACTTGACGCCAATTCACTAATCCGCATGTGGAAATGTACATTTTCTTTGCTACTTTATCTGATAATCTGATAATAAGTTTCTTATCAAAACTTTAAATGAGAGCATTTTGTCAACTCCACCCTCCGCTTTCATGACCACTTCCGACAATCTACTTGGCCATTCATTTATTTTTTTCTAAAGTGTAAATAGCTTTTTTGAAGGTTTTAATCCTCCACTTCCACAGTAACCCCGCCGTGGCGAAGGACATCACGCCTGCCCACCCACCCATTGGCTCCTGGATTATGAGTGTCATCAATCCTAGGAGTCAATGGGCATCCGCCGCTTGAAGCATTGTCTCGCCACGCCGCGTATGATGCGCATGTGCGAGATAGCCAGCAGTGTCGTATCCCGGAAGGAGATACCAGTGTGCCTCAGATGCCCACACTGAAGATGGGCATCTTTTTACAAAACCTACATGCACCACTAATCCCGTTGTATATGGGATTAGGGGGAAAGAACAGGGGGGTGATTTAACCACTTGCCGACCGCCGCATGTACATTTACGTCGGCAGAATGTCACGGCTGGGCAAATGGGCAGCCGGGAGCTCCATGAGTCGGATCACGGGTCCCGCGGACTCCATCGCCGCGGGGATACCGGCGATCGTTTCACAGAGCTGAAGAACGGGGAGATACTAATGTAAACAAGCATCTTCCCGTTCTGCCAAGTGGCACTGTCACTGATCATAGCTCCCTGTGATCAGAAGCTATGATCAGTGAAGTGCCGTTCGTAGCCCATCCCCCTAACAGTTAGAAACACTCCCCAGGACACACTTAACCCCTCCCTAGCCCCCTAGTGGTTAACCCCTTCACTGCCAGTGTCATTTTTACAGTAATCAATGCAATATTATAGCACTGACCGCTGTAAAAATGACAATGGTCCCAAAAATGTGTCAAAATTGTCTGATGTGTCTGCCATAATGTCGCAGTCATGATAAAAATCGCAGATCGCCGCCATTGCTAGTAAAAAAAAAATATATTAATAAAGATGATAAGAAGAAAGATAAAACTAATACTTATTTTGTAGACGCTATAATTTTTGTGCAAACCAATCAATAAACGCTTATTGCAATTTTTTTTTTACCAAAAATATGTAGAAGAATACGTATCGGCCTAAACTGAGGAAAAAAAATGTTTTATATATATTTTTTGGGGATATTTATTATAGCAAAATAATATAATAATATATATAATAATCATATAATAATATATAATAATAATAATAGCAAGAAGTAAAAAATAATGTGTTTTTTTCAAAATTGACGCTTTATTTTTGTTTATAGCGCAAAAAATAAAAACTGCAGAGGTGATCAAATACCACCAAAAGAAAGCTCTATTTCTGGGAAAAAAAGGACGTCAATTTTGTTTGGGAGCAACGTTGCACGTCCGAGCAATTGTCGGTTTAAACGACGCAGTGTTGAATCGTAAAAAGTGCTCTGGTCTTTGGCCAGCAAAATGGTCCAGGGCTTAAGTGGTTAAAAAAAAAAAAAGTTGGACCTCTGCTTTAAAGTGGTATTAATCCCAAAACCCAAAAAAGGAATTATATTGCAGCTTACCAATCTTTAGATATAGTGGCTGCATTCATTTTCTTTTTTTTTTAATAGGCCTTTTCTCCTCTGTTTTCACCTGGTGATTTGGCCAGTAATACACCTCCTGTATTAGAGCGCCCCCACTCTGGATGAAGGAGCAATAGAAACACATCATTATCAATCAGCTACTGCACCTGCAGGGCTCTAATGAGGAAAGCTGCTGGACCTGCATCCCTTTAGAGGTGGTTTCCTATTTGAAGTATATCACCAAAAATAACATTTTTGTTGCAGGGGATGCCTGAAATCTGACTTGTATCTTAGTGTAGACTTTTGGGAAAATCAGTGAGCCAATCACACAAGCAGGAAATTATGTTTTTACAGAATGCCTCCAGGTAGCCATCAATGGCGGCCTGTCCATTAGGGGCACACAGGCGCCACCCCCCATCAATGCTTCTGGCCCCCTAATCTTCATGCAGGGCGCCGGACGCATGTATTCCAATTTTTTTTTTTAAGCATGTGATTGGAGCCTAAGACTCTAATAGGCTTCAAAAAAGGGTGGGCTCAGGGCCCAGTGCACTGCACCCTGAGCCCACCCAGTTATGTAACAATAGTGAACGAATATTCACTATTGTCACACTGATTCTCCTCCCAGCCAATCAGGAAGCGGGTCCTGAGTACCCATTTCCCAATTGGTCGAAAGGAGAAGCAATCCCATTGGCCTAGGAGGGGGAGGGAGGAGACGCACGGCTGCCATGATGATGAGGACCAAGCGACCAACCCATCAGCCACCAAGTCCAATCCTCCGGTCCCTCCATGCTGAGCGCTGTCAGCTCCACCTGTGGCTGCAGAAGAGGGGAGCACACACCTATAGAGGATCGCCCATGGATCGTCCCTGTGACACCGCACACACTTCTCCGACATCGATCCCCCCTGCCACCAACCCCATCAAGCTGGCATTCCTGGGCACGGAGCCCCATAATATCTCCTGCTGGTCCATCCAGCACAGCACAAGTTTAAGAGAGCCAGCGAGCGTTGGGTGATGACCGGCGGGTGGTGGCGGGCTGGAGCGACAGGGGGGTCAAGTCCGTCTACCGCCCCCCCGACCGATGAAGCACCAGCCACCACTGGTAGCCATATTGCATTTTCAGAAAATTACAGCGGCTGCAGATTGAAAAGGAAAGGTAATTTTTAATAACATTCAATTACAATATGACTTGTGTCACAATTGTATACACTATATTATTTTTTCTTTATTTGCTATTTTTTTCCCCATGAAAGTGGAGTTACCCTTTAAAGTGTATGTAAACCCTCATCTTGTAAAACAACCCATTCAGTTTAAAATAGAAATGAAAGGCAAGACATTTGTGTATAGATATAAAAAAACATTATAAATACCTTATTTTCCCTTTTTTTTTAAGTGATCACATTCTCTCTGTTCTCAGCTGCGTTGCTTTATGCACTGGTCCAAATCATTTGGTGGAGGGGGGATTATGGTGTGGGGTTGTTTTTCAGGGGTTGAGCTTGGCCCCTTAGTTCCAGTTAAGGGAACTCTTAAGGTGTCAGCATACCAAGACATTTTGGACAATTTCATGCTCCCAACTTTGTGGGAACAGTTTGGGGATGGGCCCTTTCTGTTCCAACATGACTGCGCACCAGTGCACAAAGCAAGGTCCATAAAGACATGGATGAGCGAGGTTTGGGGTGGAGGAACTTGAGTGGCCTTCTCATCCAACATCAGTGCCTGACCTCACAAATGCGCTTCTGGAAGAATGGTCAAACATTCCCATAGACACACTCCTAAACCTTGTGGACAGCCTTCCCAGAAGAGTTGAAGCTGTTATAGCTGCAAAGGGTGAGCCAACTTAATATTGAACTCTACAGACTAAGACTGGGATGCCATTAAAGTTTATGTGCGTGTAAGGCTGGATTCACACTATTGTAAATTGGATGCGGACTTCCCCGCATCTAATTCACATGTCAGGACTCCCTGTGGAGCCGGTTCACACATTACCGGAGCGGCTCTGGTGTGAATTGTACAGAGGTCCTGTGCATCTTCTGGTCCTTTCAGGTCCGAATTAAGCCAAAAATTTGGGCTGAAATCGGACTTGAAACGATGAACAGGGACACACCGGACCCCTCCTGTGAGCCGCTCTGTGGTTCAGTGTGAACCCAGCCTAAAGGCAGGCGTCCCAGTACTTTTGACAATATAGTGTATATTTGAAATCAAATCTTTATTATTTTTTTGGCAATAACATGGTGTGGGCCGATTTCTGCCAGTCACAGGCTGTGTCAGCCCCTCCAGTCTTTGTCTTCAAAAAAGAGGGAGATGAAGCTTTCATTAATCTACATGTAATATCCCACCGCCCATTGTGTTTAGCTGGTTAGTGGGCATGGAGGAGAAGGGAGGGAGGGGAGTGTCATTTACCACTGTGTATACGCCCACATATGTGACTCAATAATCACATGGGCTGCTCAGATGTGATAGGGAGGAAATGCTCAGGGTAGAAAACTTACTGAAAACTGAGAAAGTGTAGAGTTGCCAACACAGCTGCAAAATCCCTAGCCGAATTGGGGACATGGACAGAAAGTGGAGACAGAGAGTAGCAGGATCAACCAGGTTTTTTGCAGAATACAGAAAATGAATCTCAAAATGACCGAGTATGAACCGCATGTAATACAATACTTATTGATAGTTTTTTTATGATGTGGGTTTAGTAAAACTTTAGAAGTTGATTGGCTACCATGCACAGCTGCACCAGCGCTCCAGTTTTTGTAAATCTCCCCTATTGCCTTTTTTTTTTTTTTTTTTTTTTTTTTTATGAATGTATTCTCTTCGTTTATCTGTTTTTGGTTCAATTGGTTTTTATTGGTACATTTTCATAAACATGCATAGCTAAAAATGTGAACATTATTCATCTTACAGCGAGTGGGTGTACATACAGGAATAACATTGGAAACAAAGTTGTGAACTAACAGAATAGCATAGGAATCGAACCTCGTAAGACTCATACAGTCTTATTATCGTCACAATAATAACTGTCGAGGTCGCGGTGTTCCTCTCCTCCTCAGACACCCCTAATGGGAGCACTATTGTGTCACGAGAGGAGAGAAGAACCACTTTGAATTTATTTAATATGAGTTTTAACTCTCATAAGATGTGTCTTGTACAACTTCTTATTGTACGTAGGAAAAAAAAAACCTGAGTGGGCTATTCATATTGCTTGGTCAAGAAAGATATAAAGATGAGATGTGACTGTTATATGAACATCGCTGCTCTAGACTATTGTGACCAGGGTTTCCATACTTCTCGAGTTTTTTGCTGGCGGCCATTATTGTCTCATAGCTGTAGTAAAGATTCAATAGGTCGATAGTGTTTGCAATGGTTGGACTCTGGTCAGTTTTCCAAAGTCTTGTTAAGCCGCGTACACACGATCGGACTTTCCCACGGGAAATATTCGATGTCAGGTTGTTGGCGGTAAGTCCGACCGTGTGTATGCTCCATTGGACAATTGTTGTCGGAATTTTCCACCAACAAATGTTGGCTAGCAGGTTCTCAAATTTTCCGCGGATAAATGTGTGTTGTCGGATTGTCCAATCGTGTGTACACAAGTCCATTAGACAAAAGTCCAAAGTACAAACACGCATGTTTGGAAGCAGAAGCGGTCGGTCTTGTAAACTAGCGTTCGTAATGGAGAATTAACAATGGTGACGTGGCAAATTATGAAATCTCCAAATGCAGCGCACATTTCTCTTCTTATTTAATGGGATAATAATGAAGCTGCTTTGCTGGTAATACTGATGGAGTTATTGCAAACAAATTTTCAAAGGCTTTTTTTTTCTAGTGCTCTCAAGAATAATATTATTATGTTTTTTTTTTTTTTTATTTGGGCAAGTTACCACAACACCATTATCCCGTAGTTTTTAAGTTCAAAGATACAACTATGTTGGTGTCCCCTGTCAATTTTACATTGTATTTTTTTAAATGTAACTGCCTACTCCCAAACTGTCATTTGAAGTAAAACACATAGTCAAGTATTATTCTACACAATTTTTTTATTGTGCATTAAAAAAAGAAAACAAATAAAATTAGACATGCTATCTGCCAATAGAACTTAACCAAAAAGTGCATTCTATGCATCCAAAAATATAAAAAATATACCAAATCAAATCATTATTCAACCAAAAAAATAATGTCAAAGCAACAACTCCAAAGCCAAAAATAAATAACACGTTATCTCTTCCGATTCCGCAACATGTCTGGTTGATGAATGGCCTTTCAGAAACTAACTGAAAAGCACGAATGAAAAGCACGAACTAAAAAGCACTTAATGAAAAACGCAAAAAGAAAAGCGCAAATCAACACTCACCAAACTTCTACTAACACAAAATTAGCAGAAGGAGCCCAAAGGGTGGCGCTAAAGAGCTGAAAAACCATGTAGTACGTCTAGTATGTCACTACGTTCGTAATTGTTGACCAACAATTGTGTAGCCATGTGTATGCAAGACAAGTTTGGGCCAACGCCCTTCGGACAAAATTCCACGGTTTTGTTGGCCAACTATCCGATTGTGTGTACGAGGCATTAGTCTGGTGGCCAAAAGTATATGAGTTGTAACATGCCTGAAGGGTTTGGGGATTTTTTTGATGGTTACGTTTAGTACTGCAAGCTCGGATATGGGGTGTACTGGGCTGTTGGTTACTTCTGATTTGATGTTAAAAATGGATTTCCAATAGTCCTGTATATGGCTGCATGACCAGAATATATGAATCATGTCACCTTTGGCTGCTTTACATCTTCAACAGGTGCCAGGGGTTTGAGGGCTAAAGGTGTCATATACCATCTAAGCGATAGTTTTTGGGTAAGTTCCCAGAGAGCAGAGCATTTCATAGTAGCAATGCGCTAGGTCTGCCTCCCATTGGATGTGTGCGAGTGTTTTAGTGAATGTGTTCTTTTGATGAAGGAGATTATAAAAGTGGGAAATGCCTTTTATTTTGGAGGTAGGATTTGTTAAGAATTCCCATGTTGTAAGGGGTATGGTATAAAGGGGTAGTGGTATTGCTTGTAGGCAGTGGCGTATTCTTATGTATGCAAAGAATTCTGATGAGGGAAGATTACATTTCTTTTGCAGGAGGTAAAAAGATTTGGGTCGTGTCCCTTGTATCTGCTTTTGTAAAAAGTGAACTCTTTTATGTGTCCAGTGTGTTAACAATAGTTCTGGCGTTAAGTAGTGAATAGATTCTATTGGTATTTGGTTGGGAGGGGTAGTGGGGGAGTAATCAGAGAGTTGTATCATTTTTTTCTATGCTTGGAATGATGCTTTTATGGTTGGAGAGATGGTGGACGGGATGGTGGTTCCTAGAGGAGTGCTTAATAACCAAGTCTTTAGAATCGGACGGTGGAGGGAGATGTTTTCTATTTGGACCCCATAGAGTGTTTGGTTGGGTTTGGAACCAGTCTGGTAGTTGGGCGAGAAAAGCTGCTAGATAGTAGTCTTCAAAGTCGATGGACCTTGTTCCACCTGCTAATTTGGGTTTTATGAGTTTTGAGTATGCACATCTGGGTCTTTTACCTTTCCAGAGATAGTTGTTAGAATGAGATGGGGATGGAGAGGGTTCTGAATAGGTACAGTATTTGTGGAATGTCATTTTAAATGCTACAAGTCTCCCTGACCATGCAAGTTCTTGTTTCACTATTTGTTGGAATTCTGTTTGTATTCTGTTGAGGAGGGGTTAAGAGTTGGAGGAGTAGAGGCTTTTAACTGATTTTGTTAGTTGGACCCCTAGGTAGGAGATGTCCTTATCTGCCTATATGAGTAATGATATTGGGAGGAATATTTGGGGTGTATTCGATTCCCTGGTTTCAGTAGTGTAATTATTAATGCATTCAGAGATTCATTTGAGATCGTAGAAGAGAAGGCAGCTCTGTTGAATACTTTTTGTATGTGTGGGGTTAAATGCTCGGAGAACTGTTTATAGTATTCCCCAGTCAGTCTGTCTGGGCCTGGTGCTTTCTCTGTAAGTAGTGAGCTAATCATAGGAAGAATTTCCCTTTCCGTGAACGGATCATTCAAGAGTGATAACTGGTTTTCAGTCAAAGATGGGAGCTTGATTTGTTGTAGAAAATGGTTGATGTCATCAAGGGTTGGGGTATCAGGGGTCTTTTTTTAGGGTTATATAAGTCGCTATAATAAACACTGAATGTGTTGGCAATATCCTGGTTGTTAGTCAGTAAGTCGTTTGTGTGAGAGTGGTAAAGGTTGGATATCTTGATCTTGGATCTTTTTCCTGATACGTTGTGCTAATTTTTTCCCTGCTTTGTTGGAAGTGGAATACCTAGTAGCTTTCAACTTTCGTTGAAGGAGGTCATAGGAGTGAAGGAGGAGTGTCCTGAGTTCCTGTCTTAGGGACATTAGATGTGCTGTCTGTGAGGAATGGGGATTGGCTTTATGTTGTGTTTCTAGGGATGCAATTTGTGATGTGAGTGTGTCAAGGCGCTGCATCCTCTTCTTTTTATGATGAGAGCTTAGTTTCTAAATACACCTCGTATGAAAGCTTTATGTGCATTCCACATCAATTTGAGGTCGTCCACTGAGCCATTATTGAGTGAGAAGAATTCCGAAATTTGGTCAGAAATCTCTGGCGTATAATCAGTATGTTGTAGTATATAATTGTTTGCACGCCAGAGAAATGCGTTACAATGGTGTTTGGAGTCCTCAATGGTTATTGAGACTGGAGCGTGGTCCGACCACGTCGTGGTGTGGAATGCAGATGCATGTATTTTTTGCAATAGCCATTTATCTGTTAGAAACATGTCAATTCTCGAGTAAGAATTGTGGCGGGGGGAGAAATAGGTGAAGTGTCTCTTGGATCCGTGGTGAAACGTCAAACATATCATGTGTGAAGATACATTTTTTCAGGGGTGATTCCCGTCTGTTTGCTGCAGACGTGGTGTCCATATGGATGTCAGGAACTAGATTAAGGTCTCCCCAAAGACAAGGTGACCCTTCTAAATGGGCTGTGCTGTGCTGTGCGTAGCACTCTATGGAGAAATTGCATCTGGTGGGTGTTTGGGGCATAAACATTGACAAGCGTATACACCACTTGTTTGATGGAGCAGACCAGGATTATGAAGCGGCCGTCTGGGTCTGGTAATATGTTGGTAGGGTGGAAGTCCACCGTGTCTCTGATTGCTATCAGGACACGCCTCGTTTTGGAGGTGTGGGAGGCATTGTAGAGATGGGGGAAATGATTGTTTTTTCATACGGAAGTGACATATAATGTCACTTTGAAGATCTTTGGCAGTTTTCCAAAGTGAATGTCGTTTGGCCAGACGGTTTAGCCCATTAACGTTTAAGGAGAGAATGTTGAGTGGCATCTTTGGGGTGTAGGACGAGTGGTTTGGGGGGGGTTGAACAGTTAGCTGCAGCAGTACAGATATTGGTGGATTCCCGTTGTGTGGCGACATATGATGTTCAGTGTTCTGTGGACCAGTCTGTAATCGAGGTACTAGAGCTGTGGATAGAGCAATAAGTTAGTCATACAAACAGTAGAAGAAACTAGTTAGCTTCTCTGTTAGATGGTATAGCACTAGACAAAACGGATTCTAGAGGCAAAGCTGAACTCAGCTAGAACCGCTATTGGGGGTAAGAACAGTCAGAAAAGAAAAGAACTGAAAAGGCCTGTGGAGATTCTCCATCAAAGCCAGGGAGAGCTATAGTGTTGCATTTGGCCCATCATGAAAATGTGGGAAAGCCTTGCTTTGTTGTGGTTTTGGTTGAGGTCGAGTCATGAGGTGGATGTGCCACGTTGTGGCAGAGGCAGATTGGTGGTTGCGGGAGGTTCCTGGATAATTCCCCAAGTGTGCAGGAGGTGCATCCCTTTATGGAGATCATTGATGACATGGAATTTTCCATTTTTGGCGATGGGTAGCGTTGCTTACTCACTTATATTGTATTTTGTGGTTTTGAAGACCCTTGGTGACTGGGTTAAGATGTCTCCGTAGTTGAAGTGTATACTTGGAGAGTTCTGAAAGTAATTAAATACCCATATAAGAAGCAGGTAAAGGTGATTTGGCTTTAACTCCTGACAGGAGCCTCTCTTTTATGTGAAAGAAGTGCACCCTCATCAGAACATCTCTGGGTATTGAAGCTGCTAGGTTGGACGGTTTAGCGATTCTGTGGATTATGTCTATTATTATGTCCCGTGGAGATGTGTCCGGTATAATGATATGCATGAGCTCTTTCGCATACCTGGGCAGATCCTCCGGAAAGATGAATTCTGGGATTGCTCTCAATTTAACATTATTTCTGGATCTGTCTTCTAAATCAGCCAGCTTGGCCTGCATCCATTCTTGTTCCTCTTTCACATCATCATATATATCTATGATATCATTCACTGTGGAGGTGCATTCAGTCATACCCCTTTCAATACACGCAACTCTGTCATCCAAAGAGTGTATGTCTTAGGAGATTTTTGTGAATAGTAAGGAGAGACCTGTCATTAAGGAAGTTTGTAGGGACAGCAGCATATCCTTAAGCGTTGTGTCCATTACAGCCTGTCCTGTGGTGGGGAAAGTGTAGGGCCTGGTTGGAGAGGAGAGGATTAAAGGCCTGGTCCTCAATTTGCGGGTGCAGTGGCCGCTGCAGCAGTGCATCCATCCTTGCCTTTGCCGGGCTGTTGGTGAGGGGATCCCTCTCAGGGGCTTGTGTGGGGGATATAGGGGTACCCGAGGCGGTCGATTTATCGAGAATCTCGCCAGGGGGGTCCGTGTAGGAGTCTTGCAGCTCTGCCGGGCTGGCGCCATCTTGTGTGAAACTAACCTCTGCTGGCTTGAAGGAGAAGGCAGTCAGTTTTTGCGGCTTGTAGTCATTCATCCTCTTTCTGGACATGATGTCCTGGATGTCTACAACCTCTGGAGTGAGGATGGCTGTAGATTATGCTTCAGAATGGGCCTGTGTCATTCTGGTTCTCTCCCCTGGCGGACGAGCTGAGTGATTAAGCGTCCATCTTCAGCTCCGCTCGGCCACGCCCCCTTCTCTTCTGTTATTGATCACTTTCATAGCACGTTTTTTTCTGTTGTTTCCTTCTTGACCCTTTTGCTCATGTCACTGTAGCCTCCTGTACTCAATGAAGGGTACACATCAGCCTGATTTATGAGAGATCCATTGTGAAGCTACAACGCCACGTGAAATGAGAAAGCATAAGCAGTGACAGCTAAGTATATTCTTCAGTGGCATTATTAGCGTCAAGGTGACTTGTTCATAGACCCAGTGAATCTTCAGTTATTATAACGGGAAGCTGATGGATGCTCCTTGCCGCCGATGACAAGACATCCTGTCCAAAACACCCTCATTTCTCAAAAAGAAGCCGCATCTTCTTTTGAAAGTATAAATACACAAATTGATCTCATGCATGTGACGGAACGGCTGATAAATCCCGTATTTCCATTATAGGCTATAATGTATGTGTTGTGAAGTTATCTCACAAATGGCAAGTTTAATAGTCTCCAGTATTTCATTTCATCCGAAAGCCGGTTAGATTGCTGTATTACACCTTTCAAGTGTAGCCAGCCATGAGCGCATCTTTGTTATTAATGCTTGTCTGAGCTGACGTCGAATTTTATTACTGACAAGAGTCAGATCTGCTACGCTGTCAGGATAAAAAGGACCCTTCCGTAATATTTTATAAGCATTGCTTTCTGAAAGTTTTATGATTGATAATTCCATTCATGAAACACTGCTACAGTCCAAGAAATGTACCCCTAAAGAGAACAGATTATGAGGGGACTTATGCCTTTCTTTCACTTGTAGCACTGTCCCCGTAGGGCTTGCTGAGTATTGACTTCATAGGCCTCTCTATGGTTACCTGCAGCCAGTTGCTAGGGTTTTTCTCTTATCCCCCCCCCCCCCTTCCTCCCGCTTGCTTGTTACTAAATGACCAGTCCAGGGTATTTGTGTTTTTGTAAATTTATTTTGGAACTTGGATGAGTGAACGGATTATTGGGATACTCCAATTTGAAGTATTCACAATGCATAAGGACAACTCTCACTTGGCCTCGCCTGAAGATTCGTGGAAGCAGTCACACTGCTTTAACCACACTGCCACATGTATGGAAGAATTAAGTCTTCTTGCTCTCACTAGCAGCAGACTTGATACACTACATTATCTTCAGGCTACTCTCTAGCATTCCCTTGACTGACACCCGTCCACTGACTCTTCTAGCTGAAGGGGTGGCCCTCATAGGACAGGCCCAAAGACAGATCTTTACTCACTGTAGGCAGAATCAGATCCTTCCTGGTGTCCTCCTTCCAGTCAGCTCTGCAGGACCTCTGGGTTCAGTTCCTCTCTCTGGCTTCAGGCCCTTGGATCGACCACCCAAGGCCAAATGTCAGCCTCCATGTAGGAGAGGTAGCTGCCATCTCCCTCCTGGATCCTGCTCTCCAACTCAGCTCCTGAGTTCATGTTCCCCCTGGAATTTATACCGTATCCCAGCATGCATTGCAGCACTTTTCCTCTGCCAATGGCCAGGGCTGTAACAATGGATGTGCACTCACTTGCCAGGTCCCCTCCCACTTTCCAGTATGCATCCCTATTGAACCAGTGTGGGACAGTCATATAAGCTGAGCTGCACCTGAGCACAATGAGTAGACCAATAGATCCTGCTCCCTGGTAGGCAGAGAGCTCTTTAAGTTTTACCTGACCATCTTCCTGATAAGCAGAAAGACCAAAAACTATACTCTCTTCCAGTGGTGGCCCGTCCATAGAGGTCAGACGGGTGCCACCTCCCCTATACATGCATCCAGCCCCCTGATCTACATATCATTGGCACCGGACCATGGATTCCAATTCGGGTGGGTGTTTTTTTGAAGCACCTGATTAGAGCAAGGGGCTCTAATATGCTTCAAAAAGGGGTGAGCTCAGAGCACAGAGAATTGCGCTCCGAACCGACCCAGTTGTGTGACCATAGCAAATGAATTTTCGCTATTATCACACTAAAGTTCCTCTCTGCCAATCAGGAGGCAGGTACGTGAGACCTGTTTTCCAATTGGCCAAAGCGTCAGGCAATCCTTTTGGATGCCTAGCGCTTTGGAGGAAGACACATGGCAGAGGAAGCTGGAGGAGCGGACACTGGAGCCTCCGTGGCCGATGTCCACACTCCAGGAGAGGACACCACAGCCCCACCACATGAGCAGGTAAGTGCCGGGCTGGACCATCCGTGGGGGTGGGTGCTGTGCCATGCCATCGGGGGGTGTTGTTTGTTTGCCGCCCCCCCAAAGAAGAAGCCACCAGCCGCCACTGCTCTCTTATAGCACCTACCTAGGAGGGTGCTACACACTTGTAACTCCTTACTGTCGCTGTCCGCTGTTGGCCCTTTAACCACTTTCAGGCCACCCACTGTAAATATACTGTGGCAGGGAGGCCGCTCTGCGCCGGATCATGTACTTAGTATGTGATCCGTGCGCCAAGGTAGGGGGAGCGCCCGCACGCCCCCACCACCCTGTCTGTGCTGCACATGGCTGCAGAACCAACCAATCAGAGGGTGTCAGGTGCTAATTGGTCGCTGGCACCCAACGATCGGCTCAGGAAATCATTACCAAAGAGAGCCCTGTGTAGGTGCACAAACACAGGGCTCTCTTCAAACAGCAGCAGAGTGCTGTTTTTTTCTTCCTGCAAAGCACATTGCTTAGTAAAAACAGCACAGTAAACAGTAACACATATTGGGAACACATTTAATCCTTTGATCACCCTAGATGTTAACTCCTTCCCAGCCAGAGTCATTAGTACAGTGACACTGCATATTTTTAGCACTGATCACTGTATTAGTGTCACTGGCCCCCAAATAAGTGTCAGTTAGATGTCCGATTTCTGCGCCGCAATATTGCTGTCCCCTTATAAGTTGCTGATCGCCCCCCCATTACTAGTAAAAAATAAATAAAAATTCCATAAATATATCCTATAGTTTGTAGATGCTATAACTTTTGCGCAAACCAATCAACATATGCTCAATGGGATTTTTTTTTACCAAAAACATGTAGCAGAATACAAATTGGCATAAATATATGAAAAAAAATAGAATTTTTACATTTTTTTATTGGATATGTTTAAAAGCAGAAAGTAAAAAATATTGTTTTTTTTTTCAAAATTGTCGGCCCTTTTTTTGTTTATAGCGAAAAAAATAAAAACTGCAGAGATGATCAAATACCACCAAAAGAAATCTCTTTGTGGGGAAAAAAAGGACATACTTTTTTTTTTTTTGGGTGCATCGTCGCACGACCGCGCAATTGTCAGTTGCCATTTCGAAAAAAAAATGGCCTGGTCATGAAGGGCGGGGTAAATCTTCTGGAGCTGAAGTGGTTAATGTGGTTGTAAAGGTTCAAGGTTTTTTTATATTCATGCATTCTATGCATGAAGGTAAAAACCTTCTGTGTGCAGCTCCCCCCAGCCCCCCCACCCAATACTTACCTGAGCCCCATCTCATTCCAGTGATCTGCAGCTATCCTGAGTCATTGGCTCCCACTACTGTTAATCATAACCAATGAACCAATGAGGAGAGAGCAGGGGTGGGCATAGCTTGCTATGGAGGCACTCAGCAGGAGGGAGGGGCCAGAAGCACTGGCTGGGGAACCGACAAGAAGAACCATTGCACAGAGCAGGTAAGTATAACATGATTGTTATTTTGTTAAATAAAATAATCTGCCTTTAATATCACTTTAAGAGGGTCTTATCACCAGGAGGCAGAGACTGCCTTACTATTCATGATTGACTGTCTTAGTGGTAATGTGATCCGCAGCTCTTGACTCCCAGGAGCTGTCTGTGACAACTTGGCCACTGTGCCTGGAGCACGCTCTCACCACAAAATAATAAAAATAATAAAATAAAATAATGATTCCCCATGGATGCATATATGTGCATTAGTGCCCACCCTTCTGCAGCATATACTATGTGCATGGCCAGCGGAAAGACTTAAAGTGGTTGTAGACCCTTTCATATACCCAGTGAAGTGACTGGCCTCAGTATTACACAGAGATAAAAAAAATCCCCTGTATAAGTTACACCTGTTTTGCCCCGTACACACGGTCGGACTTTGTTCGGACATTCCGACAACAAAATCCTAGGATTTTTTCCAACGGCTGTTGGCTCAAACTTGTCTTGCATACACACGGTCACACAAAGTTGTCGGAAAATCCGATCGTTCTAAACGCGGTGATGTAAAACACGTACATCGGGACTATAAACGGGGCAGTGGCCAATAGCTTTCATCTCTTTATTTATTCTGAGCATGCGTGGCACTTTGTCCGTCGGATTTGTGTACACACGATCGGAATTTCCGACAACGGATTTTGTTGTCGGAAAATTTTATAGCAAGCTCTCAAACTTTGTGTGTCGGAAAATCCGATGGAAAATGTGTGATGGAGCCTACACACGGTCAGAATTTCCGACAACAAGGTCCTATCATACATTTTCCATCAGAAAATCCGACCGTGTGTACGGGGCATTTTTCTGAAGTCTTCTCTCCTCTTCAGCCATTCAAAGTTCAGAATTTATACAGCTTGTCTGAGCTTTCAGAAAGCAGGGGGTAGGGAGCTAAGGTTACTCTCTCCAGATCCCAGAGAGAGCTAATTGGAGGGAAGGGGCACACCTCCTTCAAACAGCATATATAGATATATATAGTTACATAGTTACATAGTTGGTAAAGTTGAAAAAAGACACAAGTCCATCAAGTCCAACCTGTGTGCTTTTATTTCAGTATTACATTGTATATCCCTGTATATTGTGGTCGTTTAGGTGCTTATCTAATAGTTTTTTGAAACGATCTATGCTCCCCGCTGAAACCACTGCTTGTGGAAGAGAATTCTACGTTCTTACCGTAAAGAACCCTCTACACAGTTTCCGGTTGAATCGATTTTCCTCTAATTTTAGTGAACGTCCGCGAGTCTTTTTAAATGCCCTTTTGCGGAAAAGTTTTGTCCCTATTTTGGAGTCACCAGTACGGTATTTGCACATTGAAATCATATCCCCTCTCAAGCGTCTCTTCTCCAGAGAGAATAAGTTCAGTTCTTGTAACCTTTCCTCATAACTAATATCCTCCAGACCCTTTATTAGCTTTGTTGCCCTTCTCTGGACTCTCTTCAGTTCCAGTACATCCTTCCTGAGGACTGGTGCCCAGAACTGGACAGCATATTCTAGGTGCGGCCGGACCAGAGTCTTGTAGAGTGGGAGAATTATCATTTTATCTCTGGAGTTAATTCCCTTGTCAATATTCTGTTGGCTTTGCTTGCAGCAGCTTGGCATTGCATGCCATTGCTGAGCCTATCATCTACTAGGACCCCCAGGTCCTTTTCCATCCTAGATTCCCCCAGAAGTTCTTCCCCTAGTGAGTAGATTGCATTCATGTTTTTGCCACCTAAATGCATTATTTTGCATTTTTCTACATTAAACCTCATTTGCCATGTAGTCGCCCACCCCATTTATTTGTTCAGATCTTCTTGCAAGGTTTCCACATCCTGCGGAGAAGTTATTGCCCTGCTTAGCTTAGTATCGTCCACAAATACAGAGATTGAACTGTTTATCCCATCCTCCAGATCATTTATGAATAAATTAAACATAAATATAGAGAAAGATAAATGTAGAGAATTTTTATTATATTACTAACCAAGTAAAACATATAAATCGAAAGACTGCATAAGGAAAAAGAAAAGCCACCAAAACAAAATAAAGATTAATATGTAAGAGAATAGATGGCCCTGTGGATAAAATAAATCAAGATAAGATATATCCTTTCCTATAGCTCTCACATCTTCAACTTTCCAAGTATGTGATAAATGTCACGGGCAATTTATGATTTTGGTTTATACCGCTTTTGGGAAAGATATTAAAAGAAAAGGACAGTGAATTAATTACTCTGGTCAGAACCTACAATGTTAAATGTAGCAATGTGACATTATTGTGAGAATGGAGAAGGAGTCAGATGATGGCTTTTGCCATTTGTCCTTTTGCTCGCAGCCAGGGGTTTCTAAAAAAGTAAATGTAGGAAGTAAAACGCGTGAACTTTGTATTATACTTATGTGTCACTTTGCATCTGTGTTCTGTGGAGTCTTCTACTCCAAGAGTTTACTGTCTGTTCATTGCTCTTCTTATCAATCTGCCTTTTGGGCGACCGGCGTATCTAGAATTACATAGGAGTAGGACATTAGTAAATCAACGAATGTAAAAAACAGCAGCAGAAACAATACTTCTTTATGCCTCATGCACACAGGAGTATGAATTTATGTCCCAAATATGCTGGTATAGAACCCTCCTTGTTAGGTTGCTAGGATGTTAGGCAATTTTTTTTTTTTTGGCTCCTCTGTAATCAGTGGAGCTGTTGTTGATTGCTTTTGGCTGTTCTGGATGTCATAGGCTGCAGGATTGATTGTTCTCCCCTGCATTCTAGAGGCTTATGGAACATAGGAGGTTGGGCAAAGCATACAGGCAGCCTGAATCTTTATTGTGGTTCAGTCAATTCCTGGGGGGGTGTGTTCAGTAGGTAGAGGTGTGTCCAACAGGGTCTTCTCATGTTGAAGAGATTCCACCCATCTGCATGGGGGTGGCTACCCCCTTCTCCTGCAGCACATCTACTGATTCAAGCAGATATTTATTGAGGTATCAGCTGTGGCATAGCTGGAGGGCCTACTTCTTAAATCCCTTTCTCAAGCTTATTAAGGGAATTTCACCTAAGGACCTGGTCTGGAGAGCTCACTAAAGAGTGCCTGCTAGAAGTTGGAAGGGGTCTGGCTGTTCTGTGGCATTGTGGGCATTAACCTCACCCTCACTGAACAGTGTCCGGTGGATACTTAAAGGAGGCATCTGGTGATCCTTTGACATTGTGAGTACTGACCTGAGCTCATGGCTTAAACTAAGATAGCTCCTACAAGGACTCAGCTCTGGCCATCTTTTTTTTTGTTCCTACATAAAGGCTGTTCAGGGAGGATTAGTAAAGGGAGGTGTCCTCCTGCTATTATTCAGTCGTTGGAGTATCCCATATCACTCTACACCTTTTCCAAGTTCTTCAGCAATAAAAAGTATAAAAATACATTCCCTAGACAGATTAATAAGCTGTTGCTGTGTGCTTTGCAGCTTCTGCACTCATCTTGGAAAAGAACCACTTGCGGACAGCTACAGGGCAGCAGCTGTGCGCCGGATCACGTATATAGAGCTGGATCCGGCTCTTCCAAGTAGGGGGCATGCATGCACGCCACCGCTGGATGCTCGCTCCCGCTGTAATTATACACAGCGGGAGCCGATCAGCAGGTACCGTGGACTTGATGTCTACTGGAATCCGATGATCATTCGGTACACAGGCAGAACAGCAGTCTGTAAACAAGGCAGATTGCCGTTCTGTCAGTAGAGAAGGCATGGATCCTGTGTTCTTGCAAAGCAGGGACATGGATCCATGTCTTCCACTAGTAAAAGCCCCTCACACACAGTACACAGAAACACTGGCTAGGCACACAGTTAACCCTTTGATCACCCCTGATGTTAACCCCTTCCCTGCCAGTGTCATTAGTACAGTGATAGTGCATATTTTTTAGTACTAATCACTGTATTAGTGTCACTGGTCCCTAAAAAGCATCAAAAGTGTCAATTAGTGTCAGAATGTCTGCCGCAGTATCGCAGTCCCACTATAAGTCGCTGATCGCTGCCATTACTATTAAAAAAATAAAAATAAAAAATAAAAATATTCCATAGTTTGTGGACGCTATGACTTTTGCTCCATTAATCAATATATGCTTATTGGGATTTTTTTTTTCTTGTTTAAATATTTTATTGAAATGTAGAAGGACGAAAGGCAAAGAATATTTCACAATTAATTTTTTTGGCTTAAAAAATCGGTACAATCATCCAGTTTTGAAACAAGAATGGGAACAATATTAGCATCAGTAGAAAATGGTGAAACAATCACTTAAAGGGTAAGTTCACCTTTACAGAAAAATCTGTAAGGTGAACTTACACAGGACCCCTCCTCACCCCTCCCCCCACCCCCAGGTCCCGCTGACTTGAAGCCCGGCAATCTCCCGCTAGGAGACATCGTATAGCCACCTCACCGGTCTGGGGCTTAGAAATCCCCTCGGCTTAATCTCTTAAACGTACCTCCTGACGAGACGCATTCTAACTGGCTGGCGCCGTCACATGGGCGGCGCTGACCAATCAGAATCTGCGTAACCCGTCCTGTCCCTGCGGGCGAAGAGGAGAGAAGGATTTCAAATCCCCTGACTAGTAAAGCGGCTATGTGATGTGTCAGAACGGACGATTGCCGGACTCCAGGTTAGCGGGGAAAGGGTTCACCTTACAGATTTTCTTTAAGTATAGATGGTTCATGTTGGGATTTTTTTTTACCAAAAATATGTAGCAGAATACATATTGACCTAAATTGATGAAGAAATTCGATTTTTACAATTTTTTTATTGGATATGTAAAAGTAAGTAAGAAAGTAAAAAATACAGTTTTTTTTTTTTATTATTAAATTGTTGCTCTTTTTTTGTTTTTAGCACTAAAAATAATAATGCAGAGGTGATCAAATACCACCAGAAGAAAGCTCTATTTGTGGGAAAAAAAGGACATAAATTGTATTTGTGTACAGCGTTGCATGACTGCGCAATTATCAGTTAAAGTGACGCAGTGCCGTACAGCAAAAAATGGCCCGGTCATGAAGGGGGGTAAATCTTTCCAGAGGTCAAGTGGATAAAATACAGCGGCTCATTTGGGGGTAGAGCTACACTGGATTTTATTCTGCAGGGACTGCATTTAGAGATATTAAAAAACAAATGCCTGATGCCTCTAACAGAGACATTTTTCTGCTCGTGTGTATGAGGCCTTATTTCTCTCTTCTGGAGGGTTACTTCATAGCGATCTTTGGGAATTACAGGTATGGATATTTTATACATATTTACAATGATCCAAGCTGGACCTATGTAAATACCATACCTCGCCGACACCCCTGGAAATCAGTGGCGTAGAAACCACTACTCCAGTGATCTCTACTTGCCTCAAGGTCCCTTACCAAGTGGCTTCCCTGCTGCATTCTGGACACAGGAGGTCCACTTGCCTCCAGGTCCCATACCGAGTGGCTGCCTTGCTGAATTTTTGAACACACAAGATCAGCCTGTCAAATTTTTCTCAATTAATCTAAAGCGTTTTCTGATTGGAGGAGGTGGAGAATGTGATGTCACAATCCCGCCTCGGTACAGAACCTGGGGTCAAGTGGAGATCACTGGAGTAGGGTCTATTTAAGTGATTTCCAGCTTCCAGGGGCATCAACCAGTCCAAGCTGGTCTAATACAATTGTGTATAAAATATCCATACCTAAAATTCTTCTTTAACCGCTTGCCGACCAGCGCACGCCGATTTACGTCGGCAGAATGGCACTGGTGGGCAAAAGGGCGTACAGGTACGTCCCCTTTTTGAAGCGGTGCTGCGGTTGCGCACGCGCCGCGGTCTCCATGACCGCGGACTCTGCGGACTCGATGTCCGCCGGGTGCCCGCGATCGTGTCACGGAGAGGTAGAATGGGGAGATGCTTTTGTAAACAAAGCATTTTCTCGTTCTGCCTAGTGACAGGACAGAGATCACTGCTCTCTGTCATTGAGAGCAGTGATCGCTGTCCTGTTTGGTGTAGCCCCTCCCTCCCACAGTTAGAATCACTCCCTAGGACACACTTAACCCCTTCACCGTCCCCTAGTGGTTAACCCACTTCACTGCCAGTGTCATTTACACAGTAATCAGTGCATTTTTATAGCATTGACCGCTGTGTAAATGACAATGGTCCCAAAATAGTGTCAAAAGTGTCCGATCTGTGCGCTATAATGTCGCAGTCCTGATAAAAATCACAGATCACCGCCATTACTAATAAAAAAAAATAAATAAAAATGCTATAAATCTATCCCTTATTTTGTAGATGCTATACATTTTGCGCAAACCAATCAATATACGCTTATTGCAATTTTATTTTACCAAAAATATGTGGAAGTATACATATCGGCCTAAACTGAGGAAAAAAAATGTTTTTTTATATATTTTTGGGGGATATTTATTATAGCAAAAAGTAAAAAATATTGTTTTTTTTTTTCAAAAAAAATTGTCGCACTTTTTCTGTTTATAGTGCACAAAATAAAAAACGCAGAGGTGATCAAATACCACCAAAAGAAAGCTCTATTTGTGGGAAAAAAAGGATGTCAATTTTGTTAGGATACAACGCTACACAACCGCACAATTGTCAGTTAAAGCGGAATCGCAAAAAGTGCTCTGGTCAGGAAGGGGGTAAATCCTTCCGGGGCTGAAGTGGTTAAGTGGCATAACTAAAGGCATTTTTTTTTTTGTATAGAGGTTAGAGAGATTAGAACACCTGTAGGGTCTTTATTGCTGTTTGTGGCCCACTGGGGAGATTTACCCTTTCTATTTGTCCTGTTTACCGTTATCACTGAAAGTGAATGAAAGTCCCACATTTTGGGTTGTCCCCAGAACAGGATTAGAGAGGAAACCTTCTAATGGGGAGACTAGCTATGGTAACAGCAAAAGATTACTTAACATTAGAAGGACTTCCTCTCACTTCCTGTTTTGGCTATGGGACAGGAAGTGAAAATGAATGCAGCCATCACCTTTAAAGCGGTATTATCCACTTAAGCCCCAGACTGTCTGGCTGCCCAAAGACAATAGCACTTTTTGTGATTCAGCACTGCGTCGCTTTAACTGAAAATTGCGCGGTCGTGTGACTTGGCTCCCAAACAAAATTCACATCCTTTTTTCCACACAAATAGAGCTTTCTTTTGGTGGTATTTTATCACCTCTGCGGTTTTTATTTCTTGCGCTATAAACAAAAAAAAGCGTCAATTTTGAAAAAAACGCATTATTTGTTACTTTTTGCTATAATAAATATCCCCAAAAAGTATATAAAAAAACTTTTCTTTTCCTCAGTTTAGGCCGATACATATTTTTGGTAAAAAAAATTGCAATAAGCGTTTATTGATTGGTTTGCGCAAAAGTTATAGCGGCTACAAAATAGGGGATAGTTTTATGGCATTTTTATTAATACTTTTTTTTACTAGTAATGCCGGCGATCAGCGATTTTTATCGTGACTGCGACATTATGGCGGACACATCGGACACTTTTGCGATTTTGGGACCATTCACATTTATACAGCAATCAGTGCAATTAAAAATGCATTGATTACTGTGTAAATGACACTGGCAGTGAAGGGGTTAACCACTAGGTGGAGCTGTAGGGGCTAAGTGTGTCCTAGGGAGTGATTCTAACTGTGGGGGGGCGTGGCTATGTGTGACACGTCACTGATCACTGCTCCCGATTACAGGGAGCGGTGATCAGTGTCCTGTCACTAGGAAGACATCAGCATTTCCCCGTTCTTCCTCTCCGTGAGATGATCGCGGGTATCCCTGCGGACATTGAGTCCGTGGGACCCGCAATCGCACTCACTGAGGTCGCGGCGGGCGTGCGCCGCCGCAACCTGCTTCTTAACGTACAGGTACGTTAATCTGCCTGTACGGCCCTTCTGCCGACGTATGTCGGCAAGCGGTTAAATCGTATTATATTGCAGCTCACCAATCATTAGAGCTAGTGGGTGCATGCATTTTTTCTTTCCTTTGGCTTTTTCCCCTCTGTTTTCACCTGGTGATCTGGCCAGTAACACGCCTCATGTATTAGTGAGACACAACTCTGGAGGAGAGAGCACAGGAGGCACAGCAGACAGCAGCGTTGTCAGCCAGGGGAAGGGAGGGGTTAAATGCATTGTCAGATTTAGATACACTAACAAATTGGAATAAAAGGCAGAATAAATAAAAGCTTATAATTTTAATCACCCCTGCCAGTGATAAGTGGTTTGTCTCATGCTTGTAAACTCATACGTTCTGATGGAGAGTTTGTACAATATAATAAATGTTTTCTTTTGGGTTTAGATACGCTTTAAGTATTTAGTGAATTTTTTTTCATATTTTTTTAAATAACATTTTATTTTTCAATTTAACTCAAATTTTTGTTGTTAATGATGAATAATATTAGTAACGCAAAACCATATTGTTTCTGTTAGCACTCTTGTGTTACATAAATACATTTGCACATTCGGGGGTACAACAGTTAGAGTATCTGAATCTTTTGTGTTTTCTCGCTGCCTTTGCAGGTTAGTGTCTTTATTATTGTTTTTTTTGTTTTTTGTTTTTTGTTTTTTTTTACAAATTACACCCTGTCCTGTTTAATAACTGTTATTGTACCTAGAAAAGAAGTTGCTGAGGCTCCATTTTTTCATAGTCTTTTTTTATCGCACTTCGAGCAGTGTTGTACATCAGTTTTGTCAGCTGCCATAATATAATCACACTGTTGCTGGGTGGGAGGGAAGATTGTGGGTGACAAAATAACAACTCTGAAACTTTGTTCTTGGTTGTGTAGCATTTTAAACACAAGCTGAAAATAGTCAGTGACTGCACAATGAAGGGAAGTGGAGGGTAACTAATTACCAAGAAAAAAATCAGTATTTAATGGGTCAGTTCACCCAAAACATATACAGTATATGGTCAAAAGTATTGGGAAGATGATTGTCTTTCATTTTTGTAATGAAAAAAGTGGGATTTTTTCAAGATTGTTTACTTTATTCAAACTTTGTGTATGTCATATACACTATATTACCAAAAGTATTGTGACACCGGCACTTTACACGCACATGAAGTTTAATGGCATCCCAGTCTTAGTCCGTAGGGTTCAATATTGAGTTGGCCCACCCTTTGCAGCTATAACAGCTTCAACTCTTCTGGGAAGGCTGTCCACAAGGTTTATGGGAATGTTTGACTATTCTTCCAGAAGACCATTTGTGAGGTCAGGCTCTGATGTAGACAAGAAGGTCTGGCTCGCAGTCTCTGCTCTAATTCATTCCAAAGGTGTTCTTTCGGGTTGAGGTCAGGACTCTATGCAGCCCAGTCAAGTTCTTCCACCCCAAACTCGCTCATCCATGTCTTTATGGACCTTGCTTTGTGCACTGGTCCAAATCATTTGGTGTAGGGGGGGAATATGGTGTGGGGTTGTTTTTCCAGGGGTCGCGCTTGGCCCCTTAGTTCCAGTGAAGGGAACTCTTAAGGCATCAATATACCAAGAAATTTTGGACAATTTCATGCTCCCAACTCTGTGGGAACAGTTTAGGGATGGCCTTTGGGGATGGCCCCTACCTTTTCAAACATGACTGTGCACCGGTGAACAAAGCAAGGTCCATTAAGACATCGATGAGCGAGATTGGGGTGGAGAAACTTGGCTGGCCTGCACGGAGTCCTGACCTCAACCAGATAGAACACCTTTGGGATGAATTAGAGCGGAGACTGCGAACCAGGCCTTCTTGTCCAGCATCAGTGCCTGACCTCACAATTGCGCTTTTGGAAGAATAGTCAAACATTCCCATAGACACACTCCTAAACCTTGTGGACAGCCTTCCCAGAAGAGTTGAAGCTGCAAAGGGTGGGCCAACTCAATATTGAACCCCTACGGACTAAGACTGGGATGCCATTAAAGTTAATGTGCGTGTAAAGGCAGGTGTCCCAATACTTTTGGTAATATTGTGTATCCATATCAATATAGTGTAATAAATAAATAAATAGTGTATGTCCTTCATGTGGACATTAAAGCCCACTCTCTTTGTCACTGCACATATGCATTATGTGGGTGGCAAGAGGACAAAACAGTAGTACTTGTGAATAATTTTATAGCACTGGTTTGAGCAAATGTTAGCTAATGTTATGCTTGTTGTGCATCTTGCTTGATGGCGTTCCTGTGCGGAGAAGCAGATGGTTTTTCCATAAGCCAATCACCAAGGTTTGAAATGCAATGGGTTTGTCCATAAATTAAAGCAGAAGTAGGGTTCTACTACCCAATATGATCAGAAGATTGTTTAGAGCTACCTGGATGTGGTGAGGCAGTTGCACAGCTGTAGTAGCAATCATGAGAAAAGAGGGTCTGCAACTCTTTGCTTGCTCTATAAAATCTTCAAAATGTACTGATTCTCCATAAAAGACAGCAGATGTTTCAGCCTTGTGGGCCTTGTTCAATGGGTTTGTGCCTTGGTACTCTCTGGTCTTCAAGTCTTTCTGTCTAAGCTGAGAGTCATCCACATACTTTGCCAGATGTAATTCGCCTACTCCTTGAGGTCAAAGAAATCATAACAAATGTTTTTCTTTGAAACAATACACACATTTGGAATTTCGAATATACTGAGACATGTGAGCCACAGTCTTGATAAGGACAAGAGAAACTTAAAAGTTTTACCAAAATGCGGTATGTTAATGTAAAAAACCAAGATACTTGGTCTATGATCTGCATGCTTGTTCCAAGTCAGTGACTCAGAAAGTGTTGAAGAAAGTGTTGAAGCCGGGGGATCAGTATAAGTCAGGCTTCTAGAATTTCCACAGGCAGCTCTGGAATTCCTCTGAGGACTGATTTACTTTAACGAATAGCCCTGCCTGAGTTTGCAATAAAGCCCTTTTTATTCTGAGCGTTTCCCAGAAGTTCTCATGAAAAGGCAGTTAGGTGGATCATTATTTACAGGAGTAAAAGCTGTGATCTTGCTGCATGAGAGCCTTTCTATTTTGTGCCATGTTTCATATCCACTCTGTCTCATTTTCTTGCTCTGTATCTCCGAATTGCTCTTTGTAGATGCAACCTGGTCTCTGCCTTTGTGTTGCCTCGGGCAAAATACATTCATCCAACGCACGACTTAATTCACTTAGATCAATATTTTAACACTTTCCTCCCATTTATCACTCATTGTATCATCATAACATCAACCTGGGAAATAATGTTCCTTAAAGTGGTCCTGACATTGCCTAAGCTAACAAGAATGCTGGAAGGACCTGTGTTATTCTTCAGAATCATTTCCCACTGTATTTCCCTCTGGAGCCCCTGGATTCCGATCCTAGCTTGCATCTGCCCAAGTTCGCAATAAAGTAAATATAAACCCTGTTTGTCAATGTTTTGCTAAAGCACTTGTTTTATAAATAATGGTTAATGTTTTCTCTTTTAGGGCTTGTTCACGTGTGCAACAGCAGCTGTTGCCTCTCTTAAGGCTACTTTCACACTGGGGCGGGGGCATTATCGGTAAAGCGCAGCTAGTTTTAGGGGCACTTTACCGTTGTTATAGCGTCACTTTTCGGCCGCTAGCGGGGTGCTTCTAACCCCTGCTAGTGGCCGAGGAAAGGGTTAAAAGCACCCGAAAAGCGCCACTGCCGAAGCACTTTGCAGGTACAATGGCAGGGTCAGTGGAGGAGCGGTGTATACAGCGCTCCTGCATCACCCCAAAGATTCTGCTTGTAGGACTTTTTTTCCTGTCCTGCAGGCGCACCGCCCCAGTGTGAAAGCACTCAGCCTTTTACACTGGGGCTGCAGAAGAGGTAGTTTACAGGCGCTTTTCAGGCACTAAAAAAATGCCTGTAAAAGGCCTCAGTGTGAAAGTAGCCTAAAAGTGATCTATGTTCAGATTGCTTTTAAGAAGTGTTTGACAGGCACCAAGGAGGCGATATTATTATTATTTTATTATTATTCAGGATTTATATAGCGCCAACAGTTTACGCAGCGCTTTACAATATAAAAGGGAGACAATACAGTTATAATACAATACAATACAATAGGATTAAGAGGGCCCTGCTCAGAAGAGCTTACAATCTAATAGGGTGGGGCAGGTGGTACAAAAGGTTGTAACTGTGGGGAATGAGCTGGTGGAAGTGGTAGGAGATTAGTTGGAGACATTATAGGCTTTCCTGAAGAGATGAGTTTTCAGGGATTGCCTGAAGGTAGCAAGAGTAGGGGATAGCCGGATAGATGGAGGTAGCGAGTTCCAGAGGATGGGAGAGGCTCTGGAGAAATCCTGGAGACGAGCATGGGAGGAGGAGATGAGAGAGCTTGAAAGCAGGAGGTCTTGAGAAGAGCGGAGAGGTCGATTTGGGCGATATTTGGAGACAAGATTAGTGATGTAGCTTGGGGCAGAGTTGTAAATGGCTTTGTATGTTATGGTTAGAATTTTGAATTTAATTCGCTGGGTGATTGGGAGCCAGTGTAGGGATTGAAGTAGAGGGTTGGCAGACACTGAGCGGTTGGTAAGGTGGATAAGTCTGGCAGCAGCATTCATGATAGACTGAAGAGGGGATAGCCTATGGAGCAGTAAGCCAATGAGAAGGGAGTTGCAATAGTCAAGGCGAGAGATAACAAGGGAGTGAATGAGGAGCTTGGTGGTTTCATTTGTTAAAAAAGGGCGAATTTTAGAGATGTTACGGAGGTGAATTCTACAAACTTTTGACAGCGATTGGATTTGAGGCTGAAATGACAAGTCAGAGTCTAGGATTACACCTAGTACCCTGGCGTGAGGGGAGGGACTGATGGTTGCATTGTTGATTTTGATGGAAAAGTCATGGAGGGGGGCACGGGCGGGGGGAATATTAATAGCTCAGTTTTAGAGAGATTTAGTTTAAGGAAGTGGTGCGACATCCATGCTGATATGTCAGTTAGTAAGTTAGTAACGCGAGAGGAGACTGAAGGAGTGAGGTGAGGAGTAGACAGATAGATTTGGGTGTCATCAGCGTATAAATGGTATTGGAAGCCGTGGGCAGTTATTAAGTGACCAAGGGAGGAGGTGTAGATAGAGAAGAGAAGGAGTCCAAGAACCGAGCCTTGGGGGACCCCCACAGAAAGGGGCAATGGAGAGGAGGAGACAGAGTTGGAGGTGACACTGAAGGAGCGCTGTGATAAATAGCCAGAGAACCAGGATAGAGCAGAATCTCGGAGGCCAAGGGAATGTAGTTTATTGAGAAGGAGCGGGTGGTCAACAGTATTAAAGGCCGCAGAGAGGTCAAGTAGTAGGAGTATGGAGTACTGGCTGTTGGTTTTAGCAGTTAGTAAATCGTTAGTGAGTTTTAGTAAGGTAGTTTCCGTGGAGTGCTGCGAGCGAAAGCCAGACTGTAAGGGGTCAAGAAGGTTATTTTCATTGAGGTAGGAGCTAAGACGGTTGTAGACTAAGCGTTCTAGAAGTTTAGAGGTGAATGGGAGTAATGAGATGGGTCTTAAGTTGTTCAGGTCGGTAGGGTCCAGTGAGGGCTTTTTAAGAATGGGAGTGATCTGTGCATGTTTTAGAGGGGAGGGGAAAATGCCACTAGAAAGGGAGAGATTGAAGATGTGGGTGAGGGAGCATAGGATAGAAGAAGAGGGTGACCGTAGTAGTTGTGAGGGAACAGGATCCAAGGGACAATTGGTTAGGTGGGCATCCGAGAAAATTTTTGTAACCTCTTCCGTAGTAGCCAATTCAAAAGAGGAGAGTGTTGAATGTGCTGCTGGGCAAGGTATGATGGGTGGGGAAGACGTACGCACAGTGGAGATGCCCTCACGAATTGCATCGATCTTGTCTTTGAAGTGATTAGCAATCTCTTGGGCAGTGAGTGAGTTAGTGGGTAGAGGGGGTGGTGGACGAAGCAGAGAGTTAAAGGTTGAGAAGAGCCGACGGGGACTGGATGACAAGGAATTAGTAAGAGAGACAAAGTAGGCTTGTTTGGCAGCATGGAGGCATGAATTGTATTTTAGAAGGGCAGATTTATATAGGGTGAAGTCTTGCAGGCATTTGGTTTTACGCTACAGTCGTTCAAGAGCACGGCAATGTCTCTTGAGATTTCTAGTGTTGTCAGTTTGCCAGGGTTGTAACGGTCGGGGCCTAATTCTGCGTGTGGTTAGAGGAGCAAGTGCATCTAGTGATGATGAGAGTGAACTGTTGTAGACAGAAGTGGCCACGTCAGGACAGGACAGGGGAGAGATTATGTCATATAGGTGGTCAGTAGCAGAATAGAGAAGAGAAGGGTTAAAGTGGCGAAGGTTTCTACAAGTAATTGTTTGCTGCTTGGAGGGATGGGTGGTTGGAGGCAAGGATACAGTGAAAGTAATGAGGTTGTGATCAGATAGAGGAAAGGGGGTGTTGGTGAGGTTGCCAGGGTTGCAGAGATGGGAGAATACAAGGTCAAGGGTATTACCATTGGAGTGAGTGGAAGTATGTGTCCATTGGGTTAGGTCAAAAGATGAGGTTAAGTTGAGAAGTTTAGCTGTAGTTGGGCTGTTAACATTGACAGGAATGTTAAAGTCACCAAGAATAATGGTGGGTATTTCAGAGGAGAGAAAGTAGGGTAGCCAGGCAGCAAAGTCATCAATGAAGCGCGATACCGGTCCTGGAGGCCTATAAATTGCTGCAATCCTCAGAGAAATGGGAGAAAACAGACGAATACAGTGCATCTCGAAAGAAGAGAGGGATAGAGAGGGAGGGACAGTAAGGACTTGGAAGGTGCTTTGTGGGGACAGAAGGAAGCCAACTCCACCTCCTTTCTGTCTGTTGGGTCTGGAGGAGTGAGTCCAATGGAGACCACCATGGGAGAGGGCAGCAGGAGAAGCTGAGTCAAAATTTTGCAGCCAGGTTTCTGTTATGGCGAGTATGTTCAAGCCATGAGAGATGAAGAGGTCATGTACAGATGTTAGCTTGTTACAGATGGAGCGGGCGTTCCAAAGGGCACATGAGATTGGTGGAGTGCTTTGAGGAAGCAGGGGGATAGAAATTAAACTGAGTGGATTGCGGTGGTTGCCAGAGGGGGAGGGGTATTGAATATGTGGCTTGCATTTGGAAAATGGCGGACCAGGATTAGGAGAAATGTCACCTGAGACTAGGAGAAGGAGGAGGGTGAGGAAGGCAAGGTGGGAGTGGGATGTGCATGAGCGCACGTGTCTATTGGCCCTGGTGTTTATGTCAGAATGTGGGTGCAGCAACTGCAGGAGATGATGGGTGCCATAGTAGGGAGAGGGTAGGAGTGAGGGTGATATGTGCATGCTGCAGGGAAGAGAGGAGGGGTAGAGTAAAGATAATTTGAGGATAGAAGACACCAATGTGAGAAGGAAGAGAATAAGGAGCATGTTAGTGGATAGAGAGTGGGAAACTAACCTAATATAAAATAAATTTCAAAGGTGGCTTGCTTGTCGTCTTGCAGAGTGGAGCAGAGTTCCTGTTGTTCATGCAGCTTTAGTTATCCTGCTTTCGTTAAACTGCGTCGGTGAAACTGCGCATCACTCGTGACAGAGCCACTCAGGAAAGAGCCATGATGTCTGCGCCATGCCCCTGTCTGCGCCACCCCATAAGCTGCCATAAATTTATAGAGAGACTAAGCTGGGATGCATTTCTCAGTTGGTCATTATTGGGTCTGACACCTCCTCACTGCCTGATTTAACACTATTAACCAAAAAATGTAAATACTGCGCTATCTATGTGCAAATAAATGAGATGTGTTCCTATAACATTTATATTAAACCTGCTGCAACCTCTTGTGAGACACACACACAACAACATACAATTCAAAAAATAAGTTGCACTGGTTAAAAGTGGTCAACGTGAAAATGACATATGAGTGAAATACAACAAATGAATGAACAATTCTATGAACAAATGATGATACAAAATGGTGCTTTTGCTCAAAGGAACACTGAGGAGTCCTCGATGGAAAAAAGACCAAGAAAGTTCATATACTGGAACTGATGTATCAATATATTCCTCCAAAGTGGTATGCAGATATAACACCACTAGAAAAGTGCCCAATAGAATATAGGATAGTGCCTCCACCTCTGTACACACCGCCGCTTACTGAAAGTAGATGATCTCCTATTACAGGAGATCAAATGCGCTTATGGCTTATTCCCCAGCCTCGGGTCTTTGTACAAAACGCCACTGCTCCCAGCATTATCATCATACAAACGGCCTCAAATGCAAATGTATTCCATAGAACCTCATAAAAATACAATGAAGGCTGACGTAGTGTAAATCCTAATTTATTGGGTAAAAGAAAGGGCAAGATTGAGAAAGGGTACTGGTGCCCCAGGACGACGTCAGGTGTGTGACGAAACGTACGTAGGGAGGAGCGACGTGCTGACGTCACAACGTGTATGCAGATCCCGCAAGCAACGGGCTGCTATCGAGAGACGGACGGCTCGATTCTTAAACAAACAAGCTGTTTTTTTACTTCTGAAATGTAAGTGCAATCTTGCACTTTCACACAAACGCAATTCGTTCGCCCTAAGCGCGAATATTTGTTTTTATTTTTGTTTTTTTTATTTTTACTAGTTCACACCAGTGCAGTCAGTTCCAGTCAGTTTACAGTGCTGAAACTGACCAGAAACTAACTGGAACTGACTGCATTTGTGTGAACTAGAGCCATTGGAATACATGGAAAACACTGCGCATGCATTTTTAGCGCAGAAACAAAGCACACGGAACTGCATCTGGTGTGAAGTGGCCCTTAACAATTAATTGAAATAGGAACAGCTGTGTAGGAGGCTTACAACTGGGTGAGGAACAGCCAAGCTCTACTATTAAGGTGAGGTTGTTGAAGATGGTTTCATGTCACAGGCCATACACCATGGCAAGACCGAGCGCAGCAACAAGACACAAGGTAGTTATACTGCATCAGCAAGGTCTTTCCCAGGCAAAGATTTCAAACCTACTAACTGCTAAAACCAACGGGCACTACTCCATACTCATACTTTTAGACCTTTCTGCTGCCTTTGACACAGTTGACCACCTGCTCCTCCTCAGCAAATTACGCTCCCTTGGCCTCCGTGATTCTGCTTTATTCTGGTTCTCCTCCTACCTATCTCAGCGCACTTTCAGTGTCACTTACAACTCCATCTCCTCCACTCCCCTTCCTCTTTCTGTTGGGGTACCCCAAGGCTCCGTCCTTGGACCTCTCCTATTCTCACTCTATACCTCTTCCCTGGGCCAATTGATAACCTCCCATGGCTTCCAATACTGCCTCTATGCCGACGACACCCAGATCTATCTCTCTACTCTTCAACTCACCCCCCTGATCTCCTCACGGATCTCAAACTTGCTGAATAACATATCGATAAGGATGTCACACCACTTCCTCAAACTCAATCTTTCTAAAACTGAGCTTGTTATATTTCCTCCTTCACGGTTCCCCCCCCCCCCCGTGACTTCACCATTAATATCAACAACACAACCATTGGTCCCTCCACACATGCCAGGGTCCTGGGTGTAATCCTTGACTCTGACCTCTCCTTCAGCCCCCAAATCCAATCACTGGCTAAATCCTGCCGCCTTAACCTCCGCAACATCTCCAGAATTCGACCCTTCCTGACTAATGACACCACAAAGCAACTTATTCACTCCTTGATTATTTCCCGCCTTGACTACTGCAACTCTCTCCTTAATGGCCTACCCTTAAGCAGGCTATCCCCCTTCAGTCTATTATAAATTCTGCTGCTAGACTAATACACCTCACTAACCGATCCATGACTGCTGCTCCTCTCTGCCAATCCCTTCACTGGCTTCTCCTACCCCACCATATAAAATTCAAAATGCTAACCATAACATACAAGGCCATTCACAACATTGCCCCCATCTACATCATCAACCTCATCTGCAGATATCACCCAAATCATCCCCTCCACTCCTCCCAGGGCCTCCTGCTCTCTAGCTCCCTTGTTACGTCCTCCCATGCTCGCCTTCAGGACTTCTCCAGAGCCTCTCCCATCCTCTGGAACTCCCTGCCCCAGTATGTCCGATCAGCCCCTACCCTGTTCACCTTTAGAAGATCCCTGAAAACTAATTTATTCAGGGAAGCCTATCCCACACCCACCTAACAAATGTCCCCGATCCACCCCCATCAAATCATTCTCTGCAGCTATTACCTTTTGTATCATCACCCCCTCCCTTTAGAATGTAAGCTCTACGAGCAGGGCCCTCCTGTTCCTTTTGTATTAAACTGTACTGTAATTGTGTTGTCCCCCCTCTACATTGTAAAGCGCTGCGTAAACTGTTGGCGCTATATACCGTATTTATCGGCGTATAACAAGCGCCGGTGTATAACACGCACCCCAAGTTTAGGAGGGAATTTTAAGGAAAAAAACTTTTAGGAGTAAAGTTTAAGGAAGAAAAACTTACATTAAAATGCCCATCAATGCAGCGTTATTGGTGTCCATCTGCAGCCTTTTCAGTGTCAGTGCAGCCTTGCCCCGGTGTCCATTGCAGCCTTGTCAGTGCAGCTTTGCCCCAGTGCAGCCTTGTCAGTGCAGCCATGTCAGTGCAGCTTTGCCCCAGTGCAGCCTTGGCAGCTTTGCCCCAGTGCAGCTTTGCCCCAGTGCAGCCTTGCCCCAGTGCAGCTTTGTGGGATCGCCGCGATCCCTGCCAACACACACAGCCGTGTGTAAATTCAAATATGGCGCCGAGACTGCAGGGACTCGGCGGAGCCGAGATACACATACCCGAGAGTCCTCGGCTTTTCTCGGCGCCGCTTACAGTCCCACCCAGTCCCGCCCTATGGGGACTGTAAGCGGCGCCGAGAAAAGCAGAGGACTCTCGGGTATGTGTATCTCGGCTCCGCCGAGTCCCTGCAGTCTCGGCGCCATATTTGAATTTACACAGGGCTGTGTATGCCGGCGGCGATCGCGGCAATGGCCGCGATTGCTCCGATCACACAAAATTGGGGGGGGGATTGGCCTATAACACGCACCCACGATTTTCCCCTGATTTTCAGAGGAAAAAAGTGCGTGTTGTATGCCGATAAATACGGTAAATCGTGTATAATAATAATAATAAAAAAGCAGACTGGGGTTTCAAGATGTGCTGTTCATGCCTTTTTGAAGAAGCACAAAGCAATGGAAAAAGTTAAGGACCTGCATAGATGCAGTGGTTGGCCAAGGAAACTTATTGCAGCAGATGAAAGACACGTCATGCTTACTTCTCTTCAGCATTGGAAGATGTCAACCAGTGCCATCAGCACAGAACTGACATAAACCAGTGGGACCCAGGTAAACATCTACTGTCCAGAGAAGTCTGGCCAAAACTGGTCTACATGAAAAATTACGGCCAAAAAGCCATACCAAACATACAGTCAATGTCATGAAGAACTATCTTTAACATAAGGAAGAACAAGGGTGTTGACTCCCACAGAGCCCTGGTCTCCACATCATGGAGTCTGTCTGGTATTACTTGAAGAGACAGAAGGATTTGAGGCAGCCTACATCCACAGAAGATCTGTGGATAGTTGTCCAAGTTGTTTGGAGCAAACTACTTGCAGAGTTCTTTAAAAACTGCGTGCAAGTGTACCTAGAATAATTGATAGCATTTTGAAGGCAAAGGGTGGTCACACCAAATGTGGATTTGATTTGGATTTCTCTTCTGTTCATTTACTTTCCATTTTGTTCGCTGATAAAAATAAACCTTTAACACTTCTATTTCTTAAAGAATTCTTAACCACTTCCCGACCACCCACCACAGATATGCGGCAGGGCGGCCGCTCTGTGCCAGATCATATACTTAGTACGTGATCTGGTGCACGCACGCGTGCCGCCGGAGACCCGCTCCCGCTGAGATCACACGTACACTGGACTTGATGTCGCCGGCCCCTGCCGATAGTACCGTACACAGGCAGAACGCTGATCTGCTTTTGTAGACAAGGCAGATTGCTGTTCTGTCAGTAGGGAAGGTATTGATCCTGTGTTCCTGCAAAACAGGAACATAGATCAATGACTTCCCGTAGTAAAAGCACCTCCCCCACAGTGAGAAATCACAGGCTTGGCATACAGTTTACCCTTTGATCGCCCCTGACGTTAACCCCTTCCCAGCCAGTGTCATTAGTACAGTGACAGTGCAATATATTAGTGCCACTGGTCCACAAAAAGTGTCAAAAGTCGCTGATCGCCCCATTACTGGTAAAAAAACAATATCTGGATATACAGTAAATATCCCATAGTTTGTAGACGCTATAACTTTTGCGCAAACAAATCAATATACTCTTTTTACCAAAAAAGAATACACATTAACCTAAATTGATGAAGAAACTTGATTCTTTTTTAATTTTTATTGGATATGTTTTTTTTAGCAGAAAGTAACACATATTGTTTTTTTTTTCAAAATTGTCAGGTTTTTTTGTTTATAGCACAAAAAATAAAAACCGCAGAGGTGATCAAATACCACCAAAAAGCTCTATTTGTGGGGACCACACAATTGTCAGTTAAAGTAACTCAGTGCCGTATCACAAAAAAAAATGGCCTGTTCAGAAAGGGGGGATAATCTTCCATTTTTTCACACCCACTCAAAACATTTGCACTGTAGTGTATTTTTTTTCTTTCATTTGCTGTCCATGATATATGTGGTTTGGAATCTTCTGCAAGTTCACGATATATAATCACATTCACTAAATATCCCCTTTGCATATGAAGATCCATTTTATCTAATGTTGCTCTCTGTGTGCTCCCCATACCTGGTCAAGTATGTCATTTAGTTGTATTGAGACAACACAGTGTTATGCCCCGTACACACGGTCGGATTTTCCGATGGAAAATGTCCGATCGGAACGTGTTGTCGGAAATTCCGACCATGTGTGGGCTTCATCGGACATTTTCCATCGGATTTTCCGACACACAAAGTTTGAGAGCAGGCTATAAAATTTTCCGACAACAAAATCCGTTGTTGGAAATTCCGTGTGTACACAAATCCGACGGACAAAGTGCCACGCATGCTCAGAATAAATAAAGAGATGAAAGCTATTGGCCACTGCCCCGTTTATAGTCCGACGTACGTGTTTTACGTCACCACGTTCAGAACGATCAGATTGTTCGACAACTTTGTGTGACCGTGTGTATGCAAGACAAGTTTGAGCCAACATCCGTCGGAAAAAATCCATGGATTTTGTTGTCGGAATGTCCGAACAAAGTCCGACCGTGTGTACGGGGCAATAGTATTCCAAGGGAAGGAAAGTTGGCATTTGGGGGCGCTGTGATAAAGTTAACCTGTTTTCGTGCTCAGGGTCACTCAAAGCATTCTTTAAAACTTCAAAAAGTTTCCTATGCACAATATTTTTAGAATATTGGTGGTAAACTAACCAGATAAATATTCATTATTTTTTACCCAACATTATTTTTGCTCCAACTTTAAGAATTTGGCTACGTAAGTGGCTTGAGCACTGAAATGCTTGAACTCATCTATGCTGAACAAAGATTATTAAACAATCATCTATTCAACCAGCCTGTCATGAAAATGCCATTACCCAAATGAAAATATTTTAAATGTCAGGCTTAACAAGCTGGTCAGACTGCCAGCCGCTCAGTGCCTTTTTCTGTCTGTCTCTTTCCCTAACTTTGACTTGTAGAAATTACAATATTAATCATTTTTCATATTTGGCACCGACCATCTCATGGTGATGCTGTATAGTTGTAGAATTGTTCATTTAAAAACACCCAGTGAAAAATAATCATTAAAATAATGCTTACCAATAATATGAGGACTAGATTTTTTTTACCTGAGGCTGAATGAAGAATGTAACATCAAAGCAAATATGTTATTGTTGTAAAGGAACCTCTCCGTTGTTTTTAAAGGTTTTGAAATAAAGGTTGCAAAAGAGTGAGCAACATAAGTTTGGAGTAAAAAAAAAAAAAAGAAAAATACTATCACAATTGTATTAAAACAGAAGTACAGCAAACAGATAAATTCACATTGAACAAAAAACATTTGTGAATTGAACTTTGTAAACTTTGTAATTCTGTTCAGCAAGTCCTTTAATCCAGGCAACCTGCCAGACTAGCCAGGTTGTTGACCTCACTTCTCTACATTCTTCTCCCAGTCTATTGACTGGGAAATAGGGAGTAGACATAAGCGATCTTCTAATAAAGTTTGATCAATTGTGGTTTGACCAGACAAGTCATATTGAAGCCAAAAGAAATAATGTATAAACCAAGCTCCAAAAAGTGTGTATTGTAGAGCAACAAATGAATTGTGAAGATCAGTTTTGAAAGCTCCTGCAGCTCTGCCAGATTAGATGATGGGGCAAAAAAAAGAAAAAAGAAACATCAGAACACAGGCTGGGAAAATCGGAAAAACTAGCAGCAGCACCTAGCAGCAGTGGAAGACCTCATGTATGACCCTTTCTTGCAAGAAAATGTTTTCACATATGTTTTGAGGGATGCCAATTATTGCATGCTTAGACAACAACAATGGGTATACAGTATGCCCAGAAGCAGTTTAAATGTAAGAAGAAGCGTGAGACACCTTTTACAAAAATTGTGCTAGGTATAGATATTACTCAGATGTGGACATGGCAGGTGGAAGAAACCTTGACATCGTAAGGTACCTAAAGAAGTAGACATAGGTACACAAGTAGTGTGAGCCACTCATTCCAAAAACTGTACCAGAGATAGCAATATATTATCCAGATATGTTCTTGGCAGGTGGCTGGAGCCTTCGCATGGCCAGGTAACTAAAGCAGTATACATGTTGGGATTTCTTAGATTAACGGTAGTGCCAAAACAGTGAGTCAACTCCACACCAGATATCAATTCCAGAGCTTTCCTGTCCACTTTCATTCACACAGGCATATCTTACCATGCAGGGGTTCCCACCATCTCTATGAATCCAACGTAACATTAAGCCTCCTGGCTTTTTTGTGGCAGCTTTACTGCTTCAAGTACCACTTCAGGGTTCTTCTGACTGCCAGTACCTTTTTTGGTCCTCCTGACCATGAAACATCTAAGTGTGTATGCACAGACGCTGAACCTCAGCTCTGCTTCTTCCTTACAGCTGCTTGCATGTACGCTCTCTACAGCTTCTTAGCTGCTCTGTCTGGCATGGACTCTCTCTCAGGCTCTGGCCTTGCTCTAACCCGACCTGGACAACATGGTGCACACCAGTACCTCTCACGGCTCCCTTCACACACTGACTCCCCACTAGGGCTCTGAGCTCTATCTCTGGCTCTCATATAAAGCCAGCACACACCTGTGCCATTAGTGTGCTTGCTTCTTACAAAATCTTATGTAAACCACCATTTTACACAGTGGCACGGGGTCACAATGCTACAACACCAAAAACATTTGTGTAGGTGGATGTTGATAAAAGTCATACATTGAAATTACACTAGAGGGGGCATTGTTCCCAAGATTAGAACTATACCAAAAATAAAAACAAGTGGGACTTTAAATATGCCTGCGATAGTGAAAACAACAAAACCATTAATATGTATATACTGTTTTATTACAAAACTCCATATTTAGAAATGTCCATAGGACATTGATAGACAACAAAAATTAAAATACAGTACGTTGCATAAAATTCAATTGAAAATAGTATGTAGGGCTCAATTGAATAGTATGGATTTTTGTAATAAAACGGTATATACATTTTAATGGTTTGTTGTTTTTACTATCAGAGGCATAATTAAAGTCCCACTTGATTTTAAATTTGTACTAAGGATAGCAAGATATTGCTCATAGTTTGGGCCCGGCAGGTGGCAGGAGCCTTGTGGTGGCAAGGTAACTAGAGAAGCAGGCATGGGTACACAAGCAGTGCGAGCCACTCATTCCAAACACCGTGCCAAGGATTTTAACCACTTCTACTACTAATACAGGGTACTTTTACACCCTTCCTGCCTAGGCCAATTTTCAGCTTTCAGCGCTCACACTTTGAATGACAATTGCGCGCTCATGCAACACTATACCCATATTAAATTTTTATAATTTTATACACACAAATAGAACTTTCTTTTGGTGGCATTTAATCACCCCTGGGTTTTTTTTTTTTTTTTGGGTAAAAAAAATAAAAAAAGACTACAAATTTTGAAAAAAAAAGTTTTTCTTAGTTTCTGTCAGTAAATTTTGTAAATAAGTAATTTTTCTCCTTCACTGATGTGCACTGATGAAGGGGCACTGATGTGCACTGATGAGGCGGCACTGATGGGTACTGATGAGGCAGCACTGATGGGCACTGATGAGGCAGCACTGATGGGCACTGATGAGGCAGCACTGAAGGGCACTGATGAGGTGGCACTAATATGCAGCACTGATGGGCACTGATGAGGCGGCACTGAATGGCACTGATGAGAAGGTACTAATATGCGTCACTGATGGGCACTGATATACGGCACTGACGAGCACTGATAGGCGGTACTGACAGGCACTGATAGGCAGCACTGACAGGCACTGATAGGTGGCACTGATGGGCACTGATAGGCAGCACTGACAGGCACTGATAGGTGGCACTGATGGGCACTGATAGGCGGCACTGGTGGGTAATGATAGGCGGCACGGATAGGTGGCACTAATGGGCACTGGTGGGTGGCACTGATGAATGATGAATAGGCGCGTGAGAGTGCATCCCGCCCACCGTCATTTTACTATACGGCAGACGGGAAGTAGTTAAGATACTGCTTACAATTTGGCCTGGCAGGTTGTAGGGCTCTGAGGAAGAGGGAAGACCCTCAAAATGTGTTGGCCTTTTGGATACGTGATGACCCGTTATGATCTGTGATGTATCCGGGACTCAATGTTGTTGTTGAAACATGAGAAGCGTTTATACACCTGTTGGTTAGTGAGTATAATACTTACCATTACCATAAAATACATGTTTTGAGGATAATACACTAGACTGGTGTGTCCTCTGTTTTGTTTTATAGATTTTAATGCAAGTGTTAGACATAATTTACCAGAATCCTCGTCCAATGCCCATGTAAGGCTCAATAGCCTTTGTCAGATGTCTGCACAGAGCTTCAGGTCAAATTGCAGTTAGCCCATTGCAAAGATATAGCATCCTCGACATTGTGAAATATAATATTTGGCTACTACAGCCAATACATATATTCATTTATAAATAATATTTGCGGTTTTACCATTTTTTGCCTTTTCTGTTAAGTGTTCATTCGTATTATAATGCGCTTTAGCCTTGTATCCAAACTTTTCTTCGTCTCTGAAATGTCCTCCCAATTTTCACAGCATGAGTGTTCATTAGAGTTAAGAATCAATTATCAGATGCCTGTCAGCCATGAGGACAAATCTTATCAGTCTGTAGCAAGATTAGCCTGTTATACTCTGGTAATTACAAAGGGCTGCTCATTCCTGGGCTAGGAAATGCTTGGAGACCGAATGCCTACGAGCACAGAGAACATTGTTGCAGAATGAAGATGACTACATTTATAAATACGGAGCACTTCTAATGCTGGAGACAGTGATTTGCCAAAAATAAAGAGGATTTGTACTAATGAAGATTTTGATGTATTTTGCAAACATGGTGTAAACATGATGCTGAACACTTGTCATGAACTGATGTGAAGGTGCAATATATATGTGAAGTGCTGTGTAAATTGAAGGCGCTATATAAGTACTTGTAATAAAAATAAATAAAAAATATACTAAAAGCTGAACTCCAGGAAGCTATAAAAGTCTCAACTTAATGCAGTTCTCTGTAACAATTAATACAATATTGTACATATTTTTTTAATGCAAGCAGTATAGGTGTTACAGATAAAAACTGCGTTGTTTGAACGCTCTACACCAGCTGCAACTCAAAGTGAAATACGCACAAATATAAATAAAAAACATAAGAAGCTGCGCTCAAACATCCAAAAATATTTTTTTGAACAAACGTGCCCCAGGACGATCAGGACGACATCAGTTTAGTGACGAAACGCATAGGGAGGAGCGATGTGTTGACGTCACCGCGCTGTTTCACGTCCCACTTGCATGGGCGTGTTTGTACTATTTGCCAGCCGGCTTTTTTTATGGAACTTTTTACTTGTGCATTCTCTGCTTGTTAGTACAGATTTTTATACAATAAAATACCACCCGGTTTTACCAACGGCGATTCTCTTTTATTTTTCTCCACTGGTTTAACACTCATATCAAGGTAATTCTTGCGGCTGGCTGCTGACTGCCTGATATACTCCAAGCCCCCAGGTATGTCTGACTTATTGGTCACTGGAGGTGCTGTGAAGATCAAAGGCCCTGGCTGGGTATTAGCCACAAGCTCAGACAGCTTGTGCAGCTGGTAAGCTTGCACTCTATGCGGTGATGGATACACGCTGTCTCATAAGAAGTCTTGGAGGATTGTATCATATGGTGTTTTATCTACTAGGGATGAGCCGAACACCCCCCTGTTCGGTTCGCACCAGAACATGCGAACAGGAAAAAAGTTCGTTCGAACACGCGAACACCGTTAAAGTCTATGGGACACGAACATGAATAATCAAAAGTGCTAATTTTAAAGGCTAATATGCAAGTTATTGTCATAAAAAGTGTTTGGGGACCTGGGTCCTGCCCCAGGGGACATGGATCAATGCAAAAAAAAGTTTTAAAAACGGCCGTTTTTTCAGGAGCAGTGATTTTCATAATGCTTAAAGTCAAACAATAAAAGTGTAATATCCCTTTAAATTTCGTACCTGGGGGGTGTCTATAGTATGCCTGTAAAGGGGCGCATGTTTCCTGTGTTTAGAACAGTCTGACAGCAAAATGACATTTTGAAGGAAAAAACTCATTTAAAACTACCCGCGGCTATTGCATTGCCGACAATACACATAGAAGTTCATTGATAAAAACGGCATGGGAATTCCCCAAAGGGGAACCCCCGAACCAAAATTAAAAAAAAAAAAATGACGTGGGAGTCCCCCTAAATTCCATACCAGGCCCTTCAGGTCTGGTATGGATATTAAGGGGAACCCCGGCCAAAATTTAAAAAAAAAAATGACGTGGGGTTCCCCCTAAATTCCATACCAGACCCTTCAGGTCTGGTATGGATTTTAAGGGGAACCCCGCTCCAAAAAAAAAAAAAAAAAACGGCGTGGGGTCCCTCCAAAAATCCATACCAGACCCTTATCCGAGCATGCAACCTGGCAGGCCACAGGAAAAGAGGGGGGGACGAGAGTGCGGCCCCCCCCCTCCTGAACCGTACCAGGCCACATGCCCTCAACATTGGGAGGGTGCTTTGGGGTAGCCCCCCAAAACACCTTGTCCCCATGTTGATGAGGACAAGGGCCTCATCCCCACAACCCTGGCCGGTGGTTGTGGGGGTCTGAGGGTGGGGGGCTTATCGGAATCTGGAAGCCCCCTTTAACAAGGGGACCCCCAGATCCCGGCCCCCCCCTGTGTGAAATGGTAAGGGGGTACAAAAGTACCCCTACCATTTCACTAAAAAACTGTCAAAAATGTTAAAAATGACAAGAGACAGTTTTTGACAATTCCTTTATTTAAATACTTCTTCTTTCTTCTATCTTCCTTCATCTTCTGGTTCTTCTGGTTCTTCTGGCTCTTCTGGTTCTTCCTCCGGCGTTCTCGTCCAGCATCTCCTCCGTGGCGTCTTCTATCTTCTTCTCCTCGGGCCGCTCCGCACCCATGGCATGGGGGGAGGCTCCCGCTCTTCTCTTCTTCTTCATCTTCTTCTCTTCTTCTCTTCTTCTCTTCTTCATTTTCTTCTCCGGGCCGCTCCGCATCCATGCTGGCATGAAGGGAGGCTCCCGCTGTGTGACGGCGCTCCTCGTCTGACAGTTCTTAAATAACAGGGGGCGGGGCCACCCGGTGACCCCGCCCCCCTCTGATGCACGGGACATGACGGGACTTCCCTGTGGCATTCCCCGTGACGTCACAGGGAAGTCCCGTTAAGTCACCGTGCGTCAGAGGGGGGCGGGGTCACCGGGTGGCCCCGCCCCCCGTTATTTAAGAACTGTCAGACAAGGAGCGCCGTCACACAGCGGGAGCCTCCCGCCATGCTAGCATGTGTGAGGAGCGGCCCGGAGAAGAAAATGAAGAGGAGAAGAAAAGAAGAAGAGAAGAAGATGAAGAAGTAGAGAAGAGCGGGAGCCTCCCCCCATGCCATGGGTGCGGAGCGGCCCGAGGAGAAGAAGATAGAAGACGTCGCGGAGGAGATGCTGGACGAGAACGCCGGAGGAAGAACCAGAAGAGCCAGAAGAACCAGAAGATGAAGGAAGATAGAAGAAAGAAGAAGTATTTAAATAAAGGAATTGTCAAAAACTGTCTCTTGTCATTTTTAACATTTTTGACAGTTTTTTAGTGAAATGGTAGGGGTACTTTTTGTACCCCCTTACCATTTCACACAGGGGGGGGGCCGGGATCTGGGGGTCCCCTTGTTAAAGGGGGCTTCCAGATTCCGATAAGCCCCCCGCCCGCAGACCCCCACAACCACCGGCCAGGGTTGTGGGGATGAGGCCCTTGTCCTCATCAACATGGGGACAAGATGTTTTGGGGGGCTACCCCAAAGCACCCTCCCAATGTTGAGGGCATGTGGCCTGGTACGGTTCAGGGGGGGGGGGCCGCACTCTCGTCCCCCCCTCTTTTCCTGCGGCCTGCCAGGTTGCGTGCTCGGATAAGGGTCTGGTATGGATTTTTGGGGGGACCCCACGCCGTTTTTTTTTTTTTTTTTGGCGCGGGGTTCCCCTTAAAATCCATACCAGACCTGAAGGGCCTGGTATGGAATTTAGGGGGACTCCCACGTCATTTTTTTTTTTAAATTTTAGTTCGGGGGTTCCCCTTTGGGGAATTCCCATGCCGTTTTTATCAATGAACTTCTATGTGTATTGTCGGCAATGCAATAGCCGCGGGTAGTTTTAAATGAGTTTTTTCCTTCAAAATGTCATTTTGCTGTCAGACTGTTCTAAACACAGGAAACATGCGCCCCTTTACAGGCATACTATAGACACCCCCCAGGTACGAAATTTAAAGGGATATTACACTTTTATTGTTTGACTTTAAGCATTATGAAAATCACTGCTCCTGAAAAAACGGCCGTTTTTAAAACTTTTTTTTGCATTGATCCATGTCCCCTGGGGCAGGACCCAGGTCCCCAAACACTTTTTATGACAATAACTTGCATATTAGCCTTTAAAATTAGCACTTTTGATTTCTCCCATAGACTTTTAAAGGGTGTTCCGCGGCATTCGAATTTGCCGCGAACACCCCAAATTGTTCGCTGTTCGGCGAACTTGCGAACAGCCAATGTTCGAGTCGAACATGAGTTCGACTCGAACTCGAAGCTCATCCCTATTATCTACATTTTCTTTCTTTTGAACTTTTTAAGGACTGAGGATTCACTCATTCATCATTTATGCTCACTCATTATTTGTCTTGTTTGGAGTTATTCTCCGTGATTTATTTACAATTCGGTCGGACTGATTGATCTTACTGATTTCATCTTATTGCACGTTTGTTCAAAAAAAAAATTTTTATGTTTGAGCGCAGCTTCTTATGTTTTTTATTTCTATTTGTAAGCAGTATAGGTACCTGACATTGACTTTTTAATAACTTCCTAACAACCCTGGTTTTTTTGTTTTTTTTAATTTCTCTTTATTTAATGTTAAAGGAATCCGACATTATAATATAAAACACAATGGAAAGGCTATATAACAGCTCCATATTAGCAAGTAGGACCAGGCGTTACAGAACACAATTAATAAGGCAGAACATACATAAACCAAAGGCAGGCTAAGCAGTCGGTATAAATGTTACTGACAATGACCAGGAGCTGAGAACATTCATCAATCAGAGTCGAATCCTGAGACCATATTTATAAGTTAAAGTGGGATTCCGCCATTAAAAAAAAAAAAAATTAAAAGTCAGCAGCTACAAACACTATAGCTGCTGACTTAAAATAAGTACTTACCTGTCCTGGGTGCCCGCGATGTCGGTCGCCCAAGGCCGACCCGTTCCATGGCTCTCAGGTCCCGGCACCGCCATCCTAGGTAAGGGAAACAGGCAGTGGAGCCTTGCGGCTTCACTGCTAGTTTCCTACTGCGCATGCGCGAGCGGCATGGTGCTTTGTGAATGGGACGCGATGTGTTGTGGGACACACACAGTTCCCATAACACACCGCACCCCATTCCCCAGAAGACAATGCGGGGAGGAGAAGACTGAAGATCACAGCGGTGTAGGAAGAGGCAGATTAGGAAGACTGCCTAGCCACAGCCATTTCACGTCAGTAAAAAATTTTTTTTTTCTTTTCCTCCATTTTTTTTAGGTATTTTTTGGTGCAATTTTTTTTTTTACAGGGTGGACCTCCACTTTAAATTTATATGATAGATCTTACAGCAGATATAGTACAGAAAAGACTAACCCAAGAGGAGGGCCATTGAGAGCAGAAAAAAACGGAGGGAGGGTGTGGGGAGAGGGGCGAAGGGTGGTAGGGAAAAAGGGGCAAATAAAAAAATAAAAGAAGAGAAAAACGTTCTCCCTCTTTGTGCAACCATTTTTGTGCCAACAAGGAGCATGCTGATAAAAAGGGAGAGCAAAGTGATATAGGGATGAGCTCATCAGTCCGCTGCTTCTCCTTTCACTGTCCAGTCGCAGACGGGAAGAGGGATAAGAACTGTAAAAGTTACTGAACTGCAGTAAAGAACAATCCATTCTCTGCCATGCCAGACAGGGCTGTGCTTTTTAACACACTGTAGATCTAAGTCTTAGGATTGAATGAGAGAAATACAAATTTTTTGGCAAACATGTTATGCTTACCTGCTGTGTGAAGTGGATTTGCACAGAGCAGCCCCGATCCTCCTCTTCTTGGGTCCCTAGCCAGCGCTCTTGGCCCCTCCTTTCTGCACAGTGCCCCTAGAACATGCAGCTTGCAAGGGGGACACCCAAGCAGGCTCGTTCCCAAGCCATGGCTCTGCGTGTTCTTTCACAAACAGAGCCATGGCTTGGCCCTATCCCCTCTCTTTCCTCATTGGCTCACTGGTTGTAATGGACAGAAGTGGAAGCCCATGGGGAGGGAGAGTCTACGGCTCTTGTGCACATCGCTGGGTTGAGATGGGGCTCAGGTAAGTATTAGGGGGGCTGGGGAGGTGGGGATGCTGCACAGAGAAGGTTTCTTACCTTCATGCATGTGCATGAAGGTAAAAAGCCTTGAGCCTTTAGAACCACTTTAAGGAATTCCAGATTTTCTTGTATGTACAGTCAGGTCCATAAATACTGGGACATCAACACAATTCTAATCTTTTTGGCTCTATACACCACCATAATGGATTTGAAATGAAACGAACAAGATGTCCTTTAACTGCTGACTTTCAGCTTTAATTTGAGGGTATTTACATCCAAATCAGGTGAACGGTGTAGGAATTACAACAGTTTGTATATGTGCCTCCCACTTTTTAAGGGACCAAAAGTAATGGGACAGATTAACAATCATCCATCAAACTTTCACTTTTTAATATTCGGTTGCAAATCCTTTGCAGTCAATTACAGCCTGAAATCTGGAAAGCATAGATCACCTAACGCTGGGTTTCATCCCTGATGATGCTCTGCCAGGCCTCCTACTGCAACTGTCTTCAGTTCCTGCTTGTTCTTGGGGCATTTTCTCTTCAGTTTTGTCTTCAGCAAGTGAAATGCATGCTCAATCGGATTCAGGTCAGGTGATTGACTTGGCCATTGCATAACATTCCACTTCTTTCCCTTAAAAAACTCTTTGGTTGCCTTCGCAGTATGCTTCGGGTCATTGTCCATCTGCACTGTGAAGCGCCGTCCAATGAGTTCTGAAGCATTTTGCAGAATATGAGCAGATAATATTGCCCGAAACACTTCAGAATTCATCCTGCTGCTTTTGTCAGCAGTCACATCATCAATAAATACAAGAGAACCAGTTCCACTGGCAGCCATACATACCTACGCCATGACACTACCACCACCATGCTTCACTGATGAGGTGGTATGCTTTGGCTCATGAGCAGTTCCTTTCCTTCTCCATACTCTTATCTTCCCATCACTCTGATACAAGTTGATCTTGGTCTCATCTGTCCATAGGATGTTGTTCCAGAACTGTGAAAGCTTTTTTAGATGTTGTTTGGCAAACTGTAATCTGGCCTTCCTGTTTTTGAGGCTCACCAATGGTTTACATCTTGTAGTGAACCCTCTGTATTCACTATGTTAAAGTCTTCTCTTGATTGTTGACTTTGACACACATACACATACCTCCTGGAAAGTTCTCTTGATTTGGCCAACTATTGTGAAGGGTGTTTTCTTCACCAGGGAAAGAATTCTTAGGTCATCCACCACAGTTGTTTTCTGTGGCCTTCCAGGTCTTTTGGTGTTGCTGAGCTCACCGATGCGTTCTTTCTTTTTAAGGATGTTCCAAACAGTTGATTTGGCCACACCTAATGTTTTTGCTATCTCTCTGATGGGTTTGTTTTGTTTTTTCAGCCTAATGATGGCTTGCTTCACTGATAGTGACAGCTCTTTGGAACTCATATTGAGAGTTGACAGCAAAAAATTCCAAATGCAAATAGCACACTTGAAATGAACTCTGGACCTTTTATCTGCTCCTTGTAAATGGGATAAGGAGGGAATAACACACACCTGGCCATGGAACAGCTGAGCAGCCAATTGTCCCATTACTTTTGGTTCCTTTAAAAGTGGGATGCACATATACAAACTGTTGTAATTCCTACACCGTTCACCTGATTTGGATATAAATACCCTCAAATTAAAGCTGAAAGTCTGCATTTAAAGCACATCTTGTTTGTTTAATTTCAAATCCATTGTGGTAGTGTATAGAGCCAAAAAGATTAGAATTTTGTCGATGTCCCAATATTTATGGACCTGACTGTATTACCCATTGATGCATTACATATATGCTGGCTCAGGGACAAGGTAGGTGGACATTGCTTGCTTGTCATTGTAGCTGTCAAAGCCTTAAAAAAGACTCTAGGGTGTTGATTTACTAAAGGCAAATAGACTGTGCACTCATTTTCCCCAGAGCTTAGTAAATCTGGTAGCTCTGTTGAATGCCATCATCCAATTATGTAAAAGCAAAAATGTTTTTTTTTTCCTTCCTGATTTGATTTGATATTCTTTACAAAGTGAAGCTTCACCTCATTAACAGAGTGTGAGATGACATCACGTAGCTTCGCTCCAGAGTATTAAGTGACGTCACTCCGCACTCGGGTGACACATACACCAGGCTGAGCGGTGGAGCTGGCACAGAAAATACACAGGCAATTATTCCTTATTTCTGCCGGATTTGCACTGAATATATATGGAGATTGAGAACTTAGCACATAACACTTTAATATATGTTTTTGCTGGATTTTTGGGCTGAATATATATGAACTCCAAGATCTAGCACTTGATTTAGTCTACTAGGAATGGTTATTTTGATGAAAGTTTTGCACTGCAAATTCACGTGACACCATGACATGTGCATTGTTCTATGCGTCAGGCTCTGGTGAGTGTCCAAGGGGTACATCACCCTAAACTCATAGGAAATAGGTTGAATGATACCAAGTGTCTGAAGAAGACTGGCTTCTGGGGCTGGAGGGGGACGAGGAGTGCAGCGCTGGACCATAGAAAGGGAATACTGCTTTAAAATCTTTCTTTTTAAATAATTATATGGATTGTTCCCTCCTCTTTTTTTCTTTGCACCTATTTTCCTAAAGGTTACCACTACACTCAGCAAAAGAGCGTAGGACATCCATTGTTTTTAATCAAATATATTAACATATTGATTTTGAATACATGTTTAATATGTATGACTTTGTTTCCTAGACCTGTTTGTAATTATAACTTAGCTGCATGCGAACTATACAAATTAAGGTTGTCATCAAAGTTATGATTAAAATAAAGTTTTTTTTTAAGAAATAAAAAAAAATAGAAAAATGCTAATTAAATGTTAAACAGATCATTTTACATATTCAATTAAATAAATCCTGAAACTTTGTGATTAAAATAAATATGGACTGTGAAGTTGCTCCCCATAGTTGGTTGAACAAAGTGTATGTAAACCTTATCAGTCTTATTTAAACCCCTTTAAATCAAGCTATTGATTTGTAATTGTAATATTTGTTTGATAGGCGTTTGAAAAAATACTTGTTGACCCTTGGCTCTGTTCTTTTGCATTGATAAGCTAGGTGCCCGCAAATATCTACACCAAGTTTTAGTGCCAGTGTTTCATCACATATGGTGACCCATCACATTTGGCTACCCGCTGGACTGCACATGCGTGACGCCACCATATGCGCTCCAACACTGTGGCGATCTGCACTTGCGCAGAATTATGTGGCCACACCCCTGAGTCCAGGTTCAAGCCTCACTATCCAAGTGGACATTGAGCTAGATTATAATTATGCCAAGTGAAGCTAGGCCGTGCCCGAAGCGTGACGAGGGGCCCTGTGGCAAAGTGGTGTCTTACAACAGTGTTGGAACGCATATGGCATCATTGCGCATGCGCACTCCAGCGGATAGCAAAATGTGATGGGTAGCTGAATGTGACGAAACACCAGCACTGATTGAGCCAAAATCAGAGTTTGGCCAATCCCTCCTCATCCCAAACATTCCTTTTGGCCCATCTCCATTATGGGCTGCCCCATTGGCCAATATTGAACAGTGGGAGATGGGAGGGGCAGAAAATATTTGCATTATCCTGGCATTTTATGCAGAGTGGAGGCAAATAAAACTGCTGCAGAGTTTTGTTATATAATATTATAACAAAAAAAAGCAGCTGCTCATTGCAACCAACTACATTACTTTTTTGTCTTTCCAATGAATGCAACAATGGACTTTTTCATTGTTTTTATAATAGTAGAGAAAAGAAAAGAAAACCATAGGTACCCCCCCCCCCCCCATCAAAAAAAAAAAATCAAGCAGCACCGCACCACAAGCAACTTCATTATTTGTTGTATATGTGTTCTAATGAATGCAATAAATGCAACTGTGGATTTTTTTTTTTATAAATAATCTACCACCAATGAAGGTTGAAATAGAATTCATTGCAGTGAGCAAAACTTAATTGTACTATTCCAGTTTCCAGTATACTTTAACCCCAAGATGCCAGTATTCCAGAACAGCCAATCAGATTTTAGCAAGTTATTGCTTTGTTTCTGATATGTTTCTAGAGGTTTATTCACACCGCTGCTGGCACTTCTCAACGACCAAAGGATAAAATCATCTATATTACTTGTAGGAAGGAGTAGTAAATATTGTAGTATTGTACTGTTTAACTTTTCAGAACAAGAGCTTCCTGTAAATCCCCAACCACTTCAGATTAAATCCCTCGTACTGCTTTAATGCAGAAAGATATCTTAAAAAAAAAAATAAATAAAAAGAGAATTGATTGTTCTTTGAAGTGTGTGCTGAAGGATATCTATGTTGCTCTGGGCAAGAAACCTGCAGCCTTTTCTGGGGGATTTGGAAAAGGTAAGACTTGTTTTGGTATTGTTTTCTGTTGTAAACAGGAAGTCCAGACCTGCGGCAAAGCCTTGGGTTTTTATCCCAAATGATAAAGTTTAAAATACTCTAGCAACTTTCAAAATTCTTTCAACCCCCAAAAATTGTAAAGGACGAGGACCAGGTAGCTTTATTCCTTCTTATCAGTACCAATAGCTTTAATAAACATTATAAACCCAAAAGATAGAACAAAATTAAAACTGAAAAAAGAAAATCAAATTCTAAAGTATCACATAAAGTAATATAAAGTAAGTGAATTGTGATTATTCTGAAATAACTCCAAACCCTGAACCCACAATCATTCCTTAACATTAACTCCTAATCCATGAAAACTTTTCAATATCGTAAACATTCATTCCAGCTCCTTCATAGCCTGATGTATTAATTGCTCTCCTTCTTTCCCCAAAACATGCAACCTAAGTGGCGGCAAAAGAAGCAAGGACGGAGCCGCTCAACTTCCAAAAGTCCAGAATTGATTTATTATTGTCATCTGATACAGGGAAAATCCACCTGCTCCTCCTATGCATTTCAGTCCATCAAGGGCTTAGTCATAGAAGATGACATTATTAAATATTCTCTAGACTTTTGGAAGTTGGGCAGATCCATCCTTGTTTCTTTGCCAGTAAAGTTAGTGGATAAAGGAGCCTGCATCCTTTGGTAGAGCTGTGAGGGGAGGCTTGAAGTGGAGTAACTGGGATGATTTATAACATACAGCCTAAGTGGGCTAAACAGCAGTGTTACTAATATACAAAGTCAATGTTTTGTGAAAAGTTATTTTCACTATAGAAGCCTTTCTTAAAGCGGTAGTCCGGCGACCAATCGTTTTTTTTTTTTGTTTTTTTTAGGTCTTTGAGACACTTTGCTAATCCCAAAATAATACTCACAGTTTGGGTGTAATATTTCCGCCTCTGTCTGATTTCATACTGAAGAATACCTTATAAAATGTGATGCTGGCCATTTTCATCTTGCTTGTGGGCATGTAAACATGGTTGAACCCTTGAAAAAACATTTTGGTTTCAAGGAACCCCTAATACTAATTACTATATCTACAGATCACCATGCATTAGTATGATCTTCACTGGGTAGAATGCTCTTTACATGTATGGTCATTGGGAAAAATGTCCCCCTTACAGTTAGCTTGAAATTATTGTTGTCAGTGGTCAGTAATTATCTAAAAGGCAGAAATTACTCATTGTTAAAGAAACCCATAAAAACTTCTGGAGGAACCCTAGGATTCCATGACACTAAGCTTGAAGAAAGCCTTTCCTCTGTGGTCACTGATATATGAAGAATACTAACACCTAATTGTCATAGGAAAGGTTTGAGGTGTCTTTGACATGAGGATTGTGATTAACAGACTGTATTCACCTTTTATTCTGTGCAAGCAAAATGGTGGCAACCAATTGGAGACTAACTGGGTCTATTGAGACAGACTGGAGCAAACTTTTTGTTTATTCATTATGCACTGGTTAGATGTTTATATGTTAAATATATGTTAGATAGTCTATCTTTGGTATATGATGTTACCTACTTCAAGAAAAGGGTTGTTTTAAAGTGACTCAGTCACTTTCCCCAAGAAATCTAAAGAATTAGTCCCTGCTGAAAGAAAACAATGAATACGTACATGTCTGACGAGAGGTGAGGCTGAGCTTCAAGTCGGCAGTCTCCGGCCAAGTCTTCATAGTTTGACACTTCCAGTGTTGATTGCCATTGGTAATGCTGGAGGATTGGTCAAAGCAGTGAAAACTGCAGTTCAATGTTCCTAAATATAAAATAAAGCACCTAAGGAAAAAAAAAAAACAATTGACAGAGTATAGTATTGGAGATACAGTGCTGGTTAGAACTACAGAGGAAAAGATTTTGGGGTGCTTCTTTCAGATGATTGCAAAATGAGCAACCAGTGTGGCCAGGTAGTGGGAAAAGTGAATAGAATTCTATGGTGTATCACTAGAGAGATCACCGGCATGATAAAGGCAGTCCTCATTCCCCTATATAGATTTTTAGTTTTATTATTTAGAGAACCATGTCTAGTTTTGGATACCTCACTTACAAAAATATATTGATAACACAGAATGAGTCCAGAGAGGGGAAACAAAATGGTGAAAAGGTCTGGGGGATAAAACATATCAGGAGAGACATCAGGAACCTAAAATGTACAGTCTGGAGGACAGAAGGGAAACCTTTAAACACATCAAGAGGTTGAATAAAGTTCAGGACAGCAGTATTTTCAATACGAAGCCAAGAACATGAACCTGGGGACCAGTGGCGGCCACTTCATTGGGGCGCAGGGGCGCCGCCCCCCTAATCTATGCACCCAGCCCCTAATTTACATGCAGCGCACCGGACTCATGGATTTCAATGGGATTTTTTTTGAAGCACATGATTGGAGCCTGAGGCTCTAATTGTCTTAAAAAAAGGGTGGGCTTGGTGCGCAGAACACTCCTCTTGGCCAATCAGGAAGCAGGTCTTAAGACCCGATTGGCTGAGAGGAGAAGCGACCTTATTGGCCGCCGTGGAGGAAGGGGTAAGTGCGGGACTGGTGGGCAGACAGGCGAGCAACGGGGGGTGGTGCTTGGTTTACCGAGCGACGGGATGGAGGATCGGGTGGTTTATTTGCTGCCCCCCCCCAAAAATGGAGCACCAGCCACCACTGACAGGAACATAACTTCAAACTAGCAGGAGGAAAGTTCAAAACTAATCTTAGAAAGTATAAGGGTAGTTGATGCTTGGAATAGACTTCCAGCAGAGGTAATGAGTCAGTCAAAAGTAAATAGATTCAAATATGCTTGGGACAAACATAGACCTATACTCAGACAAAATGTTAACAAAAACAGAAAAAAAAAAAAAATATATATATATATATATATATGTATATATATATATATATATATATATATATATATATATACAGTGGGGATGGAAAGTATTCAGACCCCCTTACATTTTTCACTCTTTGTTATATTGCAGCCATTTGCTAAAATCATTTAAGTTAATTTTTTTCCTCATTAATGTACACACAGCACCCCATATTGACAGAAAAACACAGAATTGTTGACATTTTTGCAGATTTATTAAAAAAAGAAGAACTGAAATATACATGGTCCTAAGTATTCAGACCCTTTGCTGTGACACTCATATATTTAACTCAGGTGCTGTCCATTACTTCGGATCATCCTTGAGATGGTTCTACACCTTCATTTGAGTCCAGCTATGTTTGATTATACTGATTGGACTTGATTAGGAAAGCCACACACCTGTCTATATAAGACCTTACAGCTCACAGTGCATGTCAGAGCAAATGAGAATCATGAGGTCAAAGGAACTGCCTGAAGAGCTCAGAGACAGAATTGTGGCAAGGCACAGATCTGGCCAAGGTTACAAAAAAATTTCTGCTGCACTTAAGGTTCCTAAGAACACAGTGGCCTCCATAATCCTTAAATGGAAGACGTTTGAGATGAGCAGAACCCTTCCTAGAGCTGGCCGTCCGGCCAAACTGAGCTATTGGGGGAGAAGAGCCTTGGTGAGAGAGGTAAAGGAGAACCCAAAGATCACTGTGGCTGAGCTCCAGAGATGCAGTCGGGAGATAGAAGAAAGTTGTAGAAAGCCAACCATCACTGCAACCCTCCACCAGTCGGGGCTTTATGGCAGAGTGGCCCAACGGAAGCCTCTCCTCAGTGCAAGACACATGAAAGCCCGCATGGAGTTTGCTAAAAAAAAACACCTAAAGGACTCCAAGATGGTGAGAAATAAGATTCTCTGGTCTGATGAGACCAAGATAGTACTTTTTGGCCTTAATTCTAAGCGGTATGTGTGGAGAAAACCAGGCACTGATCATCACCTGTCCAATACAGTCCCAACAGTGAAGCATGGTGGTGGCAGCATCATGCTGTGGTGATGTTTTTCAGCTGCAGGGACAGGATGACTGGTTGCAATCGAGGGAAAGATGAATGCAGCCAAGTACAGGGATATCCTGGACGAAAACCTTCTCCAGAGTGCTCAGGACCTCAGACTGGGCCGAAGGTTTACCTTCCAACAAGACAATGACCCTAAGCACACAGCTAAAATAACAAAAGAGTGGCTTCACAACAACTCCGTGACTGTTCTTGAATGGCCCAGCCAGAGCCCTAACTTAAACCCAATTGAGCATCTCTGGAGAGACCTAAAAATGGCTGTCCACCAACGTCTACCATCCAACCTGACAGAACTGGAGAGGATCTGCAAGGAGGAATGGCAGAGGATCCCCAAATCCAGGTGTGAAAAACTTGTTGCATCTTTCCCAAAAAGACTCATGGCTGTATTAGATCAAAAGGGTGCTTCTACTAAATACTGAGCAAAGGGTCTGAATACTTAGGACCATGTGATATTTCAGTTTTTCTTTTTTAATAAATCTGCAAAAATGTCAACAATTCTGTGTTTTTCTGTCAATATGGGGTGCTGCGTGTACAATAATGAGGAAAAAAATGAACTTAAATGATTTTAGCAAATGGCTGAAAAATAAAAAAGAGTGAAAAATGTAAGGGGGTCTGAATACTTTCCATCCCCACTGTATGTATATGTGTATATATATATATATATATATATATATATATACATTTAAAAAATGGAACAGACTACTTGGGACCACTTGGGAAATTACCAATTCAGTTTTGACTGGCCTGAATATTTTCATGTAGATCTGTTTGATCTTTGGCAAATCCAGAAATTTAGCAGTCCAGGCCATTATGATTTATGAACGGCAATTCTCTGCCGAATGGAGAGATCTGGCACTATTAAATGGAAATATGATTGGCTACCGTAGCTTATAATGGTAACAAAAAATGTTTTGTTTAATATAAACAATAGCATTTCAGATGTCAGAATATATTATGAAACCGGGTACATTGAGAAGTCAGGCTAAAGTTTAAAAGGCTTAGTGCTAAGCAGTTAATTGTTTTTTTCCTTCTAGTGTGTTTCTTTTTAAGTTATTTATGCTTTTATTTCTTTCCAACATAAACTGTAAGGTTTTAAATTCCTTTTGGCATTGTTAATATTTAATTATCCTGAAACTCTGACCTGCCTGGCCTACTGAATATTGTTAGTTATTTTTATTGCTGACTGCTGGAGCACTAGGTGATACAAGAGAGCAGTTACTCTGTAGTACCAACACGGATGACACTGGGAGCTAGAGCATGAGATTTCCCAAGGAGCGGAATCTAAGAGCCAGCAGGTATTCACCAGAGGCCCCTAGTGGTGGGCATGGATTTAGCTGCAGTCTGGCTCCAGGTTGCAACCCTAGGGCCTCCCAGCTCATGCTCACGGTAGACTACAGGGAGGTAAAGAGGAAGCAGCGGACTGCGACAACAAAGTATAGTCAGGAGATAGCCAAAGGTCGGGGCAATAAGCAGGTAAGGATAGTCAAGAACAAGCCAAGATCGGTAACTGGAATCAGTCGTAGAACACAAAGCAAGTAGCACGCGGAAGCCAAACACAGAATATTGATCAGCAGGGCTGGCTTGCAGTGCACAGGTTAATATAGAGTTCCCTGATAGGGGCTGGGGTGGAGCCATGCTTTGAGGAGAGATTACTTAAGCAGCCAGATGAGAGTGGCTGGCCTCTTAAGCTGAACACATGGAGAGGTAAGCTGACAGACAAGCATTACTGCATATCCATGACATCAAGGTACATAAAGACATAGATGAGCGAGTTTGGGGTGGAGCATCAGCTGCATTGCTGATTGGGTTTCCACCCACACAGTCATCGCTGGATTTCTGGGCCTATAGGTTGGCAGTCGAGCCTGCGCAGGGACATCCTGCCTCACAGGACCCCTATATCGGCGGGATTGGTGAGCAGGCAGAAGTCCATCTTAACTCTGACACTTTACCCAAAAGACACTGCATGCAAACACCTTTATGCCTGACCAGTTGGAGGGTCTTTGCTGGTAAAAATACAACATATCTTACATTTAGCCTCATTGGCCTGCTGCTGCACAGTAACATCTCTGGGCCCCACCATAGTTAGCTGAAGATTAAGGACACCCATAATATAAGGACCTCCTTGCATCAAAAGAGACTTTTCACATAGAACCTGTGGCATAATCCAACCTCCTCATAGTTCTACTACCGCTTATTAAAGGGGAACTCTTACATAAACCTTATATATTGTTTACTTCTTATTCTTGTGGCATCAGGGTCTAGTGGCAGTGGACAGACTAAAATTTTTCTCTTCCCCCTCTTGTTCCCAGGACCCCAGGGTCATAATCTGTGTCATCCTGTTTATGATAGTCATTTTAATTATTGCTATTTAGACTTGTGCCAATGGAAAATTTTGTTTAGTTTAATTTTCAGTCGTAAAATACATAATTGTGTTCTGCTATATTCGTTATGTTCAGTTAATTCGTTTTCGGAATTAACTGAACATAACGTGTAGAGTATCGATATTCATTATAACAAATCGATTCGTTTTCGGATAATTCATTGTTGTTGTTATGTATATATATTCGTGATAACGATTCGTAGTTCGGAAAGTACTTTGTTTATTGAATCCATTAACACACACAATGACAATATCTCTTCTCCTCTGCTCAAATACAGTACAACACCCTTCTCACTCAGTTCTCAGGAATGCACTTTGCCAGTAATCCAACCTCCAGCAAAAAATTAATCAGCTGATTGGACTGTAAGATTTACTCCGAGTTGACCTTTTGTTTCATTAGACCTTTAACAAATTAACAAACCATGTTGAATTCTTTCCTTTCTTTTCGCTGTAATTTCTTTCATATTAGATGAAATTCGTTATTTATTTCTTCGGACATTCGGATGCATCCAAATGTCCGAAGGATGCAAGATTTGTCCGAATTTCGATTCGTAACGAAACGAACTGCACATGTCTGTTGCAATGGGTATTTCATTGTGTGTTCTTGTGATCTCATGTTACTGCATTACCACCCAAATTGATTCATACCTGTAACTGTTATAGTCTGGTTGACTTAAACTTTCAGTAAAGTGTTGATTTGCAAATCTTACTAATTATTGGAGTCTCTGCATTTTATGTTTCTTGAAGTATGTCAGAACCCAGAGTGTCAGAGGTGTTGGGGGCTTGCAAGGTCAAGGTAACCAATGGGGACAAGCAACTTTCAGCAGCCCTTGCGGGGGTAGCACCACGCAAGGCTTTCAAAAGCCAATCATGACAGCACCTCCAAAATTATCTGAAGGGACATTCTTGTATGATACCAGATCATACAGTTTTTGTTTAATCAGTACAGTATACAGCCAAAAAAAATCGAAAGAGCAAGATCACCATGCTCGGAAACGAAAGAATACAATACAATACAACACATTACATCACTTCCGAAGTTGTATTCTGTCATACGAGAATTTTCAAGTTTAGTAACCTATTCATTTTCTATATGAGATTAGCATGCACAAAAAACAGACGATCATTCGTCCGATATTCTCATTGTGTGTAGGAGGCTATAGGGTGTAGGAACACATGTCGGTGTGAGCAGCAGCCTAAGGTAATAGGATTGTTTGAGTTTTATTTTGATGATTGCACAGGAGTTATTCTTTTGTCCACTGCTCCATAGTACAGTAATGCCCCGTACACACGGTCGGACTTTGTTCAGACATTCCGACAACAAAATCCTAGGATTTTTCCTATGGATGTTGGCTCAAACTTGTCTTGCATACACACGGTCACACAAAGTTGTCGGAAAATCCGATCGTTCTAAACGCGGTGACGTAAAACACGTACGTCGGGACTATAAACGGGGCAGTGGCCAATAACTTTCATCTCTTTATTTATTCCGAGCATGCGTGGCACTTTGTCCGTCGGATTTGTGTACACACGATCGGAATTTCCGACAACGGATTTTGTTGTCAGAAAATTTTATATCCTGCTCTCAAACTTTGTGTGTCGGAAAATCCGATGGAAAATGTGTGATGGAGCCTACACACGGACAGAATTTCTGACAACAAGGTCCTATCACACATTTTCCGTCGGAAAATCCGACCGTGTGTACGGGGCATAAGTGTGTTACCTGCAGGTTCACCAGGTGAAAATAAAGCCTGGGCAAAAATCTAAAAGATTGTGCACTTTGGAAGCGCAGTTGCACTCATTTTCCCTAGACCTTAGAGGATGTGTTACATAGTTACATAGTAGGTGAGGTTGAAAAAAGACACACGTCCATCAAGTCCATGTGTGTGATTATGTGTCAGTATTACATTATATATCCCTGTATGTTGCAGTCATTCAGGTGATTATCTAATAGTTTCTTGAAGTTATCAATGCTCCCCGCTGAGACCACCGCCCGTGGAAGGGAATTCCACATCCTTACTGCTCTTACAGTAAAGAACCCTCTACGTAGTTTAAGGTTAAACCTCTTTTCTTCTAATTGTTATGAGTGGCCTCGAGTCGTATTAAACTCTCTTCTGCGAAAAAGTTTTATCCCTATTGTGGGGTCACCAGTACAGTATTTGTAAATTGAAATCATATCCCCTCTCAAGCGTCTCTTCTCCAGAGAGAATAAGTTCAGTGCTCGCAACCTTTCCTCATAACTAAGATCCTCCAGACCCTTTATTAGCTTTGTTGAAGTCACACATCCAAGAAGGAAGGCTTTGAGGCACTCTGCACCACATGTGATACAGCACATCATCAGGGGGTTGGCTCTCTTTTCCTGGACCATGCATTTTTGCACATGCATGTCATCACAGCAGGGCTGGTTGCAGCTGGTAACACCCTTAATGTACTAGGGTGACAACACTGACATATGTATTGTGTGTATGGAGCAGTGGGCAGTCTATTTGCCTTTAGTAAATCAACACCATAATATATTTATTATGCAAGAACCTGGGTGTAGCAGCAGGCCTGTTATGCCATGATAACGTAAGTAAAGAAAATGAAGGGCTCAGAACCAACCTGGCTCACCAGATTGCAGCAGGAGAACACTAGAAGGACATGTGAGTATGTATGTTACGGATAGCCCAATGAATCCAACCCAATGAATGAAGGTATGAGAGCAAAAAAATAATAACAATAAGATGAGGGAGTAAAGTTCCTCTTTGATAATGTATTAATGATGCAGCATTGCAATAATGTGTCTTTTATATCTACCTTGAGTCCAGCTTTAAGTAAAGACATGAAAGCAAAGAGTTAACTCAGATTAGTCTTGATTTATTCACTGCAGAGGCACAAAATAAAAAAAAATATATATATTATTTTGTCTGTGAGCATTAGAGAAACATATATCTTTATGTAGAAAAGGAAACCATTTATATCAAATGACATTTGAAGAACTATTTCTTGCAAGTTACGTAGAAGATAATTTATTTAATGTTATCAGTGAAGCAGTGAATGAGCACAGTGCACAGCTAAAGTCTTTCCCTCTGCAGGAAACGTATATTAGGAAACAAGCCTGCGTCTTCAAAACATTCCTGGATGATAACAACACGAGAACTGTCAGTAGCATTATATGTGTTACTATCTGCGTAATAGAACAAAATAATCAAACAATATATATGTAAATGATTCATGCAATGCCAAACTGAATTACCCATTGCCTTTTTGCATTTTATGGAGCTTGGATGTTTTTTTTTTTTTGCCGCACCTGACCCCCCCACCCCCACCCCGATGCACATTTTTCCGGAACAGAGCGGTATTGAGATTCCCCAGTCCTATGCAGTTTTCTGCTATAGAATTTGCAATTTAAAGTGATTCTGTCACTAGTTTCAAAAGATAAAATGAAGGTTTTCTTGCAAAGTAATCAAACACAAATGACTTGTCCCACTGCTTGTGTTCACAAACTCTAATGCACTGAAAAATTCATGTTGTTGAAAGACCTTCTTCAATTGACACTTCCTGGAGTGTCGGACAGTATTAACCACTTCAGCCCCGGAAGGTTTTACCCCCTTCCTGACCAGAGCACTTTTTACAATTCGGCACTGCGTCGCTTTAACTGCTAATTGCGCGGTCATGCAATGCTGTACCCAAACGAAATTTGCGTCCTTTTCTTCCCACAAATAGAGCTTTCTTTTGATAGTATTTGATCACCTCTGCCGTTTTTATTTTTTGCGCTATACACGGAAAAAGACCGAAAATTTTGAAAAAAAATGATATTTTCTACTTTTTGTTCTAAAAAAAATCCAATAAACTCAATTTTAGTCATACATTTAGGCCAAAATGTATTCGGCCACATGTCTTTGGTAAAAAAAATGTCAATAAGTGTATATTTATTGGTTTGCGCAAAAGTTATAGCGTCTACAAACTAGGGTACATTTTCTGGAATTTACACAGCCTTTAATTTATGACTGCCTATGTCGTTTCTTGAGGTGCTAAAATGGCAGGGCAGTACAAAACCCCCACAAATGACCCCATTTTGGAAAGTAGACACCCCAAGGAATTTGCTGAGAGGCATGTTGAGCCCATTGAATATTCATTTTTTTTGTCCCAAGTGATTGAACAATGACAAAAAAAAAAAAAAAAAAATTACAAAAAGTTGTCACTAAATGATATATTGCTCACACAGGCCATGGGCATATGTGGAATTGCACCCCAAAATACATTTAGCTGCTTCTCCTGAGTATGGGGATACCACATGTGTGAGACTTTTTGGGAGCCTAGCCGCGTACGGGGCCCCGAAAACCAATCACTGCCTTCAGGATTTCTAAGGGCGTACATTTTTGATTTTACTCTTCACTACCTATCACAGTTTTGAAGGCCATAAAATGCCCAGATGACATAAAACCCCCCCAAATGACCCCATTTTGGAAAGTAGACACCCCAAGCTATTTGCTTTGAGGCATGTTGAGTCCATGGAATGTTTTATATTTTGACACAAGTTGCGGGAAAGTGACAAATTTTTTTTTTTTTTGCACAAAGTTGTCACTAAATGATATATTGCTCACACAGGCCATGGGCATATGTGGAATTGCACCCCAAAATACATTTAGCTGCTTCTCCTGAGTATGGGGATACCACATGTGTGGGACTTTTTGGGAGCCTAGCCGCGTACGGGACCCCGAAAACCAATCACTGCCTTCAGGATTTCTAAGGGCGTACATTTTTGATTTTACTCCTCACTGCCTATCACCGTTTCGGAGGCCATGGAATGCCCAGGTGGCACAAACCCCCCCCCAAATGACCCCATTTTGGAAAGTAGACACCCCAAGCTATTTGCTGAGAGGCATGGTGAGTATTTTGCAGCTCTCATTTGTTTTTGAAAATAAAGAAAGACGAGAAAAAAATTTTTTTTTTTCTTTTTTCAATTTTCAAAACTTTGTGACAAAAAGTGAGGTCTGCAAAATACTCACTATACCTCTCATCAAATAGCTTGGGGTGTCTACTTTCCAAAATGGGGTCATTTGGGGGGTTTTTTTGCCACCTGGGCATTCCATGGCCTCCGAAACTGTGATAGGCAGTGAAGAGTGAAATCAAAAATTTACGGCCTTAGAAAGCCTGAAGGCGGTGCTTGGTTTTCGGGGTCCCGTACGCGGCTAGGCTCCCAAAAAGTCCCACACATGTGGTATCCCCATACTCAGGAGAAGCAGCAGAATGTATTTTGGGGTGTAATTTCACATATTCCCATGGCATGTTTGAGCAATATATCATTTAGTGACAACTTTGTGCAAAAAAAAATAAAAAAAATAAAAAATTGTCTCTTTCCCGCAACTTGTGTCACAATATAAATTATTCCATGGACTCAACATGACTCTCAGCAAATAGCTTGGGGTGTCTACTTTCCAAAATGGGGTCATTTGGGGGGGTTTTGAACTGTCCTGGCATTTTATGCACAACATCTAGAAGCTTATGTCACACATCACCCACACTTCTAACCACTTGAAGACAAAGCCCTTTCTGACACTTATTGTTTACATAAAAAAATAATTTTTTTTTGCAAGAAAATTACTTTGAACCCCCAAACATTATATATTTTTTTTAAAGCAAATGCCCTACAGATTAAAATGGTGGGTGTTTCATTTTTTCACACAGGATTTTTCAAACGCATTTTTGGGGGAAAAAACACACTTTTTTAAATTTTAATGCACTAAAACACACTATATTGCCCAAATGTTTGATGAAATAAAAAAGATGATCTTAGGCCGAGTACATGGATACCAAACATGACATGCTTTAAAATTGCGCACAAACGTGCAGTGGCGACAAACTAAATACATTTTTAAAAACCTTTAAAAGCCTTTACAGGTTACCACTTTAGATTTACAGAGGAGATCTACTGCTAAACTTACTGCCCTCGATCTGACCTTCGCGGCGATACCTCACATGTATGGTGCAATTGCTGTTTACATTTGACGCCAGACCGACGCTTGCGTTCGCCTTAGCGCGAGAGCAGGGGGGACAGGGGTGCTTTTTTTTTTTTTTTTTTTTTTTCTTTATTATTATTATTTTTTTATCTTATTTTTAAACTGTTCCTTTCATTTTTTTTTTTTTTAATCATTTTTATTGTTATCTCAGGGAATGTAAATATCCCCTATCATAGCAATAGGTAGTGACAGGTACTCTTTTTTGCAAAAATTGGGGTCTATTAGACCCTAGATTTCTCCTCTGCCCTCAAAGCATCTGACCACACCAAGATCGGTGTGATAAAATGCTTTCCCAATTTCCCAATGGCGCTGTTTACATCCGGCGAAATCTAAGTCATAAAATGCTCGTAGCTTCCGGTTTCTTAGGCCATAGAGATGTTTGGAGCCACTCTGGTCTCTGATCAGCTCTATGGTCAGCTGGCTGAATCACCGGCTGCATTTTCAGGTTCCCTGTTGAGACAGGAGAGCCAGAGAAAAACACGGAAGACGTTGGGGGGGGAGGGGCATTCCCTCCCACTGCTTGTAAAAGCAGTCTAGAGGCTAATTAGCCGCTAGGATTGCTTTTACATGAAAGCCGACCGCTGGCTGAAAAGAATGATACCAAGATGATACCTAAACCTGCAGGCATCATTCTGGTATAACCACTCAAAGTCGTGAATGGCGTACCTGAAGACAAAAAAATGGTTAACAATAAAGCACAGTAAACGGTAAGGTATAAAAAATTGCATACCTGAAAAGCAAACATGATAGAACATAATAACAATAAAACATTGCAGAATAGAATACAGTAAAAAAGAACAGAACAATAGAGAGAGAGAATAGAGAGAGAAAGAACAATAAAACGACAACTATTTTTTTTTTATTTTATATTTTTGTATGTGTTTTTTTTTTTTTTTTTTTTACACTTTTTTTTGTAACTAACTTTTATAACTGTAACCGGTTCCAGGTTCGGGTCTCTCAAAATGCGATGGCATCTTGGGAGACCCTGTGAAAGTGTGCCTAGTCTGTGCAATGCTGTACCCTACGCTAATACTCAACTAGTGCATGGTAGCGTTCAAAATATTCACCAATGCAAAGACCAGGATTGTCAGGACAGGAGGGACAATAATAGCGGGTGTCACGCCTATATCCGCGCTTGCTGCAGACACAACATCTTTTTTGGGGGGCGTTCGTTGGGTAGGGGTACTCGGGAGGACATAAAGAAAATGCCTCTCATGCAGCCGACTGCATTTGGTTGGGGATGTGAATGGGGGAAGTACGGGCGCTGCAGAAGCGGTGGGTTCCCAATTAGGATTGGCGAATGCAGCAGGAAGGGCACTATGGGCACGATGGGCCTGTGTTTGTCTTCTTGGTGGCAGCGGGACACTACTTGTGCTTGCCACCTCACCAGCTTGAACTGCACTTATGGGACTCGCCACGTCACCAAGTGTTACTGCAGTGCTGGTTTGACTACGACCGGGGTGTACTAGGCCGCTGGTGCTTGCCAGTTCACCAAAACGCTACCAAAAAAACTGTTAGCGATCGCAAGGATCAGGCCTGACTCTGCGAACGCTGCAGTTATGCGTTTAGTGTTTTGTAAGTGTCAGTGATCGATCGATACTGCACTTGGGTGGGCTGGGCTGGGCCGGGCGGAGGGGCAAAACGCAGGTGCTAGTAGGTATCTGGGCTGATCCAGCTAACACTGCGTTTGTGGGAACCCTAAACTGCTGGGGACGCTAGTATAGATCTGATCGGATCAGATATTGATCCGATCAGATACTATACCACTAAGGGAGGCGTATGCTGCGTGCGTGGGTGTTAGCGGTACTGGCGCTAACCTGACGCTGCCTGGGGCTGGTGCTTGCCAGTTCACCAAAACGCTACCAGAAAAACTGTTAGCGATCGCAGGAATCAGGCCTGACTCTGCGAACGCTGCAGTTATGCGTTTAGTGTTTTGTAAGTGTCAGTGATCGATCGATACTGCACTTGGGTGGGCTGGGCTGGGCCGGGCGGAGGGGCAAAACGCAGGTGCTAGCAGGTATCTGGGCTGATCCCGCTAACACTGCGTTTGTGGGAACCCTAAACTGCTGGGGACGCTAGTATAGATCTGATCGGATCAGATATTGATCCGATCAGATACTATACCACTAAGGGAGGTGTACGGTGCGTGCGTGGGTGTTAGCGGTACTGGCGCTAATCTGACGCTGCCTGGGGCTGGTGCTTGCCAGTTCACCAAAACGCTACCAAAAAAACTGTTAGCGATCGCAGGGATCAGGCCTGACTATGCGAACGCTGCAGTTATGCGTTTAGTGTTTTGTAAGTGACAGTGATCGATCGATACTGCACTTGGGTGGGCCGGGCAGAGGGGCAAAACGCAGGTGCTAGCGGGTATCTGGGCTGATCCCGCTAACACTGCGTTTTCGGGAACCCTAAACTGCTGGGGACGCTAGTATAGATCTGATCGGATCAGATATTGATCCGTACAGATACTATACCACTAAGGGAGGCGTATGCTGCGTGCGTGGGTGTTAGCGGTACTGGCGCTAATCTGACGCTGCCTGGGGCGACGCATATCACCGCCAGGCGATCAGGGGGCTAAACCTTTATTCGGTAATAAACGGCGGGTGCCCTGACACTATAAAAAATAAACGAACTAACCAGCGTCACCCGTAACAGTTATACGGTGATCAGTGGTGAAAGGGTTAACTAGGGGGCAATCAAGGGGTTAAAACCTTTATTAGATAGTATATGGGGGTCCCTGTCGCTATAAAACGCTGACGGCGAACCTAAATATTTACGTCTCTAACTAGCGTCACCAGCGACACTAATACAGCGATCAGAAAAATGATCGCTTAGTGACACTGGTGACAGGGGGTGATCAAGGGGTTAAAACTTTATTAGGGGGGGTTAGGGGGGTATCCTAGACCTAAAGGGGGGTAATATTCACTGCCCTAACATTGTAACTGTCACAAGCTGACACTATGCAGTAATCAGAAAAAAAAAAAAAAATACTGCTAATGTCAGTTTGTGACAGGGGGGGGGTGATTGGGGGGGGATCGGGGGGCGATCGGGGGGGGATCGGGGGTGTAAAGTATGCCTGGCATGTTCTACTGTGTGTGTTTGTGTTGTGTGGACTTACATGTCTTCTCTCCTCGGCGCTGGACGGAAACTGCCAGACCGAGGAGAGATGACATCACATCCTCTGCCTGTGTGAAACTACACACAGGCAGAGGAGGATTCCCATTGGCTGGGAGCGATCGCGAGGGGGGGGCCATGATCGGATGGTCTCCCCCTCGCCTCCCGACGCTCCCAGTCAGATGCCGACCGCCGATGGCACCGGGGGGGGTCCGATCGGACCCCCCGCCCGCGGGAGGCAGATCACGTACAGGTACGTGATTCTGCCTGCCCGTGCCATTCTGCCGACGTATATATACGTTAGGCGGTCGGCAAGTGGTTAACCCCTACTGTGATTTCTAGACATGTGCACTGCTGAAAAATGTGTTCGTTTTCGTTTCATTCGTTTTTTTTTGTTTTTTTTCTACGCTTTTCGGGTCATTCCTTATGATCAGAATTTGTAAATTTGAAAATTCGAAAATAAGTAAGAGAATCTGAAAATTCAAAAGAATAACTAACTAACTAACTAATAATAACTAACTATTAAATTATAGGCATTGGTATTTCCTTTCAAATTTTGGTGTTAGTGAATGTAACGAATACAAATTTATCCGAAGTTTGGAATTGTTCGAAGTAACGAATGTCGCAGCTAAACAAATGGAACATAACTAATTAATAATAAATAATGATACAAATAATAATAAAAAAGTTTTTAATGTTATTATTTATTATTATTATTATTATTAGTTAGTTATTATTTCAGATTTTCAGGTTTTCAGTTTTTCAAATTTTTAATTTCCGAATTTCCAAATTTCTGAATTTTCGAATTTACGAATTTACGAGTTTTCAAATATTCGAATTTACGAATATTCAGAAAAATTCATTAAACGGGTTTTCGTTAATTCGGATATTTTCAAATTAACGAATTTGTTGAAATTCGTTACAAAAAAAATCGTAACAAAATGAATTGCACATGTCTAATGTTTCGGAACCCTATATTATTACATGATGTAGGGGCTGGCAGAAGGAACCACAATGTATATCGGGGACCAAGAATTTGATACTCCTGAATATGTGCCAGATGCCAAAGATCTTTAACCGTTTCAGCCCCGGAAGATTTTACCCCCTTCCTGACCAGAGCACTTTTTGCGATTCTGCACTGCGTCGCTTTAAGTGACAATTGCGCGGTCGTGCGACATTGCACCCAAACAAAATTGATGTCCTTTTTTTCCCACAAATAGAGCTTTATTTTGGTGGTATTTGATCATCTCTGCAGTATTTATTTTTTGCTCTATAAACAAAAAAAATAAAATTTTTTGTTTACTTTTTGCTATAATAAATATCCCCCCCAAAAATATAAAAAAACAATGTTTTTCCTCAGTTTTAGCTGATATGTATTCTTCTACATATTTTTGGTCAAAAAATCGCAATAAGCGTATATTGACTGGTTTGATATTGATTGGTTTGCGCAAAAGTTATAGCGTCTACAAAATAGGGGCTAGTTTTATGGCATTTTTATTGTTCATTTATTTTTTATTAGTAATGGCGGTGATCTGCGATTTTTATCAGGACTGCGACATTATGGCGGACACATTGGACACTTTTGACATTATTTTGGGACCATTGTCATTTATACAGCGATCTGTGCTATAAAAATGCACTGATTCCTGTGTAAATGCCACTGGCAGGGAAGGGGTTAACCACTAGGGGGCGATCGAGGGGTTAAGTGTGTCCTAGGGAGTGATTCTAACTGTGGGGGGGATGGGCTTCAACTCACATGACAGCGATTACTGCTCCTGATGACAGGGAGCAGTGATCTCTGTCATGACACAAGGCAAAATGGGGAAATGCCTTGTTTACATAGGCACTTCCCCATTCTGCGGCTTCGTGACACGATCGTCGAGAGACTGGCGGACATCGAGTCCACCGGTCCCGCGGGCACGGTCACGCTGTACGCGGCGGGCAAGCACCAGCTATCCCCGCCTCTTAAAGGGGACGTACAGGTGCCCACCGGTGCCATTGTGCTGACGTATATCACCGTGCATCGGTCGGCAAGTGGTAAAAGAGAAGTATGGATATATATATATATATATATATATATTTTTTATCATACCTACCTAGGTGGATGCAGCATCGGTCTGATGCTGCATCTGTCTTCTGCTGGCTCTAACACTGAGAACTGAGTGATCAAACACAGTTAGTTAGCAGCTCTCTGCTCTGCTCTCTCACTGGAGTGCTGGGCTGTGGAGTGGGTGTGAAGGTCCACAAGGTGCCGATCCAGGCATGTGGGCAGACACCGCCCACATGGTCACGATCTTGCCCAAGTTTGGACTGGCTCTGTGACATCAGCCAACAGCGGGCTCCAGCAGAGTGAACTGCACTCCTTTGATCCACAGGAGAAGTACAGCCAAACAAGCTTTGGCTGTACTTCTCCTTTAAGCAATGTAACAGCGTATGGTGATGTAGACATTAGGACAGGTAAGTGTTATTTGTTTACTTTGCATGGAGTGCTTCCTTTTATCTTTTGGAAATAGTGGCAGGGTCACTTTGAAAGGTTACTTTGGTTTAGGGTAGACCCAGGTATTCCTCAACCCCATCAAAACTTGAAATCCTAAGTTTAGTTCATTCCTTTTTTTCCAAACACCTAACATGAAATTTACATACAGTGGGGATGGAAAGTATTCAGACCCCCTTAAATTTTTCACTCTTTGTTATATTGCAGCCATTTGCTAAAATCATTTAAGTTCATTTTTTCCTCATTAATGTACACACAGCACCCCACATTGACAGAAAAACACAGAATTGTTGACATTTTTGCAGATTTATTAAAAAAGAAAAACTGAAATATCACATGGTCCTAAGTATTCAGACCCTTTGCTCAGTATTTAGTAGAAGCCCCTTTTGATCTAATACAGCCATGAGTCTTTTTGGGAAAGATGCAACAAGTTTTTCACACCTGGATTTGGGGATCCTCTGCCATTCCTCCTTGCAGATCCTCTCCAGTTCTGTCAGGTTGGATGGTAAACGTTGGTGGACAGCCATTTTTAGGTCTCTCCAGAGATGCTCAATTGGGTTTAAGTCAGGGCTCTGGCTGGGCCATTCAAGAACAGTCACGGAGTTGTTGTGAAGCCACTCCTTCATTATTTTAGCTGTGTGCTTAGGGTCATTGTCTTGTTGGAAGGTAAACCTTCGGCCCAGTCTGAGTTAAATATATGAGTGTCACAGCAAAGGGTCTGAATACTTAGGACCATGTGATATTTCAGTTTTTCTTTTTTAATAAATCTGCAAAAATGTCAACAATTCTGTGTTTTTTCTGTTAATATGGGGTGCTGTGTGCACATTAATGAGGAAAAAAAATGAACTTAAATGATTTTAGCAAATGGCTGCAATATAACAAAAAAACTTTAAGGGGGTCTGAATACTTTCACTGTATAATAAGAATTGTCCCCTTTTGCTGGAGGCTGCTGTCTTTGTTGAAATCTTCTATCCTCTCCGAAATCCCCCCCCCCCTCCCCGGCAATCTTCCAGTGCTAGTGTGGGTAAATACTATTAATGGAATCTATAGTACAGCTTTTATGAATGGAAGAGGGGGCAAAAAATGATGGGCATAGTCAGCATTTTGATGAGTGCCTATGACAGGTACCAGAAGACCAACACTGTGGGGTCTAGGAGGGGAGGGGGGAAATATGGAAGATTTCAATTAAGAGAGCCGCCACTACCGGCCATTCTATTAAATGTAAGTATTTTCCCTTGTGCTGATTTAAAAAAAAAAGGCCTTTAAATTGACTACTAGATGCTAAATACAAAGAAACGGCTAGCTATGACCTATCCAGGGACAGCTTATTGTGCTCACACAGAACAAGCTTGTAAGGGCCCCTTTCATTGGTTGGTGGTTCACACCATGCTGTCCCTAGTCACACCCTTCTACTTCTTCGATGGGACAGTCACCTCCATGTTGTTAGGAGATGCTCTGTCATATTGTGTTACATTCCTTCTGGCCTGAGGCCCACCATCCACAAATTCCTGTTATCCAGAATAAATATATTTCCAATCCAGTTGAGCGCTTCACTAGAGAAGCCTGCAGTTCAGGACATTTCACCCTTTCTAATGATTTTCTATACCATGGTCCCCCAAGTGCAAAGCAAGTCAATGTCTCACAGAGCATCTACAGCTATCATCCCCTGATGTTACAGTCTTTTGGGGTAGGCATTACTCACACAGGGTGCACCTTCCTCTCACACAAGGGAGATCCTCTACAGGTCTGGTAACCACTCTAAAACCAAGCCAAGAGTCCTCACTCACCACCTTGGCATTTCTGCCCTGCAGAGGGCTCTCTAGTTCAGCACGGCACTACATATTTGGTGAGCTGGGGTATATTGCTCCCACACCAATGTGCACTGGGCTCTACCCACAGCTTTATAGGAGCACTATCTCTACCTATTACATCACTACAGGAGGGGCAAACCTTATAGGGGCATTAACACCTGCCCATGTTGCTGGGAGAGATGCACAATACAAACCAATTCCCAGAAAACTTACCTGCTAGTGCAAGTCAGTAGAGAAAAAAAATACACTATTTAACATTTTGCATTAAAAACAAAGGTTTAAGTTGCACACATTTGCAAATATATGTGGAAGCCATTCTGCCTTAAAGGCCCCTTTGCATAGTGTGGCCCCTAACTCTAGTCTATGACAGCCACCATCTCGGAACATGTATAGCAATGGATACATTGAGCACAGTTATTTGATTCCTCCTTAATCACTTCAACACCAGGCACTTACACCCCCTTCCCGCCCAAGACAATTTTCAGCATTCTGCACTGTCACTTTTTAAATGACAATTGCACAGTCATGCTACACTGTACCCAAACTAAATTTTTATCACTTTGTTTCCACAAATAGAGCTTTCTTTTGGTCACCTCTGCGTTTTTTTTTTTTTTTTTGGCTAAATGAATAAGAAAAGAACAAAAATTTTGAAAAAAAAAAAGTTTTTCTTTGTTTCTGTTACAACATTTTGTAAATAAGTACGTTTCCTCCTTCACTGATGGACACTGATAAGCTGCACTGATGGACACGGCAGCACCGATGAGGTGGCACTGATGGGCACTGATAGGCGGCACTGGTGGTGACACTGATATGCAGCACTGATGGGCATTGATAGGCGGCACTGATGGGCACTCATAGGTGGCACTGATGGACACTGAAAGGCTGCACTGATGGGTACTTATGGGTGGCACTGATAGACTGCACTGATGGGCACCGATAGGCGGCACTGGGTACTGAAAGGTGGCACTGATAGGCACTGATGGCTGGCACTGATAGACTGCACTGATAGGCATCACTGGTAGCACTGGCAAGCATTTTTAATTGCCACTGATTGGCAACTGCCTGGGCACTGATTGGCATATCCCTGGGGGGTCTAGGGTGGCATACCTGGTGGTCCAGTGTGGTGGCTATCCCTGGGGGTCCTGGGCGGGCATCCGAGGAGGGGCTGCGCTGATAAACAATCAGCACAGACCCCCCCCTGTCAGGAGAGCAGCCGATCAGCCCTCCTCTACTCTCGTCTGTCAGACGTGAGTGAGGAAAAGCCGATCAACGGCTCTTCCTGTTTACATTGTGATCAGCCGTGATTGGACACGGCTGATCACGTGGTAAAGAGCCTCCGTCAGAGGCTCTTTACCGAGATTGGTGTAGCGGTGTGTCAAACTGACACACCAAAAAAAAGAAAAACAAAGATTTGGGGGGCACACCCTAAAAATTGCATAAAAGATGGTGCAGCCATAAGATCATACAGACAGAAAAAAATATTACAGTGCACACATAAAAAAATGACATTTAATTCCTGTAAGGAGATTTAAAAGCACCTGAGCATATTCAGAAAATATGGGGATTTAGTTACACCATATGGCCATATAGTGCTAAGCCCACTACTACGTCAAAGTACCCCAATATCAGTGGGTCCTACGCTATCCATAGAATGGAAGATTCTGCTTCTTTGAACCATGGGAGAAATACACTTCTCTAAATGGGAGAATTAAAAGGATTCCCCCTATAAACACAGGTGACTGACACATGGCACTACCGATCGCCACGATGCGCGCCCCCACAGGCGCGCAGCGGCTGTTATCCTGCTGGACATCATATGACGCCCAGTCAGGATAACTGAACCACCTCCCGGCCATCATTCTGCTATAGGCCAGGCGAGAAGTGGTGAAAAAGTAACTCCACTTTTGTTGAGAAAAAAAATATTACCCTCTGGGTGATCTGTGTACATTGAAAGGATTTTAACAACATTTGTGTCAGATTCCTACCATTAGTTATTCTGGAGAAATAGCTGTTTGTCTGTGCCCCTGGGCACAAGGGAGTCTGTATAGGAGTGGTGTTGTAATTATCAATCAGCTGCTGCACCTGCAGGGCTATAATGAGGAAAATTGCAGGGCCTGCATCTTTTTTAGATGCGATTTCCTTTGGGGATATCGCACCAAAAATTACATTTTTGTTGCAGGGGAGTCACAAAATTGAAGTTGTATCTTAGTGTAGACTTCTGGGAAAATCAGTGAGCCAATCACACAAGCAGGAAATTGACATATCTTGGGGGCGTTCTCTACACCACCTGTGTACAGAATGCCTCCGAGTAGCCATATTGCATTGCATTTTACAGAGAATTACAGTGCTGCAGTTTGAAAAAGAAAGTTCATTTTTAATAACTTTCAATTACAATATGTCTTGTTTCATAATTTCATATGCTATATTATTATTTTGTTTTTATTTGCAATTTTTTTTCCCACAGAAGTGGAGTTACCCTTTAAAAGTGCAGATACAGATGAGAAGCCCAGCCTGGTACAATGGCAGCTAAAGATCTGCAGCACGCCAAACAAAAATGCCATCCAATCTAATCAATTTTAAACTAGATTTTTAAGGTAAAAGGGGCTTTTCACAAAACAAAAATATTCCGAGTACACTAACCAGTTAGCCATCAAAAAAAAAAAAAAAAAAATGTAACAATTTGAAAGAGATGTGACATTAAAACCCTATAACAGGGTACTTGACCTGGGGGGATCCAAACCCTGGGACTACGGTATTGAAAATATTGGGATATGGGACTGGATCTCGGAATAATGAAATCAAAATTAAATAGGGTTCTCTGCATTACTGAACCCCAAATCAAAACGAGGAAATCGAATTCATGTGTCTGACGACGAGCAAGTAAGAAAAGTTTGATCTTTAGACTCAGCACAAGTTTAAGTGTGCTCTTTAACTCTGTGACCTTGATTCATATACTGTATGACAAATTAAATAAAAAAAATGCTTTAAAAGTAATAACAGCATTGGCATAAAAAACAAAAAAAAAACAAAAAAAAATACTTTATGCTCCAGAAAATGATTTTAATAAGAATATTCAGTGTCTTCTTTTTGTGTGACGGAAACAGGATTTGTAAAGGCATTTTGATTAATGCTTAAGAAAAAAAAAAAACCCAGTTATTCATTTTATCCAAGGGACAAAAGTTAGAACCTACACAGGCAATTATAACATAGTGCCATTTAAATTGGCCTTGGAAATTACAGAAAGAAAATATGTGCCATTTCATTTGCAAGCTTTTTTTTTTTTTTGTCCTTGATGAAAGATTGTCTGCAATTTATTTCAGCTCCGGAGCTCAGGCAAAGCATCCTGGACAGTCTCAGGCAAATAATAAAGATGTGAATTAATTGAAGGCTTATAAACTTAATAGGATAGTGACCTTAGACAAAATTCTTCTTGAAAAAGCAATTATAGATGGATTTTATTGTTATGTTTTGAAGGGGATTATACTATTAACGGGTCTTTCTGACCTCATGTAAAATGACATTACTAGATCTGAACACAAACGATGAATAATTGTAAAGTTAAAAAAAAGTGTGGAATTATTGATGGATGCCTTACAGTGTGTAAAGGGTAAATAAAATAATGGAAACTCTAACTAGATATTAATATACTATCTTCAAATACTGCCCTGGGTGTAGTTGAATTTTTTTTTACCATTCTTCTTGATGAAGAAAAACCTTTAAGTCTTTGAAGGATAAAGGTAGTAGAAATCTCCTTTGCATTATTTGCTTTTTACTTTGAAGTATAACTTCACTTTCATTGAGGACAAAAACAGTCCCCCCTAGGAAAAGTATGAGTTGCAACCTTGTTTACCAAGCAAACATATTTACTTTTATCTCTTCTAAAGAATAAAAAAAAAAAAAAAAACACTTCCCCTCTAGGGCATTTTTCCCCCTTTTTTTCATGCAAAATGTGAATGTTACTTAACCCCACCCCCCAAAAAAAAAAAATAAAAAAAAAAAGATTATACATTTTCTGACAGAAGAGACACTTTAGACTAAAAAATGGTATTTGCATTTATTGATGTTGCATGATATTTTTTCAACAGTTTAGCACAACTATATTTTCAGTAGAAAATACAATACAAAATAGTGCACATAAACAGAATATGATCCCCATTACACAAGTCTAGTATCTATTTTCACATCTCCACTAGTGACGGCAGTTTTTCCCCTCATGGTTCTTTGCCATTACACTATATGGCCAAAAGTCTATGAACACCTGACTATCAAATCTACATTATATGGAAAAAATTGGGTGAATGCCTGATCATAAAAAAACTACACTATATGGCCAAATGTATAAGGACACGTCTCCAAATTATTGAGTTCACAAGTTTCCATACTGTTAATGCTACAGCTCTCAAAGACATTCTAGACCGGCGATCTCCAAACTATGGCCTGAGGACACCATTGGGGGAGTGGCCTGGCGGGGGTCCAGGCTGAGAATGCCATTCACTATCAGACAGCAGGCTTTGACTTGATGTACGGCTCCCCGGACACCTATCACTCTGTACCATTACTTGGAGCATAGATGAGCTCCTTTCCTGGCCAGCACTCACAACGGTGGGCACAGGACTTCATTCCCATACAGCCTGAGCGGCTCACACACATATCTTGATTTGCTGTGAGGACCCCAATCGGTCTGCTAGCTAGGGTCCATTACCACAGATTGACGATTCAGGTCAGCAGAGGTTGACAGCATCCTTACAACTAATGATGTACTTGCCCCAGCATTAACAGGAGGATGGAACTATCCACATCCAGACCTGCTCCATCTTTCAACTTCCTCTCTGCTGCTGCTGCTGCTGCCACTGCCATGCTGTAGGCCATAGGCCCCGTTCACATATGGGGTTTTGGGATTGCTGGCAAAATCGCACTGCAATAGTAGCAAAATGCACCACATGTGTTCTGTGTTCAGGTGCCATTCATTTTCAATGGCACCTAAACTTGGTGCAGTTTTGCTGTGATTGCGCAAAGCTTGTCACCCAAAAGAAAGTCCTGCTCCTTTTGGGACAACAGGATTCGTGCGATGTGGTTTGCAGTGATTGCTCAGCAATTGAGCCACTCGACAATTGCAGCAAAATGGCACCGCGTTTAGGTACCACTGAAGATTAATGCCAACCGAACACGCGTGGTGTGTTTTGCCACTGTTGCAGTATGATTTGGAATCACAGACTAAACTGCAATGATTCTGCTCAACATCCCAAAATGCCAGATGGGAACAGAGCCTTACAGTGGTAAGGGAGAATGTGCTGGGGAAACTGATTTAAGGGAGACTCTAATGCAGGCCTTGATGTAAGGAGGGACGCTGATGTAAGGAGAAATTTGATGGAGACCCTAAGGAGGACTCTGATATAGTGACAACTCTGATGGGGACCCTAAGAGGGACTCTGATGGGGTCCCTGATTTAAGGGGAGACTCTGATGTAAAGGGGGACCCTGATGTGAGGGGAATACTGCTGTAATTGTGACTTTATTTGGGACCCTGATGTAAGGGGAACTCATTCATTTACAAAATTGATTTTTCTCAGCCTGCAAATATTTGCAAAATATATGGTGGTGGCCCAGGTACTTAACGATTTGGAGACCCCTGCTCTAGACAGTTGTGCAGTTTGTACTTTGTGGTGATAGTTTGGAGAAGGTCCTTTTCTGCTCCAGAGTGACTGATCCCTTGGTACAAAGCCAGCTCCATAAAAACATGGCAGGATGAGTTTGGTGTGGAGGAACTCAAGTGGCTCAAGAGCCCTGCCCCTAGAATCTTGGGATGAATTGCCAGATCAATTTTGAGACAGGTCTTTTTGACCTAACAAATGCTCTTTTTGCTGGTCATAAATTCCCATAGTCACACACTTGTGGAAAACATTCCATGAAGAGTGAAGGCTGTCATTGCTGCCAAGGGGAAGGAGGGGGGCAACCCAATATTGTTGAACATCTAATGGTCCATAGGAACTTCTGTGGGAGACAATGGTGGAGATGAGATAAGTATTGCAGCCAGAGCATCTCTTCCTCTAAGTCAGTAGTTTTCAACCCTATCCTCAAGTACCCCCAACAGGCCATGTTTGCAGGTTTTCCTTTATCTTGCACAGTTGCTTTAAATCAGAGTCAATGGCTTGGTATTTTGGACAGCTATTTTATCTAAGGGAAATTCCCAAAACATGGCCTGTTGGGGGTACTTGAGGACAGAGTTGAGAACCACTGCCCTAAGGCAATTGACCTCCTTCCCTTTTTGGTTGGTTTTAACTGGCAATTTATCTAAGAAGTGACCATGAATATCTTTTGTGACATATCTATGTTAATCTATCTTATCTTTAAACTATGTTGAAATTTTTTGGGCTATCTCTATATCATCTTGGTCTGACATTAGTGTTAATTTATACCTTGTTTTGGCATAGATTTTGGAACCCTGTGAGCTTAATCGTTGGTACTGTATTATTGTTCTTTTTTTTTTTTTTTAATGTTTGGAAATTTTGACTCTTGTACGCCTATTTGGTTGTAAATACTTAATAAAATATGGTATACAAAAAAGTATTACAGTTAAAGCTCTTTTTTTCTTTTTACCCAGAGCTGCTGGTTCTAAAAATAAAACAAATTTAAAAAATGAGCCTGGAATTTGACTTTGACTAAGGAATGCAAACTATATTTATATAAGCTGTGTAGGGATAGCTAATCTGATTTTATCTATTCAGATCTGTGAAAGATCAATTCTGATTGCTGTGTCTTACTGCACGACTGTAAATAACTGATACAAGTCCACAATATATGATTATTTTTTAATGCATTTTCCGATTTGGATAAGTTTGGGTGTTTCTCTATATGTCTGTCAACAACATGTCTGCTTTGTTTTGTGAAATCGGAATGGCTTTGTGTGCGATGCACTTTGTTAATGAAACACATTGTCAGATTGGAAGTGTCTCGCTATCTTGTCATCTATGAAAGGTGGAATTCGCTTCTTCCCTCTATCTTGCTGCAGACCTTTCCTTTCACTTTGCAGAGACTTCTATATAGTTCTGTTGAAAACCAATACATTGCACTCAGTGAATTCTGTCTCCGAGAATGACACTTTTCCATGAGGGATGTGGGGGGGGGTGGGGGGGTGGAGAGGTGATGAGAAATGTGTGGTTATCTCCAAAATGGTCATCTCGGTTAAAAATAAATAAATAAATAAAATAATTATATTAAACACAGTATATATATATATATATATATATATATATATATATATATATATATATATATATATTTGACATTTGAGGGAAAATAAATTAATGTAATGCTTTTAAAATCCTTAAAATTGGACCTTCTAGGCACGGCCTTAAAATAACACTTATATTTTGTTAATAAAAAAAAAAAAAATTAAATAAAAAGATACATGGTTAAAGTTGAACTCCAGGCAGATAGAGAAGACACCATATAATGTAACTCTGTACATATAATATACAGTTGTATATAGAAATCAAAAGAATTGTCAAAGGATCTGCGGGAAAAGGTAATTAAACTGTATAAAACAGGAAAGGGATATAAAAAGATATCCAAGGAATTGAGAATGCCAGTCAGCAGTGTTCAAACTCTAATCAAGAAGTGGAAAATGAGGGGTTCTGTTGAAACCAAACCACGGTCAGGTAGACCAACTAAAATTTCAGCCAGAACTGTCAGGAAAATTGTTCGGGATGCAAACAAAAACCCACAAATAACTTCAGGTGAAACAGGTGTGGCTGTTTCAAGGTGCACAATAAGGAGGCACTTGAGGAAAGATGGGCTGCATGGTCGAGTCGCCAGAAGAAAGCCATTACTATGCAAATGCCACAAAGTATCCTGCTTACAATATGCCAAACAGCACAGAGACAAGCCTCAAACCTTCTGGCACAAAGTAATTTGGAGTAATGGGACCAAAATTTAGCTTTTTGGCCACAACTATAAACGCTACATTTGGAGAGGAGTCAACAAAGCCTATGATGAAAGGTACAGAGGTGGATCGCTGATGTTTTGGGGATGTGTGAGCTATAAAGGCACAGGAAATTTGGTCAAAATTGTTGGCAAGATGAATGCAGTATGTTATCAAAAAATACTAGAGGAACATTTGTATTCATCAGCCAGGAAGCTGCGCATGGGACGTACTTGGACATTCCAACATGACAATGATCCAAAACACAAGGCTAAGGCGAGCTGTCATTGGCTACAGCAGAATAATGTGAAGGTTCTGGAATATCATTGAGCCACTCTGGGGAGATCTCAAACGTGCAGTTCATGGAAGACAGCCCAAGTATTTACAGGAAATGGAGGCTTTTTGCCAAGAGGAACGGGCAGCTTTATCATCCGAGAAGATAAAGAGCCTAATCCACAAATACCACAAAGGACTTCGAGCTGTCATTGATGTTAAAGGGGGCAATACATGGTATTAGGAACTGGGGTATGTAAACTTTTGATCAGGGTAATTTGGGTAGTTTTTGTTGCTATTATGATTTAAAAAGAGTAAACATAGTTGATTAATAATAAATGGCTTCAACCAAACACTAACCAAGAGTGAAAGAAAAGTGTTTGTGTTATCATTCATATTCTCTGAAAAATGGCCAAGAAATCATACATTCTGCCAGGGTATGTAAACTTATGGGCACAACTGTATATATATTATATGAAAATATATAAACTAAATATATATGCTTGCGCTAATGGTGTATCCAAAAAAAAATATATATATATAATAAATAAAAACGCAGCTGCTATACACAAAGTGCTGATCACTTGGAAAACATATGAATATAAATATAGCGCTTGCAAACACAATGGGTGAAAAATACAATAAATGATGAACAAAACAAAGTCCAAAAAAAGTGACTAAAGGTGCTCCAATCCAAAGTGGAGGAAATTTAAGGTGCTTCAGAAATATTCAGGTGTACAAAACCCCCTCATGTATCCCCACTCACCAGATTGAAACGACCCCCAGCTTTTCAGTCTGGTGGGTCACTTAAAGCTTGGTAAAGATATCCTGGGATGGCGGATATGATGTCAAGTCATGAGGTCCAGAATTCCTTTATGAAGTTTCTCAGCCAGACAAACAGGTACCCTGAAGTAAAAAAGAATGGAACTGATAGTAAAGTACCATTAAAAAAGGTTTTAATGTAAAAGGGAGTGGGTACTTACAAAAAGTAGGATCAAACAAGCCTCAAACATGGAGCTGTGAGTGTAAAAACCCCGTTCCTGGCGTGCGTTCCATGGGACCGGAAGTGATGTCAGTGATACTGGAAATTGCGTCTGGCCCAATTTCCGGATATCTTTACCAAGGATCCTTTACCAGGATATCTTTACCAAGCTTTAAGTGACCCACCAGACTGAAAAGCTGGGGGTGGTTTCGATCTGGTGAGTGGGGATACATGAGGGGTGTTGTACACATGAATATTTCTGAAGCACCTTATATTTCCTCCACTTTGGATTGGACCTTTAGTCACTTTTTTTGGACTTTGTTTTGTTCATCATTTATTGTATTTTTCACCCATTGTGTTTGCGAGTGCTATATTTATATTCATATGTATATATATATATATATATATATTATATACCTTTTCTTTTTTTTTTACCGAGACGATTCGGCATGCAGTGTAAGTCTTGTAATATGACCATGTTTCAGCCTCTTGCAGTCCTCTGTATAGCAGAGCTCAGACTTGGAGAGGGAGAAGCAGCACAAGGAGCCAGTCAGTTGTTCTTCAGTGCAGGACCATGCAGATAGGTTAAAAGAGCAGAGTGACCAAGAAATGAGCTCATCAGTCTGCTGCTTCTCCTTTCACTGTCCATTCACAGGCTGAGGGAGGGAAGAAAACCTGCAAAGGCTACTGGAAAAATAGTCAGAACATCATGGAGAGAAATGCAAATCCTTTGGTATGTAAAACAGCAACCCTATATGTATTTTATCTGCATTTGCCTTAAGTCATCTTTATGTACATTCATGAAAGAATTTTACCAAATTTTCTGCAGATGTTTACCTGCTTTTGTTCTGTAGATATTAAGTTAGACTATAGTATTCAGATCTTAACCTATTCCCGCCTGCCATATGCATATATCCGGCTGCTGGGCAGGCGGGCTTTAATGCAGAGCATATATACATGCATAGGGAATGGTTTTCTGTGGTGAGATGGCGCTCATTGTGCGCTCCCAGCACAGTAACTAAAGTGTCGCGGAAAGCTCCCGATCCATACTTAAAATCAGGAGCTTCTGATCCTGTGACCACAATTACATCCAATTACAGCAGTCATATGATCGGAATGCCCACTCTGCCTCCTGGTATTTAGATCCTCTTAAAGAGGGGCAATGGCAGGAAGGGGTTAAAAGTGTGTATAAGGGCTCATTCACACAGACAGCTGGGCGGTGGGGTGGTAAAAGTGGACAGTTGAGCCTATTTCCCAAATGAAATGCCCTAGGAAAAACTATCAACTGTTGATTGCCAGTGGCAGTGTAGCGCATGTATGATCGAGCCCTAAAAGGGTTAGTCCATCCAAAACAAATGAAGAGATAAACCGGATAACAGTTTATTAAGCTGAGAATGTCATTATTGCAACTTTTGGGTCACAAAAGTGGCCCAGGCAGATGTGTGCTTAACCATTTTGTGTCTGACCCAACCCTTGTACATGTGCTTGGATAACTATTTCCAGACCAGTGATTTGCTGGTGTTGCTGGTTGCTAAGCGGTCCTTGATTATTTTGATTAAGTTCTTCTTTAAGGGCCGGAGCCACACCAGTGATGTCACACCGCAGCCTTCTTTGGGTCAGGCGAGTCTATGGTGAGAGGCAGCACTTTGTGAGCTCTATTAAACTTTTTATATGGAGAGCACTATTGGTCCCATGTTCTTCTTGCATGGTACAAACGTATATGTGCAGTATAGGTGGAGGAGCTTATCCAGGAATTACTCTGAGAATAGCCCAGGAGGGGGCAAAAAGTGCATTTGAACTTGATTCATCATTAAGGTCAAATATTAAAGGTGACCATTCACTGTTTACACAAGGTGGAAAGCATGCAGAGCATGGTTGGCATGTGATATTTTGGAAGACATCAGTATACGCCATACACGTTGGGGGTTGGAAGTACAATATTTTATGGACTTTTTGTTAATTGGACTTTTGTTGATATCAATGATGATAAGAAGTTTAGCTACATCATAATTTATTATTGTATTGGTCCTGAGAAGTCATACAACAAAGGGGGTCCCCTCCATCACTACAGCCTGCTACCACTGATCGGGGAGCTGGTGAGCGGGTCTTTGACTCATGATTGTCTTGTTGCTGTCACTGAACATATCCTTTTGGAAGCCCAAACCCTATATACATCTCTTAGGCCCTATGTAATTGATTTCAAGCCCGATCTGTGATATTCTGCTGCGCTAACACCACCAGGCCGCCTAACTTATTATCTGAGCTTGACTCATCCCTGCGATCCCGTTTGCTTTCTTTGGCCATCTCACTGTGTGCAGGAATATCTGTCATCATAAGCGTGCAAACATCCCCAAGGGCCCCTGACAGCCGGCAGAAGATTGATTCTAAAATGATATTTCGTTTTCCTGCTTTTTGCACAGCCATTCTGTTTCTGCACATTCTAACACCTGACAATGGCCTAGGCCTAGCTCCCCCATTCCAAGTGCTCACAGGCAACCTAGTCCCTAAGATTTGTTGTTACAAGTCTCTGACCGCCTTATGTTACTGAACATACGGTGGGAAAAGCTACAGTTTATGCTAGTTGGGTTAAAATCTGGGTAGAACATCAGTGTGTTGTTTGTGTTGTTATATTTTGCACCATTATATTATGCATTGTTATATTCTATCTTTTTGGCTTCTGACGTGACAATATACACAGTTGTCTACTTCGGCCTCCAGTTTAATTTCAGGGTGATCCTAAAGTGTGATGAAGTTGAAAATTCACAGCATCTACTTTGGTGTAACCTGAAGTGTCACGGGTCAAGGTCTTTATATAAGTTAAAGTTAGAACAGAGAACCCAATATTACTAGTGGCTCCTTTGGGGGTAGCACTACAGGAAAAGCATAGGAATAGGAGATGAGACTCATCAAGTCATAATTGCAGCCTCAGAAAAGTATCTCATTTTAGCATGAGGCATATTAGAGAACTAATAATTTGCTATAAGTAAAAAGTAAGTATTTTAATATTGGAAAGCAGCTGTTGTAACTGTGTGCTAGTTAGCAGTTAGTTATTATTTTGTTGGGGTTGCTCTTCATAGTAAATAGGTTTACTGTTGGAGTTATTGTTAAAGTGACTATAATAACCTTCGCTGTAGAGCCATTGTCACACTTCGTACACATTCCTGGCAGGTACATCAAGATATCTGTGAGACAGTCTCGTAGGAGAACCATGTACTGTCTCTGAAGACCGCAGAGCTGGAGAACCATATGTTAGGCTGACATATTGGGCTCATACATTTTTCTGGATGTGTCAGCAATTCTCAAACATCAGGAAGTTTCTTCCAGTGCAGATGTCACTCCGTCAGACAAATCCTCGTAGAGTCGATGTGTAGCAGGTGTAAGTTTCTCCCATGTCAAGATGAATAAAGAGGGGAAGTCATCCGGTGTTATTTCTTGTAGAAAAAGTTAATGATTAGAAGGATAGCGCTATGTTCTGGAAAAGTAAGTCAGCCAATCACTGCAATAATGCAGGAGGTGGGCATTGACTGTTTTTTTTTTTTAATTTTTAATTTAATTAAAAGACCAAAAAATTTAGGTAATACAATAAAAATGTTACTTTCTATAGAAGTGATGCAAACACTATGCATACATTTGTATAAGGGCCCTTTTACACTGCCAGGACTTAAAAGTCGCACAATTTTACTGCAATTTTGCAGCCGCGATTTTTCCACAACGTGATTTCAGGGAATGCCTGTGTAAACTTGAGGTCTATAGACCTCGACTTATGAAAGTCAGTCTAAAGTAGCACAGGGACTACTTTGAAGTCGGCACAACTTGAAGTCGCATATATATGATGGGTTATCATTGGAAATCATGGGGAACGACTTTGTCATACGTCTTTTGCAGTCCCAATTCACAGGACAAGTCACACAAGTGTGAAAGGGGCCTAAGTGCTCACACCTGGACAAAAAATAGGCATTCCACATAAGAAGATGTAAACGCTAGTGGAAGTCATTGATGTTCTCCGGTTAAAAAAAAAAGTGTTATCATGCAGTCGGGCTATGCCTGCACTGCACAGCATAGGTTAACTGCTCATTTTTGTTTAGGGGATTGGAGAATGGAGATATACTTACCTAATCCTCTGGTCCTCCCCTGCACAAGATCGATACCTGTGGCTCCTCCCCCCCCACTTTCGGGTCTAGTGGTCTTGTGCTGTGGACCGTTCCTGATGTCATTACACCCACAGACCTGCTTTGGATGTGGAGGCGTCAGAAACAGTTCACAGCTGGATTGTGGGTGAGCGCCAGTGGATTGGAGGATCGGGTGAGTATACAAATTTCTCCTCTCCCCTGGACAAAACAAGCAGTTGACCGGCACAGTGAAGGCACAGCCTGACTCCATGGGAAAACATTTTTTTTAGCCCAGCTTTAAGTTTGCCAAATCACAGTCGCTCTCACCCCCTCCACAGCTCAGCTCTCACGTGAGCACTGAAGAGGCAGAGACGAGAGCCTGTGACTGACAGTTTCCCGCTGTCTGCTCAGAGGTCATGATATCGCTCATCTCTCTGCCTTAGAGCTGGCGGGGGACAGATGCAACATCTGATCAATGCTGCATCTACCTAAGTAAGTATAATTTTGAAAAAAAAAAATCCGTACTTCTCTTTAAATCATCAGATGTGAATGGAGCCTTAGGACCTATTCACACCAGAACACAGTGCCCTGCTAAGCACACTTTCACATCTCCTGCATTGAAAATGAATATCCTGGCACGGACCTCAATGCACAAGGATCTGGGGCAGGCGGCATTTGTTTTGCAACATAGGTGCATTCATAGAAGATACCATCACAGCTCACCAATCCATGTAATGTATGGTACCACGTGTTAATGCAACGCAAGTGGTGTGAATAGGCCCCTACCCAGGAATCCCTGAAATATCTGAACACCAGACTTGTCAGAAATATTACCAGGAACAAAAATTGGAGTTTAACGGTGCAAACAATCAATGAAAATAGATAATACAAAAATATATAATTTTATTAGACAAAAGACAATTAATATAAAAAATAGCACAACAGCTCAGTGGTCACTATACAAAAGAATGGTTGCCTCTACATGTTTCACCACAATTGTGGCTTCTTCTGGAGCTTTTGTAGGACCTTACATTACCACTAAAACACAAAACATAAAATCAATGAAATTATAATGAGATAAAAATTCAAAAACAATAATATTCAAATTCAATAATTCATATATTTACATAATTAATATAACATATGGATCATCTGACAGATGTACTCTCAACCCTTTAAGAAGATCGCTGTTCCAAGGAATCCTCAGAGCCCGTCAAGAGCTCTAATGAGGTGTCTGTGTACTGAAAATAACCCTGTATTCACACCTGTAAGATCATATAATTGAAATCCATGAATCCTGGTGTCACCCAATTTAATCATTTACCACTTATGCAGCGTACACACTGTCGGACTTTTCGACCAGACTTGTCCGACGGACGCCAACGGACCAAATCCGGCAAACAATCCGATCGTGTGTGGGCTTCACTGGACCTTCAGCGGACTTTTCCAGTCACAAATCTGACAGACTTTAGATTTGGAACATGCTTCAAATCTTTACGTCGTAACTCTGCCGGACCCAGAAATCCGCTCGTCTGTATGCTAGTCCGACGGACAAAAACCCACACTAGGGCAGCTATTGGCTACTGGCTATCAACTTCCTTATTTTAGTCCGGTGTACGTCATCACGTATGAATCCGTCGGACTTTGATGTGATTGGCAAGTCCGTTCGTTAAAAAGTCCGTCGGAAGTCCGTCAAAAGTCCTACCAAAGTCCTCTGGAAAGTCTGTCGGACCAGTCCGGTCGAAAAGTCAGAAAGTGTGTACCAAATCAACTTGAACCTACCCTGTTATATTGGGAAGTTTGGCAAATGAATGAACTGATACAAATATCCTCCCCAAGACGCAAACTTCATGTGCTAGCAGCAAACTTCAAACCAGACTTGTCAGGTTTCTAGTCACAGCTTGTGTTCTGCTGCCAGTGCGGATATATGCAAATATTTTTTTAAAGTAATTCTTCTGATAATATTGGAAAGCAGCTTATGCTCAGCAGATTCGGCATAGTTTTAGCCAAACAATATTATTTGTTACACTTATTCCTGTCTCTAGATTCAATTTGGAAGACAACAAGCGTGATCCCACTACAAAAAAAGAAGCCATTTCATTTGTCTGCTGGGTAACTTAAGCAGACAAATTTTCTTCTGAACTGACTTTAACTATGAGCAAATAAGTGTAACCTGACAAAAGCGTGTGATAAAGATGTCATGAAATTGAATAAACAGCCCGTTGCTGTAGATCTGTCCTGAACTGAGACGCCAACCTGTAGCCAAGACGCCAGCGTCAGACTGATCGTTTATGGGCACAAATTTGTTTACTCTGTTCTTAGACATCAGAATCCTAACAAGACATTGCCATTGTTCAGAGGGTACTGACATTTATTAAAGTGACACTAAACAATAACCTTTTTCTCCAAAAATAGTCCATACAGTACATATCCACTATTTAAAGTGGTGGTAAAAAAAAAAAAAATGCCCCCCCCCTGCCCCTGCAGGTTAATATGACAGTGGGGTTGTTCTACTCAGGCCCCTTTCACACGGATGGACCGATTGGGTCCGCCTGTCAGTTTTTCAGGTTGACCCGATTGGACCATCCATTGCTCTAATTCAGTGCTCTCCAAACTGCAGCCTGGGGGACAGATGTGGCCCTTTGCTTGCTTTTATCCGGCCCTTGACACTATTTCATGCACTAATACCAACAATGGGGCATAATTCCCCCTACTGACACCAATGAAGGGTGCCCATTTCTTCCCAATGACGCCAATGATGGGGCAAAATCTCTCCCACTGACACCAACAGTGGAGCACTATTCTTCCCAATGACACCAACAATAACATTAGTGATGGGGTACAATCCTCTCAATGACACCAATGATGGGGCACAATAACATCAGTGATGGGGCACAATTGACACCAACAATGGGGTCCAATAACATCAGTAATGGTGCACAATTCCTCTCAATGACACCAGTGATAGAACCCCAATGACATCAATGATGGGGTACAATTCCTCCCAGTTACACCAATAATGGGGCACAATTACTCCCCCTGAAACAAACAATGGGGCATTATTTTTTCCCACTAATGTTGGGACCTTTTCTACTCCTACTGACCACAGTCCGGCCCTCCTAAAGTCTGAAGGGCAGTAAACTGGCCCTTTGTTTAGAAGGTTTGGAGACCCCTGCTCTAATCCATTGCTTTTCTATGAAGATTGCCTCCACTTGCGGTAGTTTTACTGGTCTATGGATTCCAGCACTGTCACAGCCGGCTCCCAAATCCAAGGCAAAGGTACCAGGGACTGCCAGGGGGGAGAAGTATCAGCTACAGGTCCCTGGCACCACTATCTTGGATTTGGGAGCTGTCTAAGTCTTCCTGATGAATCCAGCGGGTATATCTGAATGGGCCACATTGCAGCAGGTACAGTATATGTGAATGGGCCCTAGCAACTCATCATTCTGCCCTTTTGTGGTATCAGGAACCTCGCAGAGTAAGGTCTGATGCACAGTGAGTGTTTAGCCCCGGTGTATGGGACTCCAGTGTTTGGGTTGGACGGAAGGCACAGGCACACCATTCAGTCTCTCTGCCAGCACTTGTAAACTTCTATAAGAGGCTGACAGCTGCTGGGGCTGGACAGTGCACAGAAAGGTTATAACGTTCAGGGCAGTATGTGCCCAGGGGCGAACAGTTGGGAAAGCCTTCATACCAGGCATTTATCCCAGGGCACATACTGCCCTAAATGATAGTACCTCTGGGTGTACCATTCAACCTTGTCTACTGGCAGCAGCTGTCAGCCTCTCATAAGGGTTGATTTACTAAAGCTAAATAGGCTGTTCCTTTTGCAAGGGATGTTGTACTTTGTAAGGAAATTTGCCCCAGAACTTAGTGAATGAGGTGAAGCTCTGCTGACTTCTATCGTCTTATCATCATTTTTTATTTTTTGTTTTTCCTTGTTTGTGATTGAGTATTCTTTGCAAAGTGAAACTTCATCAGATAAACTAAGCCAGGGATATGCAATTAGTGGACCTCCAACTGTTGCAGAATTTCAACTCCCATGAGGCATAGCAAGACTTTGACAGCCACAAGTATGACACCCAGGGGCAGAGGCATGATGGGAATTGTAGTTGGAGGAGCTGGAGGTCCGCTAATTGCATATCCCTGAACTAAGCTTTGGGGCAAACTCCCTTACTAAGTGAACAACCTATTAGTCTTTAGCAAATCAAATACATGAGGGGGACATTTGCTAAAACTGCAAAACTCAGAGTCTGGTGCAGCTGTGCATGGTAGGTAATCAGCTTCTAATTTCAGCTTGTTCAATTAAGCTTTGACAAAAAAAAAAAAAAAAAACTGGAAGCTGATGGAAGTTTCTATGCAGAGCTGCACCAGATTTTGCACTCTCCAGTTTTAGTAAATCTTCCCCATAGAGTTTTACTGGCTACCGGCAGCAAGGCTGGACGGTGTGTCTTCCCCAGGGTCGGACTGACAACTCATGGTGTCCCCGGGCAATAGGAGATTATGGGGCCCCCGGGCAATAGGAGAAGATTATGGGGCCCTCGGGCAATAGGAGATTATGGGGCCCCCGGGCAATAGGAGAAGATTATGGGGCCCTCGGGCAATAGGAGATTATAGGGCCCTCAGGCAATAGGAAATTATTGGACCCCCAGGCAATAGATTATGGGGCCACACAGTATACACACACACATACAGTATACACACACAGACACACAATATACACACACAGTATACACACACAGAATACACATACACACACTGAAAAGGTACTGGAGAGGCGGGGCAGCTATAATCTTGGGATTTTTTAAAAAAACACAGATTTTTACATACTGTCCCTGGTTTTATTGAGGCTGGCAACCCTAATGGGGCCCCTTAGTGGCATGGGGCCCTTGGGCAGTACCCGAGTGCCCGAATGGTCAGTCCGCCCCTGGTCTTCCCTAAATGTCAGAGCCCTAAACACTGAGGCTGCATGGAGAACACTGTACATTGCCGTTCTTTCTGATTACCATACAAACATGGCCTTGCTTTCCTAGTCTGTGTCCTTAGTCTATATGATGTAGAGTGTAGATGGGTATAGACTAGGGTTGCCACCTTTTCTTCAAGCCAAACCCGAACATCTTAGCGGTGATTGTGATAGTGGCGGGCAATCTGGTGCTAACAGACCCTTGCTGGGAGGTACACTAACAGACTGACATCACTAGTGACACTAATACAGTGCTAATTCTGCACACTGTCACTGTCCTAATGACTAATGAGGAGGTCGGTTTCCACAGGGGAGAAGACAGAGAGCACACAGCACAGGCAGGCGCAGCTGAGAAGAATCATCACTGGGTTCTACGATACCCCTGCTGAGTTCCCGCACTGGCTGGCTGCATCCCAGGCAGGGCTTTTTCTCTGACAGAATAGATGCGGGAGCATCTAGGAGGGAGGAAATATATTCTGGTTCTGTGCATTTATTTTTTAATTAATCCATAGCTGGATTCAGTGATGGCTTCCTATAGTTGCCTGGCCTTCAGTTTTAATTAACAGACAATGCTTTCCATAGCAACTGCTTGCAATTCCTCATTATTTTTAGTACTGATATAACTAGTTTTTCGGAGAGTACTGCCATTCAGTCATTAACCCCTGCCTCAGCTAATTTTCCAATGTGCTTACTAAAACCCAACAAAGCAGGCATGCATTGTCTAAGGTTATTTTAGTGAGGAATCAGTTAAGGCCGAACTAAACTGTATCTGAGCACCACATGCTGAAAACCCTCTTTAATTCATTTTTAATAATCAAAGCAAACTCCCCCATCCATTCATGTCTTTATGTTTACTTTGCTGAGAAATCACTTTGGAAAACATTTGTAGCCGTGGGCATCTTGAGTAAGGGTAGATGATTCATGCAGTATTTACTTCCTGGAATCCAGCTGCCCATAGCTCAGGCATGCAGGCATAAGGGTGTGCTTAGCTGAGAAAGCCCCTGCACCATAAGAAAAAAATGACTATGAAAACTCCTGAGATGACATCATTTTGTCCTACAAAAAAAAGAAGAAGGCAGCAGGGCTATACTGGTGTGAGGCATGAAATGCCTTTGAGAGCATTGTTGATCCATGGGACAGAGCACACAGTAATGGAGTGGGAACTTATTTCCATCAGAGCTACCTGGCTGGTCACTATTTTGGTGCTAAGTTGTCCTCTTTCCCTTGGTTTAGGCTTGGTTCACACTGCCGCAGCCTCAAAGTCATGCGACTTTAAGTGCGACTTTGCCAGGTGACTTCCTGGTGATTTGCTGGCGAATTGAGTACTATTCGATGTGACTTGATGTCACTTGAAGCAACTTTGAAGCAACTTTAAAGCAACGCTAAGGCAACTTTGAAGCGACTTTAAAGTAACTTTGAGGAAACTTTGAAGCAACTTTCAGGGAATGCCTGGGTAATCTTCCTGTAAGGTTGGATCCAAATCACATCAATATAGATGAGGATCCCACTTGGAGACGGCTTCCATTAAAGTCTGTGGTGATCAAATACCACCAAAAAAAGCTCTATTTTTGGGAAAAAAAGGACCTAAATTTCATTTGGTGTAACTCAATGCCGTATTGCAAAAAATGGCCAGGTCATGAAGGAGGGTAAATCTTCCAGAGGACAAGTAGTTAAAGTCCTAATAGTTCTTGATTGGAGGGAAATTGTTAATACATCTATCATCTTGGCCTAGGCCTAAAACCACGAAACAATTTAAAACAAAAAAGTTTAACCACTTCCTGCCCGTAGGACGTCAAATGACGTCATGGAGCTTCAGTGGTTATACAGCTAAAAAAAAAAAAAAAATACCGGGATGATGCCTACTGATATCTTTTGTTCAGGTGGCAAAGCACTTTTGAAAGAATCCTCTGGATTGCTTTAACATGAGGTGGAAGGGGGTCACCCCCGCCCATGCGGCCTTCTGGTGCCTTTTCTGGGCTCTTCCATCCCACTGGGGAGCCCTGGATTAACCGCTTGATATCCGCGCTATAGCCAAATGACGGCTACAGCGCGGACCTTAATTCCCGGGAGGCCGTCATATGACAGCCTCCCCTGTGCACGCGCTCTGCGCGCACCCTGAAGGGCGCACACCGAGCGCGATGTGATCACCGAGTCACTGAGACTCAGCTGATCACCGATCCAAGTAAGGGGCCGGTCCCGGCCCCTTACCATGTGATCAGCTGTCAGCCAATGACAGCTGATCACATGATCAAAACAAAATGTCTGTGATCGTTTTTTTTTTCTCCTCTCCTAACAGTGCGAGGAGAAAAAAAAGCAGATCACCGGCTCGTTAGCAAGGGACATCGGTCCCAAAGAGGAGGAGGCAATAATGCCTCAATTGTGCCACCAGTACCCCCTGCCAGTGCCACCTGACATTGCCACCTCACAGTGCCCACAGTGCCCACCAGTGCCACATATCAATGCCCATGAGTGCCAACTATCAATGCCTACAAGTGCCACCTATCAATGCCCACAAGTGTCACCTATCAATGCCCAACAGTGGTGCCAATCAGTGCCACCTAGCAGTGTTGCCTATCAATGTACCAGATCAGTGCCCATCACTGCCACCCATCAGTGCCCATCACTGCCACCTATCAGTGCCCACCAGTGCCGCCTCATCAGCGTACGTCAATGAAGGAGATAAATTACCCTTTTTAAAATTTTATAACAAAATATAAAAAAAAAAATGTTTTTATTTTTTTTAAAAATTCGGTCTTTTTACATTTTTTAAACTTTTTTAACAAAAAATAAAAACCGCAGAGGTGATAAAATACCACCAAAAGAAAGCTCTATTTGTGGGGAAAAAATGATAAAAATTTCATTTGAGTACAGTGTTGTATGATCGCGCAATTGTCATTCAAAGTGCGTCAGCGCTGAAAGCTGAAAATTAGTCTGGATAGGAGGGGGGTTTAAGTGCCCTGTAAGCAAGTGGTTAAAGACAGAAGTTCAGCTAGCTTACCACAGAGATGACCGAGGACCAGAACATCTCTAACCATGTCTATAGTATAAGAAACTTGAAGTGACAAGGTTTAAGCCTCGTATACACAATCAGATTTTCCAACAGGAATTGTTTGTACGCTCTATCAGACAATTGTTGGCCGACTTTCCTCCAACAAATGTTGGATGGCAAGTTTATAAATTTTCCGCGGACAAATGTCTGCTGTCAGATTTTCTGAGCGTGTGTACACAAGTCCGTCGGAGAAAAGTCCAAAGTACGAACACGCATGCTCGGAAGCAAGGACGAGCCATAAGCTGTCGGTCTTGTAAACTAGCGTTCCTAATGGATAATTAACATTCTAGAAATCTAGAAATGCAGCTCACAATTCTCTTCTTCTTTAATGTGATAATAATGAAGCTGCTTTGCTGGTGATATTGATGGAGTTCTGCCAAACATATTTTCAAAGTTTTTTTTCTATTGATATCAAGAATAATATTATGTTTGATTTTTTGTTTTTTTGGAGCAAGTTACCACAACACCATTATCCCGTAGTTTTTAAGATCAAAGATACAACTACGTTGGTGTCCCTTGTCAATTTTACATTGTATTTTTTAAAATGTAACTGCCTACTCCCAAACTGTCATTTGAAGTAAAACACATAGCCAAGTATTATTCTACACAATTTTTATATTGTGCACTAAAAAAAGAAAACAAATAAAATTAGACATGCTATCTGCCTAGTACGTAACTACATTCGTGTTTGTTGGCAGACAATTGTGTACTGTTTATATGCAAGACAAGTTCACGGTACATGCCCTTCGGACAAAAGTCTGATGCTTTGTCTGCGGAAAATCCAATCGTGTGTACGAGGCTTTAGTCACTTCCAGTTCCGCCAGGATGTAAACAAACCATTACTGGTTTGTAAAAGCATCTGATCAAACCCCTGATGTCTCAGTAAAGAGGATCAGTCACTGTTCCAGCTATGACAAGGGATGGTGTCAATCCTTTGTAATAGCAAAAAAAAGTGATACAAAAATAAAAAATAAAGAGACAGTGTAAAAAAATAATTAAAAAAAATAATAAAAAATTAAGACACCCCCCCAACCCCCCGCTCGCAAGCAAAGGCGAATGCATACATAAGTTCTTCACGCATAATATGTTTGCACCGCACATGTGAGGTATCACCGCAAATGTCAGAGCAAGGGCAATAATTCTAGCACCAGACCTCCTGTGTAACCTTAAACTGGTAACCTGTAAATACTTTTAAAGTGTCGCCTATGGAAATTTTTAGGTAATGTAGTTGGGTGCTGTTTCCACGGGCGTACGTAATTTTAACATGTAACATGTTAGGTATCTATTTACTTGGCATAACATAATTTTTTTAATTTTACCCCAAACAAATGGGTATTATATTGTGTTTGTGTGCACTAAAATTCATTAAAGTGTTTTTTTTTTTTAATTTGCATTTAAAAAAACGCTGCGCAAATTTGTGACATAAAACAATCGCTACACCTGCAATTGTTTTCTCTAGGGCCTCTGCTTAAAAAAATATATATAATGTTTGGGGGTTCTAACTTAAGTCATTTTGTCGGAATGTCAGAATTGGCCCAATAGGGAACTACAGTTAGGTCCATTTATATTTGGACACAGGCACAATTTTAGATTTATTCAGGTATTTATCAAAGCATAGTTAAGCTATAGTTATATAATGGACATGGTCTGAAAGTGCACACTCTCAGGTTTAATTTGAGGGTATGTACATCCAAATCGGAGGAAGGGTTTAGGAATTACAGCTCTTAAGAATAGCCACTCCCCTTGTTCAAGGGACCAAATTAATTGGACAATTAAATCAAAAGCTGTTTCATGGCCAGGTGTGGGCTACTCCTTCATTATTTCTTCATCAATTAAGCATGTAAAAGGTCTGGAGTTGATTCTAAGTTTGGTATTTGCATTCGGAATCTATTGCTGTGAACCCGCATCATGCGTTCAAAGGAGCTGTCCATGTAAGTGAAACAGGCCATTTTAAGGCTTCAAAAGTGAAACAAATCCATCAGAGAGATAGCAGCAACATTAGGAGTGGCCAAATCAACAGTTTGGTACATTCTGAGGAAAGATGACCACACTGGTGAGCTCAGCAACATAAAAAGGCCTGGCTATCCATGGAAGACAACAGTGGTGGATGATTGCAGGATCCTCTCTATGGTAAAGAAAACCCATTCACAAGATTCAAACAAGTGAAGGACCGCGCCGTCCCATTGATTTCAATGGGCAGGAGCGGTAAAGGAGCGGTATACACTCCACTCCTTCACCGCTCCGAAGATGCTGCTAGCAGGACTTTTTTTACCGTCCTGCCAGCGCATCGCTCCAGTGTGAAAGCCCTCGGGGCTTTCACACTGGAATGAAAGCAGCGGCACTTTCGGGTCGGTTTGCAGGCGCTATTATTAGCGCAAAAGTGCCTGCAAACCGCCCCAGTGTGAAAGGGCTCTTATTCATCTATGTGTGCAGCTTCCCCCTCAGCCCCCTCTAAATACTTACCTAAGTCTGATCTTGATCCAGAGATCTGCATGAGACCCGAGGCTCTCCTGGGTCTCTCCTTCCTGATTGGCTGAGATGCAGCAGCAGGAGCCAGTGGTTGTCAATCATAGCTAGTGAGGCAGGAGCGGAGCCGTGCTCTCTGTGTCTTAAAGCGGAGTTCCACACAAAAATGGAACTTCCGTTTTTCGGAACCCCCCCCTCCGGTGTCACATTTGGCACCTTTCAGGGGGGAGGGGGGTGCAGATACCTGTCAAAGACAGATATTTGCACCCACTTCCAGCATAGACTCCCATGGGAGTCTATGCCTCTTCCCGTCCCGACCGCGCTGTCTGCTGGGAACACACAGCTCCCAGCAGAGAGCGGGGACCACTAGGGACGCGCAGCGCTACTCGCGCATGCGCAGTAGGGAACCGGGAAGTGAAGCCGCAACGCTTCACTTCCTGATTCCCTCACCTAGGATGACGGCGGCAGCTGCCGAGAACCGAGCGGGTTCTCGGCGTCCCCTGCCGACATCGCTGGACCCCGGGACAGGTAAGTGGCAATGTATTAAAAGTCAGCAGCTGCAGTATTTGTAGCTGCTGGCTTTTAATATTTTTTTTTTTGGCGGTGTGGGTGAACCCCCGCTTTAAGGATGCAGAGAGTCGGCTCAGGAGCGGGCACACAAAAGTGACCCCACAGCAAAATCACTGCACAGAGCAGATACGTATGACATGTTTGTTATTCTTTTTAAATAAATATTTCACATATCTCCAATGTGGCTCCGGTGCGAATTTGCACAGGAGCCCTGTGCGTCTTTTGGTCCGTTTCAGGTCCAAATTCAGCCCAAAATTCGGGCTAAAATCAGACTTGAAATGGTGAACCACGACGTACCGGACCCCTTCTGGGAGCCACATCGGCATCCAGTGTGAACCCAGCCTTAGTGATACACTTTCTTTATCCTCAAGGAAATCCATCCCTACCACTAAAGGGCTAGTTGGCTGAGTTTGCCTCCAGGCCAAAGGTCCTCTCCTGGCTAGCAGCCCTGCTTGTAAATCCTTACACTCCAATTTTGGAACTTTCCTTCATACACATCCATCAATAAATATCTGACGGTGCTTCTAACCCTTCCACATTTTATCAAAAATGAAAACAAAATTGCTTTGAGATACACTTTAAGCCATAAATATGCCACACACCAAATAACCCTAGAAGAACTTTACTCCTAGAAAAAGAATGCGCTGTAAATTTAAGCAAACGACACGACAGCCAATAGAAAAAACTTCAGAGGCTTAAATATGACAGCAGATGATGGATGAGACCCGTCGGTCAACTTTACAATATAACTTTTGTTATCATGAAGACATTATAAATTGCAAAGGGGTTCCTTGTCTTTACTAGATCATAACAGTAAACAGCAATTCTGAGCATTCCATTAGGTGTTGGCATAGAGGGATGATGTGCGGACAATTTATAAGCACACTGTCTTGTACACATCTTTACATCCAAAATATAATGGGAACTGGGTCACTCTCTGTCTTGTTTCATTCTCAGCGGAGATTCAGAGATATAAATCTGCGACTTATTTTCCCAGGTTGAAGGATATAGTGTATACTGACAGCAAAAAGTTTTTATTTTTTTCAACAAGAAGGCAAACTTTGCTTGATGATTTTTATTAAATTTATATTCAGTGTCAAAGCAGCTAAGATAGAACAGCACACTATATACCCTTCAAGAGCTGGGATGCAAAGTTCAACTCCCTGCAGTTTGCTGTTTGTGTGGAGTTTATCATTTTGGTTTGGGTTTCCTCCTACAAAAATATAGCAGTTAGTGAAATAGGAACTAAACTCTCTCAATCAACATGAACTATTTTTAATTCTCATGCTGCTAGCATTAGTAAAAAAGTGGGAAGATTTTATATTTAATTACAGTTAGGTCCATATATATTTGGACACAGGCACAATTTTAATATTTTTGGCTCTGTATGCCACCAGAATAAAATTAAAATGAAACAATCCAAATGAATTTGAAGTGCAGACTTTCAGCTTTAATTCAAGGGGTTGAACATAAATATCAAGTACAAATTTTAGCAACTGCAACCATTTTTATACACAGCCCCCCCATTTTCAGGGGCTCAAATGTAATTAGACAAATGAATATAATCATAAATAAAATGTAAATTTTTAATATTTAGTTGAGGATCCTTTACTGGCAATGACTGCCTGAAGTCTGGAACCCGTGGACAATACCAAAGACTGGGTTTCTTCCTATCTGATCCTTTGCCAGGCTCTAACTGCAGCTGTCTTCATTTATTCTTTGTTTGTGGGTCTTTCTGCCTTTAGTTTTGCCTTCAGCAAGTTATATGCATGCTCAATTGGGTTGAGCTCAGGTGATTACTCAGCCATTGCAGAATATTCCTCTCCTTTTCCTTCAAAAGCTCCTGGGTTGCTTTTGCAGTGTGTTTTGGATCATTGTCCATCTGTATTCTTTAGCGCCGTCCAATCAACTTTACTGCATTCGGCTGAATCTGAGCTGACAGTATATCTCTAGACAATGCAGAATTAATCTGGCAGCTTCTGTCTTCTGTCACATCATCAATAAACACCAATGAGCCAGTGCCACTGGAACCCATGCATGCCCATGCCATCACACTGCCTCCACCATGTTTTACAAATGACGTTGTTTGCTTTGGATCATGAGCTATTTCAAGCTTTCTCCTTATTTTTTCTTCCCTCATTCTGGTACAGATTAATCTTAGTTTCATCTGTCCAAAAAATGCTTTTCCAAAACAGTTCTGGCTTTTTTAGATTTTTTTTAGCAAAGTTTAATCTGGCTTTTCTATTCTTCAGGCTTATGAATGGTTTGCACCTTGTGGTGAACCCTCTGTATTTGCTCTCATGAAGTCTTCTCTTAATTGTAGATTTTGACAATGATACGCCCACCTCCTGGAGAGTGTCCTTCACTTGTCTGAATCTTGTGAATGGGTTTTTCTTTACCATAGAGAGGATCCTGCAATCATCCACCACTGTTGTCTTCCGTGGATAGCCAGGCCTTTTTATGTTGCTGAGCTCACCAGTGTGGTCATCTTTCCTCAGAATGTACCAAACTGTTGATTTGGCCACTCCTAATGTTGCTGCTATCTCTCTGATGGATTTGTTTCACTTTTGAAGCCTTAAAATGGCCTGTTTCACTTAAATGGACTGCTCCTTTGAATGCATGATGCGGGTTCACAGCAATAGATTCCGAATGCAAATACCAAACTTAGAATCAACTCCAGACCTTTTACATGCTTAATTGATGAAGAAATAATGAAGGAGTAGCCCACACCTGGCCATGAAACAGCTTTTGATTTAATTGTCCAATTAATTTGGTCCCTTGAACAAGGGGAGTGGCTATTCTTAAGAGCTGTAATTCCTAAACTCTTCCTCTGATTTGGATGTACATACCCTTAAACCTGAGATTGTGCACTTTCAGCCCATATCCATTATATAACTATAGCTTAAATATGCTTTGATAAATACCTGAAAAGATCTAAAATTGTGCCTGTGTCCAAATATAAATGGACCTAACTGTAGTTCCCTATCGGGTCAATTCCGACATTCCGACAAAATGACTTAAGTTAGAACCCCCAAACATTATATATATTTTTTTAAGCAGAGGCCCTAGAGAAAACAATTGCGGGTGTAGCGATTGTTTTATGTCACAAATTTGCGCAGCGTTTTTTTAACCACTTCAGCCCCGGAAGGTTTTACCCCCTTCCTGACCAGAGCACTTTTTACAATTCGGCACTGCGTCGCTTTAACTGCTAATTGCACGGTCATGCAATGCTGTACCCAAACAAAATTTGCGTCCTTTTCTTCCCACAAATAGAGCTTTCTTTTGATGGTATTTGATCACCTCTGCCGTTTTTATTTTTTGCGCTATACACGGAAAAAGACCGAAAATTTTGAAAAAAAAATGATATTTTCTACTTTTTGTTCTAAAAAAAATCCAATAAACTCAATTTTAGTCATACATTTAGGCCAAAATGTATTCAGCCACATGTCTTTGGTAAAAAAAATGTCAATAAGTGTATATTTATTGGTTTGCGCAAAAGTTATAGCGCCTACAAACTAGGGTATATTTTCTGGAATTTACACAGCCTTTAATTTATGACTGCCTATGTTGTTTCTTGAGGTGCTAAAATGGCAGGGCAGTACAAAACCCCCACAAATGACCCCATTTTGGAAAGTAGACACCCCAAGGAAATTGCTGAGAGGCATGTTGAGCCCATTGAATATTCATTTTTTTTGTCCCAAGTGATTGAATAATTACAAAAAAAAAAAAAAAATTACAAAAAGTTGTCACTAAATGATATATTGCTCACACAGGCCATGGGCATATGTGGAATTGCACCCCAAAATACATTTAGCTGCTTCTCCTGAGTATGGGGATACCACATGTGTGGGACTTTTTGGGAGCCTAGCCGCGTACGGGGCCCCGAAAACCAATCACTGCCTTCAGGATTTCTAAGGGCGTACATTTTTGATTTTACTCATCACTACCTATCACAGTTTTGAAGGCCATAAAATGCCCAGATGGCATAAAACCCCCCCAAATGACCCCATTTTGGAAAGTAGACACCCCAAGCTATTTGCTTTGATGCATGTTGAGTCCATGGAATGTTTTATATTTTGACACAAGTTGCGGGAAAGTGACAAATTTTTTTTTTTTTTTTTGCACAAAGTTGTCACTAAATGATATATTGCTCACACAGGCCATGAGCATATGTGGAATTGCACCCCAAAATACATTTAGCTACTTCTCCAGAGTACGGGGATACCACATGTGTGGGACTTTTTGGGAGCCTAGCCGCGTACGGGGCCCCGAAAACCAATCACCGCCTTCAGGATTTCTAAGGGTGTAAATTTTTGATTTCACTCTTCACTGCCTATCACAGTTTCGGAGGCCATGGAATGCCCAGGTGGCACAAACCCCCCCCCGCAAATGACCCCATTTTGGAAAGTAGACACCCCAAGCTATTTGCTGAGAGGCATGGTGAGTATTTTGCAGCTCTCATTTGTTTTTGAAAATAAAGAAAGACGAGAAAAAACATTTTTTTTTTCTTTTTTCAATTTTCAAAACTTTGTGACAAAAAGTGAGGTCTGCAAAATACTCACTATACCTCTCATCAAATAGCTTGGGGTGTCTACTTTCCAAAATGGGGTCATTTGGGGGGTTTTTTTGCCACCTGGGCATTCCATGGCCTCCGAAACTGTGATAGGCAGTGAAGAGTGAAATCAAAAATTTACGGCCTTAGGAAGCCTGAAGGCGGTGCTTGGTTTTTGGGGTCCCGTACGCGGCTAGGCTCCCAAAAACACACATGTGGTATCCCCGTACTCAGGAGAAGCAACAGAATGCATTTTGGGGTGTAATTTCACATATTCCCATGGCATGTTTGAGCAATATATCATTTAGTGACAACTTTGCGCAAAAAAAATAAAAAAAATAAAAAATTGTCTCTTTCCCGCAACTTGTGTCACAATATAAAATATTCCATGGACTCGACATGCCTCTCAGCAAATAGCTTGGGGTGTCTACTTTCCAAAATGGGGTCATTTGGGGGGGGTTTTGAACTGTCCTGGCATTTTATGCACAACATTTAGAAGCTTATGTCACACATCACCCACTCTTCTAACCACTTGAAGACAAAGCCCTTTCTGACACTTTTTGATTACATAAAAAAATAATTTTTTTGTAAGAAAATTACTTTGAACCCCCAAACATTATATATTTTTTTAAAGCAAATGCCCTACAGATTAAAATGGTGGGTGTTTCATTTTTTCACACAGGATTTTTCAAACGCATTTTTGGGGGAAAAAACACACTTTTTTAAATTTTAATGCACTAAAACACACTATATTGCCCAAATGTTTGATGAAATAAAATAGATGATCTTAGGCCGAGTACATGGATACCAAACATGACATGCTTTAAAATTGCGTACAAACGTGCAGTGGCGACAAACTGAATACATTTTTAAAAGCCTTTAAAAGCCTTTACAGGTTACCACTTTAGATTTACAGAGGAGGTCTACTGCTAAAATTACTGCCCTCGATCTGACGTTCGCGGTGATACCTCACATGCATGGTACAATTGCTGTTTACATTTGACGCCAGACCGACGCTTGCGTTCGCCTTAGCGCGAGAGCAGGGGGGACAGGGGTGCTTTTTTTTTTTTTTTTTTTTTTCTTTATTATTATTATTTTTTTTATCTTATTTTAAAACTGTTCCTTTCATTTTTTTTTTTTTAAATCATTTTTATTGTTATCTCAGGGAATGTAAATATCCCCTATCATAGCAATAGGTAGTGACAGGTACTCTTTTTTGAAAAAATTGGGGTCTATTAGACCCTAGATTTCTCCTCTGCCCTCAAAGCATCTGACCACACCAAGATCGGTGTGATAAAATGCTTTCCCAATTTCCCAATGGCGCTGTTTACATCCGGCGAAATCTAAGTCATAAAATGCTCGTAGCTTCCGGTTTCTTAGGCCATAGAGATGATTGGAGCCACTCTGGTCTCTGATCAGCTCTATGGTCAGCTGGCTGAATCACCAGCTGCATTCTCAGGTTCCCTGTTGAGACAGGAGAGCCAGAGAAAAACACGGAAGACGTTGGGGGGGGGGGGCATTCCCTCCCACTGCTTGTAAAAGCAGTCTAGAGGCTAATTAGCCGCTAGGATTGCTTTTACATGAAAGCCGACCGCTGGCTGAAAAGAATGATACCAAGATGATACCTAAACCTGCAGGCATCATTCTGGTATAACCACTCAAAGTCGTGAATGGCGTACCTGAAGACAAAAAAATGGTTAACAATAAAGCACAGTAAACGGTAAAGTATAAAAAATTGCATACCTGAAAAGCAAACATGATAAAACATAATAACAATAAAACATTGCAGAATAGAATACAGTAAAAAAGAGCAGAACAATAGAGAGAATAGAGAGAGAAAGAACAATAAAACGACAACTATTATTTTTTATTTTATATTTTTTTTTTTTTTTTACACTTTTTTTTGTAACTAACTTTTATAACTGTAACCGGTTCCAGGTTCGGGTCTCTCAAAATGCAATGGCATCTTGGAAGACCCTGTGAAAGTGTGCCTAGTCTGTGCAATGCTGTACCCTACGCTAATACTCAACTAGTGCATGGTAGCGTTCAAAACATTCACCAATGCAAAGACCAGGATTGTCAGGACAGGAGAGACAATAATAGCGGGTGTCACGCCTATATCCGCGCTTGCTGCAGACACGACATCTTTTTTGGGGGGGTTCGTTGGGTAGGGGTACTCGGGAGGACATAAAGAAAATGCCTCTCATGCAGCCGACTGCATTTGGTTGGGGATGTGAATGGGGGAAGTACGGGCGCTGCAGAAGTGGTGGGTTCCCAATTAGGATTGGCGAATGCAGCAGGAAGGGCACTATGGGCACGACGGGCCTGTGTTTGTCTTCTTGGTGGCAGCGGGACACTACTTGTGCTTGCCACCTCACCAGCTTGAACTGCACTTATGGGACTCGCCACGTCACCAAGTGTTACTGCAGTGTGGGTTTGACTACGACCGGGGTGTACTAGGCCGCTGGTGCTTGCCAGTTCACCAAAACGCTACAAAAAAAACTGTTAGCGATCGCAGGGATCAGGCCTGACTCTGCGAACGCTGCAGTTATGTGTTTAGTGTTTTGTAAGTGACAGTGATCGATCGATACTGCACTTGGGTGGGCTGGGCTGGGCCGGGCGGAGGGGCAAAACACAGGTGCTAGCAGGTATCTGGGCTGATCCCGCTAACACTGCGTTTGTGGGAACCCTAAACTGCTGGGGACGCTAGTATAGATCTGATCAGATCATATATTGATCCCATCAGATACTATACCACTAAGGGAGGCGTATGCTGCATGCGTGGGTGTTAGCGGTACTGGCGCTAACCTGACGCTGCCTGGGGCTGGTGCTTGCCAGTTCACCAAAACGCTACCAAAAAAACTGTTAGCGATCGCAGGGATCAGGCCTGACTCTGCGAACGCTGCAGTTATGCGTTTAGTGTTTTGTAAGTGTCAGTGATCGATCGATACTGCACTTGGGTGGGCTGGGCTGGGCCGGGCGGAGGGGCAAAACGCAGGTGCTAACAGGAATCTGGGCTGATCCCGCTAACACTGCGTGTTTGGGAACCCTAAACTGCTGGGGACGCTAGTATAGATCTGATCGGATCAGATATTGATCCGTTCAGATACTATACCACTAAGGGAGGTGTACGGTGCGTGCTTGGGTGTTAGCGGTACTGGCGCTAACCTGACGCTGCCTGGGGCTGGTGCTTGCCAGTTCACCAAAACGCTACCAAAAAAACTGTTAGCGATCGCAGGGATCAGGCCTGACTCTGCGAACGCTGCAGTTATGCGTTTAGTGTTTTGTAAGTGTCAGTGATCGATCGATACTGCACTTGGGTGGGCTGGGCTGGGCCGGGCGGAGGGGCAAAACGCAGGTGCTAACAGGAATCTGGGCTGATCCCGCTAACACTGCGTGTTTGGGAACCCTAAACTGCTGGGGACGCTAGTATAGATCTGATCGGATCAGATATTGATCCGTTCAGATACTATACCACTAAGGGAGGTGTACGGTGCGTGCGTGGGTGTTAGCGGTACTGGCGCTAACCTGACGCTGCCTGGGGCTGGTGCTTGCCAGTTCACCAAAACGCTACCAAGAAAACTGTTAGCGATCGCAGGGATCAGGCCTGACTCTGCGAACGCTGCAGTTATTTGTTTAGTGTTTTGTAAGTGACAGTGATCGATCGATACAGCACTTGGGTGGGCTGGGCTGGGCCGGGCGGAGGGGAAAAACGCAGGTGCTAGCAGGTATCTGGGCTGATCCCGCTAACACTGCGTTTTTGGGAACCCTAAACTGCTGGGGACGCTAGTATAGATCTGATCGGATCAGATATTGATCCGTACAGATACTATACCACTAAGGGAGGCGTATGCTGCGTGCGTGGGTGTTAGCGGTACTGGCGCTAATCTGACGCTGCCTGGGGCGACGCATATCACCGCCGGGCGATCAGGGGGCTAAACCTTTATTCGGTAATAAACGGCGGGTGCCCTGACACTATAAAAAATAAACGAACTAACCAGCGTCACCCGTAACACTTATACGGTGATCAGTGGTGAAAGGGTTAACTAGGGGGCAATCAAGGGGTTAAAACATTTATTAGATAGTATATGGGGGTCTCTGACGCTATATGTGCCTGGCATGTTCTACTGTGTGTGTGTAGTGTTTTGTGCACTTACATGTCTTCTCTCCTCGACGCTGGAACGGAAACTGCCAAGCCGAGGAGAGATGACATCACATCCTCTGCCTGTGTGAAACTACACACAGGCAGGGGAGGATTCCGATTGGCTGGGAGCGATCGCGAGGGGGGGCCACGATCGGATGGTCTCCCCCTCGCCTCCCAACGCTCCCAGTGAAATGCCGACCGCCGCTGGCACCGGGGGGGGTCCGATCGGACCCCCCGCCCGCGGGAGGCAGATCACGTACAGGTACGTGATTCTGCCTGCCCGTGCCATTCTGCCGACGTATATCTACGTTAGGCGGTCGGCAAGTGGTTAAATGCAAATTTAAAAAAAAAACACTTTAATGAATTTTAGTGCACACAAACACAATATAATACCCATTTGTTTGGGGTAAAATATAAAAAATTATGTTATGCCAAGTAAATAGATACCTAACATGTTACATGTTAAAATTACGTACGCCCGTGGAACAGCACCCAACTACATTACCTAAAAATTTCCATAGGCGACACTTTAAAAGTATTTACAGGTTACCAGTTAGGGTTACACAGGAGGCGCTTTGCCGGTGGTATAGCCGGCGGTATAGCCTGTGTAACCAGTTTAAGGTTACAGTTTAGGGTTACACAGGAGGCGCTTTGCCGGCGGTATAGCTGGCGGTATAGCCGTGTTTTACCGCCGACGCCGCCCCCGCCCCAGTGTGAAAGGGCTCTAAGGGTAAAAATCCTTCAGCCTTTACAACCACTTTAAACATTGCATATAATATACTATGACATAAATTGTTTTCATTGCAGTATTATGCCCACAGCTTTTATTAGCCAATTTCTCACCCAGGCACTGCAACGTACCTGTATGTCACTGTGCGCCTCCCTGGGGCACGCAGTGGTGCGCTCTGTAACCTATGTGTCCACCAGAGCCATAAGAGGCTCAGATACCACATGATCGCTATGCGATCACATATCACTTAGCAAACAAGATTTGTAAATGGAAACTAGTCATAACATTATTGTTTACTACTGTGTGTGATCCCTGTTTGGTCACCAGTGATCACATGGTACCCGAGTCAATCACAGCACTTTGTTGTTTCTTTACCAAACACAGCACCCTGTACCATGTGATAGCTGTGGGCCAATCACATCACCACAATAGTAAACAAGGCGTCATGTATAAAAGCCATTCATGACAGTTCAAACAATTGCTGTTAGAGTGATCATCACTGTAACAAGCAATCACAGTGTAAAAAAAATACCTGATCACTCCCCCCAGAGTAGTACAGTGTCAGTACCTCTGATGACAGCATGAAAAAATTATTGTAAAAAAAGGGAAAAAAATACCAAATAATATACATTGATTTGGAATTTTTTTTTTCTTTATGAAAAAGATTATTTGTTGTAAAGTTTTCTAGCAAAAACTAAGAAAAAAGATGTGTTTTTTTTTTTTAAATCCATATTTTTTTTTGCTTTATTTAGAAAAAAGAATAATAAAAAAGAATAAACCCAATGATGATTAAATACCTACAAAAAATAAAGCTCTATTTGTTTGATATAAATTTCATTTGGGTACGGTGTTGCATAACCAAGCAAAATTGATGTCCTTTTTCTCCCACAAATAGAGCTTTCTTTTGGTGGTATTTGATCACCTCTGCATTTTTTTATTTTTTGTGCTATAAAAAAAAAAGAGTGGCAAATTTGGAAAAAAAAACTTTTTTTTTTTTTTTTTTTTTTTTTTACTATTTGCTATAATACATATCCAAAAAAAATATATAAAAAAACACATTTATTCATCAGTTTAGGCCGATATATATTCTTCTACATATTTTTAGTAAAAAAAATCGCAGATGGTGTATATTGATTGGTTTGCGCAAAAGTTATCGGGTCTACAAACTAGGGGATAGATTTAGGGACTTTTATTTATTTTTTATTGTTTTTACTAGTAATGGCGGCGATCTGCGATTTTTATCGGGACTGCGACATTGCAGCGGACAAGTCTGACCCCAAATTACACTTTTTGGGGACCAGTGACATTATTACATTGACCAGTGCTATAAAAATGCACTGATCAATGTATAAATGAAACTGTCGGGGAAGGGGTTAGCACTAGGGGCGATCAAGGGGTTAAGTGTATTCCCTGGGTGTGTTCTAACTGTAGGGGGGATGGGCTGCCAGGGACTTGACAGAGATCACTGTTCCCGATCACTGGGAACAGTAGATCTCTGTCAAGTCATCTGGCAGAATGGAGAATCGCCTTGTTTACATAGGCAGTTCCCCGTTCTGCCTCTCCTCACCGTGATCGTAGGTCGTCGGTGGACATCGAATCCGCCTGACTCGCGGGTATGCTCCCGCAGCAAGCAACATAAGCGAGAGCGTGCCGCCAGCGGTGCACGCACGCCCGCAACTGCACCTTTCTAAACATTTCTGACAATCTTATTTTTTTAGCACCATCAAGGACCCGCTATCCTCTCCCCATGCCTTCATTCTGCAAATGTATGTACTTTTAATCATAGCCATATCCACACTTTTTCCAAGACAACGGGCAGGTGGGCCAAATTGCTTACCTTGCTGTCAGTTTCTCCTCGGGGTTTCCCTAGGGGCCCTTTCACACTGGGGCGGTTTGCAGGCGCTATTGTGCTAATAATAGCGCCTGCAAACCGACCCGAAAGTGCCGCTGCTTTGATTCCAGTGTGAAAGCCCCGAGGGCTTTCACACTGGAGCGGTGCGCTAGCAGGACGGGAAATAAAGTCCTGCTAGCAGCATCTTCGGAGCGGTGAAGGAGCGGAGTGTATGCCGCTCCTTCACCGCTCCTGCCCATTGAAATCAATGGGACAGCGCGGCTATACCGCCGGCAAAGCACCTCTGCAGAGGTGCTTTGCGGTGGTTTTCAACCCTTCCCCGGCCGCAAGCGGGGGGTAAAACCTCCCCGCTAGCGGCCAAATACCGACGGTAAAGCGCCGCTTACAATAGCGGCACTTTACTGCCGACGCCGCCCCAGTGTGAAAGAGCCCTAAGGTGTAACCACCTCCTCCCTGCTGCTTATATTATATCCTCAAACTATTCCCCACCCATTCTTAACCCGTTTCCTGCCTTCCAGCCCCACCCTGTTATGTGCCATTTCTCCTATGTGTTCAAGGGAATTCCTGGTGTATTGTAACACACCTTCACATCTTCCAGCATCATCTTCACTTGCAGCTCTTGGCAGTCATTCACAATAGATGTCAGTCAAAGACAGAAGACTTTCCTCTGCTCGACTCAGTGGGGTTGATTTACTAAAGGCTAAATAGGCTTTCACTTTGCAAGGGAATTTTCACCACAGCTAAGTGAATGTAGTAACAATTTTACTATGCAAACAAAACCCAATCACATGCAAAGTAAATAAAAAACAAGATTTTTTGCTTGCACATGATTGAATGATGGACGTCAGCAGATATCCCCCCCCCCCAATTACTAAGCTCCGGGGATAATTCCCATGCAAAGTGCAACTTTCCTTGCAAAGTGAACAGTCTATTTGCCTTTAGTGAGTCAATTCAAGTGATAGCAGGTCTAAAAAGGGAGCAATTAGCTATATAACATCCAGCAGTTGTCACTAATTGATGGTCCTGCAATGCTTGATGCCAGAATCATAAAGAATTCCTACTCAAGGCCACCAATTCAACATATCCAATCAATACTGGCCCATGGGGCAAATGCCCCCCCCCCCCCCCCAGGCACAGTCCTCCCCTGTCCTAAGCTACACAAGAATAACGTGAGGAAGAAGACTACTTGCCAGGTAATTGTGCCCACCAAGTAAGTGTAAATGTTTCATGTTTATCTGAAGTGCCCTGTTGACTCCACATAACAGTATTACAAGAGTAAATAAGTATCTTTCATCCAAAATTTAATTTCAGGCTTCCATACCCAAAATGTTGACAAGTTTAGCCAGCATGAGATTCTTTTTTAGTCATTTTGCACATTGCTTTCCTTTAAAGCAAATGTTTTAAGTCCTTTGTATCTTCTTTGCCAGACTCTGCGGTATATTTAGAAATAGTTTACCCATATAAAACATTTAAGAGTGACTGTAAAAAATCTGTAACTGCATAAATCTGGTTTAAACAATGTTATAATGTCTGTGAATTACTGCTTTTGGAATTTTACTCGTCTCATGGCAGTCCACAAAGTTATCATTTTTAAAGACAGTCACAGCAAATAAAAAATCCAATGTGAATTTTAAATGGATTTGCAAAACTTCTGGGCACTTGTCTATTAAGGTTGAAATGAATGATTCTTTTTTTTCGTTTTTTTTTTTTCCTGGGAAATAATGATTTGGGTACTTTTACCTCTTTATAAAGCTGGTCTTTGTAATTTCTATTGTTTATTTATTTTTTTTTTGTTTGTTTGTTTTTTTGTCAGCCCTGATTGGTAACTAGTGTAGAAGCTTCTATGTGGGACCTAGCCATTTTCACAATTATGGCAGAGCACAGGTGTGCTTTGCGGTGGTTGACACAAAGTGGTTGGACTGCTGAATGAGGCTTGAATTAGGCTTGCTTGCTCTGGATTGAAGGTGATTTTAGCCTCTTGCAGATCACAGAAAAGGTGTAGTTCCCCTGGCAATGTGGCCAAAGTAGTGCCCAAATCCGGAATATTGCTGCACTCCTTGGTATCTTTATTGAAGCATTAAAATCACATCACAGGTATGATAGTAACATAAAAGGTAACGCGTTTCATGGTAAAGTCAGCACCTACACAAGCCTCATGGGTTTGCAGATTTGTGCATGTTACGGAACATTCCAGGCAATGTAAAAGGATACAGAAGTGCTTGACCCTTATGTGAATAGATGTTTTTTGAGGCAGAGGCAGCTGTGTTCTGTACTCTTTAAATAAAATCAGTGTATTGCTGCTTTAAAGTGTGGGGGTTATTTACAAAAGGTAAATCCACTTTGAACTACAAGGTCACTTGGGAATGCAGTCGCTTTAAATCTGAGGGGTAGATCTGAAATGAGGGGAAGCTCTGCTGATTTTATCATCTAATCATGTGCAAGCTAAAATGCTGTTTTTTATGTTCCTTGCATGTCCCCCTCAGATCTACAGCAACTGCACTTCCAAGTGCACTTGTAGTGCAAAGTGGATTTGCCTTTAGTAAATAACCCCATATGTGAAGGCTTTTGTGTCTTTATGGATTTTTGGATCATATGGTGCACACAATAGAGTGGTGACCCTACCGTAAGGTTAAGACGTGAGACCCTCTGAGCCGTCCTTTGGACCATCTCCTGGGAGATATACATTTATACCAGTTTATTTGACTCAGTGCTGTTGGTGTCTGAGTCCATGAATTCCGGTAAGCGCATTACCCTTCTCGGTGGTGGATATTCACATCTTGGTGATATACATATGGATTGTCATGGCTGCCATTCACAATCATTCAAATAACACTGAGATTTCATAATTGGACTTTTCACAACTAATTTTCTATCATAGTTATACATAATTTCATTGTAATATGCACGTTGCACTTTAATATTGTATCAATGTACACTAATGATTTGTATGTCATGTGGTAGGTTTTGAAATGTAAGGTTTAGTAACAATAAAACTTCTATAGCGCTGCACTTTTATACCACAGCTCTCTAGAAATAGATGAGCTCAGACAGTCCACAGAGTATTGGCAATAAGTACAGTTGAGAGAAGAGGGTGTCACGGGGTTGTTCTGTTCCTGTCCAGTTTGGAGTTTTGTATATTTCTGCCCCTCTTTGTGTGTTACAGAATTTCAGTTGCATTCTTCATAAAATGAAATAAAAATAATTCAGCAGGGTGAGTGGAAGACCCTTATAATGATCAAATCAAGTGTACAGACCACGGATCATAGATAGTTCACCAACAGACCCCCAAAGTGGTCTAAGCAGAATTTTTTGTGGCAGAAATGCAGCAGTACTCAGTACCACCACCCATCCTGTGCTTACTGACCTGTCACTTTTAAATACAGAAGCCGGCAGAAGACATTTTCTGCACTACTTGCTTCCTCTACTGGCTTCTCTGTTTACTAGTGCATCTCTTCCAGTGGCTCAGGTGCAGAACCCTCCCTGCCTATATAACACAGAGGAGGAGGTGAGGCATTCCAGCCTCGCTGCAGCAGCTCCTCCTGCTACCCTCACCGACACTGAGGACTTCTCCCTGGCACTCTCAAGTGAGTTGAAGGTCCTCGGGAGCCGCACATCAGAACAAAACCCGCTGTGTAGGAACAAGTAGCAGTCTCAGCCTGGACCCCCACCAGGCTAAGGGAGGCGTGGCCTGGCGGGGTCCAGGCTGAGAATGCCACTTGTTCACACACACCGGGTCTTGTTCTGATGTGTGGCTCCCGGGACCTTCAGCTCTTATCTATCAATGTCTGGCGCGTGGGCGGGGTCCTTCCCGGCCAGCACTCACAGCAGCAGGCACAGGACTACACTTCTTTGTAGCCTTAACTGCTCACATACACACCATGGGTTTATTCTCAGGTGAGTACTAGCTGTTCATCCACAACAGCTCTCTGTGATACTGGGAAGGAGAGCTCTTTACTGGGGGGGTTCTGTACTTAGAGGAGTGTTGCAGGAAGAGTTCTTTACTGGGGGTGGAGGGGGGGTAGTGGAGAGCTCTGTACTGGGGGGGGGGGGGGTTCTGTACCTATAAAAGTGTTGCAGGAAGAGTTCTTTACTGGTTGTGGAGGGGGGGGTTAGTGGAAAGCTCTGTACTGTGTGGGGTTCTGTACTTAGAGGAGTGTTGCCGGAAGAGTTCTTTACTGGGGGTGGAGGGGGGTTAGTGGATAGCTCTGTACTGGGGGGGTTCTGTACCTAGAGAAGTGTTGCAGGAAGAGTTCTTTACTGGTTGTGGAGGGGGGGGGGTTAGTGAAGAGCTCTGTACTGGGGGGGAGTTCTGTACCTAGAGAAGTGTTGCAGGAAGAGTTCTTTACTGGTTGTGGAGGGGGGGTTAGTGGAGAGCTCTGTACTGTGTGGGGTTCTGTACTTAGAAGAGTGCTGTAGGAAGAGTTCTTTACTGGGGGTGGAGGGGGGTTAGTGGAGAGCTCTGTACTGGGGGGGGGGTTCTGTACCTAGAGAAGTGTTGCAGGAAGAGTTCTTTACTGGTTGTGGAGGGGGGGGGGGGTTAGTGGAGAGCTCTGTACTGTGTGGGGGGCAAATGAGGGGAGAGTTCTGTACATGGAGGGAGGTGCGGGGTGAGTTCTTCAATGAGGGTGGGGGGAGCTCTATACTAGGGTGAGATTGGGGGAGAATTTTGTACTGGAGGGTAGGAATTTGGGGGGGGGGGGAGTTCTCTAGTGAAGTGGGTTGGATGGAGAGCTCTGTGGAAGAGAGGGGTAGGTTATTTTTTATTTGTACACTGGCAGGAAAAAGTGGTCAGGGAGTTGGTGGTGTGAATGCAAGTGCATGCACCTATTCTTTGAGAAAAAAAAGCCCTGGATGTAAGATATTGTCAAATACCCCAGTGCCCACAAAAAAGAATGAAGTATATGTTTTGGGTGGACTGAATCTTAAAACCCTGTGATGGACCTGCTGCCATGTGCCCCAGTAATTATAGCATTCATACCTTAAACCAAGACTAATCAGGTTCCAGTGGGATGAAGCTGAAGACCATTCATTCCTGAATGATAGCTTTTTCGATTTCTCCTCATTTTCTCATTTATTCACCGACCTCGCTGATTTCCATCAATTTTTACTTTCTGTTATAAACTGCAGAGAATTTTAAAGGTGAAATAGCTTGGTAATCCATTTATTTTCCCCGAGACATAAACCCTTTATTTTCTCAGTTTCTACATAACCAAGTAGGCTCCACTGGCACTGCACAAGAAAAAGGCATTCCAGCCTCAAAATAAAATTACATCTGGCCTACCCAATTATTTCCCCAAAGTCAAAAGAAATCAAACATTTATTCCGAGCCCTTTTAAGGAATATCTTGATGAAAAATTATACAGTGTTTATTCTAATGCCATTTCAGCTGTTTAGCTCCTTCCATTCAGTCAGTGACCCTCTTTTGCCAGGATACTGTAGGCAATTTAAATGATGTTTTTCTTTAAAACCACATTAAAAAAAAAAATCCTGAGAACTTCAAAGATCTCCTCTTTCTCTAAGCCTGAGAAAACCGAGGATGTGGGCTTTAGTTAACATCTGTTGCTTTGAAAAAGCCTTTTTCCCCTCTCTTTTTTTTCTGCAGGTCGGTTTTTAGAACACTTTATAAAGATTAATTTCAGAGTTCCATTTAGTGTACTCCGCTTCCTGTGGCGGGGTGTGTTCTTGCTGAACTGGCATTCAGAGAAGCTTCTTCTGTTCCGACTCTGTAAGTAGTAAATCGCCGCACTGATGCAATCTGTTTTCTTTGCCTGCGTGGACATTTTTCACCACTTCTTTCCTGTTCAGCCAGTTTCAGTTGTTCAGAATAATCTCAGAACAGATCCTGGTACCATTCTGAATGGCACAGATGCTGCAGAGTATTTAATGGTTGTCTTGGCATGGAATAGGGCAATAGATCACAAAAATAAGACAGTTGGGTTTAGGAATTTGTAACGATAACTATTTAGTTGATTTTCTGCTGACTGTTGAGTCTTTTTACGCTTCCCATTTTAACAGTTTATAAAAAAAACACATAGAAATGAATGTAGTGTTGCCTTTCAGAGGTAAACTGTATACAGTGTACTGTACACTATATTGTCAAAAGTATTGGGACACCTGCATTTACACACACATGAACTTTAATGGCATCCCAGTCTTAGTTCGTAGGGTTCAGTATTGAGTTGGCCCACCCTTTGCAGCTATAATAGCTTCAAATCTTCTGAGAAGGCTCTCCACAAGGTTTAGGAGTGTGTCTATGGAAATGTTTGACCATTCTTTCAGAAGTACATTTGTGAGATCAGGCACTGATGTGGACGAGAAGGCCTGGCTCACAGTTTCTGCTCTAATTTATCACAAAGGTGTTCTATCAGGAGGTGCAGGCCAGTCAAGTTCCTTCACCCCAAACTCGCTCATCCATGTCTTTATGAACCTTGCTTTTTGCACTGGTGTGCAGTCATGTTGGGACAGGAAGGGGCCATCCCCAAACTGTTGCCACAAAGCTGGGAGCATGAAATTGTCCAAAATGTCTTGATATGCTGACGTCTTAAAGCTTCCTTTCACTCGAACTAAGCTACCAACCCCTGGAAGACAACCTCATACCATAATCTCCCCTCCACCAAATGATTAAGACCAATGTACAAAGCAAGGCAAGGATGAGTGAGTTTGGGGTGGAGGAAATTGACTGGCCTGCACAGAGTCCTGACCTCAACCCGATAGAACACCTCCAACTAACACAACTCTTATCACTTCGATCAGCTCACCCCCCCACAGTTATAACCTTTTGTACCAGTTGCCCCACCCTATTAGAGTGTGAGCTCATATGAAGTGGGCCCTTTTAAATCTCTTGTAATTTATTGTATTGTAACTGTAATTGTAAAGCACTGTGCAAACTGTTGGCGCTATATAAATTCTTTCTAATAATAACAATAATAATCTGTTGCCTTACCTCAATAGTGCAAAGCACCGGTTCACTTTAAACCTATAACGATCTTGATAATCAGTAGTTACCTTCAGTGAAAATAGCATACCGACATTATCAATAGAGAAACAAACAAGAGGAACAACCATTTGAAACTTTAAGCCCCACTCTAAGCTCCTTATTGGATGAGATGAGTGGGACAGGACTAACATGATGGGCAGCTTCATTGACCAAGAAGAATGCTCTGGAGGCAGGATGGGTCAGAGCCAAGCCCAACTTTCCAAAATGACTTATCTTGGGCCCCAGGAGTACTCGGCACTGCTCAGTACGCCTAATGATCATAGACATGGCATATTCATCTCTAGGATTGAAGTACACCGGCTTAAAGGCCTTTGTTCTAATGTACCTTATCTGTCCTTGCCTCTTTTCCCACAGTCTCTAGATGGCTTAGCACAAAGGACATCTCCTAGTTTTAAATATATTGGTCATCAACCTCTTTACCTTAGTGAGCAAATAATGTCTTAAATTTCCCTACTAAGCAAACATGCCTGGTTCTGGCGTGCTCATTTCTATTAATGAGGAAAGTGTTGATTTACTTTCTAATCTTGGAAGTTTGTTGGAGACTCAAGATAAATTAATTGCAGAGTCCGCAGCTTTTCATCTTGAGCCCCTAATCCAAATGATGCGTGAATGCTTAATCTGAATTAAGACCGTCTGAAGTTTACAACTAAAGTTTCCGTTTTCAACAGTCAGCATAATGCATAGACTACTGATTAGAGCATAAATCTTATAGTTTTGAAAAAAATAAAATAATATTTTTTATAACTGTTAGACAGCATTGAACAATTACTGTTTTGTCAAGACTTAAAGGTTCAGTGCTTCCAAAAGGAATATTGTTTTTCGTGAACTCCAACAGGCTTTGACTGGCAATCCAACTGTTCTGACAGTTGCCCTACAGGCTGGTGTGTCAGTATTTTCTTTTGGACGTCTGGAGCTTGTTAAAATGGACCTGACATCATTTGTGTTTTTTAATGTTAAGTGTATTCTTGCTAAGCAATGTGTAAGAGTAACAATATCATACAAGAGTACCTCTCATACAGATCACATCACTCCCTTGACAATGCCTTCATCTGCATTTCTATCTAGAAGGATGGTGACATCTTTGTTCAAGCATCATCCAAGGTCATCCTTTGCTTCCAGCACCAAAATGCCGGATCAGAGATGACAAAATCATGCAAATCCTGATGCTTGTACAGTTCTTGGCTTTGTTCACAAATGTTTGACACAGATCAACCCCCACTGAAGACTCTTACCTTGTGACATGCTGTAAAGTCAAAATGTCACAGTTTAACTAGGGGAGAAAAGAAGAAGGAAAGGCTTCCTCCTGCCTGCAGCAGGCTAATCGTGCCATCTCAGGATAGGCAATCACTGACTAGAGCTCACAGACTGCTTTTTAATGATAAAAAATAATAGAGCTTTTTTACATTATGAGAAGCTAGGATTGTATTCATGGAGACTTGTGAAGTTACTGAAAGGTCTACTTTTATCCAGGCATCAACAAAGTCTTATTAAAAATATACTGAAGTTGTCATGGGGCCACATTATGGTTCTGTGGCTAATGTCTCAATGGTTGCTGAACTGGGTCTCCTAAACATGTGTTATAAAGTTATATGTGACTGGTGGGTATTATGCCAGGGCTGCTTCATTAAAAGAGAATTTAGTTTCATATTTTTTTGATTGTAGACAATACAATGTCATATCTATAACTCTGTGATATACCACGCCGCCAAACTTCTTGTTGACAGGTCTTTTGGTGCTAAACATGCTTCTTCTTCTTTTTCTAACAATGTTTTGAGCAGTTGAAATTAATTTCTCAGTCTTTTATTGCCTTTTATGTAGTATTCCTTTCCTTTTTTGTGTAATAGCATCTAAAATAATTCTCTGTCAGAATGCTGAGTGTCTACATTATCAGACTGTTTGTGTCATCCCTGGTACCACCCTCAGTGGCAGACAGAGGTGACACCAGACCATTCATCTTCTTAGTGTAACCACATATGACCACTTTGCCAAATGTGCCAGGACCTCAGTTTTTTTCATTTAAGCAAACTGAATGATCCTTTTGATGACCTGGCACCAAGGAAAGGCAAAATCAAAGATGTGTCAGGGCTGGGCTCAGCCCTTCCTTCTCTGAGCTGGCCGCTCAGCTGTTGGATAATTGCCACCTCCTATCTCTCCACAGTGACTCACCTGTTGATATCCTGCTAGTCAGTCCTGTCTACTTAAGCCATCCAGCCCAGATAATCTCTGCCTTCGCCTTGGTCAACATCACAGAGACTATCTCCTGCATTTCTCTTAAAGACTTGCTTGGCTGACATTCCTTCTGGCTCCAGGTCCTGCTTGCTGTTCCACTACACTGATTCCTGGCTCTCCGACTTTCTGGCTTATCTGACTATCTGTTCCGGTTACTGAACTTTGGCTATGTTTTGACTATGTTTGTTCTATTATCTTTTATTATTAAACAAGTGTGATTTAACTGTACTTCTGTCACGGTCTGATTGATGGTTTCTGACAAGATGGCACTTATAAATTGATGTGGAATTATACTGTGCTCATAATGAGCATTTGTTTTATTTTATTGTTTTCTTACAAGAAAGGGTGAATTGGCATACAATGTGAAGTGAATGGCACATGTACTATAACATTTCCATAAAATAAATGGATCTGAAAAAAAAGATTTTCAATAGAAACCCTTTAAAAATCAGTTTTTGCTGATGTCTGATTTAAACCCCTTCCCCAGCAGTACATGATTTTCCTCACTCCCCCCACTACTCTCCTCAGAAATATATATTGCACCCGTCGGTATGAAGGAGCATGTGACTCCATTTGGCGCTTGATAATTGTCCCGTTGCTGCCACATGGGGTTAGTAGAGCCGTCAGCCTTATTTGAACTTCAACTGTATGGATATAAGAGCTTACACAAGTCTGTCTTTCAATGCTCCTAGCAGCTATGGAGCTTTTGGGGAGGAGGGCATTAAAGTGAATCTGTTGCTTTGCCCTTGCAAAGCTCAAATTAAGTTGCAATTAAATATATATTTCCTTCTGTCTACTTCATCTCTCAGGAGTTATCATTTCTAGAAAAGTCACTTACTGGAGAAGGTAAACTTATTTATTGGTGCAAAACAGGCCAATGATGTGCTCCTTCACATTTTCTGTGAAAGCAAAAGGATAAACAGAGAGCAATTTATTGGTGGACACGTGGCAATACTTTGTTTGCTAATAAGGTGTAATCCAGCACCTGTACATTAAGAACAAGCAATAGCTGGCCATGTTACTACTGCAGACAGGGAGTACCTCTGCAAGGAGTATGTGAAGGAGGAAAAGGAATGTTTGGTCTTGGAGCTTGGCCTGACTATTCATGGTTACATGGGGTTACAGGAGCAAAAGTGGAGAATTTTGAGCCAGGTGGTAGGAGTCAAGAATATTCTTCCTTAAGTGGCATCAAGTAATGTGAATGTTCAGCTTTAGTAGTTCATACTCTCTAGAACCAGTTGATATGAGCTTATTGAAGACTCCAGCTTTTGAGTGGTGGAGTCAATCTTTATTTATGTGGTATCTGTTGCCCACATTGAAGGCTCATTCAAAGTACAACCATATGCCAGTTGGTGTTTAGGCAGATTTGACCCTAGCCAATTGTCCTTCAATTGCTGGGTCTAAAATGGTGTACTTACTCAAAAGGCTGAATTCACCCTTCGTTGTTGGTGAGCAGGATGTACTATGGTCTAATTGCTTGCAATTTGGCTGCCTGTTGCCTTCTATGGTGCTTGTTAAAGAACATTTTCCCTGCAATCAAAAGTAGAACCAAAATGCTTTGGATGGGATTCTGCATCCAACACAATGTGAACAGTTGTCGAAGGAAACCCAAAAGCGTTCTAAAGCTTCAGATGACTCTCCTGCCCTTTGTAACTCAGTTATGTATTTTGGGACCTTCTGATTAACTTGAAGATGTTTGATACCATGATGCCACTTGATACAAGGGCTGCATGTAATGACATGCATACTGTTGTAGTTTATCAATCACAGCAGTGTGTCTTTGTTTTATTGTGCTCCTGAGTAGGGATGAGCCGAACACCCCCCAGTTCGGTTCACGGCAGAACATGCGAACAGACCAAAAATTTGTGCGAACACGTGAACCCCGTTAAAGTCTATGGGACTTGAACGTGAAAAATCAAAAGTGCTAATTTTAAGGCTAATATGGAAGTTGTTGTCATAAAAAGTGTTTGGGGACTCGGGTCCTGCCCCAGGGGACATGTATCAATGCAAAAAATAGTTTTAAAAATGGCTGTTTTTTTCGGGAGCAGTGATTTTAATAATGCTTAAAGTGAATTTAAAAAAAAAGGCGTGGGCCTCCCAGGCCCTATATTCTCTGAACAGCAGCAGTATACAGGCGGTCCCCGGGTTACAATCAAGACTGTAGGTTTGTTCTTAAGTTGAATCTGTTTGTAATTTGGAACAAGTACATTTTGTAAGTGTAGCTCCAGCCAAAAAATCTATTTTTAAGCTTTTTGGATAACATAGGGAAGGGTTATCATCACCCCTGTAACATTTGTTTTGCTGTCTGTGCCCCTGTTCAGAAGATTTCACCCCACTTTCTGTCCCAATGACAATTGGATTTTGAAAATTTTGGGTTATTAGGGAAAAAAGGATTGGTGATAAAGCATCAGTGGGGAGACACCTTTTTCCCATATTAACTCTTACAGGAGGGAATTTCCCTTCCTATGGGTAGATTTCCTCTCACTTCCTGTTGTCTCCCTCCGTTTGTAAGTAGGAGTCATTTGTAAGTCGGATGTTTGAAAATAGGGGACCGCCTGTATATACTATACGGCTTGCCCTATACACTCTGCGAAAAATTGGGCCTTAGGTGTTGGTGGTACCAGAACACTGTAAACCCTCACAGTTACTCTTGGTGGCCGCTGGAATGGGCCCTGCTGTGAAATATTATATTAAGAATTGTAATTACATGCCCCTGTTAAACAGGGGTAGAAAAATTGGGCCTTAGGCGGTGATGGTGGTGGTGGTGGCACAACACTGTAAAGCCTCACAGATACTCTTTTTGAGCACAGGAACGAACCCTGCTGTTAAATATTTGATCACAAATTGTAATTACACGCCCCTGTTAAACAGGGGCAGAAAAATTGGGCATTAGACGGTGGTGGTGGTGGTGGCACAACACTGTAAAGCCTCACAGATACTTTTGTTGAGTGCAGGAACAGGCCCTGCTGTGAAATATTAGATCAAAACTTGCAATTACGTGCCCCTGTTAAACAGGGGCAGAAAAATTGGGCCTTAGGCAGTGGTGGTGGTGCCCTGAACTGAAAATATTCTTAGAAGCTATCATCATGAAAATTGTGGAGGAATAGGATAGTCATTCAGCATAATAGGATAGTCACTCAGCATATGCAGTCTTCAAGGGTTCCCACATCCATAGAAAAATCACACTACCCCCTCTCTCTAGGCTGATGTTACTCCCTTCCTCAACCTGGGTACCATCATCAGAGCCTTCAAATCGATGCGCATCCTCCTGCAGCATGTACCCGACACTGTGGTTGAATAATTCGGGGGACTCCTCCGTGCATGATGGTGGGGCTAGGGAAGGAGTGACTGTTGACATGGAGCCAATGGAATAAACCGCTTTGGCAGCTGCATTGGCAGGCAAACTACTCTGAGCCTGGATGACAGAGGATGAGGAGGATGAGGACGGCTTTGTTATCCATTCCACCAACTCTTCTGCATATTGTGGTTCAATAACACAGCCAGCTGCAGGAAAAAAGGACAATCGTGCCCCACGGCCACAGGCCATGACCAGCACTGTAGACACAGAGCCTACTTGCCCTCTTTTAGTGGCCTGTGAGCATCTGCATCTCCTTGGTGGCCTTCCGGACATGCTGTAAATTTTGTTTAGCAAAAAAATACTACACTGTATTGTGTACTGTGTACACCACCAGGAAAGTAGTAGCAACTGCACTAGGGGTGCACGGTACTGTGTACACCAACAGAAGTGTAATAACAACTATGGGTGCACTCTATGTATTGTGTACACCACCAGGAAAGTAGTAGCAACTGCACTATGGGTGCACGGTACTGTGTACACCAACAGAAGTTTAATAACAACTATGGGTGCACTGTGTGTATTGTGTACACCACCAGGAAAGTAGTAGCAACTGCACTTGGGGTGCATGGTACTGTGTACACCTACAGAAGTTTAATAACAACTATGGGTGCACTGTGTGTATTGTGTACCTGCCTGAAGTATATTAGAAACAGTACACCAGGAACAGACTGCAGTCAGATCTAGCTAAACTGGATACAGTGGATATATATATATATATATATATATATATATATATATATATATACACAAGACTGACTGTATATATATATATATATATATATATATTAAATACACTGCAGCTAACTGAATAATCTGCCTGCCTGCTCAATCTAAATGACACTCTCTCTCTGTCCACGCCAACGACACACTACACGAGGCCGACGTGCAGGCGGCCTTATATAGTGTGAGGCGTGGACTTAGTCCCCCTGAGCCATGATTGGCAAAAGGCACCCTGCCTTTGTCCAATTATGGCTCTCTTAGCTGAGGGCGCTTCCGATTGGCCAAAGCATGCAGGTTATGGTGCATGCTCTGGTCAATCATCATACAGCAATGCACTGTGCTCCTGCAGTGCATTATGGGCCGTTACGTGCCGCTCGAATTTGGCGTGAACGGCTCATAATGTTCGGTTTTCGATGAACGGGCGAACAGACAATGTTCGAGTCGAACTCATGTTCAACCCAAATGGAAAGCTCATCCCTACTCCTGAGTAACTTTTGTGACTAAAGAAGGTAGACCATACATTTTGACTTAATGACATTTATATAGAGATATCTTATTTTATAAAAGGTCTTTCATTAACAGACAAGGGATTACATAGTAGGAACTCAATAGAGATTGTCTATTTGTGCAGTTTGCAATTAAATAGGCATGGTTAGTGCTTAGCGAATGATTATTGAAATTACATTGCAGAGTGATGCTTAGCACAGAAATGAGTATATAAGCCAAGGTTGAGTTGGTGAATTTGTTAAGCGCAAAAATACTAATTTAACACATTGTAAATTTTCAGGTTTCAGATTCTACAAATGCATAGGGGTTCACAATGTTCTGTCAAATGCTATAGTCATTATACTTACCATACTAATAAAGGGGAAGACAGTTGAAGAAATCTTGTGCTAACTCAGTAAATGTTCAAAAACTTTTGTGTACAGTTTACATTGCATTAATGCTAGTTTATTGACCCCAGCTTTTAGTCAAATAATTACTGTTTAGGGCTGTTTAATAAAATGCAATGCTACCTTTGTACAATGATTTACATTCATTCATTTTTAGTTCATTGATGTGGGAATACTTGAAGATTCAATCTGATTGGTTGCCAAAGTTATGCATACCCTAATGTATTACCAGTGAAAATCTTCACTGACTTTTCTAGGTAAACAAAACATAGTGATGGGTGCTGAGGCTTTGTAAGGTACTTTTGGCTGACCTTTCGAGATTCCATTTCTTTGACCTAGGACGGCTGGCATCAGAGAGCCAGAGCTAAGTTCTAAGGGAGTGCAATAGGAAAAGGGAAAAATACCAAAGAGAAGGAAGACAACAAAGAGAAAAGAGAGAACAGCTACTTTCTTATCATTATGAGTGCTACAAGTACTACAACATTTTAGTTTTGGGATTTGCCAGGTTCTAACAATATCCAGTGCCAATATCATTATTTATTATAGACTTAAGAAACAATTTATAATGAAGAGATAATATGGCACTCCCCTATACACTGGACAGTGAAGTGATTACTCCAAAGCCCACCTATAGGCAAAATTGGAAACCCCCCTCAATCCTCTCAGCCAGCCCACTCCCACCAATTCCCAATTTTTATTTGAAAAACACTTTAAAAATTCCATTTAAAGTATCTGAATCTGCATTCATATGTCCCATTGCAGAACCTCTTCCAGAAGTGAAAAACAGTGAATAACTGGTACAGTTCTGGGCCCTCTGCTGACCAGTCTTGGCATCACCTCCTGTCAAAAAAAAAAATGGTGTCACCTCCTGTCAAAAAAAATTGCATTTCCCAAGGTGCCTTAATAAGCCACTCCATTCCAATTGACATAATATGATTTATAATATAATCATAACATTGATTGTAAAGGCCAATCTTCTACTACTTCTCACCATCCCACTGTACAAAATACCCCAAAAGACATAGGTGGATCATATGCACTACACATCAGATGCCTCTAGATCAGGGATCCTCAAACTACGGCCCTCCAGCTGTTGTGGAACTACACATCCCATGAGGCATTGTAAAACTCTGACATTCATAGACATGACTAGGCATGATGGGAATTGTAGCTCCTGAACAACTGGAGGGCCATAGTTTGAAGACCCCGCTCTAGATGTTCACCACACAATGGATATTATCCACAGTCATATACTGTTTTGTCTAGCTACATATCAGGATATTCAGGAACTCTGATGACTCCACCGATGGAAAGCCAATGGGAAGTCCCCCCACCACCAGGCAGTGACATGGGTACCTGAAGAAGGAACCTCCTATAACTGCAGTTGAGAACGTAGAAGAATTAGGAGTCAGCACATGATGTGACTGCAAATTCAGGTACGAAAATGGGGGAATTTTTTTTTAAATTACTGAGGCAAGTAGCTTTAGGTGGCTAGGAAAAAGTTTGTGTGGGGATTCTATAGCAGAGTTGGCCATCAATTTAAAAAAGTAGAGCTCAGTGTGGAGCATGCAGTGTTCTCTTGAGTGTTCTCTGCATAACACTAGGAGGTGAGCCCTGTCACATGACCTGTGTCATGCAACAGGTTGTTTCCTTCTCCAGGGAAATTTTTTGTTCCCCCATCAATGAAAATAAATGGGACTTTACTTTTTTGGGACCTTAAAGGAAGTAAAGTGAAGTTTACATTTAATCTATTAGCAACACATTTCTAACCACAGCCAGGGATTCCAGATTTCCCAAAGTTACTTCTGAATACACCCATAAAGAAAGGTCTCCTTGACTAGAGTGCATCCTTAGATATATTTTTTTCATTGCCAGAGGGTAGGAACAACTATATATGTGCACCTTGCAGATGCTTTCTGAGTGTGCTATTGAATTAAACTACCTATCATTATTATAACTGTGTTATTTACTGCCTGGTAAGAGATATTAACCTCCCATTAACCCCCCCGTTATTAAGTATACATTGCTATGAAAGATGTCTGAGAGTTGCAGATGTATAACTACCTCTGGAGTTTCCATGCCTATTTCTTTCAGTAATTGAAATCTGTAAAGGCTTATTCATAGATCAGAGTTAAACAAATCCACATTTAATGCAGCTGAGATCTTAGTTATTGCTTTGCTTGCAGCTAAACAAGATCTAATCAGAAACACTTAAGAAATGAACAAATGGCCTGCATGAATCTGCGAAGAAGCAATGGATGTGTAGCAGTCTCACACCGAGCAAACGGGTTTAGAATATTAAAGCATAACTCCGGATAATTATATAAGCGGTTGCATATAATTCTAGCATTTTAAAAAAACTACTGTTGTTTAGGAGAAAGAGAAGCTTTCTAAAAAATCTATGGGCAGTGATGTGGATGCCTGAGCATTCACCTTGAAAACCTGTATTTGCCAATCACATTACCGTACTCCAGAAATCAAGTTGGGAGTGTCAATGGTGTTAACCTATTTAGGATCCAATTTGCTAAATAGTGCTGGTGCCCTACATGTTTAAGGCACTGGGAGGGAGTGCAAAAAGGTGTCATGTACCTGGTAGAGGCTGAGCTGATAAGTGGGCTTCCCTTTACACCTCATGCCCAGTACTGCCTGGAGTTGGAGAAAGGATGTAGCAGGACATGGAGTGGTATGAGTGCTTACAATAGGTCCAAAGCCAGCGGAAGATCAGAAGTCAATCTGGGAGCTGCTGTGCTTGTATCAGAAATGTGCCACCCTGACCTCCTGGTAAGCATGGGGGGGGGGGCAGGCCAAAGATCAGCTTCAAATGTATTTTAAATGGTTGGGATTGAAAGAAACATTTTATTCCAATTGGCCTTCTTTGCCTACTGACTGAAGCTTGGGGGTATGTGTTAGGAGCGCCTAGTGAAAAACAGTCATCTCGCTTGGAGGTTCATTTAATTTTTTTATATAAATAGAAATGTCAGAAACAGCCAAGAAGTTTTGGTGGAATTAGACTCCCTTCTTCAGGGCTTGAGCAACCATGTGTAATGCTGCCTGAAGACCGGATTGTAGTGAGGGCAGCAAACTTGATCTGCTGTAGCTCAATGTGGCTGTCTCCATTGCAAGCAGGTCATACTGACTCTCAGCACTAACCCAGTCCTACTGAATGCTACAAATATGTTTTCTTCCCAAGACCATTACAAGTTATTGCTCAAGCCCTGAAGAAGTTGTCTAGTCCACCCAAAATGTGTCGGTTCTATGTGAAATTTATATATGTTATATATATATTTTTTTATATGTGAAATTTCTGTTGAAAAAAGTCAAACAAATATTCACTATGGTGCTATATATCCAGGATTTTACCTTTTGATAAGCAATCTCTGTATCACAGCCAGTGAGGCAGCAGTGAGGAGTGGACTCCAACCAGGTCCAAACACACCGCTGTTATTATGGGTTTACGGTAACCAGTGGCGGTGCGCTTATTAAGGGTGCATGGGCGCCGCCCCTTCTCTCCAGCCACCCCCCCCTGTGTATAATGGATAGATTCATGCATTGCATGAATCTATCCATGGCCGCTGCCACCACCCCCTATTCAGGCATCCGGACACTGGGCGTCTGAATTCCAGTGGTGGGCGTGTACTTTTGAAGCACCTGATTAGAGCCATAGGCTTTAATAGGTTTCAAAAAAGGTGAACCCAGGTGTATAAGAAAAGCAAATGAATATTCACTTTCCTAACACTGAACTGCCTCTAAGCCAATCAGGTGCGTGGGTCTGTTACTCGTCGCCTGATAGGCTGAAAGAACAGGCACTACGATTGCACACCTATCTGGAGTAGGGGAGGAGATGCACGGAGGACACAGGAGCTGCTGTATGACCCACTGCAAGGTTCCACCACTTGCCACCATCACCCGCATGCCTGACCCGCCACCGAGACAGGGTAAGTGTCAAGCAGATAATGAGCAGGCGAGTAGGTCACAGTGGCAACTTTGATTGGCACAGTGGCACTATTTGATGGGTACAGTGGCAGCATTTGATGGGGCACAGAGCACTATTTGGGCACAGTGACAGCATTTGATGGGGCACAGTGGCAGCATTTGTTGGGGCACAGTGGCACTATTTGATGGGCACAGTAACAGCATTTGATGGGCACAGTGGCAGCATTTGATGAGGCACAGTGGCACTATTTGGGCACAGTGACAGCATTTGATGGGGCACAGTGGCAGCATTTGATGGGCACAATGGTAGCATATGATGTGGCACAGTGGCACTATTTGATGGGCACAGTGGCAGCATCTGATGGGGCACAGTGGCAGCATTTGATGGGGCACGGTGGCATTATTTGATGGGCACAGTGGTAGCGTTTGATGGGGCACAGTGGTACTATTTGATGGGGCACAGTGACAGCATTTGATGGGCACAGTGGCAGCATTTGATGGGGCACAGTGGCAGCATTTAATGGGCACAGTGGCAGTGTTTGATGGCACAGTGGCTGCTTTTGTTGGGCACGGTGGCTGCGTTTGATGGGCACAGTGGCAGCATTTGATGGGCACAGTGGCAGCGTTTGATGGCACAGTGGTGGCGTTTGATGGGCACAGTGTCTGCGTTTGATGGACACAGTGGCTGCATTTGATGGCACAGTGGCTGCGTTTGATGGCCAGAGTGGCTGCTTTTAATGGCACAGTGGCTGCGTTTGATAGGCATGGTGGCTGCGTTTGATGGCACAATGGCTCCAATTAATGGGCACAGTGGCTGCAACTGATGTGCACAGTGGCTGCAATTGATGGGCACAGTGGCTACGTTTGGTAGGCATGGTGGCTGCATTTGATGGCACAGTGGCTGCAATTAATGGGCACAGTGGCTGCAACTGATGGGCACAGTGGCTGCAATTGATGGGCACAGTGGCTGCATTTGATGGGCGCAGTGGCTGCGTTTGATGGGTACAGTGAGGCTGCAATTGATGTTTTTTGTTCAGAATTTTTCAGTTTGTTTGCGCCCCCCAAAGATTTTGAGCACCAGCTGCCACTGGCTTTACCTCTTAAAAGGAGCACACTCCCCCTGCCCAATCTCTTGTTGGATTTACATTTTAAAAAAAACATTTTTTTTATCTTAATACTCTAAAGCTACCAGTACTCCTAAATCTTGTGGCCTTTCTTCTTTATTTGATTTTCTGGTTGTCTTGTGTCTCCCTTTTTTTAGTTATTACTGCAGAGTGAGCTTTGTTGGCTTGTCTTTGCATTGTCACTCTATCAATATTTGCCCTGTTGTTATTCGCGGTTTTACCTCTTTCCTTTTAAAAAAAATGATGACCATAAAATCTCTCAGTAATTTACGTAAATTTTTGTATCTCATTGTAGGTAATTACTTAATCTCTACTTTCCTGAAAGGCTTGTGTGTGTGGGGGGGATGCTTACAATACCTTGAATATCAGACGGTTAGAAGAGATTTCCGAACATATGTTATTGCTGAGGATGTGAATTGATTCAGAAAGAATGAACTGCATGTACATTCACAGCTACAAATGGAAAAGCAATACAGTACCAGGAATTGCTCTTGTCTTGTTATGGACAATTTGACAAAATAATCAGATGATTCGACTGTTCTACACTGGTATATTTGGAACAGTGTGAAGTTAGGTTTGGATTCCTGAAACCATTTCTTATCTCAAACAACAATGGCAGCAAATAGAAAGATAGAAAGACGTAGAGATAAATATCTTGTTTAACTTCTCGATTTAGTTGCACACTGCTAGAAACCTTTATTAGTCTCCAGAGAGATGACTGGAGATTGCCTATTCCCCGGAGAGGTTTCAGGTGTTTGAGTAAACTGTGATAAGTCTACAGTATTCTTCCAGAATAGCAAAATGCTCAGGTGTTCATGCTGAATCAATTTTTTAGGTACATCCGTTCAATATTGGCTCCATTATCACCTCCAGTGCTATACGGGGAACAAACAATGTAAAGGGAAATGGTAGTTGTCTTTTTATTATTGCTAAACACGGTTGACATACATGCTGTTGACATACATTTTTTCTGTATATACTATATATATATATATATATATATATATATATATATATATGTGTGTGTGTGTGTGTGTGTGTGTGTGTGTGTATGTACAGTATCTCACAAAAGTGAGTACACCCCTCATAGTTTTGTAAATATTTTATTATATATTTTCATGTGACAACACTGAAGAAACTCCATTCTGCTACAATGTAAAGTAGTGAGTGTACAGCTTGTATAATAGTGTAAATTTGGGCCCAGTTAGCCATTTTCCCTCCCTGGTGTCATGTGACACATTGGTGTTACAAGGTCTGAGGTGTGAATGGGGAGCAAGTGTGTTAAATTTGGTGTTATCGCTCTCACGTTCTCATACTGGTCACTGGAAGTTCAACATGGCACCTCATGGCAAAGAACTCTCTGAGGATCTGAAAAAAAAGAATGGTTGCTCTACATAAAGATGGCTTAGGCTATAAGATTGCCGAGACCCTAAAAATGAGCTACAGCATGGTGGCCGAGATGATACAGCGTTTAATAGGACATGTTCCACTTAGAATAGGCCTCGCCATGGTCAACCAAAGAAGTTGAGTGCACGTGCCCAGCGTCATATCCAGAGGTTGTCTTTGGGAAATAGATATATGAGTGCTGCCAGCATTGCTGCAGAGGTTGAAGGGGTGGGGGGGTCAGCCTGTCAGTGCTCAGACCATATGCCACACACTGCATCAAATTGGTCTGCATGGCAGTTGTCCCAGAAGGAAGCCTCTTCTAAAAATGATGCACAAGAAAGACCGCAAACAGTTTGCCAAAGACAAACAGTCTAAGGACATGAATTAATGTCCTGTGGTCTGATGAGACCAAGATAAACTTATTTTGCTTCAGATGGTGTCAAGCGTGTGTGGCGGCAACCAGGTGAGGAGTACAAAGACAAGTGTGTCTTACCTACAGTCAAGCATGGTGGTGGGAGTGTTATGGTCTGGGGCTGCATGAGTGCTGCTGGCACTGGGGAGCCACAGTTCATTGAAGGAACCATGAATGCCAACATGTACTGTGACATACTGAAGCAGAGCATGATCCCCTCCCTTCAGAGACTGGGCTGCAGGGCAGTATTCTAACATGATAACGACCCCAAACACACCTCCAAGACGACCACTGCCTTGCTAAAGAAGCTGAGGGTAAAGGTGATGGACTGGCCAAGCATGTCATCAGGCCTAAACCCTATTGAGCATCTGTGGGGCATCCTCAAACGGAAGGTGGAGGAGTGCAAGGTCTCTAACATCCAACATCCCCGTGATGTCGAGGAGTGGAAGAGGACTGCAGTGGCAACCTGTGAAGCTCTGGTGAACTCCATACCCCCAGAGGGTTAATGCAGTGCTGGAAAATAATGGTGGCCACACAAAATATTGACACTTTGGTCCCAATTTGGACATTTTCACTTAGGAGTGTACTCACTTTTGTTGCCAACAGTTTAGACATTAATGGCTGTGTGTTGAGTTATTTTGAGAGGACAGCAAATTTATACTGTTATACAAGCTGTACACTCACTACTTTACATTGTAGCAAAGTGTCATTTCTTCAGTGTTGTCACATGAAAAGATAGTGGACAAGTAGATGTGCAGCATGCAAACTTGCTGACCAGGAACATGCTGATAGGATCAGAAAGCTGAGTGAACAGAGAGATGAGCTCATCAGTTTGCTGCTACTCTTAAATTGCCCAGTCAGCAGGCTGGGGGAGTGTAGATGACATCAATAACATATTAAGAGCAATGGAGAAAGTGGTCTCATCCTCCTAGCTGTGATAATTGGACAGAAATACAAACCCTTTGGAAAGTAAAATAGATCTTTTATCATTGGTGTATAGAGTTGAGCATTAAACTTTTTATTTTTTATTTTTTTGTAAAATAAATATTTTACTCAAACAATTCAAAAGGATATAAAACGTGGCTTTATAAAATATGAAACTCTAGTCTAGAAAAAAAAAGAAAAACTGAGCTATTATAATTTTACCTTAAGATACTCTTGACTTGTGAAAATCTATTCATTTATCCTTCATCCACATTTCTTGGAACAAACACTTTGCCTACTTTTACACTTCTGGTCCTCTCAAAATCAAAATCAAAATCACAAAAACAATAATATCCCAAGAAGCAAGCATGATGAAAACATATAAGCCAGTGACACAGAATGTGTTTGTTACAATTGAAAGGGTCAGCCTATTTGTTTTCCTTCATAATAACCACTTGCAACATTTTTACATGGAGCGTGTTGTGGGCTCTATTCCACTGAAGGTTTATTTATTGCTTTCCAGTTTTTTTCTAGATGGAAATAAATCTGTCTCTTTAGAAGAGTGACACGAATATCTGAGACAGCAGTGCTGATCTAAATATCATTATCCTTCAAGCTGTGACTTGTCCACAAACAAGAAAAAAGGTTTTAGTCTGACGCATATACTTGATTAATAGGGAACAAAATAAAAAAGAAGGGTATTTCATTAACCACTTGCTTACTGGGCACTTAAACCCCCCTCCTCTCCAGACCAATTTTCAGCTTTCGGTGCTCTCACACTTTGAATGACAATTACTCAATTAGTCATGCAACGCTGTACCCAAATGATTTTTTTGTCCTTTTTTTTCATACAAATAGAGCTTTCTTTTGGTGGTATTTGATCACCTCTGTTTTTTTTATTTTTTGGGCTATAAATGAAAAAAGACCGAAAATTTAAAAAAAAACAAATTTTTCTTAATTTCTGTGATAAAATTTTGCAAATTAGTAATTTTTCTTCATAAATTTTGGCCACAATTTATACTGCTACATATCTTTGGTAAAAATAACCCAAAATTAGTGGAAATTATTTGGTCTGTGTGTAAGTTTTAGAGTCTACAAGCTATGGTGCAAATCATAAAAAATGTATCACATCTGATGTACTGGCGGCCTATCTCATTTCTTGAGACCCGAACAAGCCAGGAAAGTACAAATGCACCCCAAATGACCCCTTTTTGGAAAGTAGACATTTCAGGGTATTTAGTTAGAGGCATGGTGAGTTATTTGAAGTTGTGATTTTTTCCCACAATTCTTTGCAAAATTAAGATTTTTATTTTTTATTTTTTCACAAAATTGTCATTGTAATAGTGTATTTCTCTCACATGGCATGTGCAAAATACAAAATACAAAATACACCCCAAAATACATTCTGCTACTCCTCTGGAGTAGAACGATACCACTCGTGTGGGACTTTTTCACTGTCTGGCCACATACAGAGGCCCAACATGCATGAAGCACCATCAGGTGTTCTAGGAGCATAAATTACACATCTCATTTCTCAACCACCTATTACAATTTTGAAGGCCCTGGAGCATCAGGACAATGGAAACACCCACAAAATGACCCCATTTTGGAAAGCTAACACCATAACGTATAATCTATGAGCCATAATGAGTCTTTTGAACAGTTCATTTTTTTCCAGAAGATTTTGGAAAATGTGGAAAAAAAAATGAAAACGCATTTTTTTTACACAAAGTTGTCCGTTTATAAGATATTTCCAACACATAGCATTTAGATATGCATCCTGTCCCAAAAATTCAAACCATGCACCACCAGTATTGACAATGGGTCACGGAGATAATATGAATCCCCATTTCAAGAGGTCACACAGAGAGTTCTATTCAGGTGAGGAATTAATTAGGTGGATAACAAAGCAGAACTGAGATGTAAAAGATAGATTGCAAATGGATTAAATAAGAGATAACACAGCTCACACAAGCCTCAACACCAACCCCTGTAAGAAAAAACAGTCGCTGCAAAAGTTTTTTTTTTTTTTTTCATTTTCAATAGTTTTTTATTGAATTTTTCATAAAGAAATAGGAAAGATTGATACATTCTGTTGTACATTATAACATATAACCAATAACGAAGGATCGTATATGAGTACAGTGGCAAAGAATGGCAAATTAACATTGGATACAGGAGCAAATCTGGTGTTATAGCAGGGGTACCGCCACCACTTCCAAACACCCCAAATGGGATCAAACTGTGTCATGGGGTGGAGGGCAGTACGGCCAACCATCAATATACTTTCTATGCAATAGTAATTTATTGATAATTTTGGAACAAGAAAAAACAATGAAGACCATTTGACAAGGTAGAAACATGTTGAAAGCCAGTATAAACATAGACTGATCCGAAATATCAATGTAACTTTTAACGGGGAACGCATATTATGTCGACCGCTAAAATATTAATGTATGTGAACAAAAACGTGTGGTACCTTATAGCGCTCAGGGAGAGAGAGGGCTCAATGATGGGAACTCCATCTACTAAGACAGGAAACGAGTAAGAGGTCTGAGAGGGGACAACACAGGTTTGGGTGTGGTAATTATTGAAAGATTTAGAGTGTGCACCAGTGGACTGCCTTTAATATCTCTGACTACCTTATGTCCAGCTCCTATGTCTCCCTGGATTTAACCGTAGACCAGAAGAGAAAAAACCTTCTCAGTAGAGTAATACATTTTCAATAGACCTAAACCGTTTCAATTATTCGTGAAGTATTCAAAACGAAAGAAGATAGAATTATGCAGATACATGTATAAATGCCATGTAGGTTGAATTCAGTAACAAAAGTTTTAATGGGGGGATTTGTTGAACCCAGCCTCCAAGGATCAGGACCGACCAGTACGTATAGGTACCAATTACACTGAAGTTGTCCAGTAAAACAATTGTGTTCCCATAAGAGAATGCAAAAGTTGATTTTTGTCAAAGGAGCTTGGAGGAAAATTGGCAACCTAAAAGGACAGTATCCAATCAGGATACAGAAAGGTGTGCCAGAACCAGAATCGGAAAAAAGAGTCCAAGATCATTTTAACTGCTGATAAAAAGTGATGTAAAAACATCCAATGCATTTCAGAGGCTACACCACTCACCATTCATCAGTGCTCAACACGCAATAAAACTTGGATGGGCTTAGAAAACCAATGACTTCACAGATCTATATTAGAACCAATACTTAACTCTCCACATGGAGGAACAACCTGACAGTAGTTGCTGAGTGAGCAGCAATGGAGACAATGTATGCAGTCAGATGCATCCACTGTTTAGGTATTTAGCAGTTGCCAGTCCTATCAGGAGGAAGGATTCATTCAACCATGCTGTTTCGCTTGGATGAAGGAATCTTTTAAATTTCTATGTGTGGATAGCTAGCTTTAGGTTTCGTGGCTTAGAAACATGAAAGGTTGTTAAGTCAGTTTTAGGTTTTAAATTTAATAAGATGTCTTCTACAATGGACCGCTCTGTTTCTCTGGATTAACCTTCCACATAGCCTGAGTGTTAACTGATTACAATATGCACATAATGCAAAGTGCTTTAATTATATACAGAACCATGCACGAGAAAAGCCTTACAGTGAGAGAAATGAGATGAATAATACCTAAGCCTACACAGTCTATCATTTACATTTTCTTTGTTGAACACTGTACAAGATTTAAATGTCTTAAGTTGCTTGAGTGTACTAAACCCATTTTGCCAAAGGTTGGCTGCTGGTTTGTTATGTGTTTCATTATATATTTGAAATGGCTTATATTTTATATATCAAGTGTCTCAGCTAATTTCTGATTAGGGTTTTTAAAATGCTAATCTTATTTCTCTGCTGAAATGGAATAGAGGACAGAAACCATTGTGGCATAACGAACAAAAGTATAATTTTGCTGCTAAGTTCTAATCACTCTCCATTTTTATATCAACAACTAGAGAAGGCATACATTAAAGTCTAAAATATAAATGTATGGTTCAGTTGATGTGAGGTTAAATTGATTAACAGGTACATATAAATATTGAGGAGTCTGGTCTGCCAGCTTCTACCTCTGAGCCTTAGGACCCTTTCACACCCACGCGTCAGCAATAAAGCGCCGCTGTTTTTAGTGGCGCTTTACCATCGTTTTTGCGGAGGTTTTCGGCCGCTAGCAGGGCACTTTTAACCACCCACTTGCGGCCAAAAAGGGTTAAAACTACCTGCAAAGCGCCCCTGCAGCTGTGCTTTGCCAGCGGTTCAGCAGCCCTGCCCATTCATTTCAATGGGCAGGGGTGCTTTAGGAGCGATGTATACACTGCTCCTTCACCGCTCCAAAGATGCTGCTTGCAGGAGTTTTTTTAATGTCCTGCCATCGCATCGCCTCAGTGTGAATGCCTCCAAAAAAGGGGGAATTCCCCTCTTAGATCCTTATCATGTGAACAGGAGGCCCCATTGGAAGGGCTCTCCCCATCTCCTGCTCTGGTGACAACTCAAAGTTTTAGATTTCCGATTACTTTCTGTTGGGAAGCACTTGATCATAAATCTTCTGTTGGCCTTTGGTTTTCAACAACAGTTTTGCTATTGCAATTACTATGTAGCTTTAAATAAACTTCTCTGATGCCCTGTATCCAGGCTTGAGAGAGGGGTTTAGAACCAAAAGCCCATAGCAATATTTCTGGAAGTAGTTCATTCCCTTCTTTGAGGTGCGGCCAGGCAACCTAGGACATCACTAGTCATGGTCATCCTTGAGCAGGTCCCTTGCTGTGGAAGTTACTCATGACAGAAAGATCTATAACATAGCCTGCCACTGACCAAGGTCTTTTCGGCTTTATGTAGCTGCTGCACTCCATTTCTGACTTAAGTGTACATCTGAATGGTTACTTTCTTTTGTTTTTAAAGGCTAAGTTCACACTTACCTCACTGTTCTCATGGCTGTTTAACCACTTCAGCCCTGGAAGATTTGGCTGCTCAATGACCAGGCCATTTTTTGCGATACGGCACTGCGTCGCTTTAACTGACAATTGCGTGGTTGTGTGACGCTGTACCCAAACAAAATTGACATACTTTTTTTTACCACAAATAGAGCTTTCTTTTGGTGGTATTTGATTATCTCTGCATTTTTTGTTTTTTTTGCTATAAACAAAAAAGAGCGACAATTTTGAAAAAAACACAACATTTTGTACTTTTTGCTATAATAAATATCCTCAATTTTTTTTTAAAAAAGCTAATTTTATTCTCAGTTTAGGCTGATATGTATTCTTCTACATATTTTTGGTAATAAAAATCACAATAAGCATATATTGATTGGTTTGCGCAAAAGTTATAGCGTCTACAAAATAGGGTATAGATTTATGGGATTTTTATTATTATTTTTTTTTTACCAGTAATGGCGGCGATCTGCGATTTTTATCGAGACTGCGACATTATGGACACATCGGACACTTTTGACAAATTTTTGGGACGATTGACAATTATACAGCGATCAGTGCTATAAAAATTCACTGATTACTGTATAAATGTCACTGGCAGGGAATGGGTTAACACTAGGGGGCGATCAAGGGGTTAACTGTGTTCCCTAGTGTGTGTTCTAACTGTAGGGAGAGGGGACTGACTATAGGAGATGACAGATCATGGTTCCTAGCTATTAGGAACTCACGATCTGCATCTCCTCTGCTCACAGAACAGGGATTTGTGTGTTTACACACACGCACGTTCCTGTTCTGCCTCTCGTGCCCGCGGTCTTTAGCATCGGCACCCCCGCAGTGCAGCGGGCGCACGCCTGCTATCCCACTTAAAGGAGCCGACGTACAGCTACGATGATTCATGGGACCGTGCCGACCTGCTGCTGTATGACGGCGGCTGGTCAGCAAGTGGTTTAAAACGCTTCTCCATTACTTCTGCCTTACTTCCTGGACAGGCTATAGGTCATGACACAGGAAGGAGTTGACCAGCTGACCTTATTAGCACACACCCTGCATCATCTACCCTCCTACCCTCCTGAAAGTGGGTGGTAGGCAGGAGGGTAGATGATGCAGGGTGTGTGCTAATGAGGTCAGCTGGTCAACTCCTTCCTGTGTCATGACAGTAAGAAGTAAGGTAGAAGTAATGGAGAAGTGCTTTTAAACAGCCATGAGGACAGTGAGGTAAGCGTGTGTAGAATAAATGGAAAGCTGTTTTATTTCTGCAAAATAAGTACATTAATGCTATATTGGAGCTAGAATTTAGAAAAAAAAAGGTGAACAAGGGCGAACTTAGTCTTTAAGCATTTTTCCTATACTGTATTGTATCTTCTTCTGGAGCAAGGTTTGTATCCTTGCTTTTCTTCTGTTATAAGAGAAGTCAGAGGCTGTTTCAACCCACCAGGCTTTATCCTTTAAGCTCACATTTTTATTTACATAATATATTAAACCAATTTCAGAATAGTGTCTCAGGACCCATACCATCTTACCTTATTATTAAAAATAATAATGCTGTTATTCAGTTGAATTGTTACTTTTAGGAAAACTATTTCACAACTGTAGCACACGTTCCAATTTCTTCAACATGTAATATTTTCTCAACCATTGTTTTCTTCTGTTGGCTCTACCAAGTTCGGTCGATCATTAGTTAAACATCCAAGCTTGCCTTCAAACCTTTAACAAAATACGACCTGCAATGTATGTATATAACCAAAGGCACAATGGTGAGACTCCTATAATTACTTCTAGTCAGTGCAATCCAATTGGCAGCTGTAATTGCTTTCCCCTAGCAGTCAGAGATGGTTACACAGCTGGTGTGTATAATTTGTCTGAAGTTTGCCAGAAATCCAGTGTTTGTTGTATATACCTACTTGGGGAAGAAAATAATTTAAAGTCAGTTGAAGCTACAGTTCGATTCCTAAAGGGAGTTAAAGAAAGAAAAAAAATTCAACCAGAAAGATGCATTGCTTTTGGATAAAGTTGACTGACAGAGTGAATATTATTGTCAGGAAAGTTTTTAAGGACAATAGGACTGTTTTCACTTAAGAAAATGAATGTTTATTAAATATAATATATAATATACAGTATCCCACAAAGTGAGTACACCCCTCACATTTTTATAAATATTTTATTATATCTTTTCATGTGATGACACTGAAGAAATGACACTTTGCTACAATGTAAAGTAGTGAGTGTACAGCTTGTATAACATTGTAAATTTGCTGTCCCCTCAATAACTCAACACACAGCCATTAATGTCTAAACCGCTGGCAACAAAAGTGAGTACACCCCTAAGTGAAAATGTCCAAGTTTGGCCCAAACTGTCAATATTTTGTGTGGCCACCATTATTTTCCAGCACTGTCTTAACCCTCTTGGGCATGGAGTTCACCAGAGCTTCACAGGTTGCCACTGGAGTCCTCTTCCATGATGACACAGATACTCAATAGGGTTTAGGTCTGAAGACATGCTTGGCCAGTCCATCACCTTTATCCTCAGCTTCTTTAGCAAGGCAGTGGTCATCTCGGAGGTGTGTTTGGGGTCAATATCATGTTGGAATATTGCCCTGCAGCCCAGTCTACGAAGGGAGGGAATTATGCTCTGCTTCAGTATGTCCCAGTACATGTTGGCATTTATGGTTCCCTCAATGAACTGTAGCTCCCCAGTGCCGGCAGCACTCATGCAGCCCCAGACCATGACACTCCCACCACCATGCTTGACTGTAGGCAAGCCACACTTGTCTTTGTACTCCTCACCTGGTTGCCGCCACACACGCTTGACACCATCTGAACCAAATACATTTATCTTGGTCTCATCAGACCACAAGACATGGTTCCAGTATTCCATGTCCTTAGTCTACTTGTCTTCAACAAACTGTTTGAGGGCTTTCTTGTGCATCATCTTTAGAAGAGGCTTCCTTCTTGGATGACAGCCAAGCAGATCAATTTGATGCAGAGTGCGGCGTATAGTCTGAGCACTGACAGGCTGAACTCCCACCCCTTTAACCTCTGCAGAAATGCTGGCAGCACTCATAGGTCTATTTCCCAAAGACATCCTTTGGATATGAATCTGAACACATGCACTCAACTTCTTTGGTCGACCATGGTGAGGCCTGTTCTGAGTGGAACCTGTCCTGTTAAACTGCTGTATGGTCTTGGCCACCGTGCTGCAGCTCAGTTTCAGGGTCTTGGCAATCTTCTTATAGCCTAGGCCATCTTTATGTAGAGCAACAATTTTTTTTTTCAGATCCTCAGAGAGTTCTTTGCCAAGAGGTGCCATGTTGAACTTCCAGTGACCAGTATGAGAGAGTGAGAGCGATAACACCAAGTTTAATACACCTGCTCCCCATTCACACCTGAGACTTTGTAACACTAACGAGTCACATGACACCAGGGAGGGAAAATGGCTAACTGGGCCAAATATGGACATTTTCACTTAGGGGTGTACTGACTTTTGTTGCCAGCAGTTTAGACATTAATGGCTGTGTGTTGAGTTATTTTGAGGGGACAGCAAATTTACACTGTTATACAAGCTGTACACTCACTACTTTACATTGTAGAAAAGTGTCATTACTTCAGTGTTGTCACATGAAAAGATATAATAAAATATTTACAAATTACAATGTGAGGGGTGTACACACTTTTGTGAGATACTGTATATATATTTATTTGAAAACAGTTGCACTAATATTGCGTGACATAAAAAAAATTGGGGGTTTCAGTAAATATACTGTATATTGAGGTTTCAAATGCATTTTTTTCTAAAAAAAAAAATAGAATTTTAGCTAACAAAAAAATGCAGTGAAAGGATTAAAATAAATTAAACCAAATAATTTTTTTTTGTTTAAAATAATGTTATACTTGCCTGCTCTCTGTGTGATATTGTACAGAGGTGTCGTTTACCTCCTCTTCTGGAAGTCCCCCACCAGCGCTCTCTGCTCCAGGGGTCTTCTTAGACCGGGTATACATGCACGCTCTTGAAACGGGATGTGTCCTATGACCCCACTCCCTCCTTACAGGAGTTGGACAGCAGTGGGAGCCAATGTCTCCCGCTGCCCTCTGTGTCTCCTATGAAAAGCAGGAAGTGGTGCTGCAGCCAAGACAGTGTAGACAGTGACATGGGCAAGTGTTTTTAGGGATGGGGCAGGATAGGACAGATAGTGGAGATATTTTTATTTTAATGCAGAGAATGCATTAGGGTAAAAAAACTTTAGACATTAGAACTACTTGAACTATGAGAGTTTCTACCCAGGACATTCTGGCTTGCAGTCGACCTTCATCTTGGCTGCATTAAGCTTCTTTCCCTTGACTTGTAGGAGGGGAAAATTATTTCTGACTCACACAAAGGCCCAAGTACTTCATTGCAAGTACATCCGGAATTCACACTGATACATGCATAATGCATATAACCTGATATTATGTAAGTCAGCAGCATTGTTCATTTAAATACAGAATTGCGGCTGTAACTGAGGAAGCAAATGTAATTTTATGCAGATGAATGTTACTCATAGACCACAAGTAACTTATAGCAATAAAAAAGGAGAAGCCTCGGTCCTTGTGAAAGGAAATGTCTACTTCCATTCTCTTTCCTACAGAAACAAAGTAACTAAAATGCTAATTAAACGTTAGGACAGAGCTATTTAGTGCTGGACGGCGGGTTCACGGAATCACCGGCTGCTTTCATAAAATTACCAGCGCCTTTTATCCATGCACACAATGACTGAAAGAAAGTGCAATGAGGAGCTGTGTGTTACGTTTATTTCAATAGCGTAAACGGAGACTCTCTTTTTTTTTTCCCTTTGTGCTTTCCGAATTCAAATAACACTTTAACTGTAATGAATATATGAATATCAATGCTGCAGTCACTGGGCCTTTTTTGGTATGAAAACTAATTGGTAAGTGTGTCTAGGAAATTATTTTATCTTTTTTTATTTATTATTGGGAACCTGTCACAATTGGGGTTATGCGAGACTCTGCACATCAAATTCAATTATTGGGCAGTTTTACTTATAAAGGGTTTCGTTTTGCCTTCTTATTGATCTTTAATTCCTTTGTCCGGGTCTGATACTTTATTTGGAACCATGGACACATCAGTGGCCTTCTATCCATGCTCAGCCCTGGTCTGCAGAAACAGAAAAAAAACACCCCAAAAAACTCCCCAAAAATACAAATGTATGAAATAAAAAAACACAAACAACTACAACAACTAAAAAAGTGGGCAGACTCAAAGGACCACATGGCCTTTTTTTCTGCTATCCCTTTTCTATGTTTCTCATCATTGCGGAATATATTTTACATTTTTATTTGTTACAGTTACAATAATAAAGCTGATCCCTGACCAGTGACGGTCCCCTCTAAATTCTACACTCCACCCCCTTTTAATTAAAGTAGAACTATAGGCAAAACTTATTTTTTACTTTGGATAGAGTAAGGAAGGGTTATGAACCCCGTCAGTTTTAATTTAATTATCTGTGTCCTATTTTGGAGATTTCCCTCCACATTCTGTCCTATAGCCAATCAGGAAGTGAGAGGAAATCCTTGCAAATTAAGGGAATCCCTTAGGGACCCCTCTAGATCACCAGAACTAGTGTCCTTATTGGAAGATTCCCCCTCTATTACTTTTCTGGGGACAACCCAATATTTGGGATTTTCTTTTCTTTCACTTTCAATGATAATGGTAAGCAGGAGACAAGAAAAGAAGGAGTGCGCACCGACCTAGTGCATTACCACTGGTAAAGCTTTATTAAAGCATAAAAACAGCAAGATGTATACTCACACAAGCGAGCATTCATAAAAGACTTTGACAAAGGAGCAGGTGCGCTGTTCTGAAGATCGACACGCCAGGATCTAATGTCGAGGGGATCAAACCGATAGGAATGGCTAATGTCTGACGCGTTTCGGGGGAGCACCCCTTTTCTCAGAGCCTAAGCGAGCAATGGCTGATCTATCGTAGTCGCCCCTATATATATGTGTGCCTGTGTCTGCGATATTTTTGTCCATGGTTTAATTCCATATCTAGTACTCTCATACTGGGATGGATGAGGTCACTGGTGTGTATAATATCACGTGTGATCTTAATCTTTCATATGCTTTCATTTTAATCATGTGATATTTGCTTAAGATGGATGACTTATCAAGATAACTATTTTGAGGTAATAATTATTGACCCTCAAAAGACATCTGGGTAAGTATCACATCATAATCATCCTCCTCACTTCTGAATCATTCATACCATAGAATCATAAGTGTTTATAATTTTGAAGTGTTACAACAATACATATACTTGATAACATTATTCTTATCATGACTGAGTCATTTACTGTATATTGTATAATGTCCTGTATATAAGTAAAATGAATACTTCATAGTTTGAACACTATCAAAATAATAGAATCAATTTAGTTCACTTTGATTTGACGTCTCTCCATTTATTTATTTACGTTTTATTTACATTTGCAGTGAAGTAGTAGAGAGTTTCCATTTGTTAATGATTTGTGAATTAGAAACTCAGTTTGTTAGCAGTTCTGTATCCTTGGACAATGAGAACAGCTGAACATGCACATAATTTTCTTTCTTGTCGTACTAGAAACATAGAGATATAGACTTTGTATTTTCCAAATGATAAGCTTGGTATCTGTTTGAATAGCAAATCTATTCATTGTTCACCAGCAGTTTTCAGTGACCTTGGCTTGTTTGAATTGTGCTTAAGCTTTTCTACATGTCACTCTTTCGAGGTCCTCCGTTTTGAGACTTGTAAACACCTGTGATTGTGAGTTAATTTGACTTTAGGCTGTAAATTTTATTGATATTCATCTCATTGAATAATTGTCAGCAAAAAAAAAAAACTAACACTGTGAACGGCTGAGCAGAGCCTGTTTTGTTCCTGGAGTGGGATAGGAAGTCCCTGTCTCACTGCAGGAACACAACGCTGTATACTGTATGTAGCCAAGACTACGTAGTTAATACAATGCTCCCAGCACCCTGTTCCTACAGTCTGGCCCAAACAAACTGTTTAAAGGGACATTACATGTGAAGTAGGCTTTCACTTAAAAAAAATCCTATTCATTGCTCTCAGCCTTCTCCAAATCTCCAAATTTGGTTGTTTTTGCTGCTGTCATCTGACTTTCTGTTATGCCGCGTACACACGAGCGGAATTTTTGACAGAAAGAGTCAGATGGGAGCTTTTCATCATATATTCCGACTGTGTGTATGCCCCATCAGACTTCTTCTGTTGAAAATTCAGATGGACTTGGATGAGTCCAATAGAGTACATGTTCTATATTTTTCTGACGGAACAAATTACTATCGGAAAAAATGCTCGTCTGTATGCTGTTCCTATGCACCAAAAACGGCGCATGCTCTGAAACAAGTACGAGACGGAAGCTATTGGCTACTGGCTATTGAACTTCCGTTTTCTAGTCCCGTCGTACGTGTTGTATGTCACTGCGTTCTGGACGGTTGGAATTTGGTGTGACCATGTGTATGCAAGACAGCTTGAGTGGAATTGTCGGAACTCCATCGTAAAAACCTTCAGAGTTTATTCCGACGGCAAAACTGGTCGTGTGTACAGGGCATTAGAGGATGGCTATGTTCGTTCTTCAAAGTCCCACTGTATGTAGGAACATAGCCACCCTTTCTTTCTTGCTTATGAGAAGCACTAGGGACTATGAGATGTGTAGTGTGTATAGAGCAGTGCACATAACCGAGGCTAACGTGCATGACTTCCAAACAAAGAAAAGTGAAAGCCTCCCAAATTTCCTCACACCGGTGTCAGCAAAAGTATATATTTGCTAATAGTTTGTCTTCCCTACCCCCCTTTCCATCAACTTGTTAATGGAATTCGTAAAAAAAAAAAAAAACTTTCCATGTTCATTACATACTTCATGACATCACATCACTGGGTCTTTTTGCTTCTCTGTACAACGCAGGATAATCATGGCTGGTGGGAGGGGTCAGCAGGGTGCTGTACATAGATTCCTGTAAACATAAAGTCTACAGGCTTGGAAATATCAGTTTGTAAATGGATAGAAAACTGGCTAAAAGACAGAATTCAGAGAGTAGTGGTTAATGATTCTTACTCTGAATGGTCTAAGGTTATCAGTGGTGTACCCCAAGGTTCAGTGCTGGGACCCTTACTCTTTAATATCTTTATAAATGATATTGGATCTGGGATCAAAAGTAACATTTCTGTCTTTGCAGATGACACCAAGCTATGCAGTGGAATAACGTCCTTACAGGATGTCTCCAATTTACAAGCTGGCCTCAATGCTCTGTCTAATTGGGCGACTATGTGGCAGATGAGGTTTAATGTTGAGAAATGTAAAGTTATGCACTTGGGGGCTAAGAATATGCATGCATCATACATACTAGGGGGAGTACAACTGGGGGAATCTGTAGTGGAGAAGGATCTGGGGGTTTTGGTAGATCATAAGCTCAATAATAGCATGCAATGCCAAGCTGCGGTTTCCAAAGCGAGCAAAGTTCTTTCTTGTATTAAGAGAGGTATGGACTCCAGAGAGAGAGATATCATTTTGCCCCTGTTCAAATCATTAGTAAGACCTCATCTGGAATATGCAGTTCAGTTTTGGACACCAGTTCTCAAAAAGGATATCGGGGAACTGGAGAAAGTGCAGAGAAGGGCAACCAAACTGATAAGAGGCATGGGGGAGCTCAGCTATGAGGAAAGATTAGAGGAACTGAATTTGTTCACTCTTGAGATGAGGAGAATAAGGGGGGATATGATCAACATGTTTAAATATATAAGGGGTCCATATAGTGAACTTGGTGTTGAGTTATTCACTTTACGGTCAACACAGAGGACAAGGGGGCACTCTTTACGACTGGAGGAAAAGAGATTTCATCTCCAAATACGGAAAGGTTTCTTCACAGTAAGAGCTGTGAAAATGTGGAATAGACTCCCTCCAGAGGTGGTTCTGGCCAGCTCAGTAGATTGCTTTAAGAAAGGCCTGGATACTTTCCTAAATGTACATAATATAACTGGGTACTGACAGTTATAGGTAAAGTTGATCCAGGGAAAATCCGATTGCCTCTCTGGGATCAGGAAGGAATTTTTTCCCCTGCTGTAGCAAATTGGAGCATGCTCTGCTGGGGTTTTTTGCCTTCCTCTGGATCAACTGTGGGTATAGTATTGGGTATATTGGATTGTACGTTTTTTTTTTTTTTTTTTTTTTTTTTTTTTTTTTTTTTATGGTTGGACTGGATGGACTTGTGTCTTTTTTCAACCTGACTAACTATGTAACTATAACAGCACCCTGTCTCCATGCTCCTTTCAAGAGCCCATAGGTGCAAACAATGGACTGCCTCTTTGGTGTCAGCCTGGAAGAGAGGGCATTCCTAGGCAGGCTGCAATTGCATTAAGACTGTCTAAGGAATTGCCCACATGTGATGCTGAGACCTTGATTGAAAGAACTGAAATTCAATGAATAAAATGGACAGATCAGGGACAGTAAGGCTAGAGGGGAAAGGGCTAGATCAGAGGTAGGCAATCTTTAGAATTTTAGTTGTTGAGGAACTGCAAGTCCCATGAGGCATTGGAAGACTCTGATAGCCACAGGCATGACTCCCACAGGGAGAAGCATCATGGTATTTGTAGTTTCACCACAGCTGCAGGGCCAAAGTTATCCTAGCTCCGGGCTAAATGATGTCCTCTAGCCAGGAATGTGAGAAGCTCAGTGTGCCCTGAGATGAGCGTAAGCTATTTCAGTACAAGAGATGATCCTGTACAACTGTGCAAGACTAAAAATAAAGCTGACGTTTACCTTTAGGTTTAGGTCAATTAGGTTAGTAGGGATAAGGGGACAATATTTGATAGAAATGGGCTCAATGGTGTATTCCTTCACTTTGCCCTGCATTGTTATGGAACACAGAGTTTACAAATGGTTTAAACACAGTTTTGTTGGGTATTGCAACATTTTGTAATATTTGCCAATGTGACTTGCTCATTTCCATTCAAGATACAAAGAAAGTCTAGACGGGATTTCAGAGCTGCAGCTGTTGTAGGGCAGGTTGGTGTTTTCCTCCTGGATACGATCAATTACTTTAACTCTACCCCTGTACATCAGACACATCACGCTGCCCAACTGTTCCTGTCACAGAGGAACACAATGTGGGGAATATCCGCTGCTTAGCGGTTGATGCAATCACACAAGCTGAAATCTTGGACGCTTCCCGTAAGATTGGTAAATCCCATCAGGATCGAAAACTGCCAGGTCTAATTAAGGCACCTCTGTTGCATCGTCAAACAAAGCCCAAATTTCTTCTTTTAATTTATTGCGGGGTAATTTATTTTGACTGAGTGTATTTTATGTTATTACCTCCGAGGATTATCTACAACAGGCGATGGGATTTCACCTTTGAAGACCTTGTGTTTCCCGCCCCAGGCAAAACAATTTGTATCTGGAGCCTTCTCACTTTACAGTCATTTTCCAAAGATTATTGAGAACATTTTATTTATATTGAATTGTTACTTAACCACTTGTCGACCACGGCACGCCGATATAAGTCGGCACAATGGCAGCGGTGGGCAAAGGTATGTCCCCATTCATTTGCGGACTAGTGGGAATGTGCGTGTCCGTGCCCGCGGGTCAAGTGGACTCGATGTCCGCCGGTGTCCCGCGATGGTGTCACGGAGCGACAGAACGGGGCGATGCCTATGTAAACAAGGCATTTCCCTGTTCTGCCTAGCAACATGACAGAGATCTACTGCTCCCTGTCATCGGGAGCAGTGATCTCTGTCATGTTGTATTGAGCCCATCCCCCCTACAGTTAGAATCACTCCCTAGGACACACTTAACCCCTTGATCACCCCCTAGTGTTAAAACCCTTTCCTGGCAGTGTCATTTACAAAGTAATCAGTGCATTATTATAGCACTGATCGCTGTATAAATGACAATGGTCCCAAAATAGTGTCAAAAGTGTCCAATGTGTTCGCCGCAATGGGGCAGTCACGATAAAAATTGCAGATTGCCGCCATTACTAATAAAAAAAAAAATCATAATAAAAATGCCATAAATCTATCCCCTATTTTGTAGACTGTATAACTTTTGCGTAAACCAATCAATATACGCTTATTGCATTTTTTTTTTTACCAAAAATATGTAGAAAAATACATATTGGCCTAAACTGAGGAAAAAAAACATTTTTTATATATTTTTTTGGGATATTTATTATAGCAAAAAGTAAAAAATATTGCTTTTTTTTCAAAATTGTCGCTCTTTTTTTTGTTTGTAGCACAAAAAATGTTGAGGGCATGTGGCCTGGTACGGTTCAGGAGGGGGGGCGCTCTCTCGTCCCCCCCTCTTTTCCTGCGGCCTGCCAGCTTGTGTGCTCGGATAAGGGTCTGGTATGGATTTTTGGGGGGACCCCACGCCGTTTTTTTTTTTTTTTTGGAACGGGGTTCCCCTTAAAATCCATACCAGACCTGAAGGGTCTGGTATGGAATTTAGGGGGACCCCCACGTCATTTTTTTTTTAAATTTTGTCCGGGTTCCCCTTAATATCCATACCAGACCTGAAGGGCCTGGTATGGAATTTAGGGGGACCCCCACGTCATTTTTTTTTAAATTTTGGTTCGGGGTTCCCCTGTGGGGAATTCCCATGCCATTTTTATCAATGAACTTCTATGTGTATTGTCAGACCGGCAATGCAATAGCCGCGAGTAGTTTTAAATGGCTTTTTTCCTTTCAAATGTCATTTTGCTGTCAGACTGTTCTAAACACGGGAAACATGCGCCCCTTTACAGGCATACTATATACACCCCCCCAGCTATTAAATTTAAAGGGATATTACACTTTTATTGTTTGACTTTAAGCATTATTAAAATCACTGCTCCTGAAAAAATGGCCGTTTTTAAAACTTTTTTTGCATTGATCCATGTCCCCTGGGGCAGGACCCAGGTCCCCAAACACTTTTTATGACAATAACTTGCATATAAGCCTTTAAAATTAGCACTTTTGATTTCTCCCATAGACTTTTAAAGGGTGTTCCGCGGCATTCGAATTTGCCGCGAACACCCCAAATTATTCGCTGTTCAGCGAACTTGCGAACAGCCAATGTTCGAGTCGAACATGTGTTCGACTCGAACTCGAAGCTTATCCCTAATCAAGAATAATGTACAAGTAAATATGAGAGATGACTTCACTAAGGGAGCTAGGGAGGAGGTGGAATCTTTATGGGTAGAGCTCCAAAGGGATGAAGCTAAGGGGAAAATAATACTGGGAGTATGTTATAGGCCCCCTAACCTGAGGGAGGAGAGGGAGACAGATCTCCTATCACAATTTGGATTAGCAGAAAGGATGGGAAGTGTTATCATAATGGGGGATTTTAATTATCCAGACATAGACTGTGCAGTGGGAACGCATTCGTCTAAGGCTCACCAGTTGCTAAATGTCTTGCAGGACAATTTCATGGGTCAGATGGTAGACACACCAACTAGAAATAAAGCGTTACTAGATTTACTGATTACCAACAATACAGATCTGATCACAGATGTGGAAATACGGGGCAATTTAGGAAAAAGTGATCACAGGTCAATTGGCCTTAGTATAAATCACACAAATAGGAAACATAAGGGGAATACAAAGACACTGAATTTCAAAAGAGCCAGCTTCCCTAAACTACGAACCTTGCTAGAAGGCATAAATTGAGATAAAATCTTAGGAACAAAGAACACGGAAGAGAGATGAGTTCGCTTTAAGAGCATATTAAATAAGGGCATCAGCCAGTGCATCCGATTGGGTAATAAACTTAAAAGAGCAAACAAAAGTCCTGGATGGCTTAACTCCAATGTAAAAATGCATATAAAAGCAAAGGAGAAGGCCTTCAAAAAATACAAGGTTGAGGGATCATCGTCAGCATTCAGACTTTATAAAGAATGCAACAAGAAATGTAAGGGTGCAATTAGGGCGGCTAAGATAGAACACGAAAGACATAGCGGAGGAGAGAAAAAAAAATCCCAAGAAAATCTTCAAGTATGTAAACAGTAAAAAAGGGAGGACAGACCATATTGGCCCCATAAAGAATGAGGAAGGACATCTGGTTACAAAGGATGGGGAGATGACAAAGCTATTGAATTTATTCTTCTCCTCAGTCTTCACGAGGGAATCGGGGACTTTAGTAACCAAAACTGCAGTGTTTATCCTCATGACACTTCACAGGAAGCACCCTCATGGCTAACACAGGGCAGAATTATGCCCCGTACACACGGTCGGATTTTCCGATGGAAAATGTCCGATCGGAGCGTGTTGTCGGAAATTCCGACCGTGTGTGGGCTCCATCGGACATTTTCCATCAGATTTCCGACACACAAATTTGGAGAGCAGGAGATAAAATTTTCCGACAACAAAATCCGTTGTCAGAATTTCCGATCGTGTGTACACAAATCCGACGGACAAAGTGCCAGGCATGCTCAGAATAAATAAAGAGATGAAAGCTATTGGCCACTGCCCCGTTTATAGTCCCGACGTACGTGTTTTACGTCACCGCGTTCAGAACGATCGGATTTTCCGACAACTTTGTGTGACCGTGTGTATGCAAGACAAGTTTGAGCCAACATCCGTCGGAAAAAATCCTAGGATTTTGTTGTCGGAATGTCCGAACAAAGTCCGACCGTGTGTACGGGGCATTAGAATTAGACTTGGGAAACTTAACATTAATAAATCACCTGGACCGGATGGCTTTCACCCGAGGGTACTTAGGGAACTCAGTCAAGTAATTGCCAGACCATTGTTCCTAATTTTTACTGACAGTCTACTAACTGGAATAGTACCAGCGGATTGGAGAAAAGCCAAAGTAGCACCAATATTTAAAAAAGGCCCAAAATACATCCCTGGGAATTACAGACCAGTTAGCCTAACATCAATAGTATGCAAGCTCTTGGAGGGGATGATAAGGGACTATATACAAGATTTTAGTAATGATAACGGTATTATTAGCATTAATCAGCATGGATCCATGAAGAATTGTTCTTGCCAAACCAATCTATTAACCTTATATGAGGAGGTGAGTTGCCATCTAGATAATGGAAGGCCCGTATCTGGATTTTGCAAAAACAGTTCCCCATAAACGTTTACTGTACAAAATAAGGTCCTTTGGCATGGACCATAGGGTGAGTACATGGATTGAAACCTGGCTACAAGAGGGTTCAGAGGGTGGTGACACATGGGGAATACTCGGAATGGTCAGGGGTGGGTAGTGGGGTCCCACAGGGTTCTGTGCTGGGACCAATCCTATTTAATTTGTTCATAAACAACCTGGAGGATGGGGTAAATAGTTCAATCTCTGTATTTGTGGACGATACTAAGCTAAGCAGGGCAATAATTTCTCCACAGGATGTGGAAACCTTGCAAGAGGATCTAAAAAAATTAATGGGGTGGGCGACTACATGGCAAATGAGGTTTAATGTAGAAAAATGTAAAATAATGCATTTGGGTGGCAAAAATATGAATGTAATCTATACACTGGGGGGAGAACCTCTGGGGGGGAATATAGGATGGAAAAGGACCTGGGGGTCCTAGTAGATGACAGGCTCGGAAATGGCATGCAATGCCAAGCTGCTGCTAACAAAGGACACAGAATATTGGCATGCATTAAAAAAGGGATTAACTCCAGAGATAAAACAATAATTCTCCCGCTCTTCAAGACTCTGGTCGCACCTAAAGTATGCTGTCCAGTTCTGGGCACCAGTCCTCAGAAATGGAGCTAGTACAAAGAAGGGCAACAAAGCTAATAAAGGGTCTGGTGGATATACGTTATGAAGAAAGGTTGCAAGAACTTAACTTATTCTCTTTGGAGAAGAGACGCTCGAGGGGGGCTATGATTTCAATTTACAAATACTGTACTGGTGACCCCACAATAGGGATAAAACATTTTTGCGGAAGGGAGTTTAACAAGAAACGTGGCCACTCATTCAAATTAGAAGAAAAGAGGTTTAACCATAAACTATGTAGAGGGTTCTTTACTGTAAGAGTGGCCAGGATGTGGAATTCCCTTCCACAGACAGTGGTCTCAGTGGGGAGCATCGATAGTTTCAAGAAACTATTAGATAAGCACCTAAACAACTGCAACATACAGAGATATACAAAGTAATACTGACATATAATCACACACATAGGTTGGACTTGATGGACTTGTGTCTTTTTTCAACCTCACCTACTATGTAACTATGTAAGTAAAACATGTTTGCTATTTTTAAAGAAAAAAAAATGAAACTTTATTATCAATTTAATTTATATAGTGCTGACACTTTTGCTGCTGCATACTACAGATATTATAATTTCAGCTCCTTGCCTTGAAGTATCTTAGTCTAATGTCCTCATAACAATCATATACACGAGTCAGGGGGGTACAGGGCAGGCAAGCATTTGAGCATTCTTAAGATATGCTCAAATGGAGTGGAGATAGCTACATAGTTACATACTAGGTAAGATTGAATAAAGATACCAGTCCATCCAGTTCAACCTGTGTGTGCACCACTATCATTTCCCATATCGCTGTATATTGTGTTTACTAAGCTGCCCATCTAATAGGGCGTACACACGGTCGGACTTTGTTCGGACATTCCGACAACAAAATCCTAGGATTTTTTCTGACGGATGTTGGCTCAAACTTGTCTTGCATACACACGGTCACACAAAGTTGTCGGAAAATCCGATCGTTCTAAACGCAGTGACGTAAAACACGAACGTCAGGACTATAAACGGGGCAGTGGCCAATAGCTTTCATCTCTTTATTTATTCTGAGCATGCGTGGCACTTTGTCCGTCGGATTTGTGTACACACGATCAGAATTTCCGACAACGGATTTTGTTGTCGGAAAATTTTATAGCCTGCTCTCCAACTTTGTGTGTCGGAAAATCCGATGGAAAATGTCCGATGGAGCGTACGGGGCATACGAGTTTTTTACATACTATTGACACTTCCTGCTGGAACCACTGATTGTGGAAGGCAGCTCCACATCCTTACTGCTCTGACAGTAAAGAACCCCCTATGTAGTTTAGTGAGCTATATACCTCTCCATTCAGACATTGAACTGAAGTCTGGAACGCATGATGGGTATTATATAGCTACCTTGTTCAAACCTAGAATTACTTACTTTGGACCTCTGAGTAGTACTATGACTTATTGCTGAGAGCTGCAAAGTAACCTGATGCTGTAAAAAACATATGTCTCGATAAACCATGTCCTTTAAGAACACTAACCTGCCACCATATGCACCAATCCAAGGAGCACAGTGGCACAATTTGTGTGGTATATGTTTTTTAACCCACAGAAATCTTCCCCGTCTGAGAACGGGCTAATGCTTGTGTTTGCTCCCAGACCAAAGGTTCCCAGTCCTCTCTTACCATAAGAATATACATTAAGGCCAGTTTACTCTTCTTTATGATTTTGATTGGAAAGTGAAACACATGTTAAAAGGAAACGCACATACAAGCCAATAAGCTCCTTGACCCAGGTTTCCAGCACCGCAAGCAATAGTGCCAACCATTTAGCCATCATGCTGTCTCAGATTTATCCTGTTCAACTTGTATTTCATTCACTAAAACATTTATTGCAGATGACACAAAATGGTAATATTATGCTGACCACAAACTAACCACATAGAGATAATACAAAAAAAGTTAGAAAATGTCTGATAAACATTTTTACAACTTGTCTTAATATGTGTGTGACCTCAATTTCACTCTGTTAATTAATGACAGTTTAATCTACGAACAGATGCTGAACGCACTGAAATACACCAAGGAATTGGGGAATAGAGGCTGCTCACTTAAAGAGGAGATCTGCCCACCTCTTTAAAAATTAAAGGTCAGCAGCTACACATACTGTAGCTGCTGACTTTTAACATTAGGACACTTACCTGTCCTGGATGTTTACATCGGCTGGTCTGGAGCTGCTGCCGCCATTGCTGGTAAGTGAACCCAGCAGTGTAGCCTTTCGGCTTCACGGATGGGTCCCTACTGCACATGCGCAAAGCGCTCTCGCTGGCCTGGCAGAAGGGGAAGGAGGAGTGAGAAGGAGGGGGGCCGAGCTGCTGTTTTACTTTGCCGCGGCATGGTCTCCCGGCAGTGGGGAAGGGGACCTGTCAAAAACAGGTCCCCGTTCCCCCCTCTCCCCCATGAAAGGTGACAAATGTGGCACCAGAGGAGGGGAGGAGACGAATAAGCGCAAGTTCCAATTTTGGGTTGAACTCCACTTTTAGCACCCCGTAGATTATGCAATTTTCTCTATTGGTCGATCCCCTCATCAACACTGACTATGCTGATGGGGGGATCGATCAATTTTCTCTCCTTCAATTAAGCAGCCCCTAGGTTATGCAATTTTCTTTCCTTCCATTGTGGGTGGAAGGAGAGGAAATTGCTCGATCTCCTCATTAACCCAATCAGTGTTGATGGGGAATCCCTCCTGCAGCACTATTGTGTTTTGCTGGTGAGGAGTGTTGGGAACCTTCCCTGCCAGTAGAAAACAATGATCAACGCCGACAATGAATAATGACATGCAAAACTGCGACAGGCTGGTTGTACTGACGTTAATTGATGGATCATCATCACTACAACCAGCCTGCCCATAAATGAATCAAATCCCAGCTGGTCCCTGCAGAACCGGCTGAGATTTGATCCATCTATGGACGGCTTTCACAAAGAGAATGTGCACTTTATAAAACGTTGTGCTCACTTTGGAAATGATAGGAGGTGAGTAAGGTGAATATGTTTTACTTTGAAAGCTTAATCATGAACAAATGGAAATTAAAAAACAGAAAGAAACAGAATGGTTGCTAGTTGGTTGATTGTATAGATGTCAATTTAACAAAGTGGGCAGAGTCCTAAATCTAGGTGCTCTGCCCGATGATACTGTGTCCTAGGCTGCATCCCAGAAACACAGCATCACCCTTATTTGAGTTGCTGGGCATGTCCAGTAGGGTGATATCTCAAGGGATCTCAGACATGAGTGGAGGGTAACCACATAATTAAGGGCAAGGCCACTCAGAAAATTGGCAACATCTGGATGGGACCACCTATATGTAGGTGTGGCTTACTGGATACTGTGTGTATGGTCACCCACAGCACTGGCCAGAACCATGCACACACAGGTATCTCCTTACCACCCAGTGAAGTAGACAGGCATGGGGATAGCATGTAGGCAGGAACAGTCTACTTTTTCCACTGCAGGTGGCGCTCAACTGCAGCGGCATTGCAGGGGGAGAGGAAGTCTAGAAGAATATGGTTTCCCTATTGTGTTCTGGGTCATTGGAGAAGCTATACGATTGGATGCTGCTGCTGCCCAATGTGACTCTAGCAGCCATCTTGGTTTAGGCAGAGCCTCTTTAAGGCCCTAGCTCCCAGGTTTGGCACGCATTTTTCATGTTGGTAGTGCAGGGACAGGTTACCTGTCAGACAGGGACAGTGATTTGTGGCAGGGAGAGGTTACATACGAGTAGGGAAAGGATAGTGACATGCCAGGCTTCTGAAGACCTGTCCATTTGGGCTCAGGCCGGCCAGGCCGCACTCCGCCCTTCAAGACAGATGCTGTCGGCACATCTGAGACCTGCTCTTTATCTAGAGTGAGTGTTTCCAGTCGGGTTTGTTGTGAATTTCTGGACTCTGCATTAATACAAGTTCTGTTCTCTGCAACCTACCCACATACAGGTTTAAGACAAGAACAAGGTATCAATTTAAAGGAAAATATAGGTAATAATACTGTAGGTATGTCTAGACCTCCTCTGTTAAACTGAAACAACTTAAAATTAGTTTAATATCACTTTAACTGCAGGGTAGCAATGTCAGGTTACCAGGACTGTGCAAATCTCAGAACTGGATGGGCAGAAATGCAAATCCTTTGGCATGTGAAAAGTTTCCTAAATCTGTGTTCTAAAAATGTATTTAGCTGTTTGCCTAGAGTTTACCTTTAAGGCAGTGGTTCTCAACTCCTGTCCTCAGGGCCCACTAACAGGCCAGGTTTGCAAGATAACTGAAATACATCACAGGTGATATCATTTGCTGCTCAGTGATTGCAGTATTCTGGTCTGCGTCTCTCCAAGGTAATAATTAAAATCTGGCCTGTTAGTGGGTCCTAAAGGACAGGAGTTGAGGACCACTGCTTTAAGCTATACCATGCAGCTTTGCATTGGATTATTCTGTTCTATAATCCTGATAAAAAGCAATTATTTATTTTCTGGATATCTCTGTTGTTTCTAGAGCTGCAATCAACGTGTCAGAAGCAGAACTGCCAATACAGATGTGCACTGAGCAGAAACAGCACACAGTGCTACTGTCGAGATGGCTACGAGCTGGGAGCAGACAGGAAAAGCTGCATAGGTAGGAGAATTGGCTGTGTGCAAGATTACCACCTCGCTCATTCATCTGTGCCTGGGATACATTCACCACTTGGCACTCTCATGAATCATATTGCATCACAAGGGTGCCTGAGCCTCTCCTGCCACCGCCTTGGCATCGCCCATGTGCAATTTAATAAAAATCAGCTTGATCATTTCCATCGCTTTCATGCATCTGCTGCTATTTACGATGACTGCAATAGCTATCCAGAAAAAAAAAAAAAAAAGAAAAGCGAAAGAAAAAATATGCCGCAGTCTTCTCTGAAATCTAAACACCTAGGCATCGGTGCCTATAAAATGCCTCCATTGATTTTACAGCTTTTATAAATAGCTAGAAAACTGGCAGAAGGCAGCAGATCGGCACTCGTGTGGCAAATGATGCTGTTTTGTGTGTTAGACCAACTTCTCCATCTGCTGCTCTCCCATATTGATCAGATAAATAGCCCTTAAAGGGATCTATTTATCCCTAATAGTTATATACTGATATCTCCCAGAGTTAGGTCATCTCATTTGTATTGTAAAGATCTTATAAGTTGCTCTGCTTTTTAAACATCTGTCCCCCATATTGCCCATTCTTTTATGTTACACTAAGCTAGTAATAGTGATGGAAAAACAAAGTACTCTAAAATGTCAGTAGACACCTTACTGTCACACTTATAATTTATAGCAAATGTAGGAGCAGTCACCAGTGAAGGGTATTGTTGATGCTAGCGGAAATGGATATGACATTTTGAGACAATTGTGCACTTCTAACCTTGTGGTAACAGTTTAGGTAAGACCTCTGTGCACAAAGTCAGCTTCATAAAGACATGATTTTATGAGTTTGATGTGGAGGAACCCAAGTGTGCTTTACAGATCCTTGACCACAACCCTACTGAACACCTTTAGGATGAATTGGAATCCTGATTGTGAGCAAGGTCTTCTCATCTAACATCAACACCTGACCAGACAAATGATTGTTTGGCTGAATATCCCAAATATTCCCACAGACACACTACAAAATCTTGTCGAAAGCCTTCCCAAGAGAGTGTAGAAGCCATCGTTTTGCAAAGGGTTGTCTAAGATGTCTACAAACTCAAGGTCATATAGTAAATAAATGAAAAATATATACAGTGGGGACGGAAAGTATTCAGACCCCCTTAAATTTTTTACTCTTTGTTATATTGCAGCCATTTGCTAAAATCATTTAAGTTCATTTTTTTTCCTCATTAATGTACACACAGCACCCCATATTGACAGAAAAACACAGAATTGTTGACATTTTTGCAGATTTATTAAAAAAGAAAAACTGAAATATCACATGGTCCTAAGTATTCAGACCCTTTGCTCAGTATTTAGTAGAAGCACCCTTTTGATCTAATACAGCCATGAGTCTTTTTGGGAAAGATGCAACAAGTTTTTCACACCTGGATTTGGGGATCCTCTGCCATTCCTCCTTGCAGATCCTCTCCAGTTCTGTCAGGTTGGATGGTAAACGTTGGTGGACAGCCATTTTTAGGTCTCTCCAGAGATGCTCAATTGGGTTTAAGTTAGGGCTCTGGCTGGGCCATTCAAGAACAGTCACTGAGTTGTTGTGAAGCCACTCCTTCGTTATTTTAGCTGTGTGCTTAGGATCATTGTCTTGTTTTTAAGGTAAACCTTCAGCCCAGTCTGAGGTCCTGAGCACTCTGGAGAAGGTTTTCGTCCAGGATATCCCTGTACTTGGCCGCATTTATCTTTCCCTCGATTGCAACCATTTGTCCTGTCCCTGCAGCTGAAAAACACCCCCACAGCATGATGCTGCCACCACCATGCTTCACTGTTGGGACTGTATTGGACAGGTGATGAGCAGTGCTGGTTTTCTCCACACATACTCCACTCCATGGTTTTCTCCACACATAGAATTAAGACCAAAAAGTTCTACCTTGGTCTCATCAGACCAGAGAATCTTATTTTTCACCATCTTGGAGTCCTTCAGGTGTTTTTTAGCAAACTTTATGCAGGCTTTCATGTGTCTTGCACTGAGGAAAGGCTTTCGTCGGGCCACTCTGCCATAAAGCCCCGACTGGTGGAGGGCTGCAGTGATGGTTGACTTTCTACAACTTTCTCCCATCTCCCAACTGCATGTCTGGAGCTCAGCCACAGTGATCTTTGGGTTCTTCTTTACCACTCTCACCAAGGCTTTTCTCCCCCGATAGCTCAGTTTGGCCGGACGGCCAGCTCTAGGAAGGGTTCTGGTCATCCCAAACGTCTTCCATTTAAGGATTATGGAGGCCACTGTGCTCTTAGGAACCTTAAGTGCAGCAGAAATTTTTTTGTAACCTTGGCCAGATCTGTGCCTTGCCACAATTCTGTCTCTGAGCTCTTCAGGCAGTTCCTTTGACCTCATGATTCTCATTTGCTCTGACATGCACTGTGAGCTGTAAGGTCTTCTATAGACAGGTGTGTGGCTTTCCTAATCAAGTCCAATCAGTATAATCAAACACAGCTTGACTCACATGAAGGTGTAGAACCATCTCAAGAATGATCAGAAGAAATGGACAGCACCTGAGTTAAATATATGAGTATCACAGCAAAGGGTCTGAATACTTAGGATGTGATGTGATATTTCAGTTATTCTTTTTTAATAAATCTGCAAAAATGTCAACAATTCTGTGTTTTTCTGTCAATATGGGGTGCTGTGTGTACATTAAAGAGGAAAAAAATGAACTTAAATGATTTTAGCAAATGGCTGTAATATAACAAAGAGTGAAAAATTTAAGGGGGTCTGAATACTTTCCATCGCCACTGTATATACACATGCAGTCTGTGAAGGTTCTTGTTTTTCCAGGTCCTGGGATTTAGTCACATTTAAGTGGATTTCTTCTGTAATGTTGACATTTTGTGTTCACTCAAGTGGTTTCCACAGTGAACTTGGAAGCAGGCAGCAACGTACGAGTACATCTCTTTGCCTGTCTACACGCTCCCGACCTGTGCGTCCACTGAGCCCCGCTTCATAGACTTACACAGCGGGACTTAGGCCCGCCCCCACTTCCTCTTCACTGCATCTGATTGACAGCAGCAAGAGCCAATGGCTCCTGCTGCTTCTCGAATGCTGTGTGAAGAGGAAAAGAGGGGAGAATAGTTGCAGCCATGCGCAGCACTGATCTCATCTCCCTTCTCTTCCCCTTCACACAGGGGAAGGGGGGGATACAGAGAAACTGAAAACATTTTTTACCTTAATGCAAACAATGCATTAAGGTAAAAAACTGTTTTAGGTTTAGTAACACTTTAACTGTCACTATGACATGACCTTCTAAAAGTTGTATCCTCTAGGTACATTTACCTACAGTACCTCACAAAAGTGAGTACACCCCTCACATTTTTAAAAATATGTTATTATATCTTTTCATTTGACAACACTGAAGAAATTACACTTTGCTACAATGTAGTGAGTGTACAGCTTGTATAACAGTGTAAATTTATTGTCCCCTCAAAATAACTCAACACACAGCCATTAATGTCCAAAGCACTGGCAACAAAAGTGAGTACACCCCTAAGTGAAAATGTTCAGATTGGGCCCAAAGTGTCAATATTTTGTGTGGCCACCATTATTTTCCAGCACTGCCCTAACCCTCTTGGGCACGGAGTTCACCAGAGCTTCACAGGTTGCCACTGGAGTCCTCTTCCACTCCTCCATGACGACATCACGGAGCTGGTGGATGTTAGAGACCTTGCACTCCTCCACCTTCCATTTGAGGATGACCCACAGATGCTCAATAGTGTTTAAGTCTGGAGACATGCTTGGCCAGTCCATCACCTTTACTCTCAGCTTCTTTAGCAAGGGAGTGGTCATCTTAGAGGTGTGTTTGGGGACGTTATCAAATTTGAATACTGCCCTGCGGCCTAGTCTTCGAAGGGAGGGGGATCATGCTCTGCTTCAGTATATCACAATACATGTTGGCATTCATGGTTCCCTCAATGAACTGTAGCTCCCCAGTGCTGGAAGCACTCATGCAGCCCCAGACCATGACACTCCCACCACCATGCTTGACTGTAGACAAGCCACACTTGTCTTTGTACTCCTCACCTGGTTGCCGCCACACACGCTTGACACCATCTAAACCAAATAAGTTTATCTTGGTCTCATCAGACCACAGGACATGGTTCCAGTAATCCATGTCCTTAGTCTGCTTGTCTTCAGCAAACTGTTCGCGGGTTTTCTTGTGCATCATCTTTAAAAGAGGCTTCCTTCTGGGACAACAGCCATGCAGACCAATTTGATGCAGTGTGTGGCGTATGGTCTGAGCACTGACAGGCTGACCCCCCACTCCTTCAACCTCTGCAGCAATGCTGGCAGCACTCATACATCTATTTCCCAAAGACAACCTCTGGATATGATGCTGAGCATGTGCACTCAACTTTTTTGGTCAACCATGGTGAAGCCTGTTCTGAGTGGAACCTGTCCTGTTAAACCGCTGTATGGTCTTGGCCACTGTGCTGCAGCTCAGTTTCAGGGTCTTGGCAATGTTCTTATAGTCTAGGCCATCTTTATGTAGAGCAAAAATTATTTTTTTCAGATCCTCAGAGAGTTCTTTGCCATGAGGTGCCATGCTGAACTTCCAGTGACCAGTATGAGAGAGTGAGAGTGATAACACCAAATTTAACACACCTGCTCCCCATTCACACCTGAGACCTTGTAACACTAACAAGTCACATGACACCGGGGAGGAAAAATGGCTAATTGGGCCCAATTTGGATATTTTCACTTAGGGGCATACTCACTTTTGTTGCCAGCGGTTTAGACATTAATGGCTGTGTGTTGACTTATTTTGTGGGGACAGCAAATTTACACTGTTACACAAGCTGTACACTCACTACTTTACATTGTAGCAAAGTGCCATTTCTTCGGTGTTGACACAATAAAAGATATAATAAAATATTTACAAAAATGCGAGGGGTGTACTCACTTTTGTGAGATACTGTATATGCACTTCTTTTTGCATCTTCTCATTCCATTGGGCACCTTGCTCATTTGCTCAAATGGAGCAACTAAGAAAGGGAAGGGTATGGATAAGGGAATGGATGCAACCTGAACCATGTGAAAGTTCTCTGAACTAAGGAGCTAATTGTGGTGGTGGTAGAAAAGTCGTTAGCACCCAGAGAATCTCCAACTCCTTCTAACACTGGAGCTATCTATGATCTATTTGTTTGCATACCTAACTTCTCTATATGAATTAATTTTCCCACACATATCTACATATTTGTCTTTCTCAGATCTATCTCTTTATCTATCATGGGTTGCACACAATAGTTATGATGACATATTTACTATAATGACGACTGTTACTATAATCTCACATAAGCAGGACCTGTTTTTGGATGGTGATCACCCTCTGTTGTGCTCTCTTCCAGATGCTGATGAATGTTCGCTGTACGGCTTTTGCAGTCAGACCTGCAGGAACACACAAGGCTCTTATACATGCAGTTGTGTCGAAGGGTATTTAATGCAGCCGGACAACAAATCCTGCAAAGCCAAAAATGGTAAGCCCTTTCGATTCTGTGAGATATGTGAAAAAAATAGTTACCATGTACAGTATAGTCACATAACTTGATTGCTAATTGGGTAGAAATACATGTAACAAAATAAAGTTTAGTGTCATTCATTTAAATGTCAAGCAGATATACACTCACCGACCACTTTATTAGGTACACCTTTTTCTTGGTAACACAAATTGCTAATCAGCCAATCACATGGCAGCAACTCAATCCATTTAGGCATTTAGACGTGGTGGAGATGACTTTCTGAAGTTCAAACTGAGCATCAGAATGGGGAAGAAAGGGGATTTAAGTGACTATGAACGTGGTATGGTTGTTGGTGCCAGACAGGCCGGTCTGAGTATTTCAAAAACTGCTGATCTACTGGGATTTTTCTGTGCAACCATCTCTAGGGTTTACAGAGAATGGTCCAAAAAAGAGAAAATATCCATTGAGCGGCAGTTGTGTGGAGGATGCCTGGTTGATGTCAGAGGTCAGAGAAGAATTGGCAGACTTGTTCAAGATGATAGAAGGGCAACAGTAACTCAAATAACCACTCGTAACAACCAACATATACAGAATACAATCTCTGAACACACAACACATCGAACCTTGAAGAAAATGGGCTACAGCAGCAGAAGACCACACCTGGTGCCACTCCTGTCAGCTAAGAACAGGAAATTGAGGCTACAATTCGCACAGGATCACCAAAAGTGGACAATAGAAGATTGGAAAAATTTTGCCTGGTATGATGAATTTCAATTTCAGCTGTGACAGATGGTCCGGTCAGAATTTGGGGTAAACAACATGAAAGCATGGATCCATCCTGCCTTGTATCAACAGTCCAGACTGGTGGTGATAATGTAATGGTGTGGGGGATATTTTATTGGCACACTTCGGGCCCCTTAGTACCAACTGAGCATCGTTTAAACACCACGACCTACCTGAGTATTGTTGCTGACCATGTCCATCCCTTTATGACTACAGTGTACCCATCTTCTGATGGCTCCTTCCAGCAGGATAATGTACCATGTCACAAAGCTCAAATCATCTCACCACTGGACAATCAGGTCACTGTACTCCAATGTCCTCCACAGTCACCAGATCTCAATCCAATAGAGCATCTTTGGGATGTGGTGGAACAGGAGGTTCACATCATGGATGTGCAGCCGACAAATCTGCAGCAACTGTGTGAGGCTATCATGTCAATATGGACCAAAATCTCTGAGGAATGTTTCCAACACCTTGTTGAATCTATGCCACCAAGAATGAAGGAAGTTCTGATGGTAAAAGGGGGTTCAACCCAATACTAGCAAGGTGTACCTAATAAAGTGGCCGGTGAGTGTATTATAACATTTTCAATGGTATATTTATCGAAGGGGAGCAAATAAGAGAAATGTATTGTTAACATACACTTTAAGTTGATCACACATATGTATTCAAATCCATTTGTACGATCTTCTTTAGATGAGTCAAAAACCATGTAGTACAAAAAACAACCTAATTTAATTCAAATTTGATAGATTGCCTAGGCAAACCCTTGCACTACATAACTTTTGCTAAATCTACAGGCTTTTGTTTTGTTTAAATGGGAAAAGCTTTTTTTCTGGTGCATTCTGCTTGTATTTAAGATCAGCTTTAGATGCTTTTGAGATCACTCAAGTTTAATGATAAGTTTAATAATAGCTGCACTTCACCTGCAGTTGATTTCCTTATGACCTGCACTTGGCCACCTTCTAAGCTGCTTTTGGATTCCCATAGACCTTTATGTTGACACTGGCACTAAAAGTCATCAGACATTGGTTGTACAATCAGATTGTAAATAAGGATGAGCTAAGATTGAACTGAGTTCTGCCCTGAACCCGCAGGAGACTGTCAGATGACAAGAGGTTACCATTCCAATCAGCTGTGACCATGGATGCCCTGTCCCGCAGCTGCAAGTAACCAGGGGGCAGGGTTGCTGGTGACATCATTGACCAAAGATGGCCATGTGGTCATATTTTACCAATTACATTGTTCATGTATTGAAACCTTAGCTCCATCCTAATTATAACATGCGTGGTCAGCTTCAGAGAAACTAGGAAAAGCAGAAGCAAAATGTAAAGTCAACTATTTGTCCTGATTCCCTTTTCTATTTGGAACCTCTTTGATGCCAAGTACATAATGAATTGCCAGTTATTGGTCTTGTAGTCTTTGCTGAGCATCCAACCTTATGCAGTCTGTAGATTGGTCAATGCTGCCTGAAGATCTGTCCTCTAAGATCCTTTGAGATAGTTGATTGACTGGCGCGGGGACCCTACAGTAGATGGATTTTACTGCCTACCTATGATGGGTATTCTTTCAAAACTTTACTAGTATTCTCCAGATGGGGCACCTGGGTGATGTGTAGGCTGCTTATATAGACAGAGGGACCTCCAAGGAAAACCTCAGGAAATAGATATATTGATTGGATCAAAGAATTGGAGCACCACACCAAAATGTTGAAATCCAAACAAGAGGTTTCATTGCAAAACATGTATGACACATAATAGAATTATTATGGTGCAAAATAGGTATGTATCCACTATCCACATGTAAGACCCCCCTAACATATAAAACATGCTTACAGTGAGAGGACAGTTTCTGAATAGCAGTAAAAGTCCACTAATGTAGCATATAGAGTTCATGGGATCAAGCAGGTAAGATGAGTATCACACTCCAGTAGACAGGTCCACCTGAGACAGGAACAATCTCTGAGAACACAAGAAGGAACACAAGGGGTCGTCAACTTAGTGCAGTATTATTAGGTGTTTAATAGTATTAAAAAGCCAAATACAGACCTACAGGAACAAAGATAAAAACAACTTGTCATCCACTGACAGGCTATCACTAGGGATGGGCCGAACACCCCCCTGTTCGGTTTGCATCCAGAACATGCGAACAGACAAAAAAATTGTTCAAACACACATTAAAGTCTATGGGACACGGACATGAAAAATCAAAAGTGCTAATTTTAAAGGTTAATATGCAAGTTATTGTCATAAAAAGTGTTTAGAGACCCGAGTCCTGCCCCAGGGGACATGGATCAATGCAAAAAAAGTTTTAAAACTTATGTTTTTTCGGGAGCAGTGATTTTAATAATGCTTAAAGTGAAACAATAAAAGTGAAATATTCCTTTAAATGTCGTACCTGGGGGGTGTCTATAGTATGCCTGTAAAGTAGCACGTGTTTCCTGTGTTTATAACAGTCCGAGAGCAAAATTACACTTCTAAAGGAAAAAAAATTAATTTAAAAGTACTAGCACTAGTGTCGGCTATTAATGAATTGTCGGTCACAACAATACACATAAAAGTCATTGAAAGTCATAGAAAAAAAAAAAAAAATGCGTGGGGGTCCCCTAAAATTCCATTACCAGGCCCTTCAGGTCTGGTATGGATATTAAGGGAAACTCTGCACCAAAATTAAAAAGAAAAATGGCGTGGGGTTCCCCCCAAAAATCCATATCAGACCTTTCAGGTCTGGTATGGATTTTAAGGGGAACTCCGCGCCAACATTTTTTTAAAAATGGCGTGGGGTTCCCCCAAAAATCCACACCAGACCCTTATCCGAGCACACAACCTGGCAGGCTGCAGGCTCCTGAACCGTACCAGGCCACATGCCCTCAACATGGGGAGGATGTCCCCATGTTGATGGGGACAAGGGCCTCATCCCCACAACCCTTGCCAGTTGGTTGTGGGGGTCTACGGGTGGGGGGGCTTATCGGAATCTGGAAGCCCCCTTTAACAAAGGGGACACCCAGATCCTGCCCCCCCCATGTGAATTGGTAAGGGGTACATTGTACCCCTACCATTTCACAAAAAGAAAGTGTCAAAATGTTAAAAAACCACAGGAGACGGCTTGGGACAAGTCTTTTATTAAAAAAAAAAATAAAAAAGATTCCAGCGATGTAATCCAATAAATCCATGCTCACACAGTTAAGAGGGAGAATGAGAATCTGCTGCTTGCTGAAAAGGTACAGTTAAAATCAAGCTAAATCATATATTTATATGCTATATATGTTAAAATATATAAATGTATTATTTTTCTATTTACTGTGAAATTAAAGGTTTGAAGTTAAAACTTCAAACTTCATTAATTTGTCCGTTAAGCCACCTGCTTGAGTACAGTTTTTGAGAATATAGTAAATTACCTTAAAAACAATATATAACAATTATTTGTATATTACTTATGGTAATTAACCCCTTGCCACCCAGGTCAATTCTGACACTTCTCTACTACATGTAAAAATCCTAGTTTTTTCACTAGAAAATTACTTAGAACCCCCAAACATTATATATATATATTTTAGCAGACAACCTAGGGATTAAAATGGCGGTCATCGCAACTTTTTATGTTATACTGTATTTTCGCAACAATTTTTCAAACGTGCTTTTTTTTTTTTAAAAAAAAGCTGTTTTATGAATAAAAAAAAAAAAAAAAAACACTAGTTAGCCTGATTTTCTTGTATTATGTGAAAGATGATGTTACGCCAAGTAAATAGATACCTAACATGTCACGCTTTAAAATTGCGCACACTCATGGAATGGCGCCAGACTTAAAAATCTCCATAGGCGACTCTTTAAATTTTTTACAGGTTAAATGTTTAGAGTTACAGAGGAGGTCTAGTGCTAGAATTATTGCTCTCACTCTAACGTTTGCAGCTTATGTAACCTGTGTGTATCTGGCTCTGATACTAGCCAGTGCCTCACCAGCCGCTGACCTGTGCTGCACTTAGTTTGTGCCCCCTTGTGTTTCTTCTTTATTACAAAAACATGTAGCAAACTCAGCAGACAACAGATTTTGGGGGCCTCACTCCACCACCTTCACCAGAGCCTAAGAAAACAGCTGTTGGAGGACTTGAGCTGAAGAGCTTCTGTTTGGATTTCAACAGTGTGGAGCCCCAACTGCAATCCCCTTTGACAGTGACCATGTGAACAATACTTAGATGTGCTCACTCAAAATACATTCGATTTTCCCTTTAAGACTAACAGGCAGGCAGGGTAAAATGACATTAAATGGATTGATCCTCTGCTTTGCGTGTTGTGAATGCATCAATGTTTGTTCAAAACTAAAAGCTGGCACCCAAGTTTATGCTTCGAAGTTCTTGGTAATTGAATCCCTGCAGAACAGTTTTGATTGACGGAGATGTTCTAATGCCTGGATAAAAATCTACTAAACACTAAATAATCAGCAAGCTGTTTTCATGAAGATGTTACTAACTGAAACCCTAGAAGGAGGAAGAGAAAATATCCCATCCACTATTTTCAGCGGCGGCAGATGGGGACTTGCAAATAAATCTTCCATTATATCACGGGATAATATAATATACCAGTGCTTACCTGAAAATTATAGTCATATTCCATTTAAATAAATGATTAGCTGCGGTTCAACAATTTTAAATTCTAATAGCTTTACTTTCCTGATATACATTACAGTTCAATTAAAATACGCTTTGAATGGCCACATTTAATTAAATATCTCAGCTGTGTCAAGAATCCGGACTGATGAATTAACTTGACCTCCTTTACTTTGACATTACGTTTTGTTCAGGAGGCGGCTAAGTATAATTCAGCTTTAACATTGAGTAAGAGTTGATGGGTGGATCGACCTGCTTTGGTTATCTTGTATTGTGTACATCATGGAGTAAAAAATTTGAAGATGTAATCAGATGAGGACTGATGATGATGGCTGATAATTGCCATACCTATCTTTATCTTTAATAGCCAACAAAGGGTATAGCTTAACCACTTGCTTACTGGGCACTTAAACCCCCCTCCTGCCCAGACCAGTTTTTAGCTTTCAGCGCTGTCACACTTTGAATGACAATTGCGTGGTCATGCTACACTGTACTCAAATGACATTTTTATCATTTTTTTCACAGAAATGGAGCTTTCTTTTGGTGGTATTTAATCACCACTTGGGTTTTTATTTTTGCTAAACAAACAAAAAAAAGAGTTTATTATAAAATTTTGAAAACGGGTAATTTTTCTCCTTTATTGATATTCGCTGATGAGGCTGCACTGATGGGCACCGATGGGCTGGACTGATGGGCTGCACTGATAGGCACAGATAAGGCGACACTGATAGGCACTGATAAGATGGCACTAATGGGCCCTGATGGGTGGCACTGATGAGTGGCACTGATGGGCACTGATAGATGTCACTCATAAGCACTGGTAGGTGGCACTGATGGACACTGGTAGGTGGCACTGATGGACACTGGTAGGTGGCACTGATGGGCACTGGTAGGAGGTATTGATAGGCAGCACTGGTGATGAGGCAATGATTGGTGACATTTATAGGTGGCACTGTGGGCACTGATAGGTGACACTTTGGGCACTGATGGGTGGTACTGTGGGCACTGGTAGGTAGCGCTGATGGGCACTGGTAGGAGGCAGGGGGCGTGCAGGCCGCTCGGGCATGGGAGGATGTCTATGGATGCCCTCCTGGCAAAGTAGGTCTGCGCTGCAGCCGTCTTTCGGCTACAGCGCAGATGAGAGGTTAAAGCGGAGCTTTAACAAAAAGGGAAAGTTGCGCTTTAAGGCCTCTTCCCTCACTCCTCTTTAAAAGAGAAGTATGGATTTTTTCTTTTCAGAGTCATAATTACCTAGCTGGATGCAGCATCGGACCCCCGCTGGCTCTAACACTGAGAATTGAGTGATCAAACACCACCGATTGCTCGGTTCTCAGGGCTCCCTGAGCAGAGAGCTGGTGACTGTCAGTCACCACTGACTACTCTGCCCCTCTGTGCTCACTGGTGCGCTGGGCTGTGGAGGGGGCAGGAGTGGCTGGCTTAGGCTCTCAGCCACTCTCTGAGATCCTGAGCTGGGTGCCGGTCCAGGCATGTGGGCGGATCCCAACTTCATTGTCGTGCTCTTGCCAGAGCCTCTACCGGCTCTGTGACGTCACCCGACAGCAGTCTTCAGCCCACTGTCAGCTGAAAACGGGTGCATTCCTGTGATCCACAAGAGTAGTACAGCCATATGAGCTTTGGCTGCACTTCTCCTTTAAGAAATTGCACTTTTTTGGGGGCGACGGAAGCGGGTACCTGCTTTTGACAGGTACCCGCTCCCACATCTACTCAAAGTTCTCTTCCCCCTCCCTCCCCGCAGTTTTCTGGGACAGGTCGCAGGACCCAGAAGACTGCGGTACCATTCACAAAGCCGACTGTGAAGCCGCGAGCTGTCACAATCCGGTGCCCACAGTTTAGATGCCGGAACAGGGGACCGAACACTGGTGAAAAGAATGGCTCAGGTGAGCACATTGCTGAATCCTGGGACAGGTGAGCATCTGTTGATTAAAAGTCAGCAGCTACAGTTTTTGCAGCTGCTAACTTAATTTTTTACAAAGGAGACTGGAGCTTCTCTTTAAAGAAGCAATCTATGTATGGATATTTTTAAATAATTACTTGACTTGTGCGCGGAAAATGTTGTTTAGTTTCATTTTCATTCATAAAATACATAATTTAGTTCTGTTATATGCGCTATGTTACGTTAATTCGTTGTCGATACCAAATTGATTTGTTTTTTTTATGCATACCATTTCGATATTTATTTATGTATATATATTCGTGATAACGATTTGTACTTTGGAAAGTCGTTTGTTTATTGAATCTTTAAACACACACAATGACAATATCTCTTCTCCTCTGCTCAAATACAATACAACACCCTTCTCACTCAGTTCTCAGGAATGCACTTTGCCAGTAATCCAACCTCCAGCACAAAATGAATCAGCTGATTGGACTGTAAGATTTACTCTGAGTTTGTTTCATTAGACCTTTAGGGCCGGTTCCCACTGGTGCGATGTCCAATAGACATGTGCAATTCGTTTAGTTCCGAATTAGTTTTTTAACTACATTTTTTAACAAATTTTGACAAATTCGTTAATTATGACATTTCTGAATTTTTCAATTTCCGAATTTTCAAACTTCCGAAATTTCGGAAATTCGGACTTTCAGAAATTCGGAATTTCGGAAATTCAGAAATTCGGAATTTCGGAAATTCAGAAATTCTAAATTTCCGAAATTGGAAAATTCTAAACTTCAGAAATTCGAAATTTCAGAAATCCAAAATTCGGAAATTGGACATTTCGGAAATCCAAAATTCGGAAATTGGAAATTTTGGAAATTGTAAAATTTTGGAAATTCGAAAATTCAAATTCGGAAATTCTAAATTTTGGAAATTCAGGAGTTCGGAGATTCAAAATTTTGGAAATTCTGAAATTGGTAAATTCAGAAGTTCGGAAGTTCGAAATTTCGGAAATTCAAAAACTTGAAAATTCGAAATTAGGAAAATCTGAACAGTCAAAAGAATGAAAATCCAAAAATAATAACTAACTAATAATAACTATTAAATTATAGGTATTGGAATTTCCTTTCAAATTTGGCTGTTTGTGAACGTAACGAGTACGAATTTATCCGAAGTTACGAATGCCGTATCTAAACGAATGGAACGTAACAATCTAATAATAATAAATAACAATAAATAATAATAATAATAATAAAAAACAATAATAATAATAAACCTTTTTATTATTATTATATAATATTCATTTGTTCCTTTCCATTTGTTTAGATGCTGCATTCGTTATTTCGGATAATTCGTAGCTTCAGATACATTTGTATTCGTTCACAAACAGCCAAATTTGAAAGGAAATTACAATACCTATAATTTAATAGTTAGTTATTATTAGTTAGTTATTATTTCGAATTTTTTTTGGAAATTCGGAATTTGGAAATTTGAAAATTTGGAAATTTGAAAATTTGGAAATTTGAAAATTCGGAAATTTGGAAATTCGGAAATTCGAAAATTCGGAAATTGAGTCAGTGGCCCAGAAGGTCTTCGTGGCAGCTAGGGGAATAGCATATTCAGAAAAAGGCCAGCAATGACAGCCCCTGTATGTTTTCATATGATAAGTGTACTGTAAAGATAAACTCCAGGCAGATATAAACAACACAATTTAATGGAGCTCGGTATTCATTGAAAGATAAGTGTGGGAAATGAAAATAATAAACAGTCATACTCACCTAGATGGCCGTTGTATCGATCCCCCACCTCTACAGTGAGAACTGAACCATTAAAGACCATTGATCGCTCAGTTCTCAGGTCCACTCTGTGACTGTCAGTCACTGCTCCATGCCCTGCCCCTTCTGCGTTCATTGGAGCGATTGGCTGTGCAGGGGGAGCGGCTGCCTCAGGCTCTCAGTGGTGTGCTGGGAGGCTGAGCCAGCTGAAGGTCCAGGCATCTGGACAGATCTCGACATTATCGTCCGGATCCCTGCAGAACCTGGACCGGCTGTGTGACGTCAGCTGACAGCAGACTTTAGCCCACTGTCATTTAAATCTGGGTCACAGGAGTGCAAAAATAAGTGCAAAAGAGCTTTGGCCCTACCTCTCCTTTAATACATCGTTAAATGTATCTTTTAATGCAAGCAGTGTATTACCTGAATCTGACTTGGTATCAGCTTCTTCTTGTCTCTGTACAGCAGAGCTCAGATTGCAGGACAAAAAACAGCAAAAGAAGCTAATCAGCTCATGTGCAGACAAGGAGCATGCTGAATGGAGGAAAAGATGGAATGATAGAGAGATAAGTTTATCACTCTGCTGCTTCTACTTTTACCATCAAGTCTTGGGCTGAGGGTGGGTCTTTGAAGCCTAGGCTCAGAGGAAGTGGGTTAAAGTGGTTGTAAACCCTTACACATACCCAGTGAAGTGACTGGACACAGGTGATACACAGAGATGAAACAAATCCTCCAACATAAGTTGTACCTGTTTATCTGTAGTCTTCTCTTCTGTACAACTGTTCAAAGTACAAACTTTATAAAGCTTGTCTGAGCTGTCAGAAAAAAAGGGGGGGGCTGAAATTAAACACTGCAGAGCTCAGTGAGGAGAGCTCTGAGAGCTGATTGGAGGGAAGAGACACACCCCCCTTCACACAGCACACAGGAACAGAGTTGTGGCTGTCAATTACAGGCTGTGTGTTGGAGCTCCCTCCCCTGTCACCTTTTTTTCTTTTGGTATCAGAAAAACCTGTCAGAAGTGATTAATGCAGATAGCAGAGAAACGAAGCAGCAGACAGAAATGACACTTAGTGCTCATAATTGAGACACGTACACACTATAGAGGGATGTACTTTGTTCCTATTTTATGTCTGGTTTGGTTCATGTTTGGTTTACAACCAATTGATATGATGCTGGCTGCAATCCAATCTAGAAGACTGAGGGCATTTTGTGGCAAAGGGACAGCTTTAGACTGAAGCTGATGTTTGCAGCAATGGTGCCTATTATTATTATTATTAGGGATGCATCAATACCATTTTTTTCACAACGAGCATGAGTACCGATACTTTTTTTTTTTTTAGTACTCGCCGATACCAATTACTGATACCTACACTTCAGCTGTCAGCAATGGTACAAAGCATTGAAAAGTCATTTACAAATGAAATAAATAGATTTTTTTTTTAAATTTTGAGCATTATTAATGTGAAATGTGAAAATGTATATATGTGTGAAAATATTCACTAACAAAGCAACCAAAAAAAAAATAATAATTGTTTATCGTTTATAAAATAGACAAGAACAAGAAAAAAAAGAAAACAGGAAAATATTAATTAAATGGAGTAGAATAGGGAGTTAATTAAGGCTGATTAGAGTAAATTAAGGGTTAATAAGGGGTTAAACAAAGGAACATTTGTTCATCCCCACTGACAGCTCAAAGAACCGAGCCTGAAAGTGTCTGTATCAGTACTGATACTTGTGAAAATACTCGGTATCAGCGCCGATATGGATACCGATACTGGTATTGGTGCAACACTAATTATTATTATTCTTTTCATAGCATTTTTGTTTATTATTTTTGACTTGAGCTCTACTTCAAATAAGCAGTTACAGACATAAGAACTTAAATCACTACAACAGTCACTGACACCTTAGTGTCAAACACCTAAGAATACCGGATAGACTTTGGTCTTAAGTTTTAGGTTCTTTGATGTATTTTCATTTAATCTGCTCAAGATTAAAGTGTGACTTTGCTCGCATAATGCTGATGTCACTCAGAATAAACTTAAAAATAAGACGGGGTGGCTTTACCCAACATTTACACAGTGAGGACACGTCAGATAAGACAGTCTTATTCCAGACTTCTTTGAGGCATTTGTGCAATGAATAAACATTGGGGGATTCTGTTTTTCACCCGGCTACATAATTCATTAAATCTGTCAGCCTTCTCGAGGTTGAAAGGAACAAGCTCTACACAAAGTGTAACGACTTAGAATCAATACTGTGTTTTTAAAAGAATATTTCAGACACAAGTTCTCATTTGCCTCTAGGCAAGGAAAGCCAAAGCCTAATTTGCCCTGCAGACACGAGGCACCTGAATACGAGAATACCAAACTAAAAATACGCCAATTCTTCTGCTTTCTGCACTTTGGAGCGCAGCGGTACCACTGGAAAGATCTGTAGCAATGTATTTGTGTCAAGGATTTTAATATAGTAAAGTATATGTAAATCCAGACTCTAAAATGTCATTCAAGCTTCTATATGTGTGTATATATATATATATATATATATATATATATATATATATATACTGTATATAAAGTGGGAAAAATAATTAAACGATCCCCTGCAGATTTTGTAAGTTTGCCCACTTACAAAAGAAATGAAGGGTCTATAATTTTTATCATAGGTGTATTTTAAACACTTCAATACTGGGCACTTATACACCTTCCTTCTCAGACCAATTTTCAGCTTTCAATGCTCTCACATTTTGAATGACAAATGCACAGTTGTGTGCCACTGTACCCAAACAATTTTTTATATTTTTTCCCCCACAAAAAGAGCTTTCTTTTGGTGGTATTTGATCACCTCTGGTGAAAAAAAAATTAAAAGTTTTTGTTTCTGTTACAAAACTTTGTAAATAAGTAAGTGTTCTCCTTCACTGATGGGCACTCATGAGGTGGCACTGATGAGGTGGCACTTATATGTAGCATGGATAGGCACTGATAGGCGGCACTCATGGGCACTGATAGGTGGCACTGATGGGCACTCATAGGCGCATGGATGGGCACAGATAAGTGGCACTGATGGGCACAAATAGGTAGCACTGATGTGCACTCATAGGTGGCACTTATAGGTGGCACTGGAGGGCACGTATAGGCAGCACTGATGGGCAATGGTGGGTACTGATGGGTGGCCCTGATAGATGGCACTGATAGGTAACACTAATCAGAGGCGCTGACAGGCATCACTGATGGGCACAGAGTGTCATCCCTAATGGGCAATGATTGCCATCCCTGGTGGGCTCTAGTGGGCTTACCTGGTGGTCATGGGTGGGCATCCCTAGTGGCCATAGGTGGGCATCCCTGGTGGTCCTGGGTGGGGATCCTTGGGGGGGCTGCACTGATAATCAGTGCAGACCCCACCCCATCAGAAGAACAGCCGATCGGCTCTCCTCTACTCTACTAAGTCTGTCAGTGCGAGTAGAGGAAAAGCCAATACACGGTGATTGTTTACACTGTGATCAGCTGTGATTGGACACAGCTGATCACATGGTAAAGAGCCTACGTCAGAGGATCCCCAAGTAAAACATGACTTAGTACTTGGTGGAGAAACCCTTGTTGGCAAGCACAGAGGTAAGACATTTCTTGTAGTTGGTGACCAGGTTTGCACACATCTCAGGAGGGATTTTGGTCCACTCTTCTTTACAGATCTTCTCTAAATTCTTAAGGTTTCTTGGCTGTCGCTTGGCAACTCGAAGTTTCAGCTCCCTCCATAAATTTTCTATAGGATTAAGGTCTGGAGACTGACTATGCCACTCTATGACCTCAATGTTCTTCTTCTTGATCCACTCCTTTGTTGCCTTGGTGGTATGTTGTGGATCATTGTCATGCTGAAAGACCCATCCATGGCCCATCTTCAGTTTTCTGGCTGAGGGAAGAAGGTTCTCATCCAAGATTTTACAATACATGGCCCCGTCCATGGTGGAGAGGGCTGATTGGGAGTCGGTCGGCTGCTGGTTTTCCAGCATGCTCGTTTGGCCGGCTTCTGTTGGACAGGGGCTTAAGACCTGCTGGCATGAAACAAAGGGTGACAAAAATGTAAAAACAATACTTTGATAAAAATGGTAATTGTTTATAATATACAATGCTTTTGTAAATGAAACTGTATTCAATTAGAAAATCTAAACATGGGTTCATGCACCAATATGTTTACACACAACATTTATTTAAAGGGGTGTGCTGTTTGGGTGTAAATGGGTTTGTTTAGCTGTCTTCCAATTAGTGATTTTTGTATTTTTTTTGTTTTGTTTTTTGTATGCAGTTGCTTTAAGTTATGTATGTTACTTTTTTCACTTCACTTTACATTACTTTTTTTACTTTACTTTTTCTTTGCAAACAAATATATATGTAAAATAATGAGGTAAATCAGAGATTATTTTTTTTGCTTGTGTTTTTTTCCCCATTGTTTGTGTACAGTCTCTTGAATCTATGGTATTATTATTTATCTGTTCAAAAAAAAAAAATAATGAGGCAAATCAGAAACTATTTTTTTTAATACTAATTATTGAGGACTTTGGAAAACAATAGAAAAAGAGTACACTAAGCATACACCATAGTAGGCATGCATAATCAGATTGCAGAAATTTTGATAAAGTAGACATTGTGTTTTGTGGCTTTGGTGTGTATAGTAGTATAAAGTATTTATCTGATATGCACCCCACAGGGGATCAAGTGAAGTAACCCATTTGGAGTTAAAAAAGAGAAAAGAGGAAAGGTGGGATGAGTAGAATATAACCAGTTAGTGGGGGGAGTGGTGTAAAGGGGAAAGCAAAGCCCTAACGGGAGGAGCTGAGAGACTGGTGTATGGCAGAAGAATAGGTCAAGAATAGTTGAGAAGAGCTTCTGCAACCCTTAGGCTCCATTTACACCTAGGCATTTGGAATCGCTGACGGAATTGCTTGTCGCTCAAAAAAGGAGCAGGAGCTTATTTTGGGCAAGAGCGTAGCGCGGTGCGTTTTCTCCTGCAATTGACCATGATTGGGGTGCCATTAACAAGTAATGGCATTGCAACTGCGTCCCACATTTTGCCGTGATTCTGATATCACGGGCAGAAGCATGGAGATTCTGTCCAGGATTCCAAATGCCTAGGTGTGAATGGTGCCTTAGGAGTCATTAAAAGCCAACTGCACCCTTACCAACCAAAAAGGATGTATATTTCACCTTCACCATGGAATCCAAAGCATTTCATCACAATGGCGAAATTTATAAAAATTATGGGTTTCCTCTGACATTTCAAGGTGACTTTTTAGGGGAATGATGATCCTCAATTTCTCTCATCCCTACCTTAAAGTACCACTTGACAGAACTGCATGCGGGATACGACTTGGCAATACTGCATACGTATTTTCCAAACTTTGAATTATTTTTTGCCACTCATGCTACCTTGGGTGTTTGGGTGCAGGCATACAAGAGACTCAACTGTGCCTAGATTAAATGCATGAGAAAGAATGGTAACACTCCGAAGACATCATCTTTAAAGAGCTTTATTAAAAAATGGACATGTGCACAGGGAACACAACAGTCTCATCCATTGATCATCTCACAGGGCTTGGTCGCAGAGATCTCTATTATTATTATTATATTATTATTATGCAGGATTTATATAGTGCCAACAGTTTGCGCAGCGCTTTACAACATGGGGGCAGACAGTACAATTACAATACAATTCAATACAGGAGGGATCAGAGGGCCCTGCTCATTAGAACTTACAATCTAGAAGGGAGGGTCAAGTGGAACAAAAGGTATAAATGTGGGAGATGATCAGATGAAGAAAATGAAAATACAGTTGTTAATTGTGGGTAGGATAGGCTTCTCTGAAGAGGAGGGTTTTCAGGGATCGTCTACAAGCTAATAGAGTAGGAGATAATCGGACAGATTGAGTTAAGGAGTTCCATAGGATTGGAGAGGCTCTGGAAAAGTCCTGGAGACGAGCATGGGAGGAGGTGATGAGGAAGCTAGAGAGCAGGAGGTCTTGAGAAGAACAAAGAGAATGATTGGGTTGGTATTTTGAGATTAGGTCAGTGGTGTAGCTGGTGGCAGAGTTGTGGATGGCTTTCTAAGTAGTTTTTAGTATTTTTATTTTAAATGTGTTGGGTGAGTGGAAGCCAGTGGAGGGACAGCGACGTACCTGTATGTTGCTGCTTTCGTAACCCCCCCCGTCATTTGCTGTAGGCCAAGTTTGTCAGTTGGTCCCGGTCAATGATTTTGCCTGGGACCCTGCTGGTCGGCTGCAGCAAAGTAGAGAGCAGCCCTGTGCCTGTGGTTGTAAACACAGGCACTCGATCTAGCTGGTTTGTCTGGTTCATCCGGTTCTAACAGATTATGACATTGAAGTATGATCATACTTCTTTTCTCCACATAGACGTAATAATCGTTTGCACGAAAGATCGTTCTGAAGTCTTTGAAGCACTGTCTTATGTCTGTGGGTAGCCTTTGCCTATCTGGGATCGATAATTCTCTTGTCACTTGACTTTGCCGAGCCAATTTGCCAAGATTTAGGTCTGCACATTTGCAGACAGTAATGACATCAAATTGATTTGCTTATATGCATAACAATATATAATTCACAGGACTTGTCCCTCCCTCGTTCTTTTACATTCAGGAGATGTATTATCTGGGCCAGCTTCCAAGTTGATATTTTAAGAATGCTGGGAAGTGGAGGGTGTTGCTGTAATCAGGCTGCACATTTTGTCACTGTCGGTAGCAAAATGTTGTCTTACCACATGCTGCAGAATCCATACATTGGGATGATAACATCCCTCTGTTCTTTGATGTAATTTGGAGGGGGGGGGAGAGAATTTCCCCATATTCCTTCGGAAATTCTGCTTATTCTCACAATATTATGTTATCAACTCCTGTGAGCATGCCATAAATGCAAATGTTATGTTGGCAGCATATTAACTGTACCCTAGTTATATTCTTCTGTTTTCTCTCTCGTATGAAGATTGCCATTTGTCTCAATATTATCCAAGTAATACAAAAAAAAATGGAGATCTTTTTACATCAGACTCAAAGCTCTCCATAGCCTAAGGTCACATGACAGCCTTGTATTCCAGTAGATAGAGATGGAATGTGCAGTCTACCAAAAAGAGCCAAAGGCTACGGCGTGATATGCAGTATGTCCTTGGATCAACACAATTATCATCATATGTATGCATTCAGAGCATCAATAGCGATGAGAGCTGCAATCCACTAGGAAAAAACCAGATAAAGGGCCACCTGCAAAACACTAGAGTAGATCCAGCAAGGTTTTGTTGGGGTGAATGGCTGGTGAAACTGAAGGCGGACATCTGGAGAACAAAGACTAAGCTAGGTATAGTCTTTTTTTCTAGATGCACTGACATTAAAGTGGTTGTAAACCCTTGGAATAAAAAAAATGAACAATTCTTCTAGTGTGTACTTGTCTCAGCCCAAAACACCTACAGTGATTTCTGTCTGCTGCCTCATTCTTCCACTATCTGCATGAGTCACTTCTGACAGTATATGCTAGGCTTTCTCAACCTATTAACACCAGATGAACCCTTGAAATAACTTTCAGGTCCCAGGGAACCCCTCGTAAAATGGGTTATTCAGGGACACATTGGGAAAATGCCCCTTACATTGGTGGTGGTAAGTAGGAAGAATGTCTGCCTTACAGGGTTGGCCAGACTGATACCCTTGCAGTCATACCGTTGGCTCTACCAAGTGGCATTGGAACAAAAACTACGCAGGTACCATCAGATAGGAGTTCAGTTAGCTGCAATTCAAGGAAACCCTAACCACTCCTGGAGAAACGCTAGGGTTCCACGGAACCCTGGCTGAGAATGGCTGGTCTATGTGGGTACTAGACATGTGAGGTTTGTTTTTTTTTCGGAAAATAAATTTAGACAAATTTAGCATTATAATACTAATGAATTTGAACAAATCCAAAATAAAAAACAAAATTTGGCTGAAATTCTAATTCAAATCGAATTCTAAATAGAATTTGAGTCGAATTCCAAAAATGAATTTGAAATTGAATTCAAAATCAAGAATAGAATAACATACAATAAAAAATAAAAGAATAGAATAAAAAAAAATAGAAAATAATAGATAAGAATAGAATAGAAAAGAATCAAATAGAGTAGAAAAGAATAGAGTAAAACAGAAATAGAATATAAAATAAAATAACAAAAAAATAAATAGAACAAAAATGAAAGGAATAGAATAGATTATATTAGAATAGAATATAAAATAATATAATAAAATAGAAAATAATAGAATAGAATAGAATAAAAAAAAACAATAGAATAGAATAGAATAAAATAGAATATTCCATCTTCCGAAATTCAAATTATAATAGAATAGATTCAAATATAATAGAAAAGAATAGAATATACTAGAAAATATATAATAGAAAGGAATTAAATATTCAAATTTTGAGTAGAACACATTTGAATCCGAATAGAATAGATTAGAAAAAAATTAGAATATAAAATAATTGAAATTAAAAGCATAGAATTGAACAGAAAAGAATGGAATAGAGAAAAAAACAATAAAATAGAATAGAGTAAAATAGAAAGAACATTACTGTCTTCTGAAATTTGAATAGAATAGATTTGAATAGGAGAAGATTAGAATAGAGTAGAATAGAAAATAGGATAGACAAAAACTATAGAACAGAATTTAATAGAATAGAAAGAATAGAAACATCTTCCAAAACTCTAATTTCTAATAGAATAGATTCAAATTCAAATAAAATAGAAAAGACAAAAAATGAAAATAAGAGAATAGAATAGAAAAAACAATAGAATAGAATAAAATAAAAGAATATAGCTGTCTTCCGAAAATTCGAACGTCGAATAGAATAAATTCAAGTTCAAATAGAATAGATTAGAATACAATATAAAAGAATAGAAGAGAAAAGAATAGAAAAAATAGAATAGAAAATAGAATATAATAGAACAAAATAAAATAGAAAGTGTTCTGAAATTGGAGTTTCAAATAGACTTAAAATTTGAATGCCAAACCATATGTGAAAACAAATAAACAAAACAAAACAAATTCCGAAAACAAATTTAACAAATTTAACTAAACAACATTATTTACATAACAACATTTTTTTTTGTCTGCACGTGTCTAGTGGACACCAAGCAACCCAGCAAATGCCTCCCCCTCCCGCATATAGCAGGTGATTGACAGCCTTAGCTGTACTTGTTTCCCTATGAGACTATGTAGAGGGTGTGTCCAAAATGTGCATTCCTGGGCATTTTGTCACACTTTGTGAACAAAATGTGAATACAGCCTAATTATCTAGCAAGTTGCAAGTAAATAAAACATTTTAATGTCAAAGAAAAATACTGAAAGTGATCTTTTAAAATACTAAATTTTTCTGTGCTTTTACCTACATTTGTTAAGCTAGTGATGGGGTCTTTAAACCCTAATTTTGAAAAAAACTTTTTTTTTTAAATCAGCGCAAGGGACAGTACTTACATTTAATGTCCCTTGCACTGCTGGCTTCTCTCCTAGTTGAAATCCAAAATCCTCTGCCTCCCCCCATACCCCCTCAGCTGTAATCTTCTGGGACTGCAGGGGTTAATATGAGTTCTGTTATTCATCAAGAACACCAGCTATGGATTTTATCTATCTATCTATCTATCTATCTATCTATCTATCTATCTATCTATCTATCTATCTATCTATCTATCTATCTATCTATCTATCTATCTATCTATCTACCTACCTATCTATTGCTTTAGGCTCCATTCACACTTGTGTGACTTATCATGCAACTTGTCACGCAGCTTTGGACATCAAAGTTGCATGACAAGTCATTCCCCAAGTTTTCCAATGATAACCATTCATATATGCACTACTTAAAGTTGTGGCAACTTCAAAATAGTTCATGCACTACTTTGGTCCGACTTTCAATTGCAATTTGAGGGCCATAGACTTCAATGTTAATCCTCAGAAGTTGCATGAAAGTCATACCTGAATGTTATACAATCCAACAGTTGTCCATTATCACTGGTCAAAGCCAAAGTCATTTCCAAGTTGCACCCATCCAAAGTTGCACCGAAGTCGCACTCCAAGGTCAGCGCAACTTTGGAGTCATACAAGCATGAATGGAGCCTTAGGGCTGGTTCACACGGGTCCAACATACACCCTGACTTTGAGAGCACAAGTCGCATGGCATGTCAAAATCAATTGTTCCCTATGAGAGCCGTCGTAACTGGTCCGACTTGTGTCGGTCCGACTTTGAAAATGCTTCCTGCAATACTTTTTGGGAATTCAGCCCATTGATTTGAATGGACGTCGGGATAATCATCTTAACTGATCCAATTCTTGGCATGGGACTTGTGCTCTAAAGTATTTTGAGGGGGGGGATCCCAAGCCGTTTTTTTTTTTATGTTGGCATGGGGGTCCCCCTTAAAATCCATACCAGACCGAAGAATCTGGTATGGTCTTGGGGGAGGGACCCCACTCCATTTTGTTTTTATTTTGGCTTGGGGATCCACCTCCAGATCCAGACTCAAAGGGTCTGGTATGGATCTCTGAGCAAATTGGCATACCTGTACGTCCCCTATAAGATTGGGCATTGTGGGCGCACATGCCCTCCGTTTACTCCGTGGCCGTGCCCGCGGGTCCCACGGACTCGATGTCCGCCGGTGTGCTGCGATCCTGTCACCGAGCAGCAGAACGGGGAAATGTAAACAAGGCATTTCCCTTTTCTGCCTAGCGACATGACAGGGATCACTGCTCCCTATCATTGAGAGCAGTGATCTCTGTCATGTAGTGAGCCCATCCCCCCTACAGTTAGAATCACTCCCTAGGATACATTTAACCCCTTGATCGCCCTCTAGTATTTAACCCTTTCCCTACCAGCGTCATTAACACAATAATCAGTGCATTTTTATAGCACCGATCACTGTTTAAATGACAACGGTCCAAAAATAGTGTCAAAAGTGTCCGATGTGTCCGCCATAATGACGCAGTCACGATAAAATTCGCAGATCGCCGCCATTACTAATGAAAGAAAAATTATAATAAAAATGCCATAAATCTATCCTCTATTTTGTAGATGCTATAACTTTTGCCTAAACCAATCAATATACGCTTATTGCGATTTTTTTTTACCAAGAATATGTAGAAGACCTAAACTGAGAAAGAAATTTTTTTTTTTTTTTTATATATATTTTGGGGATATTTATTAAAGCAAAAAGTAAAAAATATTGCTTTTTTTTCAAAATTGTTCCTCTTTTTTTGTTTATAGCGCAAAAAATAAAAACCGCAGAGGTGATCAAACACCACCAAAAGAAAGCTCTATTTATGGGAAAAAAAGGACATCAATTTTGTTTGGGTGCAATGTCGCACGGCCGCGCAATTGCCAGTTAAAGCGACGCAGTGCCGTATCGCAAAAAGTGCTCTAGTCAGGAAGGGGGTAAATTCTTCCGGGGCTGAAGTGGTTAATAAGTAAAGTCAAGTCTGTGTAAATCTGCTAATGCATCGGACACTACTCTCTCTCTCTCTAGAACAATGCTGCCGACCAAAGATGTCTCCGTTGCTCCTCCATCCAGGGTGGAGACACCCTAGGACAGTAAGGCCCTGTACACACGACTGGTTTTGCTGTCGGAATAAACTCTGAAGGTTTTTCCGACGGAGTTCCGACGGAATTCCGCTCAAGCTGTCTTGCATACACACGGTCACACCAAATTCCAACCGTCCAGAACGCGGTGATGTACAACACGTACGACGGGACTAGAAAGTTCAATAGCCAGTAGCCTATAGCTTCCGTCTCGTACTTGCTTCAGAGCATGCGTCGTTTTTGGTGCGTCGGAACAGACGAGCGTTTTTTCCGATAGGAATTAGTTCCGTTGAAAAAATATAGAACATGTTCTCTATCTAAGTCCGTCTGAATTTTCAACAGAAAAAGTCTGATACACACGGTCCGAATATATGATGAAGAGCTCCCATCAGACTCCTACTGTCGGAAATTGCGCTCGTGTGTACGCGGCATTAGTCTGTTACTGTCTGAATCCCCAGGTGAAAAGAAAAGAAAAGAAACCTTAAAATGGAAAACAAAATGCAGCCACCACATTTTTTAAGCTGCAATATATTACTTTTTTTGTTGTTTTGGGGTTTAACACGTCTTTAAAGGTTCATGGTAACAAAATGTAAATTCTGAAACTTCAGAAGACTATGAACCCTTCCCAGCCTTTGCATGCAAACGCAGCCATCTGAAATATAATTTATTGATGGTATCAGTTTAATCAGTGTGATTTTGTTGGCTAGCTGGAGGGGATTTTCCTGAAATGTGTGCAATTTCTGTTTCGAGAGAAGTATTGCATCCATTAAAAAGATGGAAAAGAATGCTATTAATTAAGGTTGGGTCTCTAGCACATTGCTTATCACAATGTCCTTACACAGATATATATCTACATTAGTTAAAAGAATAGATTGTGTTCTGTCCTTGAAACGCTGATCAGACAATCTAACTGCTGCCAATTCTCTGTGATTGAATAATACATTGATGCTGAGGATTGGGGGGGAAGCATTGTGGAGGACTGAAATGTTTGCAGCAGTAATGTAGCCGCTGAATTGTATAAACTGTAGAATTACCAGCGCCCTCATTTACTGTAAGTGATGGAAAGGAAAGCGTCTAGAAGCAGGTTGTTTCCATAACTTACTGACTCAAATGTACCTGAAAAAGAATTCTGTTCAATAAAGAAATGCATCCCTTTGAAGTGACACTAAACTCTGAAAAATATATATATATTTTATAGTAAGTGAAATAAATAGGGGGTGTTTTGGGGTCCTCCCTATTTAAATGATAAATATGTATTATCTTGTCTGTTCCTATAATTATCTAGTCTATCAAAGCTCTGATAATAATAATGGTGAGGATATAATAACAATACTAGCTATAAAAACAAACACAATGCTCAAAGACGCAATCGTCTTGTTTTATTACTAAGAAAGTAGAAAACCAACACAAAATCTAAGGCTAGTAATACAGAGCATATAAGACAAAAGAGCATAGATGATACTTTACATAAGTCCTTCTTTAGGATTTTGTATGTTGGCTGGGCTCCAGGAGGAAGAGAGAGAAAGAGAGAGGGGGCCTTCATCATTGGCCCACACATTTTTAACCACTTTAACCACTTCAATACCAGGCACTCCCCCCCCCCCTTCCTGCCCAGACCAATTTTCAGCTTTCAGCGCTGTCACAATTTGAATGGCAATTGCTCGGTCATGCTACACTGTACCCAAACTAAATTTGTATAATTTTCTTCCCACAAATAGAGCTTTCCTTTGGTGGTATTTGATCACCTCTGGGGTTTTTTGCTATACAAACTAAAAAACACCAACATTTTTGAAAAAAACAACAAAACATTTTTCTTAGTTTCTGTCATAAAATTTTGTTTTCCCCTTCACTGACGGGCACTGATGGGCACTGATGAGTTGGCACTGATAAGGTGGCACTGATGAGGAGGCACTGATATGTAGAATTGTAGGGCACTGATGAGGCGGCACTGATGGGCACTGTTGAGTTGGCACTGATAAGGTGGCACTGATGAGGAGACACTGATATGTAGAATTGATGGGCACTGATAGGCGGCACTGATAGGCAGCACTGATGGGCACTGATAGGCGGCACTGATGGGCGCTGATAGGTGGCACTGAAGGACAGCTCACGGAAAATGTAACAAGAAGGCAGAAAAACACAGTTAGAAAAGATTTCATGAAAAATAGATTACAGGGACGCTAAGTAGTGAAAGTGTAAGTAGAATAAGGATATAATTTAGTGTCACTTCAAGTCAGGATAGTTAGCGTCTTTCCTTTGCCGCACCAGGGTGCTGGGTTCTAATGCCACCTATTGCCAACTATCGGCAAAACGTTTATCTGCCTCCATTCTTGTCTAGGCAAGAAGTAGAAGCTGATGCGGATGAGGTTTCAGCTTTTACACAGAGCTGGAGGAGGGAGGATTTGGTAGCACTTTGTCAGGGGGTGGCTGCAAGAACCTGGAAGAGACATCCATCTTCCAATGATTTAAATAAGGAATATGCTAGTGTGAGACCAGAAATGTGGCCATGGATAGGTGGATTACAGTAAGACAATACCAGATTCGCTGTGTGGATGTATGTTAACCACTTCAGCCCCGGAAGGATTTACCAACTTCCTGATCAGGCCATTTTTTGCGATACGGCACTGACAATTGCGCGGTCGTGCAACGCTTTACCCAAACAAAATGGACGTCCTTTTTTCCCCACAAATAGAGCTTTTTTTGATCATGTCTGCGGTTTTTATTTTTTTGCTCTATAAACAAAAAAAGAGCGACAATTTTGAAAAAAACTCCAATATTCTTTTACTTTTTTCTATAATAAATATCCCAAAAAAAAAAAAAATCTTCATCAGTTTAGGCCAATATGTATTTTTCTACATATTTTTGGTAAAAAATCGCAATAAGTGTATATTGATTGGTTTGCGCAAAATTTGTAGCATCTACAAAATAGGGGATAGATTTATGGCATTTTCATTATTATTATTTTTTTACTAGTAATGGCGGCGATCTGTAATTTTTAGCAGGACTGCGACATTGCGGCGGACAGATCGGTCACTTTTGACACTTTTTTGGGACCATTGACATTTATACAGCCATCAGAGCCACTGATTACTGTATAAATGTCAGTGGCAGGGAAGAGGTTAACACTAGGGGGCAATCAATGGGGTTAAGAGTGTTTCTAACTGTGAGAGGAGTGTACTGACAGGGAGTAGAGAGAGATCACTGTTCCTGTTCTCTAGGAACCGCAGATCTCTCTCTACTTCCCTGACAGGACAGGGATCTTTCTGTTCACATTGACAGATCCCCGTTCTGGCTCTCTGAGGAGCGATCGCGGGTCGCTGGCAGACATCACACTCGCCAGACACACGCATCGGCTCCAGTGTTGCCCCCTCTAGCCCTTAAACCAGCCGCCGTACACCTGCGTTGATTCACGCAGGGGAGCCAACCTGCCCTTTGTATAACGATGGCGGCTGGTCGGCAAGTAATTAATTGAGGATAAAATGTTAGAAAAAGCAGCAAAAACAAAATTAAACATGGGGAGAACAGTTACTCTTTAAAGTAGAACTACAGGCAAAGCTTTTTTTCATTTTAGATAGAGTAAGGCTCGATTCACTTCTATGCATGTTGCTTTGTAGCGTTTCTGCAGTGCTTGCTGCTGTGCTTTGCGTTTTTTTATGGGGTTTGTTTGGAAAATATGTTGTTAGGCAGATTAAAAATGCAAAATGCGAATTGCGGCAAAATCCCAGTAAAACATGGTAAAAACGCACTACATGCTTTTCTGCAGCTTCTCCGTTGAAGTCTATTGAACCAAAAACACACAATAAGCAGCGTTTTGCATTTAAAAAAGTCCCTGACCCTTTCCAAAAAGGCAGAGGCAGAAAAATGCGTTGATGTGAACTTGTTCCATGGGAACCCATGTTAAAAATATTATCCTGTGTTTCTGCAAAGAGCATGTAAAAATGCATTGGTGTGAATGGAGCCTAAGGGAGGGTTATAACCCCTGTCGGATTTATATATATATATATATATATATATATATATATATATATATATATATATATATATATATATATATATATATATATATATATATATATTTATATCTGTATCGCAGTAGGACAATTTTTGATAATTTCCTGTCCTGTAACCAAAACAGGAAGTGAGAGGAAATCCCTGAAAATTAGGAAAATTCAATGGGCCCCCCCAGATCACCATAACTAGTGTGCCAATTGGAAGATTTCCCCTCTCTTACTGTAATTGGGGCAATCTAAAATTTGGGATTTTCTTTAACGCCTTGGCTACTTTTTTGGTTTGTACCCCTGACTTTTAATGGAATAAAGTTCTATCTGGACCTCTTGGCAGTGGTGTGGCGCTTCATTTTCAATTCTCGTTATCCTTAAATGTGTCAGTTTTGTTCCCATCATCAGTGTAGTGAATGAAAACAATGGCGCTTTTTTTTCAAATTATGCACTCTTGCCTAACTTTATAAATACAGCATGCCCTTTAAAAAAATGTTTCACCCATTGAAAATGTTATTAATAATTTTTCCAATTTAAAAAAAAAAAAAATTGGCATCTAGTTTTGGATGAATGCTTTCTATGTAGCACTAGCGAATTTAGTACAATCTAATCAATTCAGAGAGAGAGAGAGATGGCAAAAAGGGCGTTTTAATTCCCATCCCCTGTGTGTTTGAGGAGTACTTGTCACCATGTAATTAGGCGTCAACTTTTTTTTTTACAAAATCTGCAAGAATTATCTTGAGGGGAGAAATTACAGCCATCACAATGCGGGGCTCTGGAATAGAGAAGCTGACTACTTATTAATACCCTTATTTCCGTGATGGATGGAAGGATGTGATAAAACACAGCTGTGGACTTTGTGTTCCTCCGACATTCAATCTGGCATCACTTGGAAATTTACCGGATGGAATTCGCCCAGGAAGACTTGTTCATGTCAATTTTTCTTCAAGGGCCTTTTTTATTAAATACGTCTTTCAACTGTGTTTTAAATAACCAGTTTTCAAATATAGAACAGCCTTCAGATTTCCTAGAAAGGCAGTTAAAGATTATTTATGTCATGTTATTAAGAAAAATACAAGCTTCCTATATTTTGTGGTATATTATATAAGGAACGAGATTCGGGTTCAGAATGAACATGAGTTCAACCTAAACCCAGCCTGTTTGCAGTTTGGTGAGTGGGTGAACAACCTGTCAGATTTTTCAATTCACCCATCCGCCTGGACTTCTGGCTGATGTAGCTAAAGATGAGATCTAGAGAAGTGTCCCAACCGCCACACACCTCACCCGGCCGTATGGTTACTAGAGAAAAGCAGCCTCAGATTATGCCATCAAAGCCACCCCCTCAATGTATTTTGTGCTACCCCCAGGGCTTAATCATGGAACTCCTTCATGATTAAGCCCCAGGGGTGGGGCAAAATGGGTTGGGAGCATGACCTTGATGACGCTGACGCTGCTTTTATCTATAAACCATATGGCCGGGTAAGGTGTGCGGTGGCCAGGACACTTCTCTTTATCTCCTCTGCATGCTTTAAGTCAGGATGGACTCATCCCCAGCATGCACCTTCAATAAGCAGTATCATCTACCTCACAAGACTCCGGTAGCCTGAGATGGGGCCCCTAAGCAAAATCAGGGTTGCTGTAATGTAAATAGAGGTTTGTAGTGGCCATGTCACTACCACCTTTAGATAACAGATCAAAGACGTTTACTGCTTGAAATTGCAGAAGCAAGCCGGCAGGGATCCTGGGTGATGCCTTTGACCAAATATGAACAATAAAATCACCTGAGAACCCTGCCATTGCAAATGTCAGGTCCCCAGAGCTCTTGGAATGCATCAACAGCATTGTGGAACCTGAGTGATGTCTTTGATCAAATATGGTCATGGCCATATTTGGTCAATGATGTCACCTGGGATCCCTGCCGGCTTGTTAATCATTTGAAATGGAAGTCGGCAGGAGTCTGATATTTAGAGGCGGCACTGATACCACTGAAAAAATTACAAACTTTTGGTTGCATCAGCTGGAGGTTTGAGCATGTAGGTGAACTGGCTTTATTTGGGGGGGTTGACCTGAATTTGAAGCTCATCCCTATTCAAGAGCTGTAGCTACCTTGATAATCTTCACATTTATAACTTTTGTGAACTTAGTTCTAGAAGCATATCCGATTTTTTAGATGCCATTGTTCCAAGTGAAGATTGGAGCAATATGTGGCAGGATGAGAGAGTAAAAAACCCTCTTCTTTGGCAAGTCATTCCTTTTGATTTTAACTCAGCAGCAGAGTCACTTTAAAGTGGATTTTCAGTCATTCTGTAATGTTGATTCTAAAGAACTCGCCTCCCCTTCCTTAAATGTCAATGGATTACAAAATTGCATTTTGCTACATGTAAAAACAGTAATTCTAGTAGGGCTGGTCCTCATGTATGTAATTCGCCTACGTGAATGACCTAGTCAGCTCTACCTGCCGACTCCTGGAATAGTATTGCCCCTAATCCCAGGAGTCAGCAGGCTTTTTATTTTTGTATCATGAGATTTCTACAGAGCAGAGACGGGCTGGAGGATGGCTGGAGGAGGATGGAGACATGCCAAGAGGAGAGGTGGGAGGAGACAGGCAGAGATGGATGTTTGCAGAGAGCACTTTGTCTTTATTGCGCAGGAGCAGCTAAGCTGTTCCCATACTGCACATGTGCTTCCAACCCTTTGTGCACACGTTGCTACAGCATTGACAGTGCATGTTCACTGCCACTGCTATTGGAACATGTAAGAAAAGATTTGGAAGGGCTGCGCGTAGCATGTAGGCAAGAGCACTATGCGGACTTAGCTGGCATGTGCAAGAAGGGAATACCCGGAACTAAATGACTATGGCTTCACTTGCCCACAGTTAACATGGTCACAAGCAGGAAACCAGTGAGTAAGAAAAAATATATGTACATGGAAATAATAAAGATTATTAGCAATAAACTTCCTAAATAGAACAATCACTCTTTTAAAAGACTGAAGGTGTATTTTTATAAATTTAGCTGCTTTGACTGGAGTTTCTCTTTAAGTTCCCAGCTCCACCAAGTTGCCATTGCTTTTATTCAGGTATCTTACTTTCTCTGCTGTTTTTTCATTTGTTTTATTTTATACAGCAGAAGGAGAGATACTCAAAGGAGATAGAACGGAGCCAGGGAGCACAAAAGGGAGATTTTGCCAATGGCACCCTTGCCCAGATAGGAAGGATAGCTTGCCAGAAATTTGTGGCAGTGTTGAATTGTAAGTCTGTTAACTTGCTGCACATTTTCACTGGCAAGTTGTACACTTGCAGAGCACTTGAAGCCCAAGTTCTAGTCTACAATTTTCTAATTTCTAGCAAATTTTCATGGCAAGTCTCTAGCAAGAACAAAGTTTCAGTGGCGAGTCTACAGCAAGAGCTCTGCACGTCTACAGCATGAAAATTCAGCCACAGTGCCCCCTGTGGTGGGATGACTATTGCACAACATAACTGAACCAGAACTTGCAGCAGACTTGCAGAATGTTTGAACAGAATCTGAAGTGATGCAATTCGAACTTGCTGCAATTGGGCAACAAACTTGTGAAGCCTGGCAAGTCTAGCAATAGCTTAGCAAGTTATTTTCAAACTTATGGAAAAAATGAAGCTGCGCTAAAAAATGAAAAATAACCTGTGAACTAAACAACATAAGTATGTGTAACACACACACAGTGAAAATAGGGTACAAAAGTCCACCTATAAATGCATAATAATGAGATAATAAAACATTTGGTACCAAACAAAAATATTTTGCAAATGTCCAATCAATTTAAACTGTGAAATAAATCATGTGGGTAAATAAATCTGAACATATAAATACGAGATTGGATATATAAACAGTCTATCAGATGTTGAAGCTGATGGAACATATAAGACACCTAGTGACAGGTCTTCAAGGGACACAGATCTCTGTGCAGGATAGACTGGGGAGCAGCAACTTGCTTACGTGTTTTCCCTCACCTTCCAGACTACAACTGCTCAGGACCTACTGCTGTCATATCTTCAGGTGTTAAGGGTTTCGGAGCGTACCTTGTTCTCTTAATAGATAATTATCGTTCTGGTCCCGGGTACAGCAGCAAGCCTCTCAAGCGGTGAGTGCTGGCTAAACATGGACACATGTGGACCGACATCTAGTCTGAGCTGATCTGTGGTGAACGCCCTATCTACTAGCCCCCTCCAACAACGGGAGATCGTTATACCCAGGGTTGGGAGATAAGCTCATCTAGCTTATATAGCTGGTAAGCCTTGACCCTATGTGGTGGTGGATTCACAGTCTGTGTCCCTTGAAGACCTGTCACTAGGTGTCTTATATGTTCCATGAGCTTCAACATCTGATATAGACTATTTATATATCCAATCTTGTATTCATATGTTCGGATTTATTTACCTACATGGCTTATTTCACAGTTTAAATTGATTGGAAATTTGCAAAATATTTTTTGTTTTGGTACCAAATGTTTTATTATCTCATTATTATGCATTTATAGGTGGACTTTTGTACCCTATTTTCACTGTGCGTGTGTCACACATACTTATGCTGTTTAGTTCACAGGTCATTTTTCATTTTTTAGCGCAGCTTCATTTTTTACATATGTTTATTGGTGTTGTATATCACTTTAAGTTGCTATTTACTTTATTCAATAGCGCAGTTTTTTTTTTTTTTTCTTATCCATTTTCAAACTTGCAGCACAATTGCTTGCTACCCTGTTTCCCCGAAAATAAGACCTAGCGTGATTGTCGGTGATGGCTGCAATATAAGCCCTACCTCACAAATAAGCCCTAGTTAAAGTCCTTGTAGGTCTTATTTTCAGGGTAGGGCTTATTTTCGGGGAAACAGGGTAGAGCTTATTTGGGGGGTAGGGCTTATATTGCAGCCATCACAGACAATCACACTAGGTCTTATTTTCGGGGAAACAGGGTATGTGGGTAAGCGGCACTGTACATAAAAAGGTATTGGGTTACTCAACTAACCAGCAACTGAGAAAATATTGTTGTTAAATAATAATAATAATAATAATTGTTAAAGAATTTTCAGGCTTCATGAAAACTAGACCCTTGTAGGAGACAATGGAAGGATCCTTTCAGCCATCTGCAGCTTTGAAAAAAGAAAAAAGAAACCTTCATCCTGCTGTTATACAGATAAGCTTGGTGGACCATGTCCAACAGTGCTCGTAGTGTTATGATATCTGAATGGTAATGCTTTGATTTCAGGTTCTATCGCCTTGACAGTGCAGTCAAAGTGTGAAATTCTAGTTTTGCCACTGGCCTGAAGTGACCCACACCTGGAATTATGATGTGATATACCAAGGCAGTAGATCCTGCTATCCTAGCCTTACTGTTCAGATATCATAACACTATGAATAATGTTGGATTTGGTCCACCAAACTAATTAATAAAACAGTAAGATGGATTTTGTTTATTTCAATGCAGAAGACAGACAGCCGAAATCTTTTTTATTTCATGTTCTCCAGCAGGTTTCTTTTCATTCCTCCAGACAAAAGAGTATATTAGACTTGGGTTTTCATAAAAATATTACATTTTAGAATCCTATTCCCTTCAACAACCCTAAATTAGATTAATCACTGCTTTCAAAGAAGGGGGTTATTCCGGTGCAAGAATTTATTTTAAAACAAACAAAAAATAAACTAAATGAAAATATCAAAATGTTAATTTGGTTTATTCTTCAATTTTTGTTGGAATAAAGTTTGAGCTGTGCTTGTGTTGTTGAATTTTGAACACCTGTCAGTTTTTATTACCGTCTGTGCCCCCGTTAGGGAGACTCACTCTCTATATTTGTCCTATTTATCATTATCATTGAAAGTGAAAGTAAAAGAAAATCCCACATTTTGGGTTGTCCCCTGAAAAGAAATAGGAGGAGAAGTCTTTCAATGGGGCATTAGTTCTGATGGCCTGGGAGATCCCAAGGGATTCCCTTAATTTGCAGGGATTTTCTCCCACTTCCTGATTTGGCTATGGGGCAGGATGTAAAGGGAAATCTCCCCAATGGCCCCAATGGGACACAGATGGCAAAAAATAAACTGACAAGGGTTTTTACTCTATCCAAAATGAAAAAAAAAAGTTTTGCCTGTAGTTCTGCTTTAATAACTAAGTTTTTGGGTGTATTTTATGTTGGTTATAGTCAGTGCTGGGACAAGTTCATCTAGAGCCCAGGGCGAAAATTCCAAAGTGCGCCACCCCAAGATGTATGAGCATTATGTGTCAGCAAAAATGTCCCCCCCAAAATTTAACACGAATCTGCATGCTTACCCCCTACACATAGATTCCTCCTCCTCCCAGGACAAATTCCCCCCGACTGAAATCCCCCTGACCCAGCACAAATGTTTGCACCTCATCCCCCAACACAAATGCCCCTCCCCAAAAAAAACAACCCCCCAGAACAAATCTTTTACCCCTCAAATACACATCATCTCCCCCCTCCACTCTAATGCCCTGTACACACGGTCGGATTTTCCGATGGAAAATGTGTGATAGGACCTTGTTGTCGAAAATTCCGACCGTGTGTAGGCTTCATCACACATTTTCCATCGGATTTTCCGACACACAAAGTTTGAGAGCAGGATATAAAATTTTCCGACAACAAAATCCATTGTCGGAAATTCTGATCGTGTGTACACAACTCCGACGCACAAAGTGCCACGCATGCTCAGAATAAATAGCGATGAAAGCTATTGGCTACTGCCCCGTTTATAGTCCCGACGTACGTGTTTTACATCACCGCGTTCAGAATGATCAGATTTTCCGACAACTTTGTGTGACCGTGTGTATGCAAGACAAGTTTGAGCCAACATCCGTCGGAAAAAATCCTAAGATTTTGTTGTCGGAATGTCGGATCAATGTCCGACCGTGTGTACGGGGCATTAATCCCCGCTCCCAGCACAAATCCCCCCAGCTCAAATACTACCCCCCCCAAAAAAAAAAGATTCCCATCCTAGCACAAATACTGCCCATTCATCCTTACTAGCACAACCCCCCCACCACAAAAAAATGCCCCCCCTTACCATATCACCTCTAGCACAAATCCCCCAAATCCCCCCAAATAGCACAAATCTCCTTCTCCCATCCTCCATCTCAACAAAAATCCCCCTAAATCACCACTCACAGTACTTCCACCCAAATTTCCCCTCCTAGAACAAATCTTACCCAATACCGCCCCCTAAATCCCAGCTCCCAACACAGATCCCCCCCTATCTCCTCACAGTTCTCCCCCCACTTCACCTGATGCCACAGTGCCCAGGGCAGCCACCCCTCCTGCCCACCCCTTTTCCCAGCCCTGGTTATAGTCAATCCCACTGGAAAAATTTCTTCTTCTGAGACATTAATGAGTCTAATTTGGACTTTTCATACATCATGAAGTTTTTTTATGAATCAACCTACTAAAAAATGATATTTCAGTCTTTGTTAGATGTTATGTAGCTGAATAACCAAGCAGATTTTTATATATCACTTGGGGATGTCAGTGATCGAATCTTCCTACTATACCACCTGGCCAGAATTCTGAAGACTTTCTTTTTCAATATCGGGGCCTTCTAGGTGGGGAAGCAAGGCTGGACTTGGAGCATTCACCTATATGTTTCAGAAAGTCTATCCAGCTTGTAACATCAAAAGTGGCAAATCTCAGTGGCGAGAGTAAAATATTTCCATCTTGGCTGTGCTAAACCAATGGTGCTTTCTGTTTTTTTTTTTTTTTTTATATCTATAAATCTGTGAATACATAATAACACATATAAAAATTTTGGATCATTAAAGTAAGCATCTGTCTTCTTTTCCTGCCGAGTAATCATTCCCACAAAGGAAAACACAATCTTTAGATCTGCCCCCATGCCATGGTAGTGTAGAGTCTGCCACTTGGTAAAATGTTGTCAGCAGGACAAAAAGTGAAAGTAATCTCTTCAAAGGAGTCCCACGCACAAAAAATTATCTGCGGTTCTAATCCTTCCCCTCTCCATCCAAAAATAATTAAAACAGTTTTGACCCAACATACACTTTAACCACTTGCCAACCGCCCTATAGCAGCTATACTGGGCAGCCGCTGTGCGCAGGATCATATATACATGATCCTACACTTCGAATGCGAATACGCGCTGCTGGCAGCTCGCTCCCATTGTGATTATACACAGCGGGAGCCGATCAGCAGGTACTGTGGACTCGATGCACCCACCGATCATTTGGTACAGAGGCAGAACGGCATGTAAACAAGGCAGATTGCCGTTTTGTCAATAGAGAAGGCACGGATCTTGTGTTCCTGCAAAGCAGGGACAAGGATCTTCCCCTATTAAAAGCGCCTCCCACACTGTACAAAAACACTGGCTAGGCACACAGTTAAATACAAAAATTCAAAATGCAGCGCTAAATTAAACAAAGTGATCAAGCGAATAAAAATAGTCCATAAGAACTTTAAAATAGTAGAGATGATGTGAAGCTTCCAACAAACTTCAGTGTGCACAAAGAAAGCACACCACACCCACGTGCTGCCAATCTGCTTACCAGAACAATGTAAAAAACAAATGATGCCAAGGCTCAACAGTAACTCGGAATGACACTCCATCACAGATAGCCAAAAGATGGGAAAAGCCAGGTGGTCACATATCAACAGGACATCAAGGTACACATGGGAAGATGAATGGATGGTGCAGTCACCAGCAGGATAACCCATTAGGAAAAGAGCAATAATAGTGAAGCCCGTATGGATAAAAAATAGGCATTTATTGTAGTCTACTTACAAGTATAAAAAGTACATAATCACAGAAAGAAATAGGTCCGCGGCTCACAGCGTGCTTGCATCGGCCAGCCTGACATGTTTCATCCTATGTGGATATCATCAGAGGCGGCACACAGTTAACCCTTCTGTGGACTCGATGCACCCACCGATCATTTGGTACAGGGGCAAAACGGCATATAAACAAGGCAGATTGCCGTTTTGTCAATAGAGAAGGCATGGATCTTGTGTTCCTGCAAAGCAGGGACAAGGATCTTCCCCTAGTAAAAGCACCTCCCACACTGTACAAAAACACTGGCTAGGCACACAGTTAACCCTTTGATCGCCCCAGTTAACCCCTTCCCAGCCATCATCATTAGTAAAGTGACAGTGCATATTTTTAGCACTGATGACAGTTTTCGTGTCACTGGTTCCCAAAAAAGTGTCAAAAGTGCCAGATTTGTCCGTGGCAAAATCACAGTCCCGCTATAAGTCACTGATCACCACCATTACTAATAAAAAAAATATAAAAAGTGCCATAAGAAATTTTTATCATGTTTTCCCCACAAATAGAGATTTTTTTTGGTGGTATTTGATCACCTCTGCGGTTTTTACTTCTTGTGCTATAAACAAAAGAAGAATGGCAAGTCTGAAAAAAACACAATATTTTTTATTTTTTGCTCTAATAAATATCCCAATTTAAAAAAAAAAAAACTAGAACAAATGTTTTCCTCAGTTTAGGCCGATATGTATTCTTCTACATATTTTTGGTAAAAAAAATGCAGTAAGCGTATATTGATTGATTTGCACAAAAGTTATAGCGTCTACAAAATAGGGGATAGATTTATGGCATTTTTATTATTATTTTTTTTTTTTTAATGGCGGCGATCTGCAATTTTTTTATCATGACTGTGATATTGCGGCGGACACATCGGACACTTTTGACACTACTTTGGGACCATTCACATTTATACAGTGATCAGTGCTATAAAAATGCACTGATTACTGTATAAATGTCACTGGCAGGCTAGAGGTTAACACTAGTGGGCGCTCAAGGGATTAAATGTGTTACCTAGGGAGTGATCCTACCTGTGGGGTGAGGGGGTTCACCAGAGGAGGAGACCGACCGTGTGTTCCCAGTACAGAGGGAGGAGACCGATCGGTGTTCCTGTGTACTGGGAACACACGGTCGGTCTCCTCTCCCCTGACAGGACGTGGATCTGTGTGTTTACACACACAGATCCACGTCCCGGCTCTGTTACCGGCAATCCCGGGTGCCCGGCGGACATCGCGGCCGCCGAGCACAAGCATCGGCTCCCGAGTGACACCCGCCCAGGATGGGAGATCCCTCCTGCGGACATCATTTGACTATGGGCGGGGTAGGAAGTGGTTAAACATGTGCTTTATATGCAAAATCGGGTGTCATTTTTGCCACAAAGCATCACAGCAGCGCCTATAGCTTCAAATGTGACGGGGGAGGAGGGGTGGGCGCAGTAAAACTTTGGCTTAACTATCTATTTTAACCATTACCCAACTGCAAGTGTGACTGGGGCCTCAGTCAGGGAATGATGAAATTCTGTATATGTTCTGCATATATACTGCAAATTCTCTCATATATACTATTTTCAGCCAAAAGATGGTGCATTTGACTCAGTTTGACTCAGTGTCTGTTGGCTGTACTATGAACAGCCTAAGTAATTTGAGTTCATGCTGTTGGACTTACAACTCATATGCAGTGATACAGAACAAATACTCTTGCACATAAATGTGTTAGCCTGACAGTTCAAGGTTCAGGATGGACGGTAGCTTTCGGCCTTGCTGCCCTCAAGGATAGGGATATCCTAGCGATCAAACAAGAAAACAGAAAAAAGAGGGCGCACCGGCTTTGTGCATTATCCTTTAATGAGTTTATTTAAAAGAACAAGTAATAAAACTACTCACAAAGGTAGATGAAAATCACGCTTAAAATAGTCTTTGACTTGTGACAGTTTGTCCACTGATAGCAGTCTCCAGATCCTACAAAGAGGACGTACAAACCGCTGCTGGCTGACGAGTTTCGAAGGTTACACCTTCTTCTTCAGAGCCAGTTGACTGTTAGGCTCTGAAGAAGAAGGTGTAACCTTCGAAACGCATTACAAACCAATTCAATACAGAAGCAATCAGGGGGCCCTTCTCGTTGGAGCTTACAATCTAAAAGGGAGGGTCAAGTGATACGAAAGGTAATAACTGTTGAGGATGGGCTGAGGGAGAAAAAAAAAGTACCGTTGTTAGGTGGAGGCAGGATAGGCTTCTCTGAAGAGAAGGATTTTCAGTTATCACCTAAAAGTGGACAATGTAGGAGATATTCGGGCAGATTGGGGTATGGTGTTCCAGAGGATGAGAGAGGCTCAGGAGAAGTTCTGGAGGTGAGCATAAGAGGAGGTGACAAGGGAGCTAGAGATCATAAAGATTTTATAAGTAATAGAACATTTTATGGAAGACAGTTTCTAAACTTGCATGCATTCAAAATACACTATATTACCAAAAGTATTGGGACGCCTGCCTTTACGCGCACATGAACTTTAATCCCAGTCTTAGTCCATAGGGTTCAATATTAATTTGGTCCACCCTTTAAAGCTATAACAGCTTCAATTCTTCTGGGAAGGCCGTCCATAAGATTTAGGATTGTGTCTTTGGGAAGGTTTGACCATTCTTCCAGAAGCGCATTTGCGAGGTCAGGCACTGATGTTGGACGAGAAGGCCTGGCTCGCAGTCTCCACTCGAATTCATCCCAAAGGTGTTGTATTTGAGGTCAGGACTCCATGCAGGCCAGTCAAGTTCCTCCACTCCAAACTTGTTCATCCATGTCTTTATGGAACTTGATTTGTGCACTGGTGTGCAGTCATGTTGGAACAGGAAGGGGCCGTCCCCAAACTGTTCAAACTGAAAATGTCTTGGTATGCTGACACCTTAAGAGTTCCCTTCACTGTAACTAAGGGGCCAAGTCCAACCTCTGAAAAACAACCCCACAAAGTCCATAAAGACATGGATAAGAGAGATTGGGGTGGAGGAACTTGACTGGCCTGTACAGAGTCCTGACCTCAACCTGATAGAACACCTTTGGGATGAATTAGAGCGGAGACTGCAAGCCAGGCCACCATCAGTGCCTGACCTCACAAATACTCTTCTGGAAGAATGGTCAAACATTCCCATAGACACATTCCTAAACCTTGTGGACAGCCTTCCCAGAAGAGTTGAAGCTGTTATAGCTGCAAAGGGTGGGCCAACTCAATATTGAACCCTACAGACTAAGACTGGGATGCCATTAAAGTTCATTTGCGTGTAAAAGCAGGCATCCCAATACTTTTAGTAATATAGTGTTAGTACATAAGTTAATAACTTTGACCACAATTTATAATAGTTTAATGCAGGATTTTGTTTGTGATATGTTTCATTTTATTTGGCTGTTTTTTTCCACAATTTTTCAATACACTTTAACATTGCAATTTTCAACATCAAACGTCCATGGACTTAAATAAAAAGTGTGAAATTTTGCAGTGAAATATGACAAAGAACAGCATCAGGAAAACACAGTTACTTTGCCAATCCTGGTAAACAGGTCCCCCTAGAGATACAGACAGGCATGTTGGATGTCTTCTCAAACCATGGCAGCTTCAAAAAGGAGATTAACCTTTATAGCTGCAATATTGCCAGGTTTTTGTGATGTAATAAAAATAGCCTTGCTTGTAATTATGCAAATGAGACAATTATATATTCATAGCTTCAACTCTTATCAAAAGTGACACCGTTTTAAATGCAAATGCTCTTTTATGATTTAATCTCAAATTCTAGGGGTAAGTGCTAAAAAATGGACAACATGATTTCTTTACTTCTGAAATCTGACAGACTTTAGCAGTTTTACATGAACAGAATGAAGTTTAAACACTGAACTCCCAAAGTCCATCTCCAGACAAAGCTGATTCCTCTCCCAATCCTCCCTCTCACTCCCCTCTCATCCCTGTAGCAGTTTTTGGAGCATTTGTTATACTCACCTAAGGCTGACATCCATTTCCCTTGCCCTACTTCTTCCAGGAGTTATGACTGGTCAATCCATTGCGGTAGTGGGCCGGTTGTCTCCTCCTTGACATCATCCACTGCAGTCTTCAGTCCTGCCCCTTGACGTTCAATATGGATTGTCCTCACATTCCAGGAAGGGATGTGGCCACCCAGAGAAGGACCTTCCTCTTTTGCATGGAAAGGAAAGGGAAGACTCAGGACCCAGTGCACCGTGTGACCACAATAAGGGGGGTTAAAACTACTGTCAGTATTTTTTCCCTTACTTTCTGTCCTGTAGACTTAGCAGAAAGTGTGAGGATATCATTTCAATTTGAGGGAAATCCCCTCTTATGCCGTGTACACACGAGCGGAATGTCCGACAGAAAAAGTCCGGGAGCTTTTCATCATATATTCCGATCGTGTGTATGCCCCATCGGACTTTTTATGTCGAAAATTCTGACGGACCTAGAAAGAGAACATGTTCTAAATTTTTCTGACGGAACCAATTCCTATTGGGAAAACCGCTCGTCTGTATGCTGTTCCGACGTACCAAAGACGACGCATGCTCTGAAGCAAGTATGAGACGGAAGCTATTGGCTACTGGCTATTGAACTTCCGTTTTCTAGTCCCGTTGTACGTGTTATATGTCACTATGTTCTGGACGGTCGGAATTTGGTGTGACCGTGTATATGCAAGACAGCTTGAGCGGAATTCCGTCGGAACTCCGTCAGAAAAACCTTCAGAGTTTATTCCAACGGGAAAACCTGTCGTGTGTACAGGGCATTAGTCATGGAACCAAGTGTTCCCGTTGGAAGATTTCCCAACTATTCCTTTTCTGGTGGTAATTCAAAATTTGGGATTTACCCCAACTTTCATTCCCAGTGACATTAGCGATCAGGACACTTAGAGAGAATTCATCTCCCAAACGGAGGACACATACAATGATAAAAACCTGGCAAACCTGGTTCTGACCCCTCACCACTCAAATCTTGAAAAGTTTGCCTTTAAGATCAATCTGTACCCACAGTTTCCATTGTAGAGGGTCACTAAACACTGATGAGGATATCCAGTGTTTGCACTTATCCTTTCAGAACACCCCATGAGTCCTAAACTCCAGGCCTTCTCATACAGAAATACCAAATTCAGCTAGGAAGTTGGCACTTGGCTCTTCCTCCTCCTACCTCCAACGCCTCACAATTGGTCAATCAATGTGATTTGTGGCCCCACCGATCAATAGTGTGGTGTTATAAAGGGGTGGAGAGGGTGGAGTCAAGTGCTATCGGTCATTGCATATTAGAGAGTCCTGACTTTGCAGCTCCAGAGCGGTCTCTGTCCTAAAATAAAGTAGTGAGTTTATTTACCTTCAACCAGCTGGGATAGTGCAGCTAAAGGACTTACACTAATGCACAGTTAATGTCACCCTAACAACATTTGATTCTAATTCCGATTACATTTTGGAAAAGTCAGAAGCAAGCTTGGTAATATCCCCCACTTGTTTCTAATTGCTAGTATAATTCAAAACATTGTGTAGACAAAAAAAGTTCTGAATATAATTTTAACCCCTTCCCAAAGATTTCCCATAGCCCTTTAAGTGGGAAACCTCAGCCCTCATGGATGCGTGTGTGTTGTGTGGTCATTAAAGTGGTAGTAAACCACCAAAACTGACAAAAAATTGTTTAGGCCCCCTGCAAGTTTATCACACCACATAATAGCACATTATGACAGACTTACCTGCAAACAGAACCCTCCAACGCAGGACTGTCACAGCTCCCCCAGCGTTTCCACCTTCACCCAGCATTCCTTTTGGGTTTGCAGGCTCTGGTCAATTGCAACGCATGTGTGCGAAAGCCCCAGCGGCATCGTGGCACTCTGCATTCCTTGGCATGCAATATGCCCTAAATGCAGAGCATCACTTCACATGTGGGGGTGACATCATCGGCTAGTGCCGATGTGCATATCTGCTAAATGGTGTACGTATAGGAGCTATTCATTGTACAATCAGGCTTACCTGATTACTATACACTGTCACAGTACTAATTACACTGGCTGGCAAAGGGTTAACATCTCAGACAATCAAGGAATTAAATGTGTGCCTAACAATATGTGATGTGTGTAATGTGTGTTGATTTTTACTAAAGATATCCTTTCTTTCTTATTCTTTGCAGGGATAAGAAACAGAGAGATCATGCCCTCAGTACAGAGCCCTTTTTTTGTCAACACAGGGCCCTGGGCTATGATTTTACACAGCTAGTCAGAAGACAGAATCCTACTGTGCAGGTGTCAGCAGGGGAGAGCGCATGCATGTATCCTAAACCAGGAAACAGGCAGCAACATACCAGTATGTTGCTTTCCCTGTACAGGTCGCCCAACTGTAGTATATTGCGGGCAGGCGGTCCACAAGTTGTTAAGAAGTAGCGTTAGAGGTGAATGAATCAGATAACCACAGAATGAATTAATCAGAAGCAGCAAGATGCTTGTCTGCAGGTCCTCAGGTACAGCTTTCTCTGCAGCAAGGAGAACAGTGAACAGTACAGTGATGATATCACCAAATCTCACTCCAAATTTGAGTACAGTCCTGGCCAAAAAGTTTTGAGAATGACACTTATAATAATTTTCAGAAAGTCTGCTGCTTCAGTGTTTTTTAGATCTTTTTGTCAGATGTTACTATGGTATACAGAAGTATTGTTACAAGAGGCTTTTATTGACAATTACATTAAATGTTTGCAAATAGTCAATATTTGCAGAGTTGTCCCTTCTTCTTCAAGATCTCTGCAAATCGCCCTGGCATGTTGTAAATAAACTTCTGGGCCACATCCTGACTGATGGCAGCCCATTCTTGTATAATCAATGCTTGGAGTTTGTCAGAATTTGTATTTTTTTGTTCCCCTGCTTTTGAGGATTGACCACAAGTTCTCAATGGGTTTAGGGTCTGGAGAGTTTCTGGGCCATGTACCTAAAATTTCGATGTTTTGTTCCCCAAGTCACTTAGTTATCACTTTTGCCTTATGACAAGGTGCTCCATCATGCTGGAAAAGGCAATGTTCGTCACCAAACTGTTCTTGGATGGTTAGGAGAAGTTGCTTTCAGAGGATGTTTTTGTACCATTCTTTATTCATGGCTGTGTTGAATAAATTGTAAGTGAGTCCACTCCCCTGGCTGAGAAGCAACCCTACACATGAATAGTCTCAGGATGCTTTACTGTTGGCATGACAGAAGACTGATAGCAGCACTTACCTTTTCTTCTTCGGACAGCTTTTTTTTCCAGATGCCCCAAACACTTGGAAAGGGAATTCATCAGAGAAAATTACCCCAGTCCTCAGAAGTCCAATCCCTGTACCTTTTGCAGACTATCAGTCTGTCCCTGATGTTTTTCCTGCGTGGCTTCTTTGCTGTCCTTCATGACACCAGGCCATCCTCCAAAAGTCTTCTCCTCACTGTGCGTACAGATGCACTCACACCTGCCTGCTGCCATTCCTGAGCAAGCTCTGCACTGGTGGTGCCCCGATCCCGTAGCTGAATCCACTGTAGAAGATGGTCCTGGTGCTTGCTAGACTTTGTTGGGCACCCTGAATCCTCCTTCACAACAATTGAACCTCTCTCCTTAAAGTTCTTGATGATCCAATAAATGGTTGATTTTAGTAGTAGTAATATCCTTGCCTGTGAATCTCTTTTTTGGTTAACAGAGGAAGAACAATTTCAAGTGCCACCATCCTTTTAAAGCTTCCAGTATGTTCTTCTAACTCAATCAGCATTACAGAGTGATTTCCAGCCTTGTCCTCGTCAACATTGACACCTTTGTCAGAGAATCACTGACATGATGTCAGATGGTTCTTTTGTGGCAGGCCTGAAATGCAGTGGAAATGTTTTTTTTTTTTTTTTTATTTGGGATAAGATTCATTTTCATGGCCAAGAGGGACTTAGCAATTAATTGCAATTCATCTGATCACTCTTCATAACATTCTGGAGTATATGCAAATTGTCATCATAAAATCTGAGACAGCAGACATTGTGAAATTTTATGTTTGTGTCATTCTCAAAACTTTTGGCCAGGGCATTGCATACTAGCACATTATGAAATACTTACAGTACCTTAGAACAAAGATCTCCAGCAGCGTGCTCTCACCACTGAAGGCGCTTCCATCTCCACCTGGTCTTCCTTCCGGCTTTGCGACCTCCGGCCACCTGACTGGCCACGTCGCATTGATGTTTCACAGACCGCGGCAAGGAGCTCTGAAGGAATGGCACAGGTAAGCCGTCCCTTTAGAGAGCATGTGCCGGTGACGTCACCAGCTGCATGCAGCGTGAATATCTCCTAAACCGTGCAGGTTTAGGAGATATTCAGTGTACCTACAGGTAAGCCTTATTATAGGCGTACATGTAGATACAAGATTTTAAAAAATGGGGTTTACTTCCACTTTAAGACAAATGATCATTTTTTTTCTGTGTACTACTTAGGTACAAATAACAGTTCTAGGTTTTCCCTATAAGATAGCAAATCTTCAGTTTTGAGTTTAGGTCCACTTTAAATATAAAGTGAACCTAAACTGGTCTATAAACTGGCTTTACGGGAAGGTCTTGCTAATATTCCAAACATGAAATGACTGCAGATAATTTTGAATCAGAAGTCAAAGGTTGCGATCGTGCTCCATAGTGGAATTACAGGACACATACCGGCACAGCCTGTTCTGCCGCTGTGCTGTAGATCTGCTTAAAACAAACAGCCATAAAACAAACAAATTCCTCTAAGTGTTCTGAATCGATTATATCCCTGAAACCTTTGGAGTCCCTGAACCTCTGAGCATTTCTTTGACCTAACAGCCAGGAGGAAAGTATAAAAGATGTCTCCCCTGGCACCAAATGCACACAAGACAACAGACGGTTTTAAAAGTGCTGCTACCTTGAAATAGTTCAAAGTCCCCTCTGGTGCCTGAACGAAATACATACAGATTAAGTTCTTGGCAAGGTTAGCTACTAGCTAGTAAATTCCGAGCATTGTGCTGTAGTATATAGGAAAGCCAGATTTAGGATAAGGTTAATTGTCTAGGTATACCTGTATTATCCTTCATAGGTGTAACAGATTTCTAATTAATAGGATAGATAACTAATATTAAGAGGGCCTGTCATCAGAAAGATATGCTATTGCTATCTTGTTTATGAAAGTATAGGTTGCAGGATTGTCATTCTTATTTAAAAACTTAAAAAATGACTAACCTGAAGCATGGATGACAGCAATGACAGCATCAGCACCCTTAAAACAGATCAGCATTGGTCAGGATATTTTTCTCTTGAATGAGTTCCTTTGAAAATGGAGCAAGTGGAAAAAAAGCCGAACTATTCTTAAAAAGGTTCCTTAGACCCTCCTCCCACCTATCCTGCCTAACCTGTAGAAAAAAGCATCTGTATGCTTGTCTATTTTTAATCCACTTCAGTCTGGTCACAGGATCCTGCAGCTCTGGCTTAGGGGGCGCTCAACAACGGCTGGGAATCCCAGGAGCTGTGAAGTCACACATAGGGTCCCATGGCCTAGCAATTGTTGGTGCTCCCTCCTCTCCCCTGCAGTAGCTGCTCAGTGACACAGGGGAGCTGCTGCTGTGGACCAGGGCAGATGAAAAAAAGGGAAATACACAGATTTTTATATAGGTTAAGTAGGACAGGTAGGAGGGGGGGGCATTTTTAAGAATAGTGTAATGCCCCGTACACACGGTCGGACTTTGTTCGGACATTCTGACAACAAAATCCTAGGATTTTTTCCGACGGATGTTGGCTCAAACTTGTCTTGCATACACACGGTCACACAAAGTTGTCGGAAAATCCAATCGTTCTAAATGCGGTGACGTAAAACATGTACGTCGGGACTATAAACGGGGCAGTGGCCAATAGCTTTCATCTCTTTATTTATTATGAGCATGCGTGGCACTTTGTCCGTCGGATTTGTGTACACACGATCGGAATTTCCGACAACGGATTTTGTTATCGGAAAATTTTATCTCCTGCTGTCCAACTTTGTGTGTCGGAAAATCCGATGGAAAATGTCCGATGGAGCCCACACATGGTCGGAATTTCCGACAACACGCTCCGATCGGACATTTTCTATCGGAAAATCCGACCGTGTGTACGGGGCATTAGACTTTTATTCCACTTTAAGCATTATACCAATGTTTTATCGTATTCATGTTTAATTGTACATTGAATAATGTAGGGGCTTTTTAAGTATGTTTAACCACTTCAATACCACACACTTAGACACCTTCCTGCCCAGGCCAATTTTCAGCTTTCATTTAAATGACAATTGCGCCGTCATGCTACACTGTACCCAAACAAATTCTTTATCATTTTGTTCCCACAAATAGAGCTTTCTTTTGGTGGTATTTGATCACCTCTGCAATTTTTATTTTTTGCGCAACATATTAAAAAAGACCAAAAATTTTGAAAAAAAACAATTTTTTTCTTTGTTTCTGTTACATTTTTTTGTAAATGAGTACGTCTTCAATGATGGACACTGATATGGCTGCACTGACGGGCACTGATAAGGTGGCACTGATGGGCACTGATGAGGTGGCACCAATGAGGTGGCACTGATAAGGTGGCACTGACGGGCACTGATGGTGGGCACTGATAGGCGGCACTGATGGGCACTGATATGTGGCACTTGTATGCGGCATTGATAGGCACTCATAGGCAGCACTGATGGGCACTCATAGGCGGCACTGATGGGTACTTATGGGTGGCACTGAAGGGTACTTATGGGTGGCACTGATAGGTGGCACGGATGGGCACTTATGGGAACAGATAGGTGGGCACTAATGGGCACGGATGAGCACTGATGGGTGGCACTGATGGACACTGATGGGTGGCACTGATGACACTGATGAGTGGCATTGCTGGGCATCCCTGTTTTGTAAATTGCCACAGAGGTGTCAGTCAGTGATTGGCACTGATTGGCATATTTTGGGGCATATTTTTTACATGTGGATGGCCATGGGGATGTACCTAGCCATCCACATGCTGGGGGCTTCCCTGGTGGTCCTGGGGGCTTCCCTGGTGGTCCAGTGTGGGCATCTGAGGGGTAGCGGTGTGTCAGACTGACACACCGCACCACCAATCGCCGCGATGCGCGCCCCAACGGGTGCGCGGCAGCTGTTATCCTACTGGACGTCATATGACGCCCAGTCAGGATAATTGAACCACCGCCTGGCCGTCAATCTGCTATAGGCTGGACGGGAAGTGGTTAAGAGTATGCAGAGCCCCAATTAAACAACATACAGTTTAAATATTTAAAGCAGTTCTAAAGGCTGAAGGCCACAAAAACCTTCTGTGTTCAGCGGCCCCCCTAATACTTACCTGAGCTCCTTCCGATCCAGCGATGTTTACAATAGCCTCGGCTGTCCTAGTGTCCCAGGATTCTCCCTCTTTATTGGCTGAGACAGTAGTGGGAGTCCATTGGCTCCCACTGCTGTCAATCACACATTGAGCCAATGAGGAGAGAGTGTAAGGCGAGCTGCCTCTGTATGTGTCTTAAAGTAGAAATATAGGCAATTTTTTTTTTTGTCATTTTGGATAGAACAAAAGAGGGTTAAAATCCCTGTCAGATTTTTTTTTACCATCTATGTCCCATTGCAGAGATTTTCCTTCACTTCCTGTCTCATAGCCAAACAGAAAGTGAGAGGAAATCCCTGCAAATTAAAGGAATTCGTTGGACATCCCCAGGTCACGATAACTAGTGTCCTCATTGGAATGTTTTCCCTCTATTACTTTTCTAGGGAACAACCCAAAATTTGGGATTTTCTTTTACTTTCACTTTTAATGATATTGGTAAACATGATATTGATAAACAGAGAGAGTGAATCCCCTTAATGGGGGAACATACAGCAATAAAAACTGACAGATGTTCTAATCCATCTCCACTCTATCCAAAACTAAAAAAAAAAAGTTTTGCCTTTAATTATACTTTAAGCTGGATATACATTATACAATTTTTGCTGTTCAATTTCCTTTAGATTTACCTTCAACTATGCAGTGCAAGGGCCTGCCCGATTGCGTAGAATATGAAAGTGTTTAGGTTTGACCTTATCTGATATGGTTTTGGTAAATCTAAAGCAAAGTTGTACAAGAAAATTGTATAAGAATTGTATAAAAATTGTATAATGTGTAGCCAGCTTTATGGATACACAGAGCAGCGGCTCGGGAGCAAGCACACAGTGGTGCCCCCATGGCGAGCGGCTTTCTGGGGGGGCATTGCTTGGGAGGGAGGAGCCAGGAGCGCTGGCAGGAGACCTGAAAAGAAGCGGATTGGATCTGCTCTGTGCAAAACCACTGTAAGTATAACATGTTTGTTATTTTAAAAAAAAACAAAAAACAAAGCTATGATACAATTTTAAGTGTGACAACATTTTTGTTTTCCGACATATTTAAAGTGTAAGTAAACCCCCCTATCATTTTCAGCCAAGGAAGCTGCCATCTTTGCCTCTGTTTAATGTACAACTGCCATGATGCTGCACATGTGATCAGTTATGACACCAACCATTGGATGGTATGACAGTTTGGTTGAGAGCACAACCAATGGGAGTGTTACATTTCCAGGACATGCCGGAAATGAAACTGTTTTATGGACGGGTTTACTTCCTCTTTGACCACCTTGTGCCCCCGCTATAGCCAAAAGACGGCTACAGCGCGGCGCTCAATTGCCGGGAGGGCATCCCTGGATGTCCTCCTGTTTACATTCCCCCTGCGCGCTGCCACGGGCACGTGGCGGGGGAAATCTGTGTTGGCCGTGTCCCTTGGACACAGCCAATCACAAATCGTGCTAAATGGCCAATCACAGCGGCCATTTAGCACTCGATCTAAGTGTCCAATGAGAGATGATCTCATATGTAAACATATGAGATCATCTCTCATTGCCGACTCTTCCTCCTCACACAGAGACAGCGTGTGAGGAGGGAGAGCTTCCATGCTGCAGCGGGAGTGAAAAAAATCAGTTACACTAACACAATACAGTGCCATCTGTCCCCAGTGCCACCTATCAGTGCCATCTGTCCCCATCACCATCTGTCCCCAGTGCCACCTATCAGTGCCATCTGTCCCCATTACCATCTGTCCCCAGTGCCACCTGTCAGTGTCACGTGTCATCAGCGCCACGTATCAGTGCATCTTTCATCAGTGCCACCTGTCAGTGTCACGTGCCATATGTTATCAGTGTCACGTGTCATCAGTGTTGTGTATCAGTGCCATCTGTCATCAGTGCCACATATTAGTGCCATCTGTCATCAGTGCCATGTATTAGTGCCATCTGTCATCAGTGCCACGTATTAGTGCCATCTGTCATCAGTGCCACGTATTAGTTCCATCTGTCATCAGTGCCACGTGTCATCAGTGCCACATATTAGTGCCATCTGTCATCAGTGTCACGTGTCATCAGTGCCACGTATTAGTGCCATCTGTCATCAGTGCCACGTATTAGTGCCATTTGTCATCAGTGCCATGTATTAGTGCCATCTGTCATCAGTGCCACATATTAGTACCATCTGTCATCAGTGCCACGTGTCATCAGTGCCACGTATTAGTGCCATCTGTCATCAGTGCCATATCAGTCTCACATGCCATCAGTTCCACGTATCAGTGCCATCTTTCATCAGTGCCACATCAGTGTCACGTGTCATTGTCCTGGTGCTCCAGGGCCTTCAAAAGTGTAATAGGTAGTCAACAAGTTAGATGTGTAATTTATGCTCCTAGAACACGTGATGGTGCTCCCTGCATGTTGGGCCTCTCTAAGTGGCCAGGCTGTGAAAAAGTCCCACATATGTGGTATCGTAAAACTCAGGAGGAGTAGCAGAATGTATTTTGGGGTGTCATTCATGGTATACACATGCCCTGTGAGAGAAATAACCTATTACAATGACAATTTTGTGGGGAAAAAAAAACAAAACAAAAAAAAAACCATAATTTTACAAAGAATTGTGGTAAAAAAATGACAACATCAAAAACCTCACCATGCATCTTACTAAATATCTTGGAATGTCAAAAAAGGGGTAATTTGCGGGGTATTTGTACTTTCCTAGCTTGTTCGGGTCCCAAGAAATGAGATGAGAGGCCAGATGTGATCAATTTTTTATGTTTTGCACCACAGCTTGTAGACTTTCTAACTTTCACAAAGACCAAAAAATATTCAATAATTTGGGTTATTTTTACCAAAGAGATGTAGAAGTATAAATTGTGGCCAAAATTTATGAAGAAAAATTAATAATTTGCAAAATTTTGTCACAGAAACAAAGAAAATTTCGTCTTTTTTTCAAAATTTTCTTTCTTTTTTCATTTATAGCACAAAAAATAAAAAACCCAGAGGTGATCAAATACCACCAAAAGAAAGCTCTATTTGTATGAAAAAAAGGACAAAAAATTCATTTGGGTACAGTGTTACATGACTGAGTAATTGTCATTCAAAGTGTGAGAGCACTGAAAGCTGAAAAGTGGTCTGGTCACGAGGGGGGTTTAAGTGCCCAGTTGTCAAGTGGTTAAGAAGGTATACTTGTGATTCAGCCACCTCTGGCACACTACTTATTCAGGAAGGTGGCATGACTGGGTATTGTTGGAGCTTCCTGTGCCTTCTCATTGGAGTATGACTGATACTGTCCAGGCCCACCGTGTCCTCTCCTCTACCTGTAATGCCCCGTACACACGGTCGGATTTTCCGATGGACAATGTCCGATTGTGGCGTGTTGTCGGAAATTCCGACCGTGTGTGGGCTCCATCGGACATTTTCCATCGGATTTTCCGGCACACAAAGTTGGAGAGCAGGAGATAAAATTTTCCGACAACAAAATCTGTTGTCGGAAATTCCGATCGTGTGTACACAAATCCGACGGACAAAGTGCCACGCATGCTCAGAATAAATAAAGAGATGAAAGCTATTGGCCACTGCCCCGTTTATAGTCCCGACGTATGTGTTTTACGTCACCGCGTTTAGAACGATCAGATTTTCCGACAACTTTGTGCGACCGTGTGTAGACAAAACAAGTTTGAGCCAACATCCGTCGGAAAAAATCCTAGGATTTTGTTGTCAGAATGTCCGATCAATGTCCGACCGTGTGTACGCCCTATAAGTGTGCCTTGTGCTGTGCTGTATGGTCTATTCACATCACAAGGTTGTGTGCTGCAACACGCGTGTTGGGTTATGTTAAACATCCCATTCAAAATGAATGGGCTGAACCGAACAGCAACACATATGAAAATGGGGCAGGCATTTATCTCTTTTATGCAATTCAGTCACTGACGTGGAAAAAGTATGTAGTTAAGAATTTCTCATTTTTACTCTTTTTAACAGCTGTCTCTGGGTTGTAATGGCGATGATATTAGCAATTGAATTGGTTTTGTTCTCTATTTATATTTGGTGAGCACAAATTTATGATTAGCCATTTTACATATATCTTCATAATAAAATGTTCAAACAATCCATCCATGAAAAAGATATTCAGAAATAGCTCAATAATTACTCTAACGCATAATAGGAACAAATTCTCCCAATAGACTGGGGTAATATGGCTTGCACTATTGGCCTTTCTTACAGCTATCTTGTTATTCCAAACCCCTGTAGTTACAACGTATGCCCCATACACACGATCGGACATTGATCGGACATTCCGACAACAAAATCCATGGATTTTTTCCGGATGTTGGCTCAAACTTGTCTTGCATACACACGGTCACACAAATCTTGTCGGAAATTCCAAACGTCAAGAACGTGCTGACGTACAACACATATGACGAGCCAAAAAAAATTAAGTTCAATAGCCAGTGCCGCTCTTCTGCTTGATTCTGAGCATGCGTGGCACTTTGCGCGTCAGAGTTGTGTACACACGATCAGAATTTACGCGAATGGATTCTGTTTGTCGGAAAATTTGAGAACCAGATCCCAAATTTTGTTCGACGGAAATTCCAATGGAAACTGTCCGATGGAGCCTACACACGATCGGAATTTCTGACAACAAGCTCCGATCGCACATTTTACGTCGGAAAGTCCGACCGTGTGTACGTGGCATAACAATAAACTGCTCTGTATATAGAATCCCAAATCATGGGTAATTAAATTATTGTGGAAGAGCATGTAGAAAAATATATGTGGCAGAAACTAGACAAAATTGGACTGGGGGGGGGGGGGGCAGCATATGTTGACATCTACCTTTTAGTGCCAGGTCCTGGCACTGGTTCTATTTCAATCTTTTCTGTTGCTCACTCTTCTATTCTAGCAAAGTCACCTCATCCCTATTACGAATTCGGAAAGGAGTGTATAGGGGGTATCATACTTCATATTTATGTTTCCAAGCAAAAAGAAGAGCTCTAGGTTCATTTTCAGGGATTTAACTCTCAATTCTTAGCGGTGTTATTTAAAAAAAAAACCCTGAACAGCAGAATAAGTCAAGAAAGTGCTTATTCCCCATCCCTATGTGTTTTCAGTCAGTGAGAGAGAGTCTGAAAGCAAACTGCTTCTCCCAAGCTTTTGCTTATAAGTGTATTCTGTACTAAATGTTTATTTGAACAATAAACTGTTTATATAAAAATGTAAAAAAACTGAAACAATCAGTTCACGTTTTCTTTCCTATAACTTATTATTAAAGTGGTTGAAAAGAGAAAGTCTTTTATCTTTAAAGTTATTGTAAAGCTTTACTTTTTTTTTCATTACAATAACAAACATGTTATACTATACTTACCTGCTCTGTGCAGATGGTTTTCTCTTCTTGGGTCCCACACCAGCGTTCCTGGCTCCTCTCTCCTGCCAGGTGCCCCCCACAGCAAGCAGCTTGTGTCCATTCAAACACAGAGCCATGATTCGGCCCTGACCCTTCCATCTACTGAGTGGCTCACTGGCTGTGATTGACAGCCAATAGCCAATCGGAGTGCAGGTCCCCAGAGAGGCAAGGCTCTTGTGGACATTGCTGGATCGAAAGGGGGCTCGGGTAAATATTGGGGGGGCTGCTACACACAGAAGGTTTTTTTACCTTCGTGAATAGAATGCATGAAGGTAAAAAAACCTTGTGCTTTTACAATCACTTTAATGCATTCTCTTCATTAAGGTAAAACAACCTTCTGAGTGCAGTTGTCCCCTTAGTCCCCCTTATACTTACCTGAGTCTGATCTTGATACAGAGATGTGCACAAGAGCAGAGGCTCTTTTGGCTCTCTCCCTCCTGGCTTGCTATGGGGACACTTTGCAGAGGAGAGGAGTCAGGAGCACTGGCAGGGGAGCTGAATAGAGGAGGATTGGGGCTGCTCTGTGCAAAACCATTGCACAGAGCAGGTACTGTAAGTATACCATGTTTGTTATTTAAATAATAAAAAACAAATACAGAATTTACAACTACTTTAAAGTGGTTGTAAACCCTGTTACACCACGTTTACCTACAGGTAAGCCTTATTATAGGTACTGTGAATATCTCCTAAACTTGCACAGTTTAGGAGATATTCACTGTATCCGCATGTGCCAACGTCATCGGCACATGTACACTGAAGAAACGGCCCTATCAAGCCATTTCTGCAATAGCCGTGACCAGCGGCTCCCGCGTGCGTGCGCGGGAACGACGTCATCTCAGCTCCGGTCAGTCACAGCGAACCCGGAAATAACTCAGGGAGACTCGTCGCCAGTCACAGCGGTGTGCAGGGACCGCTGCAATTGCTTCAAACTGAGGTAAGTATTTCATAATGAGCTAGTATGCAGTGCATACTAGCTCAATATGTCTTTGTCTTGCAGGTTTTTTTTTTCTGGTTTACAACCACTTTAACCTTTTTAGGAACGCCCACCCCCACCCCCATTGTATGGTGATAAATTAATTAAAAAAGAAACATGTCAACACTTTTGTCAACCTATAATAACATTTAACACATGTTTTATAGTAAAACAGTGTACCCAATGAAAGATTTGTATGTATTGTCACCAAAATGGCATGAAAAGCCCCCATAGGTGTGGTGGCTATGTAGTAATTAGAAAAAAAAACCTATAGCTGCTAAATGACAAATTCCTAGCTGCAGTAATTCAAATTTAATTCAGGAATTGACCACATTTGGCTAATGACTTTACCCAGTATTAAAAGTGGTATTACTGTAGCTAGAAATCTGTAATTTAGCGACAGGAGTGTGGTATGTACAGTCCACCTGAATTCCGTCACTATTGACTTCAGTGGTGTTAAAATTTGGTTTGGGTTTTTATGTTGGTTTTTGGCTTGTTTGGCTAAACTGCTGATGAATCAATTGTGGAGGTGTTTAAGCAATACTAATTACAAGAGGCTGATACCAAGCCAAATTCAAGTACTGCTTGAAGAATACATTTACAGACTAATTCATATTTACTGCAAGGAATCCCGGGTAATGTTACTGACCAAGCGTGCCTAATAACATCACCCGGGATTCCTGGCAGTAGTACCACAGCCAGAAATCTGTCTTTTAGTGGTGGGAGTGTAACATGTACAGTCCACCTGAATTCCGTCACCATTCATTTCAATGGTATACAAAAAAGGCACACCAGCCTAGTGCATCATCTATGGCATAATTTATTAAAATAAAGGTAGCACACCATAGACTCACAAAGTGTTAGGCTCCTAACATAAAACAGAAGGAACTGTGACCAAAGCCACAACCCATGGCTCTCATAGTGTTGCCAATTGTCAGTATTTTTTACTGGCACCTATTAAAAAACGGGCAGTAAATGCCAGTGACAGGAAAAGTGCAGTGGCGATGCCAGAGTGTGTTGTGTGATGTCATGGTGTAAGGGAGCTGAGTGGAGTGGCTGGAGCCGAGTGTGTGGGTCTGTGGGACGGGAGCAAGGCAAGCCGAGAACAGGACTGGCAGTGTTGTTTGTACTGAAGTGGACTTAAGGGACCACCTGGCGTGGAGAGAGACTGTCACTGTGACTCAGGAGGGGGCGTGTTGTGTTGGTGAGAGGTCATCGTCATCTGTGCTGCTGTCAGTGTCACCGACAGTGTCAATTTCATGTCTGTGTGCCGTCCATTCAAATTTCTTGCTCTCCTGAGTCCTGTTCCTGAGCTGCTTACTTACTATATTGAAAATAAAATAAGATCATCTATGAATCTTCTGTATAGAACCAATTCAGTTAGTCAATTTTGAAATACCATTTCTTCTTCCCATTTTGACATGAATAGGTTTGCTACATTAGGTGCAAACTAAATGTCTGAAATAATCGGACTGGAACCAAGAGTAATTATGTTGTAAACCAAATTCCTTCAAATTTGATAGAGTGCTCTTGATAAGTGGTTGCAAGAAATGGTCAATGTATTCACCCAATCTTGCATTAATAGATTGCAACCACTTTTCAAGAACACTGTATCATATTTGAAGTATACAAAACATCTCATTCAAGTTCTATATACAATTGAATTGGATAATAGTGAATACCTAATAGCAACAGCAGATGTATCATCACTATACATGATAATTAATCATGAAGAGGCGATTCAGGCATCAAAATGGGCATTAGAACACTATGGAAATCTCCAGAGAAAACAAAAGACGTATGTTTTGAAATGTTTGGAATTTGGTTTACAACATAATTACTTTTGGTTCCAGTCTGATTATTTCAGACAATTACAAGGCATTGTGATTGGAGCAAAGTTTGCACCTAGTGTAGCAAACCTATTCATGTCAAAATGGGAAGAAGAAATGGTATTTCAAAATCGACCGATCTTATCGTAATATGGGGGGGAGATGAAGAGAGTCTAAAAAATGTCAGAAAAATTGAATGATAACCAAAAAAAATATTTAATCTGTCTGTTAAATATGATAAAAAAAATCAATTTTTTTGGATCTCACTATACAGTTGGAAGATCAAAAAATTATAACCAAAACCTATTTTAAACCTGTGGTGAGGAATAGTTATATTTCGGTGGACAGCTGTCATCATTACCCATGGCTCATTAATATCCCAAAAGGACAGCTCATCAGACTTCGGCAAAATTGCAGTAAGATGGAGGATTTTACAGAGCAGGCATCAATGATTGGAGAAAGATTTGTCCAAAGGGGATATAATGAGGGTTTCATTAAAGAAAAAATAGAAGTATCAACTATAAAACGAGAGGAACTGATCAAAGACAAATCAAGACAATTAGAGAAAACATATGGTACCAATTAGTTTTGACCACAATATCCAATTTAGGCAAATATTTAAAAAACACTGATCAATTCTCCAAGCGGATGCACAACTTCACAAAATTCTACCTGAACAACCAAGATTTATTTACAGAAAATCACCTACTCTACGACATATCATTTCAAAAAATGTACCAGATGCACCCATCAGATCAGGCACCCTGTCTTTTTTCCAAGGGAAGGGATTTTACCCATGCAGGAGATGCTATGCTTGTAGACACACAAAAATGAATGGACAAAAGTGCAATAAATTTATTTCCACTACTACCCACAAAGAATACCCAATAAAAGATTTTATCTCTTGTAGAACAGAGGGTGTGGTTTATGTTTTAGAATGCTTATGTGCCATGTGTCAGAAACCATGAACTCAGGCCAAGACAAAAGTACAGTTAAATCACACTTGTTTAATAATAAAAGTAAAGTCAGTAGTCAATGTAGTCAAAACATAACCAAAGTTCGGTAACAGGAACAAATAGTCAGACAAGCCAAATGTCAGGGAGCCGGAGATGAGCGTAGCAAAAAAAATAGAAAAATATAAACCACACTGGAGAGGGAGCCATATAAATAGAGAGCAAAAATGAGTCAAAATGGATTTTTGAACTCAACTCTTTTTATCCGTATGGAATGAATGTGGTATTCAACCTTACCTGCTTTATATCAGATTACTAATTTTTATACAAAGTCCCCATCGTATCTGTGATGTTGAAGCTGTTCCTATGTATCTCACCCCCCCCCCCCTGTTTAGATATATATTTTTATACATTGTTTAGATGTTTTTAGTTCCTTTTAATGTTATCCTTATTATGAATTTAGATGCATTCCCAGCAGGGGTGTAGGGGTGTATATATATATATATATATATATATATATATAGTATATTTTAACATTTCATATCAATTATCATTATAGTTTATTTATGTAATATGAAATGTATGTTTGCATACTCAGATTTAGGATTCATGTGGTTCTGAATAGAGTTTTTTAGTATTTAGGATTTTTAAAAAATGATTAAAGTTTGTTAAAACCCCGGTGCTCATCACTAGACTCCTTAACATTTGAAAAAGGCATGTGATTGGTAGATATGTGCGCCGTCAATAAATTTGTTTCATTTCGTTCCGTTTCGTACGAAAATGAATTCGTATTTCGTAAATCGTGTCTGAAATTCAATTCGGATTCGTACGAAATACGAATTTTGGTTAGATTCGTAAACTTTTCGCGAAATAACGAAAGTTTGTTATGATGAATTTATCATTATGAGGGGTTCCCACCATCCCTGTGCTGTGCTGACTTCCTCTGATTGGTGAACAAAACACCAGTCACGTTTCTGTTGTAACGGAATTTGGATCTGAAATTCCGAAATTCGTTAACTAAATTTTGTATAAAATTCGTAAGCAAAGAAATTCCCATAGGGTTCCCACCACATCTCTGTGCTGAGTTCCCGGGTCTGAGTGTGCACCCGCTGTGCCCATTATGATGGGTTCCCACCATCCCTGTGCTGAGTTCCCGGGTCTGAGTGTACACCCGCTGTGCCCATTATGATGGGTTCCCACCATCCCTGTGCTGAGTTCCCGGGTCTGAGTGTACACCCGCTGTGCCCATTATGATGGGTTCCCACCATCCCTGTGCTGAGTTCCCGGGTCTGAGTGTACACCCGCTGTGCCCATTATGAGGGGTTCCCACCATCCTTGTGCTGACTTTCTCTGATTGCTGAACAAAACACCAGTCACGTTTCTGTTCATTTGGATCTGAAATTCCAAAATTCATTAACGAAATTTCGTATTTCGTATAAAATTTGTAAGCATAGAAATTCCCTTAGGGTTCCCACCATCCCTGTGCTGAGTTCCCAGGTCTGTACACCTGCTGTGTCCATTATGAGGGGTTCCCACTACATCCCTGTGCTGAGTTCCCGGGTCTGAGTGTACACCCGCTGTGTCCTTTATGAGGGGCTCCCACCATCCCTGTGCTGTGCTGACTTCCTGGGGTTTTAACTTTTAGGTTCGTTAACTTTTCGTAACAATTACAAATTTTTGTTATGATGAATTTATCATTATGAGGGGCTCCCACCATTCCTGTGCTGTGCTGACTTCCTGGGTTTTTAACTTTTAGGTTCGTTAACTTTTCGTAACAATTACAAATGTTCGTTATGAATTTGGATCTGAAATTCATGAACGAAATTTCGTATTTCGTACAGAATTCGTATGCATAAAAATTTGTATTTTCGATTCATACGAAACTAATCGCACATGTCTAGTGATTGGTGACGCAGCGTGTTGGGAGGAGTTGGTGACGTCACACCCGTTGTATCAGTTACACAGTTGTAATGGTGAGGAGGAAAGCAGTGTCTCCCTGATTAGCCTTACATAGAAATGATATGCTATACACAAGATGATATAACATGTGAGTGGGATATCAGTATGTCCTTTACCTACGGCCCTGATAAAGTTACATTGTTGCGCGATGAAAGTCTGTTCTTTTCTCTTCCTGAGTCACTGTAGAAAACAGATGGCTTTTTATTGAAGAATGCTGTGAATGTCTTGATGCTTGATGCTATTCCAGGCTGGATCATCTTATAACAAATTTGGGAGCTTTGTATGACCCAAGAGGGTTCCTAAGGTGAGCAGGCATTGCACCTGGTGATGGAAGTAGTGGCACGGACAATATACCCAACTACCACACTTTGTGGAGGAGCACTTAATTAATATTCATTTTATATTGACTTATCTTATTGGACCTTTTTCACAATTATTATTACACAATTATGATTTATTGATTTATTTAGTCACATGTCACTTTAAGCACACTATTATATACAGAACAAGCGCACCACTGTTTAAGAATTGTATACTTTTTATGCTTGAGATCAGTTTGAATGGTGCAGCTGTTCTGTGTTCACCTCATTAGTATTTACGTACACACCTAGCAGCGCTTTAGTATTTATCACACAACTGAATGATTGCCTGTGTTGACTGTAATACCACTTACATCCACCACATTCACCACATTGATATTGACTTCAGTGGTGTTCAAATCTGGGTTTGTTTTTGGTTTTTTTTATGATTTTCAGCCTATTTGGCCTATTGTGTTCAAGCAATAGCAATTGCAACAGACTGAAACCATGTAAGATTCAAATACTTATCCTGCTTGAAGTAATTTAAAAAAAAAAAATAAATAAATAAAACTACATTTAATGATTTATTAATGAATACAGAGCTGAATTAATGTGTCTTTATTATCCGCTTGAAGTTCAGCTTTAAGCTCCAGCAGCAATAGTCTCAGCTCATTCTTGCCTTCCTTTGCTATGTGATATGCAGATTGACATTGCTCTCAAATTAATACTTATGATTGCATTATGTTTAATTCTAGAGCCCGCTGACAGGCCTTCAGTTCTTTTGATTGCAAACTCTGAAACAATCGAAGTGCTGGATCTTAGTGGGGGCAAAGCGCCCACCAGGAGCCCTATGAATGCAAATGGAATTCAAACTCTGGATTTTCTGTATGATGAGAACACCGTCTGCTGGATTGAATCCAGGAAGTCTTCATACCAACTGAAATGCCACAAGATAACAAAGACATGGACTTTCACAGAAGGGAGAACAATGTACATATCTCAGCACCTACACAGTAAGTAGATTGATTGTTTTCTATTGATTATATAGGAATTGTGTATAGAAGTCACTCCTGACTCAAAGCTAAACTTCATTAACCACTTCAGCCCTGGAAGGATTTGCCCCCTTCATGACCATGCCATTTTTTGCGATACGGCACTGCGTCGCTTTAACTGACAATTGCATGGTCGTGCGATGCTGTACCCAACAAAATTGACATCCTTTTTTTTCCCACAAATAAAGCATGTTGTAAACAAATAATTCCTGGCATTCAGCGATAGTCCACATCAGACCGCCAACCATTAAAACTCAAATTGCCTAATATGTTGTTTTTTTGTTTCAGTCATTTTTATTAAGCAGTTCTGAAAATGATTTACAAACAGTAACATATTCAGTATTGCCGTCATGTCCAGAATATTATTCATGTTAAAACTATAGTAAACTATATAGTAAAATATGTGTTCCCTTTTTCCTTATCAAACATTATTTTCTGGATATGTCTAAATGTTACATTTAATGAATGTATGAATAGAGAATAGGGAGAGACCTCCCTCCAAGGCACCCCCATGGGACCTAGCTGTGCCCTCGGAAGGGAGCCCCTGCCCTCCTTGTTGTACTTGTAACTCTCTATGCAGTCAACTACTTTAGAAAGTAACGCCATATAGTGAATACATGTTGTTAATATCTACTTAAAGATAAAGAAGAAGGGTTTACATTAAAACTTTAACTACTACTCAGGTAGCCAAGGTGTGAGAAGAAAAGGTTTTCCACGGGGACCAGTTAGTTTCAAACTTGAGTGAGTTTCCATCTTTGTATGCTAATATCCATTTATATTCAGCTATTGTGTCTATTTTAGCTGTGATGTCCCTTAGGCTAGGGATGTCCAAAGACTTCCATCTATACATTATTGCTGATCGAGCTGCCAGTAAGATATGTGTGGCTATAGATCTAATTGTGGTTGGATATTGATCCATATTTATACTAAGGATGGCTTGTTCTATGTTTGGTTTCACATGGATTCCTATTACCCTTGATAGTAAATAGTAAATTGCTAGCCAGAAACTTCGAAGGTTAGGACAAGACCACATCATGTGTACCAGGGTTCCCACCTGTCCACACCCCCCTCAACACAGGTTTGAGTTATTCTTTGAGAATTTAGCCATAATATAAGGAGTAAAATACCACCTCAACATAAGTTTTTCTGTCAGCTCTTCATAATTTGAGCATCTAGAGAACTTGTAATTACATTTGATTGCATTTTTCCACTGAAGATCCGAGAACTCCTTACCAAGTTCTTTTTCCCAATTCACTAAGGGTTTGTGCTTGGTAAATGCATCCTTTGAATACAGTGAGTTGTAAATTAGTGTAATGCCTTTCAGTTTGGGGTTATATGACTGGGTGTATTTCCATACTTTTTCTATAATCGAGATATGAGTGGTCTTCGTCTTTTGGTAGGAGGAAATTTGGGTGTAAGTAAGGAATTCTGAGTTTGGGATGTTGAATTTCTGTTGTATGGTTATGAAGGACAGCAGTTTATCTCCCATGGTAATATCTGCTAAATTTAGGATGTTGTTTCCTAACCATTTGTGTAGCCGTATGTTGGGAATCATCCATTGGAGTGATTCTAGAGGGATGGGGATGTTAGTCATCGGGTAGAATTCATTCCCTTTGGATTTAAGTTCAGACCAGGCCTGAACCGTTTCGTGTATAGTGGGGTAGTTTGAAATTTCGTTATTTTTAGATACGTAGGATGCCATAAGAAATGAAAGTGGAGATTTACTGTTTAGCCATGCTAGTTCTAATTGACACCAGGGTTTCAAGGTGGGATTGGTGAACCAGTTTTTGAGTTGGTCTACGACAGCTGCTGTGTGGTAGTCTTTTAATAGTGGTAAACCCATACCTCCCACAGATTTCTGTCTACTCTGTAAATGAGGAGAGCATCTGGCCCTCTTACCCACCCACACAAAATTCGATATTTGTTTCTGCATTGTGGTGAAGACTGAGGAGGGTATTTAAATTGGCAAAGCTCTGAAGTAATATATCAATTTTGGGAGTATTAACATTTTGTATGCTGCTAAACGTCCAGATCAGGTTAGGAAAAAGTTTCGGATTCTAGAGAGTTCTTGTTGGAAGGTATTTACTAGTGGGGTGTAGTTGATATTGTATATATTTACGATGGGGGAGGTGAGTTTACTTCCTAAATATGTGATGGAATCTTTGGTCCAAGGGTATGCATGTTTACTTTTGAGGGACATTTTTAGATTTTTATCTATATGAATTCCTAATATGTGTGATTTGGTTGCGTTAACCTTGTAATAGGATACTGTGCTGAACAGGTTTAATATATTGTGTGCTGCGGGCAATGATATGGCTGGGTTAGACAAGGAGAGAATAACGCCGTCTGCAAATAATGATATTTTGTGTTGGCGTTCTTGAGCTATAATGCCCTGTATTTTCGGGTCTGACCTTATTTTCTCTGCTAGGGGCTCCATAAGCAGGGTAAAAATTATAGGGGACAGGGGACACCTCTGTCTGGTCCCATGATTTGGAATGTTTTAGAAAACATTCCTTCTGTAAAAACAAATGCTGATGGTGAGGAATACAGTGCTAATATTGCTCTTTGTATTGGGCCGGTCATTCCAGATTTCTCCAAAACTCTGCCCAGGTAACCCCAATGTACTCTATCGAACTCTAATCTAACATGAGAAGCAGAGAAGGCTCCCTTTTTTGTTCAACCAGGTGCAAGAGGTTCAGCAGTCTCCTGGTGGCTTCCGTGGTCTGACGGCCCAACACAAAGCCACGTGATCATAATTTATCAGTTTTGGTAACAAATTTGTTAGTCTATTTGCTATCAATTTGGCATGTAGTTTCACATCTACGTTCAATAAAGATATTGGCCTGAAGTTTTGCAGTAAGTTAGGTTCTTTGTCTGGTTTGGGAAGGGTAATTATTGTAGCTGTGAGCATTTCTGAGGGAAATTTCGCCATGGACGTAGCTGCTTCAAAGACTCGATATAAGTGCAGTGATAGGATGGTGCTGAATAATTGGTAATATTCAGAAGAATATCCATCAGGTCCCGGGGCCTTGTTATGGGGGAGATTTTTAATAGTTGATTCTATTTCTTGTATTGTGAAGGGTTGGTTCAAGTGGGATAAGTCAGTTTGAGAGATTTTAGGCAAATTCACTGAGGCTAAGAAGTCGGATATTATGGTTTCATTGGGTTGGAAGGTATCAAGGTAGTTTTTAAGATTGTAAATTGTTTCATAGTAATCGCTAAAGGCGTCTGTGATTTGTGATGTAGGGAATTTTTTGTCAAATCTGTATGACTGGGCTTTTAATGAACGCATCTGATAGTCGTGTTGCACTGTCAGGTGGGTTCTCATTTCCTGTCTTGTATTGAACAATGAGTCCCTAATTTTTTGTGTTGTTTTCTGCTTGTTGAGAGTTTCTAAATGAAGGATTTTAGCTAATAACTCATTTAGATGTTCTGACCTTTGCTTCTTTAGTTTTGCACTCATCTGTACGAGCAAGCCTCTGATATAGACTTTGTGGGTGTTCCCCACCATGAAGGGATCATCGACCGAGGGGCTGTTAATGGCAAAGAATTATTTAAGTGCATTCTTAATTTGTTCTGAGTTGTGAGGTTGAGATAGGGTGTAGATGTCATTACGCCATCTGTTAGCCCTGGTCTCGGTACGATGATCCCCCACACCAATGGATATTGGAGCATGGTCCGAACATGTAAAGCAATGTAGTTCAGATTTTACAACCTGTTGCAAAATAAATTTGTCTACCAAAAACAGGTCTATGCGAGAGTATGTGTGATGTACACAGGAATAGAATGTAAAGTCCTTTTCTGATGAGTGTTGGCATCTCCACACATCATAAAGGCCTGATGAGGAGATTAATCAGTCCAGAGTTGCTCTGTGCTGTTGGTGTCTTGTATCACTGGATAAGTCCAGATCTTTGTCAGGGATTGCGTTAAAGTCTCAGCACATGATTATATTTCCTTGTTTCACTGTAGAGACTTTCTTCCATATCTTGTTCAAAAAAGATAATTGTTTAGTATTGGGGAGGTATACGTTAACTAATGTGTATCTGGTGTTGTTGAGATCACAAACAAGGACTATATATCTTCCTGATGCGTCCAAATGAACGTCTAAGCTTTTAAATTGGATGGAGTCTTTGATGGCTATTGCCACTCCCCTCTTTTTGGAAGGACTGTTCGCTTGAAAAATGTGGGGAAATTGGCGGTGTTGGAGGGTAGGTGGTTTGTGGGAAGCAAAGTGAGTTTCTTGGAAGCATATCACATCACTGTGGAGTTTTTTGGCTTCCTTCCACACCATTTGCCTCTTATGGGGGCTGTTCAGTCCCTTAATGTTGAAGGATGTGATTTTGAGTGGCATGCTGAGCTAATTTGGAAGTCAATGTATGGTTTGAGTGGTGAGTAACTGGTGTGGTGTCAAATTACCTGCTTCTGGGCGAGATGTGGAGATGATCTTGGTAGATAGATGGCCGTCTGGCAATGATAGGCAGTCCACCGTAGCAATGCACCAAGATGGTTGAGTCCTTAGGAAAAACCTTTAGAAAGAACAGTTATGTGAGGTTCAGGGAAAGATAACAGAATAATAACTTGCGATTCTGGGGAGAATCTGTGCAGTAGTAACAACCGCTCAACTTGTAGGGGTAACTGAAAAAAAGAACAGAGAATGCGGCAATCCCCTGGGCCATCAGGGAATGGTTAGAAGAGTTGGATTCGTGAAATTTATTCAGCCTGTTTCAGCTACGTAGTTGTTGCGGATTGATGCTGGTGAGCCGATATTCACTTCATCCACAGCCTCAGAGGCGATGATTTGCCATTCCCGCTTGAGACAGAGGCCTTCTTTCATATTAGAGATTAGATGTGTGGTGCCATCTTTTGTTACCAGCAGCTTCGCTGGGTATAGCCAACGATAAGTGATATGGTGGTTGTTCAGGGGCTTAGTAATAGTGGCCAGTTGTCTATATTGCTGCATTGTGAAGGCCGACAGGTCAGCAAAGAAGGAAAGGTCTTGCAGGTCTGAGGGTAGCAAATCTCAGCGTCTAGTTGCTGCTATGAAATGGTCTTTAGTGTGGTAAAAGTGGATTCTGACAATAGTGTCCCTGGGCAGATGGGAGGCAATATGCATGGGCCTTGGTAGCCTCTGGATGCGGTCAATAATGAATTCTTCCTGGGGTGCATCAGGGAGGACTGTTTTCATAATGTTGATGAAATAATCCTTCAGATCAGGAGGTTTAACCGTCTCAGGGATCCCCCTTATTTTAACATTGCTCCTCCTTGATCTGTCCTCTAAATTTGCCAGTTTGAGTTTCATTTGCAGCATTTCGTCTTCCCTGTCATTATGTGCATCCACTAAGTCATTAAATGTTGAGGCAAATTCACCCATTTTTGCTTCCACATGTGACACTCTCTTATTCACTGTGGAAATTTCTAACTTGAATTGCCAGATTAATGCTAAAATATCTGCATGTAAAGTGGATCTTAGGGACACTAACATATCCTTCAGAGTTGTGTCCATTACTGGTGTATTGGCAGTGGGAAAGTCAGTTATTGAGTCTTGTAATTCCCTGGTATCATCTAGTGACGAATCCAGGCTTACCTCTAGATCTTCCCCCCTCAGGACAGTCCATCTTTTGTCTGCTTTTGACCGGGCTAGAAGAAACTGATGTAGGTGGAGAGAAGTTCCCCTTTCCAGGCTTGTTTGAGCGTCTGGAGTACATTGCTGGCACCGTGCTGCTCTGTGTGTGAGAGCTGCGTGTATGCTCTCCCTACATGCTGCCGCCATCTTGGTCTGTGTAACGGCGCTGCAGCATGAAATAGTCTGGCAGTTTGCCTGGTTGTGTGCCCTCCTTTCTTTTTTGGGATGGCATCCTGGGGTGCCTCGGTGTCCTGCGGAGCTGTCGGTGCTCTGAAACAAGGCTTTTAGTCGCGTTATTGTTCCCAATGGCCGTGGCAGACCATTCACTCCACCGGCTAGCCACGCTCCCAGTTGTTTTTTTTTTTTTAACAATAGTTTTTTATTGCTGGTTGGTGATGAATACACATGAATAATAGTACACCATCATTTAACTTAAGAACAACTTTCAGAATTCAAAAAAAATTCAAAAAGAATTAAAAAAAAATCTCACACCATCATGTAAGTAACATTAGTCTGGATCTTATAAAAGAGTAGGCAAAAAGGACAAAGGAAGCCAATTAAAAATTTACAACAACAAATAAATAATATCCTCACTGTTCTAGGGGTTTAGATATACATTCACAACAAATTGTACAGTAGATTATATAGCGGGGAGATTCCAGAGTTTACTGAACGTCAGCCAGGGTTCGCGCTCTAAAGTATTCATAAGAGCACTGTAAGCCCTGTACACACGATAGGATTTTCCGACAACAAATGTTGGATGTGAGCTTGTTGTCGGAAAGTCCGTGTGTATGCTCCATAGATCATTTGTTGTCGGAATTTCCTCCAACAAATGTTTGAGAGCAGGTTCTCAAATTTTCCGACAACAAAACTTATCGGAAATTATGAGCGTGTGTATACAATTCCGACGCACAAAAGTCCACGCATGCTTGGAATCAAGCAGAAGAGCCACACTGGCTATTGAACTTCATTTTTCTCGGCTCGTCGTGCGTGTTGTACTTCACCCCGTTCTTGACGTTCGGAATTTCCGACAACATTTGTGTGACCGTGTGTATGCAAGACAAGTTTGAGCCAACATCCTTCGGAAAAAAATCCACGGTTTTGTTGTTGGAAAATCCAATCATGTGTACAGGACATTAGTGTGAGGGAGATGTCAGATATCGTAGGATCAAGGTCTTTTTTCCACTTATTAGAGACCGTATGTTGGGCAGCTATCAAGATATGCATAACTATCTTGTGGAATTGTTTAGGAAAACAGTTAATTTTGAGTCCCAATAGGGCTAACGTTGTAGTAGGTGAAGTTATTATAATACCTGAGATGAACGAAATTAGAGAGAATACTGAGTTCAAAAAGCTAACAATCGATTTACAAGACCATAATATATTTAATAGATTGCCCTGTTGACCACAATTCCTCCAGCAATCTGAAGGAGTATGGGGATACATAAGAGATAGCCTATAAGGGCTAAGAGGCTCATATTTGTGGTGGAGGGCACAAGGTGTTCACATCCATTTTTTCAAGAAGTGTTCACTTTCTCAGTGGAAGGCTGGAATATTTCATACAATTATTTGTTTGATGGAATCATAATGTTTAATTCCTGATTTTTTCTATATTGGGTTTTTGGACACTTTTTTTTACACATTTATATTTCATTTGTGATTTGTTTGGATGTGTACTTATTATTTGTGTACATAATTTGTTTATCATCATGTATTCAGATGAGCAGTCCTGGATACAATGTTTACACTACGTGCAAATTTTTTTTTTCTTGTAATGATGGCAGAACAAAGACCAAGTGATCCAGCAAGTCTGCCCTCTGCCCCAATGTGTATATATATATATATATATATATATATATATATATATATATATATATATATATATATATATATAATTGTCAAAAGTATTGGGACACCTGCCTTTATTGGGACACCTGCCTTTACACGCACATGAACTTTAATGGCACCCCAGTCTTATGCCCCGTACACACGGTCGGACATTGATCGGACATTCCAACAACAAAATCCTAGGATTTTTTCCAACGGATGTTGGCTCAAACTTGTCTTGCATACACATAGTCACACAAAGTTGTCGGAAAATCCGATCATTCCGAACGCGGTGACGTAAAACATGTACGTCAACATGGACTATAAACGGGGCAGTAGCCAATAGCTTTCATCTCTTTATTTATTTTGAGCATGCGTGGCACTTTGTCCGTCGGATTTGTGTACACACGATCAGAAATTCCGACAACGGATTTTTTTGTCGGAAAATTTTATAGCAAGCTCTCAAACTTTGTGTGTCGGAAAATCCGATGGAAAATGTGTGATGGAGCCTACACACGGTCGGAATTTCCGACAACAAGGTCCTATCACACATTTTCCGTCGGAAAATCCGACCGTGTGTACGGGGCATTAGTCCGTAGGGTTCAATATTGAACATTATTTAACAGCTTCAACTCTTCTCGGAAGTCTGTCCACAAGGTTTAGGAGTGTGTCTATGGGAATGTTTAAACATTCTTCCAGAAGCGCATTTGTGAGGTCAGGCACTAATGTTGGATGAGAAGGACTGGCTCGCAGTCTCCACTCTAATTCATACCAAAGGTGTTCTGTTGGGTTGAGGTCAGGACTTTGCGCAGGCCAGTCACGTTCCTCCACCCCAAACTCGCTCATCCATGTTTTTATGGACCATGCTTTATGCACTGGTGCACAGTCATGTTGGAACAGGAAGGGACCATCCCCAAACTGTTTCCACAAAGTTGGGAGCATGAAATTGTACAAAATGTCTTGGTATGCTGATGCCTTAAGAGTTCACTTCACTGGAACTAAGGGGCCAAGCCCAACCCCTGAAAAACAATCCCACATCATAATCCCCCTCCACCAAATGATTTGGACCAGTGGACAAAGCAAGGTCCATAAAGATATGGATGAGTGAGTTTGGGGTGGAGGAACTTGACTGGCCTACACAGAGTTCTGACTTCAACCTGATATAACACCTTTGGGATGAATTAGAGCAGAGACTGCGAGCCAGTCCTTCTCTTCCAACATCAGTGCCTGACCTCATAAATGCGCTTCTGGAAGAATGGTCAAACATTCCCATAGACACACTCCTAAACCTTGTGGACAGCCGTCCCAGAAGAGTTGAAGCTGTTATAGCTGCAAAGGGTGGGCCAACTAAATATTGAACCCTACTGACTAAGACTGGGATGCCATTAAAGTTCATGTGTGTGTAAAGTCAGGCGTTCCAATGCTTTTGACAATAACGTGTATATGTATAAAAATGAATAAAGTATGCTACCATTTTATCTGAACAATTTAATTGAGCATGTTTGAAGATTCATTTTAGCAGTTCTCCGAGACAAGGCTTAAAAGACATTAACCTATTTGAGACTTTATTGATACTAAACACACAGAATTCACATAAAGCATGTGCCCATTAAATCCTTTTTTGTAAATATATAGAAAAAGGATTTAATGGACACATGCTTTATGTGAATTCTGTGTGTTTAGTATCAATAAAGTCACAAATAGGTTAATGTCTTTTGATATATACAGTATGTTAAGGGATAGAGGTACTCTCCTTCTCCTTTTCCCTTCCTTTCAACTCTTATCATGCTACTTTATGCTGTAAGAAAATGCTCATGCTTTTCTGATGAATATGAGGAACAAATAGAATAATCATGAACACCTTCAGCAAACACAAAGACACCAATTAGAAAGAAATTGAGCACAAAACCCTAATGCTGCAAGGTCACAGCACCAACCATTGCATCGTTGCGAATAGCATACGAAGATAAAATAGAAGCCTTGTCTCGGAGAACTACTAAAATGAATCTTCAAACATGCTCAATTAAATTGTTCAGATAAAATGTTTGCATACTTTATTCGTTTTTACTTTGAAAAAAATTAATAAAAAATCAAAGCATTGTCAAAATTGTCTGTGGTGGTAATTCTGCTCTGAGGCTGCAGGTAGTGATGGTCGGCGCAGTAGGGGTTTGTATTCTGATAAAAAGGTGGAGAGGCCACAGAATTATTTCCCTGGGGATGCGCAATTAGAATTGGTAAAGTATAGCAGGATTAAGTGGTCGTGTTGCATTATCCTCAACAGCGCGTCTCATTTGGCTGTATATATTTGATGATTTCCTTACTAATAACACATTACGCTTTTTAGCTTAAGATCAACAGTGAAAGGCCTTCTTGCATTCAGGGAAGAAAAAAAAATCTTTTTTGATTTATAATAGCAGATTTACGAGACGCGTTTAGAAAAGATTGTAATCATTGTGTACCTCCATAAATCTTGTTTTATTGTGCGGTTCAGATGCCAGGCTTGAGGGACGCCATTATAATTTTATAATCGTTTGGCAACGGGCTAGGAATTCACTTACATAGAAATTAGGCTCATAATGGTTGCCTTTTGTTTGCCTTCGTGTTTTGCATGGGTCCTGGCAAGGAAAAAGCCATCTACACGTGTAAAAATCTAAAATAGGCAAAACAAAAAATGGCATCAAAACACTGCAAGCTGGGAACCCGGAGGTCGGTTTGAAACAGGATTTTATTTTGTAATTGTCTTTGGCTGATGTTGAATGTTAGTAGAGTGGATGTTCATGAAAACAAGCAAAAACAGAAGAAGCAACTAGGAACCAAAATAGTTTGAGTTTAAAGAAGGAATCCAAAAAATAAATAGCCAACTCAAAGATAAAAAAGCAGCTTTTGCTACAGTGCTTACTATCAATCCAGCTGTTTCCCACCATTAGATGTCCTCAGTCTTCTGGGTTGAATGGCAGGGAGCATCATTCAACCCACTCTCTTGACCCAGCGTTATTGATCTGTTCTTAGTTTCATCAATGGATTGCCCATCTATAGTAATAAATGAGGATTATTTTGGCTATCCAGGAGACTTCGAGAATACGGGGCCAAGTGGGCCCCACAAGGAAACTCTTGCAGAGTCAAGGACAGCTAAGTTTTTTTTTTTTTTTTTTTTTTTGGGGGGGGGGGGGGTATTGGGATCAGAGGACACATTTAAAAGATATCTTTATTCTCCAAAAATAATCCATCCATATCCGGTACTTAATGGGTCTGTAATCTATTTTTCATGAAATTGTTTTTTAATGTGTTTTTCTGCCTCCTTGGAATGTCCTCCACAAGCTCCTGAACCCTTCTTTTTCTCCCTACTTGTGTTTGTTTGAAACGAGCAGTGCAAGTGCAGTCAAGTGCACTGTTCTATTCGCTATACAAATCCCAAAGTCCATACTCCCTAGTCCATCTCAGGAGCAATAGAGAAGGGTGGCTATGTTCCAACATACAGTGGGTCCCTGAGAGTGAACTTAGTCACCCTCTAACAGGAAGTCAGATCACAGCAGCAAAAAAAATGGAATTTGGAAATTTGGAGGAGGCTGAGTGCCATAAAAGGGATTTTTTTTGAGTTAGGAATATATACAACATTTTTTTTTAGACCCCTACTTTGCTGGTGGTAAGTTTGGCACAGTTTAAATGCTCACCCACCGAACGGATCCAGAGCTGTCCAGTGAGGATCCTTCTCTATTTTGGCAGCGCTCGGTTCCGTGCTGCCATATTTTGTGTGATGCCATTGAGAGCCTACCAGGTGTTCCAGGTTTATCTGGCATGTCTCTCGTTGATGCCCCACCAGGGCCACCTCTTTCTCTTTAACTTAATGAAATGCTTTGCCTCCTGGGATGTGTGATATGTATAACCCTGGGGCAAAGGGAGGACAGTGCATATCGTTCACCTAGGCGAATGACATAATAAGGGGGGCAGGACCGGAGAAATTCATTAAAAAAAGAAAAAAGAGCCTGAATCATGCTCAGGGGTGGAGAGGAAGGATGATGAATTGGAGGGTGAAGATCAGCTTTACACTTATAGATTAATACCGCCTGTGATAATTCACTGTGCTCTACCACAATGCTAACAAATTCCATTGTGTAGTACCTTCAGAAAGCCATTGATGATTTCAAGTCTTTTGGAGAAAGTTCCCTTCACTTCCTGTTCTGGAGACATAACAGGAAGAGAGGAAATCTCTACAAAATTAGTAGAATTTTTCTTAGAGAGTTGTCACTCAACAAGTGTCCCCATTGGAAAATTTATCTTCAGTTTCTGTTTTGGTGATAACTCTGAATTTTTGACTACTCATCACTTCTCAAGTTCTGTCTCATTGACAATGACTATGAAGATAGACAGAAGGTGAGCTTACTCAACAGGGACAGTAAGAGAAATATAAACCTGACACAGTTTCTAACCCATCCATATTCTATTCAAAACAAACTGAAAAAAAAAGGATTGGCTATGTATATACAGTATACTTTAAAATTTTTTTTGTTGAATATTAAAAGTGCAATGCACTTTAAAAGGCTCTTGAGAGTCGCAGAAACTCATTGCAACTATCCTGGACTTGTTTTCACGTAACAAAAATGGTTATATTGAGGAAGAGAGGAACCATAACTTTTTAAAATGGACAAACAATATGAAATATAATAAGAAAAGTTATTATTATTATTATCATAATTATTATTAGTAGTAGTTTTAGTAATATATTAGTAATATTAGTCATATTTGTAGTCATAGTCATAATTAGTATTAGTATAAGTATCTGTACACTGAGTTTATAAACAAAGACATGTGATCCCCTATTGAATGTATTTCTTAAATCAGGGGTGTCCAACCTGCGGCCCAAGACAGCTATGAATGCAGCCCAACACAAAATCTTAAACTTACTTAAAAATGTTGAGTTTTGGGGAGTTTTTTTTGTAGAAAATTGTTAACACTTAGAAAGCACATGCAGCTGAAGACAAATTTGAGCGTGTCTCTTTATTGGACTTTTATAAGTTTTATCTTGCCAAAGAAAAATCTCCTACTCTTCACAATCACGCCTTGTTTATGTCACCAGTTTTTGGCTGCATCAATATTTGTGAGCAACTGTTTTCAAGGACGAAGCATAGGTAGGGCAAAATTAGAACCAAATATTTGATGAGCACCTTGAGAATTCATTGAATGAATTGCTACTCCATCCATCCAACCAGATAATGATGCGTTCGTTGTGTGTTAGATGTGTTTATCAAAAGCAATGTCACAGTGTCAAATATTGCACTAGTTTTATGTTGCCCTCTTTTACTTTTGTGATAAAAAATATTACAGAATAAATTAAGTTGTATTACTCAGATAGGTATATTATCTATATCAGTGATCGTTAATTTGTGATCTGCCTGACTTTCTCAGCTCATCAGCTATACTTATTTTTAGTGTATTTTTTGTGCGGCCCAAGGTAAATCCTCTTCTTCCAATGTGGGCCAGAAAGTCAAAAGGTTTGACACCCCTGCTCTAAATATTATCTCAGCTCTATCATCTCTTCTACCTACTAAGTCTTGATGAACAGGGACCTTCCAACTCACAAAACATTTTGGCTGTTTTACAGCTTGCATCTTCTGTAAAAAAAATGTATTCTGGATTTCACATGCCTCATTTTTAGCTCTTTCCCCGTGAACCTTTAAAATGTTGATCACAAGGCTTTGTTTGAAAATAAAGTCACGTGATTTTTTTTTTTTTTTTAAGCAGATTTGATTTTTTTTTTTTTTTTTAAGCAGATTTTGCTAAGCAGTCCTCATACCAAAATTTAAGAATAGTTTTACCAAAATGTTGACATAGGCAAAATCGGCAATTTCACTGAAAAATCATTTTTGCCAAAATCACCCATTCTTCTGTAAATAAAACTTTAAAAAATGCAAAAGCAATTTGTCTTGCTCAGAAATCTGGTCTAAATATTTTGCCTTCCTTTGTTAACGTTCATTATTGTCTATTTTGTTTGTTTCCTCAGATGTTCAGCAAATGGTCATTGACTGGATTACTGGAAACTTTTACTTTGTGGATCATGGGAACGACAGGATTTTTACATGTAGCCGCAATGGGACTGTCTGCATCACCTTGGTGGACCTTGATCTCCATAATCCGAAAGCGATTGCGCTGGACCCGATAGCGGGGTAAGATGGATAGCTACATACAGCGATTATACTTGTTTCTGCTGGTGGTCAGAAAACATTACTGACAGTTTTTGCCAGATCTCTGAGCTGTGCCAATAGCATGCTTATTGCTGGCATAAGAGCATAAATTAGGATTTTCCTCTTATTTTTGTTTTCTATGCTACATTTTAATGATTTCAAATTTGTATATGGTTCTTTCATTAAATGCTTATGTGATAGAATGTTTCTTATCTTTACAAGGTTCCTAATTTATAAAGTGGTATTAAAGTCAATTTATAGTCAGATAAAAATCACAGAACGTGCATGCATTTGATTTTTTTTTTTATTTCCTCCTCTGAGCTCCTTTTTCAACTGTCCCCTGACTGCGCAGCCTTATGCCCTGTACACACAGTCGGATTCTCTGACAGAAAATGTGTGATAGGACCCTGTTGTAAGAAATTCCAACTGTGTGTAGGCTCCATCACACATTTTCCATCGGAATTTCCGACACACAATGTTTGAGAGCTTGCTAAAAAAATTTCCGACAACAAAATCCGTTGTCTGAAATTCCAATCGTGTGTACACAAATCCGACGCACAAAGTGCCACGCATGCTCAGAATAAATTAAGAGATGAAAGCTATTGGCTACTGCCCCGTTTATAGTCCCAACGTACGTGTTTTACGTCACCCGCGTTCAGAACGATCGGATTTTCCGACAACTTTGTGTGACCGTGTGTATGCAAGACAAATTTAAGCCAACATCCGTCGGAAAAAATCCATGGATTTTGTTGTCGGAACGTCCGATCAATGTCCGATCGTGTGTACGGGGCATTATTTCTATTATCTCTGTGCCGCCAAGACCTGTAGGACTTATCTCTACGTGCCGCTCCCGATGTGTACTACAACTCTGCATGGAGCCGTTCAGATAGCCACGCACACAGCCTTCACAAAAGAGACAAAGAGCCGCTGTCAATCACCGCTGCGGACAAGGAGAGGCGTGGCTTTAACTGTGACCCTCTTGCATTGGCTGTGTGTGTGCTGCTCATGGGAGGAGTTATGAAATAATTACAATGCCTCAATGAGTGGATGTCAGTGTGTATGAGTGGGTATTCCTAGGCAGGGGTCCAACTGACTTGTAGCTTCTAGAGAACATCCTGAAAAACTCACAGTGTGTAGTGAAACCAAAGTAATCAAATTCCATATGGGAGAATATCCTGTACAACTGTGCAAGTCTGAACGGAAGGCTTTAAGGATTGGAACTTTGCACCTTGATGATCAGGTGAGGAGTGACAGCTCTGTCCTGACAGGTCTTTTCCAAAGGAACCAGAGAAGGAAAGTGCCAGAGATATAAAAAAGAATGTTGTACTCATGTATCTGCATGGCTAGACTGGCTGCTGTCACTCTCGTTGCCTTGATTACTGAGATATAATAGTATGTCACTTGTGTCCTCTGGAATCACTCCGTGGCCTTGCATTTGTCAAAATTCTACTGCTATGACATGTCAACTTTTCAGTAATGCATGACTAATACACACAAAGAAAAATAGGTTCATATGTATATATATATATATATATATATATATATATATATATATATATATATATATATATATATATATATATATATATATATATATATATATATATATTGATTTATTTATATATTTTTTATTTTTTTATTATTCACTGACTTTTGTCTGACTCACTACTTCTGCTGGAAGTCTATTGTAAGCATCAACTCTTTCAGAAAAAATAATATTTTTTTCTAAGGTTGGTTTTGAACTTTTCTTCTTGTTATTTTAAGGTCATATTCCTTTGTTATTGATCCTGGCTTCATATTGCTAATACTACCCTCCTGAACCCTTAATGTATTTAAAGTTTTCAGTCATGTCTCCCCTTTCCCTTCATTCCTCCGGACTGTACATATTAGGTTCCGGAAGTCTCTCCTGATATGTTTTATCCCCCAGACCTTTCACCATTTTTGTTGCCCATCTTTGGACTTGTTCTATCTTATCAATATCTTATTTCTAAGTGAGGTTTCCAGAACTGGAGTCTAACTAAAGGCCTAGGCTAGACTGCCACCAGACCAGCCATCTCTGAGCTGGCATCTCAGTCCAAGAATTTTTGTTGACCATGTGTAATGCCTGATTAAAAATGGTTCCGTCCTGGAAAATAAAAAAAATTGATGAAGGCATTGTTAGGGGGAATACTGTAATCAGCAGTATAGAGCAGTCTTGTGACTTCTATCAGTGTCTGGCCAAGCACTGGTTAAAGCTTGCAGGAGGGGTTTTCATTCTCCCCTGACTGTCCTATGAGGCTGTATGACCCCTGACCCTTTGCCCGGACAGTGCTGATTGGCCCATTCCTGATCATATGCACCCTGCCAAAAAAAATGCTCTAGCAATACACACCAAACTGTGCATGTGCATAGTGCCTCCTAGGGCTCTGTTCTATCAGGAGATAGAATGGGGACTGTGGAAGAAGGGGAGGATCAGAGAAGACAGGATCAAACAGCCTTTTTTACACAATGCACAAGATTAACCCTTTAGGTTCCACAGTGAGTATAACAAGCATGCTTTACCGCATAAACAGACTGATTTTACTGTTGTGGGTTTAGTAACACTTTAAAAACACCATTGTGTGAGTTTTTCCTGACTCCAGGGATTATTTTATGGCTAACATAAGAATATTTCTTTTTAACTTTGTAGCTGAAATCTATATTTTCTCTTTATTTCTTAATGGAGGCCTCTGACCTTATGAACGTTACAAATGAGTTCTAAATATGTTATGTTGGAGGCACAACAAAGATCACCTAGTTGGCTTTTCATATTATAGTTCTGCCGAATGTTCTCTGTGTGATACTTAAATATCAACTGCAAATGTGTAAATCTTCAGGAAGTGTTTGATTTTTGTGTACTCTTCTATTCTCAGTGCTATCATTTCATTTTGTTCTGTGAGATTGCATTGCTGAGTACAGTGACCTTTTTGGAACAAATGTTTTTATTCCCTGTCACTCGAGGCAGAAGGCGCTGTCTGTGCCCATTTCAAAATTGCCAAAAATGTAAAAAATATATATATACGTACATACTTTATACCTATGCATACAGTATATATGTTGACATTCACATGGCAAAGAAGGTCAGTGTAAAGCTGAAATATATACAGTACATACCACTATGGTTCTGCACATACTTCTAACTATTATATTCTCCAAACTGCCCCCCTGTACACACTTTTCACCAGTTACTTTCGTGCACATATTGCCCGCCATCTTAACCATCCTGCTCCTCTTCTGCACATGCTGTCATACCTTCCACATTACATTCCTGCTATTGCTACCCCTGTCATATCCTTGGTGCTTCTTTCCTGCACATGCTGCCCGCAATCATATCCTCCCAGAGCTGGGACAAGGGGGGCAGGAAGGACAGTCGCCCCAGGTGCAGTGCTGTGATGCAGTGGGACTCCACATGGCAAGCTGTGCTACCCCCCTGTATACACACTTTGCAGATCTGTGGCTGACAAACAATGGGCCACAGCTTCATGTCTGTTCTGTCAGTGACTACTGTCACAACCTGCTCCAGCTGTCCACAGCTGACACAAAAAATGCACCGTGCATGCTGAACCACCTACCAGCTGTTTGGAAGCAAGTAATTGGTTGTGCATGCTCAGTGAAAAGGAAATACCAAACCAAAGCAAGGGGTGAGTAACACATTGAGTGCGGCATGCTCATTCTATATCATGCATTAGCAGCAGTGGAGGAGGGAGCGGTTTCACGTCCTTGCTCTGGGTTCTGGACGCAACTGTCACTGTACTGTATGCACCCCACTCCTTTCCTGCAAAAACTGTGTACCATCATACCCTCTGCAATCCTTTCCAACAGTCATTACCTGCTGACCTGTTATACCTTCTGCTCTCCTATCTAGCATACACTGCCCATCATCATACCCACTGCACTCCTGTCCAGCAAGCATTGTCCACTGTCACCCTCTGCACTCCTCTCCAGCATACCCTGTGTCTACATACAGTATGTCTATACACTTGACATACCTATCCGTGTACTTTACCCACCCCACTTCTTTTCTGCACAAACTGCCCACCATAATACCATCTTCCACCCTCTCCAACAAGCACCCTCTGCACTCCACTCTAGCATACATTGCGTCTAGCATTCAGTGTGTCCATAGATTGGGCGCACCTGTCTCTGTATTGTACCTTCCTGCACAAAGTGCCCACTTTCATACCCTCTGACATGCTCTCCAACAAGCATTGGTCACTGTCATACCCTCTGCTCTCCTCTCTAGCACACACTACCCATCATTATAACCTCTGCTCTTCTCTCCATCATACACTGCCCATCATCATACCCTCTGCACTGCTTTCTAGCATACACTGCCCATTATTATACCCTCTGCACTCCTCTCCAGCATTCACTGCCCATCATTATACTATTTGCATTCCCCTCTAGCATATACTTGCCATTATAATATCCTCTGCACTCCTCTCTAGCATACTTTGCCCATCATCATACCCTCTGCACACCTTTCTAACAAGTGTTGCCAGCCATCATATCCTCTGCACTCTTCTCTAGCATATACTGCTCATCATCATACCCTCTTCACTCCTCTCTTGCATACACTGCCCATCATCATACCCTTTGTATTCCTCTCTCGAATACACTGCCCATCATCATAACTTCTGCACTCCTGTCCATCATATACTGCCCTTCATATCCTCTGCACTCCTCTCTAGCATACACTGCCCACCCTCTGCACTCCTCTGTAGCATACACTGCCCATCATCATATCCTCTGCACACCTCTCCAACAAGCATTGGCAGCTGCCATACCCTCTGCGTTCTTCTCTAGCATACACTGCCCATCATCATATCCTCTGCACACCTCTCCAACAAGCATTGGCAGCTGCCATACCCTCTGTGTTGTTCTCTAGCATACACTGCCCATCATTATAACCTCTGCTCTCATCTCCATCATACACTGCCCATCATTATAACCTCTGCTCTCCTCAATATCATACAATGCCCATCATCATACCATTTGCACTCCCCTCTAAAATACACTGCCCATTATCATAACTTCTGCACTCCTCTCCATTATACACTGCCCATCATCATACCCTTTTGCTCTCCTCTCCATCATACACTACCCATCATTATAACCTCTGCTCTCCACACCACCATACACTGCCCATCATCATATCATACTCTCTGCACTCCTTTCTAGCATACACTGACCATCACCCTACCCTCTGCACTCTTGTCTGTCATACACTGTCCATCATCATATCTCCTAACTTCCCTTCTGTTCCACCCCATGTCTTACCCTCCACAACATACTGTCCACTAAAATACTTCTTTAGCATTGTTTATAATATTCCAAGCTTGCCATTGTGAAATACACACACTATAACTTAAATATGGAACATGCCCGTTCCACAACTTGCTTGTTTGTGATTTTAAAGCCTAACTCCAATCATCTTTCTTTGTTATAAGTACTGTAAGTAATGGGAAACTAAAGGGAGAAGCCCCCTTTAAGTGAACAAGACAAATCATAATATTGTAATCATCACATCTATTTTCTGACTCTATCAGTCAGTGGGATGGTAGGCATTTGCAAACTCAAATCCCTTTTGAAGCCCTGATTGGAATAATGTAAAAATATTTATGGAAGAAACAGCTTGTCACCCATATGTGGACTTTTGTCAGTCTCAGCTTCCCCTGATTGATATAAAAATGCATCATGGCAATGGGTTTAAGGCTGACAAGAACAGCTTGGAAACACAACTTTGCACAGAAAGTTCTATCCATAATCCTTGAATGAAGCCATATTGCTGAATATAACAGATGGCCGCCCTGACTCTATGTGACTACAGTCATTTCTCAAAGTAAAAACTAAAGAGTGCATCTTCTTCCCAATGTTCATATATGATCTGTTATTACGGTGTTACGGACGTTTGTATTTAAAGAGCAGTTCCTGGCAACAGCTGAAAGCAATCATGGAGCTACTAATGGTCTCCAGCAAATACTGCAGCTGTACTAAAATCAGAAAAAAAATCTGAAATTTGTGTAATACGCAGCAGTAAAGAATGCTTCATGTATCCTCTATCACATTCCAATTTCCAAAGCAATCCTAAAATATAATCGGTGCTTATGAAAAACATCTTAAAGGATAACTAAAACCGAGAATCAAAATGTAGTATATTGCAGCATACCAGTTCTTAGATGTGGTCTCTGCTTTTGTTTTGTTTTTTAATTTTTCCGGTTAAGAACATTTTTAACAAAGTTTGAGTTCAAAGCTTTGCACAGAAAGTCCTATCCATAATGCTTAAATTAAGCCATATTCCTGAATATTTGAGGAAAATAGAAAGATAGCACTGGACCCGTAGGTTTATTTTACTGTTATTGTTCTCTTAAGGTATTAATGTTGATGTAAATGATCTGGTTGCAGGCGGCTTCTACACCCCAGAGGATCTCCACAGTCTTCTTGGCTTGTTATAATGTAAGAAGGGTTGAAATGTAAGCACCACACCACTGCTAAGATACAACTTTATTGCATTAAAGTTCAAGAAATAGCCAACACTTTTCGGGGGTCTACGTCCCCCCTTCATTACGGCTTAACCACTTACCGACCAGCCGCCACAGTTGTACTGTGACAGAATGGCACGGCTGGGCTAAACGACGTTATGTTACATAGTTTTGCCCTGTGGCCACTAGGGGCGCTCGCGTGCGCTGCTCATCCCCGGAGCTGATGCGGTCACGATCACCGCCGGGCTCCCGCGATCGCTACTGATACACGGAGAACCGGGATCTGTGTGTGTAAACACACACTTTCCGGTTCTCTGAGGGGAGAAGAGACAGATCGTCTGTTCATATAGAGTATGAACAGCGATCTGTCATCTCCCCTACACAGTCCCCTCCCCCCACAGTTAGAACACACACTAGGGAACACAATTAACCCCTTGATCGCCCCCTAGTGTTAACCCCTTTCCTGCCAGTGACATATTTACAGTAATCAGTGCATTTTTATAGCACTGATAGCTGCATGAATTCCAATAGTCCCAAAAATGTGTCAAAATTATCCGATGTGTCCGCCATAATATGGCAGTCCCGATAAAAATCGCAGATCACCGCCATTACTAGTAAAAAAAAAAAAAAATGAATAATAAAAATGCCGTAAACTATCCGCTATTTTGTAGACGCTATATAACTTTTGCGCAAGCCAACCAACACTTTTCGCAATTTTTTTTACCAAAAATATGTACAAGAATACATATCGGCCTAAACTGAGAAAAAAAAATATTTTTTATATATTTTTGGGGGATATTTATTATAGCAAAAATTTATTTTTCAAAATTGTTGCACTTTTTTTGTTTATAGCGCAAAAAATAAAAACCGCAGAGGTGATCAAATACCACCGAGAGAAAGCTCTATTTGTGGGAAAAAAAGGACCGCAATTTTGTTTGGGTGCAAGGTCGCAGGACCGCGCAATTGTCAGTTAAAGCGGTGCAGTGCCGAAAGTGCTCTGGTCAGGAAGGAAAATCTTCCGGGGCTGAAGCGGTTAAAGAACATAAGAAGATCATCATGTCAATCTGACATCAATACAATGTCCCATTGTCAGACTGACATGACAATCTTCTTATGTTCTTTCTAAATCTGATAAAGTACGTAGACCCCCGGAACATGTTGGCTATTTCTTGATCTATACCCCTGACCTTTAATGGAATAAAGTTGTATCTGGACCTCTTAGCAGTGGTGTAGCACTTAAATTGCGACCCTTTTTATATTCCTGAATATAACAGATGGAGTGTCCTTGTCACTTTATGTGAGCTGAACTAAGGGAAAAGCAATGTTCTCTTTCTTCTGTAAACATTGTTTCCCCCATCCCCTATGTAATGAAGATGAACAAAGATAGACATGTTTGAAATCCAGATTGGGTGACAACCATAAATACATTCTAAAGTTGAGTGCAGCCTCCCAGGGACTGGAAGCGTGTTATTCCAAGGAACAACGGGTGAAAATAAAGGAAAAATAGTCTGAAAAAAGAAAATGATATATGAGCACCTTATCTAAGGACTAGTAAACTGTAATATATAAAATCTTAGTTTTTTGGCTTACATATGCTTTAGCCTTCATGCACACAGGCTGTTAATAAAACGTTATGAAAACGCCAGTATCTTTGCAGTGAATTTTTTAAACTTTTTTCAGCGTTTTTCAGCGTTTTTGCAATAGCGTTTTTTCGCGTTTTTTCGCGTTAGCGTTTTTGAGCGTTTTTTTTTTTTTTCAATTTTTTTTTTTTTTTTTTTTCAATGGATCAAAAACGCTAAAAAACGTTGGTGAATGACGTTTTTGAGCGTTTTTGAGCGTTAGAGCGTTTTTACAGCTGAAAAACGTCTTTCAGAACCCACTGGTCCTGGGTTTTTTTTACAGCTTAAAAACGCCTATGCCACTTGCAGCTCAAAAACGCCTAGGTGGGCATGAAGCCATAGACTAACATAGACAGGCCTTTTTAAGCTGCAAAAAAAGCTAAAAAAAAGCAGCTGTAAAAACGTCCGTGTGCATGAGGACTAAATTTTGACATTTATCTTACTTCAGGCTTTCTGTAAGTGAGAGACATCAAGAAACCTGCAGGGGGTGTGTTTGTGAATTCCTGTCCTACATTGGAAGTAGAGGTCCTAAGATCGTCAGATTGATTAAAAAAAAAAAATTGGGGTGGATCAGGGTGGCTCTATTGCATTGAGACCAAAATTATTAATTTCATTTTTAACAGAATGAACTTAAAGAGGTATTAAACCCAAAAATGAAACCTCTATTATATTGCAGATATCCAATTCTTATGCCCCGTACACACGGTCGGATTTTACGATGGAAAATGTGTGATAGAACCTTGTTGTTGGAAATTCCGACCGTGTGTAGGCTCCATCACACATTTTCCATAGGAATTTCCGACACACAAAGTTTGAGAGCTTGCTATAAAATTTTCCGACAACAAAATCTGTTGTCGGAAATTCCGATCGTGTGTACACAAATCTGATGCACAAAGTGCCACGCATGCTCAGAATAAATAAAGAGATGAAAGCTATTGGCTACTGCCCCGTTTATAGTCCCGACGTACGTGTTTTACGTCACCGCATTCAGAATGATCGGATTTTCCGACAACTTTGTGTGACCGTGTGTATGCAAGACAAGTTTGAGCCAACATCCGTCGGAAAAAATCCATGGATTTTGTTGTCAGAATGTCCGACTGTGTGTACAAGGCATTAGATGTGACGGCAGCATTCATTTTCATTTTTCTGCTTCTTTTCCTTTTTATCTGGTGATTTGGCCAATAAGTGTGTTGTTTTTCAACAGAACAAGCTCTCCTAAAAAAAAATGTATCAGTTAAGTCTCGTACACAAAATTAGATTTTCCGCAGACAAAACCTCAGGCTTTTGTCCGAATGCGTGTTCCTGGATTTAGTCTTGCATACAAACGGCAAGGAATTGTTGGCCAACAAACACGAACATAGTGACGTACTACGCGTTTTTTTAGCTCTTTAGCGCCAGCCTTTGGGCTCCTTCTGCTAATTTCGTGTTAGTGAAGTTTGGCGAGTGTTAATTCACACTTTTCATTTTGCGCTTTTCATTTTGCGCTTTTCAGTTAGTTTCTGAATGGCCGTTTGTCAACCAGCCATGTTGCGGATTTGGAGGAGATAACGTGTTATTTATTATTGGCCTTGGAGTTATTGCTTTGACCCAAGTCCAGTCCAGGAACAGGAGGAGGAGGATTTCTTGGACCTAAAATTGGTTGCTTTATTAATCGTGACCAAATATGTCATATGCCTTTGCTGCGGGAGCTCCAGGAGAATAATCTGGATGATTTTCGGAATTATCTCCGGATGACGGACCCCTGATTTCACCAACTCTTGGCATTGTTGACCCCCTCTATTAAGACGCAGGACACATGCATTTATTTTATTTTTTGGTTGAATAATGATTTGATTTGGTATATTTTCTATATTTTTGGATGCATAGAATGCAATTTTTGGTTTCTATTGGCAGATAGCATGTCTAATTTTCTTTGTTTTCTTTTTTTAATGTACAATAAAAAAAAATGGCTATGTGTTTTACTTCAAATGACAGTTTGGGAGTAGGCAGTTACATTTAAAAAAATACAATGTAAAATTGACAAGGGACACCAACATAGTTGTATCTTTGATCTTAAAAACTAAGGGATTGGTGTTGTGGTAACTTGCCCAAATTAAAAAAAAAAAAAAAAGCAGAATCACTAGAAAAAAAGCCTTTGAAAATTTGTTTGCAATAACTCCATCAGTATCCCCAGCAAAGCAGCTTCATTATTATCCCATTAACCACTTCAGCCCTGGAAGAATTTACCCCCTTCCTGACCAGAGCACTTTTTGCGATTCGGCACTGCGTCGCTTTAACTGACAATTGCGCTGTCGTGCGACGTTGCTCCCAAACAAAATTGACATCCTTTTTTTCCCACAAATAGAGATTTCTTTTGGTGGTATTTGATCACCGCTGCGGTTTTTATTTTTTGCGCTATAAACAAAAAAATAGCGACAATTTTGAAAAAATTGCATTTATTTTTTACTTTTTGCTATAAAAAATATCCCCAAAAAATAATTAAAAAAACATTTTTTCCTCAGTTTATGGCGATACTTATTCTTCTACATATTTTTGGTGAAAAAAAAATCGCAATAAGCGTTTATTGATTGGTTTGCGCAAAAGTTATAGCGTTTACAAAATAGGGGATAGTTTTATGGCATTTTTATTAATATTTTTTTTTTTACTAGTAATGGCGGTGACCAGTGATTTTTTTTGTGACTGCAACATTATGGCGGACACATCGGACATTTTTGAAAAATATTTGGGACCATTGTCATTTATACAGCAATCAATGCTATTAAAATTCACTGATTCCTGTGTAAATGACACTGGCAGTGAAGGGGTTAACCACTAGGGGGCGGGGAGGGGTTAAGTCAGTACTAGGGGAGTGTTTTCTAACTGTAGGGGGGATGGGCTAGTTGTGACACATCACTGATTTCTGCTCCCGATGACAGGGAGCAGAGATCAGTGCCACTGTCACTAGACAGAACGGGGAGATGCTTGTTTACATCAGCATCTCCCCGTTCGTCCTATCTGTGAGGCGATCGCGGGTATCCCCGCGGCAATCGAGTCCGCGGGACCCGCGACACGACTCGCGGAGCTCCCGGCCAGCGCGCACACACACAATGGCACGGCGGGGAATTCAATGGGACTTACAGGTACGCCCATTTGCCCAGCCGTGCCATTCTGCCGATGAACATCGGCATGCACCGGTCGGGAAGTGGTTAAAGAAGAAGAGAATTGTGCGCTGCATTTCGAGATTTCATAATTTGCCACGTCACGAATGTTAATTCTCCATTACGAACGCCAGTTTACAAGACCGACCGCTTCCAGCTCATCCTTGCTTCCGAACATGCGTGTTTGTACTTTGGACTTTTGTCTGATGGACTTGTGTACACACGCTTGAAAAATCCGACAACAGACATTTGTCCGTGGAAAATTTTAAAGCCTGCCATCCAACATTTGTCTGCGGAAAATCCGACAATTATCCGATGGAGCGTACAAATGGTCAGATTTTCCGCCAGCAGCCTGTCATCACACAATTCCCTTCGGAAAATCCAATCGTGTGTACACAGCTTTAGAGGTTGAGACAAATCTGACAGGGGTGCTTACAATGATCGGCTTTTAATTTTTCATGTAAATACTTTATCCCCCTCCAAAAAAAAAAAAATGTTGCTGTAACTGCTTATGTAACTCCAGTGTGAGCTGGAGTTTGACTTTAATTTGTTAGTGGATTTAAATCTTCTCGTAGATCTATCACTCTCCTTCCTCTAGACTGACAATGCTGCTGTCCAAATCTGTCCGATGTGTCCATTCATCCGCAGTGGTGCCTGTATAATACAAGAGGTGTGTTACTGGCTAGATAATCAGGTGAAAACTGAGAGGGAGCCTAAAAAAAGAGCATGAATGCATCCACCACATTTAATGATCGCTAAGCTGCTAATATATTACATTTACGGTTTTTTGTTTAACACCGCTTTAACACAACTAAAGGCCAACCAATTTCAAGGGCTCCAGGAATCTCCCTTCCTCAGGGCCATACAAGAGATATTAAAAAAATATTGAATATGATTATTAAAGGCAGTGGCAGCCCGTCCATTATGGGTGCAGGGGTTCTACCCTAAACTACATGCAGGGCACCGGAAGCATGGATCTCAGTGTTTCTTTTTTTTTTTCTAGAAGCACATGATTAGAGTCTGAGGCTCTAATTGGCTTCAAAAAAGAATATCCCCGGGGCGCAGAGCACTGCGCCCTGAGCCCATCCAATTGTGTGACAATAGCGAATTAATATTCGCTATTGTCTTCCTGATTCTCCTCCTGGCCAATCAGGAAGGGGGTCTTATGACTCGACTAGCTGAGAGGAGAAGCGATCGTATTGGCCACCGTGGGAGGGAGGAGTGAAGCCGCAGTGAAGCCACCGAGGAGGAGGCTGCCACCATGGTGGAGAAGGAAACGCAGGATGAGGGTGGAGGCAATGGCGACAGGTATCTTGTTTGCCGCCCCCACCCCCCCAAAATATACAGCAGGACACAGCACTGTTGCAGGAGTCAGTGTATGGAACCACTGTGTGCAGCAGGGGAAACAGACATCTGACACTCCCAGAAGTGCTAAATAAAGAAAAGACTGATTTGAGGCTACAAAGCTGCGATAGAGGGAAAGTAGGAAACAGAAAAGGTGAATATAAGAGATCTTCTCTGGCAGGGCACCTTGATGTAACTTTATTACCTTGACATGGCTACTGTTCATTGATTTTTTTTTTTAGAGTGAGGAGTGAGTAGGGCTAACTGCCTTATTATGATGGAGTCCAAATACAGCCCAAGTAGTTTATTATTATTATTATTATTATTATTATTATTAACGATTTATATAGCGCCAACAGTTTACGCAGTGTTTTACAATGTAGAGGGGGGACTGCCAATTACAGTACAGTTCAATACAAAAGGGACAGGAGGAGGAGGAGGAGTTTAAAGTAAGCAATCCAAAATGTAGGGTAGCCAGACGGGAATCAGACAGACAGTCCATTTGATCAGGTTGTATTTGCTAAAGTCTATTTTAAAGTAACTGTGAATCCTCACCTTCTAAAGCAACCCATTCACTGTAGCCTGCCTTGCGGTATGATTATTTCAGATTTTTGAATCTCAAAGTGGTATATTGTTTTGCATGGAAATTTGGCATTTTATATTTTAGGCCTGTAATTCTTAAGAATAACTCACTTAAATCTGTCCAAACAAGAGTCTAGTAAACATCCCGGGTATGATGAAGTTTGAAACACGAAATCATAAATTATAATATAATAAATAACTATAAATAATTACAAAAAAATAATAATATAATAATAATAACATTTATTTCCCCACTATTCATTATCTCTCGATTCTGCAAGTGTTCTAATTTACTATCGCTGTTTTCTAGCTGGTCTGAAACCACTTTTGAGGTAAAGGGACACCTTTTGGTTGCTATGGACAATTTCCATAAGTTTCCAGGCAGAAAGAACAGTTTACAGTATCTCACAAAAGTGAGTACACCCCTCACATTTTTGTAAATATTTTATTATATCTTTTCATGTGATAACACTGAAGAAATGACACTTTGCTACAATGTAAAGTAGTGAGTGTACAGCTTGTATAACAGTGTAAATTTGCTGTCCCCTCAAAATAACTCAACACACAGCCATTAATGTCTAAACCACTGGCACGAAAAGTGAGTACACTCCTAAGTGAAAATGTCCAACTTGGGCCCAATTAGCCATTTTCCCTCACCTAGTGTCATGTGACTCATTAGTGTTACAAGGTCTCAGGTGTGAATGGGGAGCAGGTGTGTTAAATTTGGTGTTATCACTCTCACTCTCTCATACTGGTCACTGGAAGTTTAACATGGCACCTCATGGCAAAGAACTCTCTGAGGATCTTAAAAAAAGAACTATTGCTCTACATAAAGATGGCCTAGGCTATAAGAAGTTTGCCAAGACCCTGAAACTGAGCTGAGGCACGGTGGCCGAGACCATACAGCGGTTTAACAGGACAAATTCCACTCAGAACAGGCTTCGCCATGGTCCACCAAAGAAGTTGAGTACATGTGCTCAGCGTGAAATACAGAGGTTGTCTTTGGGAAATAGACATATGAGTGCTGCCAGCATTGCTGCAGAGGTTGAAGGGGTGGGGGGTCAGCCTGTCAGTGCTCATACTATACGCCAATCACTGCATCAAATTAGTCTGCATGGCTGTCGTTCCAGAAGGAAGCCTCTTCTAAAGATGATGCACAAGAAAGCCCGCAAACAGTTTGCTGAAGACAAGCAGACTAAGGACATGGATTACTGGAACCATGTCCTGTGGTCTGATGAGACAAAGATAAACTTATTTGGTTCAAATGGTGTCATGCGTGTGTGGCGGCAACCAGGTTAGGAGTACAAAGACAAGTGTGTCTTGCCTACAGTCAAACATGGTGGTGGGAGTGTCATGGTCTGGGGCTGCATGAGTGCTGCCGGCACTGGGGAACTACAGTTCATTGAGGGAACCATGAATGGCAACATGTACTGTGACATACTGAAGCAGAGCATGATCCCCTCCCTTCGGAGACTGGACCATGGGGCAGTATTCCAACATGATAACGACCCCAAACACACCTCCAAGATGACCACTGCCTTGCTAAAGAAGCTGAGGGTAAAGGTGATGGACTGGCCAAGCATGTCTCCAGACCTAAACCCTATGGAGAATCTGTGGGGCATCCTCAAATGGCAGGTGGAGGAGCACAAGGTCTCTAATAGGGATGAGCCGAACACCCCCTTGTTCGGTTCGCACCAGAACATGCGAACAGGAAAAAAGTTCATTCGAACACGCGAACACCGTTAAAGTCTATGGGACACGAACATGAATAATCAAAAGTGCTAATTTTAAAGGCTTATATGCAAGTTATTGTCATAAAAAGTGTTTGGGGACCCGGGTCCTGCCCCAGGGGATATGGATCAATGCAAAAAAAAGTTTTAAAAACGGCCGTTTTTTCAGGAGCAGTGATTTTAATAATGCTTAAAGTCAAACAATAAAAGTGTAATATCCCTTTAAATTTCGTAGCTGGGGGGTGTCTATAGTATGCCTGTAAAGGGGCGCATGTTTCCCGTGTTTAGAACAGTCTGACAGCAAAATGACATTTGAAAACCCATTTAAAACTACTCGCGGCTATTGCATTGCCGACAATACACATAGAAGTTCATTGATAAAAACGGCATGGGAATTCCCCACAGGGGAACCCCGAACCAAAATTAAAAAAAAAAAATGACGTGGGAGTCCCCCTAAATTCCATACCAGGCCCTTCAGGTCTGGTATGGATATTAAGGGGAACCCCGGCCAAAATTTAAAAAAAAAATGACGTGGGGTTCCCCCTAAATTCCATACCAGACCCTTCAGGTCTGGTATGGATTTTAAGGGGAACCCTGCGCCAAAAAAAAAAAAAAAAAAAACGGCGTGGGGTCCCCCTAAACATCCATACCAGACCCTTATCCGAGCACGCAACCTGGCAGGTCGCAGGAAAAGAGGGGGGGACGAGAGTGCGCCCCCCCCCCCTGAACCGTACCAGGCCACATGCCCTCAACATTGGGAGGGTGCTTTGGGGTAGCCCCCCAAAACACCTTGTCCCCATGTTGATGAGGACAAGGGCCTCATCCCCACAACCCTGGCCGGTGGTTGTGGGGGTCTGCGGGCGGGGGGCTTATTGGAATCTGGAAGCCCCCTTTAACAAGGGAACCCCCAGATCCCGCCCCCCCGTGTGAAATGGTAAGGGGGTACTTACCCCTACCATTTCACTAAAAAACTGTCAAAAATGTTAAAAATGACAAGAGACAGTTTTTGACAATTCCTTTATTTAAATGCTTCTTCTTTCTTCTATCTTCCTTCATCTTCTTCTTCTGGTTCTTCTGGTCCTTCTGGTTCTTCCTCCGGCGTTCTCGTCCAGCATCTCCTCCGCGGCGTCTTCTATCTTCTTCTCCTCGGGCCGCTCCGCACCCATGGCATGGGGGAGGCTCCCGCTCTTCTCTTCATCTTCTTCTTCATGTTCTTCTCTTCTTCCTCCTTCTCTTCTTCCCTTCTTCTCTTCTTCATTTTCTTCTCCGGGCCGCTCCGCGTCCATGCTGGCATGGAGGGAGGCTCCCGCTGTGTGACGGCGTCTCCTCCTCTGACGGTTCTAAAATAACGTGGGGCGGGGCCACCCGGTGACCCCGCCCCCCTCTGACGCACGGGACATGACGGGACTTCCCTGTGGCATTCCCCGTGACGTCACAGGGAAGTCCCGTCAAGTCACCGTGCGTCAGAGGGGGGCGGGGTCACCGGGTGGCCCCGCCCCCCGTTATTTAAGAACCGTCAGACGAGGAGACGCCGTCACACAGCGGGAGCCTCCCTCCATGCCAGCATGGATGCGGAGCAGCCCGGAGAAGAAAATGAAGAAGAGAAGAAAAGAAGAAGGAAGAAGAGAAGAACATGAAGAAGAAGATGAAGAGAAGAGCGGGAGCCTCCCCCCATGCCATGGGTGCGGAGCGGCCCGAGGAGAAGAAGATAGAAGACGCCGCGGAGGAGATGCTGGACGAGAATGCCAGAGGAAGAACCAGAAGAACCAGAAGAAGAAGATGAAGGAAGATAGAAGAAAGAAGAAGCATTTAAATAAAGGAATTGTCAAAAACTGTCTCTTGTCATTTTTAACATTTTTGACAGTTTTTTAGTGAAATGGTAGGGGTAAGTACCCCCTTACCATTTCACACGGGGGGGCAGGATCTGGGGGTTCCCTTGTTAAAGGGGGCTTCCAGATTCCAATAAGCCCCCCACCCGTAGACCCCCACAACCACCGGCCAGGGTTGTGGGGATGAGGCCCTTGTCCTCATCAACATGGGGACAAGGTGTTTTGGGGGGCTACCCCAAAGCACCCTCCCAATGTTGAGGGCATGTGGCCTGGTACAGTTCAGGGGGGGGGCCGCACTCTCGCCCCCCCTCTTTTCCTGTGGCCTGCCAGATTGCGTCCTCGGATAAGGGTCTGGTATGGATTTTTGGGGGGACCCCACGCCGTTTTTTTTTTTTTGGCGCGGGGTTCCCCTTAAAATCCATACCAGACCTGAAGGGTCTGGTATGGAATTTAGGGGGGACCCCACATCATTTTTTTTTTAAATTTTGGCCGGGGTTCCTCTTAATACTCTCACGTCATTTTTTTTGTTTTAATTTTGGTTCGGGGTTCCCCTGTGGGGAATTCCCAATGCCGTTTTTATCAATGAACTTCTATGTGTATTGTCGGCAATGCAATAGCCGCGAGTATTAAATGGGTTTTTTCCTTCGAAATGTCATTTTGCTGTCAGACTGTTCTAAACACGGGAAACCTGCGCCCTTTACAGGTATACTATAGACACCCCCCAGCTACGAAATTTAAAGGGATATTACACTTTTATTGTTTGACTGTAAGCATTATTAAAATCACTGCTCCTGAAAAAACGGCCGTTTTTAAAACTTTTTTTTGCATTGATCCATGTCCCCTGGGGCAGGACCCAGGTCCCCAAACACTTTTTATGACAATAACTTGCATATAAGCCTTTAAAATTAGCACTTTTGATTTCTCCCATAGACTTTTAAAGGGTGTTCCGCAGCATTCGAATTTGCCGCGAACACCCCAAATTGTTCGCTGTTCGGCGAACTTGCGAACAGCCAATGTTCGACTCAAACTCAAAGCTCATCCCTAGTCTCTAACATCCACTAGCTCTGTGATGTCGTCATGGAGGAGTGGAAGAGGACTCCAGTGGCAACCTGTGAAGCTCTGGTGAACTCCATGCCCAAGAGGGTTAAGGCAGTGCTGGAAAATAATGGTGGCCACACAAAATATTGACACTTTGGGCCCAATTTGGACATTTTCACTTAGGATTGTAATCGCTTTTGTTGCCAGCAGTTTAGACATTAATGGCTGTGTGTTGAGTTATTTTGAGGGGACAACAAATGTTCTCTGTTATACAACTGTACACTCACTACGTTACATTGTAGCAAAGTGTCATTTCTTCAGTGTTGTCACATGAAAACATATAATAAAATATTTACAAAAATGTGAGGGAGTGTACTCACTTTTGTGAGTTACTGTATATAATATAAAACTGCATGCAGGGGACTGAACAAAGCACTAGGGACAAAAAGGATGTGAAATAATTTGATACAGTAATGTAATCTGTACGATTACAGTGTATTTTATGTGTTGTTTTTTGTACTTTTTGGATTTGCCTCTGGGCTCCGCCCCCATGTGTCGCGACGCTCGCAGGGAACGGAGCCCGGAACACAGGACATCGGGCAGATGATCCAGCGGAGGACACATTGCAGGATCCTGGGGACAAGGTAAGTATATTGTACAAGGAATCTGCAATGCAATCCCGAGTGTGGCTCGGGGGTACCACTAATGGTGCTGAAATTGAACCCCAAACCACACTCGGGCATACCGCCAGGATGGTTAAAGTAGGAATGAAAAGCAAAACATTTGTGTATTCACAGGAGAAGAGAGAGCAGGCCGAGTTTCCAGCACAGCCAAAAAACTGACAACACTGTGCTTTCATGCCTAGTGTGGTCAGTTTTTAATAGGAAAACAAGGGACTGGCAGGAACACAAAGGAAGCAACACAAAAAGAACAAGATACTTTTTCATACAAATACATGATCAGAAATATAAAATGTTGGCGTCACATGTTCTTTCAGCACTCCTAATGAGAACAGGTGTGCACTGCAGTGTGACTTGAGCTTCAATGCTGAAGAACATCCAGCTGGTAGTGATGCTTCAAAATTGATCATTATAGGGTGACAAAGAAAGCTTCTAAGCTAAAGAAACTGAACAATGGTGTCACCCTCTTAGGCTGAACAAAATGTACAGTTATTTTGGTAGGTGGAACATATTTGTCTGGAGTTCTATCCAAGGCATGAGCTCTCTGCCTGCTGTTTTCTGTTTAGAAAGCACCACACGTCCCTCATCCTGTATCTTTCCAGATTATGGCAGAAGCTTTGTAAAGTCTCACCTTTTGTTCCAGTTGTTTTAATCTACTTTTTTTCTTAGTCAAAAGAGAGGAAAGCGCTTTTAGAAGACAATTAGGTTGCAGCTTTTTGTAAGCAGATGACGGAAATGTTCACTTATGCATATTCCAAAACGAACATTCATTTTAACCACTTTAATACTGGGCACTTATACCCCTTCCTGCCCAGACCAATTTTCAGCTTTCATTGCTGTCGCACTTTGAATGACAGTTGCGCGGTCATGCTACACTGTACCCAAACTAGATATTATCATTTTGTTCCCACAAATAGAGCTTTCTTTTGGTGGTATTTGATCACCTCTGGGATTTTTATTTTCTGCTAAACAAATAAAAAAGGCCGAACATTTTGTAAAAAATGTTTTTCTCCTTCACTCATGGGCACTGATGGGGCTGCACTGACGAGCACTGATAAGGCGGCACTGATGGGCACCGATGAGGTGGGACCAATGAGATGGCACTGATGAGGTGGCATTGATGGGCACTGATGATGGGCACTAATAGGCGGCACGGATGGGCACGGATAGGTGGCACGGATGGGCATGGATAGGTGGCATGGATGGGCACTGATAGGCGGCATGGATGGGCACTGATAGGCAGCATAGATCGGCATGGATGGGCACTGATAGGTGGAAGTGATGTACTCTTATGTATGGTACTGATGGATGCCAATCAGTGCCAAACAATAATGCCTGCCAATCAGTGATGCTCATTGTGGGCACTGATTGGCATCCATTGTGGGCACTGATTGGCATCCATTGTGGGCACTGATTGGCATCCCTGGTGGTCTAGGGTGGCATACCTTGTGGTGACATCCCTGGTGGTCCTAGTGGCGTCCCTGTGGTCCAGTGTGGGCATCCTTGGAGGAGGCTGCGCTGATAATCGATCAGCACAGACCCCCCTGTCAGAGGAGCCTGATCGGCTCTCCTCTACTGGCGTCTGACAGAAGCAAGTGAGGAAAAGCCGATCACCGGCTCTTCCTGTTTACATCATTATCAGCCGTGATTGGACACGGCTGTTCACGTAGTAAAGACTCTCCGTCAGAGACCAGAGAGAGGCGGGCAAGGATTGATGACTTCCAGTCTGAGATTACGTTATTTTCCTTGAATGTCTTATTCCTTCACGATAAAAATAAGCATTCGTCTCTAGTGAGCTTCCTTCTTGAACTGTCTTGATTAAAACATTTCGGCGTCTTGTTATCTAAGAGCAGCCATAGAAGTTTACCTTGTTGACAGCAGTTATTGCTAAATGCACCAATAAATTATTAACACAGATTTTTTTCTTTCATTTATTCTGGGACTTATCTTCTTTTGATCAGTTTTAAACCTATTTATACAGCTAACAGCCTTCTAATGGAAGCCATGCAGTTCCTGAATAGCAATTAAAATTTTTTTTTATTTTTTATTTTTTTTTAGAGAGAGAATTGGCCAATGAAATTACATATACCACATATAAGACGATTCGAGTCACATTTTGTCATCAGCTCGTCTTGATAGTTTATTCTTTTAAGCTGCTGCATACATATTGTCTCCACCTGGAAAAAAAAACTCTCTAAACGTGTGTAGCACCCTCTAGTGTGTGCTACAAGTAGTTGTTAGTGTAGGAACATTTTAGCGTGGCTAAGGACCAAGCTTGGGCTGTGAATCTGGGGCAGGGTTCAGTGACTCAGGGGCTGTTCTCTTTGGTACTTTCCCCTTGTCTGAAATTTGTAGAAACTTCCAGAGCTGGAGGCTGGGAGCAAGGAGGGGTTACCCTGCATATTTATGAGGTCTCAGCCAATCCCCAGCTTACTTCATAAATATACATGAGCCATGCCAGCAAGGCAGTTGTGTGGAAGATAGAGTGCTGAGGAGGCTGTCGGTGGCCCTTGAGGGTGTCCCCTAGTCTGGGGGGTTACCTTAGGCCTGGGGCTTGGGTGCTGGAAGATTCCCTCTAAAACACATGGAGGAAACCTTTCCTGGAGGCTCAGGAGCAAGGAGAGAGGACAGCAGGAGCAAGTCAGCATGTCATGGAGATCTCTTGAGAGTCAGCTGGGTTCGCTGGTGAGTCAGTCAGGAGGACTGTGGGGAGAGGTTAGCCTGGAGGAATAGTGAAAGGGGCAGCTGCAGCCAGCTGGGTTGGCAATGCCTGATGAGGTGGTGCTGGGATCAGTAGCCACAGGAGGAATGTAAGCTGGTCACTAAACTTTGCTACACAGCCAAGGGGCATTGGGTTCCTGCCTGTAAAGGGCTATTGCTTCAATCTGATTAAGTGATTGTCAGACATTTACAGTGCACCAGCTAGGTTCTGCAAGCAAGTGAGTGCAAAGAGGAGCTGTATATAGAGACTGTATATAGGAAGAGTTGTCCCTGAGGTTTCTTCTGAAGTCAAATGGGAATCCCATAATCTCCCATCCCTATCCAAGTTATTATCCTACAATAAACAAAAAACAAAAAAAGTCACAAACTGTTCTCTGACTCTGGACTGCCTGTAGAAATTTGGTGTGCCTGGTTGTGCAGGGTTTGGATCCAAGTCTACGTGTGGCTCCTCGGGGGGGGGGGGGGAGTGCTTTGCGTGTTTCTCCCAAATGGGGCTTGCTCATCAGGATAGAGTATGCACTGTGACCTACTGTATCCTTGTGAGCAATCCCCTTTGAGATAAAACACGTTTAGGGAGTGTGATTTTTCAGGTGGAGATAATATGTATCAACAGCAGCTTTATTGTCAACAGAATAAAGTATCAAGACAAGTTAAAGTATAACTAAAGGCAAAACTTTTTTTTTAGTTTTTGATAGAGTGCAGAGGGAGTAGAATGCTTGTCAGTTCCTGATGACCTTCTATGAGGAAGCGTAGTTGCAGGATCTTCCAGTTATGTCATTTCCGCTCTTTGAAATGCATGCCGCCCCCCTTATGTGGATTGGAGCGGCAGCATCCTTGTGAAAGCATTCGGCAGATTGCTCTGTGTGCCAGGACAGGGAACCTCATTTGTGATTGTAATTTTATCATTTATTTATTTGTTTTAATAAACAGTTTTACGCTATGAATATCGTTTCCCAGCTTCTTTCCTGCCTTTACATAGGATGGACATATGGAGTTCCTTGGTTGATGGCATAATCGGTACAGTGGCACAGTCAGCCTGTGACAAAAAGCCTGTATTGACCTTTCTAAGCACATGTTCAGGAAGTCAACAACCATCAATGAGTATGGTCCCTGGAGGGGATACTGGTGGTGACACAAGTGGAATCGGTTGGAGTGGAGCACACACAAGTCACTTTTATTTATTTTAAAGGAATTGCGGTGCAAGTGTATTGCACAGTTATTTGCACCATTGCACTTTATTATTGAGGATTGCACTTTATGGAAATTTGCACTTTCAAAAAACCGTTTCCATGTATCAATTTGTTTAAGATATATGAATTGGTGTGTTAATTTTTTAACACGGGGATTGGATTAATTAATTGATTATTTTAAACTCTAAGAGCATGTGACCGCCATGATTGGCTGTCATGGTGGTTACGTGGTCCAAAAATCCCGATCACTCCTAGCTTTCGCTTAGTAGATGGTAACTGTAGCCACAGGAGGAATGTAAGCTGGTCACTAAACTTTGCTACACAGCCAAGGGGCATTGGGTTCCTGCCTGTAAAGGGCTATTGCTTCAATCTGATTAAGTGATTGTCAGACATTTACAGTGCACCAGCTAGGTTCTGCAACCAAGTGAGTGCAAAGAGGAGCTGTACTCCTCGGCACAGGTGTATTGGCAGCAATTCACTCAAATATGTGGCCTCTCAGCGCTAAGGACCAAGCGATGAGAGGCCACATATTTGTGTATGGTCGGCGCCAAGAGGTTAAGGGTAAGCGCAGCTTTCTATTCCTTACATCAACGTTTATTGCTGTCTGTGCTCCTGTTAGGGAGATTTACCTTCTCTATTTATCCAGTAGAAAATCCCAAAATTTGGGTCGTCTCTAGAAAAGTAATAGAAGGGATATATTCCAATGGGTGGACACTAGTTCTGGTGACCTGGGCATCTCCAAGGAATTCCCTTAATTTCCCTGTTTGGTTATGGGACAGGAAGTGAAGGGAGTCTCTTTCTTTCTCTCTCTCTCTCTCTCTCTCTCTCTCTCTCTCTCTCTCTCTCTCTCTCTCTCTCTCTTCCTCTCTCTCTCTCTCTCTCTCTCTCTTTCACCCTCTCTTCCTCTCTTTCTTTTGTTCTTTAGCATCCTATGACTCACACTGTACTTTCTACATGTACTTATTATTAGACATTTTATGGTATTGGTATTTATTACTCCTCTCAATTTTTTATATAACTATTGTTTGTGCAAATTGTTATGTGTGTTTATCCTTTTGCTATGTACTTCCTTCATCTCTTAGAAAGCTTTCAAGAAAATAGCTTGTATTGTATGTGACCTCAATTGTGTGTTATTTGTGGATAATGACTATGCAGTACTATTTTGTGTAGAACCTAATTGTGTGGTTTAATCCCAGCATTCTGTCATGCTGCGTCATTCTATATCATTGCTTGCCTGAGTCTATGAGATTGATTTGCTAAAGGCAAATAGACTGTTCACTTTGCAATAGAAGTTACACTTTGCAAAGGAGTTTAGAGAATGTGGTGAGGCTCTGCTGACTTCCATTAAATTATGAGCAAGCAAAAATGCATTTTTTTCTATTTTCTGTGCACATGATTGGTTATTCTTGGCAAAGTTCAATCTTACCACATTTACTAAGAGCTGGGGAAAATTCCCATGTAAAGTGTAACATCTATCTATCTATCTATCTATCTATCTATCTATCTATCTATCTATCTATCTATCTATCTATCTATCTATCTATCTATCTATCTATCTATCTATCTATCTATCTATCATTATTTCTTTCTATCTATCTTATTTCTATCATTATTTCTTTCTATCTATCTTATTTCTATCATTATTTCTATCCCTCTGTTTGCCTGTCTATCATCAGTTTTGCATGACCTTTCAGATAACTAATTCTGATCTGAAATCCACTAATATTTTATCCAGTTGTGCATTAGGGATTCCAGATCTGGCAGAAGCTTTTCTTAAATCCGCTGCAGAAGCTGGCAGGAAAATAACAGCCTGTGTTGCAATAAAAATGTGCATTGTAATAGAGAATGGGTAAATATATAACTTCCTAAAAAGAAAGTCACCGCACAACCATGAGAGACAAATTTTCGATCTTTTTTTTTTTTTGTACAAAATCAAAAAAAGTATAAAGATAGGGGCTTTAATATCATACGTGGAGCAACAGAATTTATGATGCAAAAAAAAACAAAAAAACAAGATGAAAGTCTTGAATCTAGGTATTAGGGGAGGCCTAATAGAGGATTAATATTATTAGGATTATGGCTATGGTAATCCCAATAGTAACCTATGGCTGTGAAAGCTGGACCATAAGGAAGGCTGAACCCTGAAGAATTGATGCTTTTGAACTATGGTGGTGGAAAAGACTCTTGAAAGTCCCTTGGACAGCAAGAAGATCAAACCATCTTGAAGGTAATCAACCCTGAATATTCACTGGAAGGACAGATCCTGAAGCTGAAACTCAAATAGTTTGGCCACCTAATGCGAGGAGAGGACTCATTGGAAAAAACTATGATGCCATGAAATAAGAAGGAAAAAGGAGAAGAAGTTAAGCAAGCCCTGGGAGGCAGTGGAGAATAAAAAAGCCTGGAGCGCTATGGTCCATGAGGTCACAAAGAGACGGACACGACTAAATGACTGAACAACAACAATAATAGAAGATTGGGAGGAAAGTGTTAAACCCTTCTCTTTGTCAGAAACCATGAATCAGACTAAGACAGAAGTACAGTTAAATCACACTTGTTTAATAATAAGAAAAAAAGGTAAACAGAGTAAACGTAGTCAAAACATAGCAGGATATCATCAATAGGTGAGACACTGTGGAGAGATAGGATCTGGCAATTAGCCGACAGCTGAGCAGCCAGCTCAGAGAAGGAAGGGCTGAGCCAAGCCCTGGCACTCTTGGCCCATTTGTTTTATTTTTTATGAAGTAATATTGTCCAAAAAATATTATTTGGAAAATGATACCCTGCTAACAAAAATAAAAGAAGCAATGAGTGCTCTAAGCAGGTAGTAGTATTACTCTGACCACTCCAACATATCAACTGGGAATTGGGAAGACATCTGTGTTGAGCAATCTGGTTAAACAAAGTTGATTGAGTAACAACCTTACCGCCTCAATCCATATTGCTGATGATGGTAGTTAATTATCTAATTTAACAAAGCATTTAAAAAAAAAATATTTACAGATCTAGTCCTATACCACCACCTTCTCATTTCCATGTACCCAACAGGTTTGGATATCCCCAGGTCATGCACATGCCTATGCTCCTGCACGCATCAAGGTGTTTCATCAAGAGAATCCTGAAAAAAACTGAGGGTTTTTATAATTAATCTCTCATTATATCACACAATTTGGTTGCTTTAATAAAGTAATAAGAAGTGACCACTTTACCTCAAGAACGTGGTTTAGACATTAATAGCTGAGTGTTGAGTTATTTTGAGGGGACAGCAAATTTACACAGTTATACAAGCTGTACACTCACTACTTTACATTGTAGCAAAGTGTCATTTCTTTAGCGTTGTCACATGAAAATATATAATAAAATATTTACATAAATATGAGGGGCTTACTTACTTTTGTGAGATACTGTATATATATATATATATATATATATATATATATATATATATATATATATATATATATATACAGTATATATACTGTATATTATTGTTATTTTGTTAATGCCCCTCTACACGATTGGAAATTCAACTAAAACACATCTAGCCTTAATTAAAGTAGATCTTTCCCCTCCCACCCATACTTACCTGGTTGTAGATCCTGCACAGTTAAGATACTCATCCACCCAGAGAAACTAGCATTGTCCTGCAGAGATCCTCTTCTCTTCTGTCCCCCTCTTGGTACCCTGACATCTTCTTGCATGGCATCATCATTAAACTGCCTGCTTATTTGGGTTCAGGCGGTGGCCCTTCCAATGATGAGCCACTAGGCCCACCTCCTCCACCCTTTCTGAGTCTAGGTTTTCAGAGGAAGCCAATGCTAAGGTTTTTCCAACCTGAAAGTCATGATTTTGGGTAAAGTTATTTAAACGTGAGTTTTCTTGCCTATGCTGGAAGAAGAACTGGATGTGTTTTTACAAAGCCCCAAACATTTCTCTAGTATTAATGAGGTTGTAAACCTCCAACCCCCCCCAAAAAAAAAAAAAAACCCTGCAAGACAAAGGCATCGCATACTAGCTAATTATGAAATACTTACCTTAGAACGAAGTTCTGGATCAGCGCCGGCACAACGCTCACACGACCGACATGTTTCCTGGAGTTACTACCGGGTTTGGCTGGAGCCACGATTATGGCACACCTGCACATGTGCCGCCGGTCATGGCACAGCCCTGAAGAAACAGCATGAGCAGGCATCGGCGGCAGCGTATATAGTAACTATCTACTTAACGGTGCAAGTTTAAGGTATAATTAAAGAGAAAGACTATACTTCCAAACTTCTGCCTTTAGCATTTTAATCATCTATCCTCTCTCCTTAAGGATTTCTCTTGGCACAGCTCCTAAGGTATGTAGTCACACCAGCCTCTCAAGAGTTACTCCTCCTCCTCCTCCATAGCTATAGCAACAGTCCCACCACAACTCCACAAAACAAAGACACATCATTGTGCTTTCCATTAAAAAAGTTTATTACAATAAAAAGGTTAGGAATACTCCCATTCATATAGGCTGAGGCTAATATAGAACAATCTTACTTCCACAAACTCCTAGGAACATTCCTAGTGTGGTGATGTCACACTTGTGGCTTTGTCTTAGGGTTCGTGTTTAGCTGCTCTTAGGTGTTGAGGTTTATTATTACAATTTTGTTTGCTGCGTGTTAGCGGATGACAATCTGCCGCACATATGGCCACAGTAAGCAGCCAGAACACCCTCAACACTCGGGCAACACGAGCCCTAACTCTGCTCCATGTGTAGGTGGTGGCCAGAGACTAGGCTCCCTTCCATTCTCCTGGCTGAGTGGCTTTATCACCTCACTCCCAAGGGTATTCAGATGCTGAATCGGGCTCCTTCTAGGGCTCGGCAGCCAGCTGAAATCACTGACAACTCTCGTTCTCTCTCTCACCACATCTACTACGATACCCAAATAATGGCAAACTAAGGCCACGCGTTGATGAACTTCTTTACCTCTGATACAAAGTGGTAATACAACCAATACGGGTCTTAGACCCCAACACAATATTCTTCCTTCAAATACTGTAATAAGCCCATTTAAGGGTTTTAAAGTCACTGTCCCTTAGGTGCTCATCTCCCACATTGCATTCCTTCCCATTGCCAGGGCTCCTTCTGTCCAAACTTCTCCCACCATATATTTGGGTTCTTGCCAGGAAGGAACTGAAATCATCCTCCTTCCTGGAAGTATTTTAAAGAACAACAATCTTATATGGGCCATCTGGTGGACCTAACCTCAACCTGCCTACATGCATGGGGATTGGTAGGTTGTTTATAGTTTTATAATGTAATTATGAGAGATGTTCTGCTTTTAATAGTGCCTTGTATATAATTCAGATTATCTTTAAACAGTTTTTATATTTATGTAGGTATGTTTTCCTTGTAGTCTCAAAGCGAGTTCAGTTTTTTTTCTTCTGGTTCTTAAGAAATGTAAAGCTGAACTCTTGGAAAATACCTACACACAGTTGAAATCCTCCCAAATTCACGATACTCTTCAGCTGGTCCTGTGATACTCTCTGCTGTGCTGACCATTGCTGTTACAACTTGGTCCAGAGACCTGTCCAGCCTGTGACTATACAATGAAGATGAAGCAGATGAGGTTGTATGTGTGCTCCCCCCCTCCTGTTAGCATGTTCACATTTTTGACTGACAGTATTGTGCAAAACAAAAGACCCCTGAGTGGCTCATGGTGCTAACCCTCGCTCTCCCAATCACAGTGTTGCTGGGTGGGGAATTATCGAAGGTTGAAATATGTCATATTTAGGTACTTATAACACATTAAATATTTTTTTTTTAATAACTCTTTTATATCCACCTAGAGCTTTGCTTTACTGTAATGTAATATGACAGCCCGTTAAGATAAGTTTGGTGTGATTCCAGTGTCCTTTTCACAATAATAAACAAACTTTTGACATCACTTGGGTGTAGACAAATAGTCAACGACCCGCTGGGACTCTCTTCTTGAGCGTGTTACAAAGCGGTTCTCCTTGAACTCCGCTGTTAATCAGAGAGTGACAGGGAAGGTGGCCGCTACAGGAAAACTATTTGCTTTATGCTGTCGCACAGCCTCTATGGACACGAGAAAGAACACGCAGGATTAATTGTCCTCCTTAATCAAACTAATATTTGCTCTGATTATGAACAAATGTCTTTGGTAAACTAGTCCATTGTGAACTTGAAAATTGTACGTAATGTCGCTCCAAACATATCTTATTAAATGAAAAAATAAAGAAAAATGTCACTTTTGTTAGTTAAATGCTATGATATATGTAATTGAAGCACATCATTATTTTTGTTATTTATAGTAAACTGGGAGTGGGTTTTGGAAAAAAGCTATCACTTTGCCCTGAATTATTAAGCTAATTAAAAAAAAACAGATTTAAAGAAACCATATTTTTATACATGTTAGAGGTCAATATTAAAGTGATTGTAAAGGTTTGTTTTTCTTTTTTTTTTTTTTTTTTAATAACAAACATGTTATACTTACCTGCTCTGTGCAAAGGTTTTGCACAGAGCAGCCCAAATCCTCCTTTTCTGGGGTTCCCGGTCGGCGTTCCTGGCTCCTCCCCTTCATCGGGCGCCCCCATGGAGAGCCGCTTTCCATGGGGGCACCTGTGCGGGCGCGCTCCCGAGTCCTGCTGCTGCGTCCATTGACACAGACAGCAAGACTTGGCCCCGCCCCCCCACTCCCGTCTCACTGGATTTGATTGACAGCAGCGGGAGCCAATGGCTCCTGCTGTTATCAATCTATCCAACGAGGACCCAAGACATCGGCTGGAGCTGCTGGGCTCGTTCTCGTCGCTGGAACGATCGGGTTCAGGTAGGAAAAGGCTTTACAACTTCTTTAAAAATCATCACAAACTGTCAATACATGCTATATTACACTGTGTTCATACTCACTCATCCACTAGACAAGGGGTAGGCAACCTTTGAGTGATGGAGATGTAGGCAGGTGCAGTCTACTTTCTCCAATGCAGGTGGCGCTCTCTGCAGTGGCACTATTGTCAAGAGGGGAAGTCAAGAGAGGCAGGGCTCCTCTATGGTTTCCTGGGCCACTCGGGAAGCTATCCTGTTGGATGCTGTCACCCCATGTGACTCTGCAGCCATCTTAGGTCAGGCAGAGCCTATTTAAGGCCCTGGCTCTCAGGTTTTGTGCATTTTATGCAAGTGGGTAGCATTGGGGAAAGGTACGCCTCTTGCTAGGGAGAGCACTATTGATAGGGAAAGGTCCTTGATGAGGAGGCAGGGGGTCAGGGTCACAACTCTTCTGGATACCTTCCCGACCGTGTTCGAGATGGCCAGCCCGCATTCTTCCCCTCTTAACAGATGCCGTCAGTCCAATTCTGCTCTTGTCAAGTTCCTAGAAACCGTGAGTGCAGCCAATTGGGCTGTCTGGCCACGGGGTTTGTTGTGAACTGTTGCTGCATTTCTTCAATAGTAGTTTTATACTGCACATGATTGTGTGACTTATTACTGCCACTCTATGCTGCACCCAGCTACAGAGATCTACCTGAACAACACGAAAGAGATCAAAGATTACTGGAATTTGGAATCTTTAAAAAAAAAGAAATTAACTAGTAAGGCCTAATTAAATAGTAAGAAAAAATATAATAAAACAAATGTCACTAAAAAAATATAAACTTAACTTGTCTTAAAAGCAAATAGTGTCAGTAGAGCAGTGGACAGTGTCAGTAGGGCAGTCGACAGTGTCAGTAGTTTTTTATTTTTATTATTGTTTTATTCTTTTTTTACTTTTTTATTATTTTTTACATTTTTTAACAGCCCTTTTGGGGGACTTTGGTAAAATATTAGGGGTCTGAACAGACAGAGAAAAGAGATTGGTGATACAGTCCTCAGTCTCCATCTCTGCAGCCTCAGCTGCACAGAATGAATGAACAAGAAGAGCTCTGTACAATATCTCTCTCTTCATTTGCAAACTGAGACATAGTAAACTGTGGGGTTGATTTACTAAACTTAGAGAGTGCAAAATCTGGTGCAGTTGTGCATGGTAGCCAATCAGCTTCTAACTTCAGCTTGTTCAATTAAGCGTTGACAAAAAACCTGGAAGCTGATTGGTTTCTATGCAAAGCTGCACCAGAGTTTCCACTCTCCAGTTTTAGTAAAGCAATCCCACATTTTTCTATGCTTCAGTTATGAATGAACACAGTGACCAAAGTCAATTTTCTTTTTTTTTTTCTGGATCAACAGTGTTACAATAATATAAATAGAAAGAGAAAAAAAAATATAGTAATGGACTTTTTTTTTCAACCTTGCCATTTAAGTATTATTGTTGCATGTGCAAATTATTATTTGTTTCTTTAACCACTTGCCTACTGTACACATTTACTCCATTCCTGCCCAGGCCAATTTTCAGCTTTCGGCGCTGTCGTACTTTGAATGACAATTGCGCGGTCATGCAACACTGTACCCAGTGTGGACACAGCTGATCACTTGGTAAAGAACCGCTGATTGGCTTTGTATCAGAGGACACTGTGATCACAGAGCGAGCTGCGGTGGGCATGAAGCAGGCGCGATCACGGGAGGCCGTCATATGATGGAACTGACCATCTGCGCTGTAGCCATCATTCAGGTATAGCGCGGTGGGCAAGTGGTTAATTTGTTCCAAATAAAATATCAACAAAGTCAGTTTTCTATCTGCTGGATCAACAGTACAGTGGAACCTCAGTTTGCGAGTAACGCGGTTAACGAGCGCTTCGCAAACCGAGCACTGTATTTCTAAAATTCCTAACTCGGTTTGCGAGTGTTGTCTTGCAAAAAAACGAGCAGGATTCAGGCAAAAAAGTGGTGTGTAGTACCGCTTTTGGCCTGAGGTGGGGGGGGCGCTGGAGCTGAGCAGAGCCGAAAGTCGCCGATCGTCGCCTGACCTCGACAAACCTCGGAAAGGCTTGTGAATGGAGTCTTTCCGATGTTTGCCGAGGTCCGCCGAAGTGTCCCTTGGGCCTTTTCGGCCGTTTCCGAGGCTCTCCGGCGCCCTCCACCTCTGGCCGCATGCGGTATTGCATCCCATTGAAGTCAATGCGGAACAAATTATTTTCGTTTCCATTGACTTCAATGGGAAAACTCGCTTTGATATGCGAGTACATTGGATTACAAGCATACTCCTGGAACTGATTATGCTCGTAATCTGAGGTTCCACTGTATTACAAAACTGAACAAAATTAAAGGATACGTTCACCTTTTGTAACATGTTACGTTACACCCATATTCAGGGTGTAACATGTAACATGTTACAAATCCACTGGTCCCTGCAAAAACTCCCCGTTGTGACAGGGTGCAGGGGATTTTCTCCCCCAGCTCTCTGTCATAATCTGAAAAGAATGAGGCCGTGTGGGGCTCCGCCTGCCTGGCTGCGTCATCCATTCACAGTGTTCTGTGAATGTAAAAGGTTTGGCAGCCTCTGCAGCTGTTGGTTTGTAGTTCTCAATGAATTACAACGGTGCTGTTGAGCTCTGTGATAGTTAATTGATGCTTCCTGTCAGTGTGTAACTGCTTGGCCGTACAATGTACAAGCAGACAGCTTACACACAGAGTCTGCAAGAGTCCTGCATTGCACACACGATCTGCTAATCATGGATGCAATGCTTTCCAGGCTCCCAATAAAAAAAATATTAAATGTCATTTTTTTTCCCTGCAAAAAAATGTGCATTTATTTTTTTTTTAAAAAAAGGTGATCCTTAAACCACATGCCGACCAGCCTCCATCATACTGCGGCAGGTCAGCTCATTCCCGCAAATCGCCGTAGGTGTACGTCGGCTCCTTTAAGAGCCATATCAGGCGCGCGCATGGGTTCCGATGCGCATGGCCAGCGGCTGCGATGTCTGCCGGCCACCCATGATCTCGGGAAAGAGAGCCAGAACAGAGATCTGTCAATGTAAACAGACAGATCCCTTTTCTGACAGGGTAGATCAGAGAGATCTGCTGTTCCTAGTTAGGAACAGCGATCTGTCTCCTCCTCCCGTCAGTCCCATTCCCCCCACAGTTAGAAACACCACCCAGCGAACGCATTTAACCCCCCCTAATGTTAACCCCTTCCCTGCCAGTGGCATTTACACAGTAATCAGTGCATTTTTATAAATCACTGTATAAATGTCAATGGTCTCAAAAAAGTGTAAAAAGTGTCTGATCTGGCTGCCGCAATGTCACAGTCCCACTAAAAATCGCAGATTGCTGCCATCACTAGTAAAAAAAAAAAAACCATAATAAAAATGCCATAAATCTATCCCCTAGTTTGTAGACGCTATATCTTTTGCACAAACCAATCAATATACGCTTATTGTGATTTTTTACCAAAAATATGTAGAATAATACATATTGGCCTAAACTGATGAAGACATTTGTTTTTTAAAAATGTATTTATTATAGCAAAAAGTTAAAAATATATATTTTTTTAAATTGTAGCTTCTTTTGTTTATAGCGCAAAAAATAAAAACCGCAGAGGTGATCAAATACCACCAAAAGAAAGCTCTATTTGTGGGAAAAAAATAAAGACAATTTTTGTTTGGGTGCAATGTCTCATGACTGCGCAATTGTCATTTAAAGCGGCGCAGTGCCATATCGCAAAAACTGGCTTGGTCCTTAAGGGGGAAAATCTTCCGGTCTGTAAGTGGTTAACTTCTGATCACAGATCGGAGTAAAGGGCCAATCCTGCAGATCCAATGACCAATGACAGCAGATCATCATGTAAACAGAAGTCGGTAATCGTTGAGAGTGTGAGGAGAAAAAATAAGCCAATTACCAGCTGGTGTAAATGGAACATCGGCCCCGCACACTGACAGTCACTGCTACTAAGCAGTGCCCACCAGTGCCACCTACCAGTGCCCACCAATGCCACCTACCAGTGCCCACCAGTGCCTATTAGTACTGCTAAGCAGTGCCACCTATCAGTGCCCACCAGTGCCACCTACCAGTGCCTATTAGTACTGCTAAGCAGTGCCACCTATCAGTGCCCACCAGTGCTGCCAATCAATGGCCATCGGTGCCTTATCATCAGTGCTGCCTATCAGTGTCACCTACCAGTGCCTATCAGTGCCCATCAGTGCCACCTATCAGTGCAGACTCATTAGTGCCTCCTGATCAGTGCCCACAGGAGCTGCCACACCAGTGCCCATGAGTGCAGCCTATCAGTGCTCATCAACAAAGGAGAAAAATGACCTGTTTCAAAAAGGTGAACTTATTCTTTAAGTTTATAAAAAAACAATTCAACCTTACAGCTTTGGTGGTACTGTTGTATGATTAAAAAACATTTTTTTTTTGCTGTTTTTTTTTTTTTGTTTTTTTTTGTTTTTTTATTTGATGTTGTTGCTGTTCCTTTTTTTTACTGTGTACCTTCTTCCAAAAAAAAAGATCACCAAAGTCAGTTTTCCTTCCTCTGGATTAAGCAAATTATTTATTTTTTGTTCCTTTAATTAGCTTTTGTTGCTTTCCCTATTTTTGTTTCTCACTGTGCACATTCTGCTAAGTTCCAAATAAAATATCACCAAAGTCGGTTTTGTTAAGCAGACAAAGCAGCTGGAGAGAACATGGAATGCAAATTTTGTCCTAAATTGTCATTACACTGCCGCTGAGGCCGTGCAGTAAAACAGCAGTCAATGGATCTTTGGAAAACGCCCCATGCCGATTCATGCTGTGAACATGTGATCGGCCCATCACTAGGTAAAAGGTATATTTCTTCATGCATGTAATTATAGTCTTATCCATCCCTGAAATGCATCCCATACATGATGGAAAAAAATCAGTAGACTCCAAACTGAGATTCTTCCCCGCTGGGAACACACGTATACAGAGGACTATAATATCGTCTATAATGACAGTTATAATGGTTATATTTTATTTATATACGTATCAATGTCCAACTACTGCGGAAAACAGCCAATAAGGGAGAAAAGAAGGAAAAAACTAGTAGATGATTTATAGTTTACATCAGAGGGGAATAAATGTATAAAAAAAAAAATAAAAATAAAAAAATTTGCAGATGTTACAAATAAATAAATAAAATGTTGCAAAACAAAAAAACAGCTTCTCTGAAGGACTATGACACCGGTGAGCTAAATAATAACTCATCTGGTAATTTCACCACTGTGAGTTATTTGTGATTTCTTTTTTTTTTTACTGAAAATGACATTTCCAATCTAGAAAAGGTTTTATCATATGGGTCATATTTATTTAACCTCTAGATTGTTCTTTTTTGTTATACTTATCATATTCACAGCAAATTGAAAATACTGTTTTCAACTTGTGAACAGCTGTGTTGCAGGGCTCTTGTTTGTTTACCACCTTTTACTTTTTCTCATCGTATTATTGGATTTCGGGGTACATGTATGTAAAGTGGATTTACAAACATTATTGCGTAGGTTATTATTCTTTAAAGCTGAACTCTAGAGAAACAGCTAAACCAATACACTGTATTACCAAAAGTATTGGGACACCTGACTTTACACGCACATGAACTTTAGTGGCATCCCAGTCTTAAGCCTCGTACACACGATCGGATTTTCCGCAGACAAAACCTCTGACTTTTGTCCGAAGGTGTGTGCCTGGATTTTGTCTTGCATACAAAAGGCAAGGAATTGTCGGCCAACAAACACGAACGTATAAACACAACATACTACGTGTTTTTTCAGCTCTTTATAGCCACCCTTTGGGCTCCTTCTGCTAATTTTGTGTTAGTAGAAGTTTGATGAGTGTTGATTCGCGCTTTCAGTTCGCGCTTTTCATTTAGCTTTTTTCATTTCGCGCTTTTTATTTTGTGCTTTTCAGTTTGTTTCTGAATAGCCGTTCGTCAACCAGACATGTTTATGGAATCGGAGGAGATAACGTGTTATTTATTATTGGCTTTGGAGTTATTGCTTTGACCCGAGTCCAGTCCAGGAACAGGAGGAGTTCTTGGACCAAAAATTGGTCGCTTTATTAATCGTTACCAATTATGTCATATGTCTTTGCTGCGGGAGCTCCAGGAGAGTAATCCGGATGATTTTCGAAATTATCTCCGGATGACGGATCCCTGCTTTCACCAACTCTTGGCATTGTTGACCCCCTATATTAAGAAGTAGGACACATGCATGAGGCTTTTATTTTATTTTTTGGTTGAATAATGATTTGATTTGGTATATTTTGGATGCATAGAATGCACTTTTTGGTTAAGTTCTATTGGCAGATAGCATGTCTAATTTTATTTGTTTTCTTTTTTTAATGCACAATAAAAAAAATTGTGGAGAATAATACTTGGCTATGTGTTTTACTTCAAATGACAGTTTGGGAGTAGGCAGTTACATTTAAAAAAATACAATGTAAAATTGACGAGGGACACCAACATAGTTGTATCTTTGATCTTATAAACTACGGGATAATGGTGTTGTGGTAACTTGCCCAAATTAAAAAAAAAACAAAACATAATAATATTATTCTTGATATCACTAGAAAAAAAATCCTTTGAAATTTGTTTGCAATAACTCCATCAGTATCACCAGCAAAGCAGCTTCATTATTATCCCATTAAAGAAGAAGAGAATTTTCGATATTTAATAATTTGCCAGGTCATGTTAATTCTCCATTACGAATGATAGTTTACAAAACCAACCGCTTCTGGCTCGTCCTTGCTTCCGAGCATGCGTGTTTGTACTTTGGACTTTTGTACGATGGACTTGTGTACACACGCTCGGAAAATCCGACAACACACATTTGTTGGCGGAAAATTTGAAAATCTGCTATCCAACATTTGTTGGAGGAAAGTCCGACAACAATTGTCTGATAGAGCGTACAAATGGTCGGATTTTCCGCCAACAGCCTGTTATCACACACGGGGCTTTAGTCCGTAGGGTTCAATATTGAGTTGGTCCACCCTTTGCAGCTATAACAACTCCTCTGAGAAGGCTGTCCACAAGGTTTAGGAGTGTGTCTATGGGAATGTTTGATCATTCTTCCAGAAGCGCATTTGTGAAGTCAAGTACTGATGTTGGACGAGAAGGCCTGGCTCGCAGTCTCCACTCGAAAAAGGTGTTCTATCAGGTTGAGGTAAGGACTCTGTGCAGGCCAGTCAAGTTCCTCTACCCCAAACTCACTCATCCATGTCTTTATGGACAGTGGTGCGCAGTCATGTTGGAACAGGAAGGGGCCGTCCCCAAACTGTTCTTACAAAATTGGGAACATGAAATTGTCCAAAATGTCTTGGTATGCTGACGCCTTAAGAGTTCCCTTCACTGGATCTAAGGGGCCAAGCTCAATCCCTGAAAAACAACCCCACACCATAATCCCCCTCCACCAAATGATGACTAAAAGCACCCCAATCGTGCTGCAATCGCAGAAAATTGCAATACGTGATGCTGTCGCCCAAAATAAGCTCCTGCTTTGTGCATTGCGATTTTGCTGCGATTGCAGCACGATTCATCATGGCAAAATCGCACTGTGATTGGAGTGCCATTAAGAAGTAATACTCTTAGAGGTGGAATACCACGCTGGACTGACTTGTTCGGTTGAGGGTCTGTGAGTGTGTGATGGTGGGAGCATGTTGGGAAAGTTCGCCCAACTTGGCAGAAAGGTGGCGGTGGGCCCCTTTTGAGGGCTTGGGCTGCTACATCTGGGTACGGCCTCAAGGCCCTTTCAGCATAAACTTGTGAGAATAGGAAAAAGGAGCGCCCAGTATCCAATCAGAAGAAAATAAAAGGTGAATGGTCATTTTTATTGGAAATAGTAGCATGATAAAACCAACGCGTTTCAGGGTAACAAAGACTCCTCCTTCTGCAGGGCTATCAGAGACAAAAATAAAAATGTACAGAAAAATATATATATAGCATGATGTGCATATGTGGAAATAACAGTTATGCCTGGACATCTATGACATGTGAACGATTTTTATCATCTTAAACTGTTATTTCCACATATGCACATCATGCTGTTTATATATTTTTCTGTACATTTTTATTTTTGTCTCTGATAGCCCTGAAGAAGTGGGAGTCTTTGTTCCCCCGAAATGCGTTGATTTTATCATGCTCTACTATTTCCAATAAAACCAACCATTCACCTTTTATTTAATAAGAAGTAATGGCAACGTCATATGCGTCCTACGCTTTGCAGCAATTTGGAAACAAATTTCCTAGGTGTGAGTGGAGCCTTACAGATCCCCCCCCCTACAGTCTGTGATTGGAATTGAGGAGCAGCAAACTTAGCTCATTTCCCTGTCACTCTACTCTCTCCACCTACCAACATGCTCCGTGTTAGCACATCTAAAAAGCTGCTTTTCCCTCTCCCATTCCTAGCTGTGCTGTACATGAAACTGCCAAACTCAGGCACTTACACTGCTTGTATTTTAAATAAAACAAATTATCTATTAAAGTGATTGCAAACCCTCACCTTGTAAAACAACCCGTTCAGTTTAAAATAGAAATGAAAGGCAAAACATTTGTGCATAGATATAGAAAAAAAATATATAAATACCCCCCCCCCCTTTTTTTTGTGATCACATATCATCTGTTCTCAGCTGCATAAGATCTGGGGGGAGGAGAAACAGTATTACACTGGTCTTCCCAGTGAATGTCTATGGGGGGGGGGAGTGTGTCAGCACAAGTCTGATCATTGGTGGAGAGCGGGCTTAGTTCTTAGCACAGCTAGAGAACTGATCATGATGTGTTCTCCTGCTTAGTGTGGTCAGTTTTTAATAGGAAAGCAGAGGGACTGGCAGGAACACCAAGGATTTCACACAAAGGAAGCAATACAAAGAGAACAGGATATTTTCTAATACAAGTACAAAGTACAGCAGGCTTTTATAATGTCCTGCAGGTGTGGTGCACTTTCTGAAAGCAAACCCACAGGAAATAATAGAAGTCTATGGCTAAGCGCAACTAACCCGCAAGAAAGCTGCCGGTACACTGCACGCCACCTGCGATGTGGGTAAGCAGCAGCACATCAGTGTGAAAGCAGCCCTATACTATTATGCCCGTCTATTGCTTTACACTGACCTGAGGATCTCTTCTTTCCTGCTGCTGGCACCAATCTGGAGACCGCAAGCCGGGATAAGAGGTGGAGTGCGGATGGTATCACTCCTCATGGGACAGGAGTCGGCACTACAGAGGAGGCATCGGCTTATGTGGCTTTGCTCCCTAATACAACTCCAACTTTACAATTAGTCCCTCTGCATTGCACTCTGATGTTTTGGGATGACGGGTCAGCGATTCCAGACCGCAATCTTCTAGTCCTCTGGCCGCAATCTACTGATAGATCCCGATCTTCAGGTTGCTGACCCCACTATAGAGGGATGTGCTTTGTTCATATTTCATGTCTGAGGTTTACAACCACTTTAACCACTTCAGCCCCGGAAGATTTAACCCCCTTCATGACCAGGCCATTTGCAATATGGCACTGCGTTACTTTAACTGACACTTGCGCGGGCGAGCGACGCTGAACCCAAATAAAATTGATGTCCCTATTTTCCCACAAATAGAGCTTACCTTTGGTTGTATTTGATCACCTCTGCAGTTTTTATTTTTTGTGCTAGAAACAAAAAAAAAAGACAGACAATTTTGAAAAAAGAAAACCAATATTTTTCACTTTATGCTATAAACAAATACCCAATACAAAAATGTAAAAAAAAATCTAATTTCTTCATCAATTTAGGCCAATTTGTATTCTGCTACATGTTTTTGGTAAAAAAAAAATATCCCAATAAGCGTATATTGATTGGTTTGTGCAACAGTTATAGCGTCTACAAAGTATGGTTACAGGTACGTTATTTCGCGCTTAAGGGCCGCCCTGCTGCAGTATATGTACGTGGGCAGTACTTAAGCAGTTAATTTACATTATCCTTTCTATTTCTGTATGTGGATGAAGGTACTGTAATTATTTTAATAAAAAAAAAATAAAAATCAAATACCTTTTTCCTAATCGATACCCAACTCTTTCCCAGCCTGTCTGCAGGGAAACATAAGCAGGAGGAGCTTCTAGTCTTCTGCTGCTGGTCGCATGTTCAATATATATATATATATATATATATATATATATATATATATATATATATATATATATAAAAAAAAATAAGACAGCCTTTGCAACAGGGGCACCCGGGCGCCGCGCCCTTTCTCCAGCCACCACTATATGACAAATGGATAGATTCATGCATTGCATGAATCTATCTATGGCCGCCACTGCCAAACCCTATTCAGGCATCCAACCCCTTTTCGGACACCAGACACCTGAATTACAGTGGCAGGGGTGTAGTTTTGAAGCAGCTGATTAGAGCAATAGGCTCTAATAGGCTTCAAAATATGTGAGCTTGTGGCGCAGAGCATTGCGCCATGAGCCCAGCCAGGTGTTAGAACAGTGAATGAATATTCGCTGTCATAACACTGATCCTCAATCTGGCCAATTAGAATCAGGTCTGAGACCCATTTTCTGATTGCCCGAAAAGAGAAGACCCCCGATTGGCTGCTGAGAAGGAGGAAACGGAAGCCAGAGTCATTGCCCATGGAGAGCAGGGGAAGAGAGAGCCGCGCCGCAGCCGAGTGCCCGGGAGAAGCACCGCTGATAGGGTAACTGCAACAGACCTATGAATAAGCACTTAGTATAAGTGTGAAACGCGTCAGCTGTTATTTCTGTACCACTCAGCTGTGGTTTGTATTGTGTACTTTGTGGTCCCAATCTACAATTTAAGGCATAAGAAATTTCTTTCAGGGTGCGGCTGTCCAGAATTCTTCCGCCCATTTCTATCTACACATGCATTAGCCAGCACCTGGGGCTCTTTCCTCTCTGGAGGCGAAGGATTTATCTTGGTGGATCTTCCTGGAGCGGTGGGGTCTATTTTGTCTCAACTGTACCAGACCTGCTGGCCGACCAACCGACTGTATGCCGCCCCCCCCAAAGAAGATTACCACCGGCCGCCACTGCTTTGGAATGTAGAGTATGATCCGCTGATTGGCTCTCACTGTGTCCAATCACAGCACGCGCCCCAGACCCAGTGTACAAAATCTTGTACAAGTACAAGATTTTGCGCAGGAGGGCCACCCTGCCACAGTGTATCTGTGTGGGGCGGTCCATAACAGGTTAATGTACATGTTAATAATTATAAAAATGTATGGAATGAAAAAAAAAATTATAATTATACATTTTTGGAATACAAAATAAAATAAACCAGAAATGTAAAAAAAAAATGTCTCTTTTAATCATAAAGACTTTGAAGGTTCTGGGTGGGTGAAGGCTGTCAAAATCAAGCTAAAAACTTGGCGAAAGTCAAATTGAACTTTGCTGAAAACATAATTGAATAAAAGCATTTTTTTCCCTCGTCCATTTTGCTCACATCACTCCGTACAAAGCGGTGCCACATGTGAATACCTTTTAATGTGCTGTTTCAGGTTCGTCTTCTTCTTGGATATCTTTCATTTGTTCTACCCCATGCTGCCTAAAATCTTCAGCTAGGCAGAATGTGGGAGAGTCCAGCTGCGTGTTAATAATGGGTGCTCTGTTTAATGGCCTGTCATCTCCTGCAAAAAACAACTTAATAAAACATATACATTTTGCTAGATGTCAAAGTCCTGGCTTATCAGGCTTAAATATATACAGTATACTTTATTATTGCTCGTCGGGAAAGCAGCTACCCTGTTGTGTTTAAAAATCCACACTGAGTCCCTCTTCATACTGCGTGTATTCAGCTTCTTTGTTGTATGAAAAGCCCATGGACGTTCAGGTTCATATTTTTAGGAATCCAAGTTAAAGCGGAGTTCCACTCATAAAATTAAGTTTGCATTATTCAGCAGCATTAAACACAATTAAAGGGGTTTAAAGGTTCACGTTTTTTCACCTTAATGCATCCTATGCATTAAGGTGAAAAAACATCCGACAATGCCGGCCCCCCCAGCCCCCCCGTTCTACTTACCTGACCCCTCGAAAGTCTCGTGCTCGCTCCCGACATCCTCTTCTACGCTCAGCCTGGCCGTTGATTGGCTAGAGTGGATGGATTGACAGCAGTGCAGCCATTGGCTCACACTGCTGTCAATCACATTCAATGATGCGGCGCGCCGGGGCCGAGTGATACAGTCAGCGGCTATAGCCGCCGGCTGTATCATGGGAGCGCGCCCGCAAGAACTAAACACCATGCGAGAGAGCTCGCATGAAGGTGTTTAGTTCTTGCGCGGAGGAGCTGAGACAGCCGCTGAGGGACCCTAGAAGACCAGGTTCGGGGCCACTCTGTGCAAAACGAGCTGCAGAGTGGAGGTAAGTATAATATGTTTGTTATTTTAAAAAAATAATACCTTTACAACCCCTTTAACAACATTTGGAAAAAAAATATTATTTTTTTTACTCATTTTTTCAGGTCTGTTGCTAGGGGGTCCCTTGTAATCTGCCTCTTCCTCTCCCTGGCAGCTGACGTCATTTCCCTCAGTGCAAAGCACCCTCCCCATGTTGAGGGCATGTGGCCTGGTACGGTTCAGGAGGGGGGGCGCTCTCTCATCCCCCCTCTTTTCCTGCAGCCTGCCAGGTTGCGTGCTCGGATAAGGGTCCGGTATGGATTTTTGGGGGGACCCCCCACGCCATTTTTTTAAAAAATTTGGCGCAGGGTTCCCCTTAATATCCATACCAGACCTGAAGGGCCTGGTATGGAATTTGGGGGGACCCCGTGCAATTTTTTTTTTAAATTTTGGTTCGGGGTTCCCCTTAATATTCATACCAGACCCAAAGGGACTGGTAATGGACTGAGGGGATCCCATGCCGCTTTTTTCAATTACTTCTTTTATCTGTATTGCCGGGACCGACAATTCATTACAGCCACGAGTAGTTTTAAATGACTTTTTCCTTTAGAAATGTCATTTTGTGCAGGGACTGCTCTAAACACGGGAAACATGCGCCACTTTACAGGCATATTATAGACACCCCCCAGGTACGAAATTTAAATTTATATATCACTTTTATTGTTTCACTTGAAGCATTATTAAAATCACTGCTCCCGAAAAAACAGCCATTTTTAAATCTTTTTTTTGCATTGATCCATGTCCCCTGGGGCAGGACCAAGGTCCCCAAACACTTTTTATGACAATACCATGCATATAAGCCTTTAAAATTAGCACTTTTGATTTCTCCCATAGACTTTTGAAGGGTGTTCCGCGGCTTTTGAATTTGCCGCGAACACCCCAAATTGTTCACTTTTCGGCGAACAGGTGAACACCCGATGTTCGAATCGAACTTACGTTCAACTCGAACATTGGTCTCATCCCTAGCATGGACCATAGGGTGAGTACATGGATTGAAAACTGGCTACAAGGGCAAATTCAGAGGGTGGTGAGAAATGGGGAGTACTCGGAATGGTCAGGGGTGGGTAGTAGGGTCCCCCAGGGTTCTGTGCTGGGACCAATTCTATTTATTTTGTTCATAAACGACCTGGAGGATGGGGTAAACAGTTCTGTATTATTATTGTATATATACTAAGCTAAGCAGGGCAATAACTTCTCCGCAGGATGTGGAAACCCTGCAAAAAGATCTGAACAAATTAATGGGGTGGGCAACTACATGGCAAATGAGGTTTAATGTAGAAAAATGTAAAATAAAGCATTTGGGTGGCAAAAATATGAATGTAATCTATACACTGGGGGGAGATTCTCTGGGGGAATCTAGGATGGAAAAGGACCTGGGGGTCCTAGTAGATGATAGGCTCAGCTATGGCATGCAATGCCAAGCTGCTGCTAACAAAGCAAACAGAATATTGGCATGCATTAAAAGGGGGATCAACTCCAGAGATAAAACAATAATTCTCCTGCTCTATTAGACTCTGGAGTATGCTGTCCAGTTCTGGGCACCAGGCCTCAGACACTTGGGAGGGGATATGATTTCAATTTATAAATACCGTATTGGTGACCCCACAATAGGGACAAAACTTTTTTTACGTAAGGGAGTTTAATAAGACACGTTAGAAGAAACCACACAGAGGGTTCTTTACTTTAAGAGCGGTTAGGATGTGGATTTTCCTTCCACAGGCTGTGGTTTCATCGGGGAGCATCAATAGTTTAAAAAACTATTAGATAAGCATCTGAACGACCACAACATACAGGGATATACAATGTAATACTGACACATAATCACACACATAGGTTGGACTTGATGGACTTGTGTCTTTTTTCAACCTCACCTACTATGTAACTATGTAGTTTCAGAAGAACGAATCAAATAAAATTATAAATATCAAAAAATTGTTTTATGGCTCCCTATACATTTTCATTGAACATCAGATATGTATTTTTTTTTTATCTGTAAATATGGTGTAGGTGAAATCAAAGATGACTGACACTAACTTTCATTTTTTTCAGACGGCATCTGAATCCAAGGCTCTTTTTTACTTTACAGGTATTAGCAATTACATTAGATATATTAAAAATTGTTTTATGTGAAAACTAAGCTTTTTTGTGAGTCTCTTAGTGCAGTGGTCATCAACCCTGTCCTCAGGGCCCACTAACAGGCCAGGTTTTTTATATTACCTTGGGGAGATGCAGACTAGAATACTGCAATCACTGAGCAGCAAATGATATCACCTGTGATGTATTTCAGTTATCTTGCAAACCTGGCCTGTTAGTGGGCCCTGAGGACAGGGTTGATGACCACTGTCTTAGTGAATGTAATCAATCAGCATACTTTTTCCCGCCCATTTTTAGCAATAGGAGGAGGGAGGGGAGTGTCATTTACCACTGTGTATACACACACATGTGTGACTCTATAGTCATGTGGCCTACATATACAAGAAAAAGGAGGAAATGAAGAGCTTAAAAGGTAACTGAAATTGGAGCATGCTCCGTAGAGGCCATCAGCTAGTCTACACAAGCTCAACCTGCAGTGTGGACATTGAGACATTAGGAGGGACAGCTGAAGGCAGGATCAGCCGGGTATATTTCATTCTACACAAAATAAATCCTTCTGTGGTTTTGTGAGTATGCACATTCTGTTTTATATATATAGCATGTAATGAGAGTTGTTCATGGTCTGGGTTTATAGACACATAAAGGCACTGCTGTCTCTGATGGCTAGTCTTTTGAGATTTGGTGATGTCACCAATGTGCTGCTCACCATTCTCCTTGCTCCAAGGCTCTGACATGATGAAGCAAAGGCCTGCCTCTACCAAGATGTCCATCTCTGCCTAGAGACACAGTGCAGAATAAAGCATGGTAAGTCCATAACGAGGCAAAGAAAGGAGAGTACAGGCAAATATTGATGCTTGGTCCTTTGCCCTCTGCCTGCCTTTTTTTTTGGGCACAGTTTCTGGTTCCTCTTTTTAGTTCTTCTTGAGGCTGGGTTCACACTGCCGTATGGAGCGGCTCACAGCAGGGGTCCAGTGCGTCCCTGTTCACCGTTTCAGGTCCGATTTTGGTTTGAAATGGACCAGACTCCTGGGCAATTCGCTGTGGAGCCGCACCGAAGCTGTGTGAACCGGCTCCATTAAGAGCCGGTCACAATCTCCTGACCTGAGAGGAAACTGCATCCAATTCACAATAGTGTGAACCCAGCCTGAAGGACTCAATTACACTAAAACAAGTTCTAACTCAAATTGCGCTAGTGTTTTTTTTTTTTTTTTTTTAAGGCTTATTTTGAATTGACCTAAACAGTGAACTTCAGGTCAAGGTACTCGAAATTCAGCAGGCAGGACTTTTTTTCTTTCAAATACACTGCAACACATTGGTGGGAACTACCTCTATTGAAAGCAGTTAATTTCTGAAGACCACGAACTTTGTCTTCAATGGCCAATGCAAAAAAAAAATGCAGTAAGTGGAAAGGAGCCCTGATATCCTTAACAACATCAACATTTATAATAAGCGCCTCCGTCACCTTTCTGCCTGGCAGAATATGTGTACTCATTGTCAGTACACACGCGGTCTCTTTATCCTTCTGTTCGGAAGAAAGAGATGCAGACAATACAACGCGAGATGACCGTTGCTCTTCCGTATTCGGGGGCATTGAAAAAAAGTCAGCCTATAATTGCTGACAGTATGCAGAAGAAAACAGTAATCTCGATTAACATCCCTGGGTTTATTTTCCACCTACAATTATCCATTATGCAACAAAAGGTTGTTTTCTAATAGTCTGGTTTAGTGTAAATAATTCAACATGTGCCGAGTGAAAGAAGACCAGTTTAATGACAATACAGATCCCCGCTGTTCTGTCTGAAGTGTAAAAACTAGAGTACATTTAGCCTTAAGCCTCGTACACACACTGGGTGGATGTTATAAAAATGCTAGTAGCTTAAGGGCCCTTTCACACCGAACGCATTTGAATGCCGTTGGCTGCATTTTGAACGGCACTCCAACTGCATAGACAGTCCTATGGGTATAGTTCACATCACTGCAGTGCAGTTCAGCGCAGTTTAAAAAAAAGTAGAGCATGCTGCATTTTTCTGCACTGCAAATGCAGGGAACATGCTACAAACGTGCTTCAAACCCACCCGAAATCGCTCCCCTTTATGCCAACAAAGCCAAACCCAAAACCGTAAAAGCACTGCAAACACAGTGCTAAATGCAGCGCAAAATGCATTCAGATGCACATCAAGCGCGAGGCAAGCGCTCTTCAAATTCAAGCAAACATGTAGTCAAATACATGCAGTTAAATGCAGTTTCTCGTGTAAATGGGTCCTTAGTTGTAGAATACTGCTTTAAAAGTGCGAGTTTTGCAATGTTTTGCAGCGGTTTTGCATTGGTGTTTTTTAGCGTTTAACGTTTTTTAACAAAACTATACTCCTACTAAAGCTTATGGCTCAAAAAATTCTCATAAACGCAGAATAGCCACGTTTTTCAGAGTAATGCCGCATACACACGGTCGGATTTTCCGACAGGAAATGTTGGATGTGAGCTTGTTGTCAGAAAGTCCAACCATGTGTACGCTCCATTGAACATTTGCTGTCGGAATTTCAAATGTTTGATAGCAGGTTCTCAAATTTTCCCCCAACAAAACTTGTTGTCAGAAAGTCCGATCGTGTGTACACAAGTCCGTCGCACAAAAGTTCACGCATGCTCGGAATCAAGCAAAAGGAGCCGCACTGCCTATTGAACTTCCTTTTTCTTGGCTCGTTGTACGTGTTGTACGTCACCGCGTTCTCACGTTCGGAATTTTTGGCCAACATTTGTGTGACCGTCCGTGTGTATGCAAGACAAATGAGCCAACATCCTTCAAACAAAAATCCACGGTTTTGTTGTTGGAAAATCTGATTGTGTGAACAGGGCATTAGAGCTTTTTTACAGCTGAAAAATTCATCTTCAAGCCCACTCGTTCTGTTTATTTATTTTTTTCCAGAAAACGCCCCTGCCAAAAAAATGCTGGACACATAGGATAACATGCTGGGGAGTTTACTTGTTGCGGAACAAAAATGCCTGAATCCAAAAAACAGCAGCTGTAAAAACGCCCAGTGTGCATGAGGACAAGTGAAGTCAAGTAGCTTGCATATGTATGGGAGTTTAAAACAGATCTGAACATTAAAGTGATACTAAACACACCGGAGTTCTTTTACTAAAACCGAAGAGTGCAAAATCTGGTGCAGCTCTGCACAGAAACCAATCCAATATCATGTGACATAATACATTTCAACGAGCACCATTTTATTTTCTAGGGCCTCTGTAAAAAATATATATCTAATTTTTGGGGGTTCTCAGTAACTTTCTAGCAAAAAAAAAAAAAAATGCAGATTTTACATGTTAACAAAAAGTGTCAGAATAGGCCTGGTCGTCAGTTGCCATTTACTGTAAGCCAGAGGCGCCTGCACTGTTTATTCTGAAGGCCTCAAGGCAGATTTCTTTGAAGATGGCAACACATGGCTATCATGACTGAAATATGATTTGATAAAAGCTCTAACAGTACTGGAAGCAGTGAAACCAAGAGAAAATCCATGAAATTAAGAGAATAGACTATTGGGAAAAACAAATTCATGGAAAAAAAATAGTAAAAAGTAAGTCAATAATTATGATAGTTTCGGGCAGCAGAGAAGGCCTTGCTGACCCTGGTGGCCCACCACTAAAATATGGAGATCATATCCCTCCTTAACCTTTTCCTCCCGTATTGTAAAATGATGGCCACAATGGGGATCAGTTATCCTGACTGGGCATCATATGACGTCCAGCAGGATAAGCCACGTGGCGAGGGCGTGCAGCGTGGCGATCGGTAGTGTGGTGTGTCGCTGTGACACACCGCATCTCTGATCTTGGTCAAGAGCCTATGACATAGGTTCTTTACCATGTGATTAGCTGTGTCCAATCACACAGCTTTATCGGCTTTTCCTTCGCCTTGTCAGTGCGAGTAGAGGAGAGCTGATCAGTGGCTCTCCTGACAGGGGGGGTCTGCGCTGATAATCAGCGCATTGATTATCAGTATAGGCCCTTCAGGGATGCCCACAAGTGCCATCCCGTACCCACCAGGGATGCCAACCCATGCCCACCAGGGATGCCAATCAGTGCCAGTTTCAGGGATGCCAATCAGTGCCAACCAGCGATGGCAATCAGTGCCCACCATGGATGCCAAATAGTGCCCATCAGTAATGCTCATCAGTGCCTCCTCATTAGTGCTGCCTATCAGTGCCATCTATCAGTGCCCATCAGTTCCGCCTATCAGTACACATCAGTGCTACCTTGCATATCAGTATCGCCTATCAGTGCTGCATATCAGCTCTGCCTATCAGTGCTGCATATTTGTGCCTCATCATCAGTGCCCATCAGTGCCGCCTCATCAGTGCCCATCAGTGAAGGAGAAAAAATTACTTATTTGCAAAATGTTATAACAGAAACAAAGAAAAATTTGTTTGTTTTTTTCCAAATGTTCTGTCTTTTTTTTTGTTTAGCAAAAAATAAAAAAAAACAGCGGTGATTAAATATCACAAAAAGAAAGCTCTATTTGGGGGGGGGAAATGATAAAAATTTAGTTTGGGTACAGTGTTCCATGACTGCGCAATTGTCATTCCAAATATGACAGCTCTGAAAATTGGTTTGGGCAGGAAGGAGGTGAAAGTGCCCTGTATTGAAGTGGTTAATTTGCCTCTTCTCAAGAGACTTATAAATGTCTGCACATCAAACTAAAATAAGGGAGAGAAAGGAGAAGGAAAGATGGACACCGAAAGAGGGACAGTCCCTCGAATTGAGGGGCAGTTGTGAGCTTTGCACTAATCAGAAGACTTCCCATTTGAATGTATTCTAATCTTACTAAATATAAACATTTAAAGAAGTTGTAAAGGTAAAAGTTTTTTCACCTTAATGCATTCTATGCATTAAGGTGAAAAAACATCCGACAATACCGGCCACCCCCCGGCACCCCCTTTTTACTTACCTGACCCCTCGAAAGTCCTGCGCTTGCCCCTGACATCCTCTTTGCCACTCAGCCTGGCCGTTGATTGGTTACAGTGGATGGATTGAAAGCAGCACAGCCATTGGCTCGCGCTGCTGTCAATCACATCCAATGACTCGGTGCTCCGGGGGGTGGGGTCGAGTGATACAGTGAGCGGCTATGGCCACCGGCTGTATCACGGGAGCGCGCCCGCAAGCACTCAATACCATGCGAGGGAGCTCGCATGAAGGTGTTCAGTCCTTGCGGGGGGGAGCTGAGACAGCCGTCGAGGGACCCCAGAAGAGCAGGTTCGGGGCCACTCTGTGCAAAACGAGCTGCACAGTGGAGGTAAGTATAACATGTTTGTTATTTTTAAAAATATATATATATCTTTAGTGATCCTTTAACTATCTGATTCTTTATACCATATACAGACAGGTATAGGATATAGCAGGGATATACAATTAGCGGACCTATAGCTGTTGCAAAACTAGTCCCATCATGCCTCTGCCTCTGGGTGTCATCCTTGTGGCTGTCAGAGTCTTGCAATGCCTCATGGGAGTTGTAGTTCTGCAACAGCTGGAGGCCCGCTACTTGCATATCCCTGGGATCTAGGATACCCATATTTCCCTGCATCAGAGGTTAATTCTTGCCTGTATATAGTTACTCTTACATGGGTTTGAGGGATGTGTCAACCTTCACAGCTTTGCTAATCTCTCCCTAAAATACTAAAGAGAGATAATTCTTCTTTGAGCTGGACTTCACACTGGCATTACAGTTAATCATGTCTCCATTACTCAATATTCCCAGTATTACAAGAACAAAGGCATTGTGTGTTCTTTGTCCTTATTTGATGTTTTACTTGGTATTGTTATCTCCCCTGTTCCACTGTGACTGTGTGCAATCTCCTTATATTTCCTATTTCTGTGCACTGTGTATGGGTTACAAACACATCCAGCTTATTATTTTTGCACAAAAAAAAAAAAATAGACTTTCGTCGATTTTACAAATGGAAAAATTTGCCAACGTGCTTCCTGCTGTTGTGCAATTTAAGGGAGATTTGTTCATGCTTCATGCATTTCTTTAACATGATCTCATTTGGTACATGCTAAATCAGTATTCATTAGGCTGTCATATCATGCAATGTGGGAAAAAAATTATGCAAATTAAACTGTAAATATGTTCAAGTCCATATGGTGCTTCAATAGGTATTCACTCAAAATGTAGCTTGAACTTCAATTCGGTGTTTATGATAAGGGAGGCTGCTTACCAGATATGGTGGATCTCAAATTATAGAGATCAAACTTGCTCAGCAATGGGACGTTCAGCCTGAAAGTGATCCTCCTAGGGCTCCTCCAGAGCCGGTATCCTTTCGATACAGTGGACTGTTGTTCTCATGTGATATTCCTTACAACACCACTCACGAATCCTTATGTATGGGCTTCCACTTTGGGGTATATTTACCAGGTAAAAAGAAGAAAAGGCATCATTGTGCAGTATCTCTGTTTAAAAGATGTATTACAAGCTTAAAAAACACTGTCATCCAAAAGCAATGAAAAGATTTCAAACAGCTGCGACTCAAGCCAGCCAGCTGGTGCGTGGTGACGTCAAAGACTGGTGCTCCACCCAACGCGTTTCCCCCGTACAAGGCATCGACTGGGAATGGAGGCTAGGCCTATGCGTCACATACCACGCTCTAAATACACCTGCTGCCAGAAGGACACCGCAATGCATCATAAAAGTGCCACGTCCAGCAAACATATCTCATGTGATAATATCACTGAATTCAAGAAACAAAAGGCTTGTGTGTATTAAAGTGGTAGTAAACACTGGAAGACAACTCGTCTATGTGCCCTCTGTCTGTAGATCAATGTGTCATGTTTATGTCATTGTATTTCCTGGGCACAGTTCAATCCTGTGAGAGTGCTGAGAATAATCAGTTCCTGAAACCCCTTATGAAACTGAAGGCTTGCCTTATTGTAACGTGCATGTGCGAGATTCCCACGTGACACACGAGTAAGAGTGGAAGTACTGGTGGGGAAATCATTGGGAAGTTTCTGCTAAGATGACACCGGCTTCGGCCGGAATGGACCAATGTAATAATAAGCTGTAGAAATAGTAAGATCACTGATATGACACTCTAGCTTATCCCTTTGTGTTTATAACTGCATTATTTTGTGGTATTATGCTTGCTGTAGATTTGTTGTATTGCATATACTACTACTTTAATGCTCAAATCCATTTCAATTGGGCAGCCTCCCTTCTGCAGCACCATCCCTGCACTTGCAGCTAATTACAGGGGCCTGCCGGTCAGTCACATGACATACAGGGTCCTATCTCTCCTATAATAATGCAGAGAGAGTGGTATGGGCATAAGGGCAGGGCACCGCAATGACGTGCTGCCACTGGGTGAGTCCAAAGGCATGTGCACACCCTAATCACCTTGTGCACATTAGCATTATCACTCTGTGTGCAGTCAGGAAAATGGGAAAGATCTCTCTCTTACCAGCTCTGCCATAGAAGTGCTTACGCGCTTCTCTTTCACTGTGCCAGCAGGGAGATTAAAATGCCAGGACCATATATACATACACACATACATGTGTGTGTTTGAGGTTTGGGGTGCACACTCTAAGGCAATAGGGTGTGCACAACTATCTGTGAGTCCATGATGCCCCAATTTCCCAGTAAGTAGGTTGAATGGTCCTTGGCATCTTGAGCTGTTTGCCTTCTAGCTCCTTCTGCCTAGCATCCTTCATTGCTAGGAGGCAGGCGGTTCCACCTCTACACACAAGGCCAGCCCTCCCTTCTAAACGGATAACAAAAGATAAATGCTTGCTTAATCTAAGAGAGATTTCAAGTAGAAGAAAACTTACCCTGGAATATGGGAGGGCCATTGACCTTCTCGGCTTCAATGCAGGACCACTGCACCACTGATGCTATAGGGAAATAGTAGGACTGAATATATGGTGGGGACACTGGGGAGTAGTGTTGGGCGAGTGGTACAAAACGAGCATAAATTCAGCCTGAACATCGTCCATTCGGCAAACACCAAAATTTGTGGTGCTTTTGGCAGGATGTTTGCTCGCCGAGCGCCCCACAATGCACTGCGCACTGTACAATGCATTCTAAGCCCTGATTGGCTGAAGCAATGCACCTGACCGCTGGTCAGGTGCAAGGCTTTGCCCAATCAGGGCACAGTGAATAGCTGGTTATTAACCAGTTTAGCCCCGGAATGTTTTACCCACTTCCTGACCAGGCCATTTTTTGCAATACGGCACTGTGTCGCTTTAACTGACAATTGCACGGTCGTGGTACGTTGTACCCAAACAAAATTTATGTCCTTTTTTTCCCACAAATAGAGCTTTCTTTTGGTGGTATTTGATCACCTCGGCGGTTTTTATTTATTGCACTATAAACAAAAAAAGAGTGACAATTTTGAAAAAAAAAACAATAGGGGGCGATCAACGGATTAACTGTGTTCCCTGGGTGTGTTGTAACTGTAGGGGGGATGGAGTGCCAGGGACATGACAGAGACCACTGTTCCCGATCTCTGGGAACAGCAGATATCTGAGATGTCCCCTGTCAGATTGGGGATCCACCTTATTTACATAGGCAGATCCCCGCTCTGTGAACAGCGATCGCGGGTTGCCTGCGGACATGGAGTCCGCAGGGACCCACGGGCGCACTCCAGCGGTGTGCAGCGCGGGGGGGGCGCGCGCCCACAGTTTTGCATGCCCGGACCACCGTACATGTTCGTGCAGGGGAGCCAACCTGCCACAGTGTAGCTGCAGCAGCTGGTCGGCAAGTGGTTAAGGAGTGGGCTGGGAAGCCATTCTTAACAACGGATGAGTCATCAGCTGTCAACAGGCTCGACCGCTGACAGCTGAATAAAAAAAAACATTGCCTTCAATAGAAAAATGGTAAAAAAAAAAAATAAAAAGGTGCGGGGACCCCCAAAAATCCATACCAGATCCTTATCTAAGCATGCAGCCTGGCAGGCCAGGAAAGGGGGGGGACAAGCGAGTGAGTGCCCCCCACCCCCCTGAACCATACCAGGCCCCATGCCCTCAACATAGGGGGCTCTGCCCCACCACCAAGAGCACCTTATCCCCATGTTGATGGTGACAAGGGCCTCTTCCCTACAACCCTGGGCTGTGGTTGTGGGGGTTCGGAGGCAGGGTGCTTTTTCAGAATCTGGAAGCCCCCTTTAACAAGAGGGTCCCAAGATCCTACCCCCTATGTGAATGAGTATGGGGTACATCGTACCCCTACCTATTCACCAAAAAAGTGTCATAAAGAAATAAAAACACACACACAGTTCTTGACAATTCCTTTTTGAAATATAAAAAACAATGTCCCTCGATGTAGATCCATCATCAATCACTATTTAAAAAAAAAAATGTTTGCATTGATACATGTCCCCCAGGACACTACCAGGGGCCCCAAACACTTTGTATGGCCAATAATTGCATATACAGTGCCTTGCAAAAGTATTCACCCCCCTTGGCTTTTTACCTATTTTGTTTTACAGCCATTACAGCCTTTAGTTCAATGTTTTTTTAATCTGAATTATATGTGATGGATCAGAACACAATAGTCTAAGTTGGTGAAGTAAAATTAGACAAATATATACATAATAGTATTTTTCAGAAATAAAAAACTTATAATTGTCATGTGCGTATGTATTCACCCCCTTTGTTATGAAGCTCATAAAAAGCTCTGGTGCAACCAATTACCTTCAGAAGTCACATAATTAGTGAAATGATGTCCAATCTAAGTGTCACATGATCTGTCATTACATATACACACCTTATTGAAAGGCCCCAGAGGCTGTAACACCTACGCAAGAGGCACCACTAACCAAACACTGCCATGAACTCCCCAAACAAGTAAGGGACAATTTTGTTGAGAAGTACAAGTCAGGGTTAGGTTATAAAAAAATATCCAAATCTTTGATGATCCCTAGGAGCACCATCAAATCTATGATAACCAAATAGAAAGAACATAGAAAGAGCAGAGACTGGAGTATCTGTACATAGGATGACAATAAATCGTACTCTCCATAAAGTTGGGCTTTATGGCAGAGTGGCCAGAAGAAGATCATTACTTTCCGCAAAAAACAAAATGGCACGTTTTGAGTTTGGGAAAAGGCATGTGGGAGACTCCCAAAATGTATGGAGGAAGGTGCTCGGGTCTGATGAGACTAAAATTTAACTTTTTGGCCATCAAAGAAAACGCTATGTCTGGCGCAAACCCAACACATCACCCAAAGAACACCATCCCCACAGTGAAACATGGTGGTTGCAGCATCATGCTGTGGGGATGTTTTTCAGCAGTTGGGACTGGAAAACTGGTCAGAGTTGAGGGAAAGATGGATGGTTCTAAATACAGGGATATTCTTGAGCAAAACCTGTACCACTCTGTGTGTGATTTGAGGCTAGGACGGAGGTTCACCTTCCAGCAGGACAATGACCCCAAACACACTGCTAAAGCAACACTTGAGTGATTTAAGGGGAAACATGTGAATGTGTTGGAATGGCCTAGTCAAAGCCCAGACCTCAATCCAATAGAAAATCTGTGGTTAGACTTAAAGATTGCTGTTCACAAGCACAAACCATCCAACTTGAAGGAGCTGGAGCAGTTTTGCAAAGAGGAATGGGCAAAAATCCCAGTGGTAAGATGTGGCAAGCTCATAGAGACTTATCCAAAGCAACTTGGAGCTGTGATAGCCGCAAAAGGTGGCTCTACAAAGTATTGACTTTAGGGGGTGAATAGTTATGCACTTTTTCTGTTATTTTGTCCTATTTGTTGTCTGCTTCACAATAAAAAAAAAACATCTTCAAAGTTGTGGGCATGTTCTATAAATTAAATGATGCAAATCCTCAAACAATTCATGTTAATTCCAGGTTGTGAGGCAACAAAACACGAAAAATGCCAAAGGGGGTGAATACTTTTGCAAGGCACTGTAAGCCTTCAAAATGGGGACTTTTGATTTTTCAAGTTTGGGTCCCACAGACTTTAATATGTTAGTGTTTTTTCCATGCTCAGAAGTTCTGGAACCGATATGGGGGGTGTTCGGACCAACCCTAGTGGGGGTGAATGGTCATGGAATATCACAGATCACATGAAAAGTCCAGGTTAAGGTTTGGGGTTAGAGGCAGAGTCCTCATGTTTATTTTTAACTTATGTTTAGCCCCAAAAGGCCTGTGTGAAGAACCACTAGCCCCGGTTTCTGGGCACTGAAATCCAGTGTAGTGGAATTAATAGACCCCCTTTTTAGATAATGCATTTTGTCACTCAGAACAAGCTGACCCAGTTCAAATGAAATTTCCACCTTAAAAGCCCCGGCTTCAGGATTAACTGGCATTGCTGGTATTAATCAGGGAGATCTTAGTCGTATGCTCCAGTCTTGTGTGGCAGTCATGCATGGCAGCGCTCTGACATGAGACATTAACAAAACAAAGGCTGAATTGACTGCACACTTGATTTGACAAATGGCAATCCAGTGATGCCAGCAGGATGAAGGGGTTTTGCTCATGGAGAGTATTGTTCCAACAAAACAGCCTGTCAATCTGACCAGCTGTTAGGCGAGTTTAATATACATTACACTGTAATGTACAAGATATTTTCATTTAAGGGGAGCCAGGGTTGCTTTCATTGAAGGGAAACTGTAGATCTTCTTTTTTTTTTTTTTTGGTTGTTTGTATCACATATATATGATCAGCTTAAAGTCAATTTATGTCTGTTAAAGTTTTTGAAATGGTGTATTTGTGCATAGATTGTAATTTAAAGGGTAATGCCTCATACACACGATCGAACTTTCCACCAACAAAACCTTAGAATTTTGTCCGAAGGGCGTTGGCTCAAACTTATCTTGCATACACACGGCCACACACATGTTGGCCAAGAATTACGAACGTAGTGACGTACAAGACGTACTACGTAGTTTTTCAGCTCTTTATTGCCACCTTTTGGGCTCCTTCTGCTAATTTCGTGTTAGTAGAAGTTTGGTGAGTGTTGATTTGCACTTTTCTTTTCGCATTTTCCATTTAGCGCTTTTCAGTTCATGCTTTTCATTTTGTGCTTTTCAGTTAGTTTCTGAATGGCCTGGTCAACCAGACATGTTTCGGAATCGGAGGATATAACGTGTTATTTATTATTGGCCTTGGAGTTATTGCTTTGACGTTATTTTTTTGGTTGAATAATGATTTGATTTGGTATATTTTCTATATTTTTGGATGCATAGAATGCACTTTTTGGTTAAGTTCTATTGGCATATAGCATGTCTAATTCTATTTGTTTTATTTAAAATTGTGGAGAATAATACTTGGCTATGTGTTTTACTTTAAATGACAGTTTGGGAGTAGGCAGTTAGATTTTAAAAAATACAATGTAAAATTGACAAGGGACAACAACCTATCTTTGATCTTAAAGACTACGGGATAATGGTGTTGTGGTAACTTGCCCAAATAAAAAAAAAAGCATAATAATATTATTTTTGATATCACTAGAAAAAAAAGCCTTTGATAATTTGTTTGCAATAACTCCATCAGTATCACCAGCAAAGTAGCTTCATTATTATCCCATTAAAGAAGAAGAGAATTGTGCGCTGCATTTGGAGATTTCATAATTTGCCGCGTCACGAATGTTAATTCTCCACTACAAACGCTAGTTTACAAGACCGACCGCTTCTGGCTCGTCCTTGCTTCCGAGCATGCGTGTTTGTACTTTGGACTTTTGTCTGACGGACTTGTGTACACACACTTGAAAAATCCGACAACAGACATTTGTCCACAGAAAATTTGAAAACCCGCTAGCCAACATTTGTTGGCGGAAAGTCTGACAACAATTGTCAGATGGAGCAAATACAAGGTCGGATTTACCGACAACAGCCTGTCATCGAACATTTCCCGTCGGAAATTCCGATCTTGTGTACAAGGCTTTAGTAAACTCAGTTTTACAATTTGTATTAAATTATAAGACTATAATAAGGCTTACCTGTAGGTACTGTAAATATCTCCTAAACTTGCACTGTTTAAGAGATATTCACACTGCATGAAGCCGGTGAAGTCACCGGCCCATGCACTCTGAAGGTCTGGCATACTGCGCCGGACCTTCAGAGCCTGTGCCGTAAACAGCAGCTCCTACGCACATGCGTGGGAGTGATGCCATCGCTCCCCTGCCCAGTCATGTAGCTGGAGACCACCAATCTGGAAGGAAAACTGAGTGAAGAAAGAAGCCCTGTCAGCGGTGACAGCACGCCTCAGGAGAGCTTCATTTTAAGTCTCTCTCTAGCATATCATGGCATTGCCTTACAGGGGAGGTTTTTTTTTTTTGTCTGTGGTTTACTACCACTTTGATGTGTACAAGGGGACAGATATACTTGCCTATTACATGTGCAAGCTCTGCTTCTTGCCTAGTAGTTCTGCTCTGTCAGTGCACATCTGCCAGGCAGATAAGAATGACTGAAATCAATGGGTTCTCTATGTGGCTGAGTTTTCTTTTTTCAACAGTTGTCGATAAGTGAGGCTGGGGGACTGAAGGATTGTCTGCAAGATGCAAAATCTAGATATCAGTATATATGTTTATCTATTGGAGCCACTGTACACTCCCAGAACAGAGACAGAACTGTCAAAAACAGTTCTCAGTCTAGACCAGTGATGGCGAAACCTTGGCACCCCAGATGTTTTGGAACTACATTTCCCATGATGCTCATGTACTCTGCAGTGTAGTTGAGTATCATGGGAAATGTAATTCCAAAACATCTGGGGTGCAAGGGTTCACCATCACTGGTCTAGACTAATAATCAGCAATTGGTGGGTCTGGCTCCCAATCATGTGACCACTGGCCGATACTTTCTGCCCTCATGTGCACAAACTCTGTTAAAGTGGGGGGGGGATGGTTAAAATGTGTAAGCTCTCACAATCAGGACCCTCCTTACACTTTTGCATGTAATTTTATATTGTATTTTAAATGTAATGTCTATTTTATATTATAAAGCGTTTCACAAACTGTTGGCGCTATATAAATCCTGTTTCATAATAATGCAACCAAGAAAAAAAACAACCTTACTGTATAGTATGCACCAAAAGCTTGTTGGACATTCCAACCCAAAGCCACAGGCATTATTAAGGAGTTACATAGTTAATATAGTTGAAAAATTGTGCAAGTCCATCCAGTTCAACCAACAGAGTTGCTTCCCTTTTAGGGCTATGACAGCCTTTATTCTTTTCCCCAAGATTTTGGTGTGTGTCTGTAGAAATTTGCCCATTTAGCAAAAAGATAATTTGTGAAATACTGATGTTGGATGAGAAGACCTGGCTTCCAGTCGGCATTCCAGTCCATCCAAAAGGTGTTCAGCAGGGTTGAGGGTAGGGCTTTATGCAGGACATTTGAGTTCTCCCACACAAAACCCATCAGACCATGTCATCATGCAGCTGCCTTTGTGCATGGGGCACAGTCATATTGCAACAGAAAAGGACTTCTCCAAACTGTTATCACAAAGTTGGAAGTCCACAACTGTCTAAAATATCTTTGTACGTTGAAGCATTAGCAGTATCTTTCATAGGAAACCTTTGAACTCAAAAATATAGAGGCCTGTTCAAAAGCTTTGAGCATATGCTATACCTTTATCCTTCCTGCTATATCATTCTATCTGTGTATCTTATATTTATTGGTAACTCCATTCTCTGGACTATTATTTACTGCTAAATGTTTAGCGGGTGCTATGGGAACAAACCCATGTTAAAACCAATGTTAAAAGGGTCATCCCACCCAAAAATTAGGTTTCGGTTTTTGGTATATGCTGGAGAGCTAATCCAGCAGACATTTTCTTATATCTCATTGGGAACTCTATTTGTGAGATCTCTGTTTTTGTGTTCCCAATTTTCCCACTCTCCCTATTGGATGTTTAATTTAAGGAGAAGAGCTGGCCACATACCACTCCCAGGTATGGGTGTGCACAACGCAAAAAACGTGTTTTGTTTCAGATTCATTTGCAATGTTAAGAATTTTGTTTTGTCAATTTGTTATGTTAGAATTTGATTGTTTTCAGGATTAATTTTGTATATTTGGATTCGTTTTGTACTTTTGGATTTGTTTTGTATATTGGGATGTGTTTTGTATATTGGTTGTTCCAAATCAACTTGTATTTCGGAGGCTTGGCTATATTTGTTTTAACATGTTCATTATTTTGGGATATTACTTATGAACTCTGTTTGTGTTGGATGGAGGTGGAATTATGGTACAGAGTTCTTGCTGTTGGAATATCCAAGGCATACAAGAGCCAGGATCTGACCCAGCACGGCCTATAACAGAAACATCACTTTTAGATAAATTGATCCTTTAAATTGGATGGATGTATTGGCCTTTGTTAATTTTCCATGTTTTTCAGATCACATTGGAACTATATTCATTGGACAATTGCTTTCTAAGACCGGTGATTGTTCATGCTAGGGGTGAACAGAGGCGGTCACTTTGACACATAGAGGCAGACCTGTCGATAAGATTCCACCAGCCATGGAGCTGTCTGCTTTATGTTCCTCAAGGGACTGTGCTGACCGCAGCTTAATGGATGGAGGGCGTAATTACCTCCATTGTGTTCCTGAACAGTATTTAAGAGCTAATGTAGGTGAAATGTATTATTTCCAGATCCATTAAGATAAAGTATTAATTAGAAATTGAGCTGTGCTAATTAAATATGCAGTGATTTGTAAATGCCTGTAAATGACCTTCGCGTGAACCCGACTGTCCCACTCATAAAAGTTTAAATCTCTTCTAAATGGTGTCACAAGAGATTTGCATTCAGGAGGAGAGTTCATAATGATATCTATTAATGTATCATTTGTTTTTCTATTTTTAGGTGGCTATGAAAGCCGAGATCTCGTCAAATCAATAGGGGGGAAAAAAAAAAAAGGACATTTTTTAATTAATGTTCCCAAGCTCTATTTAATTTGAGTTAGGTACTAGTCTTGCTGTTAAGTCCTCATTTGACAAAACAGAGCGATTTTCTCCAAGACATCTCAGATGACATTTCTGGGGCAATGCGCGTGCAGTACTGATTGCAGAAAATTGGATGGCTGTCCAAAATACAGACTTAAGGAATATGAAAAAACACTTTGTAATTCCTGTTTTTCTCTCATTTGAAATGCAAATTTGTCCCTAACTGCTACACAGGGGGTTCTCCATGTATCTTTTTGGTAATTCCCAGTTATAGTACCACTGCAGGTGAAACGTAGTAATAGCAGATGACCTTTTTTTTATCATATATTTGCACGTGAGACCAGTTAAAGTAAATAAATGTATTAGTGGGTGTGTATAGGTTTCGAATATAATATTTTTATATATATATATATATATATATATATATATATATATATATATATATATATATATATATATATATACACAGTATTGCACAAAAGTGAGTACACCCCTCACATTTTTTTTTGTAAATACTTATATGTTTTCAGGGTGAAAACACTGAAGAAATGACACTTTTCTACAATGTAAAGTAGTGAGTGTACAGCTTGTATAACTCAACACACAGCCATTAATGTCTAAACTGCTGGCAACAAAAGTGAAAATATCCAAATTGGGCCCAATTAGCCATTTTCCCTCCCTGGTGTCATGTGACTCATTAGTGTTACAAGGTCTCAGGTGTGAATGGGGAGCAGGTGTGGTAAATTTGGTGTTATCGCTCTCACGCTCTTATACCAGTCACTGGAAGTTCAACAAGGCACCTCATGGCAAAGAACTCTCTGAGGATCTTAAAAAAACAATTGTTGCTCTACATAAAGATGGCCTAGGATATAAGAAGACTGTCAAGACCCTGAAACTGAGCTGCAGCACGGTGGCCAAGGCCATACAGAGGTTTAACAGGACAGGTTCCACTCAGAACAGGCCTCACCATGGTTGACCAAAGACGTTGAGTGCGCTTGCTCAGCATTATATTCAGAGGTTGTCTTTGGGAAAAACATGTATGAGTACTGCCAGCATTGCTGCAGAGGTTGAAGGGGTGGAGGATCAGCCTGTCAGTGCTCAGACCATACACCGCATACTGCATCAAATTGGTCTGCATGGCTGTCGTCCCAGAAGGAAGCCTCTTCTAAAGATGATGCACAAGAAAGCCTGCAAAAAAGTTTGCTGAAGATAAGCAGACTAAGGACATGTATTACTGGAACCATGTCCTCTGGTATGATGAGACCAAGATAAACTTTTTTGGTTGTCAAGCGGTGTGTGGCGGCAACCAGGTGAGGAGCACAAAGACAAGTGTGTCTTGCCTACAGTCAAGCATGGTGGTGGGAGTGTCATGGTCTGGGGCTGCATGAGTACTGCCGGCATTGGGGACCTACGGTTCATTGAGGGAACCATGAATGCCAACATATACTGTGATATACTGAAGCAGAGCATGATCCCCTACCTTCGGACACCGGGCTGCAGGGCAGTATTCCAACATGATAACGGCCCCAAACACACCTCCAAGGTGACCACTGCCTTACTAAAGAAGCTGAGGGTAAAGGTGATGGACTGGCCAAGCATGTCTCCAGATCTAAACCCTATTGAGCATCTTTGGGGCACCCTCAAAAGGAAGGTGGAGAGCGCAAGGTCTCTAACATCCACCAGCTCCATGATGTCATCATGGAGGAGTGGAAGAGGACTCCAGTGGCAACCTGTGAAGCTTTGGTGAACTTCATACCCAAGAGTGTTACGGCAGTGCTGGAAAATAATGGTGGCCACACAAAATATTGACACTTTGGGCCCAATTTGGACAATTTCACTTAGGGGTGTACTCATTTTTGTTGCCAGCAGTTTAGACATTAATGGCTGTGTGTTGAGTTATTTTGAGGGGACAGCAAATTTACACTGTTATACAAGCTGTACACTCACTACTTTACATTGTAGCAAAGTGTCATTTCTTCAGTGTTGTCACATGAAAGGATAGAATAAAATATTTACAAAAATGTGAGGGGTGTACTCACTTTTGTGAGATACTGTATCTATGCAGTATAGTGTATCTATCTATCTATCTATCTATCTATCTATCTATCTATCTATCTATCTATCTATCTATCTATCTATCTATCTATCTATCTATCTATCTATCTATATACACACACACTATGCTGTCAAAAGTATAGGAAGCCTGCCTTTACACACACATGAACTTTAATGGCATCCCAGTCTAGTCCAAAGGGTTCAATATTGAGTTGGTCCATCCTTTGCAGCTATAACAGCTTCAACTCTTCTGGGAAGTTATAAGTGAATATACTAATGCACAAACCAAATAACTAATAAATATAAATAAAGCTGAGTAGCTGCCAACATGAAAAGGTGTTCCCACACAGTGATAATTGAACTGAATTCCCATAGCCACATTCCTAAACCTTGTGGACAGCCTTCCCTGAAGAGTTGAATAAAAGTATATGTGGCACTTACTCAGTGAGCAATAACATCTAAATATTTTTCAATTGATCATAAAGTGCAAAATACAAAATGCAAAAGTGACAGTGCAACAAATGTCCAATAACGTAATCTTCACGCACCATTAGGTGCTACAGTGTCTAAAGTGACAATGCATTATAATAAAGGTGCTTCAATCAAAAAAAGTTCATAAATGAAAGTGCTTGTGTAAAGAAAAATAGAATCCAATATATCCAGATCATATACAACTTCCACCATCCGTAGTGCGCCAGTGGTTTGCCTCAGGGTCTCACCTCAGGTAAAGACCCCTATAGGTCTATTTGGGATTGTATGTAATATGTGTCTTCAGGATCCAAACACAACTCCTGGGACCTTCAATCAGACTGGAAAAGATTTCCATGGATACCAAAGATATCTTTAGAGAGCTCTCCACTTCCCTCCATATACCATTGAAATTAGGCCAGAAGACTCCTGTTGTAATCTTCTGTTTTCAACTCTAAGTTTCAGCAAGCTAAAAGGTTTTCACACCTTTTTGCTTGCTGGAACTTAGAGTTGAAAACAGGAGATTACAACAGGAGTCTTCTGGCCTCATGTGAACGGTATATGGAGGGTAGTGAGGACCTGTCTAAAGATATTGTTGGTATTTGTGGAAATCTTTTCCTGTCTGATTGGAGGTCCCAGAAGTAGGAATTCAGTGTTTGGATCCTGGAGACAAATATTACATACAAGCCCAACTAGACCTGTAGGGGTCTTTACCTGAGGTGAGAGTCTGGGGCAAACCACTGGCGCACTACGGATGGTGGAAATTGTATATGATCTGGATATATTGGATTCTATTTTTCTTTGCACAAGCACTTTCATCTATGAACTTTTTTGATTTCTTTGTCACTTTAAACACCATAGCACCTTATGGTGCATGAAGATTACGTTATTGGACATTTGTTGCACTATCACTTTTGCATTTTGTATTTTGCACTTTATGATCAATTGAAAAATATTTAGATGTTATTGCTCATTGAGTGAGCGCCACATATACTTTTATTCAAATCTTCTGGGAAGGCTGTCCACAAGGTTTAGGAGTGTGTCTATGGGAATGTCTGACCATTCTTCCAGAAGCGCATTTGTGAGGTCAGGCACTGATGTGGACAAGAAGGTCTGGCTCGCTGTCTCCGCTCTAATTCATACCAAAGGTGTTCTATCGGGTTGAAGTCAGAACTCTGTTTTTGCAGGCCAGTCAAGTTCCCCCCCAAACTCGCTCATCCATGTCTTTATGGACCTTGCTTTGTGCACTGGTCCCAATAATGTGGTGGAGGGGGGGATTATGGTATGGGAATGTATTTCAGGGGTTGGGCTTGGCCCCATAGTTCAAGTGAAGGAAACTCTTAAGGCATCAGCATACCAAGACATTTTGGACAATTTCATGCTCCCAACTTTGTGGGAACAGTTTGGAGATGGCCCCTTCCTGTTCCAACATGACTGTGCACCAGTGCACAAAGCAAGGTCCATAAAGACATGGGTAAGCGAGTTTGGGGTGGAGGAACTTGACTGGTCTGCACAGAGTCCTGACCTCAACCCGATAGGACACCTTTAGGATGAATTAGAGCAGAGACTGTGAGCCAGGCCTTCTCATCTAATATCAGTTACTGACCTCACAAATGCGCTTCTGGAAGAATGATCAAACATTTTTCGGTCACAAGTCTTTGACAGAAGCCAGCCAAATATGTCGGACCAGCTGCCATACACACGGGGCTCTAGACATTGCTGCAAGCTTTGTTTTCAGTACCAGTGAATTGACTAATTTGTGTGCTAGTTAAGGCATCTTATTGTATACAGGACATAAAATTACTGCTTTTTTTTTTTGCTTTCAATTCTGTCAACACTGGTTCATACCGGTACTGTAGATTTAACAGGGTAAACTTTTCGAGCGCAATGCCATGACAACAGTCTTGAGAAAATTATTGTTTATCGTTTGACACTTTTCTCTAGAGGTTACAGTTGCATAATTCTAACATAAATTAAATTGTTAGAATTCTTTTCAATCTAGTTGTTAAACACGTTACTGTTAGACAGCTAGCTGTCAGACACTCTATGTCTGCTAATGACTAAGGCTGTGTAAGAGCTTCGCAGAGGAAATGCTTTTTTTTCTGGCTATATTTACAGGATAGCATTAAAATAAAGTCACTGAATCATTTTATTTTTTGCTTGCAGATGATCTTTAAAGAGATCCTGCCAGATCTCTAAATAATGGTACTGCCCCGCAATCGAGGCATGATCCAAGCTTAGTAAACTGCCAATATAATTTTACATATTCTCAGTTACCTTCTAGAGCAGGCTTTCTCAACCCTAGTGGAACCCTTGAAGTAATTTTCAGGCCTCAGGGAACCCCTGCTCAAATTTATTATTTGGGTGTTTTTGGGATGGATGCCCCATACATTGGTAAGAATGTCCCTGCATTGGTAGCCAGTGGAAAAAATGCCTCTTATATTGGTGGTCGATGGAAAGAATGCACCTCACACTTGTTAAAAGAATGTATCTGTTTATGTTCTATTTCACACAGTAAGATGCATGTCTAAACCTTTATTAAGGTAGGAGCAGTTTGCTCTTAGATTTAAAAATGGCTAGATATGGTCCAAAATGTTTCTGTGTTAAAGGGAGCTGGAATGGTTTGTGCTAAATGAAGTGAAGTGAAAGAGTTTATAATATGGACAAAGACCTGTGTGCTGATGTACTACAGTTTTGCATGCTTGAGGTTCCTCCAAGTTGCCAAAGGCAACCATCCTGGCACCAGTCACTCGATAAGGTGTGCACTCATGAAGTACAAGAACTTTGCAGGCCTCATCAGATGAGAGATCAATCAAGCACATCCAGTGGAAACCTAGGATTCGATTGAACCCCAGTTGAGAATGGCTGTTCCAGAGTTTCCTGCTCATGCTAATAGTCTGTCCTCTCCACTTCCTATGTCTCACTATTGGTCCAATAATGGTGAGGTGCTCAGGGACTAAATCAACCATTTTGTTGGTTAGTTGAAGATACCACAGGTAGAACAACTTGCTCTTACTTTCTGGGCATTCTGAGTCCTTCAAACTAAAAATAACCTCCCACAGTCTCCAATTTAAACACCTCACACATGATGGAATATAGATAACCAAAGATCCAATCAGTATTAAACGTTTTGGACCATTGGTTATGTATAGTCTGTCATGTGAGAGGTGTTTAGGATAGAGACTATATGGGGTTTTTCTAGCTTACAGGCATATGATACACCAGGAATGAGAGAAATATCTATGTATGCATTTCTGTTATCTAAACCAACATTAGTCTCATTCTGAGGTTTAATAAAGCTCTCTGAGTTCTTTAGAAAAGTCTGTGGTGTTCAAGCACCTTGAAGTATCTACTAAAACTTTATGTAGCACTACCCCCAAGGGACACTAGTTTTAAGTGATTCTACCCCAAACATTACAGAAGTCACCAGCCATCCAATCAACAATCCATTCACTCCGGCTCCAAAAAACTGTCTATGGGTTGTCCTTTTGTGATTTATTACTGCTAAAACTTGTAACAGGTGAGGTATTTGGGCATGGGATATTCCAAAACAGTTAGTAGTTAGCAATTATGGGGCTGTCCTCTCCCCAAGCAATTGCAAAGTCCAAGTCCTCACAAATGGAGACCATGAGTCGAGTATCATTTAGAATCTGGTTACCCTGCACCACTGCACAGGTATTGGTACCCAGTGCACCCTCAGGAATACTGCACAGTACAGGAGGACTGTCTCAGTCCAAGCTACCTCTAGCACTTATATCTCAAAAGCACACAGTCACTAGGAATAAATTCAGGGTCATTACTCACAAGTCGTCAGGACAGCTGCCACCTTCCAGATTCCTTCGAATACAATCCAAAGAGTGAGATAGTCCTTCTCTAGACCAGATCACTTTGGTAAAGTCCCAAAGTCAGTTCCAGATCACTACTAGGTCCCAGCTCAGTCACCCCTGAGACCTCACAGAACAGCAACACAGTACACAGGCTTCCTCAAAGGGCGATAGCCCCTGAGGCTAAAAACATTCCTCCCTGGGGTAAAACAACCTCTCCAGGGCTTTAAACTATTTATCAGCTTCTCAGCCACTATCTGGTCACACCTCCCCACAGATTGGGTAAGTCTTGATCAATATTCAGGCTGGCTATTTAAATGATTGTACCCTAATCTCTAGAAATTACTTCTAGAAGCATGGGGAAGCTATCCAACTCCAACAGTCCATGAAACCTCGAACAGACCAGACCAATCACTGCTCCATTCATTACAGAAGGAGTCAAAAACTAAATTTACCTAGCATTCTATGCTAGGTGGGTGCTACATCTAGAAAAGTAATTTACTAAGTGTGAAAAGACTACATGTTTGCTTTAAAATGAACCTTTCCATTCCATAGTGGTATTGTCATAATCTGCTCTATCAAATTCTTCTTTCCACAAAGCTTTCGGCTCAAGCAGATCAAAAAAATGACTTTACTGTCAAAAAGTCAGTAGCCTAACCTTCATCTTCATTTTTAACCGCTGGCCACTGACACATTCAGAGAATAATAACGTGACTGTCATGGAAATGACAGAGGCGCCTTTCAAGTGTGTGGGCTGAACTTGACAGCCTGGCTTCACCTTTTCTATGGTGTACCATAGGGAAGATGACAGTGCCCAAAGGAGAACTAACTGAGTCTCTAGTAACAGACTGAAGTTTTGGCTTATAGATTATTCCTAGGTGAGTTCTTTAGAAGCTGAATAGTTCCTGGATAGTTTCTGAAAGCCCTGAAAATGGCAAAGGTTACTTTAAGACTCCCTCCAACATTGTCCTAAAAACTCCCAAGATTTTTATTTCATTTTGGGCAGGTGATATTTTACTGGATCATGCATTGGTTTCCCAAATCATGAGAGAGAGAGAGAGAGAGAGAGACAGAGACAGAGACAGAGAGAAAGAGAGAAAGAACGAGACTCCCTTCACTTCCTGTCCCATAATCAAACAGAGAGAGAGAGATCATAGTAGAAGTACTGAGATCCCATAGTCTGAAACTCTTCGAGGGAGATATTACTGCTGTCCCTGAGAAAAATGTGAAGTTGGTGGTGGTGGGTGGGGGAGTAAATTCAAAGGCATCCACCCAAAACTGAAACCATGATGAGTCGACTAAACTGATAAAACAAACCTCTTAAGTACACAAATTCTTTTTATTAAAAACAAAGAGCATTCATATAAGCTGCCATTGCTGAATATTCCTTACCAAAATTATAGCTGCCCTGCTGTCATGCTGATTTTCAGGAACTCTGACTTTGGATAACAGCCAGGCAACAAATGGTTTAAGGCCTGGATCACACCTATGCATTTTTTAGCTCATTTTCAGTTTTGCAGAAACACACTATATATCAGTGGTCATCAACCCTGTCCTCAGGGCCCACTAACAGGCCAGGTTTGCAAGATAACTGAAATACATCACAGGTGATATCATTTGCTGCTCAGTGATTGCAGTATTCTAGTCTGCATCTCCCCAAGGTAATACATAAAACCTGGCCTGTTAGTGGGCCCTGAGGACAGGGTTGATGACCACTGCTATATAACATGGTTTCCTATTGATGTAATTCACATCTGTGCATTTTATGGAAAGGGCCAGGGATTTTTTTTCTGGTTTATGGTTCCATAGACTCCAATGGATGAAGAGCATGTATTGAAAAACACAAAAAAAAACCCTGCAATATGCAAACTGCAACCTGCATAAGTGTGGATCAGGCCTTAGAGCAAAATCAACAATGGAAGCCTCCAACATTTCCCATTGCAAGTATGCATTAAAGCTGAACTCCACGCAGATATAAAAGACACAAATTAATGCAGCTCTGTATTCATTAACCACTTGACCTCCGGAAGACTTACCCCCCCTTCATGACCAGGTCATTTTTTGTCACATGGGACTGCGTTATTTTAAATAACAATTGCGTGGTTGCGGGATGCTGTACCCCAAAAATTGTATGCCCTTTTTTTTACCACACATAGAGATGTCTTTTGGTAGTATTTGATCATATCTGCGTTTTTTATTTTTTGTGCTATAAACAAAAAAAAAAGACTGTCCATTTTGAAAAAAAAAACAATGTTTTTTACTTTCTGCTATAAAACATATTTATTAAAAAGGTTTAAAAAAAAAAAAAATTTCTTTATAAATTTAGGCCACATTTTGGTATTTTTTTATTCATTTATTTTTTTTACTAGTAATGGTGGTGATCAGTTACTTATAGTCAATATTGCAATATTGCGGTGGCCATTCAGGCACTAACTGACGTTTTTGACACTTTTTGTGGTCACTGTACTAATGTAACTGTCTGGGAATGGGTTAAAATCAGGGTTAACATAACATAAAGGGTTAACTGTATGTCTGAACATAGTTTATGTGTACTGTGTGAGGTTCTTTTACTAAGGGAAGAGATTCCATCCCTTCCCCCTTGTTTACAGATTGCAGTTCTGTCTCTCTGCCTGATTATCAGCAGGGGGCGATCGAGTGTGTAAACACAAAGGGAGCAAGCCACCAGCGTCACGTGTGCATGCGCCTCCTAACCAGAAGAGATGGATCAAGTATATATATGTGATCCAGCACAGATGTGCCACCCTGTAGCAGTAAAATTGCTATAGGGCAGACCTTAAGTGGTTAATGCACTGATAAATGTCTATTTTTTGTAAGTGTAAGCACTATAAGTACCTGAATTTGGTCCCCTGTTCCTCCTTCTCTCCTCCCCCTCCCTTCACCAAGCTAACTGACTGGCTATAGACTGTTCTGTCCACTATCCACAGCACAGAGAGAGCAGGAGCCAGCAGCTCTGAGGCCCCGTTCACAGTCAGATGTGACGTCATAGGGGGGCGTCACAACTGACAAAACATGTAGGGCAGAGTCTATGTCTAATGATACTATGCAAGCTAAGTTTGTGCACAAGTGGATTTTATCCTGGGAATCACTGAATTCACACCCTGGCTTTTAACTGGATCTGTGTATTTGCTTGTTTTCACTATAAAGATTCACCTTTTTTGGACACTCTTTAAGAAACTTTTTTCTTTCTTGACCATCACCATTTATATACTTTTTGGAGCACTATATGGACTGTTGTTATACATTTTTCACTGTTTTATCATTACTTATCCAGTGCGGAAATTTATGTTTTAAATGTTTTTACATAATTTGTTGTGCTGTGATATTACCAGCGGCTTCTACTCACATATATAGTTTATATTTTTTTCCTACCTGCGCAATGATTTTTTCTATTCATAGTGAAAGGTTATGGTAGTAGCAAGAAATATACAGCTAAATTTAACTATTTTGTGCCTGTTTTCCTTTGATAATTAAAGAAACAGCTCAGTGCTTCCACCACTCGACTGAAATCTTGACTTCAGCTTTAATCTGGAGCTCCGTCATTGTCATCCCTATCTCTCAATCCAATAAAAGTGCTTGTAGCCAGTAAAAGTTGGCCAATAACTCCATAAACCTGTAGACCAAACTATGGTTTGAAGAAGAACAATGTATGTGTGAAATGTCACTCTTTGGTCTGTCGTCATAGTCCTGGTGGCAATCTTCCAGTAAACCTCTTGGACGATGTTGTTGTGCAGCTATTTTTTTTCTACTTGGTCTACATGTTCACAGTTGCGAGCTGGAGCTAGCACTCAGCCCTTCCTCTCTGGTGGATTACCATACTCACCTGGAGCAGCGATCTGTTTCATTGTCCTTGACTCCATAAACCTGCTACCGTAGCACACGACTCCTCATTTTAGCACATCAAAGTTTAGCACATAGATGCATTTACCCCATGCCTCAAATTAATTTTGTCCGTCGATGAAATTTACCTAAAATACAGAAGGTGTAGTACAAATGCGGCCGCTACAGCAGTTACACAGTAGGCGCATTCCCACTGTTAAAAAATAATTACGTTCACAGCTATGGCAAAGATTTTTACTACAACGTATTTGAAGAAATGAAAGCCATTTGCTGGGGATAATTCCTTGCATGTTCTACCCCGTGTGATGTGTTAGCAGTGTCCAGTGTGTGGGTACATCACCATTTATAGGTGAGGATAAGAAGGATTACATATCCATGGAACAAGGGAATCTTGAGGTTTAGTTGTTGTGGAAGGGTTAAGTTTCATAATAGATAACGTGCATTTCCATAATCTTCAATCAGTTACATTGAGTCTCCAAAGTCTCCGGACAGGTCTATGGTTTCTATGGCAACCAGTTTGGCTCTTTATTTTACTTATTATTTTACCAGAAAATTAAATCTGCAATGTACTTGCTTACTATGCCTGGCAGTCAAAAATAACAAGTAAAACTGATTTTAAAGGGGGGAAAAAAATAATCAAATAAAAAACATGTTATACTTATCTTTGCACAGTACAGAGAGGCCCAAACCTCTTCTTCTGGAGTCACCTGCTGGCCTTCTCCACTCCTCCTCTTCTTTAAGCCCCTCCCTCAGCGTGCTATGGGGGCAAACCTGCGGGTGTGCTCCTGAGTCTGGCTGTGTGCGTCCATAGACACACACAGCGCAGTTTAGCTATGCTCAATGTTCCCCCCTCACAGGGATTAACTGACATCAACAGGATCCTATTACTCCAACTGCTCTCAGAGTCTCCTGTCAGACTAGGAAGAGAAACTAGCAGCACTGCAGGTCAAATAGCGCTGGATTGAGTCAAGAAAGTAGGTGTTTTTACCTGAACCACTTCAGCCCCGGACCATTTGGCTGCCCAAAGACCAGAGCGTTTTTTGTGATTCGACACGGCGTCGCTTTAACTGACAATTGCGCGGTTGTACCCAAACAAAATTGACATCCTTTTTTTCCCACAAATAGAGCTTTCTTTTGGTGGTATTTGATCGCCTCTGCGGTTTGTATTTTTTGCGCTATAAACAAAAAAAGAGCGACAATTTTGAATTGTATTGAATTGAATTGTAGTGTATTTTTTACTTTTTGCTATATTAAATATCCCCCAAAAATATATAAAAAAAAACTATTTTTTGTCCTCAGTTTAGGCCGATATGTATTCTTCTACATATTTTTGGTAAAAAAAATCGCAATAAGCGTATATTGATTGGTTTGTGCAACATGTATAGTGTCTACAAAATAAGGGATAGTTTTATGGCATTTTTATTTAAAAAAAAATTTTTATTAGTAATGGCGGCGATCTGCGATTTTTTTTTTTAACTTCAAGGTTTATTCATTTTTCAAAAGTTACAAAAAGATAACAAAAAGAGTATTACAAAAATACATTCTCAAGTTATGGTATGTATACACTTTGGTATGTATCTAAAATATGCAGAGATGTGTTTCATATGTGTACTAATAGAAGAGCTATAGCATGCGTATACTTGGTCTTGTATAGGTAGTAACCGAAAAGAGGAAACAACGTTAAGCGATCTGCGATTTTTATAGGGACTGCGACATTATGGTGGACACATCGGACATCTTTGACACATTTTTGGGACCATTGTCATTTATACAGCGATCAGTGCGATTAAAAATGCATTGATTACTGTGTAAACGACACTGGCAGTGAAGGGGTTAACCACTAGGGGGCAGTGAAGGGGTTAAGTGTGTCCTAGGGAGTGATTCTAACTGTGGGAGGGAGTGGCTTCAACACACAGGACAGTGATCACTGCTCTCGATCACAGAAAGCAATCGATCACTGTCCTGTCACTAGGCAGAACGGGGAATGCTTTGTTTACATAAGCATCTCCCCGTTCTTCCTCTCAGTGAAACGATAGCAGGCACCCGGCGGACATCGCGTCCGTGGGACTCATGGTCACGGAGACCGCGGCTGGTGCGTACGCTCTCGCGACACTGCTTCTTAAAGGGGACGTACCTGTACACCCTTTTGCCTGTCAGTGCCATTCTGCCGATGTACATTGGCATGCGCTGGTCGGCAAGCGGTTAATGCACATTTGACATAATGAACATTTAACCCTTGCAGTGTAGGGCAGTGGCGGCCCGTCCATAAGGGGTGCAGGTGCACTGCCGCCCCCCCCCCCCAATCCATGCATCAGCCCCTAATCTACATGCAGGAAGTCGGACGCATGGATTGCTATTTTTTTTGAGGCTCTAATTGGCTTCAAAAATGGGTGGGCACTGAGCCCTGAGCCCAGCCAGTTGTGTGGCAATAGCACCATCATCCCAGGATGGATAGGACATAAACAGAAAGGATCACTTCAACCACCTCAACCAAGTCACTTGATATTATATCTGAGAATATAAAGCACAAAATGCACATCCAATAGTGTAAAACCATTTTAAAACAACCCTTTATTGATTAATATTACGCTCACAGAATGTATAGGCATCAAACAGCAGAATTTCTATGAAAAACCCAATTATGCCAGTACCCAAGATGGCCACCGGATAGCCCACATGTGCAATTGACGCGTTTCATAAAATGTGACATCATCTGGGACCCTGAAGTACACAGTGAGGATGTTTTTAAAGCAGCATCTATTTATATCACTAAAGGATGTAGGAAAAGAAAACTTTGAAGTGGAACTTCACTCTCCCAATCAGCATATAAATATTTAACTCTCCTGCTGCTACCATTATTAAATAGATAGATATAGATAGTATATCAAATTTACTTGTTTTAAACTTTTTTTTACATTTCTTCAGTTACTTCCTGGTTTCTTGCCTAGGCAAATGATGTCATACATCCCAGGAATCTTTAGGAGGGGAGGAGATTAGGGGAGCAGAAGAGAAGGGATTTGCTCTGCTAACCACTCTCCTGCATACATGCTTGAGCTAACGGCAGATGGATTCCAGGAAAGTAAATCCTAAATGAATCATTTGCCCTTACTCAAGAATGGCCATGGCCAGAAATGCTAGGGGATTGTTTTTCAAAGATATTTCTCAGCAAAATAAAGCATGGAGACTGGCACGTACCTGGTGGAGATAGAGCTGTAAAGGGGGCTTCTCTTGGACCTCTTGTCCAACACACCTGGTAGAGATGACAGTAGGTGTGAGGAAACAAAATGGCATAAGGTCCGGTATAACAGGCAGTGCCAGCTGCGGTTTGCAGGAAGCAGATGGCCATGGATCACCAGACAGGAACCAGGAACTGGAACAAAGTGGAGCTTGTTTAGCAGGCAGGAGTGTAGCCAAGACAAAAGCCAAAAGATCATCAACAGCCAGGCAGCAAAAGTACAGGAACATAAGACGGAGGCAGAGTCGGAATACAGGCCGGGGTCGGTACACAGTTATGCCCTGTACACACAGTCAGACATCGGTCGGACATTCCGACAACAAAATCCATGGATTTTTTCTGACGGATGTTGGCTAAAACTTGTCTTGCATACACACGGTCACACAAAGTTGTCGGAAATTCTGATCATTCTGAACGCGGTGACGCACAACACGTACGTCGGGACTATAAACGGGGCAGTAGCCAATAACTTTCGTCTCTTAATTTATTCTGAGCCTGCGTGGCACTTTGTTCGTTGGATTTGTGTACACACGATCGGAATTTCCGACAACGGATTTTGTTGTCGGAAAATTTTATAGCAAGAACTCAAACTTTGTGTGTCGGAAATTCCTATGGAAAATGTGTGATGGAACCTACACACGGTCAGAATTTCCGACAACAAGGTCCTATCACACATTTTCCATTGGAAAATCCTATCGTGTGTACAGGGCATAAGACAGCGAGGCACATAAGCACAAGACAGGAGCAGGCTGAGGTCTCAATAGGCAGGCAGGAATCCAAAAATTGGTCAAGGGCAAGCCAGGTCGAGCACAGGTAGGCAGATATAGCAGGTCAAGGTGCAGGTTATACGGGAACTAGCTGAAGACCACTCAGCAATCTGTTCAAGCCATAGTCCAGCCTAAATAAGATGTTTGGTGCCAGTGCGTGTACGTGCGCGTGTGCTCGCATGCATGAGCATATGTACATTCTGTCTTTGCACTAATACTAATACTTTACGCTAATACGCCTTTGCTAATGCTGGTTCTGTATTGAGTCTTTGTTCAAAATTATGAACATGTGCATGTAATGGACTTATGGTTCCAACTGAGCTTCTCTTACAAAGATGTGGATGGATGGGGGATTTTGCTTTGAATATTAAAAATAATTTAAATATTGGTTTATAGTGCTCAGATGCAGTGAATATCCGCTTTAACTATGAGGTTCGAAATATGTGTTTATCTTGCTTATTGTGCCATGATGTGTACCCTGGCTCCTCCCAATATGTTTCATCAAATGTGACATCATCAGGAACCCTGGCGTACACAATGAGGACGTTTCTTTTAAAGCAACAGCTATTGATATTGCTAAATGATGTAAGAAAAGAAAACGTTTCATTTGAAAACTATGACATTTAAAATACGTTTTTTTTTGCTTATTGTTCCTTGCTGTATATGTACATGTATTGTCTTTTGCTAAAAATGAAAAGTTAACTTTTAATTCAATCAAAACAGAAATAGTTTTCTGCTTCATTGAATTTTTAGCAGACTGTGTTCTGCTATGGCTAACTGGAACATTCAGTAAAAACATGCTATGGTGTTAATATTTGTGATTTTGTATACCATGACATTAGCTTGAGGAAAAAAGACATGATGCTTTCGTGGACTCAATGGATGCCTTCATTGTACCAAAAATGTGTGTCATAGCCAAACATAAATCAATTAGGCCTCATGCACTCAGGACGTTTTTACAGCTGCTTCTAGGGGTTTCTGGCGTTTTTTTCTCTTTCTTTCTAAACGCCCCTCCATGTTAGCCTAGGTGTCCATGCGCACAGAGACTTTTAATAGCATTTAGTGGCAGGAGAGTTTAGAGGCAGGAAAAAAAACAAAACACTGCCACACTTTTGATATGTCTAAATGCGCATTAACGGTAGGCGTTTTCAGCGCTTAATCATTAATTCATTTTACTGGCCAGAATAAATTATTTAATCTGGCCAATAAAATGAATTAACCTCCGATGCTTGATGTGGGTAAGCGCGTTACCCATTTTTACAAGGGTTGGGCTTTTTTTTTGCCGAAACGCTGCTGCCAGGAGAGGATGGAAAATGCCAGTGTGCATGAGGTCTAATTCTTTTAAAAGTAATCACTAAAAGTAATATTACAACTGATATGCTAAAATTCTGATTGGACAGTCTAAAAAGCAGAGCGATTATCCAAAATATAATTGTTCTGGACTATTAATAAGGCTTGAAAACACCAAAATATCGCTGCCAACTAGACATGTGCACACTGAAATATTTTGTTGCGGAATTTCGTTTTCGTCTGAAAAATAAATTGATTTAGTTACTCCCGAAATTCGTTTTTATTTATTTTGTTTTTCATTAAAAATTGCATTTGTACGAAAATCCAAATTAAGGTCGAATCTGTCATTGAAGGCTTATGGTGTCTGTCGAATGTTGAAAGAAGATTCGACGGAGCAGCTAAACTGTACGACGCCGTATAGTTTACCTGCTCCATCAAATCTTCTTAGAACTTTCAACAGACACCATAAGCCAAAGTACGTGTCTACCTAGTTCTAGCTATTTTACTGCCCCTCCTCTTTGGTTACAATCAGCCAATAACATTCATCATCATCATTATTTTTATTCATCTTTTTTCCCCTACGTCGAATCTTTTCTCCACTATGTTGAATCTTTTCTCCACTACGTCGAATCTTTCTCCCCTACGTCAAATCTTTTCTCCCCTACGTCAAATCTTTTCTCATTCAACCACAGGTTTGATGGACACAGATTGTTATTGTCATCATCATGTCGAATCTTCTATCCATATCGAACTGTTGTAGCAACGAAAACTAAAATAAAGCATTTGTTTATGTTGGATCTTTCGTTTTTCGGATTCTGCTCTTTCGTTATCGTTTGTTAAAACGATAACGAAAATACCTGAAATTCAGACGAAAATGCATTCGGACGAAAACAAATGCACATGTCTACTGCCAACACATTTTGGTGTTGAAATATGCAAGATATATAAGAAACTAAGAGCTGACTCAGACCACTGAGCTTAACCAGGTACAGGAATTTGTCTAACATCTCAATTATATACTATAGTAGAATACAGCAACAGGTTATACATATATATATATATATTATATATATTCATAGTATATTTATCTATAGATAGATAGATAGATAGATAGATAGATAGATAGATAGATAGATAGATAGATAGATAGATAGATAGATAGATAGATAGATAGATAGATAGATAGATAGATAATCTCTATATATAAATAAAGTACATACTACCTTCACAGCACATATAAACACAGTATGATTTCAAAGTTTGAAGAAAATTAAAATTCACCTGAAACCTTTATTACCTGTTCATTATTCTAATGTCTAAAAGAACGGTTTTAAATTCCATAGATCATTTCCATAATACTTTGATAAGATACTTATTGTGTTTATTGTAGCATTATTTCATGAGATTGATGAGACAAGACTCAAAATGCCATTTCATCCTGACATTTAATCACGCATAGGTCATCTGTAATAAAATACCAAGGTGAGGAGAAAATACATGACAATATATTTTGGCTAGCAAGAAAATGAATATCATTATAGATTAACATGACATCAAATATGGATTTACAATAACTTTGTTCAGACTGTACACAATAATTACTACTACTATTATTACTATTATAGTTTAATAAGTGTTACTTGACTTACATGGAAATATGCTGGATTTTTGTATTATTTTTATTTTGAATGTTTGTTGGCTTGTCCTTTTCTGTTGACATTAATTATATTTAAACACATTTTTTTCGATAAATAAAACTTAAACCTGTTATTTTACAATCAATTCTTGACTGTGCTGCAATGTCTACACACTGTAGAAGAGGGAGCCCTTGTGTCTGTGTGACCATCTAAATAGCACAGAGAATAACTGGAAAAAAACCTGAAAGAAACACCATCTGAACCAAATAAGTTTATCTTGGTCTCATCAGACCACAGGACATGGTTCCAGTAATCCATGTCCTTAGTCTGCTTGTCTTCAGCAAACTGTTTGCAGGCTTTCTTGTGCATCATCTTTAGAAGAGGCTTCCTTCTGGGACGACAGCCATGCAGACCAATTTGATGCAGTGTGCTGCGTATGGTCTGAGCACTGACAGTCTGACCCCCCACCCCTTCAACCTCTGCAGCAATGCTGGCAGCACTCATATGTCTATTTCCCTAAGACAACCTCTGGATATGATGCTGAGCACGTGCACTCAACTTCTTTGGTCGACCATGGCGAGTCCTGTTCTGTGTGGAACCTGCCCTGTTAAACAGGTGTATCTTTCTCCTTTAAATCTCCCTCCGCATCACCCACATATAGGAAAGAGACATCTCCATAGTGTGATTCCAGTTTAAATTAAATGTATTATCACATAAAAGATTGAAAATGAACTCACTTCATTGCTTCAAATGCATATAAGCCTTTAAAAACTGGATCCCGGGACGATTCGCGTTCCACGGCCCGAAACCATAAGTGATGCAAAGATGCTCCTTCCTACGCGTTTATGCGTTTCATCATCAAGACGTCATCTGGAGCGGCGTCATCTTACTACACCATCTGGTTTATCTAGCATGTGGCGATCCCTGATTTTTAATCGTGACAGCGGCCATTTTTGGTTAGCCTGTCAGATAAATAAATATGAGCGCTATCTGTTGTGTCATTATGCATTTTGTTAAATCTTCTCTCATGCCCATAATAACTTGTAATACCAAACAGCCCATTTAGCAACCAATTGCGATATCTTTTACCTGGCAGTCACAGTTTGTAATAAAATATTAGTGCCTTAGAACAGGCTGTCTTCCAAATGCCTGGTAAATGATGGTCATGGGGACACCGCATGTTATAACAATGTTACATACAAATACAAAACATTTTTTTTTTAAAGTGAGGAAAAGAGTAAGTATTCGATTCTATTACACACAAGACCGAACAATCCAGCTTTAAAGCTTCTCACAGAAAGCTTCACATTACGAATGTCTTTCACCAAGATGAAAATAGAGGACAAATTGGACAAATGCAAAACTGCAAATTTAATGACAAATTCAAGTTTGTTGTAATTTCATACTCCGAATCTGTAGGAAGAAGGACCATAGTACACACAGGAGTCTGAAAGGGTTTTATTTTACCTTATCGTTATGTTGTAGAACAACAGGGTGACATAATTTCAGATTTAATAAGTTAAAAAAAAAATAAAAGATAAAAAACTAAAAGCAACAGAACTTGTTTTCTAACCTTGAAGGTTCCTCAGTTTTATAGTCAGCAAAATTGTTCCGCAAAACCACAGTAGTTTACCTAGTTAATTTGAAATCACTTGGCAGCACTTGTGACATAGACAGAATTGTTACAAATGTACCGTTGAGGGAGATCATAATGTATTCTGCCAGCCGTACATAACAAATAGCATTCTGTGTGATTTTGTACAATTAAGGAGCATATTATGTGATAGGGAACAGCAAAACACTTCTGCAAATTCCGATCCTTTATTACACTAACAGTTGGACTGGTTTTAGCATGTTAGCACTTTCTCCATCAATATGATGTCCTATTTTCATTTTATATACTTAAAGCGGAGTTCCACCCAAAAGTGGAACTTCCACTCATTTGTCTCCTCTCCCCCTTTCGAGGGGAGGGGGGACAGGATACCTGTCATTGTCATTGTTCCCATTTCTGGGAGTCCGGGACGCGGCCCGTGACATGACCCCGGGCTCCCTCCTCCTCCCTCCTCCTCTCCCTGTCACCAGGCCAGTAGGAGAGAGGAGCGGGGCCTCGCGCAAGCGCAGTAGGGTTCCCGGCGTGAAGCGGTAAGGCTACACTGCCGGGTTCCCTTACCGGCAATGGCGGCGGCAGCACCCGACAGCTGATGCAAAACATCAGCATTGCGGGACTCAAGGACAGGTAAGTGTCCTATTGTTAAAAGCCAGCAGCTGCAGTATGTGTAGCTGCTGGCTTTTAATTTTTTTTTTTTGGGCGGAACAACGCTTTAGGTCAAGCTTAATATTAACCTAGAAACACCTAGATGGACTGCCACTGCCCTTATATATTGCCATTTCTTCAGTACATCAGACCTCCACTGCTTTGTGAAACTTTTTGGGGACCTGGTCCCGGTGTCCTGATTGTCCTCCCTAATAGTGAGAAAAAAGGCAATAAAAACCTAACAGCGGCTCTAATTTTTCCCCACTCTATCTAAAATAAAACAAAAAGCTCACAGTTGAAGAATTCACTCATGTCCCATTTCTATTTCCACTAAAGCAGTGTTTCTTAACCAAAGTCCCATGGAACCCAAGGGTTTCTTTTGTGGTTGCTAAAGGTTCCTTAAAGTGATAGTAAACAAACAAAAACTGTCAAAGATTGTAAACGGCTAATGCCTGTTTATCCCATAATGTGCTAGTATGGACAATATGACACCCTTACCTGCACACTAAGCCCTCCCGTGCAGCACTGTCACAGCTTACCTTGCACTTCCATCTTCACCTGGCTGGGTTCATGGGCTCCGGCAGTTTGAACGATCACACTGACGTCACTCCCGCGCATGCTCACAGGAGCCACGGCTGCAGCACGGTGCTCTGCATTCAACGGTATACTGTGTGCTCCGAATACAGTGCGTCAATGCACGTGCGTGGCTGAGGTCATCGGCTATTGCCAATGTGAATATCTTCTAAATGGTGCACGTTTGGGAAATATATATTTTACCTGTAGGTAAGCCTCATTGTAAGCTATGCTAGGGGACTTTACTACCAAGTTAAATAATGAGCAATAGTAAATTGATGGTCCACCTACATTGACAACCAATAGAATGGTGACATTTTCCACTACCCACCAATGTAAGGGGACTCCACACTGACTATTAAGTTTAAAGGACATAACAATTTTTACTGTCTGCCTCTCATTATCATGAATTTCAAGAAGAATACTAAAAATAATTTTGTAGGGGATGGTAACTTTCCCTTGGTGACAAATCCACTAGGTTTTCCACATAAAAATATTCTTTATTTACAGTTTTCTTCTACGCATTGATCGCGCTAATCTACCATGAACTGTAGATACAATTCTTTTCAGCAGGGGTTCCACAAGACCGAAATATTACATAAAGAGCCCCTCCGGGTAAAGGGGTTAAAAAAAGGCTGCACTAGAAAATGAAAAAGATCTAGGTCTCAGAGAGGGACTCTACACAGAACAGAATGACTGGTTTTAGATGTGTCCACAGTCCCACCCAAAGGCATGTTCACCTATCCTGGAATCCCCCTTTGATGTGAACCCATTAAGGTGACAATATGGGAACTGGGAACTCAAGAAAGATTGAGGTTTTGCTGAAAGTGAATTTGTAGGTAAAGGCAAAAGTGGCAAGTCACATTTACAGACTGGTGCTATGAGTCTGAAGTATGAGTGGGAGAGATTCAGAAGCCCTACATAGTTCCATCTGAACAGTGAACATTTAGGGTGTTTGACATTGATGAACATGACAGCTTCTGGCTGTTCAATGGTTTCTAAGAAAGTAGCAGGTGCTTGCAAAACAAACAAGCAGTTTTTAAACTGTTTTAGTGTTCTGTGAGCAATCAGCCTTTTCACTTAGCAGCATGCTCCCACAACAAGAAAAGGAAGCCCTGAGCATTAGTCAGCTCATATAAAAAGGACAGTGGACAGCTGAGTCTAATAATGAGGTCTGACTAGGTAACATGTGGACCTAGAAACAGAGGTTTTTATTACCCCAAACTCTACAAAGTCTCCAGGCAACAGTATCCAGAACAGAAGTAATTAAGATCTGAGAAAACAAAAAGTTGGCTTTCTCCACATCAGGCACAAACCCTGGAGGAATCTTGGTATATTGATAAATATATTTCTTGATTTGTGTATTCATTTGCAGCTCCACAATCAATTTCAGGTGGTCCCTTACCTTCATTTCCTCCCTTGGGCCCCAGGTACCCTGTTCCAACACTCCTACCGCCCACTTCACAATCCCATTGTGCGGAGCTATAAGGACCAAAGAACAGGTATTGTGTGGCTGACACCAGCCACATCTGAAGCATGCCTTCATAAGACAAGCTTGCAATTGCCAACCTGTCTATTCTACTACCCAAAGCACTTCTGAGTCACACCAAATAGCATTTTCTATTTATTTCCACTAATAGGCTGGGTTCACACGTATGCAAATTGGATGTGGGTTTCCCCACATCCAATTTGCATGACAGGCAAGTGTGACCGACTCTCAATGGAGCCGGTTCACACGTGTTCAGGGCGGCCGCGGTCCAGAGTGAAAAAGGGTCCAGGGTTCTCGATGTGTCAGGAGGCACTCGCATTGGCTCAGGGGGAGAGCAGCAGGCACGCGCCCCTAGTGGCCACAGGGCGAAGCGACGTAACATAACGTAGTTTCGCCCAGCCATGCCATTCTGCCGCAGTACCACTGCGGGGGCTGGTCGGCAAGTGGTTAATTGGCAATTTTTTTTTCTTTTTAAAGAGATGAAAATACTTCGGTAACTTTGCTATATAAAGCTGATCACTCCATATTTCTAAAAAGACTTAAAAAAGTCTAAAGTTCGAAGTTGTTCCAAGCCCTGGAGTAGTTCACATTTGGTATACTTCATTCAGGATTAATCTCAGTACATCGCACTTATCTATGTTGGCTCACAGTTTGGGGAATTCGCTGTACCATGTATTGGATTAACATAGCACTTAAAGTTTTCTCAGCGTACCCGGGACGCCTACAATCTATAAAGTATTTGACATACAGCAGATATATTGTTATCAACCGACTCTTACAAATGAGTCTTGGATTACCTTGGTGCCTAGAGGATCCACCATGGTCTTCTACCGAGGGGAAACGGTTAAAATAAATCAGCTTTTATTAGGTTTAATGTGGTTTGAAGCCTGTACAAGGGACAGTGTTTAATTCATCAGTAATGCAATTTTCTCCACCAAACAACCTGTTTTGCAGAGTCTGATTATGCGATCGTCCATACAGACAATAGCAAGCGGAGAAATCAGCTCATCTTTTGTAGAACGAATGCTTTTATTTTAGCTCCATTGAGCAGTTCATGAAGCTTTGCCTTTTTTTTTTTTTTTTTTCTCTGTGTCTTCCACTAAATTCCGATCTTAGTACTCATATCAAGGTGAATGAGGAACATTCATGGTCAATTTATATAAAGCAAGATATGTGCATAAATTAGCGCGAAGCAATAGGTGGAACTGTCATAAGATGGTAATTTAAATGTGAGCGGGGAGAATTGAAGTCCATTGTGACTTATGTGCGCCTAATTGATGAGTTTTTTAACAGAATATGAAATGGTAAATGTCTCTCTTGTTGAGAATATGCAGTGTATATATACAATATATATACTGCATATATACAGTGCATCTGGAAAGTATTCACAGCCCTTCACTTTTTCCACATTTTGTTATGTTACAGCCTTATTCCAAAATGGAATAAAATAATTATTGCCCTCAAAACTCAACAAACAATATCCCATACTGATAATATGAAAGAAGTTAGTTTGAAATCGTTGCAAATTTCTTAAAAATAAAAAACAAAAAAAAAATCCCATGTACATAAGTATTCACAGCCTTTGCTCAATACTTTGTTGAAGCACCTTTGGCACCAATTACAGCCTCAAGTCTTTTTGAGCATGATGCCACAAGCTTGGCACACCTATTTTTGGGCAGTTTCTCCCATTCATCTTTGCAGGACCTCTCAAGCGCCATCAGGTTGGATGGGGAGCGTTGATGCACAGCCATTTTCAGATCTCTCCAGAGATGTTCAATCAGGTTCAAGTCTGGGCTCTGGCTGGGCTACTCAAGGACATTCACAAAATTGCAAAAGTAGCGACTCCTTTGTTATCTTGGCTGTGTGCTTAGGGTCGTTCTCCTGTTGGGAGATGAACCTTCGACCCAGTCAGAGGTCCATCAAGGATAAATCTGTACATTGCTGCATTCATCTTTCCCTCAATCCTGACTAGTCTCCCAGTTCCTGCCGCTGAAAAACATCCCCACAGTATGATGCTGCCACCACCATGCTTCACTGTAGGGATAGTATTGGCCAGGTGATGAGCGGTGCCTGGTTTTCTCAACACACAGATGCTTGCCATTCAGGCCAAAGAGTTCAATCTTTGTTTCATCAGACCAGAGAATTTTGTTTCTCATGGTCTGAGAGTTCTTCAGGTGCCTTTTGGAAACTCCAGGTGGGCTGTCATGTGCCTTTAACTGAGGAGTGGCTTCTGTCTGGCTCCTCTACCATACAGGCCTGATTGGTGGAGTGCTGCAGAGATGGTTGTTTTTCTGGAAGGTTCTCCTCTCTTCACAGAGAAACGCTGGAGCTCTGTCAGCTTTTTGGTCACCTCCCTGACTAAGGCCCTTCTCCCTCGATCACACAATTTGGCCGGGCAGCCCACTCGAGGAGAGGTCCTGGTGGTTCCAAACTTCTTCCATTTACAGATGATGGAAGCCACTGTGCTCATTAGGACCTTTATTACTGCAGAAATTTTTCTTTACCCTTCCCCAGAACTGTGCCTCGATACAATCCTGTCTCAGAGGTCTACAGAAAATTCCTTGGACTTCATGACTTGGTTTGTGCTCTGGCATGCATTGTTAACTGTGAGAACATATATAGACAGATGTGTGCCTTTCCAAATCATGTCCAATCAACTGAATTTACTACAGGTGGACTCCAATCTAGTTGTAGAAACATCTCAAGAATGATCAGTGAAAACAGGATGCACAATGTGATTTTTATTTTATTTTTTTATTATTAATAATTTTGCAAAGATTTCAAACAAACTTCTTTCACGTTGTCATTATGGGGTATCTCTTGTAGAATTTTGAGGAAAATAATTAATTTAATCCAGTTTGGAATAAGGCTGTAACATAACAAAATATTTATATATATTGATATATATACAGTATTTCAGAAAAGTGAGTTGACCCCTTACATTTTTGTAAATATTTTATTATATCTTTTCTTGTGACAGCACTGAAAAAATTACACTTTGCTACAATGTAAAGTAGTAAGTGTACAGCTTGTATAACAGTGTAAATTTGCTGTCCCCTCAAAATAACTCAACATGCAGCCATTAATGTGTAAACCACTGGCAACAAAAGTGAGTACACCCCTAAGTGAAGATGTCCAAATTGGGCACAATTAGCCCAATTAGAATTGTTGCTCTAAATAAAAGTGGCCTAGGCTATAAGAAGTTTGCCAAGACCCTGAAACTGAGCTAAAGCACAGTGGCCAAGACCATACAGCGGTTTAACAGGGCAGGTTCCACTCAGAACAGGCCTTGCCATGGTCGACCAAAGAAGTTAAGTGCACGTGCTCAGCATCATATCCAGAGGTTGTCTTTGGGAAATAGACGTATGAGTGCTGCCAGCATTGCTGCAGAGGTTGAAGAGGTGGGGGATCAGCCTGTCATTGCACAAACTATACGCCGCACACTGCATCAAATTGGACTGCATGGCTGTCATCCCAGAAGGAAGCCTCTTCTAAAGATGATGCACAAGAAAGCCCGCAAACAGTGTGCTGAAGACAAGCAGACTAAGGACATGGATTACTGGAACCATGTCCTGTGGTCTGATGAGACCAAAAGATAAACTTATTTGGTTCAGTTGGTGTCAAGCATGAGTGGCGGCAACCAGGTAAGGAGAAGACAAAATAAGACAAAGACAAGTGTGTCTTGCCTACAGTGAAGCATGGTGGTGGAAGTGTCATGGTCTGGGCCTGCATTAGTGCTGGCGGCACTTGGGAGCTACAGTTCATTAAAGGAAACCATGAATGCCAACATTTACTGTGACATACTGATGCAGAGCATGATCCCCTGCCTTCGGAGACTGGGCCGCAGGGCAGTATTTCAACATGGTAACGACCCCAAACACACCTCCAAAACGACCACTGCCTTGCTAAAGAAGCTGAGGGTAAAGGTGATGGACTGGCCAAGCATGTCTCCAGACCTAAACCCTATTGAGCATCTGTGGGGCATCCTCAAATGGAAGGTGGAGGAGAGCAAGGTCTGTAACATCCACCAGCTCCGTGATGTCGTCATGGAGGAGTGGAAGAGGACTCCAGTGGCAACCTGTGCATTCAGGTGAACTCCATGCTCAAGAGGGTTAAGGTAGTGCTGGAAAATAATGGTGGCCACACAAAATATTGACACTTTGGGCCCAATTTGGACATTTTCACTTGAGAGAGTGAGAGCAATAACACAAATTTTAACACACCTGCTCCCCATTCACACCTGAGACCTTGTAACACTAACGAGTCACATGACACTGGGAGGGAAAATGGCTAATTGGGCCCAATTTGGACATTTTCACTTAGGGGTGTACTCACTTTTGTTGCCAGCGTTTTAGACATTAATGGCTGTGTGTTGAGTTATTTTGAGGGGACAGCAAATTTACACCGTTATACAAGTTGTACACTTACTACTCTACATTGTAGCAAAGTATAATTTCTTCAGTGTTGTCACATGAAAAGATCTAATAAAATATTTACAAAAATGTGAGGGGTGTACTCACTTTTGTGAGAAACTGTATATATCACATTGCATAAATTATGTTTAAAAAATAACATAGATATAACAATGCCCCCCCCCACCGCCAGCAAATTAAAAAATATGATACTTGTTTCTCTAGGGGATATTCCAGCTCTGCTGCTCAGGGACTGCATGAGACTGACACCAGGTAGCACTCTGGTACTTATACTACTTGCATTTAAAAAATACATTAATGACGTATTAACACGTCATTGTCACATGATGTAAAATTCGGGCATATTTTCCTACTTGAGCCACACAAGTACTGATGTATATACCTGTGTACAGCCCCATACAGCCATTATTTTCCATGGCCAGCTGTACATAGCACCTGTGGCTCCTGGGTGGGGGTGGGGATATATGCCTACATTTTACATTCTACAAACATTGGTGCTCTTGTGCATGAGGCCTTAAAAATTGGTTTTCACCTGATAGTAAAATAGATTTGACTTCCACCAGCCACATCTGAATTACTTAAAGTGGAGCTCCACCCAAAATTTTAAGCTCTGCTTGTCTGCCTCCTCCTCCCCTCCGCTTCCACATTTGCCATCTTTTGGGGGGGGGGTTGTCCCCCATAGCCGGCCCAATGCACAGTAGGCCAGTTTCCCTTAGTGGAGATGGCGGTGGTGGCCCCCGATTGAAAAATCAGCTTGGGTGAAGACATAACTGGATTCCTGGACAGGTAAGCGTCCTAATATTAAAAGTCAGCAGCTGCAGTATTTGTAGCTGCTGACTTTTAGTTTTTTTCTGCAGGAGCCCGGAGCTCCGCTTTAAGAGGAAAAATGTGGACTAAAAAAGCTCAAGCCCAACATAGAAAACCACCGGACTTTATTGGCTCACCACAGGAGACAACATAATTATTTAATAAAACAATGAGCTTTATCATACATGTAAAAAAATACATAAATAAAAAGGTAAAACATGGAATACCCTCACTGACCAAAAATTGTGCATGGTAAAATTTAATAACCCGCTATAAAAAAAATGGAAAATATTCATCAAATATAATCAGGTATATCCATAATGAAAGATGATGGTAAAAGATAAAACAGTAATATAAATTCCTAATACAAAAGGTCAGCGCGTTTCACCAAGTATTGGCTTCTTCAGGACCCAGTATGAAGAAATAGTATCAATGGTTGTCATTGGTCAAGACATATCCACGATTAGCCCCAGGGTGGACACAGGGGTACCAGAACCAAACAAACAACAGCCAGAGCAAGCAGGGGTGGCATATAAATCTAGGAAGCCAACTTAGGTGGTGAGACAGGTGAGTGGACTAAGAGTGTGTAGAGACCAGAAAATAGCCAAGGAATACAGATATTCCTAGATTGCAGCAATACATGGAGCTAATATCTGTACAGACACCCACCAATACCAAGGTATCCAATACAAGAAAGGGGGAATTCAAAATCCCAAGATGGTAACAATGTTCCTGCACTGAACCAAGGAACCATCATGCCAGGGACATCTTCCTGTTAGCACACCATGTCAACAAAGCATGATGCATCTGCAGCAAAAAATGGTTATTGATTCCAAACAATCAGGTTTCAGTAAAAAAAGGTAAAAAAAAGAATCTCATTTAGTTTATAAGTAAGCTTGCAGGAGCAGGACCCCTCTAACCATCTTGTATTGAATTGTACTGTTGGTGTATTGTCCCCCTTTATATTGTAAAGCGCTGTGTAAACTGTTGGCGCTATATAAATCTTGTATAATAATAATAATAAGTGGATATCACTGTTAATGTAATTAATGTAATTAAATGTGCCCAATGCCGTTTATTTATTTTTCAATGATTTAAATAAAATAAAATAATAAAAAGAAAAACATCGGGAAAAAAAAGGGAATGTTCTCTATATTTAGGATGATCTTCAAAAATACTTCTGGTTTTATAAAAAGTACAAAATTTCCCAAGCTGATTATACAGCTTAATGTGAAGTGTGTTGAATTATATTTAGACAGAGCACCACACTAAGCAAGAATAAATGTGATAAATGTTGAGGAAAGCAGTTTGGAGGATTAGTTTTCAGAGCTTTAATCATTTTATTTCACTTGTGAAAGAAATATACTCTGCAATTATGAAGAGGCGAGAATGGGGATCATTGCACATTTAATTCATATGCATCAAGGTTGTTTTGTTGCCTGGATGAGAAGAAGAAAAAAAAAAAAACGATTCTTTTTAGCGAGAAATCCATTATTAGTTTAAATTGGAAACCGTCATTATTTTTGTAGTAATTGCATTGTATTTAACTTTTAGCTTTATCTGCGCCGATGTGCTGAATATGTGAGAGCTCCGTGAGATATTCTGAAATCAAATGTGTTTAGCTGACATGTGAGTTGGCCTCACATCAGAGTGATCTAGGTCAGGCCTGGATTTCAATCATCCACCCCCCTTAGGGCACCTTTACAATGCTATTCCTATTACCATTGATCTCAAGGGCCTCACAGCTCCTTATAACTTAAAAAAAAATGATGTATCCTCATACTTGCTAACATTTCACAACCTTAAAAACAGAGCAGCTTTTAATTCCTCCCCATTCCACACTCCTTCCAGATTGGCATTACTTAGCGCCCTTCTGGGGCTACATTAGATGTAGCCCATGGTAAAAAGAAAATGAAAAATCATTATTTTTTTTCTTACTTTGTCCGGATACATTTTATGCGATTTTGGGCTCTATCACACTGATGGACAAAAAAAAGGCGGTTAACCACCCACCTATGATACAGCGGATGGGGCTTTACACATGCTGAGGCCACAATGCTTAAAGCGGAGGTCCACCCTAAAATAAAAAATTACATTACATTCTTCAAAAAAATCTATAAAAAAACATTTGAAAAAAAAAATTTACTTACCAGAAATGCCTGTTGCTAGGCAGTCTTCCTAATCTACCTCTTCCTATTCCGCGGCGCTGTTCGGTCACTTCCTCCTCTTCGGCGAGCTGCCCCGTTGTTTTCTGGGACTTGTGTGTGTCCCAGAAATCGATAGGGCCATTCACAAAGTGCCACGCGACTCGCGCATGCACAGTAGGAAACAGGCAGTGAAGCTGCAAGGCTCCACTGCCTGTTTCGCTTAGTTAGGATGGCGGTGCACGCACCCGATCCGATGGACAGATCGGCCTCGGGGGGCCGACACTGGATCAGGTGCGATCCGATGTCGGCCCCCCGAGGCCGATCCGTCCTTGTTAAAGGGGGCTTCCAGACTTTCAGATTCTGATAAGCCCCCCTGCCCGCAGACCCCCACAACCCCCGTTGCCCGGGGGTTTTAGGGGTCTGCGGGCAGGGGGCTTATCAGAATCTGGAAGCCCCCTTTAACAAGGGGGCCTCCAGATCCCGCCCCGTAAAAACGTCAGGAGACAGTTTTTGACAATTCCTTTATTAAAAAAAATGAAAAGTGTCCCGCAATGCAAATCCATCGCCAATCACGGCATCTGACGGTCCCGAAAAAGAAAATAAAATGAAAAACTCTGCCTCCATGGGAGGCTACCTTGCTGACTGCTGTCTTTTTGCTTCAAAAGCTGTTATATAGGCAAGGGCAGGGCTGAAAACGGGTGACCCCACCCCCTGTGATGTCACATGACTTTATAAGGGGGCGAGATCATCCGGTTACGGGTCCCGGAAGCTCGGAAGGCTCACAGTTCCACGGGCAAGAAGTCATGCAGGGAAGGACGCTCAGGCTCCAAGGAGGTGAGGTGACAGAGAGCTCTGCCTGTAGTACCGGGGTGCAGAGCTGACACGTTTCGCACGCCTGAGCTTTGACAAAGCATAGGTGCGCGAAACATGTCAGCTACAGCAACCCCTCAGCTTGCGGTCCATCTCTGGTGATTTGGTCTCTGCACCCGGAAGAGCGCTGATGTCACACATACGTCTCTGCGCGTGCTCAGCCACGTCCAGCATCCCCGTCTACTCCATCTCGGCTCCACCGCCCTGCACTGACAGATATCATCCCAGTCAGCAGTCCTTTCGGGAACCATAGAGGCCAGCTCTGGACACCGCCGTGGTTGGCAGAAGTTTCCTCCGCTCCCCCATCTCCACACTTACCGGCCCCGGTACTACAGGCGGAGCTCCCTGCATGACTTCTTGCCCGTGGAACTGTGAGCCTTCCGAGCGCAGTTAACCCCTCCTCTTAAGGAACATACTGGTGCTACCGTGCCAATAACTTTTTCTTTTCATTTCATGAATTTTAAGCGCGTAGTCTTTACATATTTTTTATACACATGATTGTTTATACTCCCATTTATAGCCCCATGGATATTGTTGGGCTCCAAACGTATATGTGCGATAAAGTACTTTTTAAAAAATCCAATCCAAGGTGTACATATATTTATATGTGAATACACATATGGGCACAGATATTTGACTTTTTTCCCATAGAGCGCTGCTTGTGTTTTTATATATCCATTCACACCTATGCATGTTGCTTTTGAGTATTTCTGCAGTGCTTTTTGCTGTGCTTTCTGCATTTTCTGACACGCGTTTTTAATGCGTTTTGCATTTTTTATGCATTTTTCTTTTAATTTGGCCAATTTGTTGTTGGACAGAATAAATAATGCAAAACGCATCAAAACACACTCAGAATGCACTACATGCTTTTCTGCAGCTTTTCCATTGAAATCTATTGAACCAAAAAAAGCACTGTTTTGCATTTAACCACTTGCTGACTGGCTCACGCATATACATCGGCAGAATGGCACCGCTGCGCAAACCGCCGCACCCGTATGGCGGCTCCTATAAGAGCTGTAGCAGTCGGGTGCGATTTCTGCCAGCCACCCGACAGTACCACCCGCAGGCACGAAAGCCAGAACGGGGATGAGTGTGTGTAAACACACATCCCTGTTTTGACAGGGGAGGAGAGACAGATCGTCTGTTCCTACTAAGAAGGAACAACGATCTGGCTTTTCCTATAGTCAGTCCTATCCTATAACAGTTAGAACATACCTAGGGAACACATTTAACCCCTTGATCGCCCCCTAATGTTAACCCCTTCCCTGCCATTGTCATTTACACAGTAATCAGTGCATTTTTATAGCACTGATTGCTGTATAAATGTCAATGGTCCCAAAAAAGTGTCAAAAGTGTCCGATGTGTCCATAATGTTGCAGTCCCGATAAAAATCACTGATTGCTGCCATTACTAGTAAAAAAAAAAAATAATAACAATGACTTAAAAATGCATAAATCTATTCCCTATTTTGTAGACGCTATAAGTTTTGTGCAAACCAATCAATATATACGCTTATTGCGATTTTTTGTTACCAAAAATATGTAGAAGAAAAAATATTGGCCTAAAAAGACATTTGTTTTTTTAAATGTTTTTTTTTTTTTTCCGGATATTTATTATAGCAAAAAGTCAAACATATTGTTTTTTTTTTTTCAAAATTGTTTGTCTTTTTTTTTGTTTATAGCACCCAGAGGTGATCAAATACCATCAAAAGAAAGCTCTATTTGTGGGAAAAAAAGGATGTCAATTTTGTCTGAGTACAACATCGGACGGCCACGCAATTGTCAGTTAAAGCGACGCAGTGCCGTATCACAAAAAAAATTTCCCGGTCAGGAAGGGGGTAAATCCTTCTGGGGCTTAAGTGGTTAAAAAAGTCCCTGACCCTTTCCAAATTGCAGAGGCACAAAAATGCATTGATGTGAACATGTTCCATAGAAACCCATGTTAAAAAAAAATGAACTGCCTTTCTGCAAACAGCAAAAAAGCATGAAAAAACGCATTGGTGTGAATAAAGCCTCAAACAGGTTTTATAAAAAAAAAAAAAATCATTTGCATGTTGGTGAAAGGAGGGACCAGGGGGAGGCAAAATATAAACATATTAAACTTCAACTTTAAATAACACCTTAAAATGGGTGTAAATTTCCATTTGGAACATTGCTTGCTCAATATACGATCTACAGCATATTTTCCAGGTCCATATTAATTGGAAAGGCACAGCACATTTAGCAAACAAAATTGTATTTTAAAGGCTGAGATTTACTTTCCTCTGATTTCTTAAATAGTTTTTAGATTGCGATGTAGCATTTATGGCAGCTTGTAAAGTTTTGACTCCAAGGAGGCCATTTACAGATTATATAATCTGTGAAGAACAACAATATGTTCTTTGAGATATGGGTGAGCTGGGGCTTTGCTGGTTTAAGTACTGCTAATGCATCGCTTTGCAAAACCTCTTAAGTGCCGAGGGTTGCAGACAATCAATCTTCTTTGTTTCACATGAGCGTGGTGTGGTTCCTTTTAACAACACTTTATAATGTTGCATAAGCCGCACACAGGCAACAAAGCGCGCCAAGGACCGCCTCTGGAGAACTTATCTAAGAGAGCACACAAGCAAGCAGTTTGCATGCGATTAACCTAGCTGTAGCTTGAGTTTAAGTAGACCTTTTATGTAACATTGAACATCTACAGTTAAAGCTGAACTCCAGGCAGATATTGGAAAACACACCACCTAAAATATGTGTAAACCCCGACAATGAACCTCTCTGATTTGCTTTGTTTTTGGTCTACTAGACCCCTTTCACACTTGGGGCGGTCCCGGCGTTAGCGGTAAAGCACATCTAGTTTTAACTGCGCTTTACCTCTGTTATAGCGGCGCCTATTGCTTTTAACCCCCCCGCTAGCTGGCAAGGAAAGGGTTAAAAGCATCTGTGTTGCAGAGCTGCCAACATTGGAATTAATGGTCAGCGCTGCCGAAGCGCCTGCAAAGCGATTCGGCAGCGCTGACCATTAGTTCCAATGGGCAGGGAGTTTTGGAAGCTTTACATCGATCCCGTAAAATTTAAGTGTAAAATTTAAAATGGATAAACCGCACTGTCTCTTTAAATTGTATGGTAGCAGCCAGCACAGCAAAGGATCGGTTTGCAAGGTGAAAAACTATGTATATAAAAAGTGCAGCGCTAATATAATATCTGTAGAATAAACCACAATGAAATATAGAAATGAATGCTCAATAAAGTGAACCCCTATGACGGGAAAAGTGTATAAATGTGTACAAAAATGTCTATAAACTGTATCAGAAAGTCAAACAATACTCATAATTTGTTGAAAAAATCATGGGATACCTGACATTCAATATACAGTAAAACCTTGGTTTGAGAGTAACTTGGTCTGAGAGTGTTTTGCAAGACAAGCAACATTTTTAAATAAATTTTGACTCGATATACAAGTGATGTCTTGATACACGTAGCGTCATGTCACAATTGAGTATAAAAGAGAAGAGAGGCGCCTCTAAGTGTAATTTGGTTACATTTAATGAAGGTACAACATTTAGCAACATATTTCTACACTTAGAGACTCCTTTCTTCTCTTTTATACTCTGTAGCTCCTGCTGGATTTTGCTTCTAATCCCCTTGTGGAGGCTTCCATTTGTGGATGGACATTTTATGGTTACACAACCTATCACATTGCTATAATCTTTTTATATGGACTATAAACTGAAGGACCTATGAATAAATGGTTGTGGAACGAATCATCTGAGTTTCCATTATTTCTTATGGGGAAATTTGCTTTGATATACAAGTGCTTTGGATTACAAGCATGTTTCATTATGCTCACAATCCAAGGTTTTACTGTAGTTCTAAAAATAATCATGTGAAACAAATAAAACAAAAAATCCAAAAAGTGAATGATTCAAAGTCCATAAACCATTGTGCTTGGTGACATGGTGACTTAAAGCGGAGTTCCACCCAAATTTTGAACAATATCTGTATGTATTCTCTTCCTTGCCTAGATGCTGACATGCCGTTTAAAAAAATTTAAATCGCCGTAATTACCTTTTATTTTTCTATTCTTCTTTGCACTTCTTGGTTCTCCTTCCGTGGGAGTAGGCGTGTTTCTAGTCTCTCCCAGACTCCTGGGAGCTAGTCTCAGGCTTCCCAGGATGCCACTGAGCATGTGCGGGAATGAGCAGTGAATGCTGGGAGCACAGCATTCACCACATCCAGGAAATAAATGCTTGTGGGCTTCAAATGCCCACAATGAAGATGGAAACCGCCTGCAGTGAATAATACAAGTTATTCTTTCTGACAAAATCTGACACAGGCGGACATATTACACACAATATGTGAGTATGTAATGCTGAGAAGAAAAGTTTGTGAATGAACTCAAAAAAAAAAAAAGGATAGATAGGTGGACCCCCGCTTTAAAGTATAAAAATTGTGCAGACACATTTTGCCAGTAGATGATCCACCACCAACAAGTACAAGGCTTACTGGACTGCCCCAAAGATGCAGCTGGCAGGACTTTTTTTTTCCCTCCTGCAAGCGCACCGCGCCAGTGTGAAAGCACTCGAGCTTTCACACTGGGGAGGCATGAGAGGCGCCTCAGGTTGAAAAAAGAGACAAGTCCATCTAGTTCAACCAATAACTTAAAGGGTAACTCCACTTTTGTGGGGGAGAATAGCAAATAAAGAAAAAATAATATAACACATATAATTGTGACACTAATCATATTGTCATTAATTATTATTAAAAATGGCCTTTCCTTTTCAATCTGCAGCCACTGTCATTTTCTGAGAATGCATTGCATGATGGCTACCTGTAGTTGTTCTGTACACAGAATATGTACTGACCACTCCCCAAAAACATCATTTCCTGCTTGTGTGATTGGCTCACCAATTTTCCCAGAAGTCTGCCTAAGATGCAAGTCAGATTTCAGGCATCCCCTGCAACAAAAATGTCATTTTTTGGAGAGATACTTTCAATAGCAGCACATCTAAAGGGATGCAGGCCCAGCAGATTTCCTCATAAGTGCCCTGCAGCTGCACACCTGACAGTTAATTATGAAACCACTTCCATTAGACCCACTCAGAACAGAGGCACAGACAAACACACAGGGATTTCTTCACAATAACCAAAGGTAGGAATCTGCAACAAAGGTTGTTATAATCCTTGCACTGTACATAGATCAGCCAGGGAGGAATGCTTTTTTCTCAACAAAAGTGTAGTTGCTCTTTAACCACTTACCGACCGCTGCACACCGATATACGTCAGCACAATGGCAGCGGTGGGCAAATAGGTGTACCTGTACGTCCCCTTTAATTGGCCGCATACAGCATGACCGTGCCCACGAGACCTGCAGACTCAATGTCCGCCAGTGTCCTGGGATTGTGTCATGGAGCCGCAGAACGGGGGAGATGCCTAAGTAAACAAGGCATTTCACCATTCTGCCTAGTGACATGACAGGGATCTACTGCTCCCTGTCATCGGGAGCAGTGATCGCTGTAATATCAGTGGTAGCCCCTCCCCCCCACAGTTAGAATCACTCCCTAGAACACACTTAACCCCTTGATCGCCCCCTAGTGTTTAACTCCTTCCCTGCCAGTGTCATTTACACAGTAATCAGTGCATTTTTATAGCACTGATCGCTGTATAAATGACTATGGTCCCAAAATAGTATCAAAAGTGTCCGATGTGTCCGCCATAATGTCGCAGTCATGATAAAAATCACAGATCGCCGCCATTACTAATAAAAAAAAATAATAATAAAAATGCCATAAAACTATCCCCTATTTTGTAGACACTGTAACTTTTGCGCAAACCAATCAATATACGCTTATTGTGATATTTTTTTTACCAAAAATATGTAGAAAAATATATATCGGCCTAAACTGAGGATATTTTAGATATATTTTTTTTTTTTGAGGGATATTTATTATAGCAAAAAGTAAAAAAAATTGAGTTTTTTTCAAAATTGTCTCTATTTTTTTGTTTATAGTCCAAAAAATAAAAACCGCAGAGGTGATCAAATACCACTAAAAGAAATCTCTATTTGTGGGAAAAAAAGGACATAAATTTTGTTTGGGTACAACTTTGCACGCCCGCGTAATTGTCAGTTAAAGCGACGCAGTGCCGTATCGCAAAAAGTGCCCTGGTCAGGAAGGGAGTAAAATCTTCCGGGGCTGAAGCGGTTAAATAGGTCCCATTTGGCAACGGTACTACCTGCAAAATGTGACCTATTGTATGATTTTTTTTCCATGCCACAGCACAGTCGGGGCATTGTGTACTAACATGGCATGGGACCACGCTACCTTGCAGCTGAGTGGTCAAAACTGAGGCTCAACCATCTATTTACCACCCCATCTACTTACCACCCCATCTATTTACCACCCCAGCCACCCATGTAGATGAGGCCTAGGGGATTAAGTGGTGTCTGATACATCTGTATAAATCACAAGAGTGGCTGAACAGAATTAAAATTCCTTTGACAGATGACGCAGCTCACTGTGTATTTAACCGTATACCTGGAATTCATCTTTAATGCACCAGGTTAAATTAAATGTGAAATCTGATATATAGCTATTGTCACAAATATCTTTAGTGAGAAATGTTTCCTGTAAAAAAAAAAAAAAAAAGCATTTTTTTCAAATTATCAGACTCCAATGTATGACATGACACATCAAATCTAATTTATTAAAGTAAATCCCTAGCCAAAATTTTTTGGCTAGAGATACATTTTAATCTGTAACTATAAAACACGTCCTTTTTGATGCAATTGATTCCATCAGTAATATTTATGGTATATTAGCTGTTTGTTTGGAGGCGATTGCCAATTAGAAATCATGTGTGTCTGTTTCTGTCTATACGTGATCTGTTTGGATATTAAAACGGAATTCAACTTTGCAAAAAAAAAAAAATTCTAAACAAGCCCCCTGCAGGTTTGTACCATATGCACTGCATACTAACAGGTTTACCCGTCTCCAATGTTGGGCTGTCATAGCTCAGGCACTTTCGTCTTCTCCTGGTCTTCCTACCTGGTTTGTGCTTGAACGGCCAGCTTGAAAAGGCTTCATTCCCACGCATGTGCAGGGGAGTGACTTCATAACAGTACAGAACAGGTGCCATAAATTTATTCTGAGCTCTGAATGCCTGGCTCAGTGTACAATACCGTTGAAAGCCAGACCCTGCCTGTCATGGGTTTTTTTTTTTTTTTACTTTAATACCACTTTAAAGGGTCTAATAGGTAAATACAAAGTTAAAGCTGAACTTCGGGAATTATTTGTATTGAATAGTTACATTGGTACAGTTTGGCACAATGTAGGCATGTATATCTCATACCTGACATACCTAACCATACGTTGACAATAACTGTAGTAGTTGGCAGTACTACAGTGCATGTCACAATCTTCCAGGTCTAGTGCCGAGCGGCTTCCCTTCTGCATACTGACCACAGGGGTCGCCACTTGGCACTAGCTCCATTCATAGAATTTCTTTCAATAAATACAAGGTGTTCTCTGATTGGATTGGGTGGAGATTGTGACATCAATGCCCCTACTCTCCAACTCCAATCAGAGTATGCCTTGTATTCACTGAAAAAATACAAGGCTTCTATGTATTGTGAGGCTTCCTCTGTGTTCAGAAAAGGGGAAGCTGCTTGGCACAGGACCTAGAAGATTGCGGTGCTCACTGTAGTTGCACCAACTACTACAGCGATTGTCAGCTTCCCCGGTGGCCCATCAACAACAAAAGAACAAAATAGAATAGAAAATAATAGACTAGAAAAAAAAAAAAAAAGAACAGAATAAAGTAAAATAGAATATAACCTTCTTCCAAAATTCAAATTTCAAATAGAATACCTTTAAATTCGAATAGAATAGAAAAAAATCAAATATAAAATAAAATAATGGAATAGAATAGAAAATAATACAATGGAATAGAATAAACAATAGAAACAAATAGAATAGAATAGAAAGAATATAACAATATAACTGTTTCCTGACATTTTAATAGAATAAATTTGAATTAAAATAGAATAGAATAGAAAAGAATAGAGCATAAGAGAAAAGAAAATATAACAGAAAATAAAAGAATAGAAAAAAACAATAGAATAGAATGAAATAGAAAGAATATAACCATCTTCCAAAATTCAAACTGAATAGAATCAATTCAATTTTAGATGCAGTTTGATTCAACTGCAATTCAAATGGAACTTGATTCGAATTCAAATGCAATTCGAATGGAATTCGAATTTTCCGAATTTGGATCTAATCGAATTTGAATAAAAAAAAGCAAATTCCAAAAGTGTATTAAACAAATTAAACAAATTTAACTAAGCAATTTTATGTAAATACAGAATCAAAACGAAACAAAACAAAACAAATGTTTTCATTCTGCACATGTCAGATAATACCTGGAGTTCAGTTTTAAACTACATACACTATACAGTTAGGTCCATATATATTTGGACACAGGCACAATGTTAGTTTTTTCAGGTATTTACCAAAACATATTCAAGCTATAGTTATATAATGGATATAGGCTGAAAGTGCACACTCTCAAGTTTAATTTGAGGGTATTTACATCCAAATTGGAGGAAGGGTTTAGGAATTACAGCTCTAAAGAATAGCCAACCCCCTTTTTCAAGGGGCCATAAGTAATTGGAAAATTGAATCAAAAGATGTTTCATGGCTAGGTGTGGGCTACTCCTTCATTATTTCTTCATCAATTAAGCAGGTAAAAGGTCTGGAGTTGATTCTAAGTGTGGTATTTGCATTTGGAATCTATTGCTGTGAACCTACATCATGCGTTCAAAGGACCTGTCCATGCAAGTAAAACAGGCCATTGTAAGGCTTCAAAAACAAAACAAATCCATCAGAGAGATAGCAGCAACATTAGGAGTGGCCAAATCAACAGTTTGGTACATTCTGAGGAAAGAGGAAGGCACTGGTGAGCTCAGCTACATAAAAAGGCCTGGATGCCCACAGAACACTTCAGTGGTGGATGATCGCAGGATCCTCTCTATAGTAAAGAAAAACCCATTCACAACATCCAGACAAGTGACACTCTCCAGGAGGTGGACGTATCATTGTCAAAGTCTATAATCAAGTAAAAACTTTATGAGAGCAAATACAGAGGGTTCACCACAAGGTAAAAACCATTCATAAGTCTGAAAAACAGAAAAGCCAGATTAGACCTTGCCAAGAAACATCTAAAAAAGACAAACCAGTTCAGGAAAAGTATTCTTTAGACAGATTAAACTAAGATTAATCTGTATAAGAATGACGGGAAGAAAAAAGTGTGGAGAAGGCTTGGAACAGCTCATGGTCCAAAGCACACAACGTCATTTGTAAAACATGGTGGAGGCAGTGTGATGGCATGGGCATGCATGGCTTCCAGTGGCACTGGGTCATTGGTGTTTATTGATGTGACAGAAGACAGAGGCAGCTGGGTGAATTCTGCAGTGTTTAGAGATATATAATCAACCCAGATTCAGCCAAATACAGAAAAGTTAATTTGACGGTTCTTCACAGTACAGATGGACAATGATCCAAAACACACTACAAAAGCAACCTAGGAGCTTTTGAAGGAAAATAAGTGGAATATTCTGCAATGGCCGAGTCATTTATCTGATTTCAACCCAATTGAGCATGCATTTCACTTGCTGAAGGCAAAACTAAAGGCAGAAAGAGTCACAAACAAAGAACTGAAGACAGATGCAGTTAGAACCTGGCAAAGCATCAGAAAGGAGGAAACCCAGTCTTTGGTAATGTCCATGGGTTCCAGACTTCAGGCAGTCATTGCCAGTAAAGGAGTCTCAACAAAATATTAAAAATGAACATTTTATTTATGATTATATTCATTTGTCCAATTACATTTGGGCCCCTGAAAATGGGGGGACTGTGTATAAAAATGATTGCAGTTCCTAAAATTTGTGCTTGACATTTATGTTCAACACCTTGAATTAAAGCTGAAAGTCTACACTTCAAATTCATTTGGATTGTTTCATTTTAATTTTATTCTGGTGGCATACAGAGCCAAAAGTATGAAAATTGTGCCTGTGTCCAAATATATATGGACCTAACTGTCCATATGCCTGGATCACAGGTCTGGCTGAACAACTACATGCAGGTTAATTGTGTATGTAGCTGTTTGCCTGGAGTTCAGCTATTAACACATTGTAGAGAATACACTTTGGTTTTATTACATTTCGGTATATTGTTACAAATGTTCATTAAAATCTTTTCCAACAGGAAATTGTTTTTTACGGATTATGGAAACGTGGCTAAGGTGGAAAGATGTGATCTGGATGGAGGGAACAGAACACGGATTATTCTCACTAAAATCGAACAGCCGACTGCCCTGACTCTGGATCTTGTCAATCGATTTGTTTATTGGGCAGATGTTTACCTGGATTACATAGAAGTAGCTGATTATGAAGGAAGGAACAGACATACTATATTACATGGGAAGGAGGTAAGCTAGTCTAGAGCTTAATATTCATGTACATCATGTGATCTTAACTCAAACAAGTTCCTTCTATTGCACTCAGCATTCTCCAAATCTCAAAACTCCTTACTTACTTATTTATTTATTTATTTATTTATTTGCTGTTTCAATCTGACCTTCTGTTAGCCACCCTCTTGCTCCTGAGATGGACTATGGCTAGATCAATGTAACTATGTAAACATTGCCATACCTAAACTTCAGCTTATAATAAATTCCCTTCTCAGATTTTCTGTAATTTTTATAGGTTGACCAAAAAAAATTTTTAATTTTTTTTTATTTTTGAAATTATATTTTTTAACCACTTAGGCTGGATTCACACCTATGCATTCTTAGTGCTTTTTGCATTTTGCAGATTTGCACTACAGTCCATTTAACATGGTTTCCTATAGAACACGTTCTGTAGTGCAAATCTGCAAAATGCAAAAAGCACTAAAAATGCATAGATGTGAATCCAGCCTTAAGGACCGAGCCTCTTTTTGAGATTTGTTGTTTAGAAGTTAAAAACGTTTTTTTTTTTTTGCTAGAAACTTACTTAGAACCCACAAACATTATACCTTTTTTTCTAACACCCTAGAGAATAAAATGGCGGTTGTTGCAATACTTTCTGTCATTTGCGCGGCGGTCTTACAAGCGCACTTTTTTTGGAAAAAATACACTTTTTTGAATTAAAAAATAAGACAACAGTAAAGTTAACCCATTTTTTTTTTTTTTAACATTGTGAAGGAAAATGTTACGCCGAGTAAATTGATACCCAACATGTCAGGCTTCAAAATTGCGCCCGCTCGTGGAATGACGACAAACTTTTACCCTTAAAAATCTCCATAGGCGATGTTTAAAAAATTCTACAGGTTGCATGTTTTAAGTTACAGAGGAGGTCTAGGGCTAGAATTATTGCTCTTGCTCTACTGATCACGGCGATACCTGACATGTGTGGTTTGAACACCGTCTTCATATGTGGGCACTACTCACGTATGCGTTCACTTCTGCACACAAGCTCGGCGGGACGGGGAGCATTTCTGTGAATCTGCCGCAGAGACCACTCTTTTTTTTTTTTCCTTCAAAGATTTTTTTATAGAGACCACTCTTATCGGAAAGCGGAACGCCGGCCGGAGAAGAGGATACCGGGGTTATGGCAGCTAGCTGCTGCCATAACAACGATATTCCTCTTCAAACTTAGGACGTATATCGGTGTGGGGCGGTCCGGAAGTGGTTAAGCACCATATTGTCTTCTTTAAAAAATAAAAATACTGATCCCATGATCAGAAACCATTCTGATTATTTCTCCAGCATTGGTAGAGACCAGAACTGTTATTGACAGTGCAGCCTCACTGCTAGGAGCACACATCTGTGTGCACATTATATAAATATACTGTATGTAGGTTTACCAAAGGTAAACATCAGCTACCGGCAGCTGTGTAAGTTTACCACCAGTAGACATCAGATACCAGCAGCTGTGTAGGTTTACCAATGGTAGATATTAACTACCAGCAGCTGTGTAGGTTTTTTTCTTTTTTTTTGTAACTGCTGTGTAGGTTTACCAATGGTAGGCATCAGCTACCAGCAGATATATAGGTTTGCAATGGGCTGACGGCACAGATTACTAAGGCAATTAAAAATGCAAGGTCTGATTTATACTCAACACCCACACCTTTAAAAAAATGTTAATGAAAAATATTAGGAATGTTAAAGATCAGCAGAAAAAAAAAAAATGAAAAAAGAAAATACTTACCTTACACCCAGACCTTATGAAGAGCCTTTCTAAAAGAGGGTTGGCTTAATTGATCTTTTCTGTAGGATCCTTGGAAAGCTGAGATTTTTAAATCCCTCAAGAATTTGTTCCTCAACAGTGCTCATGAGATTTAGAAACTTCAGCTGTTCCAGAATTCTGCGAGAAGTCAATGTGACACCACGATGACCCTTACAAGTGCACCAAAAACCAATCTAAGTATTTTTTTTTCCTAATGTTTGTTTATTTGAGGGCCCATTTACACTGTTGCATTTTACATGTTGCATGTGTCCAAGCTCCTCAGAATAACATTAGTTAGAGCTAGTCATCTCAACACACAGGGATATCTCTTCTGCAATAAAGAGCCTGCCTGCTTGCAGTGAGTGACATAGGAACTGTAGTTCTGCTTTAAATCTAGAGGTGGAGGAACTTAGCGTACTCCTCACTCTAGAAAGCTTCCACCACACTGTGCGATCGTTCTCCCAAAGCCTTTCCTCTAAGTCGCTGCAGCTGTTGGTTGCACCTGGCATCACCAAGTACAATACAGGACCAATAGCCGTGCATTGTACTTGATGGTAGCAAGGACTCATCCACAACCCAGAGCGCTGGACAAAGGCAAGCTCTGGAGTCTGCCAGATAAAAGAATTAGGTCATTATTACTCTTAGACTTAATGAGGAAGTAGATTGGGAACCCACATTGAGCACATGTGCAAACAGAGTTCAAGAAAGAAAATTGTTATTTTAAAGTAGTTGTAAAAGCTCAAAGTTTTTTTACCTTCGTGCAAAAACCTTCTGTGTTCAGCAGCCACCCCAGCCCCCTCACTAAAATTTACCTGAGCCCTATCTCGATCCAGCGATATGCATGAGAGCCTCAGCTTTCCAGGGTCTCTCCCTCCTCATTGGCTGAGACAGCAGCAGTAGCCATTGGCTTCCTGTCAATCACAACCAGTAAGCCAATGAGGAGAGAGAGGGGACGGGGCCAAGCCACGCTCTGTGTGTGAATGGACACACAGAGCGGCAGCCCCGGGTGCCCCCATAGGGAGCTGCTTACTATGGGGGCAGGAGGGCAGGAGGGAGGAGTCAGGAGAGCAGGCGGGGACCTGAGAAGAGGAGGATCGGGGCTGCTCTGTGCAAAACCACTACACAGAGCAGGTAAGTATAACATTTTTTTTTTTAAATAAGCCTTTAATACCACTATAAATTGTATATGTAAACAGAACCTTTTTTTTTTTTTTTTTTTTTTTTTTTTTTTTAGTTTTGACTAGAGTTGGGAATGGCTATGCCCTCTTTTATAGCTGTCTGTGCTCCCTTTGGGGGGATTCACCCCTCTCTATTTTTACTGGTGACCAAAATTTTAGTGTTGGTCCCAGAGGTAAGTACAATTGGGAAAACTTGTACAATTGGGACTGTCTAAGAGGGAATAATTCTCACTTTGAGAGATTTCCTCTAACTCTCTGATGCATCGGGAAGTGAAGGAAAATCTCCCCAATGGTACACAGATAGCAACAACATAACCTGTCCAGGGATTTACCCCTTACCTACTCTACCCCAAACCAAAAATGTTTTGGCTATACATACACTTTAAATCTCAAGCATCTGCCAAAAACAGAATCTTCCCTTGGTGGATGGTCCCTTTAATATAAAGTTAATATAAAGTTTAATTTGCATCTGGTTTCCCCCCGCTCTTATAATAAAATATATAATAAGTATAATGCAGACCTCACATGCAGAAATAGCACTTTTCTAGTGCGCTGACCTGCCCATGGCAATGTCTATCTTTGGTTTTGTCTCTGGCTGCAGATTTCAAACGGTGTATTCAGCTCTTTGCCCAGAGTTTTGCTGTGATATTCCATTCTGAAATCTTCCGTAGCTGAGTAGAAGCTGTTTAGCAGGTTCTTGCTAAGAACGATATTGTTTCTTCCTTGATTTTCTATAGGTCAGTCAAGTGTATGGTTTATCATTGTTCGAAAATTATTTGTACGCCACCAACCTGGACAATGCCAACATTCTCAAGATCAACAGATTCAACAGTACGGATATACAATCTTTATTGACAATGGAAAACGCCCGTGGCTTGAAGGTTTATCATAAACGCACCCAGCCTACCGGTAAGAGCTGTGATTATTACCACCCAAAATTAAATGAACAGATTGGACATTGCACTTGTATTATGTTGTTATATTCCAAGATTCCCATAATAGCTTGCTTATGCTTGCATTTGGGGACAGTAAAAACACACAGTTGAACTCTGTTTTTACTGCCACCCAAACACCTCCCTTAAACTGTAAAGGCAGTGGCTGGGGTTGTACACATGTCACGGCTGCATTGCTTTGATTTGTAGGCACAGCAGAAATGAACCACCTGATGCGTTTGGCAGGCCATGCTTGCTGCCAAACGTAACTCATTCAAGAGAATGGGGCTAAGCTGTATCTGCTCTGCTGTGGTTGCAGCATGGCAGTATGCCTTTTAGGGGATAAACAGGCATATGAACTCTGTGCAGTTTTTGATTTCGACAGCAGATGGAGCTCTTCTCTCTTCACTCTTTTTTTTTGTAAGCTAGTTGTTTACAAAGCTCAATAGCTCAAAGTGAATTTTATACAAGGAAAAGAGCTAGAGGAGTGACTTAACTTTTATTGGATGGTGCCACCAGAGTAAAACAGAGGGATCCTTTAGCCAATAGCACTCTGGAATTCCTCTGTCAAACAATACATTTATTTTCCAAGCAAAAAATGTATTTATACTAAAATAATAAAATATAAATAAATAAATAAATAAATAAATAAATAAATAAATATATATATATATATATATATATATATATATATATATATATATATATATATATATATATATATATATAAAAGAATAATTGTCCTAAAACTATTATAGGTTTCCCTTAAGACTAGCCATGTGATCCTCAAATGAATCAATAGGAAGGAAGCAGAAAGAGAAGGAAGTGCCAGCTAAGTGTAGTATCCCAGTTAAAATTTTTGAATAAAAAAGATTAAAAACACTCACAAGAACTAAATTATACAAATGCTCATCCGGTGTCAGTATCTGTAGATGTCGTTCCTCATAAAACCGTCCTGCAAGACCGCTGTCATCTGTTCCGGCTGTTGGGCAGGGAGATGACTGTCTCGGGAGCCTGGAGGAGCCTCAGAAAGCCACGCTGACCAGCGTATAACACAGGGCTGAAGTGAATTCACTGGAAGGATAGCGAGAAGGGAAACAAGGCTACGCGCTCGGAGCATTTGGTTCCTTCTACAGGCCTCAAGAGCAACAAGAGGCCTGTAGAAAGCCTGTAGAAGGTGTCAAATGCTCTGAGCACATAGCCTTGTTTCCCTTCTCATCTGGTACCTCTTAGCTTTCCGGTGACATCATTTCCTCTGTACGTTCCACGCTGGTCAGCGTGGCTTCCTGGGGCTCTTCCAGGCTCCCGAGACAGCCATCTCCCTGCCCAACAGCCGAAACAGATGACAGTGGTCCTGCAGGACAGTTTTAGGAGGATCAACATCTACAGATACTGACACCAGATTAGTATTTGTATGTTTTACTTCTAGTAATCTTTTTTATTATTTGTATGCGGGATACCACACTTAGCTAGCATTTCCTTCCCTTTCTGCTTTCTTCCTCTTGGACTATACAGAGCCAGTCACTACTCTGTGGACAGCATCCGCAGGTGGTCCTGTGTATTCCTTTATTGTACCCCTAATAACCACAGACCAGTGACATTCCATGGATTACCTTCTATCCTGATCATTGGTACTTTTGGATAACAATTGCTGGCTGCACTATATATAAACTCTGTGCGCCAGTAACCCCATTCTTCAAATAAATCAATGAAAACTGTAAGTCCTACTTAAAAGAGAAGAATGTTTTTAATGCAGCATCGATCTGTCTCCCACTGTCCTCCTCCTCTCAGCTACTCTGTAGGTCAGAAGGCAGGCTCAGTGAAATGTGTGACACAGCAGTGCTTACTCACAGGGAATAGTGACTACATGTCACCACCCTGTGGCCAATTGTTTGCCCCTTTGCTTCACCGCACCCAGGGCAACTGGAAATCCTGGAAACAAGTGTCCCTATTTGAAGATTCCCTCCCTATTTCTGTTCTGGTGACCATTTACCATTTTAAATTCTTCATCCCCGGAGACATTGGTCACCAGGTCCAATAGAGAGGGTGATTTTCCCCAACGGGAAATCAGCAATATAGATAAAAAACACTCACTACCACACAACTAAAGAAAAAAAATTATCTCCAGATACAGATACACTTTATAAATTTAGAAGCATTAGCATACTGTGTATGTAAATGAACTACATAAAGACATGTAAAGTTTGAAGAGGTGAAGTTGCACCTCGAAGATCTTCAGTTTGCTGAGTTAAATTAATATGTTTAATTCATTATAAACAATTAAGACAGTCAGTGGTAAAATAAGATCAATTTTGTTGTCAGTGAGCCTCTCAAGCTAAAGTAAATAATGTTGATTTTAAAAAGCAATTTGTGCTTGATGTTTTGCCATGATTTCTTGCAGGCAGGAGTCACGCATGTGAAATCAGCGCAGATGGTTTGCCAGGGGGCTGTTCCCACATCTGTCTTCTCGGATCCAGCTACAAAACGCGGACCTGTCGCTGCAAGACCGGATTCAGCTTGGCAATGGATGGAAAGTCTTGTAAAAGTACGTTGAACAATCACAAGTTCATTAACATACAGAAAGGAACAGACCTTTGGTTGGTTTGTAATGCAAATAGCAAGTCACCTTTATGTAAAACATGTCTAGATAAGTTTCTATGAACCAAGCATGTCTTTAGAAAAGAGCTACATGGATTCTGTGTACTAATGAATTGAGAAGATACATAGTGATTTCACACATTCAACCCTGTGATGGAAGATAATGAGCTGTTGGTGGTAAGGAAGAGCTTGGGTGTGTTTGGATGCTCTTTCGAACCCACATGGCCAAGACTATCAGGAAGCTGTAACCTGTGATTAGCTAATCATCTTTGGTGGGGGACATTCAAGGGGTGTGTATACGGCTTCAGGGCAGGGAATGCTGCAGATGATTGGCCAATTACAGATGGCAGCTTCCTTGCCAGCTTGGCCATGTGGGTTTGAAAGAGCATCAGAACATGTCCAAGTTCATCTCTAGTTGTAAGTACAACACCCAATTAAATGGGAAGAGTGTGGGTTACTACATTCAGTTTGCTTAAAAGCCAAGTTTATCCATTTTAGGCTAGTAGAGTCTGACACCAGCCCTGTCTTCAGTTTTATTCAGTTTTTTTTTTCGGTTACTGTACAGGAAGTTAAAGTATAACTAAGGAAAAACTTTTTTTTTGATGGTATGGAGAGGGATTACCTGTCAGGTTTTCACTGCTAGTTATGCTCATATTAGGGAGATTCACCATCTCTATTTGTCCTTTTTATTTTTATCACTGAAAGTAAAAGAAAATCCCAAATTTTGGGTTGTCATCGGAACAGGGATAGAGGGGGGATCTTCCAAGGGAGTTACTAGTTCTGATGACCTTGGTGATATTGAGGCATTTCCCTTATTTTTTGAGGATTTCCTCACTTCCTGTTTTGGCTATGGGACAGGAAGTGAATAAAGATCTCTCCAATGGGACACCAATGGCAAAAAAACTGACAGGGGCTAAAACCCACTCTTGCTGCATCCAAAAAAAGTTTTGCCTTCAGTTCCACTTTATCATAACAGATCATTAAAAAGCAATACAAAACTTTTGATTTCTTTTGCAGATTTACAGTGTTTAAGCTGACCCACTTTTTTCTCATGTTTATTTGGTTTTAAAAACATAGAATCATAGTTAGAGTAGCGGTTGCAGCCGCCAAATCGTGAAAAGTCACATAACATATAAAAATAATGACACAGAAGAGTAGAAACAAAAACACAAACAAGAGTGTTACACATAGGGATGAAGGCACTTAACAAGCTTATCATCAAAGCTGACCCACTTTTTCAATGTAAACCCAGTCACTAAAATTATATAGACTTTAACATGTTAAAATGTATGTAAAGTCATCTTTTTAAAATATTTTTTGTTAGAACTTTTTAAAATCTTACTTTATTATATTTTTTTCTTTACAATTTTGGAAATAATGTTGAAAGATTGGAACCTTTATTAGCTTTTTATTGGTATCTGAGTTCCCTCTGGGGACTATTTGTCCTGGTAACCACTGTCTCCAGTACAGAAAGTAATGTAAATCCAAAATATTTGAGCTGTTACAGAAACAGGAGAAAAGAGTAATGCCGCGTACACACGAGCGGACTTTTCGACCGGACTGATCCGACGGACCGAGTCCAGCGGACAATTCGGCTGTGTGTGGGCTTCATCGGACCTGCAGCGGACTTTTTCAGTCGAAAATCTGACGGACTTTAGATTTGGAACATTTTTCAAATCTTTACGTCGGAACTCCTCCGGACCCAGTTCCTATCAAAAAGTTCGCTTGTCTGTATGCTAGTCCGACGGACGAAAACCGTCGCTAGGGCAGCTATTGGCTACTGGCTATCAACTTCCTTATTTTAGTCCGGTCGTACGTCATCACATACGAATCCGTCGGACTTTGGTGTGATTGTGTGTAGGCAAGTCTGTCCGTTGGAAGTCCGTCGAAAGTCCGTCGGATAGTCCGTCGGACCAGTCCGGTCGAAAAGTCCGCTTGTGTGTATGCGGCATAAGGCCTGCATGTGATTGGATGTGGTCACTCTTCAGCTGAGATTTTTCCACCTGGCTCCTTCGATAAAAGTCAATCAAAAAAATGTACTTAGGTCAAGGCCAGGTAGTGCCAACAGGGCCATCCACAGATTTCATGTATGGCCAGCCTAAATCTTTTAAAGGGTCAAACCTGTTCTGGTGACATATGTCTAAGGGGGTAAACCCTTGCTTCGGAGGGATGCCTTCCTGTTGTGTCCCTGGAACAAGAAATGACGGGAAATCTCTCCACAGGAATCTTAATGCTAAAGTATGGCTTTTTTCTTTTTTGCGTAGTTGCATTGGTCCAGCTTGGACCAGTAATTAAGCAGGTATGCACCATATCTGTGGGATTCCCATGGAAGCTGGAAAGCTCTGTAGTAGTCACTCCTAGCCAGTGTTTTTTTTTTGGTTTTGTGCTGTCCTAGGCAAGACTAAAATAAAAAAAAAAGCCATATCTGGAATCCCACATTAATCTTTATCCAAAACTAAAAAAAAAATGTAAGTCTTTAATATTTTAAAAACTGCAGCTTCATGTTAAAGGGTGGCAATCAGAGGCGGCTCTAGGCTTTGTGAGGCCTTAGGCATAATTTAGACATGAGGCCCCATTCACGTCCATAAGGGAAAAAATAATTCAAGCAATAAAATTGAATTGCATATATTAAGAGAGTACTGGTGGTGTCAGTGTCCTCTATTTCAAAGCTGGTGTCAGTGCTGGCATGCTCTCAGTGCTGGTGTCAGTGTGCTCTCAGTACTGGTGTCGGGGCACTCCATCTCAATGCAGTGTGCTCTATCTCAGCGCTGATGTCAGTAACCTCTCTCTCTCAGTGCTGGCGTCAGTGTACACTCTGCTAGTGCTGGTGTCATTGCTCTGTCTCTCTCGGTGCTGTACTCACATAGAGCTTCTTGAACTCGGCCTCATAGAAGAAAAGGGGCTGTGCAAAATTTCACCACCACAGAGGTCTCATTATCCATGTTGGGCAGCAGTAGGTCCCCTCTGACTCCTCATAGTGGAAGAGCTGATGGTGGGAGATAGCCGCAAAGAAGCCAATCATGAGCAGTGCCAGCGCAGAATGAAGAGTGCCTTGCCCACCATGGCTGAGGATCGGCACTGGACTAAGCTGGGACCTCCCGACCACCGCAGTGGAGCCCTGGGTGGCTGGGGATGAGAGTTGGGTGGAGTCAGGTCAGGGGGACCCAGGTTGTCAATTACAGGCAAGCACACTGGGACACTGGCAGAGGACTGAGCAGACCTGACTGTAAACCCCAGTCACATGCACACCCCCCCAGTCACATGTACCCCCGAAGTCACATTCGCACCCCCCCGTCGCATGCACACCCCCCAGTCACATTCACACCCCCGTTGCATGCTCAACCCCCCGTCACATATGCACACCCCCCTAGTCACATGCACACACCCCCCTAGTCACATGCACACCCCCCAGTCACATTCACACACCCCCCGGTGACATGCACACCCCCCCAGTCACATGCACACACCCCCCAGTCACATGCACACATCCCCCCAGTCACATGCACACACCCCCCTATTCATATGCACACACCCCCCGGTGACATGCACACACACCCCCCCAGTCGCATGTACCTCCCCAGTCACATTCGCACCCCCTGTTACATGCTCAACAACCCCCCAATCGCATGCACACACCCCAGTCGCATGTACCACCCCAGTCACATGCACACACCCCCGTTACATGCACACACACGCCCAGTCACATGCACACACCCCCAATCGCATGTATCCCCCAGTCACATATGCACCCCCCCATCGCATGTACATCCCCCTAGCCACATGCACGCACACCCCCAGTCACATGCACACCCCCCAGTCACATTCACATCCCCCCCTGGTGACATGCACATACCCCCCCAATCACATGCACACCCCCCAGTCACATTCACACACCCCCCTGGTGACATGCACACACACCCCCAGTCACATGCACACCCCCCAGTCACATTCACACACCCCCCTGGTGACATGCACACACACCCCCAGTCACATGCACACCCCCCAGTCACATTCACACACCCCCCTGGTGACATGCACACACCCCCCCAGTCACATGCACACCCCCCAGTCACATTCACGCACCCCCCTGATGACATGCACACACCCCCCCAGTCACATGCACACCCCCCAGTCACATTCACACCCCCCCTGGTGACATGCACACACACCCCCAGTCACATGCACACCCCCCAGTCACATTCACACACCCCCCTGGTGACATGCACACACCCCCCCAGTCACATGCACACCCCCCAGTCACATTCACACACCCCCCTGGTGACATGCACACACCCCCCCAGTCACATGCACACCCCCAGTCACATTCACACACCCCCCTGGTGACATGCACACACCCCCCCAGTCACATGCACCCCCCAGTCACATTCACACACCCCTCTGGTGACATGCACACACACCCCCAGTCACACGCACACCCCCCAGTCACACGCACACCCCCCAGTCATATTCACACCCCCCCTGGTGACATGCACACACCCCCCATAGTCACATGTACACCCCCCCAATCACATGTACATCCCCCTAGCCACATGCACAAACCCCCCCAGTCACATGCACACCCCCCAGTCACATTCACACACCCCCCTGGTGACATGCACACCCCCCCCATAGTCACATGTACACCCCCCCAGTCACATGTACATCCCCCTAGCCACATGCACACCCCCCAATCACATTCACACACCCCCCTGGTGACATGCACACACACCCCTTAGTGACATGCACACCCCCCCCAGTCACATGTACCTCACACATAGAGGCTCTGTCCCCTCACAGCTCAGTCAGCGCATCCTTAGCTCAGCAGTCAGTCGACTGCACACAGACAGGCTACAGCGAGTGAACTGGGATTGGCTCCGCCTCCACCACAGTAGCCCCGCCCTGGAAGGAGGGTGGACTCGCAATCCTACTGAGGTGCTAGCTGTGCCCGGCCCTTGCACAAGATATCGACTCAAGGGACGGACAGCATTTGCTGGTGGGGCGGTGAGGGGCGGGGCAGTTGTCGGTCTCTGTGTGTGTCTCTGCCGGCTGTTCCAATGGAGTTTTATTGACAGGAGTGGAGACTGGGCAGTGATCTGATGGGGCGTAGTGTAACAGAGCAGAGAGGAGGAGGACTGTTTGTAAACTGTATGAGGCGGGCACAAAGCTCCGCTGCGCTGACTGTACTAGATTGATGCAGGAGGATAGCAGAGGTGGCTCTTTATGCAAACTAGGTGGCGGCGAGGCCCCAGAGAGGGCGAGGCCTTAGGCCATCGCCTAATTTGCCTAATTAGAGAGCCGCCTCTGGTGGCAATGGTTCCTTCCCAGTCTCTCAGTTGATTAACCACATACTGACCAGCTGCCGCAGTTGAACTACGGCAGAATGGCACAGCTGGGCAAAACAACGCTATATAACGTCACTTCGCACTGCGGCCACTTCACTCCACTCCCCCGAGCCGATGCGAGTGCCCGGCGGTCACGATCACCGCTGGGCTCCCGCGATCGCCGCTGTCACATGGAGAACCGGGATCTGTGTGTGTAAACACAGTTTCCGTTTCTCTGAGGGGAGAACAGATAGAACGTCTGTATATACAGAGTATGAACAGCGATCTGTCATCTCCCCTGCACAGTTCCCTCCCCCCTTCAGTTAGAACACGTACTAAGGAACACATTAACCCTTTGATCGCGCCCTAGTGGTAACCCCTTCACTGCCAGTGACATTTTTACAGTAATAGTTGCATTTTTATAGCATTGATCGCTGTATTAATGCCAATGGTCCCTAAAATGTGTCAAAATTGTCCGATGTGTCTGCCATAATGTCGCAGTCCCGATAAAAATCGCAGATTGCCGTCATTACTAGTAAAAAAAAAATAATAATAAAAATGCCATAAAACTATCCCCTATTTTGTAGACTCTATAACTTTTGCGCAAACCAATCAATATACGCTTATTGCAATTTTTTTACCAAAAATATGTAGAAGAATACATATCAGCCTAAACTGAGGAAAAAAATGGTTTCTTTATATATTTTTGGGGGATATTTATTATAGCAAAAAGTAAAAAATAATGCGTTTTTAAAAATTGTTGCTCTTTTTTTGTTTATAGCGCAAAAAAACGCAGAGGCGATCAAATACCAATACCAAAAGAAAGCTCTATTTGTGGGAAAAAAAGGACATCAATTTTGTTTGGGTGCAACGTCGCGTGACCGCACAATTGTCAGTTAAAGCGACGCAGTGCTGAATCGCAAAAAGTGCTCTGGTCAGGAAGGCGGTAAAATCTTCCTGGGGTGAAGCGGTTAAAGACCCAGTTAAAGGCACCAGGGCTGGGCGGGAAGGGGTTAAAGAGCTGCATCTATTTAACAATGAATCGCACTTGTTTACTCATACAGCAGGTTTTATGGATTTCATTCAGCCGTACTTGAAATGATGACTAACAAAAAAAGTTGAGAAATGATTCAATGATCTAATGTGGATTTAATCGCCTTATAAGCACAAAAGTGCTTTCTATCTATTTTCCTGTTTCGAACTTCTATGTTTGTTTTCTTACATCCCATCCAGATGCTTAATGAATGCCGTGTTTAATCACAAATGACATCAAAGTTAAAATCTAATGAGTTGTTAAATTAAATGCCTGCAATACAATATTATCAATTTTACACTTGATACAAAGTTTACCATCTATGATCTGTCATGTTTTTGGCGGGCCGACACATTGGGAGGGGAAGATGATTTTTTAGTGAACAGTTAAACATTTAAGAATAACAAGTGTTGTTCCTTTAATAAACATTTCCCGATATATATGAATGAATGCACTCAGTAAGGAACAGCGGTTGTTTTTTATGTAAAAAAATAAAATAAAATAATGAATAATATAAAAAAAGTAGAACTAAAGGAAAACTATTTTTTTTTATTGTGGATAGAGTAAGGGAGACTTTTAACCTGGTTGAGTATCTTTTATTTTTTTTTTTTGTCCCGTTGGGGAGATTTTCCTTCACTTCCTGTCCCATAGCCAGCTTAACTGTGTGTTTTTACCACCCTCAACCACAAATCTAAATGAGCCCTAACTTTCACAGTGGCGGCAGACTCTAAAAAGCAATGTGTGATGGGTCTCTTTTCGATCGCAGTTTACAGGCGAACAGGAGGTGATATTACCATTTTGTTATCTCAAGATGGATTTTACATTGAAACAACCATAGCTGCGTTTGGCACGCGGTTGGGGTGCAGTCCCATTGACTTTAATGGGTGTGTTTGGCAGGCACAGTGACTGCCAAACCTGACATTCTGAGTTAAAACTGGGCTCCAGCGCTACAAAGCGGCATGGGTGTACTAGTCTGAACTGCTCCATTCAGCAGCAAAGGGCATCACTACCTGTTTTTTTTACTGTGGCCCTCTGCCCATGTAAACTTAGCCTACAGGCCCATGTTACATTGCCGTAACACACAGTAAAATGTGTACTTCCTCATGTTATCATGGTAAACATAGTGTGGTGCATTGTGATAGGGTGCATTCAAATTATTTGTGTGAGGTGTACTGTCTGCCTATTCAGAATGAATGGGCTGCCTTAATACATGTCCGTTAATAAAATGCAAAATGTACAGTTTATGGGACCCAAATGTTTTATTTCAACAACTATACTGCTTTTAGCGACCTCAGAGTACAGCTTTAATACTTGTTGTGTTTCCTTGCAGAACCGAAAAATGAATTATTCCTGTTCTATGGGAAAGGGAGGCCAGGAATAATTCGGGGGATGGATCTAAACACCAAAATATCGGATGAATATATGCTTCCTATCGAAAACTTAGTAAACCCTAGAGCCTTGGATTACTACGCGGAGTCTAGTTACATTTACTTCGCAGACACCACCAGCTTCCTCATTGGCCGGCAAAAGATTGATGGAACTGGGAGGGAAACTATCCTTAAAGAGGGTAAGTAGCAAGTCACAGACTTACCAATGCTGTTTGTGCTAAGCTTCACTTTTATTATGGTTTAGAGCTCAGATTCTTAACCTTATTCCAGAATATGCCAAATTTGTCCTCATACCTCCCTATACCTCCTTCCTTAGACTGTGTATATCATCCTTACCAGTACTGACACCGGTATGACTACAGAATAGCTGAATAGCCTAGTTCTACCTTACAAAACACAAGGATTTTTATCATATCTTCATATCTTCAAGTCCCAGATACACAACCCAGTAGGGATGACTCCCGGTTTGGTTCAACTTTTGCTTGTTTGGGTTTAATCCAGACTTTTTTTTTCAAATTGTATTTTTTATTGAAGTATCAAAGAATAAGTACAAAGTTGTATCAAGGTGTACATTGCACTATCAACATAAGTACATTATAAACAAACATAAGGAAAACAAAAACAAAAAACAAACAGGTTTAAGTGATAAAAGAGTGTTCCCAGAAACAAGGCACATATATGTAATCCAGACTTTAAAGACATTCGAAGGGAACTGAACTCTAAAACAAAACAAAAATACAAGACCTCTTAGAGGATCTGGTATGGCTGTCAAGATGCACCCCACAAAAAACCTCCAAGAAACAAAGTTTAACCCCCCTAAAAACCAGAACCTTATCTAAACATTCAGTCTGGAAGGCCATGAAAGGGGGGATATGAGCATGCAGATCTTCTCCTTCTGAACCATACTAGGTTACATGCCCTCATCAACATGTGCTTTAGGGGTCCCATATGGCAAGTTTTGTAATTATTCAGAGATTCAATCCTATATTCCCAATATTTGTTTTTTATAGGTTAGGGTATGGATACCCCCAGTTAAAACATATCTAAACCCAAAAATATAATTTATTGCAGCTTAGCGGTCCTTAGATGTGGTGGTTGCATTCATTTTTACTTTTTAATCTAAGAACATTTTCAACGAGAACAGAATTTTTGTTGATCTTACCAGAAAAGTCGTCTTCTTGTCACTTCCTATTCCTTAAAAGTAAGCACAAAGAACTTTATTTTTATTGTGTAAACTACTAATCCCGTCATTCCACCATGTAATGGAGATGAATAAAGGCAGACATGTTTGAAATCCAGTCTGTGTGTTCACCATGGCTGAATCCATAGATACAATGGAGAAATTAGTGTAGACACAAAATGAATTGAAGTATGTTATCTGCGGGATTATCAGGTAAAAATAAAGGGAAAAGAGCCTGAAAAAAAAAGGAAAAATAATCCAGGTTCTTCATTTAATTATGGGTAAGCTACAATATACTGTAATATGTTTTGCAGTTTAGATACAATTTAAAAACTCCTTCTTTCAGAATTTCAGTCCTTAAAGTTTACCCGCGGCAGCTTCCTGGCAAGCTTTAGTGGGTCAATACCATTTGTACACTTAGTCAGCTGTAGTTATTATTAGTTACAATGATCACGGTGCAGTAGAAAGGAATCCTAGTTGTGCTAATGCACTCTGAATCAGTGCCAGCTATTCTCGTCACTTTAGAGCTTCAGTAATTACATTCTGCTTGTTTACCAACTAAAAAATTTGCCTTGATGCTGATTATAATACTAAACACTTCTAAGTTTTGCACATTCATTAAATCTTCACACGGCTGCTTATTTCAATTGCAACTTCCCCTAAGCCAATACAATGAAACTAGGAATGACTATTTTGTTAAAGGTCATCTCAACCCAAAGTGTATAGTTTAGTTTTCTATATTTACTAGCAAGTAGAATTGAACACTGGCTTATTATTGGTCTTACAGGGTCTAAAGCAGCCTTTCTAATCAGTTTACTCCAGATGAACCCTTAAACAATTTGCAGGCTTTAGGGAACCCCAGGGGGAACGAATTAATTGGGGTTCATTGTAAAAAAAATGCCCCTAGCATTGGTGGCCAGTAACAAGAATACCCCCTTTCAGACAGTTAAAAAGATAATTGGTGTCATGCATCTTGTTTTTTTTAAGTGGCGTTGCAACTTTGCAGGCATCATCAAATGGAAGGTCAACCATTCACAGCTCAGGGAACCCCTAGCAACCTCTAGAGAATGGTTCCATGGAGCCCTGGTTGAGAATGGCTGGTCAAAAATTGATGAGATATTGACACTAGCATTACTAGTTCCACCAGCCAAAGCCTGTTTAACCACTTGCTGACCAGCCGCCGTCATCATACAGCGGCAGGTCGGCTCGTTCCCACCATACTGGTATGTCAGCTCTTTTAAGAACCATAGCAGCGCCCGCTGGATGGCGGGGGACCTGATTTGCGTGGCCGACGGCTGCGATGTTCTACGATCGTCGGCACGAGAGCCAGAACGGGGATCTGTGTATGTAAACACACAAATCTCTGTTCTGACATGGGAGGAGAGACAGATCTGCTGTTCCTAGTAATTAGGAACAGTGATTTGTCTCCTCCTTCAGTCAGTCCTATCCCCCCCGCAGTTATAAACACACATGAGGGAACACATTTAACCCCTTGATCGCCCCCTATTGTTAACCCCTTCCCTGCCAGTGACATTTACACAGTAATCAATGCATTTTTATAGCACTGATCGCTGTATAAGTGTCAATGGTCCCAAAAAAGTGTCCGATCTGTCTGCCACAATGTTGCAGACCTGCTAAAAATCGCAGATCGCCGCCATTACTAGTAAAAAAAAAAAAAAAAAGTAAAAATGCCATAAATCTATAACCTATTTTGTAAACGCTATACATTTTGCAAAAAAACAATCAATATACTCTTATTGCGTTTTTTTTTTTTACCAAAAATATATAGAAGAATACACATAAACTGATGAAGAAATTTTAAAAAATAATAATAATCTTGGGATATTTATTATATCAAAAAGTTAAAAATATATATATTTTTTTTCTAAATTGTCACTCTTTTTTTGTTTATAGCGCGAAAAATAAAAACCGCAGAGGTGATCAAATACAACCAAAATAAAGCCTTATTTGTGGGAAAAATCTATTTGTGGGCATTTTACGGAGTCCCCTGCCCTCCTAGAACACTGCACTAAAAAGAAAAAAAAATGTGGGGGAAAAAAAAGTTAGATATTATACTTACCCCCGCTACTACCGATGAAAAGAGGGTCCTAAACTGTGCTGGAGCATCATCTTGCAAGATTTGGGCTACTCTGCATTTCCCAGGATCTCATTAGAAGCCAGGGGAAAGGCTTCACTGCATTACAGAAGCCATTTTATTCTCCCATATGGGCTTTTTTTTGAAGGTTAATGTCTCATTTTAGTAAAGGGGAAGGATTATTTGACACCTTTGGAAATATTTATCCAGAAAGGGATAGGAGACTACTTATGATCAAATAATAAGTTTGTGAAATAAATAATCAATGATCAGACTAGATGGTGGGGATTTCTTACTTAAGTGAGACTTAAAGTGGAACTAAAGTTAAGCCAGCCAATCAAGACAGCCAAAGATCTGGCGCCTGGAAGAAACCTGGGAGAATGTGCCAGAGCTGGTTAGGAACCTTAGGGATGTCAAATCATCGGAAAGGAGGTAAGTATTTGCTACTTAAATTACATTTTTAATCATACTGCTTACACATATTACATCAATTGTTAGCACCAGTGTATTGTGCAACATGACACTAAACAGCTCTGGAGAGCCAATTATTTAAACTCAAACTCAACTCCGGGAGAATTCTCCTTACCCACACTGCAATGGTTGACTTCTCATTTAGGCTTATGGAACATGGAAAAGAAGATTTACTTACCTGCTTCTCCACTCCTCTACAGCAGGGCCATCTTTAACCACTTGACAACTGGGCACTTAAACCCCCTTCCTAACCAGACCAATTTTCAGCTTTTGGTGCTCTCACATTTTGAATGACAATTACTCAGCCATGCAACACTGTATCTATATGAAATTTTTGTCCTTTTTTTCACACAAATGGAGCTTTCTTTTGGTGGTATTTAATCACCGCTGGGTTCTTTATTTTTTGCGCCGTAAAAGAAAAAAGACCGAAAAATCTGTAAAAAAATGCATTTTTCTTCATTTCTGTTATAATATTTTGCAAATTAGTAATTTTTCTTCATATATTTTGGCCAAAATTTATACCGCTACATATCTTTGGTAAAATTAACCCAAATCGGTGGATATTATTTGGTCTTTGTGAAAGTTATAGAGTCCAAAAGCTATGGTGCGAATATCTGAAAATTGATCACACCTGAAGTACTGACGGCCTATCTAATTTCTTGAGACCCTAACATTCCAGAAAAGTACAAATACCCCCCAAATGATACCTTTTTGGAAAGAAGACATTCCAAGGTATTTAGAAAGATGCATGGTGAGATTTTTGAAGTTGTCATTTTTTCCCACAATTCTTTGCAAAATCAAGGTTTTTTTTTTTACTTTTTTTTTTTCCCACAAAATTGTCATATTAGCAGGTTATTTCTCACACACCACATATGCATACCACAAATTACACCCCAAAACACATTCTGCTATTACTCCCGAGTATGGCGATACCACATGTGTGAGACTTTTACACAGCGTGGCCACATACAGAGGCCCAACATGCAGGGGAGCACCTTCAGGCGTTCTGTAGCTCCCAGGCCAATTCTGACATTTCTCTCCTACATGTAAAAATCATCATTTATTTGCTAGAAAATTACATAGAACCCCAAAACATTATATATGTTTTTTTAGCAAAGACCCTAGAGAATACAATGGCGGTCGTTGCAACTTTTTATCTCGCACGGTATTTGCGCAGCAATTTTTTTAACGCGTTTTTTTTGAGAAAAAAACTGTTTTGTGCTTTACAAAAACCAAAACAGTAAAGTTAGCCTAATGTTTTTGCATAATGTGAAAGATGAAGTTATACTGAGTAAATAGATACCCAACATGTCACCTTTCAAAATTGCACGCGCTTGTGGAATGGCGCCAAACTTTGCTACTCAAAAATCCCCATAGGCGACGCTTTAATATTTTTTACTGGTTACATGTTTTGAGTTACAGAGGAGGTCTAGGGCCAAAATTATTACTCTCGCTCTACCGATCGCAGCGATACCTCACATGTGTGGTTTGAACACGGTTTTCATATGTGGGCGGGACTTACGTATGCGTTCGCTTCTGCATGCGAGCACGCAGGGACAGGGGCGCTTTAAAATTTTTTTATTTTTTTTTATTGTTCATTTTACTTTATTTATTTTAGTTTGATGCTTTTTTCCAAAAAAAAAAAATTTTGACCACTTTTATTCCTATTACAAGGAATATAAACATCCTTGTAATAGGAATATGGCATGACAGGTCCTCTTTACAGTGAGATATGGGGTCAATAAGACCCCACATCTCACCTCTAGGCTGGGAAGCCTGAAATAAAAAAAAAAAAAAAACGATCCTGGCTTCGATCGTAGCGGTGAGTCGGTAGAAGCTCTGGAGGGGGGGACATCCCCTCTCGCCTCCCGTAAGAACGATCAAGCAGTGGAACAGCTGCTATGATCATTCTCATGGTGTAGGGAATCGCCGGCTGAAAAAGCCGATATCTGAATGATGCCTGTAGCTGCAACCATCATTCAGATATCTCCGCACAAAGTCAAGGACGTTGTATGACGGCCGGTGGGCGGGAAGTGGTTAAAACGCATTTTTTTTTTAACACAAAGTTGTCCATTTATACAATATTTCTACCACATAACATGTACATACCAAAAATGACACCCCAAAATAGATTCCCCTGCTCCTCCTGAGTACGGCGATACCACATGTGTGAGACTTCCACAGCCTGGCCACATACAGAGGCCGAGTACAGCTGAGCATGGCTCGGTATGGAGGGGTATTGCGGAGTATGGCGGGGTATGGCGGGGTATTGCGGAGTATGGCGGGGTATTGCGGAGTATGGCGGGGTATGGCGGGGTATTGCGGAGTATGGCGGGGTATTGCAGAGCATGGCAGAGTATGGCGGAGTATGGCGGAGTATTGCGGAGTATGGCGGGGTATGGCGGGGTATGGCGGGGTATTGCAGGGTATGGCAGAGTATAACAGAGTATGGCGGGGTATGGCGGGGTATTGCGGAGTATGGCGGGGTATTGCGGAGTATGGCGGGGTATGGCGGGGCATGGCAGAGTATGGCGGGGGCATGGCAGAGTATGGCGGGGGCATGGCAGGGTATGGCGGGGGCATTGCAGAGTATGGCGGGGGCATTGCAGAGTATTGCGGGGGAATTGCAGAGTATGGCGGGGGCATTGCAGAGTATTGTGGGGGCATTGCAGAGTATTGCACAGCATTGCAGAGTATTGTGGGGGTATTGCAGAGTATTGTGGGGGTATTGCAGAGTATTGTGGGGGTATTGCAGAGTACTGCACAGCATTGCAGAGTATTGTGGGGGTATTGCAGAGTATTGCACAGCATTGCAGAGTATTGTGGGGGTGTTGCAGAGTATTGCACAGCATTGCAGAGTATTGTGGGGGTATTGCAGAGTATTGCACAGCATTGCAGAGTATTGTGGGGGTATTGCAGAGTATTGTGGGGGTGCTGCAGAGTATTGCACAGCATTGCAGAGTATTGTGGGGGTATTGCAGAGTATTGTGGGGGTGTTGCAGAGTATTGCTCAGCATTGCAGTGTAGTGGGGATGGCTGAGCATGGATGGATGGATGCCTGGATGTCTCTGTGCAGCGCTGTGGGCACTACACATACAGCCCACAGCGCTGCAGACATCCCTCCACCCCCCTCCCCGCTCACTGTGTACCGATCGGTACACAGGCGGGGAGGAGAGGAACCGGCGTCATCAGATGACGCCGGTCTGTTTACATGTGATCGCGCCGTCATTTGACGGCGTGATCACATGGTAAACGGCCGCGATCAGCGGCCATTTACCGGGATCCGTGATGCGCCGGGTCCTCCGGACCCGGCGGTCACGGATGTGTTCGGGTGCGCGCCCCAGGGGGCGCGCGAGAGGGGAATTCTGGGAGGACGTCATAGTACGTCCACCCAGAGTTATCCAACCGCCCTGCAGCCGTCATTCGGCTATGGGCCGGTTGGTAAGTGGTTAACATGGGGTAAAAGGGGCAGCATCCCCAGGCACAGTCATTGTTGTCACCCGCGCTGCCCACAAATAGTTTTCCCAGCTTTTAATTTCCAGCATCAAGTCAGGCATGGTGGGGGGAGTGTCATGGACTGGGAGCTACAGTTCATTGAGGGAACCATGAATGCCAACATGTACTGTGACATACTGAAGCAGAACATGATCCTCTACCTTTGGAGACTGGGCAGCAGGGCAGTATTCCAACATGATAACGACCCCAAACACACCTCCAAGACGACCAATGCCTTACTAAAGAAGCTGAGGGTAAAGGTGATGGACTGGCCAAGCATGTCTCCAGACCTAAACCCTAGTGAGCATCTGTGGGGCATCCTCAAACTGAAGGTGGAGGAGCGCAAGGTCTCTAACATCCACCAGCTCCTTGATGTCATCATGGAGGAGTGGAAGAGGACTCCAGTGGCAACATGTGAAGCTCTGGTGAACTCCATGCTCGAAAGGGTTAAGGCAGTGCTGGAAATAATGGTGGCCACAAAAAATATTGACACTTTGGGCCCAATTTGTTCATTTTAATTAAGGAGTGTACTCACTTTTGTTGCCAGCGGTTGGCTGTGTGTTGAGTTATTTTGAGGCAACAGAAAATTTACACTGTTATACAAGCTGTACACTCACTACTTTACATTGTAGTAAAGTGTCATTTCTTTAGTGTTGTCCCATGAAAAGATATAATAAAATATTTATAAAAATGTGAGGGGTGTACTCACTTTTGTGAAATACTGTATATACCGGACTAAAATTTCAACAATTCAGATATATATTCAAAATATATCTGATGCTTGGTGCTTTAAATATCTTTAAATACAAAGTTATATGTAAACATTTAAAAGCAAAAATAAAATCAAACTAAATAATAATAATAATAATACACAACAATGCAAATAATGTATTTTGTTGCATGCAGGAAAAATTGTCACAGCTTCACAGGGGTTAAAGTTAGCAGGGGTTTTCATGAAATCCAACAAATCAAAACAACAATGAGAGAAAATATGTTTTCAAATGATCGCTAAACAATGTACCTATTTGACAGCCTTTATTCTCCAATATTGCAAGCTGTATTCTGTTCATAAATGTTGTTAGCGAGCTGTATTTTAATGATGTTTTTATGCTGCTCTTCATACTGGCTAATTAGAGGTATGGTTGATTGTCTTTGTTGCTTTTACAATACTTGTCAAATATGTTGTGTGATGAAACAATCACTTTGCTTTTATGATATAAAAGCTGTAACTTTGAGACGTAATCAACAAACAGCTAAATACACCTACTAAAGCGAACCCGGGCATGAGATGAACGTCTAGCATATTGAAAATACAATAGAATATAAAAGCTACATGTTCAAAGGGATTACAAAGATTTCTTAAAGTAGATATAGCATCAGATATATGTTTTCATGCTTATAGTTTTCTTTCTTTTTTTCTTAACTTTATTGAAAGGCCACCAAAGACTTTTCATCCAACTCTATGTACCACAGTGCGTTACAATGCATAACTGTGTATAAAGTTGAACAATATCATTTTGTGACATTCCAATAAAGATAATAGACATTAACAGTGGGATGCGTTGTAACAATGCATCATGCTTCCCCTACACAACGTGCACCAGCAGGCACACGTTATTCCAGAGCATAATGTGCACCTGCTGGTGTAAACAGACCCTAGCGCTGGCCTGACATCTGTTTTTTTTTTGGCCAGGAGCGAATTGATTGATCAGAAATTTGCTTAATCTCATTAGGTTCGACAATAAAATTTAATGTTTGTCCTTCATTTTTTATTATTTTTTTTTTGTTTTGCTTGCTCTGGTTTAAACAGGTTGTTGAATCGTCCCCTCTTAGATAATTGAACAAACATTCTAAAATAGACAATTTTCGAATGAAATTCTACTGATGTGAGCCAGTTAGGAAGTTCAAAATCTTCACCCAATAAATTGTGTGAATATTGATTTCAATTATCCAATCATCTACCAAGGTCAACAATGCTGTAAACAATCATTATTGTTTTTGTATGTCAAATCATAAATATGTACAATATATGTCCCCTATAGGACTTTTTATTATTCTTGAAATAAATTTATACATTTTTAAACAAAGTTTTCTTTCTATGGTACCGCAATAGTCCTTTTCTTTCTCCCTTTTTTTGAAAACTCACTCATTTATATCTTTATGGACCTTGCTTTGTGCACTGGTGCACAGTCATATTGGAACAGGAAGGGACCATCCCCAAATCCCTATGTCTTGGTATGCTGACACCTTAAGAGTTCCCTTAACTGGAACTAAGGGGCCAAGCCCAACCCCTGAAATAAAACCCAGTGCCACACAGTATATGGGATATACAATCAAAAAACAATAATGAAACTGATCCGTGAATCCAGTATTAAATCACATAGGTGTATTAAATATTTGTTCATAAATGAAAACCCAGCATGCTCCAAATAATCTCAGTGCTATAAAACTCCAGTGTCATCCAGTGACCCCCCAGGAATACCGCTCACCTCAAAGCGTGTGACTCAGCTGTGAAACTAAGTCTAAACACGATTTGGAGCCATCCCACGGCTCAATGATGATATCCAGGTGCACAGTTGGAATAGCAGCTCCACAAATATGAGAGAGAAAACTTGATGGTGTAATAACGTTTAAAAATGTTTTATCCAAAATATAAAAACACTCCCCACAATGGGGTGCTCAAAGATTTGAGGTGCGTAAGTGCACCAAACTAACAACGAACTCCAAACAATGCGTGGCAGTAAGGGTAAAGTGTGCGTCGCATCACAGCGAACAATCCGTTCCGTGCTCCATCCTGGCCCCTCCCCTACATGTGTTTTAATTAAAACCTTTTTAAACGTTATTACACCATCAGAGTCCACAATTTATGGTAAGCGTGTCCGTTTTACTCTCAGGTGGTGGATTACACAAGCCAGTGGCCAGTGTTTTTCCTACTGTACCTTCACATGGGTATCTTCATCTTCACCTAAGAATTTCATTTTCTCGGTGGACTTTTTTTCATTCACTTTTTTCATTTATTTTTTGATTTATGAACATTTATTTTGGAGTTTTTGAACTTTAATCATTCACTGGTTATTTTATTTATTGATCAGAGCACGGTATTCATTATTCATTTACTGTTTGTGTTTTTGTTTTGTGTTTTGTAATTTGTGTGCATATTCATAGTTTTCTATATCACAATATTTTTACTAATATTTGTTTATAGCGCTGTATCTTTTTTCAAACTACAAGCGCTGCACTATTATTATTTTTTATTTGTTTACATGGTTTGTCTAGTGAGTGCCAGCTGCTTTCCATTATCTCAGAGCGCAGTTTTCTATTTTCCATTTTTATACAAGACAACTAATACCTAGAAATCTGTGCAGCATAAAAAAAGTTTTGAAAAATGTCGACAGATAGCACACAGGACACCGGCTCACTGTGACCACAACTAAGCCAGGTAATATGTTGATGTCAGCTCTGCTCTCCATCCACAGGAGAGGTCCCTCAAGATGTGTTTTTCCCCCTAGTGGGCTTAATCACCCTTAATCGTTCCTCAATAAGCTGAAGCAATCTTACATTATGTGGTTTAGTTTTGGTCACAATGAGTCGGCATCCTTTGTGCAATCGTCAGCCATTTTTCTGCAGCATAGTGTAGCGTGACAAGGTGTTTTATATACAATCTGCACCAGTTCATTACATGTCATGTTGGCTGATATCAGTGATAGGAGCATTAGAGTGGAACTTTTTTGTTTTGTTTTGTCTACCTGAAAAAGTTTTTGTTTGACACCCCCCCCCCCCCCCCCCCACAAAACACATTGCCTGATTTTTACTTTCCTCTTGTATACTGATTTTATCCTTAAAAGTTGTTTTACTCTTGATTGGCATGCCTATTAGTCTGTTTATATCTAAATTATCAATTTTGGGTGCCCCCCCACCCCTTTCCTAGGGGACCCCTTGCTTTGTAGGACTATTGGTCCCAAATGATAATTTTACTTCCATACGGAAAATGTATAGCCAGTGGTTTCTTTTCACCTTTTTTCTTCCTTAATAATGCAATTTAGATCTACAGTATATCCTGGATGAATCACTCATCCAATAAATGTTACTGAATTTACCTAAGCTTCCTTCGTGCCATAACTAAAATATCAGATCTGGGAGGACAAAATTCTTCTTTCTAATTGACAGCTGTGTGCTTGTTGTATCTAAATTGAAGTATGCTAAAAAGACTTTAGCAAACTTTTTTTAATCATTTATACTTATGGAATATGGTACATCTTTTATTTAGTGCATGCGCAGAAAATGTTTTATATATATATATATATATATATATATATATATATATATATTGGTTTCAAACAAATATCTTTCTCCTGTTAATCTCCTGTTAATCAGATGTGGACAACGTGGAAGGGATTGCTGTTGACTGGCTTGGTAATAATTTATATTGGACAAACGACGGACACAGGAAGACAATTAATGTCGCTCGCCTGGAAAAGGCATCACAGAGCCGCAAAACCTTAATAGAAGGGGAAATGTCACATCCTCGCGGAATTGTCTTGGATCCTGTTAACGGGTAAGAGCTAATAGATATTCTGCAGTGTTGAGCCTTATAAGAGAAAAATATGATATTAAAAAAATGACAGGACCACACAGCAAAACTCTTACCAGGTTTTTCACTTTCCAGCAACTATTTTAAAAGGTGTCTCCAAGAGGTAGCATAGTAGCCAGCACTGGAAATAGAATTCAGAACTGTAATATAATTTGATGTTTTAATTGTATTGTATATCCACAGCAGTAAAGTGGAACACAAACCCTGAAGCTGGGTTGACCATATGGGCTTTCTTAATTCTGTCACACCTGTAACAGCTAGGGTTCTGCTGAAGTCAATGACTATAATGCGGCTGTCACCAACCCCAAGAGGATACTTCATAGGACTATACTGTATGTAGAACGAACTCTAGAAAGAGAAACAGGAATGTTTCGCTCACAGCAAAGACCTGGCTAACATAATATGAAAGGAAAAACAAAAAATCCAACATGGGTCCAAACTCTGCCTTACTCCAACTAGCAGCAGTAATTCCAGTGTGGCACAGTGCTTAGCCTTTAAACTGTAAAATTCTACAACAGTGTCTAGTCAATGATATAAAAATGTACTACTAGTCTACAAACCCCTAGAAGAACAACGCATGAATAATTATAATGATAAAAAAGTTAATAAATGGGCACCAAAAGCTCAATGGTATCACATATTATTGGGCAGTACAGTAGATTAGTGGTTAGCAATCCTTCCTTGTAGTAGTAGAGCCTTTCATTTTAAGTTCATGTCAGGACACTATCCGCTTGTAATTTGCAAGTTCTCCCAGTGTTTGTGTGGGTTTCCTCTGGATACTCTGATTTCCTCCCACACTCCAAAAGGCATGCTGGTTGGTTAATTGGCTCCTGTCCTAGTTTGCTGTTCTACTGACTGCCACCTAAGATGAATGTCTCACCAACATAAAAACAAAGATGGTATTTGGCACACTGATAAGAGCCAGTCCATGTATACACATTAAGGCTTTGACAACATTTGTGAAAGTCCTTGTCCAATAATTGCTAAATGCTTGGCTTAGTTTCAGCAAGAGCTAGAAGGAACTCTGTATGCACATAAGGAAAGCACTTATGTAGTTCACCACCTGTGAACCGGTGAAAATTTATGTCATAGGACTCCAGAAAACATAAGGAATTGAAAGATCATCCTTTGCCATGAGGAGGTTGAAGGATTCATATCACCATATATGATGACCAGGCACAGGTGCTGAGATACATGTGATGAAATGTGGAGCAGCACAGTAGCTAAGTGGTTGGCCCTTTCACCTAGCAGCACTAGGGTTGCTGGTTTGAATACCCAACCACGGCACTACCTGCCTGAAGTTTGCATGTTCACCCTGTGCCTATGTAGGTTTCCTTCTATACTCCAAAGACATGCTGGTAGGTTAATTGGCTCCTGTCTAAACTGGCCCAAGTATATGTGAGAATGTGAGGACCTTAGATTGTAAGCTCCTTGAGGGCAGGGACTGATGTGAATGTGCAATTTAAAGAATTGCATAAATTGTCAGCGATATACAAGTACTTGAAATAAATAAATAATGCTATAGTTGACCTTGACATTTTCTTTACACATGCCCTTTTAGTGTTCATCCTGAGGTGATAATATAAAGCAGCCATTGTCAACCAGGGTTCTGTGAAACCCTAGGGTTCTTCCAGAGGTGGCTAGGGGTTCCTTGAACTGTGGCTAAATGTACCTCCTGTTTGATGGTGCCTACATAGTTCTGAGCCAATGCCACTTGGAGGAGCCAGTGGTATGACACCAATGATATTTATAGCTCTCTGTAAGGGGGTATTCTTACACTGACTACCAAAGTAAGGGGCATTGTTCCCACTGACCCCCAATGAATGGGTTTTATCAGGGGTTCCCCGAGACCTGAAAATTATTTTAAGGGTTCCCCTGGGCTAAAAAAGTTGAGAAAGGCTGATCTAAAGGTTTGTAGGCTAGGCGTGATCTATTATAATGCCATGTGAACATTTTAGGTTGGCAGCCAGACAGAATTAGTTATTGGCCCATTGTATGTCTGTTAGATTTTCTTCAACAACTGGCCATTGGGCAAGGTAGAATCCTAATTCTAAAGGTAAAAAGAAATGTTGAATTCCCCTTACCACGCCATGCCACTCTATAAGGCTCGATTCACACCTATGCATGTTGCTTTTGGGCGTTTTTGGAGGTTTTTTTTTCATGCTTGCCACGTTTTTGAGCAGCGTTTTTGCGGCGTTTTTGCCGCGATTTTGCCGCGATTTTGCCGCGATTTGCGTTTTGCGTTTTTTTTTTTTTTACAGTTTTTTTTTACAGTCTAAAAAAAAAAAAAAAAAAAACGGCAAAAACGCTGCAAAAACGCTGCAAAAACGGTGCACTTGCGTTTTTGATGCTTGTCCATTGAATTCTATTACATGCAAAACGCTGCATTTTGCATGAAAAAAAGTCCCTGACCCTTTCCAAAAATGCAGAGAAACAAAAAGGCATTGATGTGAACATGTTCCATAGGAACCCATGTTAAAAAATTCCCGTGCATTTCTGCAAAATGCAAAATGCATCAAAAAACGCGCTAGTGTGAATGGAGCCTAAGGCTTATAGTAGTAAAAGGCTTTTTGATCTGTACACCTTACAGGAAAAACAAATCAGGAAATATTATTTACAGTTTGTCATTAATGTCACAAGCAAAATGTGTGGCAATTACTTGCATGACAGCTCCCTCACAAGGCTAATTTGAGAGATGGTTTTTGGGGCAATGAATATTTCCATTACTTTAGATTAGAGATGACAAATGACCTCAGAATTAATGTGTCAAATTCTTCTGTGAACAGGGAGGTGCAGATCAATCACCATTCAGGTTAGATGACTTGGATCCATGGGACGATTTTGCTTAATATGAAGGCTGATCTGTTTATCCATCAAGATGCTGGGCCAGTTGTCTTCATTATGCAAATACCAATTTTAGGTGAACATTGTTCATCAGAGAAAAAAAATTATTTGTACACAATATTTGTTATATTTAGGATGAAAAAAAAAACATATGATTTTGTGCCTGCTTTTAACTTTTCAAACTTAAAGGGACAATATTCCATATTTTCAGTGACCACAAAATTTTAAGAACTACATCTCCCAAGAGCGTGTACACAACAAAAAGGAAGTGGCGCCACTACCAGCATAAAAATGTAATTTTATTGAAAACCTATTAAAATCAAGGACACAGTATGCACACACATCTCCTGTGGCATTCAGCAATCACGGTTCACATGCAATGACTAAGCACAGGTATGTGAAATGCTTTCGCTGAATGAAACAGGAGATGTGTGTGCATACTGTGTCCTTGATTTTAATAAGTTTTCAATAAAATTACATTTTTATGCCGCCACCTTCTTTTTGTTTTGTACATGCTCTGGTTGCGGACCAAGGCTGGCACCCGGCACTTATCACAGCAGGAAGAGATCTCATACTTCACCATGGAGCAGTGCAACCTTTGTGCTACCCTGTTTCCCCAAAAATAAGACCTAGCGTGATTATCGGAGATGGCTGCAATATAAGCCCTACCCCCCAAATAAGCCCTAGTTAAAGTCCTTGTAGGTCTTACTTTCGGTGTAGGGCTTATTTTCAGGGAAACAGGGTAGGGCTTATTTGGGGGGTAGGGCTTATATTGCAGCCATCACAGACAATCACGCTAGGTCTTATTTTCGGGGAAACAGGGTATATTTTGTCTACATCTTCCAAGAGCTGAGAACTTTGTAGTGAATCCTAATGGATTTTTTGGCCAATATTTTTATTTCATTCTGGTCATGAGCTTATAGCAAGAAATAGTCCAACAAAAGAAACGGAAGTTGGGGATTGCCATAGAGGAACAATGCCAAAAAAAAAAAAAAAAAAGTATTTGTACATACACACAATTATCATCTGTTGTAGGCCCACCAAAGGGTGCTGGATTTAAAAAAGGAAAAGTATGCAAAATTTAATAAAGTACACAAAGGGTTAAAAGCACTTACAAGATTGTTGAGTGTTAAAAGACAAGATAAAATCAGGAGTCCTCATCTGTGGCATGTGTCTATCTTCAGCATGGTGGTAGAGAGCAGTGTAGAGCCGTCCAGCAGCTGTAAAGCGTTCTCATGCGTGTTGAAAAGAGGAGGCAGCAGGGAAGCCTGTATTCACTGCAGGACACACAAGGCTGATGGTGTCAGTGTAGAGAAGGGGGTGGTAACGCGTTTCGGAGCATGTGCGGCTCCTTCGTCAGACCTACGCCCATACTTCTCAAGCTGGCTTATGAATGGTGAGGGGGAGGAGCAAGGGGAGGAGTGTGGGCAGATGTTGAATACACAATGATAAAGGAAGTGACAGGTGTATTATGAGGACGGCCAGGACGACCGTGCACTCGCAAAATGGATCATTAATGTCATTGTTATATACAATGAAGTCCTGAAGGAATTTGACACAGGGGTACAGGGCACAGATGGCAGTGGTTAAATTAACAATAATAAATAAATATACAAACATAAGGTTACATTGAATCAATATACAGGTGTGTTACATGGTCGGCCGGGTGTCTATATGCATGTGTTACAAAGGCGGCCAGGTGTTTGCACACATACAAATAGGGTCGTAAGTCTAATGTTGAGTTGACAATGAAACACTTCTATATACTAGTACACAGTTGAGTAATACCTCTCACCGTGAGATTATTGCTACAGGCATAATCTGAACAATTCGTACACCTTGTATAAGCATCCACTATTTTCCTCTATCTGTCTTTAGTGTATAGACGCCCGGCCGCCCTTGTAACACACCTATACACTTATTCATAGTAAAGTAATATTCAGCATTATTTTATCATTGTTACAGACATAATCAGTACAATTCACACAACATCCACTATACACTATCGCTTATTCCTTTTTTTTTTTTTTATCCCCTTACAACAGATTTATTACTTCATTTGCATGTGTACAGACACCTGGCCGCCCCTGTAACACAGGTGTATAGCTCCCTGGCTGCCCTTGTAACACGGCTACATATTTATTCATTGTTAATTCAATATTAGACTTATGACCTTATTTGCACGTGTACAAACGCCCGGCTGCCTTTGTAACATGTGCACATAGATGCCTGCCCGCCCCTGTAACACATGTGTATAAACGCCTGGCCGCCCTTGTAACACGGCTGTAGATTTATTCATTGTCAACTCAACATTAGACTTACGACCCTATTTGCATGTGTGCAAACGTCCGGCCGCCTTTGTAACACATGCATATAGACACCCGGCCGACCATGTAACACACCTGTATATTGATTCAATGTCAACCTTACGTTTGTATATTTATTTATTATTGTTAATTTAACCACTGCCATTTGTACCCTGTACCCCTGTGTCAAATTCCTACAGGACTTTATTGTATATAGCACTGACATTAATGATCCATTTTGCGAGTGCACGGTCATCTTGGCCGTCCTCATAATACACCTGTCACTTCCCTTATCATTGTGTATTCAACATCTGCCCACACTCCTCCCCTTACTCCTCCCCCTCCACTTCTTTTGGGTCAGTGATATAAAGTACCAAAACAAAAACAAAATAGAAAATAACATGATGTATGCTAGTACTGTAAAATGGGTCTTTTACATGGGAAAGAGTGCAAAATCCGGTGCAGCTGTGCATGGTAGCCAATCAGTTTCTAACTTCAGTTTATTCAACTAAGCTTTGACAAAAAAAAACCTGCAAGCTGATTGGTTACAATGTAGAGCTGCTTCAGATTTTGCACACTCCAGGTTTAATAAGTCAACCCCACTGTGTCGATATTAAAAATGTCTCCAATATAGTGCTGTACATCCAAATTCAGTGAGAGGCAGGATTTATAGAATTAGTCCTCTATATAAGTGACCCACCATATTGTCCAGGTTCATGCAACTGGTCTGTAACTATCCACTCATACACAGCACTATCTTGGAGACATTTTTTGATATTTTGTCATCTCCCTACAATGAAAACAGTTGTACAATGGTTCCATCATTTTGTATATTTGCACTATGTTCCGCATTGGCCTATAAAGACACACGCCTGGCATGTTTTAATGACTTCCTTCTATTTTTTAAATTATGGATGTTTAGACAGTTATACATAAAAGTGAAGTTTTAGGTCATGGTGGATGTGGTGGTGGATATAGTGCACCCCTGCTGGTATTTTGTTTTTTTCGAAAGTACCAAAACATCAACACCAGCAGGAAATCCAGGCAATTGTAAATGTATTTTAAGGTGAGATCTTCAGCTTTGCTGTTCTGTTAATGATGAGTTCACTGTAAGCAAAATAATGTAAACCCTCTGGATGATTGGATGCTTAGAAAAACAAAAGAGCTTGCGAGAGGAGCAAACTACAAAAGCTTTACATCTATCCACAGAGGTGACCGGTATTGTTGTTTAATTCCTTAATATTCTAATCAGTGACTGGGGTCTTTTTGTTAATTGGTTAATTATAGTCATGTGAGGATTCCCTTTGCTGGTAGGCTTGTTGTCTGATCTTTACTTCTCATCATTAATTTGTGACACTGCTAACTATGGATTATATTGAGGCTCCCCGAGGAGCCAATCACCAAGTTCATTGACATGCTAGATAGGAAGCTGCAGTGATCAGACAAAGCAGGTTCCCTTGCAAAGCACTTGCCTAGTGATCGCATGGTCACCAAAACAATTTGATTTTTGCTTAGTTCTCTCTCCTCGTCCATCTCTCTTCTCTCTACCTTTCTTATCTTGTCACCTTCATGGCATCAGATGCTGTAAATAATACAAGATACAGTGTATCAAAACAAAGACTTGTCAGTGCAATGATGAGTTTTTAGTGTGCCGCTCTGTGTGAAGAAGACAAAGCCTGAAGCCCATCAGTAGGGGTGGAGAACATCATGTTATCCAAGAGCTTAATATCATATTTGATCTGAGTTTTTCTCTTTGTAAAGTTTCTATCAGATCAGAGCCCATGTTCTTTACAAAAACAAGAAACTACATTTATTTTACCTGATAGATTATAAGATACACCAAGAAATGTTGTTAGGACCAAGCTCTTAGAGCAGACAGCGAGAAATCTTCTGATCTTTGTCTCTTGTGTGGATCATCAGAGTGTTCTACCTGTGTTTGAGTGAGGTTTGTTTGTAGTTCGCACCAATTAAAGGTGTTTTCCCTTTTCTCTGGAAGCTGAAACACACTTTGTGATGTGATGACTTGCAGTAATGCGCATGCTACCTCAAAACATGTTATGTATGCTGCAGTGTCATTGATTTTGAATGATACCCTAATGCCCTAATACATTGCTGCTCCAACTCACATGTATTTCAGCTCACCATAACATGTGGTAATATACTACCGTTCAGTGTAGTGTGCTGAATCACAAAACATGCTCTATGTGCATTGTTGGAATGGAGATCTATAATTTGCCTATTTAAATATGATGAAAAAGTCAACAATTTCCATGGGGTGTACTGACTTTTTCACATGACTGTATGACCACAAGCTCTATCCATGATTTTTAGTAGAGTCTGCATCCTCACTAGACATAGTAGTAGTATTGGTTGTAAAGCCAATACATTTTTTTTTATCTTGATGCATTTCCTGCAGTAAAGGAAAAGTACAGCCAAAGCTCATTTGAATATAATTCTCCTGTGGATCACAAGAGTGCAGTTTGTTCTGCACTTCTGTGACCCGTTCTGTGACCGGTTTTGTGACACGTTCTGTGACCCTGCGTCACAGAACTAGTCCAGGCTGGGGAAAGATTGCAACCATATGGCCGGGATCTGTCCAGAACTCTGGACCGCTATTTGGCCCAGCCGCTCAGTGAGCCACTAGAAGCCTGGGCAGGTGCTCCTGCCCCTCCACTGTCCCGCGTTCTGGTGAGCGCGTGAGGAGCAGAGCAGACAGGGGTGACTCACAGTCACCAGTTCTGCTAATGAAGCTCTGAGAACTGAGTGATCAGCATTGTTTAATCGCTTGGTTCTCAGTCTTAGAGCCGGCGGGGGACAGATGCTGCATCCACCAGGGTAAGAATGATTTTGTAAAAGGAGCCTTGCTATGGTGGCAGACACAGAAGGGAAGGAGGGGAGAGCGTCGGCAGGGGACCCTAGAAGAGGAGGCTCAAGGCTGCTCTATGCAATTCCATTACACAGAGCAGGTAAGTATACCGTGTTTTTTATTTTATTATAAAAACATATACATGACTTTACAACTGCTTTAAAGCTCTGATCTTTCAATGTAAATGAGCTAAATACATTCTAGGTGTATCACAACAAATGGTGGGCAAAGTCTTACAGTATATTTTCTTTAACAATCAGCCACAGCCTGAATAGAAAAGCCAATGCCCTGCCAGCTAGTTACAGAGCATGCCCCTCGGTGGGTAAGCAGTGGTCTGACAGGCCCCTGCTGATTCAGAGCCAGAGCTCTCCAATCAGATGTGAGCAATCAGGTGTGAGCATAAGCTTTGCTTACTGTAGAGTTATAGGTCTGTTGTAGCAGGGGATGTCTCAAACCTCTGCTTCCACATAGAGAGTAAGAGTCCTTCTCTACAGCATACTGACAGAGAACAGGCTTTTCTACTCAGGCTGTGGCTGTTTTAGAAAAAAAAAACAAAACTGGAAAGCATTGCACAACTTTTGTTTTAATGCACCTGGAATGTTTTTTAGCTGATTTAAATTGAGGGTTTATTGAACTTTATTAGGCAGAAGGAAAAGCAAACACAGAGCATAACCAACTCTTGCACCATGTTCTTCTACATGAAAAAAAAAAATAGATAGCACCAGTAAAAATAGTATATGTTTATTGACATAATTGACATGTTTTTTGAATCAACGTTTTTCAAAGAGTACAAATAGTTGTGGGGGCCCAGCAAGTATGTTTGCCCAGGGGCCCGTGCTGGCTCTCAGAACCCCCACCGACAACAAACATAGCCAGGCATTTATACCAAACCAGCCAAGAAAGGAAAATGTAATTATCCTTTAACAAGTCCTATAAATGTTTTTAGGGCTTCCATTGATTTATTGTGTTTCTCAACACACAGGGAAGAATATTATTGACCCAGGCCTAAAAGGTTGTCTGTATGTCTATTAGACAAGTGATGTACAAATGGGAGTGATTGCCTCTCCTGTTAATGTAACGTAGGCTCATTCTGATTTATTGCTCCTCTCGCAGGCTTGGTCATTTAAATAGCTCCCATCGGTTTGCCGGAGAAGCATTTAATCTGGTCCTTTTTTAGTTTTTCTGCCCAAATATTGAATGAGTATGAAAGGAAACAAAGGGTTTAATTGCCCCACGTGTTGCACTCATTCATTTTATTTTGTACATTATTTGATTCATATTAGAATCCTTATCTATTCCATAAACCCAGGGAAGCTGCCTATATAGCTCACCATTAAATCATCCATTACCTTCCTGCCAATAAGCCATACAGCAGTGATTGCTGCTGATTATCCTGATGGCGGGATAAGGTGCAATGATTGACAGCTGAAAAATGAGTCAAAATGTTAGCGAGATATAACTCTTTAGCACGTTGGCTGCCTTATTTTATCCCCTTGACATAATGTTTATTTATCCAGTTGTAAATCTTTCTCTTGCTGGCTTACCTGCTTGGTATAGGGAGTAGAACTTTTATCAAGGCAACACTAAATCACTTGACATGTAGAAAGTCATTGATATGTTTTGTAACAGAGGTAGACAGATTACATAAAGCACCAATGAAAAAACACAAATCACTATGATGTCACAATGACATATTAGGTATCATTGCGCATGCTGAAATGAAAGCAAAAATTCTACGTCCATCATTTACTGTTAACTCTAAATTGATAATCTATGAAGATTTTTAAAGCATTGCCCATTGAAAATTTTGCATGCAGTATTTTATTGCCATTTCATGGGCAAACACAATTTTCAGGCTTGACATATTTGGTATTTATTTATTTATTTATCTATTTATTTATTAAACGCAACCTAATATTTTATATTTTACCAAAACATTAGGCATCATATTGTGTTTGTGTGCATTAAAATGAACTTGAGTATATTTGCAGATGATAACAATTTGATAAACAGTAGCTTAGGTTTTGTGTAAAAACGTAAAACATTGCAACTGCCACCATTTTATTCTATTTATTCTACAAGGTCTCTGCTTTTATCAAATACAATGTTCTGGGGGTTTTGAGCAATTTTCAGGCCTAAAATGTGCAATTTTACATGTGTGCAAAAAAATGACAATAAAAATGGCCCTGGCAGAGGAAGGGTTGGAGCTGGGGTGTCCAACCTGTGGCTCATGGACAAGAGGATGGCTATGGATGTGGCCCAGCGCAGAATCATAAAATTATTTAAACATTTTGCTTTTTTGGGGAATTTTTTGTAAAGATGCAAACACATGCAGCCAAAGAAAAATGTGGTAATTTCTCTTTACTGGATTTCTCAAAGTTTTATCTTCCCAAACCAAAATATCCCACCCTATTTGTGTCAGTCAGCAGTACCTATATTTGTAAGCAACTATTTTCCTAGTTCAAATATTTTATTGAAATATAACAGTGTACATGGCAAGGTACACGAAAAGTGGTAAAGAACTTTAGATTAGAAAGCATTAAGTAACACATCAAGTATGAGTAATAAAAAAATAAAAATAGGACTGTGTTTCGGCCGTACGAATATATAATAGACATAGTTCATAGGAGCAAGCTCCACATGGGAAGAGCAGTACAATAAGGGAAACAACTTAAGTATGTAAAGTGACAATAAGTACACCAAGTAGGGGTTATCATCAATGATGCAACAGAGATAAGGCCCTATCTAGGTATGGGGACATTGATTGATATATCAGTCTCATCAAGAGAGTCATTGTCTCCAGAGGCTAAACCTAGAGTTGGGGGGGCCATATGTTCATGTGAGAGGTGAATTTTTGAGGATCATTGTCACTTAGGTTAGTCAAAAGATGGAAGAAGAAGAAAGGCAGGGGTGGCTGGGGGGGTCACAAGGGGAGGGAGGTAAGCAACTATTTTCAAGGATGAACCACACAAATGGCAAAATTGCAATCAAAATATCTGATGAGCACCTTGAGAATTCATTGAAAATTGCTACTACATCCATTCAACCAGATATCAATGTGTTAGTTTATAAAAAACAGTGTCAAATAGCACACTAATTTTATTTTGCCTTCTTTTACTTTTATAATAAAAAATATTACAAAAAAATAAAGTTGTGTTACTCAGGTACATTATCTATATCAGTGATCAATAACTTGTGATCTACATTTTCTACTCATTAGCTTTCCTTATCTGTAGTGTATTTTATGTGTGACCCAAGACTATTCCTCTTCTTCTGATGTGACCCCTGGAAGGTCAAAAGTTTCGGCACCCCTAGGTTGGAGTGTTTTTTTATTTTAATAATAACTTTAAACACTTTTTTCTGTTGGGTTTTGCAGCTGGATGTACTGGACGGACTGGGAGGAGGATGTTGTTAATGACGGTGCTGGACGAATAGAAAAGTCCTGGATGAATGGGGCTAATCGGCAGGTTTTTGTCACCTCCAAGATGTTGTGGCCCAATGGATTATCAATGGACTATGCAAACCAATTGCTATACTGGTGTGATGCCTATTATGACCACATTGAGCAGATTTTTCTAAATGGGACCAACAGAAAGGTAAATTAAATAGAATTCTGTAAAAGTAGAATTAAGTTTCCTTTTAAAATGTTATCACAAAATATCATTGTCAGGGACACCATTCACATGGTGTTTCTTTCTGGCAGTGCTTAAGTGATATTTTAGTTATAGTTCCTAACTTTATAGCACCCACCTTTGTTTGTCCCAGCTTCCCTTTTGCATATAAAATAATGCATTCCAATAACAATAAAAAAATCCAACAGGTGTGTAGACCCAAAAGATATAGGAAATAGCCAAATAGGTGAACCCTGAGTTGGTATTTGGGGTGGAAAGTGCTGCACTAAGGGAGTGGATTTGTGAGGAGAGCTTTGCATTAGGCCCCTTTCACACTGGGGCGGGAGGAGCGTCGGCGGTAAAGCGCTGCTAATGTTGCGGCGCTTTACCATCATTTTAGCGGCAGTATTCGGCTGCTAGCGGGGAGGTTTTACCTCGAAAAAGGGTTAACACCGCCCGCAAAGAGCGGCTACAGCGGCACTATGCTGGTGGTATAGCCGCACTGCCCCATTGATTTCAATGAGCAGGAGCGGTGAAGGAGCGGTGTATACACCGCTCCTTCACCGCTCCAAAGATGCTGTTTGCAGGAGTTTTTTTCCCTCCTGCCAGCGCACCGCTCCAGTGTGAAAGCCCTCGGGGCTTTCACACTGGAGACACAGCAGCGGCAGTTTTAGGTCTGTTTTGCAGGCGCTATTTTTAGCGCAATAGCGCCTGCAAACCGCCCCAGTGTGAAAGGGGCCTTAGTGGGAGGGGATTTGGGGGGAGAGTTCTGCAGTGGGGAGGGTGGGTGGGGTTCGTTGTACACTGGGCTGTATGTTACCTACTCCTGTGCCCTGAACCTCTTGGCCTCTGCGCCCTGCTGAGCACCTGCCCCTTTTCTCTGAAAGCTATATCTAAAAGAAGGTAGCAAAATACAGGCACAATCCAAGCACTCTCTAACATGTGTCTGGGCCAATTGTCCAATAACAAGGAATGCTTTGTTCAGAAGAATGTACATGTTTATTCCTATACAGTGAGAAGGGGAAGAGGTCCTACTATTGGGGGCAACAGTTGCAATTGCAACCCATATATATTCATTGTTTTCCCATGAGCGCTCTCAGCTGTTGGATGTTATCCTCAACTTTTAGACATGAGATAATTGGCTGATCTGGCCAAAAACAGCTGAACTGGTTGCCTTCCATTTCACATCTCTGGGTGATTATACCTAGATTTACAAAAAAAAAAAAGTTATGAACTATTATAGAATATAAATGTTATTATCTATCACTCGATGTTTTCTTTATTTCAGGTAGTCGGTAGCGGGAAAGAGTTAAACCACCCGTTCGGCCTCTCCCACCATGGCCAATACATCTTCTGGACTGATTACATGAACGGCTACATATTTCAGCTCAACTTGAGAACCAATAATATTTCTCTTTTGCGGCAAGAGAGGCCACCGCTGTTTGGTCTTCAGATTTATGACCCCAGAAAACAGCAAGGTAAAACATATCCTCACCTGCCCACAGTGTTCTGAACAGAGCAATCATGATAAAAATTGATCCATGCTGCTATTTGATTGTATACCTTGTTGTAGCAAAGTTTTTTTTCCATGAAAGCAGGAAAAGAAAGGCAAGAGAATCTTGAAATAACAAACCAATTATAGGGTAATTGTGGACCTTTATTATCCACTGGTTTAAATTGTCTTCCTGTAATTTCTTTAGACACGTAGCTTCAATTTATTTCATTTTCACATTTCTTAAATTTAAGAATAATGCATATTTTTATAACGATTAAAAAGGAAATACTTTTCATAATGAAAATTGAAGTAAGGGGAGGGGGAGGAGCAGCATCTAGACTGGATATGAACAATTCTTTTGTCACACATTCACGTGAAGTCAGAAAGGCAAAAAAAAAATAATTTTCAATAAAAAAAAAAATAAAACTGCTTTCAAAGAGAAGTTCTAACAGGGAAATGGCAACTGACAGCAAACTGGGGGGTTTTTGGGCTAAAACTACATTTTATTATTCTGGAAAGGCAGATGAAGGCATTGTTAGGGAGAATACTGTGATTTTTGTAATAATAAACACCTATAAGCATTATATAGTACTTTACACTTTACATAGCATACATTCAAACATATATCTGATGCTAAGTCCATTTAAAGGTGCCTGAATACATGTTCACATATCATTCAGAACACTCAGGGAATACTGAAGCCATTCCTATATGCCAAAAGGAACTTCAGTAAACCCTGATTAAGCTCTATGACTAAGCCCTAAATGAGGGCAAAACGCATCAGTGGATTAGTCATGTCATGCTATAACAATGTAAGTAGCAATGCAGTGTTTCAATAATGTTCATTGAAATTGAGGAACAAACACTGCGGTGTGCAACCTGGATATATGTTTGTTCATGACGCAGCAGGGGGATGGCAAACCCCATATTGGGCTAAATGAGCGTTGGGACTATGAAAGTCACCTTGAGCAGTACAATTTCAGAAAATAGGGTCTTCAGTACCTGACCTTGTACCTGATGCCAACCCTTCCCACACTGCCACTATTGTTCAATGAGTTACCTTTTATAAAAGGGTCCAATACCAAATCAAGAAATCGTTAAGTGTAACTTGAAGTGTTACTAAATCCACAACAGTAAAATCAGTCTATATATGCAGTATAGCATGCTTGTTATACTCACTGTGGAACCTAAGGGCTCAATCCTCCGCACTGTGTCAAAAGGCTGTTTGATCCTGTCTTTTCTGATCCTCCCCTTCTTTTACTGTCCCCATCTATCTGCTGATAAGACATAGACCTGGGAGGCACTTGCTCAGTGTGGTGTGTATTGCCAGAAAGCATGTGATCAGCACAGGGCCAATCAGCACTGTCCAGACAGAGGGTCCTTCAGCCTTATAGAACAATCAGAGGAGAATGAAAACTCCTCCTACAAGCTTTAACCAGTGCTTGGCTGGACACTGATAAAAGTCACAAGACTGCTATTTACTGCTGATGAGAAAAGGTATTTAGCAATTTATATTTACTAAAATAATTGCATTTCCATGTTCTGTGTACTGTGGGAGACCAGATATAGTGAATGCAGGGCTCTGGGTTTAGTAACATTTTAAAGAGGAACTAAACCCACCAATTTAATGGTTTCCCAAACCAGTTAAATTCAAGGCATGCCATCAATGATAACTGTTATCTGCGTGCTGATGTTAGTTTCAACCAAACTGTCAGCCCATCAAATGGCTGGTGTCAGAGCTGATCACATGTGCAACACCAAGGCATTTGTAGATTAAACAGAGGCTAAGATGGCAGCTTCCTCAGCTCCTAAGGCTATATGGGTTGAGTTCTGCTTTAAGGAACTGATGTTGGTTTTTGTATGTCAGAACTGCAGGTGATCTTGGGGCAAGCTGGAGGTATATAAAACATACCTGCATAAAAATTGTACAACCATAGAATTTTACCAATGGTTAGTAATGTCTATGGTTGACCTAAAAGCATAGCTAAACTCAAAAAACAAAAATTTTATATATTGCAGCTCACCACTCCATAGATGTGGTGGTTGCATTAGTTTTCTTTATTTTTCAGGCTAAGAATATTTTCAGAATGTACAGAAAATAGCTGTTGATCTTGCCAGAAATGCAGAGTCCCGGTTGCTTTCTGTGACCTTAAAAAGGCACAAAAGAACCTCATCTTTTTTGTGTAAACCAGTGGTCTCTAAACTGCTGCCTAGGGGGCCAGATGCCGTCTTTTGCTTGCCTTTATCCAGCCCTCAGGACATTAATTCTCTCCCACTGATACAAAACACTGTTCCTACCACTGACACCAAAAAAGGGGCATAATTCTTGCCACCGACACCGACAATTGGGGCAGCATTCCTCTCATTGACACTGACAATGGGGACGCTATTCCTCCCTGATACCAAATACATGCTGTGTGCTCTCACTGACACCAAGACATTTTCTACACCCAGTGGCCACAGTCCAGCCCCCTCAAATCTGAAGGACAATAAACTGGCCCTTTATTTAGGATGTTTGGGGATCCATGGTGTAAACTACTGGTCTTATCAATGTGCTATATAATGGAGATGAACAAAGGCAGACATGTTTGAAGTCAATCTTGTAGGACAACAATGCTTCTTCAATGGATACAATGGGGAAATGGATGTAGCCACCCAGGGACAGAAAATGGGTTATTTGCAGGATGACAAGGTGAAAATAGCAAAAGGTCACAAAATAAAAAAGGAAACAAAAGTGGTTATCACATCTGGCAAGTAACAGTGGATTATATTTTTGTTTTTTGGTTAAGATACGCTTTGCTCTGACATAGCCATTATAATGTCTTCAACGTCAACCAACTCTGAATTTTCTGTCTTGGATAAAGCTAGCTTTTCATTTTTTTTTTTTTTACATTCTTATGTATAAGGGACTTATAGATCAGTAAAATAGCTCATAGCTACAACCTACTGAAGGAAAATGCATTCAATCATTTTTGTCAAATGTTAATTATTTTCCCATTTCCAAAAACGAATCTTACACATAAAGGATTTATTTCATCGTAAAATCATAACAACTTGATTATTGTGTTTATAAAGGCTGATCTTATTTAATCAGCTCCAAACCACTTGTAATCATATATAGGTAGAGACGTAAGTCCTATTTAATGGCTGATTAAAGTTAAACAATCCCCAGCACAAGAGTGGATAAATTGTGGTGGGTTTAGATAAGTCCCAAAGCCTCGGGGATAACACACTGCAATAAAGGCACATTGATTATGGATAAATTCTATCTAATTCCTAAGCTAATAAATTTTACAAGTGCTGGAAAATTCTCAATTAAGGATATGATTACAATCCAGGAAACAAAAAAAAAACAACAGACTGTTGTGTTGAAAATATATTTATTTTTTTCCTCTCGGCCAAGTAAGAGTCATAGCAACTTTATGATGCGGTTGCAATCACAGCGTTTTCGTTGCTACTCCCCCAGAGGCTAAGCTCTACACAGAAAATAATGACACACAAAATGTTTCAAAGCTGTAGTTAAGCGATCAATTGTTTTTAATTCTGCAGAAAACAAGCTTCCATTTCGATGCGGAGAGTCAAATGCCGCAAAAGCAAATAGTCTATTGGACTCCAGGGCGAATAATGCTGAATGGTATTTTGCCTGAATAAAAGCAAGAGGAATGAAACAAGAAAAAACAAACATAAGCTTTGGTACAGAGGATGAAAACATAAAAGTTTACATTTGCCCTGGTGTGTTCTAATATTGTTTTTAAGTCCTATCAGCATGGGCAATAGAAACTAAACACTAGCACTGAAAAATACGGATGTCCTCCAAAGAGAGCAAAGAAACTGAGGGAAATGTAAAAAGAAGGCAAGGAGGCAGATGTCTTTAAATTCCATCTCCAGGGGTGCTATATCCTCCCTCTTACCCCCTCTCACCAATTCATAAGGTTTTTTTATATTTTAAAAGCCTTTTTAGATTCTTTTTACTTACCTAAGTGCGTTGACCATGCCTTTCCATTGTGGATCTGCCTTTGCTGGTGGATCCAGCGCTACAGTCTGTACCCACACCAACTGACTGTGGGTGCAGCCACCGGGGTCTTTAGGAACTGAGAGAACCCCGCTGTTTGACAGATGATAGGAAGTCCAGAATACTAAATCACAAAAAAAGCAAAAAAGGTGCATTATCAATGGCACCATTTATTAAAATAAAGAACAAACCATTAGGATGCCTTTGCTCCAGGGGAGGGAAAGCAGCATCGAAAATGCACCTAATATATATATATATGAATTTATTCTGGCCTATGTAATGAATGAACACCCTAGTAATAAAGCGCGTTTAGACTTGTTTACATGCATCAAATGTTTTTTGATGCTGGATCTCTCCTCTCCTAATTCTGTTTTTTCTGCTTCTAAATGTCTGTAAACGCCTGTGTGTGCATGGACATATAGACTAACATTGAGGGGTGTTTTGAGGCAGAAAAAAAGAATGCAAAATGCCTCTAAAAGCAGAATTTAAAATGTCCTGAATGCATGAGGCCTTATACCCACAAATACAGATGAGTGTTAAGCTCATAACATAAAACAGAAGGAACTTCAATCATAACCACAACCTGTGGCCCTAGACTGATACAGATAACACCCAATTAAGTGTAGTAGTGTTAGAAACCATGAAATCAGGCCGAGACAGTAGTATAGTTAAATCACACTTGTTTAATAATAAAAGTAAAAAGAACAAACTTGGTCAAAACATAGCCAAAGTTCAGTAACCAGAACGGTTAGTCAGCCAAGCCAGAAGTCAGGGATCAATGTAGTGGAGCAGCAAGCAGGATCTGGAGTCAGAAGGGATGTCAGCAAAGCAAGTCTTGAACAAGATCGCAGGAGATTTCTGTGATGTTGACCAAGGCGAAGGCAGAGAACCTCTGGACTGGACAGCTTAAGTAGGCAGGACTGATGAGCAGGATATCATCAACAGCTGAGAAACTGTGGAGAGATAGGACCTGGCAATTAGCCGACAGCTGAGCGGCCAGCTCAGAGAAGGAAGGGCTGAGCCCAGCCCTGACAAGTAGACGATGACATGTTTAGAGGGTACACCCTCTTCATCTTCTATCGCTAAGCCAGTGATGCAGATATCTGAAGAAGGATCTTCCTTCAAAAAGTTAATATGCTCAGGACCCACTAAATGACAGCATCCAGCACCTTTATTCAGCAATAGATCACAGCTGTAGTAATCTATTGCTGGCTGATTGCAGTCAGAAATAGACCACTATTAGAAGTGAGCTGTCGCTGCACAGTTGAATGGGAAATCTTGATCAGGTCCTCACAAGTATGAAAAAAAGAAACGTAAAACAAAAAACAAATAATGAACGCAATGTCATTTTGATTTTTAGCAATCTCAAGCCTGTAAAAACTCAGTCTTTTTGCGTCACATAAACCCACTTTAACAAGATTATTCAACAGTTTTTTATACTGTTGGGTACAGACCTTCTTGATAATCCCATAAATATTTTCATCTCCCAATCCAATATCCTGTTCATCTCTGCTAAATCCTTTTTTTCTATGTTTGAAGTGTGTTGTATGTAAATGTGGTGGTCAGTATATCAGTCATACAAAATTGTTTATCTCCAATACCCGATTTCATAAAAAAGACCCTTCATGGATTAAAGTCATTTGGATAAGTAAATATTCCCCACATTGGTGGGGAAGTAAGGTAAAAAGAGTGAATCTCACAATTAGCTACAGACTGAATATATGAATTAAAAACGTACCATCCATTGGGTCACAACATTGATTGGGACTTCAACTGTTTCATTAGTAATAGTTGATCCTCGTGTATTAATTTCATAGTGTCAACTCTCATAGGCTGCATGTCACATAAACAGCATTTTATTTTTCATTTTTGTTTTTATATACAACATTTTTTTACTGTGTGTTGTTAATATTTATCTACTGAGTTTATTATATATTTAGTATGTTTTTAGATTAGAGATATTTTTTAAATGGACAGCGCACCCATATTTTTGTATCATTATCTTGAGGTAATTTATCCTGGCATTGTAGAGAGTGTCCTTACTGCTAACATTTAAATTCAATGTATTACTTTTCATTTTTATATATATTTTCTAACCATTGTAGTCTTTTTCACACACATTTGGTTTGCACAATTGATTATTTTATACTGAGTGTAGAATGAGTTATTTTTATTTACTAGTTGAGTCAGTTACCATAGGATCTGAAGACAAGCCAAGGCATGCAGGAACACACAAGGCAAGATGAAGGTACAGGAGCTCGGTAACACAATGCTATCACATGCTCTGGGCTTGTAATACTCAAACAGAGCACCACAGAGCTGAAACCAATGATATCACAGTAGGTGGAAGAAGGGAGCACCATCGCTGGCCAGTGGGAGCGGACGGGGAGCAATCTCCCAAGCAGAACATGCAAAGCAATTGAGACCCGGGCTGGGCATTAAAGATTAACCAATGGGAGCAGAGGTGGTGTGTCTCTGTTGCCCAACAGAGAGTGTTTGGGGTGCAGGCTGCCCAATATACCAAAAAAAGAAGTAAAATGTGCAAAGCTATTTAAAAATTCACTATATAATGTAAAATCAATACATGTATGTAATAGTTTCTCTTAAACGTTTTCTTTAAGTTTGCTTTTTCTTTTATACAATGTAACTTTTAGTTAGATGGTCAAGGACAATGCCTTAATCTTTAATATGCTGCAACATTGTCATAAAAGAGCTACAATTACCATTGACAAGCATATATGTAAAAGCTCTCTATTGTGTAAAAAAACTTTCAGAATTTGGCCTTGTATAAATATTTTCCATTTATCTATATGTAGCCTGTTGTTCGGCTACATATTCCTCTACTCTAGCTTTGTCAGTGTTCATCAGCTCTGATTAACTCTCTTGACTTCTACTTCAACGTCTACATTTATCTATAAAATGGCAGTAATTGCTTTTTTTTTTTTAGTGAGCCAAGGACTGTGCTCGCCCTTCTTCTCTCACACAAAACCCCAAGGACTGATCGATCATCAGGTTTCTCAGGATAAAAATGAGACAGTCTTCAAGTCTAGGACTGGTCTCTTCAATAAAACAAATGTGCCTGTCTGCACTCTTCTTTAGAGTGTACACAGAGCTGAACACCACTGCACCAGAATGATCTGCCATGCTTATGCATGGGAGTTACTTCTTTCCCCAGTTGTCCGATTAAGGCGGCTGAAGGCCAAGCACTGGGAAGAAGTTGGGGGGAAGATGGCAGTACTAGAAAGAGTCCTTGTGGACATCACATTGTTGGACCAAAGGTAAGCATTTGCAGAGTTTAGTGTCGCTTTAACACTCAACCCCCCCCCCCAACAAGACACACCCACTGCGCCTACCCTTATAACCTCTGTACATTTACCTCTCTTCTTTTCCATCTACTCCTCTCCTCATTGTCTTTTTTTCTTCTCGGTATACTTTAACCACTTCCATAAAGGGCCTATTCTGGCACTTCTCTCCTACATGTAAAAATCATATTTTTTTGCTAGAAAATTACTCAGAACCCCCAAACATTATATATGTTTTTTCAGGGCATAAAATGGTCACTGCAACTTTTTATGTCACACGGTATTTGCGCAGCAATTTTTCAAACGTGTTTTTTTGTGAAAAAAAAGAAACAGTTTCATGAATTAAAAAAAAAAAAAAAACACTAAAGTTAGCCCAATTTTTTTGTAAAATGTGAAAGATGATGTTACACCGAGTAAATTGATAACTTACATGTCACACTTTAAAATTGCACAGACTTGTGGAATGGCGCCAAATTTCGGTACTTAAAAATCTCCATAGGTGACAGTTTAATTTTTTTTACAGGTTACCAGTTTAGAGTTACAAAGGAGGTCTTGGGCTAGAATTGTTTCTCTCACTCTAACGTTCGCGGTGATACCCTACATGTGTGGTTTGACCGCCGTTTACAAATGTGGGCGCGACGTGTGCATGCTAGAACGCGGAGACGGGGACGCTTTAAATTTTATTTCTTCATTGTTAATTTTATTTTTTATTTTTTTATTTTTACACTTCCCCTTAATTTTTTTTTTATCACTTTTATTCCTATTACAAGGAATTTAAATATCCCTTGTAATAGGAATAAAGAAAAAAACACAGAAACGCGCCTCTGACATAAGTATTCCAACACTTACATGGCAGTAAGAAGTGATGTGCTTGTATGGGACAAAGTTTGCCCAAGATAGTCTCAAGTGTCGCCTGTGAGTGCAGGGAACCTGCTGCGAGAGCCGCGGTAAGATGGGAAGGGGGCAATCCTGTGTAGTGGCTGGATATGCCAGGGGTAGTCAGCTCGGAGCGCAGCGCCTGTGAGGAGGGTGACGTCACCGGGGTATGGGGAAACACAACGTGTTTCAGAGCATGCGCGAGGCTGGTATGGAGCATGCGCGCTCATTTCTCAAGTGAGACTCAATGCATTTCAGAGCATGCGCGAGGCTCGTATGGGCATGCGTGCTTCTTTCTCAAGTGAGAATCAACGCGTTTCAGAGCATACGCGAGGCTCGTACAGAGCATGCGCGCTCATTTCTCAAGTGAGAATCAACGCGTTTCAGAGCATGCGCGAGGCTCGTACGGGCATGCGCGCTCCTTTTTCAAGTGAGAATCAATGCATTTCAGAGCTTGCCTGAGACTCGTACAGAGCATGCACGCTCGTTTCTCAAGTGAGAATCAACATTTTTCAAAGCATGCGCGAAGCTCGTACAGAGCAAGCGCGCTCGTTTCTCAAGTGAGAATCAACATTTTTCAAAGCATGCGCGAAGCTCGTACGGAGCCTGCGCGCTCCTTTTTCAAGTGAGAATCACTTGATAAAAGAGCGTGATGCTCCGTACGAGCCTCGCGCATGCTCTGAAATGCGTTGTGTTTCTCCATACCCAGGGGACCTCACACACCTCACAGGCGCCGTGCTCCAAGCCGACTACACCTGGCATATCCAGCCACTACACCATTCCTCTATCCTGTGCGCTAGCAGTTTTGTTGTTGATCTTGTAATAGGAATAGGGCATGACAGGTCCTCTTTATGGAGAGTCTATAAGACCCCACATCTCTCCTCTAGGCACAAAAGGCTGAGATAAAAAAAAGCCGACAATCTCGACCTTTTCAGCTGAGTACACAGCAATGTTTACTTCTGCCGGGCTGGACGTGATGTCATAACATTGCGCCCAGGCCTCTGAAGGTCATAGAGACTGCTGGGGACGATCTGGTACGCGTTTTTCTCTATGGTTAACTTTGCCGATCACACGAGCCAGTAGAAGCACCGGAGGGTAACTGGGGTGTGCGAGGCTCGTATGGAGCATGCACGCTCCTATTTCAAGTGAGAATCACTTGATAAAAGAGCATGCATGCTCCGTACGAGCCTTGCGCATGCTCTGAAATGCATTGTGTTTCTCCATACCCCGGGGACGTCACACACCTCACAGGCACTGTGCTCCAAGCCGACTACACCTGGCATATCCAGCCACTACACCATTCCTTTATCCTGTGCGCTAGCATTTTTGTTGTTGATCTTGTAATAGGAATAGGGCATGACAGGTCCTCCTTATGGAGAGTCTATAAGACCCCACATCTCTCCTCTAGGCACAAAAGGCTGAGATTAAAAAAAAAAAACGACAATCTCTGCCTTTTCAGCTGAGTACACAGCAATGTTTACTTCTGCTGGGCTGGACGTGATGTCATAACATTGCGCCCAGGCCTCTGAAGGTCATAGAGACTGCTGGAGAAGATTTGGTACGCGTTTTTCTCTATGGTTAACTTTGCCGATCACACGAGCCAGTAGAAGCACCGGAAGGTAACTGGGGTGTGTCCCCTCCCGCTGCCTGTAGAAACAATGAAGCAGCTGAACATCCGCTATGATTGTTTTTTACGGTGCAGGGAATCGCCAGCTGAAAATTATAGCTGCAGGCATCATTCAAATATCTTCACTCAAAGTCCAGTATGTCATATGACAGTCTTAGGCAGGAAGTGGTTAAAGTGGTTGTACTCTTCTAAAATGAAAAATGAACAAAGCATATCCCTCAACAGTGTGTGCTTGCCTCAATCCAAAGCACCTAGAATGATTTCTTACTGCTGTCTCCTTCATCTGCAATCTGCATGAGTCATTTTTGACAGTTTATGCTGACACCAAGGGATTCCAGGGGAACCCCACCCCCTATCCCCAGCACACAGCAGGTGATTGACAGCCTCAGCTCTGCATGTTTCCCTGTGAGATTGTGTAGATGGGGGTGTGTCAATTCCCTCAAGTCCCTGCTCTAATACTGTGCAGTGTGTGACCTCAGATCTCCACCTCCTGCCTCTTCGAGCTAAGAAATAGACTAAAGCCTCGTACACGCGATCGCATTGTTAGCCCACAAAACCGTCGACTTTTGTCCGAAGAGCGTTGGCCCAAACTTGTCTTGCATACACACGGCACACAATTGTAGGCCAACAATCATGAATGTAGTGACATACTACGTGGTTTTTCAGCTCTTTAGCGCCACCCTTTGGGCTCCTTCTGCTAATTTCGTGTTAGTAGAAGTTTGGTGAGTGTTGATTCGTGCTTTTCTTTTCGCGTTTCGCACTTTCGTGCTTTTTGGTTTGTTTCTGAACGGCTGTTCGTCAACCAGCCATGTTGTGGAATTGGAGGAGATAACGTGTTATTTATTATTGGTCTTGGTGTTATTGCTTTGACATTATTTTGTTGGTTGAATAATGATTTGATTTGGTATATTTTCTATATTTTTGTATACATAGAATGCACTTTTTGGTTAAGTTCCATTGGCCGATAGCATGTCTAATTTTATTTGTTTTCTTTTTTTAATGCACAATAAAAAAATTGTGGAGAATAATACTTGGCTATGTGTTTTACTTCAAATGACAGTTTGGGAGTAGGCAGTTACATTTTAAAAAATACAATGTAAAATTAACAAGGGACACCAACATAGTTGTATCTTTGATCTTAAAAACTACGGGATAATAGTGTTGTGGTAACTTGCCCAAATAAAAAAAATAAATACAAAAAAAACCCATAATAGTATTATTCTTGATATCACTAGAAAGAAAAAGCCTTTGAAAATTTGTTTGCAATAACTCCATCAGTATCACCAGCAAAGCAGCTTCATTATTATCCCATTAAAGAAGAAGAGAATTGTGCGCTGCATTTGGAGATTTCATAATTTGCCACGTCGCGAATGTTAATTCTCCATTACGAACGCTAGTTTACAAGACCGACTGCTTCTGGCTCGTCCTTGCTTCCGAGCATGCGTGTTTGTAATTTGGACTTTTGTCCGACAGACTTGTGTACACACTCTCATAAAATCCAACAATAGACATTCGTTCGCAGAAAATTTGAAAACCTGCCATCCAACATTTGTCCGAGTAAAATCCAACAACAATTGTCTGATGGAGCGTACACACGGTCAGATTTTCCACCAACAGCCTGTCATCGAACATTTCCCATCGGAAAGTCCGGCCGTGTGTTTTAGGCTTTAGAGGTGCAAGCTTTAAAGAAAAGAAGACTACAGGTAACAGTCACAAGGTGAGAGGCTGCAGTATGGGCTGTGTAAGATATTTAGGAATACAGCCAAGAACTGCACAGGCATCTCGACCGTGCATGTGCTTAGAAAAAAAAAAAAAAATATATATATATATATAATGTTTTAGGTCCACTTGAAGCTGATCATATTTACATGTGTGTCTTTTAAAGACAATATATTACAATACAGTAGTCAACAAAGAATTTGTTTCATACCATTTTTCAAATTGTTATAATTTTTGCTAAATTAAAATATTCCTGAGCATTACAAGCAGAACATGCTATTTTGGCAGCACAGTGGAATAGAAGGTTTAAATTAAGCAAGCCATCCTCTGCCCCCCTCAGGCTCCAATATTAGCACATATAGCCATCTGCTTGCTGGAAGTGTTACTCGTAATAAATGCCACCACGGATTCTAATACTAGCTATGCAGCTGCTGCTTGTGTTAAAATGACTTTGCTATACATAACTCATTCTCATAGGATCGACAGCAACCAGCCCGGCTGCGATTGTACAATATGGAGAGTGTAATGGGGCACCTGACATGCTGACAGTCACTCGAAAATTGGCCATGGTGGCATTTACATTTATCTTTTGAAATACATGGAATTTACTTTATGTGGCTTCACTAAACTGCTCAGTACATTTAAAGCTTTATTAAACCCAAAACCAAAGATTGGAAAGTATTGCAGCTTAACAGCCTTTAGATATGGTGACTACCTTCGTTTTTTCACCTCTGTTTTCACCTGGTGATCTGGCTATGATCACACCTCCTGTAATAGGATGCCTCCGCTCTGGATGAAGGAGCACAGGGGGCACCTTTAGACAGTAGAATTGCCAGTCTAGGGGAAGTGGAGTGTTATGCCGCGTAGGACTTTTCGACCGGACTGGTCCGACGGACCGAGTCCGGCGGACAATTCGACCTGTGTGGGCTTCATCGGACCTTCAGCGGACTTTTTCGGTCGAATATCTGATGGTCTTTAGATTTGGAACATGTTTCAAATCTTTACGTCGGAACTCCGCCGGACCCAATTCCTATCGAAAGGTCCGCTCGTCTGTATGCTAGTCCGATGGACGAAAACCGACGCTAGGGCAGCTATTGGCTACCGGCTATCAACTTCCTTATTTTAGTCCGGTCGTACGTCATCACATACGAATCTGTCGGACTTTGGTGTGATCGTGTGTGGGCAAGTCCGTTCGTTGGGAAAGTCCGTTGGAAGTCCGCCGAAAGTCCGTCGGATAGTCCGTCGGACCAGTGTGGTCGACAAGTCCGCTCATGTGTATGCTGCATAAGATGTAATAACAGGTTTAAATACACTAACATTTTGAAGCCAAACTCCAGCTCACACTTTATAAGCAGTTACAGGGAACAGTTTTTTATTTCCTTTTGGGATAAATGTTTTAAATAAATGAAAGCTGACCATTGTAAACACCCCGTTAGTAGTACATGGTTTGTCCCAACCCTCTAATGGCTACATTTGCAGGACAGAATAACTGGCTGAAACACCGGGTGAAAATAAAGGATAGAAAGCCTAAAAAAGAAAACAAATGTAGCTACCACATCTAATACCGCGTACACACGATTGGACTTTCCGACGGGAAATGTTGGATGTGAGCTTTTGGCTGAAAGTCCGACCGTGTGTACGCTCCATCGAACATTTGTTGTCGGACTTTCCACCAACAAATGTTGGCTAGCAGGTTCTCAAATTTTCCGGCCAACAAAACTTTGTTGTCAGACTTTCCGATTGTGTGTACACAAGTCCGTCGCATAAAAGTTTACGTATACTCAGAATCAAGTACGAGCCGGAAGCGCTCAGTCTTGTAAAACTAGCGGTCGTAATGGAGATATCACATGACTATTGAACTTCCTTTTTATCAGCTCGCCGTACGTCACCACATTCCCGCGTTTGTAATTGTTGGCCAACATTTGTGTGACCGTGTGTATGCAAGACAAGTTGGAGCCAACAACCTTCGAACAAAATTCCGCGGTTTTGTTGTCGGAAAGTCCGATCGTGTGTACGGGGCATTAGAATTGGTAATGTGCAATATAATACATGTTTTCTTTTGGGTATCATACTGCTTTAAACATGTTTGTTAAAAATAACAAACATGTTATACTTACCTGCTCTGTGTAGTGGTTTTGCACAGAGCAGCCTGGATCCTCCTCTCCTGGGGTCCCCCTTCGGTATTCATGTCCCTTCCCTCCTGCTGAGTGCTCCCACAGCAGCCAGCTTGCTATGGGGGCCCCCACGAGCCGAGCCACTGCTCTGTGTGTCAATTCAGACAGGGAGCCACGGATTGGCCCCGCCCCCTATCTCTTTTCATTGGCTTGTTGACTTTGATTGACAGCAGTGGGAGCCAATGGCGTCCACTGCTTTGTCTCAGCCAATCAGAAGGGAGAGTCCCAGACAGCCGAAGCTCCATCCAACACTTTATTTTTTAGCTCTGGATTAAGTAGAGAAGAGTTAGAACTTCTGTTGGGTTTCTGCTGCTGTCTGTGATTTCCTTGGGGAGAGTTTAGTTTACTTCTCTTCTGGTGATTCTCTAGTCCAGGTGTAAGCAACCTTGGCATCCCAGCTGTGGTGTGGGGGGTCTTCTAATAATGGTAACATGGCACTATTCCCTATAATGTCAAAACAGAAATGTAAAAACTTCCCATGTACCCCCAACTGTGGAGTAGTGTCCGCTGCTCATCCATGATGCAAATCTCCCATTCCACCACATGCCAAAAGTGCTCTATTGGATTGAGATCTGGTGACTGTGGAAGCCATTGGAGTACAGTGACCTCATTGTCCTGTTCAAGATGCCAGTTTGAGATGATTGGAGCTTTGTGACATGGTGCATTATCCTGCTGGAAGGAGCCATCAGAAGATGGGGACACTGTAGTCATAAAGGGATGGACATGGTCAGCAACAATACTCAGGTAGGCCGTGGTGTTTAAACAATGCTCAGTTGGTAATAAGGGACCCAAAGTGTGCCAAGAAAATATTCCCCACACCATTACATTATCACCACCAGCCTGAACCGCTGATACAAGGCAGGATGGATCCATACTTTCATGTTGTTTAAGTCAAATTCTGACCCTACCATCTGAATGTTGCAGCTGAGTTTGAGACTCATCAGACTAGGCAATGTTTTTCCAATCTTCTATTGTCCAATTTTGGTGAGCCTGTGCGAATAGTAGCCCCAGTTTCCTGTTCTTAGCTGACAGGAGTAGCACCCGGTGTTGTCTTCTGCTGCTGTAGCGCATCTTCTCCAATGTTTGAAGTGTTGTGAGTTCAGAGATGGTATTTTGCATACCTTGGTTGTAACAAGTAGTTATTTGAGTTATTGTCTTCACCAGGTATAGATGCCTTAATTGCATTGAGTTGCTGCCATGTAATTGGCTGATTAGCGATTTGTGTTACCAAGCAATTAAACAGGTGTACCTAAGAAAGTGGCTCTATTTATTGATTCCTTTTGGGACCTTTATTGATTGCACCCAGTTGGTGGCTGTGAGACTCTAAAGAGTGGATAACGAAGTGGATCCTGAGGGAGCTTTTTTCAAGTGAAACACGTCGATCCACCTATCCTCTTCTATAAGTGTTTAGGTATATATTTTTTATATCAGATTGCAGCTGAGAATACATGTTTTTATTGTGAAAATAAAAATGTAGTTTTATGGATTATGTTTGTTTTTGATTTTTACGGCACATTAAAAGCCCCCTTTTTTTCACTAATGTTGGGGGTACATGGGAAGTTTTTACATTTCCATTTCTACAAATTCTATCATCCCTCTGCCTCTGGAAGTCTGTGGGTTGTCAGGGCCTTGCAATGCCTCATGGGACATACAGTGCCTTGAAAAAATATTCATACCCCTTGAAATGTTCCACATTTTCTCATGTTACAACCAAAAACGTAAATGTATTTTATTGGGATTTCATGTGATAGACCAACACAAAGTAGCACATAATTGTGAAGTGGAAGGAAAATGATAAATGTTTTTCACAATGTTTTACAAATAAATAAGTTAAAAGTGTGGCGTTTATTTGTATACACCCCCCCCCCCCCGGAGTCTTTGCAAAATAGCTCAAGCTTTGTCAGATTGGATGAGAGCGTCTGTGAACAGCAATTTTTGCAAGTATTGCCACAGATTCCTAATTGGATTTAGATCTGGACTTTGACTGGGCCATTCTAACACATGAATATTAGACATGTGCGGTTAGTTTTGTTTCCGATATCCGAATACCCGAATTACAATATAAACAAATTTTACCAAATGCTACGGAAATTCGGACTGAAATTGGAATTGAATTTTACATTGAATTCTAGTGAAATTCTCACTACACATATTGCTGAAATAAAAGACTGTGTGTGTTAGTAGAGTACCATTTCGAAATAATGCTGTTTTTGTTAAGCAAAAGGTGATTTAAAGAGCCATTGCAACCATTTGATGAAGATTTTTCTTTTGTTTGTTCACTTGCATTCGATTTGAAAACAATATAACATTTTCCTTTCTACCGATTCGAAAATTGATTGATTTGTTCATTTGGAATCGAAAAAATCGGTAAATTAGAAGAAAATTTGAAAATTCGAGATTTCCGAAAACTAATTCCGAAAATGGATCAACCAAATTTAACTAAATGAAATAACTCTAATTTTTTCATCATGCACATGTCTAATGAATATGCTTTGATCTAAACTATTCCATTGTAGCTCTGGCTGTATGTTTAGGGTCATTGTCCTGCTGGAATGTGAACCTCCACCCCAGTCTCAAGTCTTTGGCAGAATCTAATGCCACGTACACAGGATCGGACATTCTGACAACAAAATCCTGGATTTATTTCTGACAGATGTTGGCTCAAACTTGTCTTGCATACACACGGTCGCACAAATGTTGTTGGAAATTCCGAACATCAAGAACGCGGTGACGTACAACATGTACGACGAGCTGAGAAAAATGAAGTTCAACAGCCAGTGCAGCTCTTCTGCTTGATTCCGAGCATGCGTGGAATTTTGTGCGTTGGAATTGTATACACACGATTGGAATTTCCGACAACGGATTTTGTTGTCGGAAAATTTAAGAACCAGCTCTCAAATTTTTGGTGTCCGATGGAGCCTACACACGGTCGGAATTTCTAACAACAAGCTCACATCAAACATTTGTCAGAAATTCCGACCGTGTGTACGCGGCATAACAGGTTTTCTTATAAAATTGCCCTGTATTTTGCTCCATCCATCTTCCCATCAACTCTGACCATCTTTCCTGTCCCTGCTGAAGAAAAGCATCCCCACAACATTATAATGCCACCACCATGTTTCACGGTGGGGATGATGTGTTCAGGGTGATGTGAGGTGTTAGTTTTCCGCCACACATAGCGTTTTGCTTTTAGGCCAAAAAGTTAAATTTTGGTCTCATCTGACCAGAGCACCTTCTTCCACATGTTTGCTGTGTCCCCCACATGGCTTCTTGTAAACTCCAAATGGGACTTCTTATGGCTTTCTTTCAACAATTGACTTCTTGCCACGCTTCCATAAAGGCCAGATTTGTGGAGTGCACGACTAATAGTTGTCCTGTGGACAGATTCTCCCACCTGAGCTGTGGATCTCTGCAGCTCCTCTAGTGTTACCATGGGCCTCTTGGCTGCTTTTCTGATTGATGCTCTCCTTGCCCGGCCTGTCAGAGTAGGTGGACGGCCATTTCTGGGTAAGTTTGAGATGTTTTAATGTGTTTGAGATGTTTGAGATGAGACGTTCAAAGCTTGGGATATTTTTTTATAACCTGCTTTAAACTTCTCAACAACTTTGTCCCTGACCTGTCTGATGTGTTCCTTGGTCTTCAGGATGCTTTGTTCAACAAACCTCTGAGGAACAGAGAACACAGAACAGCTGTATTTATACTGAGAATAAATTACACACAGGTGGACTCTATTTACTAATTAGGCGACTTCTGAAGGCAATTGGTTCCACTAGATTTTAGTTAGGGGTATCAGAGTAAAGGGGGCTGAATACAAATGCACGCCACACTTTTCACATATTTATTTGTAAAACATTTTAAAAACTGTTTATCATTTTTCTTCCACTTCACAATTATGTGCCACTTTTTTCACATAAAATCCCAATAAAACACATTTACGTTTTTGGTTGTAACATGACAAAATGTGGAAAATTTCAGGGGGGTATGAATACTTTTTTCAAGGCACTGTACACGAGTTAAATGTAGTTACACAACAGCTGAACTGCCAAGGTTGCCTACCTTGGTCTGGCCTCTGGGCAAAAAGTGACAGAAACATATAACAGGGACACAAGAACAGTATAAACCATTTTTGTGGTAGAGTGGGGAAGGTCTGAGGTCTTTGGGGGGGGAGGGGGGGCACACATGTATTGATATGTTCATTTAATAGAGCATTTGATGCAACTGAAATGATCAAATTGAATAGGAATAATAAACCACTTTTGATTGACTTAGATGCTGGCAAGCCGATTGGCCTTGTGGGGATTTTATCAATAGTTTCTGATTAGACAATCAATTGTATTAGATATTTATTAAACAATTGACTTTAATCCATTATTTTTGAGAGATCCTATTTTCAATAGATAACTTTTCTGTTGTATCATTCATTATTTTATTCGATGATAATTTGTTTGTTTGGTATTGTTTGTACATAGAGCAATTACAAATTAAGATGTGTATGCTCACCTCTAGACCCTTGGAGTTAAGATCAAAGAGGGCACCCTATTTTACATCCTCCAAGACCCTAATGCCATGTACACACGACTGGACTTTCCATCAGAATAGACTCCGATGAGTTCCGATGGAGTTCCGCTGAAACGGACTTGCCTACACACAATCACACCAAAGTCCGATCGTTTAGAACGCGATGACGTACGACGGCACTAGAATAAGGAAGTTCAATAGCCAGTAGCCAATAGCTGGCCTTGTGTTGTTTTTGGTCCGTCAGAATAGCATACAGATGAGCAGTTTTCCCGATAGTAACTGATTCCGTCGGAAAGATTTGAAACAAGTTCTATTTCTAGGTCCATCAGAATTTTAGAAAGAAAAAGTCTGATGAAGCCCACACACGATCGGAATGTCTGACGGAATTATTCCGTCGGAGCTTTTCTGCTGGAAAGTCCGGTCATGTGTACGCGGCATTAGAAAGAAAAAGTCAGATGAAGCCCACACACGATCGGAATGTCCGACGGAATGATTCCGTCAGAGCTTTTCTGCTGGAAAGTTCGGTCGTGTGTACGCGGCAATAGGTCATGTATAATCTGCTGATTGGCACGGAGGATTATCAGCAGTGACAAAAGGATCACTATACACAAATTAACTATGGACTTATACAGTAAAACCTTGGATTGTGAGGGACTTGGTCTGCGAGTGTTTTACAAAACGAACAAGAGTGCAGCATCGTTTTCTTACTTTGTGAAGTTTCTGCACAGAGCAGCCATCTCCAGTGTGGGCATCTGAAGCCACAGTGTCCTTCTTCCTGGATTCTGTGCATGCTGGCCACCCAGCATGCACCTGCCGATCTCATGCATGTGCAGTGTGGTGCGATTTTGGTCAGCTTGGCATGGCACAGCCATGCCAAGCTGACCAATATTTTCCATAGACGCCAATGTTAAATGTTACTGGAGCCGTGCAATGCCAAGCTGGCCAAGAATTTCCATAGACACCATGAGAGGGTAAAGGTCTACCCATCAGTATTGCCTGTGGTTTTACTGCAGCTGAACTTTGCCCATTACTGACTTACCGTGTCCTGTTGCGCATTGTGTCTTTCTGTGGAGGTAACCATATTTGGTAGAGGCAGGGCTTTGCTTCCTAATTTCAAAGCCGCCCACCTTAGGAATAGTGATCTGATGAGTGGTGGGGGAATAGTCAAGAAGCAACAGGAAAGGTGTAAGGTGTATGAAGCACAAATCTACAGAATGAAGTAAAAGTAAGGAGATCATTGAACAACCAGTCCTCAAGTACAGCTTCCCCTCCAGTAAGGAGAACAGTTAGCAGTTCAGTAGTGGCATCTTCAAAGAGGATCTTACACTACAGATATGCAACTGTAGGGCCTCAGGTGTGCCAAGGCACAAAAAGTGCTTTGCCATTTTCAGGAGGAATTTAAGACTAATCTAGGAACAAGTGAAGTGGTGTTAAACCCAAAATCAAAAATTTTAAATATTGCACCCTTCTAATCCTTAGATGTGGTGGATGCATTAGTTGTCTTTTTGTATGGCTTCTTCTCCTCTGTTTTTACCTGGAGATCTGGCCAGTAACATGTTTTATGTATTAGGGTGACTGCACTCTGGATGAAGGAGCAACAGAGACAGCTTTGGACAGCAGCATTGTCAGTCTTGGGGTAGGGGAGTGTTTAGTAAGGAAGGTTTAGTAAGCCAGTCCACCACCTCCTCTGCATGCGCTGGCTGGATACCACGGGCAAACTCACTAAACAAAGGAAATGATGCCCTGCCTGAGGACTGACCACCACGCCCACCTTTGCCTATGGACAGCATTTGTTGCTGGCCCCCTTACAGTTCCAAGGAAATGTCTGCCTCTCCTTGTTGTCCTCCCAGACATTATTGGGAGGGGGCCATGCTTATAAGCAAATGTAAAGAAGAAGTGGAATTCTGTATGTAGATGCACTTTAATGAATGTAAAGTGGTGTTTGGTGCATTTTCATTTGAGTACTCACACTACACAGACACACTCCATGGATACACTATAATATACTGCAATATAATGCATCAAGCGTACAGTGACGCACAGAACTATATGGCATTAAACTTGCCGTAACGCACACAGAAATAAATGGCATTAAACCTGCAGTAACGCACACAAAACTATATAGCGTTAAACTTGCAGTAACGCACACAGAAGTAAATGGCATTAAACTTTCAGTAACGCACAAAACGATATGGCGTTAAATTGGCAGTAACGCACACAAAACTATATGGCATTAAACTGACAGTAATGCACACAGAAGTAAATAGCGTTAAACTGGCAGTAACGCAATCAAATAGACGGTGTTCAACCGACACTACACTGACGCTATCTGAACTGATGCTACTCTAGCTATACACTAACGTCAAGATTACTGACACTTTCTCACTACGCTACACTGAAACTATCTGAAGCTGTCCCTACTCTACACTAATGTATGTATGAATGACATGTATGAAGCTTTCACTGCTTCAGCCAATCAGGGCTTGCAATGCACTTTCAGCGGTGCAATGCATTGTGATCGGTTCGGGGGCCAAAAAAACAGTTGAACGACCCGTTTGTTTAGCTGTTCGCCGAACGTCCAAACAACGAAAGTTCGGCCCGAACTTATGCTCAAGCCGAACCATTTGCCCATCCCTAGGCAGTGGTCAGTGGGAAGAATGCTTACTTTCAGTGGTGGTCAAAATGTATCCCTTGCACTTATGCCACATGGTGTTGGACCTGGAAATATGCAGACACAATCAGACCGGTGGTGAGTTATCCACAGTTCAATGAATCTCTAATCACCTCTGGAGGAACCCTAGGGTACCACAGAACCCTGGTTGAGCATGGCTAGTCCAAACCCTCATAAATGTAATCTTGTTTCTGTATTTACTTAAAACCTTTCACTAAAAATGTATTGATACAGAAAATGGTTACAAACGCCGACAAACCAACAGTTTGCTCTTTGCTCTTCTAATGTATCAGTTCCTTGTGGATTGAGAAGACAATACAAGGATACTTTTCTGAACCAGACTACTTTAGAAACTCAGTAATCACAGGATAAGTGTCTTTGTTCCTGTTTCACGGTGCCCACCTCACTCTTTCCTTCTTGAAAATAATCTGTATTTTAATTACATGCAAATGTAAAATATGTGAAATCTTTATTTTCACGGAGATGAAGAATATGTGATTGCCTATTCAAGCACTTAGATTTGCATACCGTAAAGAATAATGCACTTGATTCCAAGGTCGTACAATAAACATGGAGTCTTTTTTTACCCTCTATTTATATAATAGTCGTTGTTACGGCTGGATGCAATTTGATCTAAACTTGATTACCACCCGGGTTCAAAAGTTAAATGATGCTAAGAAGCCGCCTCAGATTCTCCAGCCTGGGTGGCTCCCAGTTTCCTTTTATTCGTAAGCTATTGTCAACACACCAAATTAAATTTACGCCTCGCAATGATAGAACATCCGCCTCATCCATTCCAGGCCGAGGCGTGAAGAACGTAACCTCGCTTGATAATTGGCCCACATAAATTAAATATTTATGGCCCGCAGTATGTTCTAAATTGCTTTCCTTCCTTTTTATTATTGTCTTCAATTTGTCCCCGAGGCCAAAATCCTACATACATGTTATTACAGCCATATTTTATGCAATATTTGGTCTCTGTGACAAGTACAGTGCTGATTCTCTTTTATATATTTGTGTTTTTTTTTTATACATTTTTTTTTTTCATTTCTAATATTTGAGCAACAAGTCTTTTAAATATTGCCTACATTTGAGTCTCATTTTGTCTTTCTTAAGGTAGATGTAATCCAATCAATAAATCTCATATTAACTTCAACATATTGATGTAATTTCGAAAGTCAATAGTTTTAAAACTGCAGCTTTCATTAAAATATTACCTGGTGATCCTGACATGAAGGTCCTTGCTCAGGTATTTCCTTTTATAACGTGACACTGCTCTATCCCTGTCTCCATTTGTGCCTCTGAGTTGTCAAACAGGCTTCTGATACAGGTGAAACCTGATTGTTTTCAAATACATAATATGCAGGTATGGTCCACTGGTGTCACCACCTGCCCTGAGATGCCATGCAGCCATCACTGGAGTGCATGTAGGCATGAAGAGGCTGCAATGAGACTGCAGAAGATCAGCATCACTAAGGCCTCGTTCACTTGGGGTGTACTATACCATATGCATATGCTGGGCTGTGTTTACCTGCATAGAGATGCACAGGTGTTCTGTACATCCCTGTGCAGGCAGTTCTATTGATTTCCACTTGGACACACTGGGATTGATTTACTAAAACTCGAGAGTGAAAATTCTGGTGCAGCTCTGCAAAGAAACCAATCAGCTTCCAGTTTTTTGGGTTTTTTTGCCAAAGCAAAACAAGCTGAAGTTAGAAGCTAATTGACTACCATGCACAGCTGCACCCGATGTTGCACTCCCCAGTTTTAGTAAATCAACCCCATAGTCTGCGTTCGGGGACACACAACCACACCAACACCAACATGGATGTCATATTGGGAGCAGCGGCTGCCTGAACATGCATGCATTGAACACTTGTGAACAGATTTCACTGTTGAGTCAGAGCAGAACGGGACAAATGGCAGTTTTGTCACATTCATACCTATTCAGTTTCTGTTTGTCAGCAGACTGCGGCAGACCCTTGATGGTTCCATGGGAGGACATATATAAAAGGACTTTAAATCGGGATATCTTTGGTCCATCGTATTTAGCTCCAGAAAAACAGAAAAAGAGGCAACCCTTTTCCATTTTTTTTTCTGAACTTGCCTGTAGAACTGTATGAAGCGTCTGATAGGGTAGACCTGAAAAACTTGGCAGATCTTATCATAAAAGCCCATGTTAAAGGGGCCTAATCCTGAACGCCAAGACCTGCCACCATTTGACAATCTAGTACCATCTGTTAGTCATTGAGGCTCTGGTCTTGAACTGTTGAATGATGGGGTTGGGGGTGGGGCTTAGGTCTTACAATTTGAGGTCTACACTGTCTGGATTCAATGTCCAAAAATGAGACTCAATAAAAATATTTTGGATGCTACATATGTTAATTTAAAGCAGCCTTTCTCTAACTTTTTAACACAGAGGAACCCTTGAAATAATTTTCTGGTCTCAGGGATCCCCTGCTAAAAAATACTATATCTACAACTCACTATATATTAGTGTGATGGTCAGTGGGAAGAATTCTCTTTACACTTTTGGTCATTGGGGAGAATTACCCCCTCACAGATAGCTAAAAAGATCAATGGTGTCAGTGGGAACAACCCTAGGGTTCCATGAATCCCTGGTTGATAAACCCTGCTTTAGAGTATTTTGGTAACTTCTCTTCACCATTTTGTTACTGTATACAAGTGGTTGTCAACCTTGGTTGTAAGAGACCCTTTTTTAATTATTTGTAAAGCAAAAAATAGACTGTTACAAGAGCACTGATGCGAGGGTGTAAAATATGTCTATCCTCCATGTAGACTTCTTTCTCTTATTCTCCTCCATGATTCAGTGTGAGCTTGTGTCCTTCTTTCTCTCACATAGGTGGTCTGGTTCTTGATGATTTTCTGCCAATAGGGACACAGATACTGAAACATGGCTGCCAGAATCCCAATATTTTAGACACTTTTGCGATTGCACATGGGCCAGTCTGTGCTTTAATTTGCCACAGTTATGGCATATGGTTTTATACCCTCTTTTATACACACTTTCAGGTTTACTTTCGAGAAGAAGTTGAGCGGAAACAAATAAATACACTTTACTTACTTGCCATATTCCTTAAGGAGTCATTTATCAGCTGAGCAAGCGTAATTACCTGAAATCTGTCTTCATATTGAGTTACCACAGGCTTGATAAAAGTGGAAATCAGGCGTGTGATGTGAAATATGTAAAAGGACTTTACATCTGGTGGATAAAGGCAAGCACACAGTACAGTAGCTTCCATTGCACAGCACATGGCAGCATACCACAATGCACATACCATGAAGTGTAGTGTAATGCGGGACCCTTTGCAAATACTGTAGGTGCACGTCAGTTAATTTTCCCGTTGAGATGGGTTAGTAGCCCATTCATAATAAATTGGTATGCACAGTCTTACAGCTTGTTTTCAATGGAAAAATGCAAAAGACTAAGTAAAAAAATGTGCAATAAGGACCTTTGCCCTTAATTTGGAAGCAGTGGTCTCTTTGCAGAGGCCCAACACACCTGCTGAGATAGAGCTCTCCATTCAGAAAAGCTCGTGTTCTTGATTGGAGAGTTATAGCTCTGGCAAGAAATGTGACAGACCTTTGCAGAGAGACCACTGCTTACACAAAGAGAAAAAGCATCCTTGAATACAGGATGTTGGCAGGAAGCAGGTTTATCTACTCAGGATGTTGCCTATTTCTAAAGAAAACAAACAGTAGGACTGTACATATCTTTTGGTTTTATGCGCCTTTAATGTATTTAATTTAATGTTAAAGTTCAATTGGGCTTTAACAATTAGTACTTTGCAGTGTTTATTTTAATAAGACCCTGTGTATGCAAAGCACCCAGTAAAGAAGGATTTTCTCTATTGGTGCACAAGCCATCCTCTGCATCTATTATTACAAATCTGATTATTCCAGCTTATTGAACATGGACAGCATTCATCAGCTCCTGTGTATTGCCATTTCCCTTCATGACCAAGAGTGGCTACAAACCTCAACACTATGCACTTGGGCCCAGCACAATATTCATTGATCATGTGATGTTATTTAGCTGTAGAGAAAAAGAAAAAACAATTTACTATCAAAAGACGCAGGATGGCCGTTCACAAATATTTCATGTCTCCGCTGCCTGCGGGGTCTGTGCGCACACAGTATTTAAGTAACCAGACAAATGTTTCTCGGGTTTGCAGCAAAAGATATTTCTGTGTTGGCCTCCTCGTTGCTTGTGAATGATGAGCTGCTAAGGTGTATATTTTCTATCTGCAGGTGACAACGCTTGCCGCTTGAACAATGGAGGCTGTGGAACGCTCTGTCTCGCCATTCCTGGAGGGAGAGTTTGTGGCTGTGCTGATAACCAGCATCTGGATGACAATAATTCAACTTGTGTGTGTAAGGCTTCCTCAAACACATCTTTTTTTCTCTACTGCTTGCAAAACTAGGAAGAATTATATACATTCACAGACCTGATAAATATTAACCCTTTGGGGCTTATGTAACAAAAAAAAAAAAGCCTCTTGTTGCCAAAACCGATTGATCAACTTCAAACTGTCCTGTTTGCAGTGCAGAGCTGGGCTTTCGCGCGGGTGACTGGTAAAAGCCGTGATTTATCTGCCTACTTGACCATCCTTTGAAAACCTACAATACAGCTGGAGAAGGCCATTCACATACTGTGGGTGTGCAAAATGTCATGTGTGGGGGGTAGAGTTTAAATTAATTCTTACCCTAAGGAGGTACCATTCCTTAGAAAGTGAATATAAAAGTACATAGTTGTTTGGGACTTTAAATGTACCTCCTTGGGTCTAATTAACACTGACCAATAAAGGGGTTGTAAAGGCAGAAAGATTTTTATCTTAATGCATTATACATTAAGATAAAAAGCCTTCTGTGTGCAGCACCCCCCTCAGCCCCTCTAACACTTACCTAAAGTCCCTCTCATCCAGCGATGTCCACAAGTGTCTCAGCAATCCGAGATTCTCCTTCCCGATTGGCTGAGACACAGCAGAGGCGCCATTTGTTCCCACTGTTGTCAATCAAAGTCAGCTAGCCAATCAGGGGAGAGAGGGTGTGGTGCCGAGTCGGGGCTCCATGTCTGAATGGACACACGGAGCTGTGACATGGTTCGGGTGACCCCATAGCAAGCTGCTTGCTGTGGGGACACTAAACAGGAGGGAGGGGCCAGGATCACAGCAGAGGGACCCGAGAAGAGGAGGATCTGCTCTGTGCAAAACAAACTGCATAGAGCAGGCAAGTATAACATGTTTGTTATTTTTATAGTGAAAAAAAACGAACCTTTACAATCACTTTAATTATAAAAAAATGTAAATGTCCTTATTCAAAATATTACACAATTTCTTAAAAAAAGGTTTTGTTTTAAAACAATTTATCAAACTAGTTGTCCAAGGTGATGTTGTCCTGGCCTTGAGATCCAATTTTTTGTTAAAGCCAACGTGTTTCCCGGGCTGACCCGCTTCGTCAGGGCCTCAGATCCTGTTAAATACTGCAACAGTGTACAAGAGAAATCACATGTGAAACAATCAATATTTGACAGCAAATCACATTATATATTATATGATATCAAGTCTCAAAAACACTTATCAGATAGTATCCATTCATTTATATAATATTGGTAACTATAGTTGTCAAAAATCATGAAATCACCTTATATGTGTAGGCATATTATCTATTTAATACCCAGATTCATGGTATTGTCCATTACTGCATGTGGGTAAGTATCTTTAAGGGTTTAGGTATTAAGGGTTAAGGTATTCCCCACGGGCCAACCAGGCTATCTATCACCAACTATTATGCAACATTATACAGATGACTTTTTACTACTTTGCTTGTTTCTCCATTTCATGCACAAAGGACTATAGTTAACTATATTATATAAATTAATGAATTATAAATGATATTCATTTTCACAATGGATAGAATTTTTCAAGATACTATCTGTTAAGTGTTTTTGAGACTTGATATCCTATAATATATAATGTGATTTGCTGCCAAATATTGATTATTTCATATGTGTATCTTCTTGTACACTGTTACAGTATTTAACAGGATTTGAGGCCCTGACAAAGCGGAGAAGCATGCGAAATGCGTTGGATTTTAAAAAAATTGTATCTTAAGGCCAGGACAACATCAACTTGTTTTTAAAACAAACCCTTTTTTTAAGAAACTATGTAATATTTTGAATAAAGACATTTACATTTTTATAATTAAATGGTCAGTGTTTATTAGACTCAAGGAGGTACATATTTGTCCCAAACAAATATGTACTTATATATATACTATGGGTGTGGCAAATCTAACACTACATGTCAAGTTGACAGGCAGCAGCACCTGTCAAACTTGGCCATTCAACTCAACAGGACTGCGCCACAACTGCAAACCAAATGATTGGTTCGCACTTGCGTCACATTAGTTCCACTGCAAATTGACAAATAAAGACAAAGAAATACTGGCATTCAGGAGGCGTATATATAAATATATATATATATATATATATATATATATATATATATATATATATATATATATATATATATATCTCAATCATATATATATATATATATATATATATATATATATATATATATATATACATATATATATATATATATATATATATATATATATACATATATATATATATATATATATATATATATATATATATATATATATATATATATATATATATATATATACATATATATATATATGTATATATATATATATATATATTTAAATAACAGATATGTTATACCTACCTGCTCTATGCAATGGTTTTGCACAAAGCAGTCCAGATCCTCCTCTTCTCCAGTACCCCTCCGGTGCTCACGGCTCTTCCCCCCCGTCAAGTGCCCTCATAGCAAGCTACTTGCTATGGGGGCACTCATGTAGGCTCACTCCAGAGCTGGCTCTGTGCATTCATAAACACACAGAGCATAGCTCGACCCCGCCCCTGCTTCCTTTGCTTCCTCCCCACTGGCTGTGATTGACAGCAGCAGAAGTTAATGGCTGTCTCTGAGCGAATGGGGAGGGAGAAAGATGAGAAAGCCGCTACTCTTGTGCACAGTGCTGGATCGAGATCAGGCTCAGGTACGTACACACTGCAGCTCACAAAAAAATAACTGCTTTTACAGGCATTTGAGCTTTTATTTCTCTGACTTTCTCTTTTGCTGTTTTTCATTGAGCTTATCCTCTTTTTGTGTGCGTTTTTTAGCTTTTTGTGCTTTTTCGCACATTTTTGTGCATTTTTGGGGACTTAGGTGTCTCTTCTGCTCAAAAGCTCCTTTCAAAAATGCGAGCTTGGTGAGTTTTTTTTTTTTTTCTGCCTGTAAAAGCATATGCTTGGTAAACTCCTGAAAATGCCATAGTGTGCATGGACACATTTCATGGAGGGGAGTTTCCAGGCAGAAAAAAAAAATAAGAGCTCAAAAAAAGCTCAAAAGCCTGTAGAAGCAGCTTCTTTGTGCTTCTGTGAGATGCAGTGTGCATTGGCCCCTCTACAGGAGGCATGATACTGTACAGGTCACCTGGTGAATACAGAGGGGAAAAAAAGCCAAAAAAACCCCCAAAAACAAATGCAGCCACCACATCTAAAGATTGGTAAGCTGCAATATAATACATTTTTGTTTACTACTACGTTAATGCCCTGTACACACGGTCGGATTTTCCAATTGAAAATGTGTGATAGGACCTTGTTGTCAGAAATTCTGACCGTGTGTAGGCTCCATCACACATTTTCCATAGGAAACACAAAGTTTGAGAGCTTGCTATAAAATTTTCCGACAACAAAATCCGTTGACGGAAATTCCGATTGCGTGTACACAAATCCGACACACAAAGTGCCACGCATGCTCAGAATAAATTAGGAGACGAAAGCTATTGGCTACTGCCCCGTTTATAGTCCCGACGTACGTGTTTTACATCTCCGCGTGCAGAACGATCGGATTTTCCGACAACTTTGTGTGACCGTGTGTATGCAAGACAAGTTTGAGCCAACATCTGTTGGAAAAAATCCATGGATTTTGTTGTCGGAATGTCTGATCAATGTCCGACCGTGTGTACGGGGCATAACAGTCTCCACTCCATTTAAAACAGAAAAAAAAAATTTAGCTGGAGTTTAATACGTTTTAAATAATAGGAAGCAGTAGAAATGCAACAGCCCTTATAGAAAAGTCTGGAACAACTTTACAATTGCACATAATTGTACAGCGAGTCATTTTGGAGGTTCAGTAAAAGGCCAGTGCGGGAAACAGAATTTCAGATGGAATTTTTATTTACTGGTATATGGATGAATTTTGAAATGTTAAAATCATTATGTTCATTGTTTACTCCTCACCTCAGCTGCGAAAGAAAGTCTGCATCTTCATTTGTGTTAAGTTCAAATTTCACTGAGACACAAAGCTTTGTTAGTGCTGTTTTCTTCTTGTCCTCATTTACAGATTTGCTTGTTAGAAATGTAAACAAAACTATGTAAATTGTTGGTTTCTGTGCTAATGAAAGGTAGTTCCTATTGTACAAAACCTGTTTACACAAAGTCCATATTTCTGGCACAAACCCATACAAATTACCGGGATGGTCTGCTAACAAGGAGTATGGAGACTTGCAAGTTCCCCATGTCTGTGGAGAATATGGGGGTGTTTTACTGGAGAAGTAGGGTGCGTTCACTTAGCAAGAAGTTTTCACTTAGCGTAGTGAATGTGGTGAAAATTCACTTTGTATAGAATACTCAAGTATATGCAAATATAATTTTTTAAAAATTGAATGTGCTTGCTCATGATTGGATGAGCTATGTAAAAATTGACCTTGCAAACTGAAAGTTCACTTTGCTAAGAGAAGTATGGGAAATTTTTTATTTTATTTGGGGAATCATACTTGCCTAGGTGGCTACGGCATCAGTCCCGCGCCGGCTCTAAGACTGAGAACCGAGCAATCAAAAACCACCAATCCCTCAGTTCTCAGAGCTCCCTGAGCAGAGAGCTGGTGACTGTCAGTCACCGGCTCTCTGCTCTGCCTCCCCCTCTCATGCTCACTGGAGCTCTCTGCTGTGGAGGGGGTGGGAGAGGCCATCTCAGGCTCTCAGCAGCTTCCTGAGAGGGTGAGCCAAGTGCCAGTCCAGGCATGTAGGCGGATCCAAAACATATGGTTGCGATCTTTCCCAAGCCTGGACCGGCTCTGTGATGTCAGCCAACACCTGCTGTCTGCTGAAAACAGGTCACAGGAGTACAGAATGAACTGCATTCCTGTGATCCACAGGAGAAGTACAACCAAACGAGCTTTGGCTGTACTTCTCCTTAAGTGAACAACCTTAACGCCTTTAGTAAATCAACCACTCTCTCTTTCTGCCTCAAGTGCCATGACTGAAAGATTTAATATTAAATCATCTCAATATCAGACACTTTCACCCCCTTCATGCCCAGGCCAATTTTAAGCTTTCAGGGCCATCACACTTTGAATGACAATTACTCAGTCATGCAACACTGTACCCAAATGGATTTTTTATAACTTTTTGAGACAGATAGTGCTTTCTTTTGGTGGTATTTAATCATCATTGGGTTTTTTTTGTTTGTTTTTTTGCTATATAAACAAAAAAAAAAACAAATTTGAAAAATGAATCAAACAAATGTTTGTGAACACCAGACCTATATGATTTTTGTGTACATCCCATTTTAAAACTAGGCATAATAACTTGGAGTTAGCCCACCCCTTAGTGACTAAAAAAGTCTTCACATTATTTCAAGATCAAAGGTCACCCTTTGATCTGTGCATAAATGAAACAAAGCAAATACAAACTAATAATGTTTCTTTGTATCTCTGTTCAGACAGTGTTTTTTTAACAGCAGTGGCTGTAATAGTTGCTGTATTGCAGAGCAAGTTCCGGCTGTCATTTTGACAGCCGGGAATTGCTGTAAAGAGCTGTGAGGGTAGGATGTGGCAGTAGAGGAGAACAGGCCATGCTATGAGCACCTTTTTAGGTGTATGTAGCTTGCCTGATGTATACAACTGGTTAGACTACATTTGCGTGGGTGATTAAGATCTCTAGGGGCAAGATTTAAGGATTCTTGCTGGTGAAGAAACTTCAGCCCTATGCACACTTTGTGCAAACAACCACGCCCACAGCCAGATTTTTATGCCATACAGTGGTTCTGAATACACACACAAAATAGCCAAAGCTAACGGGTCGAAGAGTGCTTCTGAGTCCAGAGGCAGCTTGTAGACCCATCTGAATGCTGCAATCCAGCTACCCATGTGAACGTAGCGTTAGGAAAGAAGAGGACCTTAGAAAGGTAGCAACTTGGGATCCTCCATCCCATTGGGTGACATTAATAAGGATACATTGCCTGCAAGTCCATCCTTCCTTAAAGTATATACACATTTTTATAATGTTTTTACATTAATAGGACATATTGTTTCTTTCCTTCTGTTAATTACCTACAGTTAACATTGATGAAACCTCACCAAAGTTATGCAGCTTGGAAGAATTTCAGTGTAAAAACCAGCACTGCATACAAGACGGCTGGAAATGCGACGGAGAAGACGACTGCCTGGATGGGAGCGATGAAAATGTTGACGCCTGCTGTACGTACTTGTCATTTACAACGTATTTATTTATAGATGAACCCAGACGGTGTGTTACCGCTGTCTGTTCCAGCGGGTGTCCAGGGCTTCCAAGTCATATAACTGTGAACGTATTAACAAGAATTATAATTGCTTAATTATGTAACAAGGCTATGAGGACACCGATTTACAACCCAGAAAAATGTCAAGTGAAGCTAACACGGAAAAGTCTTAGAATGAAATCTCAACTTCACCTTAAGTGCTTCCTATATTCATACTGCAAACTCTTTTATAAATATGTATTAAAGGGGAACTAAACCCATCAAATAAACAGTTTAAAAACTGTTACATTCCGGCCCATGTAACTATTCCATTTGCTTGTGCTCTCAACCAAACTGTCAAACCATCAAATGGCCGGTGTCATAACTGATCACATGTGCAGCAGTGAGGAAACAATACACCGCAAAGTGTTAAAGCATTCTTAGAGGACCATTAATGCCTTGTGCCGTACCGGTATTCAGCTGGGCAAAATTATCCATCATGCATGCCTCTGCCAAGTTTCACTAAGCAGAAGTTATGGCCAAAAATATTGGCACCCCTGCATTTCTGTCAGATAATGCACCACTTCGCCCAGAAAATTGTTGCAATTACAAATGTTTAGGCATTCTCATGTTTATTTATTTTGTTTGTATTGGTATGACACAAACAAGTGGACAAAGAAAAAGCAAATCTGACACATTCCACACACAACTCCAAAAATGGACTGGACAAAATTATTGGCACCCTCAATTTAATATTTGATAGTACACCACTTGGAAAAAATAACTGAAATCAAATCGCTTCCTGTAACCATTAATGTTTTTAACCTCTTTACTGGAAGTTTGGACCACTCTTCTTTCGCCAACTGTTCCAGGTCTCTCAGATTGTAAGGGTTCCTTTTCATAACTGCTGTTTTATTCTTCCACAGGTGCTCTACGGGATTTAGATCTGGACTCATTGCTGGCCAGTTCAATACTCTCCAGCGCTTTTTCTTACACCATTTCTGGGTGCTTTTTGATGTGTGCTTTGGGGCATTGTTCTGCTGTAAGACCCATCACCTCTGACGGAGACCCAACTTTCCTACACTGGGCCCTACATTGCACCCCAAAATTCTTTGGTAGTCTTCAGATTTCATAATGCCATGCACAGGGTCAAGACATCCAGTGCCTAAAGCAACCCCAAAACATCAGTGAACCTCCACAATGTTTGACTGTAGGGACTGTATTCTTTTCTTTAAAGGCCTCATTTTTTTTCTGAATACAATAGAATTATGGGCTTTACCAAAAAGCTGTACATTTGTTTTGTCTGTTCACAGCACATTCTCCCAAAATGATTTTGGTTTCCTCAGGTACGTTTTTGCAAACTCCAATCTCGCTTTTCTATGAATCTGTATCAGCAGTGGGGTCCTCCTGGATCTCCTACCATAGCGTCCCTTTTCATTCAAATGGTGAAGTATAGTGTGAGCTGACACAGTTGTACCCTGTGCCTGAAGGTCAGCTTGCATTGTCTGGAAATTGGTTGAGGTTCTTTATCCACCATTTGAACAATCCTTTGTTGCAATCTTTGATCAATTTTTCTCTTTCATTCACGCCCAGGGAGATTAGCTAAAGTGCCATGGGCTGTAAACTTCCTGACAATGTTGCACATAGTGGACACAAAAACATTAAGATCTCTGGAGATGGACTCGTAACCTTGAGATTGTCCATGGGCGTAGCATAAGGGGTTGCAGGGGTCACAATCGCAAACCCGCCCCTAGCTCCAGGGGGCCCCTGCAGCCTCCCTGTCATATTATCATATCCTCCACAAAATCCAGCCCTAGGGTCCCACAGCCACACCCCTGTACTGGGCTTCTACTTTGCCTTCCACAGTTCACACCCCTCTGTTCCCATTGGCTGTGAAGAAGCTGTGAGCCATTTTCTGAATGGAGAGGAGCATGGGGTGAGAACAGCCCAGGATGGGGAAGTGTCTGTGCTGTGTGCTGGCAACATGGAATAGTAACCGAGATCAGCGAGGCAAGAGGAGGACAGTGCCGTCCTGTAGCCACGATGGGACCGATGTCACTGGTGAGGTATGACACTGCTCAGTGTCTGCTAGTCACCAGCTGGGATTCTCTGTACCCCCCCAACCGGGGATGTCTACTTACCCCACTTCCCTGACAACTGGGGAAAAGACACACACCTCCGGAAGGTGACCTTCCCCCAACACCTGCCAACACTGACAGAGATACCTTCAGAAATTGCTAAAACAAATCCCTTAACACCTCCTCAGGGGCCCCTGAAGGGCTGCACGCTCCAGATTTTGTGTCACATGGCTTTGCCCTCACAGATCTAAATTGCCCCCCCAAAGCCCCCTGACCACCCCCTCCACCCTGCATGCTATGCCCGGCTGCTGAGCTCCTTACCCATTACAGCACCCTATACTGTTCCTCCTCCGCAAGGCTGAAATCACATTCCTTTACAACACAGCCAGTTAGCCATGATCTGCACAGGATGTATTTGCCTACTGCAAATACACTGCCGTTCCTACCAGAGAATTTTACAGGTCAGAAGGGCAACATAAAACCCAGATACACCCTGTGAAGACTGACAGACTGTGTGTAAAGGAATGTGATTTCAGCCCTGTATACAGTGATGGGATGGGAAAGGAGCTCTGCCAAGTGTCCTGCCAGGGGTCCCTGTCCTCTGATTCTCCAGAGGTGATCCCTGTCCTCTGATGTAAAGAGGAACTCTGGGAACTCAAAACTCTTAAGCCACTTTGAGGTGTGCGGTGGATGTATCTGCACGCATGTTGGAAGTAGTGGGGGGGGGCTAGGTCATCTTTTGCATCGGGGACCACAAGTTTCAAGCTACGCCTCTGAGATTGTCCATGCCTTTCCACAACTGTTGTTCTCAAATCTTCAGACAATTCTTTGCTGCTCTTTCTCTTCCCCATGCTCCATGTAGCACACAAGAGGTTAAGTCAATTTTTCACCATTTTAACTGGTTGCCAGTGTGATTTCCATATTGTCAGCACCTGTTAATTGATACAGGTGAGTTTCATTACAAATTACAAGAGCATCAAAACTTGAAATGCAATTATTTCTTACAATTTTGAGGAGGTGCCAATAATTTTGCCTAGTAAATTTTTTCAGTTTTGTGTGGAATTTGTCAGATTTGGCTTTTTGTTTCTCCACTTTTTTATGTCATACCAATGCAAACAAAAGAAATAAACATGAGAATGCCTAAACATTTGTAAATGCAACAATTTTCTGGGCAAAGTGGTGCATTATCTGACCAAAATGCAGGTTTGCCAATATTTTTTGCCATGACTGTAAATGCAGCTGTGACTCTCCCATAAACAACTTAAAGTGTATCCAAAATAACAAATTTTAATATGTAACCCCTTACTAGTCCTTAGAAATGGTTGCTGCATTTGTTTTCTTTTATCAGCCTATATTCACCCACTGTTTTGGGTACCTATAGAGGAATGTTGTCACCTAAGGATGGGAGGCGTTTTGGACCTACAGAACATCACCCTCAATTATCTTCTCCAGAATCTAGTAGAGAGGTGTTCTGTAGCCCTAACACACTACCTAATAACATTATTTGATAGTAAATACACAAGACACAGGGCAACACTGCAGTAAGCTGGGAGTGGGGAGGTGACACGGCGATATTTGCTCTGTTTCAAATGCTGCTTAATGCAGACCCAGTCTGTTCAGACAGTATAGTCACCCATACCTCCCAATTTTTTGAGATGGGAACGAGGGACACCTATTAGCAAAAGTAGGAAGGCATAGGACATACCCCCTGTCACACCCTCCATAGGAGAATTATACAAAAAAAAGATTAGTTAAACCCACAAGTGCTTTTTTTTTTTTACTACTACAATTCCTTTATATTGGCTTTTGAGATTTACAAATCTAGAAGTTTAGAAATTGGATGAAAGGTTTAAAGGTTCATAGGTTGGACTTGATGGACGTGTGTCTTTTTTCAACCTCACCTACTATGTAACAATGTTTAGCACTGGGAAACACTTTTTGAAAGATAAAAAAAATGCATTTTATATACGACTATATAGATCAGACCAAAATGAGGGACAAATTAGAAGGAAAGAGGGACAGAGGGAACTGTTTTCCAAACCAGGGGCAGTCTCTCGAAATCAGGGACAGTTGGGAGCTATTTAGACAGAGAAGTTGAATCCAACGCAATTTTGCTTCAGCTAAATGAAGTTCCGAGAATGTTTTTTCTTAAGTGGCTTTCCTAAGCCCTGTTTCTGTGAATAACTAACACTTACTGAGGGAACATGGAAGACATGGGGAGGGTCTAGCTAGGACTAGCACTACACAAGAGAGGAAGACATAGGGAGAAACCAAAATCACTTTAGTAAAAAAGTTGTAGTGGACAGAAACCATCACTAGATGTCAGCATTCCTACGAAACAACAACAACCTAATGCAATGCAATACAACATAGAAAGTGGGGCAGAACAGTATTGCATGACTCAAACAGTAAAGGTGGTGTCACTCTTCGTATTGTGCTGTCTAACAGAGGTGTATGGATCACAAACGTGTCTGGAAAGAATTAAAAATCAGTAGATATGTACTTCCCTAGAATTCAGGTTTCAAATGTTCCACCTTAATACTCCCACTAATAATTGTAATTATCACCCATCATGTTCATCTTTATTACCAGATATTCTTACACCAGCACATAGAAGATCCTGCGACATTGTGAGTGTGACCTTTGGCCATAACCGTGTTTATTGAAAAGTTGTGTATCAGGCCCAATTATCTGTAGTATCTTATTCAGCACTGTTAAGGTCAAACAGATCATAAACCCGATTTTTGTGACACACAGCTCCAGAAGCAATGAAAATTAATGAGAAAGATTTATAATCGCCAGACTAATTGTTCAGCTCAAACGTCTGGACTCTCAAGTGTTGTTGAAATAATTACAAAGTTATAAAATATAACGAGTTTGAATACAAAGTGATAGGATGCTGGTCAGTCGGATAACATAGAATTTACTAGAGAAAAGGACAGTTTTGCCCATAGTATCTCCATATTTTTTTTTTTACTTTAAAGCCAATTTAGCATAATTAGAGCTGTGATTGCCTGCCATGGAACAATTTCTTTAAGGTGCCATTGAAAACATGGAATACTTTCTTGAATCCATGGAACACTTACCCTAATGTGCCTTCACAACTGACTTTAAAAAATAAAATGTATCTAAACATTACATATAATATATTTAAAATATGTCTAAAAAGTATCCAAGTTGTAGTTTTTTTAAGAGTAGGCAGTGTTTAAAACCCATTAGATTTCCTTTTATTTATTGACCTACAAAAATAACTGAAAATGAGAGGAAATTTTTCCTGAGTAAGAAAAAGCCTTACCGACTCATCAGTTCAAGTGTCTCCATTGGAAGATTTTTCTTCAATTGCTGTTCTGGTGACAGCTCAAAATTTAGATTTTTTTTCCTGTACAGTCAAGTATTAGTCACCAAGACACATAGAGAGGGGTTCTAATTCTTCACCATTTCATAAAAACAATAAAAATAAAATGTTTTTTGTCTCCCCTCTAGATTTAGCAACCATGGAGAGGCTTTGGCTTTAGAACCTGCCCTTCCAGAATATGGATGTTTTTTGTTTTTTTTTAATGGCATAGGGTCCCTTAGCCAAAGTAAACTGCAGAACACCATTATGTTGTCTAGAGAACCTAAGGACTCCTTGGTGAGGTCACTTGTATTTAGGAGTATGTAAACCCCAACAGTAAGCAATACAATTAGCACTGTACCCACTAGTAGATATAATGGGCATTTAGCCCTTGCAGAGCATTGCAAGGGTGATTTTTTTTTTTTTTTATATTCCTGGACTTGGAATTTAAAATGTGCTTACATAAATAGATCTTCATTTTATCTTATTTTATGTTATCCTGTCCCACAGCCCTGATGATGGGGGACTATAGGCTCCCCAAAATCCATTTGCTTTTCTTTTGTGACATTTTTGTCATAGAAAATAAAAAAATACCGGACCTACATTATAGTTGTGGCAAGAAGAGAAGAAAAGATTGATCGCACACTTGAATCCAAAAGATGCTGTAAAAAATTTCTTTATTGTCATGAGCCAGACAAAATTGCAATGATGATCAGTTATTATAGCTATGGCGCTCTCACTCTGTTCACATTCCTTATCTATGCTACAGAGAAAAGGAGAGGGGGAAGTTTTCTGTAGTCCTGTTCTAGGGTAACAAAGCTGCTTCTCCATAGATTCAGTAAGTAAGTAAGCGCTGCCACACTAGGACAGGAAATGTGTTACTCAAGGCCGGACTTACCATAGGGCTTGAGTGGACTTAAGCCCATGGGCCCCGCCCCATAGGGGGCCCCCCACGGGCCCCAGCCGAGTGTACTTCGACTATACTCGGCTAGTTCCACTCACAGTCACGCCTAGTCCCGCCCTATGATGGACATAACACAGGGACTGGGCATGACTGTGAGCGGAGCTAGCCGAGTACACTCGGCTAGCTTCGGCGGTGGCGCATGGCTCCGCTCACAGTCACGCCCAGTCCCGCCATTGGACCTGTGTTATGTCCATCGTAGGGCAGGACTGGGCGGGACTGCAAGAGGAGCCGAGAAAAGCCGTCAGGAGCCGAGATACACAGGACCGGCTCTGTGTATCTCGGTGGCGCCATATTTCAACTGCAGTGACACTGAGAAGTCACTGCAGTTTAACTTCAGCCTGGGCAAGGCTGCCAATGTCACGGACAAGGCTGCAGATGGACACTGATAAGGCAACAGATGGAGGCTGCAAGGCTGCAAATGACACTGACAAGGCTGCAATGTCACTGGGCAAGGCTGCAAATGACACTGGACAAGCATGCAGATGGACGCTGTGCAAGACTGCATTGATAAACATTTAAATGTACGTTTTTTTCCTTAAGTGCTAGTTCACACCAGACGCAGTTCTGTTCAGTTCTGTGTGCTTTTTTTCTGCACAAAATGCATGCACAGTGTTTTCCATGTATTCCAATGGCTCTAGTTCACACCATGCAGTCAGTTTCCAGTCAGTTTCTGCATCAGAAACTGATCGGAAACTGCATGGTGTGAACTAGAGCCATTCGAATCCATGGAAAACACTGTGCATGCATTTTGAGTGCAGAAAAAAAGCGCACGGAAGTGCGTCTGGTGTGAACTATCACTAAATTGTTTTTTTCCTTAAAATTCCTTAAACTCTTATCTTGAGGTTTGCTGATTGGTTATTGGCAGTTACGTAGTGCCACGTTTACTGCCGTTGAGAAAACTTGTCTGCATTAGACAGTTATGTAATGGCGGACAAGCGGTATCAGAGTGGCGCGCTTAAAAGAAAACTAAAGGTTTAAAGTAATGTATAGAAGGTAGGGCCCGAAAGTGACTCAAGCCCAGGGGCCCCACCACCCTAAGTCCTGCCCTGGTGTTACTGGCAGAATCACTAGATGAAAATTAAGAAAAAAAATAAAAGCTTAGCAAAAGAAAAAAAAAAGGAATGTAATCACCACATCTAAGGACTGGTAAACTGCAATAAATTAGCTTTTTGTTGTTGAGTTTGGATACACATTAATCCCAAAATCCCTTTTAACCAAGGTTTCTTTTTCTCAAAAAAAAAAAAAATAGGCAGTCTTTTTTTTGGAACAGCATGGTGGTAGATCCTCCAGGGACCTGTTTGCTTGGAGTTGGTACATTCTACCTGTTTTACAACAAATCAACCACAATGTGTACTGTTTATGGCTGGGGAATGGGTATTACAAGCTCTAGAGGCAAGAACTGATGAATGTTTCTTTACTTTCTATAAAGGTTAACTTTCTTTTAGCGCAGTTCATTATTTACTGTACTAGGACCAAAACTGTTGAGAAAAATAAATGTTTAACGTAAGTTGCGCAAAAGCCAATTATGCTGAGTACTGCCACTGGAAGATCACTTTCTGGAACATGAATCACTAAAAAGCTGATTACCATTTGGTTGTTAACAATATAAAAATTATGAGCCATTGTTTCTGGAATTAAAGCTTATCTCAGTGTTGACAAATGACTTAGTAGCATTCATTTTCTTTTGAACAAAATACCATTAAAAACTCATTTAGCTCTTTATTCATCTGTTAATAAAAATAAATGCTATCTGACATGCTCCCTCATCACGCTATAATTTTTGGAGCCCCATTTACATGCATTATTTTGGAGCCGGGCTCATTTGCAAGCAGCGCATGTTAAGTGTTTTCACTTGCGGCTTCTTGTTTTGCTAGTGAACCACAGCTGTCCGGCAGATCAATTTAAGTGCCAGAGTAACCGCTGCATTCCCAAGAGGTGGCTTTGTGATGGCGCCAATGATTGCGGAAATAATGAAGACGAATTTAATGAGACCTGCTCAGGTAAGATGTGTGAGCGACTCTTTGTACACAGCATGAAACTGTAGCTTGTCACACTTAAGTAGCACCGATGATAAAGAGATTACGCTTTAAAATGAACCCAGAGAAGCTAAACACATCATTTTTCATACTGTTTAAAAGCTATTGTTTGGATTTAGATGCAGTGTGCCTTCACAGAATTTTCCAAAACTGGTACTTTGGCTGTGAGAGGTCTACAGTGTTCTTAATAGCCCAATGAATTCTTACAGCTTTGGGCAGCTTCAACAGTGATGGGTTAGATTACCTGGGGAAGTTGTATTGTATAAGGATCTTTACCAGCAACCCTTGCTGGTAAAGATCCTATTTTTCTCATAATTACATGGTGAAGCCATCCACCAATTCACTAGAGAATCCTGTATAAACTGTGGGCAGGTTTGTAAGGTATGTGAATGTTAGAGTACCTTGCTCGGTCACTGCCAACCAGATTTTCTCCTCTTGTGTCAATCCTATTACTGCACTCTACATAATGTATAGTAACAGGATCCAACAAGTGGATTGGGACCCAATCATTGTGAATGTGGGCAATGGGTGGAGTGGGACCTGAGGTGCAAAGTAGGGAAGAGCAAAACTGAGAGTTTTCATTTCCCTGAATTCATGGTGGAAATTTTCATGGCAGAATTTTCCAAAACTGGTATTTTGGCTGTAAGAGGTCTCTGGAGTTCTTAATAACCCAGTGATATCCTACAGCTCTGGTTAGCTCCTACAGTGATGGGTTAGAGTACCTAGGGAAGTTGTGTGGTATTGGTCGCACTCCCTTTAGACTTGCCCACAGTTCATGAAGGGTGTTATAGTGAATTGACTGATGGAACCACAATACAAGTATAGGAAAATAGGCATCTTCACCAGCACCCCTTTTTGGGGAAGGTCTTATGTTCTGATATTGGTTGATGGCACCAGCATACAATTATAGGAAAATAAGGATCTTCACAAGCACCCGTTTTTGGTAAAGATTTTATTTTCCTATAATTCCATGGTGGTGCAATTCACCAGTTCACTACATAAACCTGTGGGAACTGTGGGCAGGTCTGTAAGGTGTGCAAAGGTTAGAGTGCATGGTTCAGTCACTACCAGCTAGATTCCCTTTTCTTGCTTCAAATTTTTCTTCTGCACTCTACATAATGTATAGTAAAAGATTCCAACACGCACCCCTTGCTGGTGAAGGTGTTATTTTTCCCATATCTGCATGGTGAAGCCATCCATCAATTCAATACAGCATTCTGCATGAACTGTGGGCAGGTTTGTAAGGTGTGCAAAGGTTAGAGTACCTTGCTCAGTCGCTGTCAACCAGATTTCCTCATTTTGTGTCAATCCTCTTACTGCACTCTACATAATGTATAGTAAAGGATCCAGCAAGTGGAGTGAGACCCAATCATAGTGATTGTGGACAATAGGGGGAACTGAGACCTTAGGAATAAAGTAGGGAAGAGCAAAACTGAGAGTTTTAATTTCCCTAAATTCATGGTGGAAATGTTCATGGCAGAATTTTCCAAAACTGGTATTTTGGCTGTAAGAGATTTCTGGAGTTCTTCATAGCCCAGTGATAGCCTACAGCTCTGATTAGCTCCTACAGTGATGGGTTTGAGTACATGGGGAAGTTGTGTTGTATCTGTCACACTCCATACAGACTTGCCCACAGTTCATGAAGAGTGTTATAGTGAATTTATTGATGGAGCCACAATACAAGTATAGGAAAATAGACATCTTCACCAGCACCCCTTTTTGGGGAAGGTCTTATTGTCTGATAAATGCTTGGTGGAGCCATCCACCAGTTCACTACAGCATCCTGCATTAACTGTGGGCAGCTTTGTAAAGTGCACGTAGGTTAGAGTGCGTGGCTCAGTCACAGCCAGCTAGATTTCTTTTTCTTGTGTCAATCTTCTTTCTGCACTTTACACAATGTATAGTAAAATGATCCAACAAGCAGAGTGAGACCCAATCATAGTGATTGTGGGCAATGGATGGAACTGAGACCTGCGGTGCAGAGTAGGGAAGAGCAAAACTAAGAGTTCTCATTTCCCTGTATTCATGGTGGAAATTTTCAGGGCAGAATTTTCCAAAACTGGTATTTCGACTGTGAGAAGTCTCTTGAGTTTTTAATAACCCAGCGATATCCTACAGCTCTGGCTAGTACCCACGGTTATGGTTTAGAGTCGCTGCAGAAGTTGTGTTGTATCTGTTGCACTCCCTACAGACTTGCCCACAGCTCATACAGGGTGCTGTAGTGAATTGATTGATACCATACACATATAGGAAAATAGGCATCTTCACCAGTACCCCTTTTTGGTGAAGGTATTATTTTCCTATAAATGCTTGGTGGAGCCACACACCAGTTCACTACAGAATTCTGCATTAACTGTAGGCAGGTTTGTAAGGTGTGCGAAGGTTTGAATACACGGCTTAGTCACTACCAGTCATATTTTCTCTTCTTGTGACAATCTTCTTTCTGCATAATGTATAGTATAATGATCTAACATGCAGAGTGAGACCCAATCATAGTGATTGGGCAATGGGCGGAACTGGGACCCGAGATGCAGAGAAAATAAGAGCGAAAGCGATAGTTTTAATTTCCCGGGAACTGATAGCAGAAATGTGGATAATTTGTGAAATGCATTGGAGTCAATGGGGAAGGTAACATTAAGGTGATTTTAAAGAGGAACTTCACTTTTCCAATACAAATCTAATGTTCTTCTCACTTATGTTTAGTGCTATTGTAAAAATGCATATATTTACAAGCACAGAGGATCCAGAGTTGTCCTCTTCTATCACCCTGCTGCTCTGCTGCAGGTCCTGTACAGTGCTGTCATCTACCTTGTTTGCACCATAGGGAGCCAGCTGCCTTTTCTCGGTTCCTGCACACACCATAAACCAGTGGGAGCCAAAGGAAATGCTTAATATTTCCAAGTATGAAGATGTATGTGTCTCACCCATGTGGCAGCACTGTCACTCAAGAGTCTGCAGCCCCGTGTAAGCAAGACTCAAGGGACTTGTAACTTACATAGCTTACACTTTCACTTTTGATGGCTGCATAGAGTGGTGTGGGAGCAAAAAGAAGGTAACTAGATGGTTCTGTGAAGGTCTGCATTAGGCTGAGATTCGGAGGATGGAATATCTAACGGCCTCTGTAGATGATGTTATCTCCCAATTTGATAACATTTGGGAACCTTGGGATCGATCGGAATATGGGACTCCTATGCCAAGTGTCACATCATAAAATTATATTAATATCATAATATCCTTGATTATGTCCCCTTCCTCCCTCCCTAGTCACTATATATGCCATTTTGGTACCTTCCTGAGTCTCCTGTTTCTTATCATTTATCCTATACAAAAACATTTTGTCTTTTTACTTTTATGAAGGCTCTCTGTTTTTGATTTCTATTACTTACCTATGAGTTGTTCTTTCTTTCTCCTTTTTGACAAGCTGTACAGAATACAGATCATCCCTGTGCTCTGTATGTATGGACATTGACTATGTATTCCTTTTATTTCTTTGATATCATTATGTTTTTTTGTTTTTATATTTGTGCACTGTGCACTATGTAACAATTTTATATTCGTTCTTTTGTTTAAAAAAAAAAACCCTAATAAAGATACAATTTTGAAAAAAAAAGGTCTGCATTAAAGCCCATTGTAGGTTTTGAAGATATACAAATTTCTGTGCCCCATTGCAGTGAAAAATATAAAGCAGCTCTGGCTGCAATACTTATTTTCATTCCAGCAGTCCCTAAAAAAAATCCCTGTTCCCTGTTCCAGCTCCACTCATCTTCTGGGTTGAATGATACCCATCATTATTCAATTCACTTGCTGTAACCCAAGCTGCCGTTTGAATGTTACATGAGAGCTATTCTGTCCATGCTGTAAGGACCACCAAAGGGGAAATAGTAGTTCTCCTTTTTATTTACAAGACTGTGCTATTGGACCACTTGTATCAATAGGCAGTGTAGGTGCTGTGGGAGCCACTAGAGGACCCCATAAGTAGGTGATAAGTACTGGGCACTTAGAGTTAACGCCTGCCTTGTCCCTATCAGCAGTGAGGAATCTTTGGTAGTCCTCTAGAATATAAATAGTTTCATTGGGGAACTGCCACATGTTCCTTGTGGGAAGAAGCTTAGAGCCAAGCTACAGCAAGGATATAGGATATAAGGAATATTGTTAGAGCTCCCTCTTGAGGGAAAGCAGGATAGGAGAGGTGTCTGGGCAACCCCTGTAAACATATGGGTTACTCCTTAACTCACATCCCCTCTCCTTACTTATCTAATGACTGTTTGCAATTAAATATTGTGCCATCATCTGGGGCCAGGTTGATTGTGAGCACATATATATGGATTTGGTTGATTGTTCGAGTAAAACATTGAAAAGGTTTTCTGTTTCTGAAATACTTCTTCTACTAACCTCTATTGTAAATATCTCCTGGCAACAGGCTTTTGTTAGTTTGGGCTTCTTTGGGACTCGTTACTGTAAAGCTTGTAGTGGGTATGTAGAAGCACAGCTAGAGAACATTGGTTAGGGCCATCCAGGTTTCTAAAGGGGTGAGTTCATGTGAAATAGAAAGTAATAGGAGCATCTAGAGCCAAAGGAGCCCTGGACTAAGAGGAACTCATTGTGATTGAGGGAACCGAATCCGAGCATGAATGGGTTAGGAGTACATGTGGTGACCATTCAGCCCAACACAAGGCCCTCACAGTGTTTTTTTTTTTTTTTTTTTTTATGTGCATGGGAAAAGCAGACATTCACTTTATATTGCTCTTTAGAGTCATGTGAGAGTTGAAATTCCCTTATACTGTGATAACTATAAGAACTCTTGTACTGCTTTCCTATGTCCAATTTAGATGATTGTGATACAGTACACCTGGTTCCATGTGTTGAAAGAACAAAGTACCCATTACTGCAGAAGACAAATCAATAGAATGTGTTAAGCACTCAGTAGTTTCACACATCTGAGTGCTGAAAAACATCAAATTTTATGGTGTTTTAGTTGTGGTTTTCTTTTAGATAATGATCATTTTTCTTCTCCTGTTGACAATAATTTCTAAAGACAGTTTTTATCAGCACCACCATGGAACCCTTTTACATGAGTGGGCAGAAAATGGAAGTAAAGGCCGCACTTGGAGGACATTACCGTAATAGAAAATGGAGAGATGTACTTAAGGTGTTTTTTCTTCGTAGTGTGAAACCCACCTTACACTTTAACAAATAATTGCAGACCACAAATTGTTCTGGGTTAGACTTAGGTCATCCTCCTAAAATGTTGTCGTGTAGATCATTTTTGAGGAATAGATTGATTTTTATTTTTCTCATTTGATCTATTTTCATGTTTTTTGATAATAATTGGGAACTTTGCTTACCCAGACATGTCTTGCATTTTTATTGGCTTCTTGCTGGTCTTCCATTATACTTTTGCTAGGGATCCAATAGATTTGCCATTATTGAGCGTTGTGAGGACTGGAAAGAAAGATGGCTTGAAGCTTAAAGCGGATTTCCACTCAAAAGTGGAACTTCCGCTAATCCGTCTCCCCCCCCCCCCTCCAGCGCCACATTTGGCACCTTTCAGAGGGGAGAGGGGAATGGGTACCTGTTCGCCCCCTCCATCTTCTTCCGCACCAATTAGAAAGCGCAGAGCGCATGCGCAGTAGGTAACCGGCTGTGAAGCCGAAAGGCTTCACTGCCGGGTTCTATTAACTGGAATGGCGATCAGCTGGGGTGTTGACATTGCGGGCTCCCTGGACAGGTAAGTGTCCATATATTAAAAGTCAGCAGCTGCAGTATTTGTAGCTGCTGCCTTTTCATGTTTCTTGGGGAGTCTGGACCTCCTCTTTAGGTTTTGTTAAATATTTTATTTATTTTTTTAATCAGCAAGTGACGGTACATTGAATGAGAAGTATCCCTTGTGCTGGTGGCTGCTTTGTTTGGTGAAATCTTCTTTCCTCTCTCTCCCCAATATCTGTGATCTTCCAATGCAATGGGGGGTTAACATGAGCCACTGGACTTGTCATGGGAATTCAAGAATAGCAACTATGCCCGCCCCTGTACTATCGCTTTTTGCAATGAAAACCACTCTATGAATGAAGGAGTTATCCACCCATCCTCCATTTGTAAAGTGCTTTTCATTACAGGAAGCCTTTGTATAGCTTCTGTGAATGGAGGAGGGGGGCAGAAATGGTGGCTATAGCCATCACTTTTAAAGAGTGCATATGACAGGTCCGGCGGCTCATATTAACCCCTGCAGCACTGGGAGATCACAGCTGTGGGGGTAATGGCAGGCACGGGAATTAAGATTTCACTGAACAGAGCAGTCACCAACACTCAAAGCACTTCATTGTGAGCACCATCTGTTGAGCTAATTAAAATAATTAAATCAACAAACTTAACGTGGAAGAAAACCCAACTTATGACCATTCTTAACATGTTCCCTCCTCCTACCTATCCTACATAACCTATATAAAAAAAGTTTGCAAATGTCCCTTTTTTCCCCAGGTCACATGATCCAGCAGCTCAGTGTAAGGGAGCAATCAACAATGGCTGTGAATTCTGGGAGTTGTAATATCACCCATACACTCCCATGGTCCAGCTGGTGTTGGCGCTCCCTCCTCTCCACTGCAGTAGGGGCTCACTGACACATGGGGGACCGAGCTGCTGGATAACATGACCATACTGGATTAAAAATAGGTAAGTACACGCATCTGTTTTTTATACAGGGTATGCAGGATATGTAGGAGGGAGAGAACATTTTTAGAAATAGTTTGAGCTTTTCTTCTACTTTAAGGCCCTTTAGCCTTTGTACAAGTCGGGAAGTTTGTTAATGGAACATAAGATTACAAGCTGAAAAGAGACAAACACTGACCTGAATGGTGATGTATACTTTGTAAAGTGCTGGGGAACATAATGTCAACAGATAAACACAGACGAAGATAGAAGGGGATAGAGAAGGAGCAGCTGAGATGGAGAGAGACTTATTGATGCTTTTATATCGTATAAAAATAGTAGTAGACATAAACCCAAACGGAAAGATGTTTCGTTTGGCAGAACACTGTGAGGTTGATGTACTAAAGGCAAATAGGCTGTTCAGTTCACAAGGAAGGTTTCACCTTGCAAGGGAGTTATCCTCAGCACTAAGGCTCCATTCACACCTGTTTGATGGCGGAATCGCCTCGATTCCACCCACGATTCTAAATCGCTGCAAAACATGGGAAGTGTTTGCAAGGCCATTAATTTGAATGGCACTCCAATCGTGACGCGTTTTTGCAGCGATTGTTACGCAGTAAATCACGCTGCAATCGCAGGAAATTCGCAACACGCGCCTCTATCGCCCAAAAGAAGCTCATCTTCCTTTTTTAGCGACAAGCACATTGTGATTGCAGCGCGATTGGGGTGCCATTAGAAGTCCCGCGTTTTGTGGCGATTTGTAATCAGGTGTGAATGCAGCCTTAGTGAATGAGGTGAAGCTCTGCTGACTTCCAGCATCCAATTGTAGCGGTTCCCCTGTAGGGGCCACTGGTAGTTGTGGTCCACCTCTTACCCTGCACACCCAGGCACACAAATCTTCAGACACTCGTTGGTCAAGAAGCAGTCCTTGTACTTTGTTTTAATGTTTCTGGTATATACAACTTCCTCTCCTCGTCCAGCGCAAACTTGCATGCAGACTATCACTTCCAGGATGAGCTATTACTGAATTGCAGGCCTGACACTGGCTCAGCCAGGCCCAAAGCAAAAATGCCCTTTGCAGGCAGAGATTGCGGGCCTCTATGGTGTAGCAAATATGGTTGTCCCAGTACTAGCTGTTCCACGTGGCTACTGATCCCAGTACCACCCCTTCAGGCCCTGCTAGTCCTTCTTGCTGCAGCTGCCTCTTTCCACTGCCCATGCTACCACAGTCCTTCTTACTGGCTCTGTACCCATCTCAGACTGCTTGCACCAAGTCCTCCTTACTGTGTTTTACTCACTCCTGGAGACTTGCCTGGCAGTTTCCTCCTGCTGTCCTCTCCTTGCTCCCGTGCCTCCTGTCCAGGACACCTCTTTGTTTTGTAGGAGGGTCCTGTCCGCACCCCTGAGCCCAGGCCCAAGGTCACCTCCCACCAGACTGCGGAGCTCCCTTAAGGTCTAGCACCCCATCTCCAGCTTCCACCCGAACAACTCCTCCCAAGCTGGGCTGACCCTGATTATTTGAGGAGGCCTGCCCCCTGCCATTTGAAGTTGGGAATTAGTCAGGGCCCTCAGAATACTCCAGGCAGATCCACCTCACCTCTCCTCCTATCCTCCAGAAAGTTCCAGTAAGTTCTGGCAAGAAGTGGGAGGTCTCAGTGATGCTGCCTGTGAGTCATCCAGCTCTCCCTGGATTTCTGCCAACCCAGGAAAAACACAAGCCAAGCCTGCATTAATTTTCCTACACTGACAAAAAAACTACCTTTCACACCTAGCACACTAGAGTGTGCTACACAATCAATGCCAAAAAATGCAGTTTTTTTAATTTTTATTTTTGTTGCACCTGATTGGGTATTCTTTGCAAAGTGAAAGTTCACCTCTTTCACTAAGCTCTGGGGCTAATTCCCTTGCAAGGTGCAACTTCCCTTGTAAAGTTTACAACCTATATATGAAGTATCTGAACAAGGGCCCCTAAGTAGCTTTTATTACATTTTACATTTACATTTTACATTTAAGTGGTAGTAAACCCTGGAATGTTATTTTTACCTACAGGTAAGCTTATAATAAAGCTTACCTGTAGACAAAATGAATATATCCTAACTGTGCACCGTTTAGGAGCTATTCTTGTGGGCAGCAGCCGGTGATGTCACCGGCACAGGCGCTCTGAAGGAACGGCACACCTGTGCCATTCCTTCAGAGCTGTGTGCTGCGGCCGAGACCGGGTGACGTCATCATGGCTTGGCCAATCAGACGCCCGGAGTACCCGAAGGAAGACTGGGTAAAGATGAAAGCCTCTGCAGCAGTGACAGCGCGCCATTGGATGGGTTTCGTTTTAAGATAAGTCTTTCAAAATGTGTTAGTATGCGGTGCATATCAGCTCATTATGATATTGTCTTGCAGGTGGAAACTTTTTTTTTCTTACAGAGGTTACTACGACTTTAAGTGAATATCCCTTCTGACTTGCATCACTAGGGACCTCAGTTCAAATCCCATCCCGGGCACTTCCTGTATAGAGTTTGCATATTCTACATATACTGTGCACTCCAAAAACATGCTGGCTGGTTAATTAGCCCTAGTATGTGTATGTAAATGGGTAAGGTAGTAGGTCCTGTATATTGTTAGCTCCTTGAAGGATGGGACTGATGTGAATGAATAGTTTGTATAGCTATGCATAAAGTTATTTTTAATGAAAGTTGCAGATTTTTAAATGACTTTAACATCTTATGCCCTGTACACACGATCGGACATTGATCGGACATTCCGAAAACAAAATCCATTGGATTTTTTCTGAGGGATTTTGGGCCAAACTTGTCTTGCATACACACGGTCACACAAAGTTGTCGGAAAATCGGATCGTTCTGAACGCGGTGACGTAAAACACGTACTGTACGTCAGGACTATAAACGGGGCAGTAGCCAATAGCTTTCATCTCTTAATTTATTCTGAGCATGCGTGGCACTTTGTGTGTCAGATTTGTGTGCACACAATCGGAATTTAAACAATCGGATTTTGTTGTTGGAAAATTTTATATCCTGCTCTCAAACTTTGTGTGACGGAAAAAGTCCGATGGAGCCCACACATGATTGGAATTTCCGACAACACAATCCTATTGCACTTTTTCCATCGGAAAATCTGACCGTGTGTTCGGGGCATTAGACTTTAATAAGATTTTAGTGATCGGGTTTACATATACTTTCATTTTAAATACCTTTGGTTCCTATAAGTTCCTGAAACGTTCATATATGTATATTTTATCAAAACTTTTGCACAGACCAGCCCATAAATTAGAATCACTTGCTCTTGGGAATGTTAATGAAAGCTGCAGACTTTTGGAATGACTTTAACATCATAAGCTTATATGAGATTTTAAGTCATCAAGTTTTTTATATACTTTCATTTAAAATATCTTCCATTCCTATAAGTTCCTGAAACATTCATGCGTTTACATTATTAAAACTTTTGCACAGATCAACCCATAATTTAAAATTACTTGCCCTTTGAAAAATTGGTGTCATATCAGTAATGGGGCCCTCAGCAACTCTCAGTTAGGCACCCATGATTCAGATAAGAAACTTTGGCTTTATTCCGTTGGCACAAGCTGATTCTGCTACATGAGGCCCGCGAAGCAGGGGTTAATTGTTTTTATCCTTTGCTGGAAATTAATTACCTAGCAGTTCTCTATCACCGAAGATAAAACATGCCAAAGGAGCTGCAATTTGTACTGAGCAAGCAATTAGATGTGGAAAAGCTCATAAACCCCCATTAGTGGGACATTTTTACACTACATGGTACAAAGATGAATTTGCAAAACTTTGTTGATGTTCATGGACAGACAACGCTCATTGTGGCTCAGGCAAGGCTGTCTGTTTTTATGGGCTCCAGTAAATAACAGCGCCAAGCCTGGGACCACTAGAGGTTTCAGCTTTTGGTGCTTCAAGCACCTGTATTAAAAAATAAAAATGAATAATAATATTAATAATAATGGTGAATCAACGGCTATAAACTAACAACTAAAGCAAAAAGCAAAAATGTGTTTCACCTTCCATCATGATTAATAATTGACCAATTGACTGATAAAATGGCTCCCCGTAGTGTACTTACCAGATGATTGGTTTGCCGTGGAGAAGGTTATGGATGACAAAGGTATAAACCTTGTTTATTAGGTAGATCTCAGACAAGGCAAATCACAGTGGGGTCTGTTCATAAAAGGCTGAATCAAACTCACCCAACATTTACACTTGCCAAGGAATTGTAAACTGGATTTATAATGCCCATTCACTGTCATTATGCAAGACTATAAAGCGCATCTAAACCCAAAATATAAACGTAATATATTGCAGTTTATTGGTGCTTAAATGAGATGTCTGCAATTTTTTTCAGGTTTTTCCATTAATTTTTTCGCTGGTAATTCTCTGAATAATACACTTCATATTCCCGGGGTGGCTATGCTTACTCAATGTACTATAACTATGGAGGACACCATAGTTGCCACCAAAGCTGGACTTTAAAGTATTTCCAAAACCAAGAGCAAAAATTTAATACATTGCAGCTTACTGGGCTTAGATGTAGTTGTTGAATTTGTTTTCTCTTTTCAAGAACATTTTCAGAAAATACAGAAAATACTATTTATCTTGCAAGGAAAGCAGAGTCCTTGTCACTCCCTTCAAAGCCCGTACACACGATCAGAAAATCGTCCAAAAAATATTGCTTTCGAAGTGATCATATAATAATCTGATCATTATTGCACAGCTTTCGTCCAAAATGATCCGGAAGGACAAACACTAAAAGTATTCTTGTACGATACCAGATCATATGATTTCTGTTTAATCAGCACAGTTTTTGTCCGAAAATACAATACAAATACAATACAACACATGACATCTCTTCAAATTTTTATTCTGGCTCACGAGAATCTTCTAACTTTAGTAACCTCTTCATTTTCGATATGGTGAATAGCATGCAAAAAATAAATGGTGCAATCATTCGTCTGATAATCTCATTGTGTGTATACCGGGCTTCAGGCTTGTCTTGCAATGTAATGCAAAAGAAGAGAACAGGAGATATTTGTAGTGTGTCACAGTGCTACCCAATGTCATTTTCCATTTAAAAACTAAACTGGCCTTCAGTCATTCACAACCAGCTTCGTGGGTACACACCAGACATTTTACACATTCACCTGGAATAAACCTTAGGAAGTACGTTTCATGAACACTGCATAGTCATACATATTTGTGACCATTAAGGTTAAACCAGCCATCCAAAAATTACTAACGATTTTACTTTTTGGCACCATCAAGGACCCGTTGTGACAAAAGTACTTTGTGCACCACAAGACCCCCATTCTCTTCCCATACTTCAAATTCCCAAAATATATGCATGACTAATCATATCTGTATTTACACATCGACCAAGAGGGTGGGTAGTTAGGCCAAATTGTTCTGTTCCTCCTCGAGGTTTCCTTAAGCTATGACCACCTCCTTTCCCCCTATGGCGTATTCTTAAACCATTCCCCACTCATTCTTAACCCTTCTCCTGCCTTTTAGCCCACCCTGTCTTGTACCCTTTCTCCTATGTGCTCAGGGCAGCCCTTATCGTTCTTTAAATACACTAATCCAAGGGAGCCTTACACCAATATCTCTTTTTCTGAAAACTCTTCCTTGTCCCATCAGTAGTATAGTCACATCCATAGTGCCCCTTCAAAGATAGCATCCTTCCTTAATGCATTTCCCCACTGAAAGCTTCATCATTGCGATCGAGCCATATGCATTAAGGAATGGTGATACCTGAGCAGGGAAATTATGGATGCGGCTACACTATTAATGCTTCAATCAAGAGTTTTCAGAAGGAAGAGATATTCATGTGCGGCTCCCTTGGATTAGTGTCTTTGAATGTCAAGCAGAAGATGGGCTTTGTGATTCAACACCCTGGATGTCTGCAATGAGTGTTTGAGGAGAAGGTTGGGGTGGTGCTGCATGCTTGGGATTTTTTATGTTGTAGGTTTCTTTTAAAGCCTGACTCCAGCCATCTGTGGCACAATTGAGTACATTTTTCCAAACTTCCTGTTCCTGTGGTGCCTGTGCATGAAAGGTTTGTGGTTTTACTCACAGGACCTAGTAAGTGCATGTCACAGAATTCAAGGAAGTAAATGTATGGGTATCTTCACCAAGTAAGTTTACAAATTCAAGATCATTCAGATTAATACCGGTAGGAGCAGTCTACAAATAGTTGGAATACAATGGAATATATAATTTTACATATTGACCGTAGATGCACTTTAACCTTTGCAATGAGGAGGGGGACCCACTGCAAAGGTAAATCTTTTTTTCCCAAAAGTTCAGCTTTAAACTGGTATTAAAGCTTTGTTTTTTTGTTTTTTTTTTAAATAACAAACATGTTATACTTACTTGCTCTGTGCAGTGGTTTTTCACAGAGCAGCTCCGTTCCGCTTCTTTTTGGGTCCCCCGTCAGCACTCATGATTCCTCCTCCTCGAATGGTGCCCTCATAGAAAGCTGCTTGCCCTGGGGCCACCACTGATGGCTCACTCCTGAGCCGCTGCTGTATGTGACACATACAGCCGTGGCTCACCCCCCACCACCCCCCTTCTCCTTACTGGCTCACTGGCTGTGATTGACAGCAGTGGGAGCCAATGGGCTCCCGCTGCTGTCCCAACCAATGAGGAGGGAGAGTTCCCCGGACTTTCTTAAACATTGCTGGATCGGAGGGGACTCAGGTAAGGATTGGGGGGGCTGCACACATAAGGTTTTTTAACTTCATGCATAGAATGCATGAAGATAAACACTTTCAGCCCTGTAGAATCACTTTATGAAGAAGATATGCATATGAAGCAGATTTCAAACTTCCTCCAATAGCATATTCCTCTATGTTGCTAAAATACTTAGCTTGTACCAAAGGGCGTCATCATTTCCTTACATTTGATTCAGGAGGTGAATGCACAGGTAAAGTCTTTAAAGCGGAACTAAACCCATCAATTTAACAGTTTCAAATACAAAGTTACATTCCCAGCATGCTGGGAATGCTAACTGTTGCATATGTTTGTGCTCCCAATCAACCTGTCAAACCATCAAATGACTGGAGTTATAAGTAATCACACCATGGCTATTGCAGATCAAACAGAAGCTAGGACGACAGCTTCCCTGGCTGAAAGGATAGAAGGGTTTATTTCTGCTTTAAGCCTAGGTTCACTCAAACTGCATTTTGGAAATGCACACAAAATTGCACGTACAAAAACACGTGGTGATTCCTTTATTTGTTAAGCGCACCCCCTGCATCTGCTAATGCACATGTTTTCACACGTGCCAAACCGCATGGAAGCCGTTTTTTTTCAGGGACTTCTTTTCCACTTTTCTCAGGTGTAGGCAAGCCCATTGATATGAAAGGGCTGCCTTGCATGTGACGCACAGGAACGTGCACTCGGTCACACCTGTTTGGTGTGAACCAAGCCTAACAGTATTACATGAGGCTGGAAAGCTTTTAATAAAATCAAATGATCACTTGTAAACTTGTGATTTTTTTTTTTACATTGTTTAAGAACAAAAGTTTTGCGCAACACAAATTTATTTTCTTGATAAGTAAAATTAATGACTAGGTGGACCCTGGGGTGTTTGGAAAGCACAACAATGGTTCGGATGAATTATTAAAATGTATGATCTGTCATGGGGTATTTTTTTCCGCAATTGTTTCCCCCAGAAAACTTGAATGATTGACATCTATACGGCAGTAGTAATTAGCCTTTTCAAGGAAATGTTTGAAAAATAATTGAGGTATTAGATTTGTGATCATTGTCATTAGCAGGAGTGATATTATTTCTGTTAAAGCTGTACTCCAGGAATTATTTGTATTGTACACTTACATTAGTATAGCTTGGCAAGTATGCATATCTCATTCCTGATGGACCTCGGAAGAAGCTGGACAATGCTGCCAGGGTGATACCCACAATCGTCCTGGTCCTGCTCAAGTTCTATGCGAGTGGCCTTCTACACCAGTGTTTCTCAACTCCAGTCCTCAAGGCGCACCAACAGGTCATGTTTTCAGGATTTCCACTATTTTGCACAGGTGATTTGATCAGTTTCACCACCTTAGTAATGACCACAGTCGTTTCATCTGAGGGAAATCCTGAAAACATGACCTGTTGGTGCGCCTTGAGGACTGGAGTTGAGAAACACTGTTCTACACACTGACCACAGGGTCGCTCGCTTGGCACTGCCATTATTCATAGAATGACCTGTATTTTTTTTTTCAGTGATCACAAGGTGTTGTCTGACTGGACATAGTGAAGAAAGGGGATGGTGGTGTCAACATCTCAACTTTGCCCAATCAGAGAATGCATTGTATTTGTTGAAAAAATTTATATGCGTTCTATAAATGGCAGTGGTGCTGCACACGCCACCCCCTGTGTTCTGTGTGCAGTGGGGCAGCTGCATAGAAAGCAGCTCTGCAGGTATGGGAAATGCACACTTAAGCAAGCTATATACTATATAACCTGATTATACAATCACCTTTAAATATACCATCAACTATTTAGCACAGGGGTTTACCAGATTGGATACAGATTGATTGGATAGAATAGATGTGTCCTTCTATTATATACAGTAGTTTTTATATCTGTTAATGAGTTTGTACAAAGAGTGTACAATCCGATTGTGCAATGCAAGGCCACATTTACAATATGCCAACTTGTACCAATATACAATAAGTACTGTATGCAATACAAATAATTTCTGGGTTTATTTTCTTGAGATGCTGTAGTTATGCAAATGCAGTTATAGGTTGTGGAAGTTGTGGGTTTTTTGAGAGGTTGAGTGTTTTCATTGTGGCCATTGTGGTTGAATTCTTTGAATGGGTCTTGCTAATATGAATAATAAATGTTACATCAGAAACTTTTAGTTGAAGATGTAGGGGGCGCTAAGTATGTAAGAGCATTGCTTGTAAATTAACTATAACAACAGTAATCTCTAGCAGTCCATTTAATATGTCTCCAGTTTTTGACTGTCTCCTGAAGAATGTCCCCATTTTCCAGCCACTCCTTTAATATATCTAAAGTCTCTGATCATCTCCTGTAGATGTGGAGGAGTCCACATGCATACCCCCACATCGGCTGAGCCTGAGCGGCACACAAAGTAATACCATGGGTCCTGTAGTATGGCCACAGTCTCAGACCATCTCCTGTATTTTAGTTCCAAGTCTCAGACCATTGCCTGTAGTATTTCCACAGCCTTTGATTTGACCATCTTTTGTAGTATGTCCTTAGTCTATGACCATCTCCTGTAGTATGTCCCTAGTCTATGACCTTCTCCTGTAGTATGTCCCTAGTTTATGACCTTGTCCTGTAGTATGTCCCCTGTCTTTGACTATCTCTTGTAGTATTTTCCTAGTATCTGACCATCTCTGGTAGTGTGTCCAGTCTCTGACCATCTTCTGTAGTATTTCCTTAGTCTAAGAGCATCTCCTGCATTGTGTACCCAGACTCTGACCATCTACTGTGTTATGTACCCAGACTCTGACCATCTCCTGTATTGTGTAATCAGACTCTGACCATCTCCTGTATTGTGTACCCAGACTCTGACCATCTACTGTATTATGTACTCAGACTCTGACCATCTCCTGTATTGTGTACCCAGACTCTGACCATCTTCTGTATTATGTACCCAGACTCTGACCATCTTCTGTATTATGTACCCAGACTCTGACCATCTTCTGTATTATGTACCCAGACTCTGACCATCTTCTGTATTATGTACCCAGACTCTGACCATCTTCTGTATTATGTACCCAGACTCTGACCATCTCCTGTATTATGTCCAAAGTCTCCAACCATGTCCTGTAGTATGTCCACAGTCTCTGACCATCTCCTGTAGTATGTACCCAGATGCTGACCATCTCCTGTAATATTTTCAAAGTCTTTGATCATTTCCTGTAGTCTGTCCAAAAACTTTCATCATCTCCTGTAGTATGTTCAAAGTCACTTACTATCTCCTGTAGTATGCCCCAAGTATCTGACCATCTCTTTTAGTATTTCCCCAGTCTCTGATCATCTCCTATAGTATGTCCACTATCTCTGCCCATCTTCTGTAGCATTCCATACTCTGAAAATTATGTATGACTCTTTCAGGTATCACATTTGAGGCCCTCTATCAGTGTTGCCAACCGTCAGTGTTTTTACTGGCAGCCAGTAAAAAAACTGGAATTTTTTCTCCTGCCAGTAAATGCCAGTGACAGGAAAAGTAGGCCAGTAAAAAATATATGACTGTGACACTTAGTGGCCTGCTACAGTGTTTGGGTGGCGCCGGTGGGGGGTGAGCTGGTGGAGGCAGTGTCTGAGTGTGTTGTGTAATGTAATGGTTCAAGGGAGCTGAGCGGAGCGGCCGCAACCTCAGAAGCAAGGCAAACCGAGAGCAGGACTGGCAGTGCTGTTTGGACTGGAGTGGACTGAAGGGACTACCTGTCCTGGAGAGAGACTGTCACTGTGACTCAGGAGAGGACATGTCCAGTCAGTGAGGTGTCATCATCATCTGTGCTGCTTCACGCTGCTGTCAGTGTCACTGTGAGAGCCAATTTCATGTCTGTGTGCCGCCCATTCTAATTTCTTGCCCTCCTGAGTTCTGTCCCTGAGCTACTTACTTACTATATCGAAAACAAAATAAGAAATATGTTTTTGATGGCTTAATATCTACTTTAAATCACATTGCTAATTGCAATTTGTACTTTGTAGCCTAAATACTGAAATTTCCACTTAAAAATGTAATTTTGTAACTTTTGGAATTGCCAGTAAAAACGTGGTTGTGCCAGTAAATTTGGGGTGTTGTGTCAGTAAATTTCAATCTTGTAGGGAGAGATGAGACAAACAGAGGTCAATACACAAGAATTCAAAATACCTCCCAGCCTCTGGAGCAAGCTGGCTTGGACTTTAGTTTTCCTACTTTGGATGAATTATTCTTTAGAGACAAAAAATAAATCAAGCTGTTTGTCAAGACTGTCATTTGATAAGAGCATCAGAACTCCCCACGGTCTTAGACGTGTACATAATTACAATACATTCAGATTCATAATCTCTTCATATTCTTTCTGTGGCAATTTAAAAAAAAAAATTTGCATTTCTAAAGGCACAGATCCTAGAAGTATTATTTATAATAAAACAAATCTGTAACCAGAACCTGCGATCCGGATGTGCCATAGCATTTTGGCATCTAGACAAATAAAACGTATTCTGTTCTTTTTAAATCCTTCTATCATTAACATGTGGGAAGCCTAGTTTTTTTTCACATATCTTAATATTGAGGATATATATATTGAGGATATATATATATATATATATATATATATATATATATATATATATATATATATATACATACATATGAATATATATATATATATATATATATATATATATATATATATATATATATATATATATATATATATACATATATACATATATATAGATAGATATATATAGATATATATCTATGAGTATATAGATATATAAATATCTTTATATATATATCTATATATATCTATCTATATATAGATATATATATATATATATATCTATATATAGATATATATAGATATATATATATATATGTGTGTGTGTGTGTGTTTGGCTGTTGCCCACACAGGCTAATTTGTGGCATTTTTCGATCTGTAAGTAAATTGCTGTAAAAATATTAAATATATGAGACCAAAGCAATTAGAATTCTTGATGAATTGCGTGTCACAACACATCACAAAATAGTTATAACAGTAGTGCTAAAAGTAATTTAATAACTGCTGGAGTTTGCAGAGAAACTGACAGGAAAAAAAGGCATAATTCACAGAGAACACATACAACAGCTTGCACAAAGTGCTGCAAATAAGAGTTACAGTTTGAAGAAATAAAACGATAGAAAATGGCATATGTTATATAAATACCTAATTGGCATCTCTCTCACACAACTTTATTGAATTATTAGTTTAAAGGAAAACTTGTGTAGTTTTTTTTGTGCATATTTCTATATATTATCTTAAAGCGGAACTAAACTGTATCAGTGAGCACCACAAACTGAAAAAGCAATTGAATTCATTTTTACTATTCAAAGCAAACTCCTCCATCCATCCATGTCTCCATGCTTTATTTTGTTGAGACATCCCTTTAAAAAACAGCTCCCTAGCATTTCTATCCATCTTGAGTAAGGGCAAATAATTCATGTAACATTTACTTTCTGGATTCTATCTGCCCTTAGCTCAGGCATGCAGGCAGGAAGTGTGTTTATCTGAGAAAGCTCCTTCTCCTTTCTCCCCTCCTGAAGACTTCAGGGCAGGCCTGGATCTAGGGGGTGTTGGGATGAGCTGGTGAATGATTCCCCTATTCCTGCACAGCCAGGCAACAAGTATTTTACACGCACATCCAGACACAAGAAGCCTGTGCTTCTTTGAGCTTGTGTACAAAAATACTGGACCGTTCTCCCTCCTGGCCTCCAACAGTGTTAATGATCAAAAACAAAAGTCCCTTGAGGACTAGGAGCTCTTTAGAAAATAGTACAATATGTTGTGAGTTGCATGCAGGAGTATCGCCTCTTCTCTTTAGAACTGCTCCCACCCAGCTCTACTGCCGGCAAGAATTACCAGCCCACCTGGCTGCTCCGAAGATCTCCCAGAGAAAGGGGTAGGAAGGGTTTAGCACAGTGCTTTCTTCCTGAAAGGCTTGCTACATGTGGCAGTCTCTCCCGTTGTGAATCTCTGGGTGTGATGATGTACTCACTCTGTCTTCTTTGCTCCTTGCTGCTCCTCAGGCAAGATTCCTTTCCAAACCATAATACTGTCAGGATCTTCCCAAGCCAGCTTGAGCCCATCCTGGAGCCCCTCCCCCAGACCCAGGGGTCCCTCCTATGCCACCGACAGACTCCTCAGCATTCCATTTTCCACTCGACTCCCCTGCTGGCATGGCTCCATCATATTTAGAAGCTGACTCAGCCACCCTACCAGGACATTCTGCCTGGGGATTGGCTAAGTTCCCTTAAGTATGGAGATCAGCAATCCTGGCCTCCACCCACTAACTTCTAGAAGTTTCTCCAAACTTCCAGATCCAGGGGGAGGTACCAGAGACCTGCCTCTGTGAGTCATCCAGCCTGACTTGCAGTAAACCCATGACCCAATTTCAGATTCAACTAACCATGAGTCATAACATAAATTTTCCTGCACTAACACTAGTAGCACTCTAGAGCAGTGTTTCTCAACTCCAGTCCTCAAGGTGCCCCAACAGGACATGTTTTCAGGATTTCCATTATTTTGCACAAGTGATTTGATCAGCTTCACTGCCTTAGTAATTACTACAGCTGTTTCATCTGAGGGAAATCCTGAAAACATGACCTGTTGGGGCGCCTTGAGGACTGGAGTTGAGAAATACTGCTCTAGAGGGTGCTACATTAGCTATGCCTCCCAAGGCTCTGAGTACATTAACTGATCTATGAGGCACTCTGATGGGGACAGTTGAATTAAGGGGACATTCTAATGGGAGAGTTGAGGTAAGGGGGTACTCTGATGTAGACAGCTGATGCAAGAAGCACTCTAATTGGGACACCTGATGTAAAAAGAGTCTCTGATTTGAACTGATGGGGAATGCTGGTACCCAGAATCTATCACACTCATTATGCCCCCAGACGTTTTATAATGCGCCCCAGATCAGAAAGGCTGGATCTGCTCCTGAGATATTCTGACATCATTTGGCTAGGCCTGAAAACCAAGAAGTAGCTGAAGAGATATAAAAGAAAGTATAAAACAAGTAAATATGATATACTTTCCTATTTATTTACTAATGCTAGGAGCATAAGGATTAAAACTAGTCAATGTTGATTAAGAGTGTTTAGTTCCACTTTAATTGTGTGTATATGCAAATTCAATGACTACAATCTCATATAAACTGTAACATGTTAAAATAATTTTAAAAGTCTTTGTCAATATTTTTGAATCTGTGGCTTTTATTAAAACAATATGTGGTGGTGCTGCCATAAAGGTCCTTATTCAAGCACTTCCTGTTATGGGGTGACCATGCTCTGTCCCTCTCCATAGTCTTCACATGTCTTGCCATCTTGTCACAAGCTCTTCCAATAGAGATTAAAGCTGGGCATAGCAGATAGACATTTGAATGGTTCAGCAGGGACCGGGCAAATTTCAACCTGTGTGTGACCCTCCCTGTTCAATAGAGGTCAATCGGTTGGCCTTATACACACTGAGTTTAACCAGTTGCTGACCGCCCTATAACACTTTTTCTGCTACAGGACAGCAGCTGTGGGCAGGATCACGTATATATATATATATATATATGTGATTCTACATCACCTCCTGGAGGGGGCGCGCGTGCATGTGAAAATTTACAGCAGAAGACGATCTGCGGGTCCCAGGATCTAGATGCCCTCCGGCACCCCCCGATCATTAGTAAAATACAGAGATCTGAGATATGCCTTTGTAAACAAGGTACATCTCAGTTCTGACGGAGGGGGGAAGGGTAGTATTCTGTGTTTCTGCAAAGCAGGGACTAGAATCGATATCTTACCCTAGTGAAAGCAGCACACAGTACACAAAAACACTGGCAAGGCACACAGTTAACCCTTTGGTAGTTGTCTATTTTAGATCTACAATGGTTGGCATTTATGAGTTCACAACACATGAAGTATCCTACTTGCCATATACATGTATAACAATGAAAATGTCTCAATAAATTTTCTCTGTTAAAAACAAAAAAAAAAACAATCCCTAGGAACACATTTAGTGTAGAATATAATGCAATGCATGCAATGTTGATTTTCTAAAGGCAAGTTGACTATTTACTTTGCAAGGAAAGTTATACTTTGCAAGGGAATTTTCCCCAGAGTTTAACGAATTAGGTGGGGCTCTGGTCATTTCCATCATCTAAGTATGTTCATGTAAAAATGCCATTTTTTTTTAAATTTGATTTATTTTCCTTGCATGTGATTGGATTTTGGGAAATTTCACCTCATTCACTAAGCTCTGGGGAAAATTTCCTTGCAAAGTGCAACTTCCCTTGCAAAGTGAACAGCCTATTTGCCTTTAGTAAATCAACCTCACTGTGCTTTGGAAAATTAAATGCCATTCAGTCAGGGTTAACATGTACTGTAATAGCTGTCTCGGGTCTTTGTGTTTATACATTTTGCGGCCGGATGCCAAGGATTGTTGGCAGATACACTCAAAACATACCCCAAGCCCCTTGATAAATAAAATGCAGACCTGATTTTCACTAGAAATGTTTGTTTTTTGTCAGCAATTTCCTTGATGTATATTAAAGTGATCTTCACATAACCATAATTCCATTCTGTCTATCCCTTCCAGCCAGGACCTGTCAGCCTCACCAATTTTCCTGCGCCAACGGCCGCTGTATTTCCAAATCATGGCAGTGCGACCAGGAGGATGACTGTGGAGATAGATCCGATGAAACTGTGTCCTGCGGTGAGTAATAAGTCTAAAGATTCTTCTTTTAAAGGATCGATTTATGAAATATACTCTACTGAAAGTTTCTACCCAGGGGAAAAGGGGGGGACATTTCTGATTAATGGTATCAGAGGAATAAGGTGGTCTTCCTTGACATAGGGATAAGGAAGTCTTCCTTGACATAGGGATAAGGAAGTCTTCCTGGACATAGGGATAAGGTGGTCTTCCTCCTTGACATAGGGATAAGGCTGTAGTGCAATATATACAATGTACAAAAATTTTCTACCACTCAACCTTATTAGTGAAAATGCAGCTGGGCTTACTCAGGGCAACTGAAAACCTTAAATGTGCATATATCCAGCCAAACGTTATGTATTATATATTATATATATAGTAGAAGTTTGGATTTATGGTAAAACTATTAATTGGCTAAATTAATATAAACTAAATAATTGCACTGCAAGCTTTCAAGGCACTACAATCTACAATCTCTTTCCTAAGGCTGAGTGGATGGTCCTACTACACGCACTGACAGGGGGATGAGGAACAGTCCTTTTCCACACTAACAGTGACAGAGGGATGAGGGAGAGTCCTTCTACACAATGATAGAGAGCGGAAGTGACAATCTTACTATACATTGATTAGGGATGAGGGGACAGTCCTACAACAGATTGATGGAGGGCAAGGAAACAGTCTTACTACTCACTGGTGGAGGGCAGAGGGGACAGTCCTTCTACACGCTGATGGAGGGCTGAGGGGACAGTCCTACCACACTTTAATAGAGGGTGGAGGGAACAGTCCTACTACACACTGATAGAGAGCTGAAGTGACAGACTTACTACACTTTGATTCGGGAGGAGGGGGCAATCCTACTACACATTGATGGAGCGTAGAGGGGACAGTCCTACTACACACTGATAAAGAGCTGAAGTGACAGTTCTACTACATATTGATTAAGGAGGAGGGGGTAGTCCTCCTACTACATATTGATGGAGGGCAAAGGGGACAGTCCTACTGCATATGAATAGAGCATAGAGGGGACAGTCCTACCACACATTGATGGAGGGCAGAGGAAGCAGTCCTACTACACATTAAGGGTGGAGGGAGTAGTCCTAATACACACTGATGGAGGGCAGAGGAAGCAGTCCTACTACACATTAAGGGTGGAGGGAGTAGTCCTACTACACATTGATTAAGGGCAGGGGGAGCAGTCCTACTACACATTGATGAGGGTGGAGGGGGCAGTCCTACTACACAATGATAGAGAGCTGAAGTAACAGTCTTACTATACATTTATTAGTGGGGAGGGGGCAGTCCCATTACACATTGATGGAGGGTAGAGGGAAATTCCTACTACGCACTGATAGAGTGCTGAAGTGACAGGCTTATTAAATATTGATTAGAGAGGAGGGGGCAGTCCTACTACACATTGATGGATGGCACAGTCCATCTACACGCTGATAGAAAGCTGAAGTGACAGGCCTACTACACATTGGTTAATGTGGAGGAGGCAGTCCTACTACACACTGATAGAGGGTAGAGCGGACAGTCCTACTATACACTGATGGAGGGCGGAGGGAGCAGCCCTACTATACACTGATAGAGGGGACAGTCCTACTGTACTATAATGGAAGGTGGAGGGAGCAGTCCTACTATATATTGATGGAGGGCGGAGGGAGCAGTCCTACTACACATTGATAGAGGGTAGAGAGGACAGTCCTACTATACTATAATGGAGGGTGGAGGGAGCAGTCCTACTACACACTGATAGAGGGTAGAGAGGACAGTCCTAGTATACTATAATGGAGGGTGGAGGGAGCAGTCCTACTACACACTGATAGAGGGTAGAGCGGACAGTCCTACTATACTATAATGGAGGGTGGAGGGAGCACTCCTACTATACATTGATGGAGGGAGGAGGGAGCAGTCCTACTATACATTGATGGAGGGAGGAGGGAGCAGTCCTACTATACATTGATGGAGGGCGGAGGGAGCAGTCCTACTATACATTGATGGAGGGTGGAGGGAGCACTCCTACTATACATTGATGGAGGGAGGAGGGAGCAGTCCTACTATACATTGATGGAGGATGGAGGGAGCACTCCTACTATACATTGATGGAGGGTGGAGGGAGCACTCCTACTATACATTGATGGAGGGAGGAGGGAGCAGTCCTACTATACATTGATGGAGGGTGGAGGGAGCACTCCTACTATACATTGATGGAGGGAGGAGGGAGCAGTCCTACTATACATTGATGGAGGGTGGAGGGAGCACTCCTACTATACATTGATGGAGGGTGGAGGGAGCACTCCTACTATACATTGATGGAGGGTGGAGGGAGCAGTCCCACTATACATTGATGGAGGGTGGAGGGAACAGTCATGCTACACACTGATAGAGGGTAGAGCGGACAGTCCTACTATACTATAATGGAGGGCGGAGGGAGCAGTCCTACTATACATTGATGGAGGGCGGAGGGAGCAGTTCTACTATACATTGATGGAGGGTGGAGGGAGCACTCCTACTATACATTGATGGAGGGTGGAGGGAGCACTCCTACTATACATTGATGGAGGGTGGAGGGAGCACTCCTACTATACATTGATGGAGGGTGGAGGGAGCAGTCCTACTACACACTGATAGAGGGGACAGTCCTACTACACATTGATGAAGGGCGGAGTCCTACCACACAATGATAGAGGGAATAGTTTTGGTACACATTGGCAGTAATGGTGCCACATCCTGCTATTCGCTGACATCTGAGAAATAAACATAAAACATGGTGGGGAGTATCCTGCTTCACGTTCACAATATTTATCTTCCCCACATATACTGCTAATCCCCAAAGCAACCAAGAGCCAAGTGAGGACACTACAAGCCCTATTTCCTTTTCTAACTGTTTCAATCTCCTACATTCAGCACTGTTGATGTGGGACATGGCTGGCAGCACAACTATTACATTGCATGAATGATACATACATAAACAGGCAAGATACTATTATGTATGTAATATGCAGGATACAGGCCGCTTCTCACCCCAAGGGGGTAAACGTCTGGGGTTACTTTCTTCGCAAATTGTCTCTGGTAGTGGAAAGTGTGTAAAACGGAAAATTAATAAGAAGTGGAAAGGATGAGCATCCCCCGCCTTCCTCCTTTCCATAGTGGTATGTGTGTGTGTATGCAATATAGAAATAATTCACGTTGTTTTGCTATGTTCAATCAATGCCGGTTGCCTGGTAACCATTTGTTCTTTTTTACTTGGCTGCTGGCAGTGAATAGACATACACACAATGTATAAGATGAAAGGAGAGCATAAGAACTATTTGTAGACCTGTGCTCGGCCATTATTTTTTATTTTTTTCCATAAAGAGTAGAAAGTAACCAAACTGATTGGCCCCTGATAATTAGCTTCGTTGTTCCCCCTCAATGCAGCAAAAGTCAATAGCAGAACAAGAGGTCAAGCCCTGAATGGTGCTTGGTGGATTCAATGGATAGAGTTACAGGAGAAGCACACAAAGGGCATGTAAGCAATTACTATTAAATGCTGCCTCTGGACAGTTAGGGAGCTGGCTGAATATTGTGCATTTGCCTTATGGATTGACTGCTTGTCGTGACGTCTTTTAGCCTTTTCTTATCTTTCCCAACCTAATAGAGATGTACAAATGGAAAGGAAAACTCCAGGCAAAAAACAGAATATAATAACTTATATATTAAAGGGAATCCTTTCTTTATTAAACACCTGAAAGTGATCAACTTATGATAAATGATCTATGTTGCTCAGGATGCCAGGGATGGGTCTTGGATGGTAGATACACTGTATTGTCAAAAGTACTGGGACACCTGCCTTTACACGCGTATGAACCGCATGCAATTCGGACATGAGTCACATCACATTTCTGTTCAAATCGCATGCTCAAATCACACCGCAAAGGTATTGGCACTTGGTATTGATGAGTACTTGACCAAAAGTATCGGTACTTGTACTCGCCTGTAAAATACAGTATTGGTGCAACCCTAGAAAAAAATTTGGGTGATCCATTACAGAGGGAAATCTGATTTACAGTTTTCCCAGGATTATTAAATCCTGATATAGGTCCCTAAATCCAGAGTCTTGGAAAGAGCCTCCAACCCTGGCTACAGGTAACTTGGACCAGAGCAGATTAACCCACCTGTGGGAGAGGTCTGAAAAGGGCAGCCAGAAGCCAGCAGATGTCCATGAAATGTTGTGTGTGGAACAGGACACAGGACAAATGTTGCTAGAGAAAGCTGTGGGCTGTTTGGTTGCTGAGATACTGCTGGGTATAGACCCCTGGATTAAGCAGGAACTTTCAGCCCTGTTGTGGGGCAAGTTTATGTTGGCGGTGAGCCAAACGTTTGTTGTGCAACAGACGTTATGGAGTGTTTTGTCTAATTCTGAAGATAAGCTGTTTTTTTGAGAAATAAAAACTGCTTGTTTTTACAAAAACATGGCTGGCTTGTGATCCGGACCCCCAAAATATTACAGTGTATTACTGTTTTACAGATACAAGCACTCATGCATTCTGCCCCTGATCTCTTCTTAACCCATTTTCCATCCTCCCCAGATGTATATGCAGGCATCACATTGGATAGTCACCCTAGGGCACAATCATTGTGTAGTACTACTAGGTAGGAAGAAAAGTTCCCTCCCTAATAAGCAATTCAGAAAATTCTGCCCCCCAAGATTTACCCAGATGTATACGTACCTGCTTGGGAGCCTTCTTTTGAAATCTTCACTCCGTCTGCTTCATTTAAACCCAACGGAAGCTGGGAACACTTGGGAGACTACTTCATAAAGGTCTAAGGGGATTGACTGCACAGGCATGGCCAATGCAAAGTCGTTTTTTGCTGGAGATTCCCAACATTACTGTGGTCCTAGGCCATGGAAACGAGGTAAGTACGCATTTTGAGAAGATGAGTTTTTTGCTGGAGATTCCCAACATTACCGTGGGCCTAGGCCATGGAAAAAAGGTAAGTACACATTTTGGGAAGATGAGTTAATCTATGTCGACAGAGAAAGATTTTAGCAAAAGAAAAAACGTGAGGGACTTTGGACTTTGTAGGGACAGTAACAACAAGTGTTTATATCAAAAATTGTTTATTGAGGAAATATATAAATAAAACACTGGTTAAAAACCACAGATCACAAGAATACATCGAGATATTACGCAAAGTAAAGCAGTTGCTATACAAAACCATCTATGTATAAAGCAGCTCGATTTACTTTACGTAATATCTCAATGTATTCTTGTGATCTGTGGTTTTTAACCAGTGTTTTATTTATATATTTCCTCAATAAACTATTTTTGATATAAACACTTGTTGTTACTGTGCCTACAAAGTCCAAAGTCCCCCACGTATTTTCTTTTGCTATTATAGTTGTAGGACGCGGCACTTTTGTATTCAATATGTATCCACAGTACCACTCTGTGTCATGATACATTTTCCCTGCTATAGAGAAAGATTTTAGGTTCTGGTTAGTAATGCTGCACAGTGAATGCGCCTTAGGTTGAGCATATGTGACTCAATGATTCCTTTGAGTTTGATAGTCCATTTAAATGTGTAGATACTAACAATAACTGACAAAGCCACCCACTACCTGGCCCCCAGCTACATCACTAACCTGGTCTGAGAACCAACCAAATCGTTCTCTTTGCTCCTCCCAAGACCTCCTGCTCTCTAGCTCCCATGTCACTTCATCCCATGCTCGCCTCCAGAACTTCTCCAGAGCCTCTCCCATCCTCTGGAATGCTCTACCCCAATCTGTCCGACTCTACTACTTTGACCACTTTCAGATGACCCCTGAAAACTCATCTCTTCAGAGAAGCCTATCTGGCCCCACCTAACAACTGTACATTTATTTTGTCCATCAGCCCATCCCCCACAGTTATTAACTCTTGTATCTCATGACCCCCCCTCTTAGATTGTAAGCTCTAATAAACAGGGATCTCTGATTCCTACTGTATTAAAGTGTATTGTATTTGTATTGTATTTGTACTCTCTACTCTCAAGTTGTAAAGCACTTCGTAAACTGTTGGTGCTATATAAATCCTGTATAATAATAATAATAATAGATGAGGATCAGGCCATTAAGGCTAGTTAGAGGGGATTATGAGTGCTTTTGACTCTGGAAGAACCATATCGAAATTTCACATCTGACCACCATAATAACTCAAATGATCTTCCCACGGAAAACAAACTGTAAGCCAAAGCACAGCTTTACTGTACAGGTAAAAGATTCAATGCAACTGTATCATGGTACGAAGGTCCATGCTGAGTTGTATTCAGATTTCCCATGATGCCTTGCTGCTAGGACAAGCATGGCTGTTATCCTGCCTTTGGGCAAGACTACAGTATCTTATAACTCACTTTTCTCCCACAACATTGCATTTCTATGCATGTAGATTCCTGGTAGACTATTGCAGGGGAGGAGCGGGGGCTTGAATAATAAAGCGACAAGAGTGTTGGCGAGTGCCAACATATGAAAGTTTCCAAGCTATATTTTTAAGTGGATTGGTCTGTATCTTGTATTTCTCAGATATCACATGACGTGTTTTAAAACACAGGACACGTGGATGGAGTTTAGAAAAGAGCTTTCATGTTGAAATTTGACCTATTGTGAGAGACAGGACATAAATATCATACGTGTCAATCACAACTGTTGATGTGATAAGCTTTTCATACCATTGTTCTGATGGTTCCCAAGGTGTGTGTCTTGTCATGGGTTTAATTCTTTTTAATGGATTTCAAATACTGTGACACCAGCTCAATTCTTCTGTGCATCAGATATATTGACGTACATCTGTTTTTTGTGCTGTACACTAAAGGGATTATGTATAGGACCGCAATCCCACTAAGACGTGCGTTATTCTATTAAATGCCTAAATGGGACCTTCAGCAGGTTACAAAACTAAAGTCAGCAGCTACTGTACCTTTTAAAGTGGTTGTAAACCTCTGCAATTAAAACAAAGCATATCCCTCAATTGTGTGCTCCAGCCTCAGTCCAAAGCACTTAGTGTGGTTCCTATCTGATCTCTCTTCCCCCCACTATCTGCACAAGTCACTTGAAACAATTTATCTCAACACCAAGCAATCCCGGGAGATGCCCCCCCCCCTCCCCAAAGCAGGTGATTTACAGCCTCAGCTGTGCATGTTTTCCTATGAGTAAGTGCAGAGTGGGGTGTGTCCATTCCATTCACTCAGATCTCAGATTACACTGAGCTCTGCTCTCATTCAGTGCAGTGTGTGATGTCAGATCGCTGCCCCCTGTCTTCTGGAGCTGGGAAGAAGCCTTTGCTCTGTGTGTTTTAGAAGTCTATAGAGGAGAGAGGCTGCAGCTAATCAGGTACAACTTATTTAGCAGGATTTGTTTCATATCTGTGTATCGCCTGAGGCTAGTCATTTCACTGGGTATATGTAAGGGTGTACAACCACTTTAACTTCTAAGTGCAAGTGTTCTAATTTACTATCGCTGTTTTCTAGCTGATCTAAAGCCACTTTTGACATAAAGGGACACTTTTTGGTTGCTATGGACAATCTCCAGTTTCCAGGCAAAAAGAACAGTATATATAATATAAAACTGCATGCAGGGCATGGGCCAAAGCACTGGGGACAAAAGGGATGTGGAATAATTTCATACAGTACTGTAATCTGTAAGATTACAGTACTGTATGTGTTATGATTTTTACATTTTTTTTTAATTTGCCGCCAGGCTCCGCCCCCGTGTGTCGCGCTGCTCGCAGGGAACAGAGCCTGGCAAGGAGAGGCTTCAGGGGAGACAGAGCCCACGGACACTGCGGGGGACATCGCAGGATCCTGGGGACAAGGTAAGTAACGCCGCACCAGGATCCTGCAATGTAATCCCGAGTGTGGCTCGGGGTTACCGCTAATGGGACTGAAATTTAGCCCCGAGCCACACTCGAGAATACTGTCAGGGAGGTTAAGTCCTGAGAATAACCCAGCTGGCAGGGTAAGAGACCAGATCTTTCCCTGCTGCAGTTTCACTTTCACTTCCTGGTCTCCTTCATTGCTCTACCCTGTGATTGGACAGTTAATTGAAAAGCAGCAAACTGATGGGATCATCTCTTTGCCACTCTGCTCTCTCCTTCCATCAACATACTCCTTGCACTTCAGTACAACTGATTGGCTCCTTGTGCGGCTTCTCCCTTACCCACTCTGAGAGGTGCTGTGCAGGGACTGCATGAGGCTGGTGCCTGATATTAATAAATACAAAGGTGCAAGAATTGTGTATCTTTTATAGTTGCCTAGAGTTCAGACTTTAATACTAACTAAAATAGGGCGGTGCAAACCCCTCTACAAAACAGTTGCCCCATAAGTATACAAAAGCATAAATGTCTATTCTTTTAAATATGTCAAAATGTAATTGTAATCTTAGCAAAATGTAGTAGTTACAGCCCCACCCCCCACTCTCTGCTCACACGCTTCCATTGACAGCAGCAGGAGCCAATGGCCAAACGTCTGAGAGCTGGGAGAGGAGAGATTTGCTGCTGCAGACATGCCCGGGGCTGGATGAAGATCGGGTTCAGGTGACTGTTTAGGGGAGCCTGGGGGGGGGGGGGCAAGCATGCATTAACCATTTGCCTACTTATTTATTTTTATTTTATTTATTTCAGGTACTTATATAGCGCTGTCAATTTACGCAGCGCTTTACATATACATTGTACATTCACATCAGTCCCTACCCTCAAGGAGCTTACAATCTACGGTCCCTAACTTACATTCATACATACTAGGGGCAATTTAGACAGGTTCCAATTAACCTACCAGCATGTCTTTGGAGTGTGGGAGGAAACCGGAGTACCCGGAGGAAACCCACGCAGGCACAGGGAGAACATGCAAACTCCAGGCAGGTAGTGTCGTGGTTGGGATTCGAACCAGCGACCCTTCTTACTGCTAGGTGAGAGTGCTACCCACTAGACCACTGTGCCGCCCCGCCTACTGGGCACTTTTACCCCCTTCCGGCCCAGTTCAATTTTCAGCCTCCAGCTCTGTCACACTTTGAATAACAATTGCACAGTCATGCAACACTGTACCCTTTTCACACAAATAAACCTTTATTTTGGTGGTATTTAATTTTTTGCTAAACAAACAAAAAAAATACCAAAAATGTTGAAGAAAAAAACTTTTTTTATAGTTTGTTAAAATTTTTTGCAAACAGGTAATTTTTCTCCTTCCCTGATATGCGCTGATTGGGCTTCACTAAAGGGCACTGATAGGTTACACTGATGAGGCGGCGGTGATTGGTGGCACTGGTGGGGCACTGATGAGGAGGCCCTGATGAGGCTGCACTGACAGGGGGCACTGATGGGCTCTGATAGGCGACATTGATGGGTTCTGATAGGTGGCACTGAAGGGCACTGATAGGAGGCACTGATAGGTGACACTGATGAGGAGGCACTGATAGGCAGTACTGATAGGTGGCAATGATTGGCATCACTGATAGGTGGCACTGATTGGCATCACTGATGAGCACTGATTGGCAGCATTGGTGGACACTGATTGGCATCACTGATAGGTGGCACTGATTGGCATCACTGATGAGCACTGATTGGCAGCATTAGTGGACACTGATTGGCATCACTGATAGGTGGCACTGATTGGCATCACTGATGAGCACTGATTGGCAGCATTGGTGGATACTGATTGGCATCACTGATAGGTGGCACTGATTGGCATCACTGATGAGCACTGATTGGCAGCATTGGTGGACACTGGCATCACTGATAGGTGGCACTGATTGGCATCACTGATTGACAGCATTGGTGGACACTGATTGGCAGCACTGATGGGCACTGATAGGCAGCTCTAGTAGGCACTGTTGGGACTGCACTGATAACCAGGGCACTGATTATCAGTGTAGAGGTCTCTTTAACACAAGCCGGTTACTGGCTCTTTCCTGTCCTCAGGCTGTCAGCGTAAAGAAAAGGAAATACGATAATTGCTTGTGTTTACATCGTGAGCAGCTGTCATTGGACACAGTTGATCACATGGTTAAGGGCTACTGTGATTGGCTCTTTACCCCAATCTGTGATTAGCCGAGTCCGAAGGACTCATCGCTCACAAAGCGCGTTGCTCGGGTGCCTCAAGGCGGCACGTGGGCCGCGCAATCACGGGATGACGTCAACGTATGCCCTCCCCGCAAAGTAAGTTTGCACTGTAGCCGTCTTTCAGCTATAGCGTGGGCCGGAAGTGGTTAAGGTAAAAAAAAAAAATGCATTAAGATAATGCAATAAACTTCTACCTTTAGAACCACATTAAGATTAAAAATGACTTTGTTTAGGATTTATTTGGAACCAAAACAATGATAGCTTAATTGTGTCTGCTGTTATAAACTGAAGTGGCAACTGTATCCTCAATGAAATATCTGATGGTAAGCTCCATTCAGTCCCCTAAAAATTATCCTTGTCACATTTGGAAAGGAAAAATGTAAGTGATGCCTTTCATTGACTAAAGTCATTTTGAAGTGCATTCTTTTCAGAATACTTAAGGGATCTATTTATGAAAAATGTTGCTGTGCGAATATCTCAAGCATCTGAACACCATAAGATGCCTAATATGTTTATTTCCTTTGAACGGCAGCTCACATCTAGTGGCCATTATGTGTTGTTTTCCTGATTGAGTTAAATACTGAAATATGGCCACTAGATGGCACTATTGATCATAGGAAATAAACATTTTAGGCAACATACAAGGAACATTTTTTAACGGCTGTGCAAATGATTGAGATATAAGCACAGTAATTTCATTTTTTTTTGTAAATATACCACCTAATTTTAGTGCAGCAATCAAGGAAGACATTTGCAGGTTTTATCAAAGCCACAACTCACATGACACATATGCTAGCGTCATAATTTGCACCCTATGTTAATTTAAGAATGAGAAAGCACTGAATCAAAGGCAATACTTTACTGAGTCCTGAGGTACCCCCAGTTAGTCCAAGGGAGCTTCATATGCCCCTATGGTGGCTACAGTATGTGGTCAGGTTCATACAAGCCTATTGGTAATATGCGCACCCCATGTAGTCAGAGTGCAGGGTTACTATCAGATTAGGGATCCCAGGCAATATTATGAAACACTGAGCCATTTCTCCTCCTCATAGAACAAGAAGAACTGGAAACAGAAACAGGAGATGCATGGCATTTTCAGGATTTTTTCAAAGTGCAGTCTGATAAAGCTGCGCATTAGGCTCTGATCCCTTTACCACGAGTGCTTTATAGAACAAAACATATTTTTACAAGTGACTTTAGTGGGATTGAATATCTATATTTCTCTGGCTTTTTCAAAGCCTTTAGATTTTCAGCTGTAAGCAGCCTTCGCTTCAGAGCCTATTTCCAGGATAGTCTGTTATTTTCTTCGCTCTGCTTTTATAGCTTATACAAAATCTCACAAAAGTGAGTACACCCCTCACATTTTTGTAAATATTTTATCATATTTTTTCATGTGTCAACACTAAAGAAATGACACTTTGCTATAATGTAAAGTAGTGAGTGTACAGCTTGTATACAGCTTGCTGTCCCCTCAAAATAACTCAACACACAGCCATTAATGTCTAAACCGATGGCAACAAACGTGAGTACACCCCTAAGTGAAAATGTCCAAACTGGGCCCAATTAGCCATTTTCCCTCCATGGTGTCAAGTTAATCCATTAGTGTTACAAGTTTTCAGGTGTGAATGGGGATCAGGTGTGTTAAATTTGGTGTTATCGCTCTCACTTTCTCATACTGGTCACTGGAAGTTCAACATGGCACCTCATGGCAAAGAACTCTCTGAAGATCTGAAAAAAAGAATTGTTGCTGTACATGAAGATGGCCTAGGCTACAAGAAGATTGACAAGACCCTGAAACTGAGCTGCAGCACAGTGGCCAAGACCATACAGCGGTTTAACAGGACAGGTTCCACTCAGAACAGGCCTCGTCATGGTCGACCAAAGAGGTTGAGTGCACATGCTCAGCGTCATATCCAGAGGTTGTCTTAGGGAAATAGTATGAATGCTGCCAGTATTGCTGCAGAGGTTGAAGGGGTGGGGGGTCAGTCTGTCAGTGCTCAGACCATACGCCGCACACAGCATCAAATTGGTCTGCATGGCTGTTGTCCCAGAAGGAAGCCTCTTCTAAAGATGATACACAAGAAAGCCCGAAAACAGTTTGCTGAAGACAAGCAGACTAAGGACATGGATTACTGGAACCATGTCCTGTGGTCTGATGAGACCAAGTTAAACTTATTTGGTTCAGATGGGGTCAAGCGTGTGTGGGGGCAACCAGGTGAGGAGTACAAAGACAAGTGTGGCTTGCCTACAGTCAAACATGGTGGTGGGAGTGTCATGATCTGGGGCTGCATGAGTGCTTCCAGCACTGGGGAGCTACAGTTCATTGAGGGAATCATGAATGCCAACATGTACTGTGACATACTAAAGCAGAGGATGATCCCCTCCCTTCGGAGACTGGGCCACAGGGCAGTATTCCAACATGACAACGACCTCACCTCAAACACACCTCCAAGGTGACCACTGCCTTGCTAAAGAAGCTGAGGGTGAAGGTGATGGACTGGCCAAGCTTGTCTCCAGACCTAGACCCCATTGAGCATCTGTGGGACATCCTCAAACGGAAGGTGGAGGAGCGCAAGGTCTCTAACATCCACCAGCTCCGTGATGTCATCATGGAGGAGTGGAAGAGGAGTGTACTCACTTATGTTGCCAGTGGTTTACAGTACCTGCTACCAATATTGTGTTTGCAGCGCGATGGGATCACGCTGGAAATCACCGCTGCGAGGCTGTGCTTCTCGCACTCGCCACCCCCGCGAGATGCCGCGCATCCATAGGAATCCATTGGGGGTGGTGAGCGGGGGGATCGACAGAGCTCGGCGCTGGCTCCCACAACGGGGCTTGCAGGTGTCAATCTCGCCACTAACAGCGGCGAGATTGACACAATATCGGCGGCACCTACTGTAGATATTAATGGCTGTGTGTTGAGTTATTTTGAGGGGACAGCACATTTACACTGTTATACAAGCTGTACACTCACTACTTTACATTGTAGCAAAGTGTCATTTCTTGAGTGTTGTCACATGAAAAGATATAATAAAATATTTACAAAAATGCGAGGGGTGTACTCACTTTTGTGAGATACTGTATGTATGTTATCTGTTTGATTATTTGCACAGTAAATTTGCTGTAGTCTACAATATATTCACTGTTTCCAGGTGTTCCTGCACTAAGGAAAGACTTCAATTTTTTTTTTTTTTTCTTTTGCATCTGTATCAGAATTGGCGGCCCATTCTGGCAATTTTAGAAACATAGAAAAGTGACAGCAGAAAAAAGACCGAGTAGTCCATCAAGTCTGCCCATTTTTTTTTTTTTAATATACAACTTTTTGAATTTTTTTTGTTAACTTTTTTGTCTAAGTATAGATCTGTTTATCCCAAGCATGTTCAAAGCCATTTACCGTTGACTGGCTAACTACCTCTGCTGGAAGTATATTCTAAACATGAACTACTATTTCGGTAAAAGGACACTTTCTAAGATTCACTTTGAACTTTCCTCCAGTTAGTTTGAGGTCATGTCCCCGTGTTCTTGATTTTGGTTTGATATTGAAAATACTGCCCTCCTGAACTTTATTACATAGTTACATAGTTACATAGTAGGTGAGGTTGAAAAAAGACACAAGTCAATCAAGTCCAACCTATGTGTGTGATTATATGTCAGTATTACATTGTATATCCCTGTATGTTGCGGTCATTCAGGTGCTTATCTAATAGTTTCTTGAAGCTATCAATGCTCCCCGCTGAGACCACCGCCTGTGGAAGGCAATTCCACATCCTTGCCGCTCTTACAGTAAAGAACCCTCTACGTAGTTTAAGGTTAAACCTCTTTTCCTGACAGACTCCATGGCAGCCAACGTGTGGGTTTAGTCCCGCCTCTACTACCCTATAGGACACAACTCCCATAAATCTTTGCTCCTCACCAGCAGCCATGTTCTTTTTTTGTCCTCCTCCGAAGGACCTAGCTAAGATGGTCTTCCTACCCGAAGATTTGTTGTCCTCCCCTGCGATCAGATCTGGCCGAGCGATCCTTAAGGAACAGGAGTCGCATTGTTCCAATAAGCCCTAGCTACTAGCAGGGTATGGAAGGGGCATATGGAAGAGGCGCTGCTGATGGTGTAGTCCCAGCCACTGGCGGGCAATCCGCGCACTGGTCATACAGCCTAGCTACTAGCGGGTGGCCTTTGTTGCCCAGAATAAGTCCGTTTTTTTTGTGTTGTCTTACCTGATGGGCCTGGTCTCGATCGCGGCAGGAGTGGTGAGTTTGTTCCGTTTTTTGCTAATGGCAGCAGTTTTTGTGTATCTCGTCCCCTGTTATGTCTTTTTCTTTCCAACTGTGTTTTCCCTGTGTTCTCCCCCATGCTTTCGGGTATAGCGTGGCTGGCAGGCATAGCGGCTGGTTCCTTTTGCGTTCCAGCCGCCGTTTGCTTCCTGGTTTTGTTCTCGTGCCCGTTCTGCGCATGCGCGGGTTTGGCACGAGAACGAGGCTTGGTTCGCGCACGCGTATAGCGGTAACCGCGCGTGCGCACTAGCAGAAGGTTTGACACGGCGGTGACGTCACAGGGGCGCCAGTTTTAAATGGTGAAAAGAGTCTGCAAGCTTGGGAATGCTTGCAGACTGATAGCAGGGTCCTCCCCTGGCTCTGGATCTTTTTTGCCAGGTAAGGGGGCATCTAGGGGACAGGTATAATAGCCTGTCCTTTTCTGCCTTTTCTTTCTTTTGATTGGTTGCTTGTCTTTTCAGCCCTGATGGATCCTTCCAGGAGCATGGACGCTTCACCACCTGCTAGTGGCCAGCCCCCTCGCAACAGGTACATGGTCGGGGGTCCTACCTGGGTGTTGCCTGCGGGGGGGGGGGGCATCAGTTATCTGTTGTCTCCACTAAACACAGACGTACCTTTTTCTTTTTTTGTTGTCAGCCCTTCTAGGTCTACTCAGCAACGTAGTTCGCACAGAAGTGGTTCCTCAAAATCGCATCACCGGCATTCCTCTTCCAGATCTGGACATCACGGTTCCTCCTCGAAATCGAGACACCGTAGCCGGGAACCATCTCACCGTTCCAAGTCTCACTCCACTCATGCGGCCGAAGGAGCCTGCTGGGGGTGTAGGGCAAAGGTTCCTATAGGCAAGTCCCTCTGTGATACCTGCTACGCAAAAGCATCAGGAGAAAGTGGTGGGACGGACCAGCAACTGAGACCTCTGATAGAAAGGATCGTTAAAGAAAGTCTGAAAGAGATAGGGTCCAGTCAACCCAAGGCTTCTCCTACAGAGCCCCCGTGCCCACCAGAGAGGGATACTCAGACTCAGGACACTTGGGAGTCCTCTTTACCCAGTCATCCTTTTGCTGTCTCCTCAGATAGTGATTCTGAGGGAGAAGACCCTTATACTGGATTTGACTTTGCCTTGCTTCCCCCTCTGATTAAAGCCATAAAGGAAACGCTAAACTGGGAAGAGCCAGTGACAGCCCCTGCAAAACAGAGGAAATACTTCAAACAGCTGAAGAAGGAGCGTGTCAACTTTCCTTTTTTCTCTGAATTAGGTGAAGTTATCACGGACGAGTGGGGAAAGGTAGAGAGGAAGAACTCCCTTTTATCAAGGATACAAAGGCTTTATCCCTTCAAGGAAGAGGAGGTTAAGCAGTTGGAGTCTGTCCCTCTAGTGAATGCGGCTGTGATGAGGTTGGTCAGACATGTGACCCTTCCTCTGGAAGACACGGTCTCTTTCAGAGATGCCTTGGATAGATGGATAGACTCTGATTTGAAGCGGGTCTATCTCACGGCAGGCATGGCATGTAAGCCAGCCTTGGCTCTGGCCGCCATGTCAAGGGCTATGGAGATTTGGTCAGACAGTGTGGACGAGACACTTAGAAATGTCTCGGGGGAAGTGGCCAAGAGTTCACCCATCCAGGAGTTGAGGTTGGCATCAGCTTTCCTGGGGGAGGCCTCTATTGACATTATCCGCCTGGTGGCTCGGGTTATGTTGTCTGCAGTCACCGCCAAGCGTGCCCTTTGGCTCCGTCCTTGGCTGGCAGACCCTGCATCAAAACAGGTATGGTGCCGTATTCCCTTTGATGGGTCCTCTCTTTTTGGCAATAAGTTGGATAGTGCCATAACACGTGCCACCGGAGGTAAGTCGGGGTTCCTCCCTCAGGACAGGCGGTTACAAGGCCAAAGAAGATCGTTTCCAAGGAAACAGAACCAGGATCGGGCCAGGGAGGCACGGGGTTACAGACCGGGCCGTGAGTTCTCCAGATCTTGGAGGGCTAGACAGTCATCTTTCAAGAAAGCTGCTAAGAGTAATACGTCGGGTGAGAAGGAACCGACTAAGTCCTTTTGAGATTGGGCCCGCCCAGGCAGGCCGGGTGGGGTCTCGTCTTCTCCGCTTTCGGCATGTTTGGGCGGCCTCGATCCAGGATTTTTGGACTGTCAGAACGATCTCCTCAGGTCACACCTGGACTTTCAGCAGTGCTCCCAGGCTCAGGTGTATCCCCACACCTCTTCCAGCCACAGAGGAAAAAAGGCAAATTCTTGCAGCTTACGTGAAATCTTTATTAGATCAAGGCGCGGCCATTCCTGTCCCAGACGACCAACGTGGCATGGGGATGTATTCTCCTCTCTTCATGGTCCAGAAAAAGAACGGTGCATGGCGACCCGTCATAGATCTGACGCACCTGAACCGTTTCATCAAAAAAGAAAGGTTCAAGATGGAAACCCTGTCCACAATTCTGCAGTCAGTCCAACCAGGAGACTGGCTCATCTCTATAGACCTCAAGGACGCTTATTTTCACGTTCCAGTGGCAGCAGATTTCCAATGCTTTCTCCGTTTTTCCATAGGCCAGCTACATTTACAATTCACATGCCTTCCCTTCGGTCTGTCGACTTCTCCGCGAGTCTTCTCAAAGGTCTTGTTGGCTGTTGTGGCTCTATTGAGAACCAGAGGGATCCATCTTCATCATTACCTGGACGATCTCCTCCTACTGGCTCAAGACAGGGATTGTCTCCTGATTCACAGAGATCAAGTCATCTCAACCCTCTGGGAATTCGGTTGGCTCCTGAACCTGGAAAAGAGCCAGTTGGAGCCTTCACAGTCCCTGGTGTTCCTCGGAGCTCTCTTCAATACAACAAGAGGCACAATTTCCCTACCCGAGGAGAAGGTTTCAATAGTTCGAGACAGGATTCGCCTGGCTCTCTCCTCTTCTCATCTCCATGCCCTCCAGTGTCTGAGGATCATTGGCACCATGGTGTCCACAATACCAATGGTGAAATGGGCTCAGTGGAGGATGCGTCCTTTTCAGAAGGGATTTCTTCTTCAATGGACGGGCGGCAAAGATCAGTGCATTTACATCACTCAGACCATGAGGAGTTCCCTCTTCTGGTGGCTTCAAAGAGAAAATCTATGCAAGTGTCACTCCATCCTTCCCATCACATGGATCACAGTAACGTCGGATGCCAGCAACAGAGGTTGGGGTGCTCATTGCCTAGCGGAAGTGGCTCAAGGCTCCTGGGATTTCCCAGCTCGGAGATTGGTGTTGAATATCCTAGAGTTACATGCAGCTTTCCAGGCACTGTTGGCATTTTGCCATCTGATAGCAGGGGCATCTGTATTACTCAGACTGGACAATACGACGGCAGTAGCCTATGTAAGGAAACAAGGGGGTACCAAGAGCCTGTCTCTGCTACAAGAGGTGGAACCAATAATGGTCTGGGCACAGAAGAATCTGGTCAACCTAACGGCAACTTATGTCCTGGGGATTCTCAATGTCCAAGCGGATTTTCTCTCACGTGTCCACTTGGACAACAACAAGTGGTCTCTCCACGAGGATGTGTTCAAATGGATCCTAACATTGGGGATCTCTCCAGAAGTCGATCTCTTCGCCTCCCCGTGCAACAAGAAGCTAGCGAGGTACTACGCAAGGTTCCGGGATCCACAAGCCTACGGGATAGACGCACTGACAGAACGTTGGTGGTTTCACAGAGCATATGCCTTCCCTCCGACACCTATTGTCTTCCAGTTCCTGCGGAGGCTCAGGTGGGAGGAGGTGGAGATAATAGCCATAATTCCTTACTGGCCCAACAGGCCTTGGTTTCCTCTCCTATCACTCCTCAGCTTCCAAGAACCAGTTCCTCTTCCGACCAGATTGGATCTACTCTCCCAAGGCGCGATTCTTCACCCGTGCCCAGCTCACCTACAGTTGAGGGCTTGGTTCTTGAGAGGGGAAGGTTGGAAGCACTAGGTTGCCCTGAGGAAGTTATTCCCACTCTTCTGAATGCAAGAAGACGAAGCACTAACAGAGTATATGAGCGAATTTGGTCTAAATTCTCGACCCATATGTCTTCTAGAGCTAAGTCATGCGGCACACCTGCAGTTCAGGACATCTTGAGTTTCCTGCAATCAGGCCTGGATTTGTCCTTATCTGTCAGTTCACTTTGTGTACAGGTCTCAGCGATCTCAGCCTTTACTGGGGTGTCGTGGGCCAGACATGCCCTTATTCAACAATTTTTCAAAGGGGCAATTAGACTGAGGCCTCAAAGGAAACCCAGATTCCCCAAATGGGATCTTCCTCTAGTTCTTGAGTTCTTCTCACAACTCGATAAATCACTGTCTGTCAGAGAGCTTACTATCAAAACTGCATTTTTGACTGCCATCACCTCGGCAAAGAGGGTGTCCGAAATCCAGGCGTTAGGATCAAAGGAACCTTTCTTAACCTTTTTTCCGGACAGAATGGTTCTAATTCCGATGCTAGGGTCAAACCCTAAGGTCACCTCAATCTTTCATGAGAACCAAGAGATCTCACTTCCTACCTTCAGATCTGCCGGAAATCTGGAAATACATCCACTCCATGTTGGTGTCTCCTTGAAACAATATCTAGAAGTAACGGCTCCCTTCCGTCAGTCGGATTATCTTTTTGTTTCGTTCTATGGGAAGAACAAGGGGCTCCGAGCCTCAGTCAGATCCATTGCTGCATGGGTTGTAGAGGCAATTCAATGGGCATATAGAGAGAAGGGCTTGGCTCCCCCGGAGGCGGTAACAGCGCACTCAACTAGAAGTCTTTCGACCTCTTGGGCAGCCTCACGTCATGTTGCACCTGAAGTGATTTGTAGGGCGGCTTCTTGGTCGTCGATCCATACCTTTATGTCCCATTATTGTGTTGAGCCAGCGGCTCTATCTTCAGTTGATTTTGGTGTTAAAGTACTGTCGGTTGACGGTGTTTTTCAGCATTTTGCCCACCCGGGTGTGTACGGCCAGTTATTTCCCACACGTTGGCTGCCATGGAGTCTGTCAGGAAAACGGAAAATTCCTATCAAAATACTTACCGTAATTTTCCTTTCCTGATGGACTCCATGGCAGCAGGAGTTCCCTCCCAAATGGCTGGAGTAGGCTAGTTATCGAACACGGCTGCTGGTGAGGAGCAAAGATTTATGGGAGTTGTGTCCTATAGAGTAGTAGAGGCGGGACTAAACCCACACATTGGCTGCCATGGAGTCCATCAGGAAAGGAAAATTACGGTATTTTAAGTATTTTGATAGGAATTTTCCGTTTTCTTCTAATTGTAATGAGTGGCCACGAGTCTTGTTAAACTCTCTTCTGCGAAAAAGTTTTATCCCTATTGTGGGGTCACCAGTACGGTATTTGTATATTGAAATCATATCCCCTCTCAAGCGTCTCTTCTCCAGAGAGAATAAGTTCAGTGCTCGCAACCTTTCCTCATAACTAATATCCTCCAGACGCTTTATTAGCTTTGTTGCCCTTCTTTATACTCGCTCCATTTCCAGTACATCCTTCCTGAGGACTGGTGCCCAGAACGGGACAGCATACTCCAGGTGCGGCCGGACCAGAGCCTTGTAGAGTTGGAGAATTATCGTTTTATCTCTGGAGTTGATCCCCTTTTAATGCATGCCAATATTCTGTTTGCTTTGTTAGCAGCAGCTTGGCATTGCATGCCATTGCTGAGCCTATCATCTACTAGAACCCCCAGGTCCTTTTCCATCCTAGATTCCCCCAGAGGTTCTCCCCCCAGTGTATAGATTGCATTCATATTTTTGCCACCCAAATGCATTATTTTACATTTTTCTACATTGAACCTCATTTGCCATGTAGTCGCCCACCCCATTAATTTGTTCAGGTCTTTTTGCAAGGTTTCCACATCCTGCGGAGAAGTTATTGCCCTGCTTAGCTTAGTATCGTCTGCAAATACAGAGATTGAACTGTTTAAGATGGCGGGGTCTCAAACCATACTTGCAAATCCTGCAAACCCAGGGGATCAAGTATAGATGGGGATTCCCCTTCAAGTTATCCTTCTCTCATTTGGGCCGTCAGTTCCAGGCTACTTCTCCAGCAGATTTGAGGCGTCACTTCCACGATTTGCAGCTGGACCTCCCTTCCTCCCAGATGGATGCGGCGTCCTCCTCCTCCTCCAGACCAGGACCCTCCAGGCCCCCTCGACAAGGCTCCCAACGTTCGCAACCCGGATCCCAAGCTCTGCGAGAATTACAGTCCCAGAGATTCCATAAATCCAACAATGGTTGAAGTTACTTTATTTAATTTGTTTTTTGATGTCACCTAGCCCCCTTCTGTTGCCCGACCCCGGGCCACGGTCATCCCTTATTTTATCTATTCACTGCTCTTACACCTGGAACTTTTAGCTGTGCTGGATAAGGAGTTACCAGCCCTCAGTACACTTAGTCTGGTCCTACGCTTTAATAACTTAAAAGGACACCTCACTAAGGTCCGCCCCATTAGTGAGATGGCGGTGTGAGGTGCAAATAGCAACATTGAAGTTTGGCAAGTGGACACCCTTTCATATGTTTCCAGGTAGAAGACAATCCACGTTTAAAGAAGAATTTTTTTTTCTTTTTGCTTTTTCTTTCCTTTTTATTTTTTAAGGTTAAGTCTTCATGATAATTTTTTCTAATCATTGCAGGAATGTGACTTTAACATCTCTGTTCCTTATAGGGTTTGACGTGGTGGGGGGAGAGAGAAACCGCAGCTGCAGGAATACCTTTTAGTGGTGTTCCAATGCGGTGCGGGCAGTTGTTACCGCGCCCTGCTCCGCTGCCTCCGTTAGGGGGGGGGCGGGGGGGGGTGCGGAGGGGTTGGGTCAATCTCCCTGGTGGTCAGGGGACTGGGGGCCTTTTGGCCTCTGTGTCTGGGCCATCGGGGACTAAGTTTTGGTTGCACCTTCATGTCTTATATTGTTTCATCAATTAATGTTTAGTTCTGTTGTTTTTAATTCACTTCCACTAAACCTGAGTTCAAAGGTTCCTAGTCTCTGCTCTCAGCATACATTTATAAGTCATGATTGATAAATGATAGGTAGGTGGTCCCGTTGGACCAATACTACCCCCGATGAGTCAGCACTTGACCGAGACGGCTGTCCCAGCCAACGTCTTACTCGAATGTGGGTCTTTCAGCCCACAAAATAATGCAATTAAGGTATTGTTGTTTATCCAACTTCGAGATTCCCTTATTACCTCTACCTTACCTGCTTCACTCTTTCTCTTGAGTCCTTTTCTTGTCCCCTGTCTTCTTTCCCCTCCCCCCAGAAAAGGGTCAAGATCTTTAAATACCTAAAACAACAAAAAATAGATATCGCTTGTTTGCAAGAAACGCATTTTTCTACTACCTCTTGCCCCAAATACTTTGCGGCACACTACCCACAGGTATTTCTGGCTAATGCATCTACTAAACACAGAGGTGTTCTGATTGCCATAAGTAAAACGGTTCCATTTATTTGCAGTAAGCAGATAGCAGACCCACAAGGCACGATTCAGGATAATGAGATAACAATCATGTCCTATTATGCTCCGAATACTAACCCAGGGCCCCTTCTTACCCACGTCTGCTCTCTGTTGCGATCCCACCAAAAAGGAACCCTCCTGGTGGCAGGAGATTCTAATGTTACGTTGAAGCCCTCTCTTGACAAATACCCACCGGATCATAAACCCCCCTCTGCGGCCGCCAAATCCTTTTTACAGTCCCTACAGAATTCTGATCTAATAGATATATGGCGGGAACTCCATCCCCTAAGCAGGGATTATACCCATTATTCCCATCCTCACCACTCTCATTCTAGGATCGACCATATGTTTGTCCTCCGCAAACATCTTCCCTTAATAGAATCAATTTCTATCCTTGCCGCCCCATGGTCAGATCATGACCCCATCCTAACGGTTTGTCATTCTTTATTGAGTAAGTCACAATTCTCCCCATGGGTGATGAATGACTCTCTCCTATCCCACAAAGAGATTTTTGCTGACATTCATGATGCTTCAGCTGAATATTTTAGAATTAACACAGGATCAGTAGCATCCCCAGTAACACTGTGGGAAGCATATAAAGCTGTCCTCAGAGGTCACGTTATCCGTATAGCGTCTAGACGTAAAAAAGAGAGAGCAAAAGCTCGACAAGAGCTTGCATTAAAATTAGAGGCCGCGACCAAGATCTTCAAACAAAAACCTACTCCTACTAATCGCAAACTCTTATGCCGCGTACACACGGTCGGACTTTTCGTCTACAAAAGTCCAACGGACGCCGACGGACTAAAGCTGGCTGGTAATCCGATCGTGTGTGGGCTTCTCCGGACTTTCAGCAGACTTTTTCAGCCTCAAATCCGACGGACTTTAGATTTGAAACATGCTTCAAATCTTTACGTCGTAACTACGACGGACCCCGAAATCCGCTCGTCTGTGTGCTAGTCCGACGGACAAAAACCCATGCTAGGGCAGCTATTGGCTACTGGCTATGAACTTCCTTATTTTAGTCCGGTGTACGTCATCACGTACGAATCCGTCGGACTTTTGTGTGGTCGTGTGTAGGCAAGTCCGTTCGTTAGAAAGTCTGCTGCAAGTCCGCCGAAAGTCCGCCGGAAGTCTGTCGGACAGGCTGTCGGACTTTTGTAGACGAAAAGTCCGACCGTGTGTACGCGGCATTAGATAAGGCCCGCACAGATTTAGACCTGTGCCTAACTGATGAAGCAGAACGGACCCTTCGATGGGCCAGACAGAAGTGGTATATTAAAGCGAATAAACCTAATGCAATGCTAGCTAATAGATTACGCACCTTTGCCCCGAAATTTACTCCTATTACTCTTCGCACCCGCCACAACTCCCTAACCGGTAATCCCCAGCGAATCCTGGAGGAATTCAGACATCGCCTCACTAAACTTTATTCGGAACCGGATCATCTTTCAACCCAAGGCCTAGATACCTTTCTCAAGAACTTATCATTACCCTCCTTGTCTGAAACTCATACATCCTTGATGGACCGAGATATACAGGTCTCAGAAGTCCTCCAATGTATTAAGGAGCTGAAGGTGGGCAAGAAACCTGGCCCAGACGGCCTCACGGCACTTTATTACCGGAAAATGGCAGATGTCATTGCTCCGCATTTGACAAGGATGTATAATTCAGTCAAGGATGGTTGTCACTTCACATCCAATCAACTGACCGCCAACATTGTCATGATACCTAAGCCAGATAAAGACCATTCATCTTGGGCTAACTTCCGGCCCATATCACTCATTAACATTGACATGAAAATTTTAACAAAGATCCTGGCCACTCGCCTTAATTCCTTTCTTCCACGCCTAATAAAAAAAGAGCAAGTGGGATTTTTCCCAAGGAGACAGGCAGGGGACGCAATAAGACGCCTTCTCCAAATACAACACATGGTTCATAACAGATCCCTAGAAACTATGTACTTATCATTGGACATCAACAAAGCCTTTGATACACTGTCCTGGCCATACCTGATCCAAACACTAAAGCACTTTGGTTTTGGCACTTCTTTTATGGGCTGGGTTTCAGCCATCTATAATTCCCCTCAAGCCAAAGTGAAGTACTATGGGTTTGAATCATACACCTTCCCAATCAGAAGGGGCACTCGCCAGGGATGCCCACTCTCTCCATTGTTATTCATTTTAGCATTAGAACCCCTAGCGGAAGCCATTAGATCCCATCCTGATATAACTGACGTGGATATAGCAGGTACCCCGCATAAACTGTCCATGTTCGCGGATGACATTTTATTGACTATCACTAAACCGAGAATCACTAAATCACTAAATCCAAAGCAATGTCGATAAATCTCTCACCATCTGAATTAGAATCTCTACAGTCACACTTTTCTTTCCAATGGCTGAATTCTTTACCTTATCTTGGTATTCGACTTACTCCAAAGTATTCAGGTTTGTACCAAGCTAATTTTCCCCCATTATTTAGAAAACTCACTAACATGCTTTCCTCGTGGTCCGCTCTCCCGTTGTCCTGGTTCGGTAGGATTACTACCGTTCGCATGTCCTACCTCCCAAAACTGCTTTACTACTTCAGGGTTCTCCCGGTCCAGGTCCCCTTCCATATCCTCCGTATACACCAGCGCAAGATTATGCAGTTTATTTGGGGCTCCAAGAAACCTAGGATTAAAAAGCAGGTACTATTTGCTCGTAAAATTAATGGAGGTTTATCAGTACCCAACCTACAAGCTTATTACACAGCGGCAGCCATAGCTCCATTATCCCATCTCCATGAGAAATCTCAGATGCCATTATGGGCTACTATGGATATGGTAGACTCTCACCCGATACCCTTAGCCTCTTTTCCATGGCTCCCCCAAGAACATTGTCCTAGTACTATGGGTCCTTGTTTGGCCCATTCACTACGGTTATGGGATTCAGTCAAATACTCTGCAGGTTTAATCTCCCCACACCTTCCCCTACTTTCCCTTCTTCACTGCCCATTGTTCCCACCAGGGCACGATAACCCGCAACAATTCCGGTGGTGGACTGAGCAAGGCTTTGTGGATGTCCACTCTATGCTTTCCCCAACTAGGATCACAACATTTTTAGCCTTACGCTCCTCACATGACATCCCCCTAAGAGAACATTTTAGATACATGTAAACATGTTTTCGCATTATGTTCATTTATATGTTTCTCCCGTTGTACTATTAATGCTCTTTATGTTCAATAAAACTTTTGTACAAGAACTGTTTATCCCATCCTCCAGATCGTTTATGAACAAATTAATAGGATTGGTCCCAGCACAGAACCCTGGGGAACCCACTACCCACCCCTGACCATTCTGAGTACCCATTATTCACCTCCTTGATGTATTTAAAGGTTTCAGTCATATCTCCACTGTCCCTTCTTTCCTCCAGACTGTACATATTGAGTTTATCCCCCAGACCTTTCACCATTTTTGTTACCTGTCTCTGGACTCGTTCTATCTTATCAATATCTTTTTGTAGGTGAGGTCTCCAGAACTGGACACAGTACTCTAAATGAGGTCTCACTAAATATCAATATAGGGGATTTTAACTCATTCTAGACCCAGTGACAACAATGTAACAATTTTACTTAAGGTAGAACTATGGCATCCTCTTTAAAATATATATGTGCTGTATCAGCTTCTCCATTAACCGGAGTTGAAATGTGAAGGAAATCCCTTCTTTACTCCTTGCTTTGCAGTTTCTCTGCTACTCCCCTGGCAAAATCCCAATTTATGAGCACAGGCAGAGCTGAATTGCCACTACCCTCCTGTTCAGTGAGTGTGCTCGTAGAGGAGCATGTTGGCTCCCATCCAGTTCCTTTGTTTCACTCCATCTGTCTTTTTATTGGTCGCTAGGATGCAAGCCTACCTGTCTGCTAAGCAATGCATTATGAGAGCAGTTTTTATTGTAAGCACATCACTCGGTGATCATCTAAAAATATATTCATCCCCTTTAACTAAAAAAAAATGGCAAATATTAACAAAACAGCTACTCTAACAACATATGCAAGTCTCTAGGGAATGGTTACGTTACCACTGGTCCACTTTATCCAAAATTGCATGTAATTGTTCAGGACAGGCTTTTAAAGGGTGACAACGGTGCACCATGCTTGCGCAATGGGAGACAGCATGGTTACTCATGGGGGTTGATTTACTTAAGGCAAATAAACTGTGCACTTTGCAAAGTGCAATTGCATTCTGCAAGATCAGTTGCTCCAGAGCTTAGTAAATGAGCAGAAGCTCTGCTGACTTTCATCATCCAATCATGTGCAATCAAAAATGCAATTTTATTTTTCCTTGCCCGTGATTGGGTATTCTTTACTAAGTAAGGCTTGACCTCATTTACTAAGCTCTGGGGCAACTACAACTTTGCAAAGTGCACAGTCTATTTGCCTTTAGTAAATCTACTCCATAGTCTCAAAGAACATGTTTCAGGATGACAATAAGCAAGAGGAATTAGGAGACAAGGACACAATGCTGTTCAGACACTTTCTGTTATGGCAGTGAAATGACCTTAAGGGCAAAATGAGACATATGAGCTATTAGGTAAACATATACAATGTTATGCATTGTTTATATATGTTTATATACTCCCCACCGGTTCCATCCCTAAACACGCCCTCATAAATTATCTCATGGAAGGACATTGTTAAATGCAGAATTAAGTTCCAAAAATAAATATTAACAGCATAACTTTAACAATATTAAAATAGAACATATTTGATTGATCTGAGTGTGATAAATAAAATAAGGATACAATATGATTGGCTACTATAGGCACTGTACACATCATTACTGTCTTGTTAAGTAAATTTGTAAATGCCATATTAAATATAGCATTAAAAAAAATTAAAAACAATGAAAGACACTTTCACTGATTTAGGATGCAGAGAGACTTAGGGCTCATTTACACTTGCTTCGGCTTCAACACACATTAACGGTTAGTTTACACTTCAAAACAAGGTTTCGGACAGGCTTTGTTAAAGCTCTCTAAACGCCAGTCAAAGCTCCTGTCACTAAATAAAATGGTTAGCTTACAGTCCTGTTTACACCTTGCTTTAGCTTGGCTTTGCTTTGGCTTTGCTTCAAAAATTATACCCCATGTAGCTTTAGTGGTGCTTCAAAGTGTCCTCAAAGCCTCCATAGAAGTCTATGGCAAAGCTCGCTTGAAGCCCCACCAAAGCTCCACCGAATCCTCATTGAGGCCCCACGAAGCCTCATCGAAGCCCCACCAAAAGCTCATCGAAGCCCCATAGAAGCTCCACCAAAGCCTCATCGAAGGTCCACCAAAGCCTCATCGAAGCCTCTTCGAAGCACCAAGCAAAACCAAGGTGTAAACAGGACCTTAAGCTAACCATTTTATTTAGTGACAGGAGCTTTGAGTGGCATTCAGAGAGCTTTAACAAAGCCTGTCCGAAGCCATGTTTTGAAGCAAGTGCAAACTAGCCCTTATAGCAGAGCACAACACTGGACAAGGGAGCGGGAGCTGCCAAAGTCCATTTTTCCTTTTACCAAGATGGTGATTCATTGCTAGGAAGTCCAAGCAATCAATCACCAGCTTGTTAAAAAGAGACATAAACTTTGGCATCTCCTTCCCAACCCTCCTCCCCGCCCCCACCTCATCTAGTTCTTTGCCAACTCCCGCTATATGCCAGGCCTTGCTGAGAGAATGACAGGGGATGGAGGCTGGGAGGAGAATATATATATATATACAGTATGTGAATATTTTTACTTTAAAAAGGTATTTAATTCTGTTTAGATTTAGTCTTGTGGTCCAGGTACTCCTGCCAGGCAACTTGAGCCAGGATGAAGTCTCCTCTACAGCCAAGAAACATAGCTTTGCCATTGACATCCCTCCTCATCCCAGTCCTCTCCAGCTGATTGAAAAGTGAAGGACCAATACTATACTAAGATCATCTCTCTGCTCTCTCTTCCAACCAATGAGATTAGATTACAATGACAGCACTGAGCAATGCAGCACAGCCTGATTGGCTTTCATTCCTATTCTAAGACAAATTCAGGTACTTAGATTAGTTGTATTTCATAGTACATAGCTTAAATCAGAATCCTTTATCTTTGCATACAGTACATTTGTATTTTATATCATTTTATCTCCCCAACCACACTGATATCAAGCACTCTCAACTCTCAACATACTGAGATTTTCTAAAAGAATGAGAAAAGCAGAGACTTTATTACATTGAATTGTAATGTTTTTTTTTTTTTTTTTATGTCAGATATCTTTAGCTTAAGGGCATAGGCACACATCAGCGCTAGAATTGCTTTATCACAATAACAAACCCAGTGAAAATGCATGGTGAGGTCTGTAGTGTTGTTTTCTGTATTACAGCCCACAGCTGTGTGCTTTGTTCTTGTTTTCAAATGTCAAACGTGTGCTGCACACTTCACCACAATGCCATCTTCCATTGCAGAGTAAAACACATAAAGAAATAGATTAAGGCAGAATAGGGCACCAGGAAAGATGGCAGCGTTGCCCCATTTGCATTGTTTGTAACTTATTTTTCCTGGGCATGTCCTCGAACGCAGGGAAATGCATTTGCATCTGAGCAAGGTACGTAAGTGAACACTACGCTACAGTACTCTCCTGCACCTTCACAGCCAATGGTACATATGAGATACACTATATTGTTAAAATTATTGGGACACCTGCCTTTACACACACATGAACTTTAATAACATCCCAGTCTTAGTCCGTAGAGTTCTATATTGAGTTGGCCCACCCTTTCCAGCTATAACAGCTTCAACTCTTCTGGGAAGGCTGTCCACAAGGTTTAGGAGTGTGTCTATGGGAATGTTTGGCCATTCTTCCAGAAGCGCATTTGTGAGGTCAGGCACTGATGTTGGACGAGAAGGCCTGGCTCGCAGTCTCCGCTCTAATTCATCCCAAAGGTGTTCTATCAGGTTGAGTCCTGACTTCATCCCGATAAAACACCTTTGGGATGAATTAGAGCGGAGACTGCAAGCCAGGTCTTCTCGTCCACATCAGTGCCTGAACTCACAAATGCGCTTCTGGAAGAATGGTCAAACATTCCCATAGACACCCTCCTAAACCTTGTGGACAGTCTTCCCAGAAGAGTTGAACCTTTTATAGCTGCAAAAGGTGGGCCAACTCAATATTGAACCCTACGTACTAAGACCGGGATGTTATTAAAGTTCATGTGCGTGTAAAGTCAGGCGTCCCAATAGTTTTACCAATATAGTATATCTGCAATTACATTTTTTACTCTGTGACATAGTCCACCTATTCTAATTCAGTCTCAAGGCCCACTTTATCCAGACACCATCATTCCTATGTCACAGAATACACAGGAGGAGAGAGGAGGGAGGAGGATGAGGAGGAGGACTCTGGCACTTTCATAGGCTTCGAAGAAGAGGAAGACATGCGTCAATCTGTAAGCGATGGCTTTCCAACCCCAGGACACTTGGGAGTAGTACGTGGCTGGGAGGAGGAAGTTCCTCCTGCGTGCCACTAACCCGGAGCAGGCTGGGTGACGTACAGTACATGTATGTGATTCGGCCTGCCTGTGCCGGCCTCCGGCAGTAAAAGTACTGTGGATGGTTGGTAAGTGGTTACTGGAAAAAAGTTTGTTATGGATGGGACAGCATCTAAAAAAAACCTTGAGCTCAAATTAACCACAAAATAAAATGAACCCTGTCCACTCGTGTTAACAAACCCTAGCTGAATGATAATTAGTATGTTAAAGTGATGTGTACTAAGCTAAACCTTTGGCTTTCCATGACCTTTTAGCTTGTACAAGTTCTTCATTATTCTTTACGTACAATTCTAGTTAGGAGATAAAAACTTTGATGATGTAGAATTTAGATGAAGAGAGAAGTGACAAGCAATTTAGAAGCTTTTCACTCAAGATCCCACTTATTTTGTCACCAACAGAAGAGAGATTTTTTTAAAGATGGTCTCATTATCATCTAAGAAAAACGAACTGAACCACAATTAGAGTTTTAGGTTGTAAGGCATCCATGTACACTACTGTAGCAGCTCCTAAACCTGAGTTTAGGAGCTTTTGGTGTTTTTTTGCCAAAGCTCCTAAACTCAACTACATAAAACGTCCATGGGGTTGATTTACTTAAGGCCAATAGACTGCACACTTTGTAAAGAGCAGTTGCACTGCTGACTTCCATCATCCAATCATGTGGAAGCAAAAATGCTGATTTTTATTTTATTTTTCTTGCACGCGATTGGGTACTCTTTGCAAAGTGAAGCTTTACCTCATTTACTAAGATCTGGAGCATCTGCACTTGTAGAGTGCAACTGCTCTTTACAAAGTGCGAAGTCTATTGGCCTTAAGTAAATCAAACCCATAGACTATTATGGATTTGAGTTTAGGAGCTTTGGCAAAAAAGTCTATTTGCCTTTAGTAAATCAACTTCTATGTGTCTATATACACATAGGGGTTGATTTACTAAAGGCAAATAGAAAGTGCACTTTGCAAAGTGCAGTTGCTACAGAGCTTAGTAAATGAGCAGATGCTCTGCTGACTTTCACCATTCAATCATGTGCAAACAAAAATGCTGTTTTTTTAATTTTCCTTGCATGTGATTGGGTATTCTTTGCAAATTGAACCTTTACCTCATTTACTAAGCTTTGTGCAACTGCCCTTTGCAAAGTGCACAGTCTATTTGCCTTTAGTAAATCAACCCCATAGGCTTCTAACAGAGTTTAGGAGCTGCAGCTGTTGGGTGAGCTTCAACTTCCCTCAGCCTTCCTTAACTGAACACTTAAGAATCGCGTTAAGGATAGGAACGTTTTGACCGAAAGCCATGAGAAAATGCAAAACGCGGCAAAACCGTGCCACGATTTTTCTGCGTATTGCGTTTTCCCACAGCAAATGACGGCCAAGTTTGCATGAAGCCTTACTCCTCTTATTTCTATCGTGTGCCCCAGACAAAAAGTGATGAGAAATCTATCCAGTGGGATGCACAAAAAAAATAAAATAAATAAATAAACAAAACCATTCTAAACAAAAAAAAACATTCTAGCTAAACAAAAAAAAAAGTTTTGGCTTTACATACACTTTAATATTTGTTTCTCCAAGAAAGGCTAGTGTCCATATACTAGAAAAATAGTCGGTAGTATCATTAGTATCAGTAATTAAACATCTTTAAAAGAGCTGACTGGTGATGTGTTCAATAATGAGCAAGTGGCTAATGAGGACATGCTACACATGATTCGTATTTTTCCTAAAAGTTTGGCTCATCGATTCTCAAATAATAAAGCGCTGGCCGCTGCCTTTAATCAGCATTTTTTTTTTTTTTTTTTTTTTTACTGCGGCTAAACAAAATGCCAGAAAAGATAATAATTTCCCATGCCCAACTTGCCCTTTATAAACTTTGAAACAGATGCTTAATTATGCAGGTAGATTTCCCCAAACTTGCTGACCTTGTGCAAGTCAGTGTAACAAAAAAAAAAAAAAAATAACAGGCAGGTTGCCAAATTCCAAAAAGATGATTGCCATTTTATGAGACGTTTTATACCTCAACTTTTTTTCTGTTTCTCTAGTTTTTCATGTGGGCTTATCCAGTCCAGCTCTTGATAATAAAACTTCCAGCTGTTCTGCGTTTACGGAGACTGTCTTTCTTTTTTCACAATTGTACTATGTGAAGGAGAGGTGAAATATAATATGTTGCAGTTTAAAGTGGTCGTAAAGGTCCAATGTTTTTTACCTTCATGTATTCTGATAGCAAGTTATCCTTGGTATCTGAGTCCTAGACCCTCCTCCCTTCCAAGTGCATCCATACCATGTTGCTTCCTATGGTGGGTTGCACTGTGCAGGCTTGATCCAGAGCCGGGTTGTGTGCGTCTATTGACACACACAGATGGGCTCGGCTCTTCTTCTCCCAACCCCCCGCTACCTCCTTACAGGATTTGATGGACAACAGCATTGGTACATATCCCTCATGACCAGTGGCGGCTGGTGCTCAATATTTTGGGGGGCCGTAAACCAATGTCACCCCCCCACGGTGGAGATGTGCAGGAAGGCGACGATCATGCCCCTCCTCCCCCTCCCCACGTGAAAGGCAGCGATCATGCCCCTTGTCCCCCTCCCCATGTGAGATGGAGGGGAAGGTGGCAATCAGAGGCCTCCTTACCTTAGGAGGCAGGTGACAAGGATCCGTGATAGGGCTACTGCTCCTTGCTCCTCCTCGCTCCGGGGCCATTGCTTCTCCCCCCAGCCAAACAGGAAGTGGCTCCTGAGACCCGATTGGCCGGGAGTCCTAAGGATATTGTTACACAACTGGGTGTGCTCAGTTTTTACTAGTAATGGCGGTGATCTGTGATTTTTTTATCATGACTGTGACATTGCGGCAGACAGATTGGACACTTTTGACAATATTTTGGGACCATTGACATTTATACAGGGAACAGTACTATAAATATGCACTGATTACTATATAAATGTCTCTAGCAGGGAAGGAGTTAACACTAGGGGCAATCAAGGGGTTAAATGTGTTACCTAGGCAGTTGATTCTAACTGCGGGGGGGGTGGGGGGGGTGGGGGGGTGGGACTGACTAGGGGAAGTGACCGATCGGTGTTCCTATAACCACAGAGTATTGGTAACTGTAAGCGCAAACACACAAGTCCATATATAACAGGAGATATAAAGGGCTGAGCAACTTAGTCCATAGGGGACAGGCTGGAAGTTCAAGGGTTAAGTGGTAACCGGTAATGTAATGGTTAAAGTAGGCTGGTAGGCTAGGCAGCTGCTGTCCTCAGAGAGCTGGCTCTGTGATGGATGAGAGAGGGGTAGAGAAGGAAGCGCCACTTGAGTGTAGTATTAACAAATGATGTTTAATGACACTAGGTAAAAATACACTTACAGGTTAAAAACATAAAAAAGGCTCATCTGTATAGGTATGTGGTCCTCGGTGTTCGCTCTGATCCTGTGGTGGTGACGCTGCAGGGTTGCTGGGCTGCAGAAGGTGGATTACCCGCCGGGAGCTCCTTCTGTGGCCATCAGAAAGAGACTAGGGGCCGGCGTGGAGCGCACGTGGAGCGTGCATGACGTCACAGATCGTCCGTCTGCTTCCGGGTTCGGTATCCAGGGGAGGGATCCTCCAGGGAGGAGGGCTAGCAGAGAGGTTGAGAGAAGGCTACGCGCTCGGAGCCACTGCTCCTTCAATAGGCCTCTTGTACTCCACCTAGTCTCTTCCTGAGATTTCCCGGCTGGCAATCCACCTTCTGCAGCCCAGCATCCCTGCAGCGTCACCACCACAGGATCAGAGGGAACACCGAGCACCACATACCTATACAGATGAGCCTTTTTTATGTTTTTATCCTGTAAGTGTGTTTTTTACCTGGTGTCATTAAACATCATTTGTTAATACTACACTCAGGTGGCGCTTCCTTCTCTACCCCTCTCTGTTTACACACACAGATTCACGTTCCTGCTCTGGCCACCGGGCATGCACATCGGCTCCTCAGTGACGTGGCGGCACGCGCACGCCCCCTATACCGCCGGGAAGCCGAGGACGTCATATGACGCCCGCCCAGGATGGGAGATCCTATCTGCGGACATCATATGACAATGGGCGGGATGGGAAGTGGTTAAAGTACTCGTGTATTTCTCTTAATGAAACTACCTCGCAAACACTTTGTTACATACTTTAAGAATGTTCACCAATAGTAACTAGTGTATAAGGCATGCAGTTATGTGCATAATGGTAATAGGATAATAGGATAAGGAGCAAGGAGAAATAAGGAAGGGGAAAGGGGAGTAAGGGAATGACTCAGCCTAATACAAATGACAAGTGTGCTCCAATGTATGGAGAATAAAGGGGATGAGATTCTGGTCTCATTGTATAAGGCTCTCCGGGTGGACCATTGCTTATAAAATTTGGAAAGGCAACCTTGCTTGTACGCCATTATCTGTTCTAGGGAGTATGCTTCAGAAATAAGGTTGACTACCTCACCTGCATTTGGGACTAGATTAGACTTCCATTTTCTCATAAGAATCAAGCAAAGAGTATATGCATGACCATACGTTTAAGGTCCGGTGGGAATTTTTCTAATCTTATACTCAGAATAACCAGTCAGAAGGATCAGAGATAATCCCTGTCAGTTTTGTTATGAGTCTGAAGACCAAGTTCCAGTAGCTACGAAGTTAGGGCAGAAACACATCATATGGGACAACATGTCCACCAGGCCACAGCTCCTCCAACATTGATTAGAATAATCAGATTTGAATTTAGTGAACATGTATGGCGTGTAGTACCATCAAAGATGGATTTTTGTGCTGTTTCCCAGTACGTGGAGCATTTGGAGACAGACAGGTTATTTTCTATTGCCTTAAGCCATTGCTGATCGGTAATAGTGAATGACATTTAGCTTGGCCGACCATTTGGACAAGGGCTTGGATATGTTGAAAGTGAGGTTGTTATGTAGGCAGTTGTAAAGTACCCTTTCTTTTTTTTTTTTGACACACAGTAATTTGCCTGTAAGTCATAAAAAGGGTTAAAATTTTATAACAAGATTTGTCCCAAATAGATTTGAATATGAAAAGACATGACAAGATGACAATCCCTTGGCAAATCTAAGTTCAGGCATTACTAACTGGCACCAGATGCACACGTATTTTCCTAAATTATAGGAGCGATTTTAGCTATAATGGCTTTGTCGATTAAATTTTGCAAATATTAGTTCTTACTGTAACAATCTCCAAACTATACAGTTTGTGATGGTTCCGCTTATAGTGTTACTAAACCCAGGACCGTGCATTCACTATATCTGGTCTCCCACAGTACACAGAACATGGAAATGCAATTATTTTAGTAAATATAAACTGCTAAATACTTTTTCCCATCAGCAGTGTATAGCAGCCTTGTGAATTCTATCAGTGTCTGGTTAAAGCTTGTAGGAGGAGTTTTCATTCTCCTCTGATTTTCCTATGAGGCTGCATGACTCTTGTCCCTCTGTCTGGACAGTGCGGATTGGGTCTATGCTGATCGCATGCACTCTCCCAAAAAAAAAAAAAAAACTCACTTGCAATACACACAAAACTGAGCATGTGCAGAGTGCTCCCAAGGCTCTATACTATCAAGAGATGGATTAGGGACAGTGGAAGAAGGGGAGGATCAGAGAAGACAGGATCAAACAGCCTTTTTACACAATGCACAGAATTAACCCCTTAGGTTCCACCGTGAGTATAACAAGCATGCTTTACTGGGTATACAGACTAATTTTACTGTTGTTGGTTTACTTTAATGTACCAGTGGGCAGATTTTTACACATTTGCCAGAATGTCCACACTTATGTGCAATTATTTATCACCTTCTTGAAATATTTGTTAGGAGACACATTCTTGTCTGTTAATATAAATAAAATAAAACATATCAATATAGTTAAGCAGTAAGTCACACAAAATGGTGTTAATTAGTGGTGTTTAGCACTTAATTGTGAATCATCTTAGAGAAAGGTCAGAAAATAAGGATGAATTTCAAATACCGGTACATTGTGACTTAGTCACAGCCAGGAGGTGCTAAATCATCATATACTCCATTTATAAAATTCCAGTATATCTCTCTATGGCTAAGATTTAAGATTATATTGTGAATGGGGCTGTCCCCTTGTTCAGGCTTTTCCAGTAACTGAGTTTGGTGATTGTAAGCTCTAACGAGCAGGGCCCTCTGATACCAAAATCTATTGTAACTGTACTGTCTGCCTTTATTTTGTAAAGCGCTGCGCAAACTGTTGGCGCTATATAAAACATATACAAATGTATTGTTGTGGTCAGCATACTGTCTGGCAGTACTGGATTTATAAGGGGCCAAAAGGGGCAACCGCCCTGGGCCCGCAGACAGAAGAAACTCCCATACTAAATTACAATAAAACTAGCGATAAAAAGCGATACAATAATAACAAATAATATATATATATATATATATATATGTAGCGGTACCCCCGTGGCTCCGTGCCTTGTGACTGCTTAACTGAAGAAATATAGCCACTTGTAGATTCCTCCATGTGTGAGTGTAATACAGTACTGACCTTACAGTGCAGGGGAAAAGATAAGGTCCCAAAGTTTAGCTGTATGATGCTTGTGAAGAAGTAGATTCACCTCTGTGAAACTACAAGTCTCACCAGCAGTCTGTAGAAAGAACTCACTCAGCAATACTGTACTCTCTACTGAAATGGGCAGGTGCCCTCTCACCACAATGGACACCAAAGGCTGTGAGGCTCTGTCCGGAATCCCCTCCTGGTGTCCCCGTCTGGTGAAGATGGCGCCGCCGCGCCGTGCTGCAACTCCCGATGGACTGAAGTGCAGGGGCTTCAAGTTGCTCTGAAGCGCAGGCCGGTCCGCTTGCTGAGATGGCAAGGCTGGACTCCGAGATCCCTCAGAGGTGGACGATCTGGCTCCCCGCTGTATAGGCCGCAGTTTTCTCACTCACACACAAACCACCTGCTGGCGAGTGTTGAATGATGTCCAAAGAGTCTGAAAACAGGCCGCCCTGGTCCTTTTATTACTGCTTCCAGCAGGCAGTGCTGTGTGCTTGGCATTTTCTGTATTGTAGTTCAGGGCTGATCCAGCTAACAGAGTCATTTCCTCCTCCAAACTACATCTCCCACAATACTTTGCTGTATTCCTTCTCAGGAATAAGGAAAATCCTAACAGAGCCCAACAGACACTAGAGGGAGCCAACTCATTTGAAATAACAACAAACTGTCCACCTATAATAGCTATAGTAGCAAACCCTTGGCTACATATACATAATTACTTTCCTTTATTAAATGTATCTTGGGAAGAAATAATTTGCTGACCATCATCTGTAAAAGTCTTTAGGGCCAGTTCACACCACATGCAATCCAGTACTTTTTTTTCTGCATCAGAAACACGGATAGTAGGTTATTTGGTTTCCAATGACATAGTTCACACCAGTGCGGTCAGTTCCAGTGTGTTCCAGTTCCAGTAAAGTAGAATATGCTGCATTTTTTCTGCACTGGACTGTGCTGGAATGCAGTAAAACGCATCAAAAATGCACGGGAAAGCTCCTAAATGCAGCAAAAGGGCACCCGAATGCACATGTCCCCATTTAAGGTGAAGAAAAAAAGAGGGGAAAAAATACACTGGAAAGCATCAAAAATGCACCAGGCACGCATCAAAAACATGCCAAAAAATGGTCAGAAATGTATCCGGAACGCATCTGAACTGAACGCATCTGAACTGCATTTCTATGGTGTGAACTGGCCCTTACTCTGGACCGATATATTGTATCGTTTTAAAATATACATTTTGGCAGCTCATGTGAACCACACATAGAGCGTTATGACTGTGTGTGTGCAGGCATGACCTCATAATGACGTTGCGTCATGCATTTTAAAAATGTGTGACTGTCATTGAGAATTTAATCCAACGCCGTGTATGAGGGCCCCCCAACTAACCAAAAGTGCCTCGGGCCCCACAAGGATTAAATCTGTCCCTACTGTCTATGTAATATGCAGAGCTCCCATTGGACTGTACTGTTGATCAATCAAACTTCTAAAAGGAGTGCTGCATGCTGCATGGAAGGGTTTGTGTTTTCTGACCCATACCAAGACCTACAGAAGTTGTTGTGTTGTATTTTGGGTAGTGAACAGAGCTTGTTAGAGATAGAGCACACAAAATAGGTATATATTTATAGGAGCAGCACAGTAACTAGTTGTTAGCACTGTAGTCCTTGATTCGAATTTCAGCCAGTACACTATCTAGAGTTGCACATTCTCCTTGTGTTCACGTAGGTTTCCTACAGGTACTTTGGTTTCCTTCTACATTTCAGAGACATGCGGTAATGTTAATTGGCTCCTTTCTAAATTGGCTCCTCTCTAAATTGGCCTAAATATGTGTATGCATTGGATATGCACATGTGTATCCCATTCTGCGTGCCAGTCCCAAGCCTATCAATTGGGGAGGCTTGAGGAAAGACCTGGCAACCTAAAAAAAATTGGCAAAAAAGAAATTACAGGTATATAAAAAAGGCTTTCAAGCATATTAAACATGGTACTCATAGAATCACCAAGAGCTGGAAACAACTGAATGAATATATACATTAATGTGGCCACTTTGGAAACACCAAGCCACCATATTCATGTGGCTCAGCAGTGGGTGTTCCCAGCCAACCTAACTACTGGTGAGAGGGAGGGTTAAAGTGTTGCAGAACAACTGTTTCTGGTCACAGCCAAGACCTCCTAAGGCTTTATTCTACATTTAGAAGCAATACTACTCCTGGGGCAGACAAATCACTCTGAAGGAAATGGGTCCCATAGGTAATTAGCTCTCTACCTTCAATTAATCACCTGCATGACCCTTGTAAGACACAAGTCAGTAATTAACGGGATGAGCTGGAAAACCTGCCCTACGGTGTTGAGGGGAAAAAAATATAGGCTCTCTCAAGCAAATAATTATTTGTATTACTAAGACGCATGGATCCATTCACAAGGTCTAAATACCTTGGGGGGTGTTTTAGAAGATTTAAAATGTCTTTATAATGTCAGGGAATGTCAGGCTGGACAGGGGAAATTACTAACATGCATGAAAGGAGGGAATACGGGGCTTTTTTTGATGTACTATGGAGGTTTCTTGCATTCGGTGACATCAAGCGTAAAATAATAAAACCACACTTGATGCAAGCAATAGCATGGGGTCAGAAGGCATAGACAAAAAACAATAGTATAGCTGTGAAGCTGGCTTTGTGTTTTGCTAAAGAAAATAAAGCATAAATAACGCTAAATAAAAGTAATTACATTGGAGAGAAATAAAGCTACACTCTAGGCAGATGAAATCACTCTTTTCAAATATATATTTATTAAAAAATATATTTGCATATAATTAGTTTAACTGCTTGCCGACCGATATTGTACATATACGGTGGCACTCCTGCGCTAGATCATGTACCTAGTACGTAATCCAGCACTTCCAGGTTAGGGGCTCTTAGGTGCGCCGTCATCGGCCCGCTCCCACTTCGATTATTTACAGCGAGAGCCAATCAGCGGGTATCGCAGGCTTGATGTCTGCCAGCACCCGCCGATTGTTCGTTACACAGGCAGGACAGCAGTGGCAGTGGCTCCTGCTGTTATCAATCTATCCAATGAGGACCCGAGACAGCGGCTGGAGCTGCACCACAGAAGGTTTTTTTACCTTAATGCATAGAATGCATTATGGTGGAAAACCTTGACACTTTATAACTCCTTTAAGGGAATCCCTTGCCCCCTTGCCCCCCAGGTCATCAGAGCTAGTGTCCCCATTGAAAGATTTCCCATCTAATACTTTTCTGGGAACAGCCCAACATTTAGGATTTTCTTTTACTTTCCCTCTCAATGATAATATCAAACAGGAAAAATAGAAAGGGTGAGCCTCCCTAATGGGGATCCAGACAGCAATAAAAACCTACTAGGTGTTCTAATCCATCTCTACTCTGTCTACAATTTAAAAAAAAAATGCCTTTAGTTATCCTTTAAATTGCTGAATATCAGATAGCTACAGAAAAAGATTTTACATTACAGCTCTGAGTCATTGTTTTAAAGAATTGTACTAATTGAAACATGGGAATATTTTCTGTGAAATATCACGGATTAGTCATTTGCAGCTGAAAAGACAAGACTTAAAAAGAAAGAAAAATATGTACGCTACTTGAAGGTCATTGGTATAGAAAGTAGAGTCAATGTAGTCCTTCATTGTTTCGATTATGCTATTTATCCATCTTGTTTTCTGTCGTCCTCTTCTCCTTTTTCCTTCAATGTTTCCCAGCATCAGGGTCTTTTCCAATGAGTCCTCTCTTCGCATTAGATGGGCAAAGTAGTTGAGTTTCAGCTTCAGGTTCTGTCTTTCAAGTGAATATTCAGGGTTGATTTCCTTCAAGATTGACTGGTTTGATCTTCTTGCCATCCATGGGACTTTCAAGCATCTTCTCCAACACCATAGTTCAACAGCATCAATTCTTCAGCGTTCAGCCTTCCTTATGGTCCAACTTTCACAGCCATAGGTTACTATTGGGAATACCATAGCTTTGACTATATGGCACTTTGTCAGTAGGGTGATGTCTCTGCTTATTATATTGTTGTCTAGGTTTGCCATTGCTTTCTCCCAAGAAGCAAGTATCCCTCAGTTCCATGGCTACAGTCACCGTCTGTTGTGATTTTGGAGCCTAGTAAGGTAAAATCTGTCAGTTTCCATTTCCTCTCCTTCGATTTGCCAAGGATTTATGAGACCAATTGCAATGATCTTAGTTTTCCTAATATTCCATTTCAGGCCAGTTCTTCTTCACTTTCTACAATTAGTGTGGTATCGTCTGCATACCTCAAGTTGTTGATTTTTCTCCTGGCAATCTTAATTAATAAATAATCAAATAATCAAATCATTATTCAACCAAAAAAAAAAATGTCAAAGCAATAACACCAAGGCCAATAATAAATAACACGTTATCTCCTCCGATTCCGCGACATGTCTGGTTGACAAACGGCCGTTCAGAAACTAACTGAAAAGCATGAAATGAAAAGTGCAAAATGAAAAGCGCAAACCGAAAAGCGCTAAATGAAAAACGCAAAAAGAAAAGCGCGAATCAACACTCACCAAACTTCTACTAACACGAAATTAGCAGAAGGAGCCCAAAGGGTGATGCTAAAGAGCTGAAAAACCACGAAGGACATCACTACGTTCAGAATTGTTGGCCAACATTAGTTTGGCCATGTGCAAGACAAGTTTGAGCCAACACCCTTTGGACAAAATACCAAGGTTTTGTTGGTGGAAAGTCCGATCGTGTGTACGAGGCATAAGAATGGCTTAGTCTTCTTAAATGTACAGTAGATAAATTATGCCACTGTGTATTTCTTCATGTCTTTCCTGCATGGACATAACTATTAAGCAAAGGAAGAAAAATGTTATAGTGTGGGTGGATGAATCGTTGGTAAAAAAGCATTATCTTCAATTTAAAACTGTTAACATTTTAAGCACACTGTAAATTTCACCCCTGTACTAATCCAACTAAATCTGGAGGTGAGAAAAATACACGCACATTCTAATGACTCTACTAGCTATGACAGAGCACAACAAAAACAGTAACCTTTAGAATAAATCCTGCAAGTGCTTACACCTACATCACAAACAGCTGCATTTATTTTTCATGGCGCAAAAGACATTTGCAGTGACATATAGGCAGGGACAGAATGCCAGGAAGTGGGTTCTTAAAATGAATTTACTATTATATTCTTATTGATTTACATTTTTCCAATACGACGCGCAGCCCTTTGCAGAGAATCTTTAAAGAGTCAGCCTACCTAAAGTGGGTGTTTTGGTTATAGACCGGCTCTGACAAATTGTACATTTTTACTGACTGTCTTTTTTCTCTGCTGGAATACATCCACTGCTGCTATGCACATAATTACCAACTGTCCCTGATTTGGAGGGACTGTCCCTGATTTGGAACAAAGTCCCTCTGTCCCTCTTCCCTCCTCATTTGTCCCTCATTTTGATCTGATCTATATAGTTGTATATAAAATGCACTACTTATCTGTCAAAAAGTGTTTCCCAGTGCTAAACCTTTCATCTAATTTCTAAATTGCTGCATTTGTAAATTTTAAAAGCCACTATAAAGGAATAGTAGTGGTAAAAAAAACACTTTTGGGTTTAACTAATCATTTTTTTTTTTGTATAATTCTTCTTTAACCCTTTAGATCTGTCTCCTGCCGGTCCTTTAAGGGCTTTAGAATGCTGAAAGGCGAGGCGGGGCTTATGGTCATGTGACCACCGTGATTGGCTGTCACAGCGGTCACATGATCAGAAAGCTCCAGATAGCCAGCAGTGAACGGGAGCTTTCCGCTAGCCGCCGGTAACTGTGCCGGTGACATGCTCTCAGCACAGCTCTATCGGCGCTAGCTATTGCACGCAAATATGTGGCCACTCGGCACCAAGGCCTGGCCTCTAGGAGGCCACATATTTGCGTGTGCCCAGCGCAAAGGGGTTAAGGGGGTGTGGCAGAGGGTGTGTCCTATGCCAACCTACTTTTGCTAATAGGTGTCTCTTGTTCCCATCTCAAAAAGTTGGGAGGTATGTATGTACTATCAAGGCCTTTGTACATTTTTTCTGCTACATAGTGAAAAACAAATACACTCTTCGGCCAACATCTTGGTGAAACCTGATCATTACACCTACTATATGGCTAAACGTACCTGGATACCCCTCCAAATGATTTAGTTCTGCTGGAGTGCAGGGCTGACATAACTGGATAAATGGGGTTTGGCATAGGAGGAGTTTTTGGTGGATTAAAAGTAAAAACAGTATTAAAGTGATACTTTCTGGATTGGTGGATTGAGCAGAAACAGGAGGATCTTCAGTGGTCAGGTACTTAGGATGGTCTAGAGCAGGGGTAGGCAACCTCGGCTCTCCAGCCGTTTTGAAACTATAAGTCCCATGAAACGTTGCAAGACTCTAACAATCACAGGCATGATTCCTAGAGGCAGAGGCATGATGGGTATTGTAGTTTCATCACAGCTGGAGGGCCGAGGTTGCCTACCCCTGGTCTAGAGAAACCCTTAGTAGAGCGGAGAAGAGACATTGGGACAACTTCCTAGTCTCCCTTAGTGTTTCTGGTGGTTATTTGGATCACAGGACTGCAGAATGAATTGTATGCCTATCATCCATAGGAGATGCATGGCCATTCTTCTCCTTTAACCATTTTTGTTTCCTTTTACTTCTTCCTATTTTCCTTTCTCTTCCCCGCTCTCTTCTTATTCCTTCTCTTCTATCTGTACATAAATTGCTAATCCTTCTCTGCACAACAGGAAGCAAAAATTCATTAATCTTGTTGTAGGTGTGAACACCATGATGCTATAAAATTATTTTACACCTCGATCGGCTTTAGCTACCTAGTGGCGGTCGCAACATTACAGGAAGATTACAGGAAGATTAGTATGCTAATCTGTGTTTTGTTTTTATTAAATAAAATTTTATTTTAACATTTACTCTTAAGGCTAATTCACGTTTGTGCTTAACGGTTGGTAAAAACATGTAGTTGAGCTTATTTTTTAATGTTCTCAATTGCTCCCCCTTAAAGTGTCACTAAACCCATATCATAAAAACCTATCAATAAATAATAAATCTCTCCCTGTCTACTGGCATCTTCCCCTCCCCTTTAAAACTTGCCCTGATCACCCCTATACTTAAAAAGCCCTCAATGGACCACACCAGCCTGAACAACTTAAGACCCATCTCCTTGCTCCTGTTTGCGTCAAAACCTTTAGAACGCTTAGTCTGAGTTCCTACCTCACTGACAACAACCTTCTTGACCCCTTACAGTCTGGTTTTTGATTACTACACTCCACTGAAACTGCCCTACTGAAACTCACTAATAATCTACTAACTGCTAAAACCAATGGCCACTGCTCCATACTACTAGACCATACTGCAGCCTTTGCTACTGTTGACCATCCTCTCCTTCTCAAAAAACACCACTCTCCTGGTCTTCAAGTCTCTGCTCTCTCCTGGTTCTCCTCCTACCTATCACAGCGCTCAAGGTTCTGCCCTCGGACCCCTCCTCTTCTCCATTTCCACCTCCTCCCTTGGTCAATTAATAAACTCCCATGGCTTTCAGTACCATCTCTATGTTGACAACATACAAATCTATCTCTCTACTCCTCACCTCACTTCTTTCCGTCTCCTCTCACATTACTAACTTACTAACATATATCAGCATGGATGTCACACCACTTCCTCAAACTCAATCTTTCTAAAACTGAGCTCATACATTTTCCTCCGGCCTGTGCCCCTCCCCCTGACTTCTCCATTAAGGTCAACAATACAACCATCAGCCCCTCCCCTTATGCCAGGGTGCTAGGTGTAATCTTGGACTCTGACCTGTCTTTTCAGCCCCAAAAACAATCGCTGTCCAAATCTTGCAGACTTCACCTCCGTGACATCTCCAAAATACGCCCTTTTCTAACCCTTGAAATCACTAAGCAACTTATTCACTCCCCTGTGATCTCTCACCTTGACTATTGTAACTCCCTCCTCATTGGCCTACCTCTCTGCAAGCTATCCCCTCTTCAGTCTATCATGAATGCCACTACCAGACTCATCTACCTTACCAACCGTTCAGTGTCCGCCACCCCTCTCTGTCAATCCCTCCACTGGCTTCCCATACAATTCAAAACACTAATAATAACATACAAAGGCTTTTACAGCTCTGCCCCCAGCTACAATAACCAATCTTATCTCCAAATATTACCCAAACCGTCCTCTCCACTCTTCCCAAGACCCCCTGCTCTCTAGCTCCCTTGTCTCCTCCTCCCATGCTCATCTCCAGAACCTCTACCATACTCTGGAACTCACTACCCCAATCTGTCCTCTTGTCTCATGCTTTGTCCACTTTTAGGCGATCCCTGAAAACTCATATCTTCAGGGAGGCCTACCTTGCCTTTAGCTAACAACTGAATCTTCTACTTCCCTCATCAGTTCATCCCTCACAGTTATTACCTTTTGTTTCACCAGCACTCCCCTATTAGACTGTAAGCTCGCAGGAGCAGGGGCCCTCCTAACCATCCTAACCCTCTTGTATTGAATTGTATTGTTGCTATATTATCTCCCTTTATGTTGTAAAGCGCTGTACAAACTGTTGGCGCTGTATAAATTCTGTATAATAATAATAATACTAATAATAATAATTGCTGTATTACATGCTGTTCATAATTACTCAGTCGCTATGAGATTCATTTTCTGTTTTTTCTTCAAAAAACCCAGTTGATCCTGCTGTTCTCTATTTCCACCTTCTGTTCATGTCCCCAATTCAGTTAGGGATTTTGCAGCTCTAGTGGCAACTCCGCACATGCTCAGTTTTCAGTGAGTTTCTATGCTGAGCATTTCCTCCCTATCACATCTGAGCAGCCCATGTAACTATAGAGTCACCCATGTGGGTGTATACACAGTGGCAAATGCCAGCCCACTCCCTCCCTCCTCCTCCACGCCCACTAACCAGCTAAACACAATGGGGACGGGATATTACATGTAGATTAATGGTGGCTTCACCTCCCTCTTATTCTAAGACACAGACTGGAGGGGACTGGAGGGTGTGACCCAGCCTGTGACTGGCAGAAATCCTCCCACACCATGTTATTGCCAAAAAATTATAAAGATTTAATTTCAAGTGTATATTTTTGTATGCCAATATAACAACAGTTAATTATTATTATATAGTTATTGATACTAATTATTTATTTTTACTCTGTATTCCAAAGGCTGTGTTTTTGTTTTGTTTTTTTGAACATGTGACCAGCAGTAGAGGACTAGAAGCTCCTCCTGCTTATGTTTCCTTGCAGACAAGCTGGGAGAGAGCTGGGCCATGTGACAGCTATATATCAATTAGGAAAAAGGTGCTTAGATGTTTTTCTTTATTAAAATAATTACAGTGCCATTGTTCTGTCAGATCAGCGAATGTAAGTGAGGTTCCGTCAGCTGACTTACTGAAAATACTTACTGCGCATGTTACTGTACATGTTTTCCACCACTAGCAGGTCTGCTAATCTGACAGAACACCTGCAGTTAGAAGACATCTTGTTACACCCAGCCAAGTCTTGAATTTCAGACTCTTTATAGCAATTAAATGAGCATATATGCTTATATACATTGTTTTGAAACCCATGAAACTGTTTTGATGTTTAATTTCGAAAGCCGGCCATCTTGGTACACCCCGCACTGCTCAGTGCCAAACTTATAGGCTTTCAAAATTAAACATCAAATCAAAAGTCTCATGAGTTTCAAAATACTGTATATAAGCATATATGCTCACTTTATTGCTATAATGTGCCTGAAATTCAAATAATGGCTGTGTGTAACAAGATGTCCGCTGCTGCCTTCTGACTGCAGGTGCTCTGTCAGATTAACAAACCTGCTAGAGGTGGAACGCATGCACAGTAACATGTGCAATAAATATTTTTGGTAAGTCAGCTGACGGGAAGTCACTTCCATTCGCTGATCTGACGGGTTCACTAATCTGACAGAACACTATTATCCACATACAGAAATAGAAGAGACTATGTACTGTACATTAAACATAATGTGTGTTTTGTATCACTTTAAGAACCTGGCTGGTGATACAAGGGAAAAACAAAATACATTTATAGCCTTCCTGTAAAGTTTAGATTGCCACTAAGTAGCTAAGGCGGACAGAGGTGTGGTCCTTTTTCTTTAAAGGGGTTGTAAACCCTCAAACCTTCTGTAGTGCAGCTGCCCCCCCAGAGCCCTCCTTTTTCTTACCTGAACCCAATCTTTCCAACGACGAGCATGAGCCTAGCAACTCCAACCGCTGTCTCGGATCCTCATTGGATAGATTGATAGCAGCAGGAGCCAAATCCAGTGGCACGGGGGCGGGGCAGAGTCCTGCTGTCTGTGTCAATCAATGGACACAGCAGCAGGACTCAGGAGCGTGTCCCGCACGCGTGCCCCCTTGGAAATTGGTCTCCGAGGGAGCACTCGATGCCGGGAGGAGCATATGTGAAGTCACCCTCTTCTGATCAGGATTATCATACCTTTTTGGACAGTAATATGTATAATACCCCAATCTGCATTTTTGTCTCTCTGGATTGATGAAAATTGGGAGAAAAAAATCTATTTTTTTTTTGGACACTTGATATTAAGGAATAATACTAAATTTCTTTCACTGTGAGCTTGCTTGTTACACAAAACATATTTTTTTGTGTTCATAGTTACATTTAGCAGTTTTGATTTTCAATGTTTATGGCACTATCTATGCATTTGAAAGGTTCAGTATCACACAGCGCTGCATTTTTTTGTTTTTTGTATATACTGTATGTTTTCACAGATTATGGGATTGTGATCAATGCTTAGCAGCTGTGGATTTGCACTTTGTTTCACAGGAATTGTTATACCACACCTGACGCTAGGTTGTAACCTCAGGTTTATTTATACCTGACGCTGATTGCAGCCTCAGGTTGCCCTAGAGTAGCTCGCAAGATTTATATATTTTTATAAGGTAAGTATAACATGTTTGTTATTTAAAAAAAAAAAAAAAAAACACAAAGCTTTACAACCCCTTTAACGTCCCTGTCGCTTAGTCATCCTAAATAATGAATATTTATTGAATATTTCTTGCTCTGTGTAAATTCTGTTTTGTCGTAATAGTAAAATTCTTCATCTAACGATGAACATTTAAATGCGTTTCCCCCGCAGAGCTGCAGACCTGTGATCCTGTGACGCAGTTTGTTTGTGGAAATGGACGATGTGTCAGCCACAAATGGCGATGTGACTCAGGCGAGTATTGTACTTGGCGTGTGTCTCTATTTACTCTAGATGTGGGTAATACCATATAGCAATTTCCCATTCCATTTCAAGAATACTGCAGCTCTTGTGATGTTATCGACTGCTTGATGATCATAGCCTTTTTGTATATAACAACATACACCGTGTACATTGTCTTAGAATTTGTGTTTTTATGTTATTGATGACGATGAAAATGCAAGCATGTCTGTGCTGCTTCAGGTGACAAGCTGAGATAGATAGATAGATAGATAGATAGATAGATAGATAGATAGATAGATAGATAGATAGATAGATAGATAGATAGATAGATAGATAGATAGATCATATATTAGAGCTGCTCGATTAATCGTTAAAAAATCGCAATCTCGATTCAACCCCCTCAAGATCTTGATGTAAACCCTCATGGTTAGGCCGTTGTCTTGCTCCCCCCCCCCGACCACCCACCTGAACACTAACATACAGCCCCCCATGGCTGCACTCATGCGGTAGTGTGGCAATTATAGGGTTAAAGCGATAAGGAGATGACCTATCGCCTCCTTGCTAGAAAATTACTTAGAACCCCTAAACATTATATATAGATCTATAGATATATAGATCTATAGATATATATATATATATAGATATTTATAGATATATACACACACACACATATATATATATATCTATATCTATAGATATAGATAGATAGATAGATAGATAGATAGATAGATAGATAGATAGATAGATAGATAGATAGATAGATAGATAGATAGATAGATAGATAGATAGATCTATATATATATATATATATATATATATATATATATACAGTACATATATAGATATATATATTAGCTGAGACCTTCCCTAGAGAATAAAATTGCAATTTTTTTATGTCGTAGGTTTTTGTGCAGCGGTTTTTCAAATGCTATTTTTTTTTTACACTTTAATGAATTAAAAAAAACAAACAAACATAATATATACCCCAATATATTTTGTATAATATGAAAGATGATGTTACACAGTAAATATTTACCTAACATGTCATGCTTTAAAATTGCGCATGCTCATGGAATGGTAACAAATTACGGTACTTAAAAACCTAGGCAACGCTTTAAAAATGTCTACAGGTTACCAGTTTACAGTTACAGAGGAGGTCTAGTGCTAGGATTATTGCTCTCGCTCAGACGTTCGCGGCAATACCTCACATGTGTGGTGCGAACACAGATTACATATGTGGGCATGACCTACATATGCGTTTACTACTGCGCGCAAGCACGCGGGGAAAGGGGTGCTTTAAAACTTTTTTTTATTATTAAATTTTTTGAATTTCTACACTGTCCATTTAAAAAAAAATGTAAACATCCTTTGTGATAACAATACAGCATGGCAGATCCTCTTTATGGAGAGATCTGGGGTCTAAAACACCCCAAATCTTTCCTTTACACTTAGGCTGGGTTCACACTATTGCGAATTGGATGCCGGTTTCACCGGCATCCAATTCGCATAGCAGGTGATTATGACCGGCTCTCTGTGGAGCCGGTTCACACATCTCCGGAGCGGGTTCAGTGCGAATTGCACTGGGGTTGTGTGCGTCTTTTGGTCCTTTTCAGGTCCGAATTCAGCCAAAAATTGGACCTGAAACGGTGAATGATGCACCAGACTCCTGCCAGTCTTAAAAGCAAAAGACAAAAAAAAAAAAATCTTTTTGTTTAACCTGTTCAATACCGGGCCTTTTCACCCCCTTCCTTCCCAGACCAATTTTTAGTTTTCAGCGCTGTCGCACTTTAAACGACAATTGCGCGGTTGTGCGACGTTATACCCAAACAAAATTGACGTCCTTTTTTCCCCACAAATAGAGCTTTCTTTTGGTGGTATTTGATCACCTCTGCGGTTTTTATTTTTTGCGCTATAAACAAAAAAAGAGCGACAATTTTGAAAAAAACACAATATTTTTTACTTTTTGCTATAATAAATATGCCAATTTAAAAAAAACAAAACAAATGTTATCCTCAGTTTCGGCCGATACATATTCTTCTACATATTTTTAGTAAAAAAAAAATCGCAATAAGTGTATATTGATTGGTTTGCGCAAAAGTTATAGCGTCTACAAAATACAGGATAGATTTATGGCATTTAAAAAAAAAAAAAAAAATTATTTATTTTTTTAACTAATAATAGTGGCGATCGCGATTTTTTTTTGTGACTGCGACATTATGGCGGACACTTCGGACACTTTTGACACATTTTTGGGACCATTCACATTTATACAGCGATCAATGCTATAAAATTGCATTGATTACTGTGTAAATGTGACAGGCAGTGAAGGGGTTAACCACTAGGGGGACACAAGGGGTTAAATGTGTTTCCTAGGGAATGCTTCTAACAGTAGGGGGCGGGGACGTACAAGGGGAGGAGACCGATCAGTGTTCCTCCGTTCTGGGAACACAGATCGCTCTCCTCTGAGCTGACAGGACGTGGATCTGTGTGTTTACACACACAGATCCACGCTCTGGCCTGGTTAACGGGCAATCACGGGTGCCCGGCGGACAACACGGCGCGTGCGTGCCCCCTAGGCGGCCGGGAACCCGAGGCCGTCATATGACGTCCACCCAGGATGGGAGATCCCATCTGTGGACGTCATTTGACTATAGGCGGGTAGGGAAGTGGTTAAGAAAAAGAAAAAAACATGTTTACATGGCCTGATTGCTCTGGTCCTCCAAGGGCATAGAGATGAGCAGTGGCCATCTTGCCATCGTGCATCTCTATAGAAAAGCACAGCCGGATGGTTCACTGATCGGTAATCTAAGCCCGGGAACCACCAGGAAGTGGCTGGAGGTGGGGCTCCTCTCCCGTCGCTTCTAAAAGTAATCCGCCGCTGGGATCATTTTTTTTTTGAAAGCCTGGCTGCCTGAGGGAAAAAAATACCACTGGGGTTATGGCATCTAGCTGCAGTAATAACCCCGGTATTTAACGTCAAAATCATGATGTGAATTCCCGGTTAGGCAGTCGGCAAGGGGCTAGGGAATATCTTTCATGCAAGGGCACAGCACCCACCACAGGTAATCTAATGAAGAAATCATTTTTAATACACGTCATAATCAAGAGAAAATCTCTTGTTTTCAGATGATGACTGTGGAGATGGCAGCGATGAATCGGGATGTTCGGTTTCCTGTTCGGAGAAGCAGTTTCGATGTTCCAGTGATCGTTGTATCCCAGCGCACTGGGTGTGTGATGGAGACAATGACTGTGAAGACTCTAGTGATGAAACCCATGCCAACTGCTCCAAAACAGGTTTGTGTTATTACTGTAGATATTAAATATATAAACTAATCCCGTCATCGAAAGTCTAAGGCTGGCACACGGGCGCCACCCCCCCCCCCCCCCCCATCCATCGCTGCCTCCCCTATCCATCCGTCCGGCCCCTTTCAGGACACCGGCATGTGGATTTCAATGCGGAGGGTCTCGTTTTTTGAAGCACAGATTAGAGCCTGAGGCTCTAATAGGCTTCAATATAGGGTGGGTTTGGGTCGCAGAGAGTGCGCTCCGAGCCCACCCAGGTGTGTAACAACAGCGAATGAATATTCGCTGTTGTAAAACTGATTCTCCTCCCGGCCAATCAGGAAGCGGGTTTTGACACCGGTCACCTGATTAGTTGAAAGGACAGGCGATCCTATTGGACACCTAGGAGGAGGAGGTGAGGAGCTGAAATCTGTCATGGAGGAGAGGACTCTTAGCCAAGCTGCTGTAACACGCTGCCTGCCACTCATCACCCACCATGGGGTAAGTGCCGGACTGACCGGCAAACAGCAGGGGGGTGGGGTTATTTGTTCCCCCCCCAAAAAAAAAACAACACCAGCCGCCACTGGGCTGTATGCATACGTGTTGTCTGCCCTGCCTGAGTTCTTCTCTGTTAGACTCATAGGTGTGGCACCCCAAAGCTCAAACACAGAGCAATCAAGGCAATGGATAGAAGTGTATACATGCCACGGTTGTGATACCATGCTTTGCAGCCATGGCAGAAATTAGGCAGAAAATATAGAGAGCAAAGCACAAGTGAAGGAGTCCTTCATTTTTTAAATTATGTTTTAGAATGTTTTTTTTTAAATGTTTTTATTTATTTTTTATGTTATTTTATTTTATGTTTTTTTTTTCATTTATTAACTGCCCTGTTGGGAGGCTTTGGTGAAATATCAGGGTTCTAAACATTTAAAGGGGTTGTAAACCCTCATGTTTTTTAACCTTAATGCCTTCTATGCATCATTAAGGTAAAAAACCTTCTGTGGTGCTGCAGCCCCCCCTCCCAGCCCCTGTTTTACTTACCTAACCCCGATCTTTCTCCAGCTGGGAACAAGCACACCAGCACTAGCTGGTGTCTCGTGTCCTGATTGAATAGATTGATAGCAGCGCAGCCATTGGCTCCCACTGCTGTCAATCAAATCCAATGATGTGGTGCCGAGGGGGCGGAGCCGAGTCCTGCATTCTGTGTGAATGGACACAGATGCGGGACTCTGAGTGCTCCCGCACAGGTGTCCACCAAGGAGAGCGCTTCTCCAACAATGCGGGGCAGGGCCACCAGTGAGGGGACCCCAGAAGAGGAGGACCGGGGCCAATCTGCGTAAAACGAACTGCACAGTGGAGGTAAGTATGACAGGGTTTACAACCCTTTTAAGACTGAGAAAGGGACTGAGGACAAAAGGATTGATTTACTAAAGGCAAATAGACTGTGCACTTTGCAAATGGCAGTTGTACTCGGCAGATTCAGTTGCTCCAGACCTGAGTAAATGAGGTAACGCTTCACTTTGCAAAAAATACCCAATCACATGCAAGAAAAAAAAACAAAAAAACTGAATTTTTTGCTTGCGCATGATTGGATGATGGAAGTCAGCAGAGATTCTGCTCATTTCCTAAGATTTGGAACAACTGCTCTTGCAGAGAGCAACTGTACTGTGTAAAGTGCACAGTCTTTTTGTCTTTAGTAAATCAACCCCTTAGATTCATCCGGATTTCTTTGCAGCTTTAGTTGCACAGATGAATGTATAGGAAGCTCTCTGAGGCTTCCTTTTCATTCACAAACTAAACACATTTTACTATGTTTCAGAGATGAATGGACACAGGAGTGATTGGTACCAATCACTTACTACAGTGGAACCTCGGATTGCGAGTAACGCGGTTAACGAGCGCTTCTCAATACAAGCACTGTATTTTTAAAAATCGGAACTCGGTTTGTGAGTGTTGTCTCGCAAAACGAGCATGATTCAGGCAAAGCAGTGTGCAGTACTGCTTTTGGCCTGAGGTGGGGGGGGGGGCGCCGGAGCCGAGGAGAGTCGAATGTCGCCGATCGCCGCCTTTCGGAAATGCACGGAAAGGCCCGAGGACACTTCGGCTGACCTCGGCAAATCTTGGGTAGGAAGTCTTTCTGAGGTTTGCCGAGGTCCGCCGAAGTATCCTCGGGCCTTTTTGGCCGTTTCCGAGGCTCTCCGGCGCCCCCCCGCCTCTGGCCGCATGCGGTATTGCATCCCAATGAAGTCAATGGGGAACAAATTATTTTAGTTTCCATTGACTTCAATGGGAAAACTCGCTTTGATATGCGAGTACATTGGATTACGAGCATACTCCTGGAACGGATATTCATATATTCATATATTCAATATTCATTCGGAAAAAGAAGGGGTTGATAAGTGACATATTTACTGGCCCCTTAGGGCTCTTTCACAGTGCCAGTGCGGGGGCGTCAGTGGTAAAGTGCTGCTAGTTTTAGCGGCGCTATACAGTCGTTTTTGTGGCACTTTTTGGGCGCTAGTGGGGCACTTTTAACCCCCGCTAGCGGCTGAAGAAAGGGTTAAAAAGTGCCCGCAAAGCACCGCTGCCGAGGTGCTTTGCAGGCGCTACCCGTTGATTTCAATGGGAAGGGGGCTTCAGGAGCGGTGTATTCACCGCCCCTAAAGTGCCTCAAAGAAGCTGCTTGCAGGACTTTTTTTGATGTCCTGCCAGCGCAGCGCCCCAGTATGAAAGTACTCGGCTTTCACACTGGGATTGCAGATGAGGCTTTTTTTCAGGCGCTTTACAGGCGCTATTTGTAGCACTAAAGCACCTGAAAAACACCTCCAGTCTTATCCAACTCTCCACCCTGAAACCTCCCGCTGTGTGCCCACAGCAGCTTCTGGCAGGAGAGGAGAGGAGGGAAGCCGGCGGTGATGTAGGGGTAAAGGGCACACTGAGGGCCCAGGCAGAAACAGGATGGGGGTGCAGATACTAGAACTGATCCCCCTGCAGAGCAACTGGAGGGATAGAGAGGAGGAGAAGCCGGCGGTGATGTAGGGGTAAAGGGCACACTGAGGGCCCAGGCAGAAAGAGGATCCCCCTGCAGTGCGACTGGAGGGATAGGGAGGAGGAGAAGCCGGCAGCACTGCAGGAGGGAGAATCTGTGTCTGCAATAAGGCAATACAGTACGTCTTCCGGTCCCCAGACCCCCTTTTTGAACTGAGAGGGCCCAGGCCAGGAGGGAGGGCTGGTTGTACTGGCTTATCAGCAGCCCTGGCACACAGGGTGTGTTGGACTACACAAATCCTCCCATCCCCACCCCTCTCTGTCCCTATCCACATGCATTCATTGATTTCTTTCCCAGCACAATAATGCTGCTGCCTTGACTCCGAAGAGCATGCCCACACTGGTATTGTATAACTGAAGGAGTAGAGAAGTTTTTTTTTTTTAAGTGAATTTTCACTTATCTTAGAGAATGAGGTGAAGCAAAGTAAATGTTCACTTGGCGAAGAATACCGAATCTTGTGCAGGAAGAAAACAATGAAACAGTTTTTTTTGCATGCTTTGCTTGTAGGGACCACATCATTTCAGCTTCCTTTACAGCAAATGTATGAATATGCGAACAAATAATGTCTGTTGGATGGTTTTACTACTTTTTTGTGAATAGCCTGCTGAAATTTGATTTCCTACGTTCACATTTCACACACAGTTGAAAGTATCTGAGGTGGTATGGAGCCCCCTACCTGTCTCCAGTGAGAACTACATCTCCCTTTATCAATATGCGGTGACCCTGGTTTACTAAAGGAGCAGAGCATGTTCACTTTCAAAATTAATTTTCATTTATCTTAGTGAATAAGGTAAAAATTCACTATGCAAAGAATATTCAATCATGTGCAAGACAAAAAAAAGAAGAAAAAGTTTTTTTTTTATATGTTTTATGATTAGATTATTGAAGAGAGCACATCTTCACCTCATTAATTAAGCTAAGTGTTTTTTTTTTTTTTCTCTTTGCAAAGTGAATTTTTCCTTAGGTTAGTGAATGAGGTGAAATTGTGCTGATTTCAATCATTTAATCATATGCACGTAAAAATCTATTTTTTTATATAGTAAATATGGTAAATTTTCACTTTGCCTCACCTCTTTCACAAAGATAAATACAAATTAATTTTACCAAGAGAAATATCCTTTTTTGTTTTTTCACAATATATTTTTATTGAAAAAGTTTTAACGTATACAAATATACAAATGATGCATATACAGTGGAACCTTGGATTACGAGCATAATCTGTTCCAGGAGAATGCTTGTGATCCAAAGCACTCGCATATCAAAGCGAGTTTCCCCATAGAAGTCAATGGAAACGAAGATAATTTGTTCTGCATTGACTTCTATTACATGCAATTCCGCATGTGGCCAGAGGTGGGGGAGGGGGCACCGAAGAGTCTCGGAAATACTCGAGGACAGCTCGGCTGAACTTGGAAAGCCTCGGAAACACTCGGGAACTGAGTATTTCCAAGTGTTTCCGAGTATTTCTGAGTGGTTCCGAGTATTTCCGAACGGCTCCGAACCTGTTCCTAGTGCCCCAAGCGCCCCCGCACCTCTGGCCAAATGCAGTACTGCACACCCCATTAGCTTGAATTCTGCTCATTTTGCGAGACAACACTCGCAAACCGAGTCCAAATTTAAAGAAAAAAAAGTTGCTCGTCTTTCAAAGTGCTCGTAAACCACGTTACTCGTAAACCAAGGTTCCACTGTAATATAAAAAAGTATTGAACAGGGTTAAATGATGGTGGGAGTAGGTAAACATAAATGAACATAGTAGAGTAGATGAGCTTTAATCAAACGTCAATTGTTTGAATAAACATGAATAAGACTTATAAAGAAAATGCAAAAAATATAATATATATATATATATATATATATATATATATATATATATATATATATATATATATATATATATATTATATTTTCTTTTCCTTGCACATAATTAAGTGTTCATTGCATGGGGCGTTTTACTTTGTTTCACCTTATTTAGTAAGATAAGTGAAAATTGACTTTGAAAGTGCACATACTCTAGTAAATATGGGTCACTATGTACAGTATAGGGAAAGGACTCTTGGGAGATGTAGTTCTAGTTAAAGACAGGTAGGGGGCTGTGTGCCTTCTCTGAAGTAAATAGAGCTGCACAGCAGGATATTGAATTCCAGCAGGCTATTCACAGCAAAGCAGTAAATGATTCAACAGAAGTGATTTTATTTATATATTTATACATTTACTTTTCTGATAGATGAGATTCCCATGTCTGGCTAGAGAACACTGCTGTAAGGCATTCTACAAAAGTCTATATTATACACAGCTATATGCCCCTCAAGCTCTGAAAAGCTAAAATTGAGGATTTTAGTGTTTATCGCAAGTAAAAAGTTTAATTTCACGGATTTAAATGTTATTACTTTGTATGGTCCATTTTTTTTTGTGTGAGCCGAAGTTGGGGTATTTCTTGAAGTCTGACACACATTAAATTTTAGAGGACACCGTTTGCTGAGTGACAGAGCTCCATAGCTCCGTACCGAATGCAAAAGCCGACATTAATATTGTGTTTATACGAGTGTAAAATACTTTTGAAAGCAACTGCTTTTTTATGCCTTTTCATAAATCTTTCTCCTTTTATACTATGCAAAGGCTGAAGGTAAAAATTGCTTTCTGTGCAGTCTTTTTATGATCTCATTTAACATGCCAAGATTTTTCCTTGAATATTTAATATATACCAATAGCAGAAAACACTTGTAGTTACCTAAACAATTAAAGTTACAACTCAGACCCCCCCCCTCCCCCAACTTTTTATTTGGATCTATTGCTCTCTATCTTCAATTTGGGACTCCTAGTGGGAACTCCACTCCTCCTAGACTCACCCTTCACATGCTCGTTGTATACGCTTTACCTTCTTTCTATCATACAACACTAGTATTTCCTTGTCCTGATACATTGGGCAATACATGATATTACCAAAAGTATTGGGACACCTGCCTTTACACGCACATGAACTTTAATGGCATCCCAGTATTAGTCTGTAATGTTCTATTGAGTTGGCCCACCCTTTGCAGCTTTAACAGCTTCAACTCTTCTGGGAAGGCTGTCCACAAGGTTTAGGAGTGTGTCTATGGGAATGTTCTGCCAGAAGCGCATTTGTGCGGTCAGCCGTTGATGTTGGACGAGAAGGCCTTTCCTAAAGATGTTCTGTCGGGTTGAGGTCAGGACTGTGCAGGCCAGTCAAGTTCCTCCACCCCAAAATCACTCATCTATGTCTTTATGGACCTTGCGTTGTGCACTGGTCCAAGTCATTTGGTGGAGGGGGATTATGGTGTGGGGTTGTTTTTCAGGGGTTGGGCTTGGCCCCTTAGTTCCAGTGAAGGGAACTCTTAAGACGTCTGCATACCAATACATTTTGGACAATTTCATGCTCCCAACTTTGTGGGCACAGTTTTGAGATGGCCCCCTCCTGTTCCAACATGACTGTCCTTATTGGTTAGCAAGGTCATGTGGTTGCGCCGACCAATGAGAAACCCCTGGCCACCCCTCCAGACCCCACTGCACATAGCGGCCATGATGCCCCGTGCTGCTGGTATAGCGGTCTCTACACTGTATACCACAATACACAGTCCAGGAGTGAGTATCCATCATAATGCTCACAATGGCAAGAGCTCATTGGTCAGCGCAACCATGTGACCTTGTTGACAAATAAGAAGCGCTTCTTTTGGGACACCCAACTGGAAGAAGAAGCCTCAGATGTGCTTCTAATGGGTTAGTATGATATCTTCACTATACGCCACCTTATTTGAATCATTTCACTGCATGCCACCTTCTTTAAATTAGTTCACTGCCCACTACTTTTTTTAGAAAATCTTTATGTCCTCTTTATGTCCTCCCCCACCTTATTTAGATCATTTAATTGCACCCCACCTTTTTCAAATCAGTATACTACCCCCACATTCTTTAGATCAATTTACTGCCCCTCTCCCCAGACCTTCTTTATCTAAGTTTACTGCCTCTACCGGCTTAAGCTTACTTCACTGTCCCCTAAATTCTTTAAATAAGTTTGCTGACCGCCCACCACCATCTTCTTCATCTGGATTCACTCCCCCATCTTCTTTAGATCACTTCATTGTCCAGAACCTTCTTCAGTACAAATTCACTGCCCACAACCTCAAATTCACTGCCTGGCACCAACCACCTTTACCTAAAATATTGGTGTCAAACAATAACATACGAACCACACTATGGTAATGTCCGATTCTTTTATGAATGCCGGCATGCATCCCCAGTCACCTACACACCACAATGGATCTTTATTTATTTTACCTCATTGTGGAGAAATTAATGAGAATGCAGATCAGGTAATCTAACTTCAAAAAATACCTCTACAAGTAGTAGAGGTGGGAAGTTGGTATAGACCTAGCTATAAGAACCAATGGAGATATCAACCCCAACTTATAAATATACCAACTCACAGACAAAACAATGGGGACTTTAACTATACAGTATCTCTGGAGGCAGTTCAGAGACACCATATTATCCATTTTTATTCAAAGAATCCTTTATAAAAGTTGGACCAAAGTCAGTATAAAAACATCAATTTAATCACTTGACCTCCAGAAGATATACCTCCCTTTATGATCAGACCTTTTTTTGCTAAATGGCACTGAGTTTGAGTTACTTTAACTGACAATGGCGCGGTCAATGCAACGCTGTACCCAAATAAAATGTATGTCCTTTTTTTCCCTCAAAGAGCTTTCTTTTTGGTGGTATTTGATTATCACTGCATTTTTATTTTTTGCACTATAAACAAGTAAAAAAAGACAGACAATTTTGAAAAAAAAACAAAAAACAATATTTTTTACTTTCTGTCACATTGCGTAAATTTAGGTAAACATAAACCAGAGGAATGCTAAAGTCCTAGGCCTCGGATCAACATACACATATCCCCAGAAACATCGATCAGACAACATACTACACGTGGCTGCATTCCCTAACCATGTGTCCCAAATTTTGCCATATTTGGCTGGGCAACCCCTGTGGACGTAAATTTCCTTTTTGTACGGCAAAACATTATTTATAGCAGAGATCCACTCTTGGAGTGTAGGTGGTGTACCCTGCAACCATTTGCTGGCTACATGTAACCTGGCAATAAACAGTGACTCCTGGAGAAATATTTTATGAAATTTATCCGAGTCAGGATCTGGGAACACCCCCGCAAGTAATGGATTTTGGTCCTGCTTTGCAGGGAATGAAACATTCATTACTTCACTGCTAACAGGACAGAGCTCTGTTTTGTTTACATAGGCAGGGCTCTGTCCTGTGCAAATTCCGAATGATCGGCAGGTGCCAGCGGTAACCCATTGGCTGGCACCCGCTGATCAACATCTGCTGTGCTTAATTAATCACTCACAACACGGCATGCTTGTACACCTCCTACCCGGAAGTACCAGATTACGTACCTAGTACGTGATCTGGCTCAGCAGAGCTGCCTTGATTATCTATGTGATACCGTGGGCAAGCGGGGTTCAAATGGGGTTCATCAACAAGACTTTAGAGAGTAATTCAGACTAGATACAAAAATGAGAACCAAAGTCAACACGTTTCACGGTTAGACATCTGATTCTTCAGGACTTTTTTGGTCCCACACATGTTACAGCCTAGGGCAAAATCAAAAGATAATAATATACAATACAAAATAAAGTACATTGGAACACACACACACACACACACACACACACACACACACACACACACACACACACACACATATATATATATATATATACAGTATCTCACAAAAGTAAGTACACCCCTCACATTTTTGTAAATATTTTATTATATCTTTTCATGTGACAACACTGAAGGAATGACACTTTGCTACAATGTAAAGTAGTGAGTGTACAGCTTGTATAACAGTGTAAATTTACTGTCCCCTCAAAAATAATTCAACACACAGCCATTAATGTCTAAACCGCTGGCAACAAATGTGAGTACACCCCTAAGTGAAAATGTCCAAATTGGGCCCAATTAGCCATTTTCCCTCCCGGTGTCATGTGACTCGTTAGTGTTATAAGGTCTCAGGTGTGAATGGGGAACAGGTGTGTTAAATTTGATGTTATCGCTCTCACTCTCTCATACTGGTCACTGGAAGTTCAACATGGCACCTCATGGCAAAGAACTCTCTGAGGATCTGAAAAAAAGAATTGTTGCTCTACATAAAGATGGCCTAGGCTTTAAGAAGATTGCCAAAACCCTGAAACTGAGCTGCAGCATGGTGGCCAAGACCATACAGAGGTTTAACAGGACATGTTCCACTCAGAACAGGCCTCGCCATGGTCGGCCAAAGAAGTTGAGTGCATGTGCTCAGCGTCATATCCAGAGGTTGTCTTTGGGAAATAGACATATGAGTGCTGCCAGCATTGCTGCAGAGGTTGAAGGGGTGGGGGTCCAGCCTGTCAGTGCTCAAACCATACACTGCACACTGCATCAAATTGGTCAAAATTGGTCTGCATTGCTGTCGTCCCAGAAGGAAGCCTCTTCTAAAGATGATGCACAAGAAAGCAGTTTGCTGAAGAAAAGCAGACTAAGGATATGGATTACTTGAACCATGTCCTGTGGTCTGATGAGACCAAGATAAACTTATTTGGTTCAGATGGTGTCAAGCGTGTGTGGCAGCAACCAGATGAGGAGTACAAAGTGTGTCTTGCCTACAGTCAAGCATGGTGGTGGGAGTGTCATGGTCTGGGGCTGCATGAATGCTGAGGGTTAAGGCAGTGCTGGAAAATAATGGTGGCCACACATTTGGACATTTTCACTTGGGGGTGTACTCACTTTTGTTGCCAGCGGTTTAGACATTAATGACTGTGTGTTCAGTTATTTTGAGGGGACAGCAAATTTACACTGTTATACAAGCTGTACACTCACTACTTTACATTGTAGCAAAGTGTCATTTCTTCAGTCTTGTCACATATATATACAAAACACATTTGTATATTAACATATACCATTGATACACAGGATATGAGGGGGAGAGAGAGGAAAAAAAGTTATAATATTCAATATCAAGATAGTAATTCATACCTTGTAAGGTCCACTCCACAAATATACATCTAGGGCAGTTATGGCGAACCTTGGCACCCCAGATGTTTTGAAACTACATTTCCCATGATGTTCACCTACACTGCAGAGTGCATGAGCATCATGGGAAATGTAGTTCCAAAACATCTGGGGGGCCAAGGTTCGCCATCACTGATCTAGGGGATGAAGACTGGAGCAGAGAAGCAGGCTGACCAGAAACACACAAGGGTCAGCAAAACCAAGCAGGAGGCAACACTGCAATATTGTATATGGAGGTCCACTGTGGAAAAAGTAGTATCAAAGCAAACCCTTTTCATAGGATCAGATAAAGAATTTGTTTGAAAAAAAGGACGGAAAGTGTGTGTGTGTGTGTGTGTGGGGGGGGGTAATTTCACTTGTTTCAGGTGAGTTATTCAGAATGTATTTAAGACAGAGGCAGACAGGAAATTAGCTTTTTCAAAAAAGAAATCTGATATTCCAATATGGTTGCCCCCCCCCCCCCATATATTGCTCTGCAAAGTTTTCCTTAAACTGACAGTATATATTAAAATAAACCTCATCACAAAAATGTTCTCTGTAGATAATACAATCTTTGTCTGTGGGTAGTCAAAGATTAATAGCGGATTAATGTCTCCCTCTGCTTTGATGCAATTTGCTATCCTTTGACGGAAAATGCTTCTACCCTCTTTTTTTTTTTTTTTTTTTACAATTTAATTGGAGGATTATTGAAGAACATTTGAAACATCTAAACCATAATTCAAATGAAAATGAACACATCATAACGTTGACCATCAGCCTTAAATTATGACAAAAATCATTTAGAAAGCACCAAATTTGTTACACTTCGAAAATAAGATTTGGCACATGCCGCGGCGGAAAACATAACCTTTCTGCAAACGTTTCTGCCTCCTTCTGATTTGTGCAGAACCAAGTGCGGTACTCTCTTATAAATGGCTCTGAAAGGGTTTGAATTGGCCAAATTGAGCATTGATTACATTTAAATGATGCTTCTAAGCATCAACATAGGGATTTCATAGCATGAACGCTGGCATTAATTTAATTGTAAGGTATATATCAACTGTCCTAGCACGGCTTAAACGAATCATTATTAGCATCTAACTAGCGCATGTGGGAGCGAGATTGCAATTATATCACAATGCAAGCCAGAGAAAATCACTTTTATCATCCTCAAATATAAGAACATATATTAATAACTATAAGACAATACGCCATAAAACAAAGCATGGCAGAATTAATATAAAGTAAAATTTATTTTGAACTCAATACAGCAGCCCTGGGCAAGCTAGCCGGTACAATAAAACATTTGACAATTAGCATGCTAATATAGAATGCCTTCCAAAATTACAGGGGATAACAAAAAAGGCCTGATTTCTAATGCCGCATACACACGAGCGGACTTCTCGTCGGACTGAACTCCGAAGGACTTTTCGACTGAGTTCTGACGAAACGGCCTTGGCTAGACACGATCCCAACAAAATCCGATCGTTTCAAACGTGATGACGTACGACCGGACTAGAAAAGGAAGTTCAATAGCCAGTAGCCAATAGCTGCCCTTGCGTCATTTCCGTCCGTCGGACTAGCATACAAACAAATGTTTTTTTCGATAGGAATCGAGTCCATTGGAAAAGAATTGAAACGTGTTCTATTTCTAAGGTCCGTCAGATTTTTCGACAGAAAAGGTCCGATGAAGCCCACACACGATCGGAATGTCCGACGGATTCATTCCGTTGGACCTTTTCTGCCGCAAAGTCTGGTCGTGTGTACGCGGCATAACAGACTAAAAACAAGGCCAGTAACTGACCCGCCAGTCCGATTCTAGCAGCCGTTGATGTGATTGGGCTTAGACAATGAAAGCAGGAAGATAATTGCTATTGGTGGCATTGTTTTCTTTCTTCGGCTTCAGCCTTTACCCCTGAGTTTAAGTATTTTTGTTAAGGTAAAGTCAACCATTTTTGTTAATGCTCAAAACAAACTTGTTCTTTGTAAGAACATAAAAATGTGTGCGTACTTTAGAGTGGACTAGTACAGAGGAACACTGAAGATTGAGGAAACCAGTAGTACAGTTGGGTGCTAGGGGCGGTGGATGGCAATATTACAGTAGGGATGCTTGGGGAGAGGAGGCACATTGGTGGGCGGGATACTTGGGGGGGAGGAGGCACATTGGTGGGCGGGATACTTGGGGGGGGAGGCACATTGGTGGGCGGGATACTTGGGGGGGAGGAGGCACATTGGTGGGCGGGATACTTGGAAGGAGGAGACACATTGGTGGGCGGGATACTTGGGGGGAGGAGGCACATTGGTGGGCGGGATACTTGGGGGGAGGAGGCACATTGGTGGGCGGCATACTTGGGGGGAGGAGGCACATTGGTGGGCGGGATACTTGGGGGAGGAGGCACATTGGTGGGCGGGATACTTGGGGGGGAGGAGGCACATTGGTGGGTGGGATACTTGGGGGGAGGAGGCACATTGGTGGGCGGGATACTTGGGGGGAGGAGGCACATTGGTGGGCGGGATACTTGAGGGGAGGAGGCACATTGGTGGGCGGGATACTTGGGGGGGTGGAGGCACATTGGTGGGCGGCATACTTGGGGGGAGGAGGCACATTGGTGGGCGGGATACTTGGGGGAGGAGGCACATTGGTGGGCGGGATACTTGGGGGGGGAGGAGGCACATTGGTGGGCGGGATACTTGGGGGGAGAAGGCACATTGGAGGGCGGGATACTTGGGGGGAGGAGGCACATTGGTGGGCGGGATACTTGGGGGAGCACACAAATCAGAAGTTTTGCCACACACTCCCCATTCTCCTGTGCCCTCATACACATGCGCACGTGTGTGGAAGATTTTCCCTAACCTCTCGCTCAATAAGTAACACAATTTTTTTTTTTTTTCTATTACTTTCTATACCAGATACAGTGGTCAAAAACATGGAGGGTTGGTCTCCCCAATAGGGAAGTGTCATCTTACTCTTACTTACATACATGATTCTGTCAAAAGTATTGGGACACCTGCCTTTACACACACATGAACTTTAATGGCATCCCAGTCTTAGTCCGTAGGGTTCAATATTGAGTTGGCCCACCCTCTGCAGCTATAACAGCTTCAACTCTTCTGGGAAGGCTGTCCACAAGGTTTAGGAGTGTGTCTATGGGAATGTTTGACCATTCTTCCAGAAGCGCATTTGTGAGGTTAGGCACTGATGTTGGAGGAGAAGGCCTAGCTTGCAGTCTCAACTCTGATTCATCCCAAAGGTATTCTGTTGGGTTGAGGTCAGGATTCTGTGCAGGGCAGTCAAGTTCTCCCACCCCAAACTCACTCATCCATGTTTTTTTTTGGACCTTGCTTTGTGCACTGGTGCGCAGTCATGTTGGAACAGGAAGGAGCCATCCCCAAATTGTTCCCACAAAGTTGGGGCATGAAATTGTCCAATATGTCTTGGTATGCTGATGCCTTAAGAGTTCCCTTCACTGAGAGGGAACTAAGAGGTCAAACCCAAGCCCTGAAAAACAACCCCACACCATAATCCCCCCTTCACCAAATGATTTGGACCAGTGCACAAAGCAAGGTCCATAAAGACATGGATGAGTGATTTTGGGGTGGAGGAACTTGACTGGCCTGCACAGAATCCTGACCTCAACCCGATAGAACACTGTGGTAATGAATTAGAGCGGAGACTGCAAGCCAGGCTTTCTCATCCAACATCAGTGCCTGACCTGACAAATGCGCTTCTGGAGGAATGGTCAAATAGATACACTCCTAAACCTTGTGGACAGCCTTCCCAGAAGAGTTGAAGCTGTTATAGCTGCAAAGGGTGGACCAACGCAATACTGAATCCTATGGACTAATGCCCCGTACACACGGTCGGACTTTGTTCGGACATTCTGACAACAAAATACTAGGATTTTTTTCCGACGGATGTTGGCTCAAACTTGTCTTGCATACACACGGTCACACAAAGTTGTCGGAACATCCGATCATTCTGAACGCGGTGACGTAAAACTCATACGTCGGGACTATAAACGGGGCAGTAGCCAATAGCTTTCATCTCTTTATTTATTCTGAGCATGCGTGGCACTTTGTGCGTCGGATTTGTGTACACACGATCGGAAATTCCGGATTTTGTTTGTCGGAAAATTTTATATCCTGCTCTCAAACTTTGTGTGTCGGAAAATCCGATGGAAAATGTGTGATGGAGCCCACACACGGCCGGAATTTCCAACAACAAGGTCCTATCACACATTTTCCGTCGGAAAATCTGACCGTGTGTACAGGGCATCAGACTGGGATGCCATTAAAGTTATTGTGTGTGTAAAGGCGGGTTTCCCAATAATTTTGACAATATAGTGTATGTAAGAATCCTTGATTTAGGCTAAACCAGTGTCTCAAACATTTTTTGGTCAAGGCACCCTTTAAAGTTGTGCACACTTTCTAGGCACTCCATTTTAAAATGTAAAAAACTAAACTAATGGTTTTATATAACACAGCAACATCCAATGTTAGAGGTGATCTACTCTTCCAAAGCAAATATACCTTTGCACACTGGTATTAACTATTCCATAGTTTCTTTTCTCACTCAGTTTCTTTCCCTCCCTTCCACTAATGTGACCCCAGTGCTAACGGAGAGGGGCAAACAAGGATGCAGCACAGGTGCCCAACGTCCCCTATATCAACCAATGACATCATTGGTCATTAAGATGCCAGCGGCTTGAAGGTTGTAATGGTGCACAATGAAAATCTGGGGCTTTGTGTAACTAAAAGGAAGGCTTCATCCACTCGCTGGCTTGTATACAATTTTTGGGCAATTTCTAGGCATTTTTCCTAGGCACCCCTTAAGAAACCTGAGCACCCTATCTGAAAAAGGCTTAACTGAAGTGGACTTTCACCCTCCTGACCCACTTCCATAATATTAATAGTTCCTCCTCCGTAATCATAATTTTTTTTTAAATACTTTTTCCTATTGTAAGGACCCTTCACCTACAGATTTTTCACCTAGGCAAGAATTACATACCCCCAGCTGCCCACATTGTCCTGGAATATCCATGTCACGTATCTCAGTAGGCTTCATGGAAATCTACCAAAAAAGCATGTTCCATGACAGGTCATCAGAGGACCAGGTGTTTATTTTTGGATCTCGCAGCCGACCCCTTGATGACGAACATGTGTCACATCATGTCACCAGGGGGCCAGTTGCAAGAACCAGGAAGAGACAGCAGACACTTGATGATGTCAGAGAATGATGGCAATGTGGGACATGGTGTGCATCAGCGGAGCTGCAAATCGCTGCAGACTGCCCCTGGATTCGACGTGTGTGTATGTTTTCATTGAGGCCACAACAAAAAAGATAAGGGGGGATTTAAAATGATACTATAGTCTTGTTTTTTTTTGTCTTTAAAAATAACAAACATGTTATTCTTACCTGCTCTGTGAGGTGGTTTTGCACAGAGAAGCCCAGATCCTCCTCTTCTCGGGTCCCTCTCCGGTGCTCCTGGCCCCTCTCTTGTGTTGAGTGCCCCCACAGTAAGCAGTTTGCTATGGGGGCACCCGAACCGAGCCGCAGCTCCGTGTGTCCATTCAAACATGAAGCCGAGGTTCGGCCCTACCCCTCTCTCTCCTGATTGGTTAACTGACTTTAAATGACAGCAGCGGGAGCCAATGGCGCAGCTGCTGTGTCTCAGCCAATCAGGAGGGAGAGTCCCGGATGGCTGAGGCACTTGTGCACATCGCTGGATAAAGATGGGGCTCGGGTAAGTACTGCTGCACACAGAAGGTTTTTATCTTAATGCATAGAATGCATTAAGATAAAAAAAAACTATTGCCTTTACAACTCATTTAAGCCCCTTTTTAAACTCAAATTAGGCACTAGGTTTTGCAATCCGCAGAACAAGCAGAAAAAATCTCAGCCACCGCAAACTATACAAGCACAACGTGTAATAGGTGATGACAGCCTCAGCTTAACTCCATCCAGGCCACGTTGTTGATATGTTGGACCCCACCCACAGGGCTTAGTCATGGAGGTGATTACATGAAGGTTCTTTTATATGAAAAGATGCTTGAGTGATGGATATTTTCACCTAGACTAATGCCGGCCATACAGGATTCGAATTTCGAAAGAATTTTCTTTCGAAAATCATATCAAAGATTTTTCGTACGAATTTCGCACCATTAGTGGGCTGCAGCAATGGCCGATTTTCGTGCGGCAATCAAACTTGAGGAATTGAACATGTTGGAAATTTTTAGAAAAACAAACGATTTTCTAATCAATGATGGGAGAATCGTGATAGAAATTTAAAAAGAAAAGAAAATTTATGGAGAGAAAAGAAGTTCCCAGCCACGAAAATTCTTTTCTGTAGCAACATGAGGTGAAATTGAAGGCTTGGTGGGCCGAATTTCGAAAATCAAGGGTGGCACCATCAGATCACAAAAAAAAAAAAACTTTCTGATTTTGAAAAGAAAATCTGTTCGAAATTCAACCATGTATGGCCTGCTTAAGCTATTTTCTATACTTGTCAACTCAGTTCTGATACAATAGGAATTCAATGTGTATATTTTTTCAGCAGGTATTAAATCAAGTATAACATAGACAATTTTCACTGTTTTATATATCTATTTTTATGTAGTCTTTGTAAATAAGTAGTTGTATATACAGTTTAAGTATTTGTAAACCTTTTTTGAATATAATACTTGATGTGTATACGTTTCCAATACTTGATGTACAGTAGATTTGTTTAAGCCCTGATGAAGGGAGCCCTGAAGCCCGGTAATATGTTGGCTGCAAATATGTTTTAACAAATAAAATCAGTCTGGACTAGAACTTCTCATCTGGAACAATCTCTTTAATCTTTTCAAGTGCTAAAAACCTGACCGTGGATCTAAGAAGTCTATGTTTTATCCAAAAAAAAAAAATTGTTTGCTTTACATACGGTTTAGTAAATATAACGTGCTATTGGTCCTTTGAATAAGGTGGATACATGTGCAAAATCTTTACTAAAGGCTTCAACACTATATTTTGTATTTTGCCAGAGCAGTTGCTTGATTACTTATGTATCCTGCTGTGATAATGAGTTACAGAGCATGACCCAGACTCCAACCTTCACCCTCTGTCTTGCAGCAGATGTCTCTTAAAAAAACTGAAACACATCATCTTATTTTTTTCCCTTTATCTCTTCTAGTGTGTGCGTATTTCCCTTGTTTTTATCTGTAAAAAGACACAGAGGGAAAAAAAAAAAAAGAGTTGTTTCTTATTTTAATGAATACATGCGACTTTCAGCTTGGCCCGTGGCCTTTCTTTCCATTGCCTTGTTCCCCTTTTTAATTTCATCATTATCTTTAGAATAAAAGTGTATTGTCCCTTGTAAATGTCCCTTTTAACAGTCTCTAAACTTTTGGGAATTTGCATAAACCAAATTAATTGCCAATTAACGAGCTTTGCTCGCAGCCTCTTCCAGCAGTTTGCTTCTAGTAACGACATTTTAGGGCACAAATATTAGCTGATATACCACACTTAGAAGTTCGGAATAATGTAAATAGTGTTTTTTTCTTCGTAAAAGTTGGTCATGGGGGTACTTTGTCGCCTTTCATCAAAACAGGAGACTTTGATGTGGTGTGAAAGTCGGCTTTATAGTCTAAATCATGGTAAACAACCTCTCCATTTCAACAACAACATCATAAGAAGCCTTCAAAGCTTTTAGGATGCAATTAAATTCAGCCTTGTTCCATGGCTCAGTCATACGTGTGATGTTAGATGTGTAACAAGAACATTTCTTGTGACTTACAAAGATGGATTTGGGATTTTTTCGGTCATATTGATAAATTCCTTTCAAGCATGTTAGATGAATGTTCGCAGTATTGTTGAGTTCAAATTACGGAATCAAGACCAAAGCTATAATTGTTTATAAAGCTTGACTTCAGAATCAGACCCCCGAAGACATCCCACCCACGGCCTTTTTTTTTAATTTTATATTTGTATACATGCCTTTGTTAATGGGTTTTTGGTCCAGTGGTGTGACATCAAAGGTCCTCTTCTTCCTTGGATAGTGTCCAGGTCTTGAATGCTTTAGAGAACAGCTCCATGTTACATAGTTACATAGTAGGTGAGGTTGAAAAAAGACACAAGTCCATCAAACATGTTATTACAGTTCTCTGTGGCATGCTCCTATTAACCCAAGTTGGCTTAGGGAAGTGCCCCACGGTGGCAACTCGTTGATGCCCTGGGCTCAGGTTAGGACTGGCGCTGGATCACAGAGCAGTGAGTCATGGCAGGGTACAGCACTTGAGATAGGATAAGTATTACACAAAGGGGTGCTTTTTTATTTTAACAAATTCTGGGCAATCAGTTTTAACTTTTTTTTTTAACAATGCTGGAGTTAGGAGATTGGGTGTTTGGGTGAAGTGATTCTAAAGGTTAATTTTTTTTTCTTTTAAAAATAACAAACATGTTATACTTACCTGTTCTGGGCAATGGTTTTGCACAAAGCAGCCCTGATCCTCTTCTTTTTTAGGTCCCCTGTCGGTCCTGGCTCCTCCCCCTTCTCGAGTGCCCCCCAATTGCAAGCCTTTTGCTATGGGGGCACCTGGGCAGGCTCGCTTCCAAGCCACACGCTATTGTCCACTCACACACAGAGCACGGCTCGCCCTGCTGCTGTGTGTGCCACTGAGGAGAGAGAGAGACCTGGGAGAACCGCATGCACATGGCTGGATCAAGATGAGGCTCAGGTAAGTATAATGGGGGGGGGGAGCTGCACCCAGAAATTTTTTTACCTTCATTAATGCATTCTCTACATCTTCATGGGCATTTCTGTTCAAACTTATACCTCTTTAGAGTCACCGAACTCCTACATCACACATTACAATATTTTATTATACTGCAGAGTGCACTTGGTATCACTCCTTCTGGGACAGGAGCCATGCGCTACAGCACTTATGCGGCTCCTGCTCCCTCCACTGCTGATGCAGGCTCACTGCTCTCTAATGCTCTGGGATGGCGGGTTGGCAAGCCTAAATCACAATCAATGGGTTGCCGACCGCAGGCATACCCTTCCCTGGTTTGAGGTCATAGGCCACATAAGAGGGCTTGAGCACCCCTGGACTAGGGTCTAGGGACTACCAGGCTGTGGCCTCCATCCAGCCAGGCCATGGTTTTCTGTCTGCTGTGGGCTCAGACTGACATCACCCAATTTTCCTGTCCTGCACACATACTGTACATACCTACAGATAGATCCCTCCTACACTATGCATTGCGTTAACGCAGTGCACCTTCATGCATTAAAGTGGTTGTAAACCTCAGACATCAAATATGAACAAAGCATATCCCTCTATACTATTTACTATTAGAATATTGGCATGCGTTAAGAAGGGGATTAACTCCAGGGATAAAGCGATAATTCTCCCACTCTACAAAAATATGAATGCAATCTACTCACTAGGGGGAGAACCTCTGGGGGAATCTAGGATGGAAAAGGACCTGGGGGTCCTAGTAGATGACAGTCTCAGCAAGCAAAGCCAACAGAATATTGGCATGCATTAAAAAGTGGATTAACTCCAGGGATAAAGCGATAATTCTCCCACTCTACAAGACTCTGGTCCGGCCTCACCTAGAGTATGCTGTCCAGTTCTGGGCACCAGTCCTCAGGAAGGATGTACTAGAAATGGAGCGACATTTGGAGCGAAGGCAAACAAAGCTAATAAAGGGTCTGGAGGATATTAGGTATGAGGAAAGGTTGCGAGCTCTGAACTTATTCTCTCTGGAGAAGAAACGCTTGAGAGGGAATATGATTTCAATTTACAAATACCGTACTGGTGACCCCACAATAGGGATAAAACTTTTTTGCGGAAGGGAGTTCAATAAGACACATGGCCACTCATTAAAATTAGAAGAAAAGAGGTTTAAACTTAAACTGCACAGAGGGTTCTTTACTGTAAGAGCGGCAAGGATGTGGAATTCCCTTCCACAAGCGATGGTCTCAGCGGGGAGCATCGATAGTTTAAAAAAACTATTAGATAAGCACCCGAACAACCACAACATACAGAGATATATAATGTAATACTGACATATAATCACACACATAGGTTGGACTTGATGGATTTGTGTCTTTTTTCATCCTCACCTACTATATAACTAATATAGTGTGTACTTGTCTAAATTAAGAACATTAAGTGGCATTTCTGTCTGCTTCTTCATTCCTCTGCTATCAGCATGAGTCACTTCTGGCAGGTTTTCAGGACACCAAGAAAAAATGGTGACAGGGGAGGGAGCTCCAGCTCACATCCTGTGATTGATAGCCTCAGCTCTGTTCCTGTGCGCTGTGTGAAAGGGTTTGTTTCCCTTCTATTCAATTACCTTGCAGATCTCTCCTCATTGAGCTCTAAAAAAGTGTCAGTGTTTCTGCCATCTCAGACAAGCTTTATAAATTATGAACTTTGAATGAATGTAGAGAAGTTTGCAGATAAACAGGCAAAACTTACATAAGAGGATTTATTTAATCTCTGTGTATCACCTGAGACCAGTCATTTTACTGGGTATATGTAAGGGCATACAACCACTTTAACCACATGCCGACAGCTCTATAGCCGAATGACAGCTAAAGCGCAGTCATCAAGTTCTAGGAGGGCGCCCATAGACATCCTTCCAGAAACCCTCCCCCTGCGCACCTCCTGCGGAACAAATCAGACACACTCTGTGACTACTGTGTCCTTTGGACACAGCTGACGACAGATCAGGGTAAAGGGCCAATCACAGCGGCCCTTTACCATGTGATCAGCTGTGTCCAATCACAGCTGGTCACATGTAAAAAGACTTTTCGGTTACTGGCATTCCTGTCCTCCTACGCTGTGTCTGTGGGAGGAAAGGGGAGTCATTAACTGGCAGGACAACATTCACATTGGTAATCAGGGCACTGATTATCAGTGCAGCCTATTGGTGTCCATCAGTGCCCATCAGTGCCGCCTATCATTGCAGCCTCATCAGTGTTGCCTCATCAGTGCTCATCAGTGCCACCTCATCAGTGCCGCCTCATCAGTGTACATCAGTGAGGAAGAAAAATTAGCAAAATTTTATAACAGACACTCAGAAAAACTTTTTTTTTTTTCAAAATGTTAAGTCTTTTTTCATTTGTTTAGCAAAAAACCCAGTGGTGATTAAATACGACCAAAAGAAAGCTCTATCTGTCTCAAAAAAAAACCCAATAAACGCTTTGTTTGGGTAAAGGGTTGCTTGGCCGCACAATTTTTATTCAACGTGCGACATCGCTGAAAGCTGAAAATTGGCCTGGGCAGAAAGGAGGTGAAAGTGGCCAGTAGGCAAATGGTTAAGGCACCCTGTATCAAAATAAATGGGCTGGCAGAGCATCTTAAAACACACACACACACAAAAAAAAACAGATGTCATTTTTTTATTAACACAGTTAACAGACAGTATGTGGATTGCATGCTGCAAACATGCCTGTGTTGCCGGTTACTGTAGTTGGGCATTAGTGTGACATTCTACATGTGACCCTAATGAAATGAAATTAAATTAAATACTTCCACCTGCAATGCACAGATCTGAATGAGCCCTTAATGATTCTTCGCTAAGGATTTTTATGGGAATAACTGCACTGCTAAAATGAATCCTCAGGGAAAATGAAGCACACATATACTAATCATACTATATTTATTTTGTATAAAATTCTAATTAGACCTAATATAAAAAGCTGATTTTTTGATTGGTTGCTGTAGGCTCAAAGCCTGTAAAGATGACTTGCTCTATTTCGGTGATACACATCTGTGCTCAGTGTTGATCTAAGTGTAGTGTTTTCTTTTTCAGCAATGCCAGCTTTGGGATCTTGTGAAGGCAAACAGTTTCAATGTCAGCCAGATGGCAATTGTATCCCAGAACTATGGCTATGCGATGGGGAGAAGGATTGCGAGGATGGCAGCGATGAGAAAGGCTGCAATGGAACGCTTCGGAAGTGTGATGCCAAGACTAAATTTGCATGTAAAAATACAGGTGAGAGCTTGTCTGAGAAAGGATGTATTTATTATGAGACAATAGCAGGCCAGTGACCAGGCCAGAAGGTAATAGTGGACAATACCAAAAGTTCAATAGTTATAAATTGGCTTTTTTTTCCCTCCTAATGTGAGTTTCCCGAAAGCCTTGGGTCACTTTTAGACATGTTCTGATTTATCCAGGTCATGGTATAGCTAGTAGTAGTTAAAGTGATTGTTACCTTAAAAAAAAAATAAAAAATGAATAAATCCTGTTCCCTAAAGCATGTTACACAGCACAGTGCTTGAGCAGTGTAATTTGGCCCCCTGTATAACCTAAAATACCTGGCTGATCCTGCCTGGTTCTGCCCTCCCCCATGTAAACTGACCACGGTTTCTCATGGCTGCTGAGCTGTGGCACCGTAGTCAGTTTACGTTCCTTCATCATCCACAGCCCTGCTCTGTCCTTTTCTGTCCCCCTCTCCTCCCTACCTCCCAGCCTGTCTACTCGTGACAGTGCCTGCACCTTCCCCTCCTGCTGCTTTAAAAACTATAATCTATTCATGCCATCCCCTCTGTTATATAACAATATGTGTCCCAGCGTCTGATCTATTTAAAAAAAATGCTGATTATACCTTATATCAGAGCATCTCCCAGTGTTCACGTGACTCCTCGGCTCTCTCTCCTCCCCTCCTTCCCGGCTGACATCATTGGGAGTTCTTAGCCCCTCCCGCTATAGCTGTCACCTGGGGAGAGGAGAGAGATGAAGAGTCACGTGAGCCCCAGGAGGCGCTCTGATATATGGTATATTCTGCATTTTTTTACATAGATCAGACACTGGGACACATTGTTATATAACAGAGGGGATGGCATGAATAGATTATAGTGGCTTAACAACCACTTTAATCACATTTAACAGGATGTGTTCTGTAATGTTGAAGATGTTTCTTGGCTTATCCTAGTCACTTCTTCAGTTCCAGTGAGTGTCTGGAAGATACCCAAACATTTATATTCACAGCTTAATCCAATCCCCATGGAATGTATAGATGTTGATTGTCCAAGAACAGGATGAGAGTGGAAACAATGTGGAACCACACTATTCTAGTTTCAAAATCTCGTTGGTGTAAGAAAGTCTGCATACTGTAGGTGTTAATTCAATTTTAGACTTGTATAAACAAGTACAATCAGCTCTCAGTACTACAATGGAATACATAGTGAATAAAATAAAGTCCAAATGGTGGTGAGTAATCAACTGGAAAGATGATGGGAAAGACACAATCTCCGGCAGCTCCTTGTTAAAGATTCTGGGAATCCCTCATGGAAATGCAAAGGAATAAAGCAGGGCGCCAGATTAGTATGAGTTAAAAACAACACTGTTTATTGCAGGCTCACTTACATAGAAAACTCCTGTATACTGTAAATGTGGCTGGTGCAAATGTACAGGTAGAGATTCAGCAATCTGGTCGGACTGGATAATAGCTGTAGGGCACAGACAGGGATGTTTTCTTTTTGTGTTTGTGTGTGTTTTTTTTAATTGGTTAACTGGATGGACTAGTGTCTTTTTTCAACCTGACTAACTATATAACTATGTATACTCCCATACTCAGACCTTTCTGCCGCCTTCGACACAATTGACCACCCACTCCTCCTTAACAAACTCCACTCCCTCGGCATTCGTGATTCTGCTCTTTACTGGTTCTCCTTCTACCTATCTCAGCGCACTTTCAGTGTCACATACAACACCATCTCCTCCTCCACTCCTCTTCCTCTTTATGTTGGGTTACCCCAAGGCTCTGTCCTTGGACCCCTCCTATTCTCTCTCTATACCTCTTCCCTGGGCCAGTTTATAACCTCCCATGGCTTCTAATACCACCTCTATGCTAACGACACCCAGATCTATCTTTCCACTCCTCAACTCAGCCCCCTCAATCTCCTCACATATCACAAACTTACTGAGTGACATATCAGTATGAATGTCACACCACTTCCTCAAGCGCAATCTTTCTGAAACTGAGCTTGTAATATTTCCTCCTCCATGATCCCCTCTCGTCCCTTCACCATTGAGATCAACGGCACAACCATTGGTCCCCACACTCACACCAAGGTGCTGGGTGTAATCCTAGACTCTGACCTCTCCTACAGCCCCCACATCCAGTCACTGACTACATCTTGCCCCCTTAACCTCCACAACATTTCCAGAATTTTCCCCTTCCTGACTAACGACACCACAAAACATAGTTACATAGTAGGCGAGGCTGAAAAAAGACACAAGTCCATCAAGTCCAACCTATGTGTGTGATTTTATGTCAGTATTACATTGTATATCCCTGTATGTTGTGGTCATTCAGGTGCCTATCTAATAGGTTTTTTAAATTATCGATGCTCCCCGCTGAAACCACTGCCTGTGGAAGAGAATTCCACATCCTAACCACTCTTACAGTAAAGAACCCTCTACGCAGTTTAAGGTTAAAATGCTTTTCTTCTAATTTTAGAGAATGATCACGTGTCTTATTAAATTCCCTTTCGCGGAAAAGCTTTATCCCTATTGTGGGGTCACCAGTACGGTATTTGCACATTAAAATCATATCCTCTCTCGAGTGTCTCCTCTCCAGAGAGAACAAGTTCAGTGCTCGTAACCTTTCCTCATAACTTCAGTCCCTTTATTAGTTTTGTTGCCCTTCTCTGGACTCTCTCCAGTTCCAGTACATCCTTCCTGAGCACTGGTGCCCAGAACTGGACAGCATATTCCAGGTGCGGCCATACCAGAGTCTTGTAGAGTAGGAGAATTATCATTTTTTCTCTGGAGTTAATCTACTTTTTAATGCATGCCAATATTCTGTTGGCTCTGCTTGTTGAGACTGTCATCTACTACAACCCTCCATCCTAGATTCCCCCAGAGGTTCTCCCCCTAGTGAGTAGATTGCATTCATATTTTTGCCACCCGAATGCATTATTTAAATTTTTTCTACATGAAACCTCATTTGGCATGTAGTTGCCCAACCCATTAATTTGTTCAGATCTTCTTGCATTACATTCAATACCTTCACCATCTCTCCATCCTTAGTAACCAGATTCCCTTCGTCATTCTTTATGGGACCAATATGATCTGACCTCCCTTTCTTACTATTTATCTTGGGATTTTTTTTACTCTTCTCCGCTATGTGCCTTTCATTTTCTACCCTAGCCGCCCTGATTGCACCCTTACATTTCTTGTTGCGTTCTTTGTAAAGTTGGAATGCTGATGATGATCCCTCAACCTTGTATTTTTTGAAGGCCTTCTCCTTTACTTTTATATGCATTTTTTACATTGGAGTTAAGCCACCCAGGACTTTTATTAGCTCTTTTAAATGTATTTCCTATTGGGATGCACTGGCTAATGCCCTTATTTAATATGCTCTTAAAGCATACCCATTTTTCCTCCGTGCTTTTTGTTCCTAAGATTTTATCCCAATTATTGTCTTCTAGCAAGGATCATAGTTTAGGGAAGTTGGCTCTTTTGAAATTCAGTTCCCCTATGTTTCCTATTTGTGTGATTTATACTAAAACTAATTGACCTGTGATCGCTGTTTCCTAAATTGCCCGTATTTCCACATCCGTGATCAGGTCTGTATTGTTGGTAATCAGTAGGTCTAGTAACGCTTTGTTTCTAGTTGGTGGTGCATTTACCATCTGACCCATGAAATTGTCCTGCAAGACATTTAGGAACTGGCCTTAGATGCATGCATGGTTCCTTCCAACCAGTCTATGTCTGGATAATTAAATATAATAAAATAATAATGGATAATTAAAATCCCCCATTATAATGGCACTTCCCATTCTTGCTGCTAATCCAAATTATTTACAACTTATTTACTCCTTGGTTATGTCCCACCTTGACTACTGCAATTCTCTCCTCACTGGCCTACCTTTTCACAGGCTATCCCCTCTTCAGTCTATTATGAATGCTGCTGCTAGACTAATACACCTTACTAACTGATCCGTGACTGCTGCTCCTCTCTGCCAATCCATTCACTGGCTTCCCCTACCCCATGGTATAAAATTCAAAATACTAACCATGACATACAAGACCATCCACAACATCACCCCCAGCTACATCAAATTGTCCTCTCCGCTCCTCCCAAGACCTCCTGTGCTCTAGCTCCCTTGTCACTTCCTCTTATGCTCACCTCCAGGTCTTCTTCCTAGCCGCTCCCATCCTCCGGAACCCCCTGCCCCAGTACGTCCAGTCACCCCTACCCTGTCTGCCTTTAGGCCATCCCTGAAAACTCATTTATTCAGGGAAACCTACCCCACCTCCACCTAAAAACTGTACCTGAGTCACCTCCATCAGATCATCCCCACAGCAATTACCTTTTGTACCACCTCCCCCTCCCTTTAGATTGTAAGAGTCACGAGCAGGGCCTTCCTATTCCTTCTGTACATAATTGTATTGGAATTCAACTGTCAAAAATAATTTTGCCTTTAGTTACACTTTAAGTACACCCATGTGAACGAGGTTTAAAGGGTCTGTATCAGATATGGTATACAGAGAACTGGCCCGTAGAATCAGAAAACTGATATATACATATATACAGAACAAGTATAGTTATAAATAAATTCTTCATCCGTATATTTAGCTGTTTGCCTGATGTTTAGCTTTAAACACAAATTCTTATTTGAAGCTGTTGGGTGTAAATAGTAATACAGGCTTATAGCCAGTCACACAATCCATATGTTCTCCCCGGTTATGGCTGAAATGCTTCTGCCGCTGAGATATCCCTATGTGGCCGGGCCGACTTCAATGGAAGCAAGTTTCTGTGAAATGTCACGTTGCCCAGGAGCTGCTCTGTTTCATTGTTTCGCCACACGCATTAAACAATCTGCATTGCTGTGCCATGGTTCACGTTGGACTACCATCTGGAACGAACAACACCTGGGCACCCCCGGGCACGTGCATACAGAGTGCTACATTTGCAGATCTCAAAAGAAAAATACCAAGTAAACAAGCATAAATTTTACCTGACAATTGCTTGGCTGTAACTGGAACAGCTGGTAATGCTCCCATAAAGTTGAAATATAATTGAGATGTATTTCCTCTTTAGTGATACTTAAAATAGAGTAAATAACTCAAGCTTTTCACAAATGGCCAGAGTAGGTTTTAATTCAGTTACTGTTCCTGTCTCGGAAGGTGGCTTGAATTTTTTCAACACAAATGCAGAGTTCTTAAAGGGCAATTCCCCCAAAAAGTTACTGTACAGTAGACACAAAGCACTGCTTTATCTGCTTAAAGAGATTGTAGGTAGGTAAAAAAAACTGCCTATGCAGGTTTAAAAGACAAGTATGGGATTTTTTTTTTCTTTTAAGAATCATACTTACCTAGGTGAATGCAGCATCGATCTGATGCTGCATCTGTCCCCCACCAGCTCTAAGAGTGAGATTTGAGCGATCAAACGTTACCAATCGTTCAGTTCTCAGAGCTTCCTGAGCAGAGAGCTGGAGAATGTCAGAGATCACTGTCTGCTCACCCCACCACACACACACACACACACACACACACACACACACACACACACACACACACACACACACACACTGGAGTGCTGAGCTGTGAAGGGGGCGGGAGCAGACAGCTCAGGCTCTCAGCGATATACATACAGGGCCAATTCTGACATTCCTCTTCTTCTGTAAAAAGCATATTTTTTTGCTAGAAAATTACTCAGAACCCCCAAACATTATATATGTTTTTTTTAGCAGGGAATAAAATAGCGGGCCTTGCAATTTTTTATGTCACGCGGTATTTGGACAGCATTTTTTCAAACACAATTTTTTGGGAAAAAAAACATTTTCATGAATTAAAATATAAAAAATAAAAATTCAAATGTCCAAGATAGATTATAGACACAGTCCATAAACATAGTTCATAAAAGGACGTGAGACCTATCCCCTATGGTATTGAACTCAGCAAAAAGGCTGAATATATATGCTTGTGATACTATCCGTTCTCTGGATCCGGGATCGTCCTTCCACCTAAAAGTCACTTATGACAAAAAATATGCACATAGCATAATTTCGTTTTAAAAGATTTATTGTAAACAAATCCACCCTTATGGATGTGAACTTACTAAAGCGACAATAATAAAAGGCATTAAAAAATGATCCAGTTCAGCCAGCGTGTAAATCTTTCACCGCTCCACAGATCACTCGGAGAGCAGCGTTACCTGGGTTCAGACAACAGCTGCTTGACACTCTTTATAGCCGCATGCTCACGCCCTGGACCTCTGACAAAGGGATGACAAAACGCGTCAGTGTGTGACCACGTGGCTATCAAGCTCCAATCAAAAAAAAAAAAAAAAAGGAAAGGAGAAAAAAAAGGGGGGAAGGAAAGGGGGGAGATACTGCATCAGCAAGGAGGTCACAGGATATCTACCGGTCCCCTAACTCATCACCGCCCCCTCAATGGGGAATGGGTGGCTGCCGGGGCAAGGAGAAACTCAAGATTACAAAAAGTACCTCTTCTCATACTCCAGTCTGTGGTCAAAGGCCAACTCCAGAATTGGCAGAAATCAAAGGTGTCAAGACATCTCAACCCACATACATACTTTGTTGATAATCATCCTCAGGAAGTTTTTTTAGTCAGGCTTTCGGGAGAGTCGTAATTGGCCTACACCGATAGCAAGAGCATTATTACATTTTGGGAAAAGCTGTACAGTTTGTTTTTATCTACAGGCACCCCTTACCTGCATGGCCAATTTTTTTTTTTTTGGTAACGGTGAACAAACCTTAAATGTACATACACAAATGTGTACCAGATTTTGCATGCTCCAGTTTTAGTAGCATGTACTAAAGGCTTTGTGACATTTCTCAGGACAGGTTCTTTTCTTTGAAGGTGGTTCTAAAGGCTAAAGGGTTTTTACCCTAATGCATTATATGCATAAAGGTAAAAAAAAAAATCGAATGTGTGCAGCTCCCCCCAAAACTTACCTGAGCCCGATCTTGATCAAGCAATATGCACAAGAGCAGCTGCTCTCCGGGCTCTCTTAGATACAGCAGTAGTAGCCATTGGCTCCTGGTGCTCTCAATCACAGCCAGTGAGGAGAGGGGCAGGGGGTGGGGCTGAGCCTTGTTCTATGTTTGAATGGGTACACAGAATGGGGCTCAGAAGCGAGCACACACAAGTGCCCCCATAGCAAGCGAGCACTCAGCAGGAGGAGCAGCCAGGAGAGCCAGTGGGGGACCCAAGAACAGAAGGTTTGGGACTGCTCTGTGCAAAACCATTACACAGAGCAGGTAAGTAAAACATGTTTATGTTTTTTACATTAAAAAAAATTACTCTTAGTATCACTTTAAACCAGGCGTAGGCAACCTTGGCACTCCAGCTGTGGTGAAACTACAAATTCCATCATGCCTCTGCCTCTAGGAGCCATGCCTGTAAATGTCAGTGTCTTGCAATGTCTAATGGGACTTGTAGTTTCACCACAGCTGGAGGGTCGAGGTTGCCTACCCCTGCTTTAAACCATTGACTTTCCATGACCTTTTAGCTTGTACAAGTTCTTCATTATTCTTTATGTAAAATTTTAGTTAGGAGATGAAAACTTTGATGAGGTAGAATTTAGATGAAGAGAGAAGTGACAAGCAATTTTAGTAGCATTTTACTCAAGTTCCCACTTATTTTGTCACCAACAGCAGAGAGATTGGTCCATTATCCTCTAAGAAAAATGAACTGAACTACACATAATTAGACTTGTAGATTACAGCCTAACCACCGATTTATATATATATATATATTGGGAAATAATTAAAAGTTTTTTCAGGGTTTAATTTCTATGTGTGACCATGCTGAGGCAATGTATGCTGATTTCCTGTCCCCGGACAATTTAACAATAAAGGTCAAAGCTATCCTTAATGGGACAAGAAAGCACAGGCCGTAAAAAAAAAAAAACCAAACATTAACAACATTACCAGAACTTCTAACCCTTCCTCCTTCCTCACACAATGCACTTTTGCTTTTTTTCTGTTCCAGCTTAAGAGATTTCCTATCACTTTCTGTCCAAAAGAAACACAGAGAGCACAAATAAAACAATACAGAGACTCTAATCCTTGCTCTAGGTCAGCCTTTCTCAAACTTTTTACCTAAGAGGAACCCTTGAAATAATGTTAAGCTTTCAGGGAACTCCTGTTAAAACTAAAATTATTATATTTACAGCTCAAGATACAGTGCTCAACATAAATACATAGACCCCTTTTCAAAAGTAAGATTGTATTCAATATCTCAATGAACACATGAACAATTTCCCAAAATGTTCACAAAACCACTTTTAGATCTTGGATGCTGGATGGAGAGCGATGCTCAACTTGTCTCTTCAGAATTCCCCATTGGTGTTCGATTGGGTTCAGATTAGGAGACATACTTGGCCACTGAATCACTTTCACCCTGTTCTTCTTCAAAAATGCAACAGTGGCCTTAGGTGTGTATTTTAGATCATTGTCATGTTGGAAAAGTGCATGACGACCAAGGGCACAGAGTGATAATTGCATCTTCTCTTTCAATATAGAGCAGTACATCAACAACCACCATGTTTTACTGTAGGTACCACGTATTTTTCTTTGTACTCCTCACCTTTGCGACACCATACAGTTTTGAAGCCATCAGTTCCAAAAACATTTATCTTGGTCTCATCACTCCAGAGTACAGAATCCCAGTAGTTTTCTTCTTTTTCAGCATGGGCCCTGGTGGGCTTTTTGTGCATGGACATCCTTCGTGGACAACATCCATGCATCCCATTCCTCTGTAGTGTATGCTGTATTGTGTCATGGGAAACAATCACCCCAGTTTGGCTTGCTACTTCTAGCTAACTGCAGTGAACTTGCATGGCATGGCAATTTTCTTCAACCCTTCTCATCAAAAGACGCTCCTGTTGGGGTGTTAACGTCCATGGATGGCCTGGACGTCTCTGTGAGATGGTTACAGTTCCATCTTTGTTAAATTTTTGTATCATTTTTGCTACAGTATTGTGACTGATAAGTAAGGCTTTGCTGAACTTCTTGTAGCCTCCACCTTTCTTGTGTAAAGAAATGATTTTCTTTCTCAGGCCTTGTGACTAGGGATGAGCTTCGAGTTTGAGTCGAACTCATGTTCGACTCGAACATTGGCTGTTCGCAAGTTTGCCGAACAGCGAACAATTTGGGGTGTTCGCGGCAAATTCGAATGCCGCGGAACACCCTTTAAAAGTCTATGGGAGAAATCAAAAGTGCTAATTTTAAAGGCTTATATGCAAGTTATTGTCATAAAAAGTGTTTGGGGACCTGGGTCCTGCCCCAGGGGACATGGATCAATGCAAAAAAAAGTTTTAAAAACGGCTGTTTTTTCAGGAGCAGTGATTTTAATAATGCTTAAAGTCAAACAATAAAAGTGTAATATCCCTTTAAATTTTGTAGCTGGGGGGTGTCTATAGTATGCCTGTAAAGGGGCGCATGTTTCCTGTGTTTAGAACAGTCTGACAGCAAAATGACATTTCAAAGGAAAAAAAACTACTCGCGGCTATTGCATTGCCGGTCCGACAATACACATAGAAGTTCATTGATAAAAACGGCATGGGAATTCCCCACAGGGAAACCCCGAACCAAAATTAAAAAAAAAAAAATGACGTGGGGGTCCCCTTAAATTCCATACCAGGCCCTTCAGGTCTGATATGGATATTAAGGGGAACCCCGGCCAAAATTTAAAAATAAATGACGTGGGGGTCCCCCTAAATTCCATACCAGACCCTTCAGATCTGGTATGGATTTTAAGGGGAACCCCGCGCCAAAAAAAAAAAAAAACGGCGTGGGGTCCCCCCAAAAATCCATACCAGACCCTTATCCGAGCATGTTCTCGCTCTCGTCCAGCATCTCCTCCGCGGTGTCTTCTATCTTCTTCTCCTCGTGCCACTCTGCACCCATGGCATGGGGGGAGGCTCCCGTTCTTCTCTTCATCTTCTTCTCTTCTTCATCTTCTTCTTCATCTTCTTCTTTTCTTCTCTTCTTCTCTTCTTCATTTTTTTCTCCGGGCCGCTCCGCATCCATGCTGGCATGGAGGGAGGCTCCCGCTGTGTGATAGGAAATCTTTAAAAGGGACACCTGTTCTAGTGACAACTGGACTTTCCCCAACTTTAGAGAGATTTCCTTCCAATCCCAGAGACAGGTAAATGAAAGGAAATCTCTTCAACCAGACTCAAACAGCAAAATATAAAAACAAAGAAAGAACATGATGTTTTTTTTTACATCCTCTACTCTGTCCCAAAGAAAAAAAATAGAATTTTGGCTATATGGTCACTTTAAAGTGACATGACTGGTGTATAGCTGATTTTCATGTGCTCCCCTAACCAAAACCCATTCCACTACTTGCCATACCTTACTTATTAAAATGATCACAACACACCTTCTGGATTAAATGGCCATCCGGCCCCTTTATTAACAAATAACAATTTTTATAAAAATAAACTCAATTTAAATATATATAACCATATATATAAAACAGAACTATATATATATATATATATATATATATATATATATATATATATATATATATATATATTTATAACACTTATAATAAACCCCAACTTTTTTAAAATCCTGCTCTGTATGAGGTTCGTGAAGGAAGGTATATCTACCGCATTGGCTGCACCACCCCCACCACAACCCTCCCCACACCATATCCTGTTTACCTTCCACCATTCCAACCTACACAAACCAGAGACCCATGTCCAATGACCCAAATACACACATCTTACATTTCAAGCAACTAAACAACAGGGAGGGTGCGTGGGAAAAAAAACTTACCTATACCTTTCACTGCCTCTGCTGCCCTTGGAATGACTAAACCCTCCCCTCTGCAGGGTCAAAATGACTTTACACTCCTCCCCCTGACCAATCCAAAAACTCCCCTTCCCCTTTCTTCTGAACACTTCCCATGTCAACATCCTGTGCACCCACTACAGCTGTCCCAGTCATGTTCGCCCTCCACCTAAGGTTCCCTTTTCATTCCGGGCTTGTTATTTATCAATCTAACCGTAGGTCTCCGCAAAAGAAGAGAAAATGGAATGTCTTCATAAATTTAGGCCAAAATGTGTTCTGCTACATGTCTGTGTTAAAAAAAAAAAAAAAAAAAAAACACAATAAGTGTATATATATTGGTTTGTGTGAAAGTTAAAGCATCTACAAACTATGGTATATACAATATACTGGAATTTTTTGCAGCTATAAACCCTATACTAGTAATGACCGTGATTAGCTACTTATAGCATGACTGTGATAGTGTGGTGGGCAATCTGGCCCCAGGAGACACTGGCTGGAAGGGTCACTAACTGGCATCGCTGGTGACACTAATACAGTGATCAGTGATAATACTGTACAATGTACACTGTACTAATGACACTGGCTGGGAAGGGGTTAAAGTGGTTGTAAACAATCACCTTGTAAAACAAGCCATTAATTTTAAAATAGGAAGAAAAGGCAATTGTATAAATATAAAAATACATTATAAATACCCTTTTTCCCCTTTTTATAAGTGATCACATTCTCTCTGTTCTCAGCTGCATAAGAGCTGGGTGGGGGAGGAGGAGAAGCAGCAGCACACTGAGCTTCCCAGTGAAGCTGTATAGGGAGGGTGTGTCAGGACAAGTCTGATCATTGAAGGAGAGTTTGCTGAGTTCCTTCCCAGCATAACTTGAGAACTGACCACAGAGTTTTCTCCTGCTTAGTGTGGTCAGTTTTTCATAGCAGGGGGCCTAGCAGGAATGCCAGGGATTTCACACAAAGGAAGCAATACAACGAGAACAGGATACTTCCTCATACAAATACATGGCAAAGTAGGCACATATCAGGAATATGTAGTGTTGGGGAAACAAACACTTTCACATCAAGGGGCAATCAAGGGGTTAACTGTGTGCCTAACAGGTATAATGTGTGCTGCTTTTATTCACAGACCTGGCTGCTTTTTCTCCCTGAACTTAGAGTTGATTTCAGGGAGAAGAAACAGCCAGATTACTGTCTATGTACAGAGTTCTTAGTGTTTGTTAGCACAGATCTCTGTGCCGTGATTGGCCACAGCTGATCAGCAGGTGTACAGCAATAATCTTTGGCTGTAACCTGCTGACAAAATAGTGCTGTGTCCTATAATAGCACAGGTCCACAGGGGGCGTGCACTTGCTCGTCTGAGAACCAATAAACAGGCGGCGATGTACAGTTACGTTGCCTAGCCTGGAGCTTGCCTCCCATCTGCAACAAAAGTACTGTAGTCAGGTGGCAAGTAGTAAAGCACTACAGCTTTGGTCACACTCCTTCCTGGGAGTGTAGAATGCATGTGTCCCCTGCTGTGCTCTGTGGTTTCTTCTGCCCTTCTGCCGTCCCATACATTATTTATGTGTACAATAATGGCTCAGGGGTTGGAGGATGCAACTACAACATATGGTAGGGGGCACTACCAGAGGTATCAAATACCACAAAGTCTGATGGAGGTTATGGCATTTCAAAGGAGCGCAGATAGGAGACATGGGGGTTGATTTACTAAAGGCAAACAGACTGTGCACTTTGCAATTGCAGTTGCTCCAGAACTAGTAAATGAGGGAAAGCTCTGCTGACTTCCATCATCCAATCATGTGCAAGCAAAATGCTGTTTGTTTTATTGTCCTTGTATTTGATTGGGTATTCTTTGCAAAGTAAAGAATGACCTCATTTACTAAGCTCTGGAGCAACTGCACTTAGGCTCCGTTCACATCTCTGGATTTTTGGGTGATTTTCTGCTCTAAGCCTCAGCTCTAAAAACTAAACATCTGCAATTTGTTTCATTACAAATTATTTTTTTAAACAAATTTCAACAAATTCAAAACCCGTTTAACAAATTTTTCCAAATATTCCTAAATGTGTAAATTCGAAAATTCAGAAATTCGGAAATTCGAAATCAGACACTTACCTGTCCCAGGGTCCAGCAGTGCGGGGAACGAAGCCCACACAGCCGGGCACGCACTGCACATGCGCAAGCCGTGCTGCACGCTGTGACTGGCCGGGCAATCATCTGGGACCTGTGACGTGTCCCAGATGATTTCCAAGAGGGAGGGGGAGAGATGATCTCCCTTCCGCTGCCGTGGGGTGCAGCGGAGCCCCAGGAGGAAGTGGGAGCTGGATCCCTCTAAAAAGAGGGTATCCACTCCACCTCTTAAAGCGGAAGTTCCATTTTTGGGTGGAACTCCACTTTAAGTATTACTAACTATTAAATTATAGGTATTGGAATTTCCTTTCAAATTTGGCTGTTAGTGAACGTAATGAATACGAATTTATCTGAAGTTCCAAATTATCCAAAATAACGAATGCTGCATCTAAAGGAATGGAACGTAACAAATTAATAATAATAAATAATAATAATAAAAAAGTATTTTTATTATTATTTATTATTAATTTGTTCCATTCCATTTGTTTAGATGCGCCATTCGTTATTTCAGATAATTCGTAACTTCGGATAAATTCGTATTCGTTATGGTCACTAACAGCCAAATTTGAAAGGAAATTCCAATGCCTATAATTTAATAGTTTGTTTTCTTTCTAATTTTGGGATTTTCCATTTAACAAATTTTTGAATTCATAACGAATGACCCGAAAAACAAAACAAAAAAACAAATGAAACGAAAGCGAAAAAAAATTCGGCAGTGCACATGTCTACAAAAAATGCCCAACAAGACAAATCCCTTTAATTTCAAAGGCCCCTGTTCACATGTGAGCATTCTGTCACCCGAAGCAAAATGCCTGTTGCTCAAAAAAGTTCATGAGCTGCTTTTTTTTAGGCAGATTACAGGCGCTTTACTGCTTTTCATTGGTGACTTGTCACCCTCAAAACACCAGTACAAAAAAGCTGCAAAAACTCTGCAAAAAAAGCTGCAAAAATGCCTGAAAAAACACAATGTGAACGGAGCCTCATAGAGTACAACTGCACTTTGCAAAGTGCACAGTCTATGTGCCTTTAATATGCCAAACCCATTGGCTGCAGGAGAGGCAAGTATAATATCTCTTAATTTGCATACTTAATGGGGGGGGGGGGTTACGATTTTATTTGGCATTGACAGTGTTGCTTTTAATGAGAATTTCACTATAAAGTATATATTTATGAATGAACTTCTTCTATAGTCCAGTCATAAAAATACTACCACTACTAGTCATGTAATTCTTCTTCTTGGGAAGGAAGCAAAAACTCCCATCCCATCATTTTCTCTTATGGCAAATTCTGTATTCTTTTTGCAGAGTCAGTAGCCCGTATACTCCATTGTTCTATATTAGAGCCGTAAACATAACTGGAAGTCACTTGTGGGGTCAGGATGGTTAATAACACCCTTATAGTACTAGATAAACATTGTATTATTTCTCTATGTCGGGGAATCACGAGAGACTTGCCCCCATTCAGTCATGTGCGTATCAGAGCAGTTTGAATAATGCCATCAGGGGATACACACAACAAAGATCCGGAAACAAAATATATCTATATCATGCTGTCTGCTGTGCTTATCATTTCTCTGTGATCCAGATTAAGTGTTGCTCGATATGCCCTGTAAACTCAAAATTAGATTAATTGTCAGAGTTTTCTTTCTCCCATGTCTTATTTTAGATGCATTGAATAAATGTTATATTTAAAAAAAAGAAGAGCCAGGAGTGAATAAAGATAGCTCTTCCAAAGTGAAAAATGAACAGTCACTTTTCTTAACCTAATTTGTCTGGTAAATTGTTGTTTTACTACTAGACTTTTTAATAAAAAAAAACAAAAAAACAAAAACATTTTTTTAGGTAAACCTTTGGCCAGGCTACGGATATTTATGTATACAGATACTCCTTGTTTAACGACTTACCTGTTTAAACTACTTCAGCCCCAGAAGGATTTTCCCCCTTAATGACCAGGCCATTTTTTGCGATACTACAGCACTGTGTCACTTTAACTGATAATCGCACGGTCCTGTGACATTGTAGCCAAACAAAATATATGCCCTTTTTTTTACACAAATAGAGGTCTCTTTTGGAGGTATTTGATCACCTCTGCGGTTTTTACTTTTTGTGCTATAAACAAAAGAAGATCAACAATTTTGAAAAAAAACACAATATTTTTTACTTTTTGCTATAATAAATATCCCAATTAAAAAAAATTAAAAAATTTAAATTTCTTTATCAGTTTAGGCCGATATATATTCTTCTACATATTTTCGGTAAAAAAAATTACAATAAGCATATATTGATTGGTTTGCGCAAAAGTTATAGTGTCTACAAAATAAGGGATAGATTTATGGCATTTTGATTATAATTTAATTTTTTTTACTAGTAATGGTGGTGATCTGCGATTTTTATCTGTACCGCAACATTGCAGCGAACAGATCGGACACTTTTGACACATTTTTGGTACCATTGACATTTATACAGCGATCAGTGCTATAATGCACTATAATTACACAGTAATGCACTGATTACTGTGTAAATGTCACTGGCAGGGAAGGGGTTAACACTAGGGGGCGATCAAGGGGTTAAATGTGTTCCCTCAGTGTGTATTCTAACTGTGTGGGGATGGGACTGACTTGGGGAGGAGACCGATCGGAGTTCCTATATACTAGGAACACACGATCTGTCTCCTCACCCCTCACAGAATGTGGATTTGTGTGTTTACACACAAATCCCCGTTCTCGCTCTGTCAGGAGCAATCGCAGGTGCATTGGCTCCTTAGGGATGCGCCCCCTATACTCCTTAAAGCGCCTGCCGTACAGCTATGGCGATTTGCGCAGTGGCGCTATTCTGCCGCTGTCAATCAACGGCGGGCAGTCGGCAAGCGGTTAACGACCACTCGGACTTACGACCAGCTCTCCCCACCCGAATGACGCTATACATCATTGTATTGTACAGTACAGTACAGAATTTTTGTTTGTGTTCTGTACCTATGCAAATTAAAACAACGTTATTGAGCTGGAGTTTTGTGTTTAGACTTTTTTTTCACAATACAATAGTTAAGAATGCTTAAAATATTGATTACTTGTGACTCCTCCTTTAACTACCAATTTGTTTAACGACCTGGTCATTGGAATGGAACCTGGTTGTTAGGTGAGGAGTACCTGTATATACATATTCTTAACAAGCAGTAAACACACTAAAATGCACATCTACTAACCTCTATAGCTGCAGTCACTGTAAAGAAATTCATCCTCAGATTCACAGCAGAAGTACTGAAAGGAGTAGAGTTTTTTGAGGAGGGTAGGATAGTCCATAGCTCCCAACTGTCTCTGATTTGGAGGGACTGTCCCTGATTTGGAACAAAGTCCCCCTGTCCCCTTTTCCTCCTCATTTTTCCCTCATTTTGGTCTGATCTATATAATGTATATAAAATGCACTTTTTATTTTTCAAAAAGTGTTTCCCAGTGCTAAACCTTTCATCCAATTTGCTGCATTCGTAATTTCAAAAGCCAGTGTAAAGGAACAGTAGTGGTAAAAAAAGCACTTGTGGGTTTAACTGATATTTTTTTTTGTTCAATTCTCCTTGGCAGGGGGCGTGTCCATCGGCTCTCGGGTGCTGCCACTGCCTTTTGCCTGTAAATGAAACCGACAGTGAAGCCTTGTGTAAAGTGCACTGCGCTTTGTGAATGGCCCGGCAGCGGGGGAAGGAGTAAGGGGGTTTAACTGCCAAGGGACCTCGCCGCAGCCAAGTCTTTTAGAAGTGGGGACAGGTACCTGGCAAAAACAGGTACACAATCCCCCCCCCCCGCCCCGAAAGGTGCCAAATGTGGAGCTCCTTTTTTTGGGTGGATCTCCACTTTAAGTATGTAGTAAGTCGTTAGTGAGTTTTAGGAGGGCAGGTTCTGTGGAGTTTCACAGGCAAAAGCTGGACTGAAAGGGGTCCAGAAGGTTGTTGTCAGTAGTGTTGGTAGTAGCTCAGCCAGTTGTAGACTAGACATTCTAGAGGTTTGGAGGTGAGCGGGAACAAAGAGATTGGTCTTAAATTGTTCAGACTGATGGGTTCCAGCAAGGGCTTTTTAAATATGGGGACGATCAGTACATGTTTTTGAATGAAAGACTGATAATGTGAGTTAGGTAGCGTAGGAAAGAGCAAGATGGTAACCAATGTAGTTGTGAAGGTACAAGGTCCAAAGGGTGGGTGGGTAGGTAGGTGGGCATCAGAAAGAAGTTTAGCAACCTCCTCTGTGATAATGGAGTAAAATGAGAAAATGATTGAATATGGTAATAGATATTGTATGTTAGGTAGTGTGATATACAGACAGTGGATATCTTATCACGAATTGCATCAGTCTTATTTTTGAAATGGCTGGCAATGTCCTGGACAGTGAATGAGTTAGAGGGTGCAAGCAATGAGGGACGAAGTAGAGAGTCAAGGTAGTTCTAAAGGCTTACCTTAATACATCCTCTACATTAAGGTAAAATCCCTTCTGTGCGCCAGGATTCTCCCCAGGCAATCCCCCCCTTATACTTATCTGAGCGTGACCTTGATCAAACTCTGTACCGACATTCAAAAAACTCTGTGATGGGGAGTGGGGGACGGGGACAAGACGTGCTGTCAGTGTCTCTAGATGCAGGCAGGAGGCAGGGAGTCTCGGGTTCGAGGCTGCAGGTGTGTCAGAATAAGAAGTGGCTTCCTACGAGGGCACACTGAGAATAGAATGAGCCAGGAGTGCTGGTGGGGGACCAGAGAAGAGGAGGATCTATTGCACAGAGCAGGTAAGTATAACTTATTTGGTATTAAAAAAAAGTTTACCATCACTTTAAAGGTAGAGGAAGTTGATGAGGACTGGATGAGTGGATGTTAATGAAAGTAATGAAATAGGTCTGTTTGGCAGCATGGAAGTAGGAATTGTATTTTAGGAGGGCAGATTTATAAAGAGCAAAATCTTGTAGGGATTTTGTTTTACACCACAGTTGCTCAAGAGAACAGATGTCCATTGAGACTTCTGGTATCGTCTGTATTTCAGTGTTGTAGTGGACAAGGCCTAATTGTGTGTGTAGTGAGAGGAGTAAGTGTCCAGGGAGGATGGGAGCCAGCTGTTGTGGACAGAACTGGCCAAGGTCAGGGCAGGACAGGGGTGAGATCTTATCATAGAGGTAAACAATCTTTGTATTGAGCTGCCACCACAGGGTGGCACTTTGGACAGTGTAGTAGGTAGGCTATGCCACGTCCTATAATTTAATGTCATAAACTAGAGCTTTGAAAGAATGGACTTTATAGGCATACTTAAAAAGGTATAACAAGGGGGGTGTGTGGACTGACGCGGACCATGATGGATGCCTAAAGCCTGAGCTCCACGCCGCTGACGGGATCTACCGCTACTCTCCGCCACCATCCGACCCCCATTCCGATCCCATGGAGGGGGGAAGGTAGCAGGACCATCCCGGGCATGTCTAGGAGGCGGAATAAGCCGCCAGCACCTCGCCGCCTCACAGATTATTATCCCCCTGCAGCTATGAACGAGGCCCAAGATGGCGCCGGCGCCGGGAGCTCCACCTCAGAAGCGTCCCGCGCTGCACACGCTGAGACACAGCTGACAGCTTCTCCTCACAAGGATCTCCTCTCCCAACCGCTGGATCGCTCACACAGGGAGGACATGGACACTCTCCCATCGCCAGATGTCTCCTCCTCACAACTAGGAACAGACAGAGGTAAGAAACTGGCCTCCCCCCCAGCCATCTCCCCCAGCAAGGAGCCACAGTACAAACGACATCAATGGGCTGACAGAGAGCTTGACACTGCACACACCCCAGCTCTAGCAACCATCCCTGTCTCTGATAACACTGTGACAGAATCAATGATGAAAGCTATGCTCCTTACCCTGCAGAGAGACCTCCACAGAGAACTGCAACTCTCTGTCTCTCAGATACATGGCAGAGTAGATCACCTAGCAGAAAGAACAACTGTGCTTGAGGATAACATGCAGGATCATGTCAGGGCCCACAATGAATTGCTAGACGCACACGAACACCATGCGTCTGAAATACACCACATGAAGCTGAAATTAGCAGATTTGGACGATCGTTCCAGAAGGAACAACATTAAACTCAGGGGTATCCCCGAATCTGTTAAGCCGAATGAAATTACGCCCTACCTGCGAGAGATGTTCTCCAGCTTACTGCCTCGTCTAAACGCACGAGACATCACGATTGATAGAGCACACAGAATTGCCAAGCCAGCACACCTCCCCCCTGATACCCCCAGGGACATACTAGCGAGAGTGCATTACTTTCAAGTTAAAGAGCAGATTCTACAAATTGCCAAAACCACTAAACCGCTGCCAGCACCTTATACTAATGTCCTCATGTTTAGTGACCTATCCAAGGCCACGATGGAGATGAGAAGGGCATTCACCCCTGTAACCTCTGTGCTACAGGAGAAGAAAATTACATACAAATGGGGTTTCCCTACCAAGCTACTGGTCACATACCAGCAACAGATAATTCCCATCCTTACTCCCAAAGATGGATATAAAAAGCTGACCAACTGGGGATTTCTGCCCGTGTCTGCCAACCAAAAAGATTACAGGGGCTCCTATTCATGTCCTCCGTCTGCAAGGAATGGGATACACGATCCCGGCGAGGCCCGTAACAACAAACAGGCCCCTGGTCCTCCGCACCACCACTAAGATCCCTGATGGGCACAATTACTGAAACACATCCACTCCCTAAGGTTATAGTGTGCTAAGCACACTGTTCTAATTGTTCTATTTACTTTTTGTTCCTAAATAGATTTTTTCTCTTTGTATTCTTATTTTTTTCCTTTTGGTTCTCCTAACAGTGTCTAAGCATTCATACCAAACGTATAATCTATTTAACATTTGACCTACTTATATAACAGACGTACTCTGTATAGATACCTACTCTATTGTTTGATTCATATTTAGTCAGGGCGAACAGAAGAGGTGTGGAATCTCGCTCCTTTCATTCCTAACCCGGGTCATCCCCCACTATCATGGCCCTCAAAATCACCTCCTTAAATGTAAAGGGATTGAATTCCCCATTCAAACGCAACCTCCTCTGGAAAGAGGCACTGTCCCAACATGCTGACGTGTTTTGCGTACAAGAAACGCATTTCTCTAAAAATAACTCCCCAAAATGCTCGCATACGCGATACCCACACTGCTTCTTTGCCAGTGCCCCCACCAAAAAAAGGGGAGTAATGATTGCGGTTAGTTCCTCTGTCTCCTTTCAATTACACCACTGTGAAGCTGATGAAGACGGCAGATACCTGATTCTCTCAGCCACGATTGCAAACCAATGCCTCACCCTAGTAAACCTATACGCCCCTAATACTGGCCAAAAGAAATTTTTCAACACATTGATCTCCAAACTGACACCGTATAGATGCAATCCAGTTATACTATGTGGAGACTTTAACGAAATCATTGACACAACCCTAGACACATCCAATTCCACTAAACGTAGGCCCTCTGCCTTGTCCTCCCTCCTACATAAAGAAGATCTTTATGACCCATGGAGATGTACCCATGATATAGAGCGAGATTACACCTTCTTCTCCAGCCCCCAGCAGTCTTACTCTCGGATCGACATGTTCCTCACAGACAAATTTCTCCTCCAATCAATCGCTGAAGCACGCATAGGTACAATCACATGGTCGGACCACGCACCCATATCCATCACATTATTTAATTGCAAAAAGACTACTAGTCATACTATTTGGAGACTAAACACATCCCTCCTCACCAACCCATCCTTTGAGAATGAGCTTCGATCCGAGATTGAGACATACTTTGACATCAATGTACAATCTACTGCTGACCAATCCATGGTTTGGCATGCGCATAAAGCTTTCTCACGGGGCCTCCTCATTTAATACGGAGCACAAACTAAACGACAACAAACGGCCACCACGGAAACACTACTAAAACAGATCAGAGCCTTAGAATTTGCCAATAAACAAACTCCATCTACCAAATTATCCCTAGAACTCAAAAACCTACGATACGACCTTAGCGAACATCTCCACAAAAAATTTGACTATTACGTAAAACGCCTTAAGCTACAATATTACTCCTCAGCCAACAGGTCAGGTTCGTTCCTGGCCAAGCAACTTCAAAAACACCGGGCCAATAATAAGATACAATACTTATCCGGCTCCCAAGGTAAAAAAGTTCATAATCCTCTAGATATAGCAAATGAATTCAGTGCCTTTTACGCCAAACTTTACAATCTCAATGACCTAAATCACGAAACCAAGCCAAAATTAGCAGACATAGATGAGTTTCTCTCCTCAATTCACCTCCCCTCAATATCCACTGAGCAACTAGACTCCATCTCTATGCCTTTTTCCCCTGAGGAAATTCGCACAGCTATCAAACGATTACCCCTACACAAGGCCCCAGGGCCCGATGGATTCCCGAACGAGTATTACAAACACTTCTCGGACGTGATCACCCCGCACTTATGCACTACCTTTAACCAATATACTCATACAGGCAAAATCCCCACAGGCCCTCATTGTCACCATATACAAACCAGGCAAATCTCCTGATAACCCAGCCAATTACCACCCGATCTCACTCCTGAATACTGATACCAAGCTATATGCAAAAATATTAGCCCAACGATTGTCCAAAGTAATCCCCCTTATCCACCCGGACCAGGTCGGCTTCGTGCCTGGTAGGCAGGCATCCGACGGTACCAGACGCCTTATTGACTTGATCCAATGGGTGGAACACAGTCAAACGCCTTCTCTCTTCCTCTCCCTGGATGCAGAGAAGGCGTTTGATAGGGTGCACTGGAAATACATGGAAAAGGTCATGCTCAAGTTCGGTCTGACAGGGACTATCCTCCAGGCTATACTCAACCTTTACTCCTTCCCCAGCGCCCGAGTTTGGACCTCAGGCATACTATCAGACCCCTTTCGCATCACTAATGGCACTAGACAGGGGTGCCCACTTTCCCCCCTGATTTTTGCCATGGTGATGGAACCACTTGCACAAGCCATTAGATCCACACCAGCAATATCGGGCATTACTGTGGGGACGGCTGAACATAAAATCGGTCTCTACGCGGATGACGTTATCATTACCCTCACAAATCCCAGATCTTCCCTCCCCAATATCCAAAAAACATTGGAAAAATTTAGTTCAATCTTTCTATATAAAATAAACCACAGCAAATCCACCATGCTGAACCTAGGGATAGACCCTCAAACTTCACATCACATCTCGACAACCACTCCGTTCACTTGGGCTACAAATTCCTCGCTCCCATACCTGGGTATCCAACTAACCTTCCCCAGTAAATCTATGCTTCAACTAAACTTCGCTGCCTTACAGGAAAAGCTTCTGCGCATCTCCAAAAATATGTGTAACTATACTGTCTCTTGGGCGGGTAGAATAGCTCAAGTAAAAATGTTTTTACTGCCACATATTCTGTATATGTTTCGCACAATCCCGATACCTATGATACCCCAGCAACTGGCACAGCTACAAAACATACTTAATACACATATTTGGCAACATAAACATCCCAGACTCAAAAAAGAAATCCTCTTGTCTCCTGTACAAAATGGAGGAATGGGAGCCCCCAACGTCCACGCATACTACAAGGCAGTCATACTAGATCAACTACGGGAATGGTGGGCACCCACCTCGACCAAGACCTGGACACAAATTGAAACCATGGCCCTCAACGCGAATCCACAACACACACTAATGGCTGTACTACTCGGCTTGCAACCACATCGACACTTCCTACTTACGGTAACCGCAGCCATCCGAGTGTGGTCAGCCACTGCAAAAAAATCCATGGGCATTCCCAAAGCTATCCTTTCCAAAATACACCTCCAAGCACTAGAGTTGATCTCTCCTAATTTATCCTTTCGGGTATGGATACAAAAAGGACTTACCAACTTGGGACAACTCATCTCCACATCTGGACCCCACCCTTTCCCACATCTACAACAATCTTTTGATCTACCTGCTAATACATCTTTTTTGTATATGAGACTCCGCTCTATTATCGGTAAACTTGATCTCACAACAAGTGAATCCCAAATAGCTGACATCCTGAATTTTTACAATACCCCGAACCCAGCAAAGGCATTGCATGGATTTACAAGGTGTTAACAAGGCTCTCTGACGATCACACCTCTTCATCCATCACATTCTGGTCCACATTCACAAGCTCGCCACCGAAGCCCCCATTGTGGCACAAAGCCCTGGCCATCCCTCTTAAAGCTTCAAAATGCATATCTCACTGGGAATTGTCGCAAAAACTGTTTCACAAGTGGTACTACACCCCAGCCAGATTGGCAAATATTTACCCGGCTACCTCCTGTCAATGCTGGAGAAACTGCTCAGGCAAAGGCACCTTAAGCCACATCTGGTGGGACTGTCCTAACATCCGCCCATACTGGAAAGAGGTCTCCGACCTCCTCTCACAGCTCTGCAAAATCCCCTTGCCGCTATCCCCACTGGACCTCCTCCTGGGTCTCAACATCCCCAACTGGCCCAAAAATATCAGAGTCCTGGCGACACATATACTCATTGCAGCCCGTTTAGCTCTAACGAAAAAATGGAAAGCCTCACAAGCCCCCTCTGGATCGGAACTCATCGTTCTACTAAACAACCATTTCCTAATGGAATTCTCCTTTGCTAAGGCCAACATGTATACCGCAACATTTCGTCTCAACTGGGAACCCTGGATCACTGACCCGAGGAGTACAACATTACCTTGATTGCCTTCTTCTTTTACGTCGCAACATATCTCAGATTCTTCATCTTTACCCCCGTAGTCTGCCACAACCTCGCATATCTAACATGCACAGAAAGTAGGAACCCCCTGGCCATGCACCGCTCCGCCTGGGGGCACTTCTCTCAGTTACTACTTAGCGTGGGACATGCATTCATGTCCTACACTCATAACAAGTAGGCTTGCAAGTTACCTTTGCTCTACAGTTATTTTTTTGTTTTTGTTCTTTTCTTTTCTTTTTTTTAAGCTTTCGTATCTAGAATGTTAATAGTTCTACAAGTTACCCAGCTTTGTCAGGTAGATGTTTGGTGGCGCTACCTCTAGTCTCATGGCACAGTAAGAACACAGATGGGGTGCCGGGGATTGGAGATGGTGCCTCCACTCATCGAACTTCAACTTTAATCACTAGGAACTCGCTATATGCATTTGTTACAAAACAACACTGGTTATTGCACCATGTACTAATCCATGTAACTTTGCTATTACATCAACCGTCTGTACTGATACCCTGTGGAAAACTCAATAAACATATTGTTAAAAAGGTATAACAAAGTTTTATCCTGGGCTAGGGCTCGGGTGCATCCAGGAGGAGTGATGAGATCCTGGAAGGTGAGGCACATGAGAGAGCAAGTAAATGACAGTGGGAGAGAACACTGCTAAGAGTCTCCAGGGAGGACTACTGGTCGCGGCCAGGGGGGCTGGTGAGTGAGCACAGTCAGGAGGACTGGGGAGGCACGCCATAGAGAACTGGGAGATTTCAGTTTGAGACGGGTGCAGAACCAGGAGTGAGGACTGTGGGAAGGGTAGTGGAAAGAGGTCATTGCAGCCAGGCTGGCTGGCAGGACCTGAAGAGGGTTAGGAGTGGTAGCTGAATGGAGGATAGCTAGCACCTGAACTATTTCTTTACCACAGGTGCCCGAGGTCTCTGCCTGCAAAAGGCAGTTCATTGAGTCCTGGCTGAAGCAGTGTCAGGCCCACCATGCAGTGCTAGCTAGTCTGGAGGAATAACAGTCTGCAGCAAGTGAAGTACTGGAGAAGGAAAAGTGTGCAGCAAGTGTTTGTGCTGGAGAGAAGGTTGAAGTGTATATACTAAAGTGTATATAGAAGTCCCAGGCAAGTTTGCAGTGAATATTCTGGGGCATCCCATAATTTCCCATTTTCCATCCAAATTTAATCCCCTCAAATAAAAAAACAAAAACAAAGCTTATGGACTGTTCTATGTCTCTGAGTGACTGAGAGATGGATGTCTGGCTGGCAGGGGACAGGAGAACCACTACATTCAGCAATCCCTACGGGGGCATGGCTACACATATCATACATGAACTGTCAAAAACAACAACTTGAATTATGTTTCAATGTAACATATCCAAGAACATGTAGCTTGGCAATGATAATATCCTTTTCTACAAGGCCTTGCCTTAATTTGATGATATATTGCTCGTATAGCAACACACGGTGGCTTTTCTCCTCCATTTAAAAAAAGCATTTTGTTTTCATTAAGGCAATAGGAAAGCACCAGAACAAACATATCCTCCATTCTGTACCTCTAAAATACATTAAAGAGATGGAGTGATGTTGTTGTGGAAATAACACCAATTTGCTATGGGATATAGCCAATTTACTTGGCACTGGTTCTTTCTTAAATCAGCCATTAGGCTCATTGCTGTCTTCTGCCTGCTGATTGCCCTCTTGGTCTAATCGAGTTGTCAGGTAAGAGGAGACTGAGAATGCGTCAGGATGGCTGAGCTAAATGCATACATCTACATAATAAAATGCTAAAAATGCTCACATTCCTCTATCTTTCCAATTACCAGATGCCATGTTTTACAGACCATGTTTAAAAATCAATATGAGTGTTTTAAATAAAATAAAAAAACATAAATTATAAAGTCGGCTGAACAGTGTGAAGTAAAGACAGGCATTCATGTCCAATATGAGTCTCAGTGTCGGACCCAATTTATCTACATCATTAACATCTTAGGGTTACTTAGTGTATAGATCAGATGAATGCACCATGGATCAAAGTTATTATTTGACTTACTCTATTAGATTACTGTAGCTGTTAGAATATTTAGAATTATGATTTTAAATTGATGCTGCTCCAGGGAAAAAAAAATTAAAACTATGCTGACCATCGCTTGGAAAAATTCTATCAAATATAATTTGTATCAATGAATTGCTTGACTAAGATCAGCCTGCCAAGGGGGTGGGGATAGGAAACTGCTAGAGTCACAAACTACAACAGATGTACAAAAAGTACAAAAAGTAGAATAATATAGGCCCTTTCATGCTTGCCAGCCATAGTTTATCCGTGTACTGTTGTCAAGATAAGTAAAAATAAAGTTCAAATGTACAACCAAGGGTAATCCACCACCTCTTTTTATTATTATTATTATTATTAAACAGGATTTGGATAGTGCCAACAGTTTACGCAGCCCTTTACAACATGAGGGCAAACAGTACACTTACAATACAAATCAATACAGGAGTGCCCTGCTCGTTAGAGCTTACAATACAATCTATCTCTTTTCTTCTTTTTAAGGGCTTTTCTTGCCCATTTTTATTTAAAAGAAAGTTCCAACAAACACAAAACATCAGGTTTCCCTCGCATGGGGTATTTAGCATTCCTTTTCCATCAAAATCCATCAGAACCATAGTCAGGTCATGACCTAAAGCCCAGCAAACACCTGACCAATTAGTGTGCTGGTTGTTCACAAAATCTGGACCCTGGCAGGGTACTGCCCTGCATATATATATATATATATATATATATATATATATATATATATATATATATATATATATTTGTGTATATATATATATATATATATATATATATATATATATATATATATATATACACATACTATATTGTCAAAAGTATTGGGATGCCTGCCTTTGCACGACCTCAACCCGATAGAACACCTTTGTGTTGAATTGGAGCAGAGACTGCGAGCCAGGCCTTCTCATCCAATATCAGTGCCTGACCTCACAAATGCGCTTCTGGAAGAAAGGTCGAATTTCCCCATAGACAAAACCTTGTGGACAGCCTTCCCAAAAGAGTTGAAGCTAAGCTAAGCTAAGACTGGGGTGCCATTAAAGTTCATGTGCGTGTAAAGGCAGGCGTCCTGATACTTTTGATTATATATATATATATATATATATATATATATATATATATATATATATATATATATATATATAGTATCTCACAAAAGTGAGTACACCTCTCACATTTTTGTAAATATTGTATTATACCTTTTCATGTGACAGCACTGAAGAAATGACACTTTTCTACAATGTACAGTGTACAGCTTGTATAACAGTGTAAATTTCCTGTGCCCTCAAAATAACTCAACACACAGCCATTAATGTTTAAACTGCTGGCAACAAAAGTGAGTACACCCCTAAGTAAAAATGTCCAAATTGGGCCCAAAGTGTGAATATTTTGTGTGGCCACCATTATTTTCCAGCACTGCTTTAACCCTCTTGGGCATGGAGTTCACCAGAGCTTCACAGGTTGCCACTGGAGTCCTCTTCCACTCCTCCATGATGACATCACGGAGCTGGTGGATGTTAGAGAACTTGCGCTCCTTCACCTTCCATTTGAGGATGCCCCACAGATGCTAAATAGGGTTTAGGTCTGGAGACATGCTTGGCCAGTCCATCACCTTTACCCTCAGCTTCTTTAGCAAGGCAGTGATCGTCTTGTGGGTGTGTTTGGGGTTGTTATCATGTTGGAATTCTGCCCTGCGGCCCAGTCTCCGAAGGGAGGGGATCATGCTCTGCTTCAGTATGTCACAGTACATGTTGGCATTCATAGTTCCCTCAATGAACTGTAGCTCCCCAGTGCTGGCAGCACTCATGCAGCCCCAGACCATGACACTCCCACCACCATGCTTCACTGTAGGCAAGACACACTTGTCTTTGTACTCCTCACCTAATTGCCGCCACACACGCTTGACACCATCTGAACTAAATAAGTTTATCTTGGTCTCATCAGACCACAGGACATGGTTCCAGTAATCCATGTCCTTAGTCTGCTTGTCTTCAGCAAACTGTTTGCAGGCTTTCTTGTAGTGTGCGGCGTATGGTCTGAGCACTGGCAGGCTGACCCCCCGCCCCTTCAACCTCTGCAGCAATGCTGGCAGCACTTATACGTCTATTTCCCAAAGACAACCTCTGGATTTGACTCTGAGCACGTGCAACTTCTTTGGTCGACCACGGCGAGGCCTGTTCTGAGTGGAACCTATCCTGTTAAACCGCTGTATGGTCTTGGCCACCGTGCTGCAGCTCAGTTTCAGGGTCTTGGCAATCTTCTTATAGCCTAAACCATCTTTATGTAGAGCAACAATTATTTTTTTCAGATCCTCAGAGAGTTCTATGCCATGAGGTGCCATGTTGAACTTCCAGTGACCAGTATGAGAGAGTGAGAGCAATAACATCAATTTTAACATACCTGCTCCCTATTCACACCTGAGAACTTGTAACACTAACGAGTCACATGACACCAGGAGGGAAAATGGCTAATTGGACCCAATTTGGACATTTTCACTTAGGGGTGTATTCACTTTTGTTGCCAGCGGCTTAGACATTAATGGCTGTGTGTTGAGTTATTTTATGTTATAAAAGATGTCCACTCACTACTTTACATTGTAGCAAAGTGTAATTTCTTCAGTGTTGTCACATGAAAATATATAATAAAATATTTACAAAAATTTGAGGGGTGTACTCACTTTTGTGATATAATATATATATATATTTATTTAATGAAAATAATACTTCATGCACCCCCGGTGGAGCCTACAAGTGGTTCTGTCAACACACATTGTACTGCCATGGTCTGCAATTGTCAACATCAAGCTGGTCCGAAACAGTGATGTGCAGATGACACTGGAGCAAGTGTATGCTGACAGAAAGTGAATAAAAAAGACTGGAAGAGATCAGAAATAAGATGCAAAAAAATGAATGAACAAAAATAAATGAAGGATTTAATGAAAGAATTGTGACTTTTGGTACACAGCGCTTTAGCAAATTGAACGTTATCCAGTTAAAGTGTAGATCTACTTTTTTGCACATTCTGATAACATGACCTCAAACTGATCTCTTTTACACGTTTAGCACAAACACATTGAAAAGACTATTTCTATAATTACTTAAAGGTTAAATAGTATGTGTTATTGGCATTTATATAATTATTTCAATAGAAAAAAAACCCATATTTGAATTAAAATAAAAAGTCTATTCAGTTAAATTACCATTTGCATGATTTGGGATGCATTAAGGGAAATCTTTGGTGCCAGTGGGCAATTTAGAAATAATGAGAATGCTTGAATATTCATTTAAGGGGCTGCACTAATTACACCAACATTTGCGCTGTGTGATTGTGGAGCAGTTAGCCTAGTTTGGGACTTGCCTTACAAGTCGTTGTATCGTAGTAGACGTGATGGCTGTCCTTACAACAAGATCTTATTTCCTCTTCTACAGCTCTTTTGAAGTGTCGGAGCTGTATATAGACTAATTGTGCCTTGGAGTACTCTTATACTACCTGTCTTTGTCCCATGCGACTTCCCAGGCAATTGACCCGACACAATATACAAGCCATACCTGGCTTTATAAACTCACTGAAGCAGCAATTGGAGAGAAATCAATTTTTTTGTTTCTTTTGGTGCTTTGAAACTTTGCATTAAATCATACAAGCTGCCGTTTACCCTCTTTACTGCTTGGTATAACTGTGAAAACCCATGCGTGAGTCCTTGAATAAATCATTTTTTCATGTTGTACTGTAAGTAGAAATTAATCCACCGTTAAATATATTTTTAATGATTTTAAGCCTTTTTGTTGACAATGTTTTCATTGCTGTTGCTTTCTCAAAACCGAGTGAAAAAGCTCAAGATAATTTTAATTGTTGGTAAAAATAAAAATGTTAATATATATGACTTTTTATATTACTTTTTTTTACCAGCAATTAAAATCATCTTGGAGTCTTTTATCCGGTTTTGGTCTGGAGCTCCTTTCTGTATTTTAAAGGTTTGAGCTACTTTTTGGTGCCAATTAAAGATAGTTTTTCTGTATGGGAGATGCCTTGCCAGAGCTATTTGGCTTGTTTGAAGTTTTCCTTCCTCTGACTACACATGCAGGTCCAAAAATTTCCAACACCTCTTTGAATATTTTGTTCTAGAGTCCTACTTGGAACCAAGTCCTCCTGTCCCTCTACCCTGAGTGGCCTCTCATTTTGGTCTTTAGGCAGGTGCAGTCTTAATCCTCCATGGCAGGAGGCACTCTCTGCAGCGACATTGTTGTTGGAGAGGAAGTCAGGAGAAACTAAGTTCCTCTATGGTTTCCGGGGTCACTGGGGAAGCTATCCCATCAGATGCTGCCACCCCATGTGACTCAAGCAGCCATCATGGTTCAATCAGAGCTTATTTAAGGCCTTGGGTCACAGAGTTGGCGTGCTTTTGGCGAGTGAACAGAGTAGCAACAGGCACCTTGTCTGTTAGGGTCAGTATTAAAGTTAGCAAAAGGTTCCTGACAAGGAGAGAGAGCGTAGGGTCGCATCTCTTCTAGACATCTTCCCGGTTGGGCACTAGACAGCCAGGCTGCTTAATGTTGCCAGGAAACACAAGGCCATCATTCTGGCTGGAACCTGCTCCTGTCACGCTACTGGACCTGTGAGCGTGCCCGGTCTCCAAACCACACAGCACCCCACCTACAGGTCTGATGAATAAACCTCTATGGGCAGCACAATGGCTTAGCAGTTAGCACTTATGGCATGCAGAACTACCATCCTTGGTTTTAATCGCAGCCAGGAACATTTGCATGTTCTCTGTGGATTTTCTTCCACACTCCAAAGACACACTGCTAGGCAAATTGACCCCAGTATATGTGTACAAATTGGACATGCTCTTGGGATATCACGGTCTGCATATTGGTACCTACAGTAGCTGAGCAATTAGAGAAGGTTGAGAAAAGACCTGGGGCTCACCTTGTAAAAAAATTGGCAAGAAATTTATTTCAGGAATATCAGACTTGGTGTCCAGAGAGCTGGCTCATAGAACTGCTAAAAGACGGATAAGACGGAACACATATATAGACCTTTAAAAAATGTTTCTGTTTATCTACCAAAAGCATTGTACTGCACTAAAGCTGTCAATTTCAATAGATCTCTATTGCATTTTTGACTAAAGTTTTAAGCCAAACCTTAAATTAGTGCTTTTGTTATTTCCAAAAGCCAGTATACAGGAAAAATAGAGGTGAAAAAAATACCTGTTGGTTTGGACTACCTTCACACCTGTGTTTCTGGCTGACAGTGAGCAGATGCAAGAAAATCAGCAAGGGATCTGCAGACAGTTTGTGTCCAGGGCTGATCGCCACATTAGCTGCAGGAGCTGGCAGTTTCCTATTGCTTGCCTCCCGCAGCTAATTAAGGGGACCTCCCAAAGATTGTCTCACATTTGCTCTCTATCAGCCAGAAACACAGGTATGATTATGGCTTTTGCCAATCTGTTTTTGCGCATTAATTTTTCCCCCCTGCGTAGCGGGTGCATGGCAGAGGTGTGAACTTTACTTGTATATTTTGTGCTATAATGGGCCCCTGATTATCTTCTTAGAAGGTTGGGAAGTATGCTTGTGTAGTTAAATGTTTAAATGTTGTTATTATAACCCTTGCATCGGGAACCTGAAACCATCTCCCCTTTCTCTTGCTTGTTGATCTGTATGTTTGAAAAGCGGGGGTGAGCATAAAGTCCAGGTCCCATTAATTTTTACAAAGATTATTAGCTTTCCAACAAGTGAATGAAATCTCTACTTTCCCCAGTGACATCATCACAGGAACCACTGGAGTATTCATAGTGCATGGTGACATGCTCCTTAGTAAAGCCCTGTAGTCTAGTCCAAGTGGTTACTGCGGCTCCCAAGGTAACAACGTTTCTTTAGGTTCACGGCAGACAAAACAGTGTTGTCACCGCTTAAGTAAGACTGTATTTGTTTAATAAACAAAGCATATTAAAAATTCACATTGAAGTATCTTTACAAAGCCACAGTGGAGACCAGTGAAAACGTTCAGTCTCTGTCTCGGCTGTCAGAGATAGTCTCGTCCTGTTAAGCTGTATGAGGCCGGCGCCCTGTCCACCAGAGATATCTTGGCTCTCGGGCGGGATCCAGAACGAGGTCTGGAGCACAGCTTGTCAGGTCACAGGAGAACACTGGAAAGCAGCGTGTGGCAGGATGACGTCACGGACGTGATGCAACGCGTTTCAGAGCATGCACACTGGGAAGATGGTTACAATGCGTGCTCCTTTGTCAAGCTTGGTGGACAGGACACCGGCCTCATACAGCTCAACAGGACGAGACTATTGCTGACAGCCGAGACGAAGACTGGACGTTTTCACTGGATTCCACTGTGCCTTTGTAAAGATACTTCAATGTGAGTTTTTAATACGCTTTGTTTATTAAATAAATACAGTCTTACTTAAGCGGCGCCTATTTCCTTTTCTTTCCACATGTTTTGGAGTGTGCTTCAACTCCCCCTGCAAGGCTGCCCTGGTTACAAAGACTGTCATCTCACATAGAGCTATACAGCTCAAAGGACTCTTGTATGGACTTAAGTCACATTTTATATACTACAGTATGCGCCACTATTCCTTGTATTTTCAAACAGTGTTGTCAACCTGTAAAAGGAAGGCCTTTGGACTGGCAAGAACATCAAGTAATTATTTTAAGAATGAGTTTCAGATGATTTAAATGATGCACTTTTTTATTTGTGAAAGAGGTTTAACATGCTTTATTTTACAGTTGAGTAGAGCTATACTAATTTAAAGGAAGGGCTTGTACAAAAGAGACTTATGGCATGTCAATGGCATCATAATAACTATGCTGGCCATATAGCACTGGTACGTACATGCGATTCCTGAAAAGGTCTATAGATGTAATAAAATGACAGAAACCTACATTGGCAATCTAGTAAAATACATTTTTTGCTAAAAATGATCTTCACATAAATGTTATATTAATAACTTAAAAATGGGTATTTATCGATAATGTACTATAGTTTCCTTTAAAACAAACATTCCTCAGCCAAAACTTAGTGGCACCTGGAGACCAATTGATGTAGCTTTTTTATTGCTGAAAGAGGACCAGCAGGCATCTGCAAACACTCGCGGCTTTAGGGTTCGTCATGATGTATTACAGGGCTTTTAGGAAAAGCATAACTTCAGCACTTTCAGCAGTGATAGGCTAGACCTACAAGAGACTTGCAAATTGCCAAGATCGTATTTGATGTTCTGAACATCCAAGAATCTCACCTCCCTGATGGTACAAAGAACCAAGAGACCCCATGTTTAAAAGATCCGAGTATTGCCTTTCAAGAAATCCTTTGGAAGGTGCCATTTGTGACATTTTCTTCTCCTGAAAATGTAATTTCTTTGGCTGTAATGCTGACCTTTGAAATTGATGCCATTGCAGAATTAATGGATTAAAAAAAAAAGAAATTCAGGGCAAAGTGACAGTGTTTGTGGACAGCCCAACCCCAATAAGTTAAGCTTGTCAATCTGTTCTCCATCATCACTTTGCCACTGCAAAAGTCACCCTTTGATAAAATTTAGTGTGGGATGGTGTAGCTTACCTATATGGATGATGCTCCTGTCCTTCCCCATATGATGGTCTTCAGGCCTAGTGATTGGCCCAATTGGCATTGTCACGAGGGGGAAGGTCAAATGCTCTTCCATAGCAGGAAGCCCCATTCCATTAGAGAAACAGAAATGTTCCATTAGAGCAGGGAAGCTGTGAGGGAGTGCAGATTGGTGCGTATAACTTGCTGGAAGGTGGAAGGCATTTATTGGTCAAAGGGACAATGTAGCCCAATTTCAGACAAAACTTTTTATTTTGTCCTGGGTAGACTGGGGAAAGGTTAGAGCAAATGTAAGGAATTCAAGCTGTTGAATTCCTTACTTCCTGGCCCAGTTCACTTTCTGTCCTTGTTATTAGTTAGTAAGTCATTGGCAAAGGACAATTATACAGTTTGGTATTGTGACTTTACTAGAAGTAGCATCGTCCTGGGCCAGTAAATCTCGAAGTCATCAAGCAAGGGTCAGAATGAGAGACCGTGAACCTGTTCTTAGAGGAACAAGCCATGGTAGCTCCTATGTTTCTATCCTGTCTACTTGCTGGGAAAATGTTATCACACGTGGGCTTCTTATGAGACTGAGAATTGTCACTTCTGCTCATCTGCTACAGCCTTTGATGGAAGTATTCCCCATGCTGTAAGTTAAACTACATCGAGGGGGTTCAATTAGCAACCGGGAAATCCAGCTATACTAAGGCTACACCTTGACTGGCACCTTGTTTGTTTAATAGAGAGAACTATTGCAGAGAAGTTTTCCATTGATTTGAAAACCTACAGGGGATTCAATCCAAGACTGGAATAACAGTTTTTGATGGTGATGGCCTTTAATAAATAAAGTGAATTACTTTACAATAGTCAAATGAAAGATCATTCAGCCTTTTTTACTTTCCGTATTAATAATCTTACCAATAGTTTTGTCCTCAGTGGAGTCAGGGGCAAAATTTATATTCTATTTTTCTTAGATGCTTAGAAGTAAAAAATATATTTAATTAAGCTGATTTACTTCAGTGAATTGATTTTGTTGAAGAAAAAACTACTCTTTCCATCTTGTTTCTTTTGTGTGATAAATCCATTTGTAATTCAAATGTGATACTTCCAGTACAAGACAATTGTATTTCTTCCTTTTTTTTAATACTGGAGATGTACAGTACATGTACAGTGATTGATATTGGAAATGAAACATATGTCAACAAGGCTCAAACCTTCCCTCGGCCTGTCTGACATGAAGGAGAGAACAACTAATGTCATTATAGAAGTGTTTTAATGTGACTAAAGCAATTAAATGAAGATGAACTTCATGGTATTTCTTATGTCAGATCGTTTATTTATTAGACATATTTCAATTATACACCATTTATGTATTTATTGATTCACTTATTTTCGTTCTGCGTCTATGAAATTATTGCATTGTTATGGACTTTGTTTTACAGAACTGTGGATAGAGCTGCATTCAGTGCAATTCTCAAAGCTTTAAAGCCCAGCTCTGGGCTGCTGTATAATGTACCCATGCAGTGCCGCCCTCCCTCCTCCTGCACTGCATGGGTTCAATGCATGTTTTGTGAATGTGGATTGGGTTAGGTACCAATACTCTGTTTAAAGAAAGCAAGTCCCCATACCTCCCCAAAATGAGAAATTATGGGAAAGAGGGGGATTTTAAATAGCCTAAAATAGTAAACACATAGTACAGTATATACAATAATATCCACGTTTTATTCATACAAAGTTAAAATAAGCCTCATAAAAAAAACATATTATATCATCACTGTAGACATATAGGGGTTGATTTACTAAAGACCAATAGACTGTGCACCTTGAAAAGTGCAATTTCGCTCTGCAAGTGCAGTTGCTCCAGAGCTTAGTAAATGAGGTAAAGCTTCACTTTGCAAAGAATACCCAATCACATGCAAGGAAAATAAAAAAAAACAGCATTTTTGCTTGCACATGATTGGTTGATGAAAGTCAGCAGAGTTTCTGCTCATTTACTAAACTCTGGAGCAACTGCACTTTCCAAAGTGCACAGTCTTTTTGCCTTTAGTAAATCAACCCCATAGTATAACCATTTTGTGCATCAGTGCATAACATGATGTATATGGATCGAAACGTTTCACCCAGATGAGGGGCTTCCTCAGGATCCACTTTGCAGTATTGATAGGTCTAATATTTCAAAATGTAGCTATAGAGTGTCACAAATTCATCGTACAGGATGGACTGATGGTCAACAAGATTGTATATATTCAGAAGTATATCAGTAATCATTAAAATGAAAGAAGTCGCCCAAACATACATGTCGCTACATGAACTTGATTTGTGAGTAATGTGATGCAATATATAGGGATACAGAAAGTGTTGATAAGATTATCCAAGTAAAATGCAGTATATGCTATGCAGTAGAGATTCAGAATGTCGGACCAGGAGAGAACCAAAATAAAGAATTAGTAGTTCTTCTATGATTAGAGCAACAACATTCCCTCAGCGTGATGGCCAATCGCATGTGCGGTGTGAAATGGCCGCACCATAGGTACCAATACTCAGCTACAACAGGTTTCCTCATAGCTACAAGACCCTGAAGATGCTTCTCTGTGCTAGTGCACTGATTGCAGGCTGTCCAACAACGTCATCCACAATGCAGGACCAGCGCATGAGGATGTTGAGGGCCCGTCTATATCGGGGGAGTGTTGGCTACTTAGGGAGCATGGAATACTGTAAGTATTTGTACTTTTTCCAATCTCCGTTGGAAAAAGGAGCATTTAACCTATGCAGATGTAGAGCAGGGTGAGGGGGGCATGGTTCCCTCTGCAAAGTTCTATTTTATGTATCACCTTCCCAGATAGCCTTCTAGAAATGTTCGGTACATTTAGTAATCAGTGAAACAATTTGTGATTGCTTTGAGCTATTCTGGGCTCTGCAGGCTGCAGTTTTGATTACGCCCCCTGTCTTCTTGATGATTCCAGAATATAGTGGGTTGGGAGGAGGCAAATCAGCAGTCTGAATATTTATGTTATCTCAGTCAATCCCTGTGGGAGGATGCCCAGTAGGTGGCTGGGGAGTACATAATAGTCTGGGACCTGAGGAAACCCTGTTCTTATCCAGGAGGAGAAGTCCCCAACCTGAAGGGCTGCTGCCCTTCCAGGCAGCCCATCTGGAAATCTGCCTGTGTTCACCCAGGTCCCAGCTTCTGGTGAGCTGGGGGCCTACTTTATGAGAATCGTTGCAGCCACACAAAGGATTTTACTAGGGATCCAGCCTGAAAGAGTAGCTACAGAGTGAGAAAAGTCATTTTGTTATTGCTCAGGGTTTCTGGAGTATCCCACTGCTCCCTACACCCTATCCCGGTTATTGAGCAATACATTTAAAAGAAAATCAGCCCCTAGACTCTTCATTTAGCCTAAAGAGTGACTGGTGCTGAGTCCCTGGCTACCGCAACCCTAAACTAGGAAAGGAAGCTGGGGCAAAACCAGCGGGCCTATTTGGGGGGGTGAGCGCTAAATATACACCAGCCCAGAAGTCAGTTTTAACACAAGGATGAAGCTCTTTTTTTTTTAGCCACAAGACTGTAATCTTCAAATCTTATTGAACTCAAATGAAACCAACATTTTAAACCCCAAATTCTTTTAATGGCATTCCAACCCTATCCCAATCTCCAATTCCCTAGTAGTACTGAATACCAAGGCCACTGCACCATATGTGAGCTTTGTGTCAGAGACACTCCAAGCACAGTCACAACGCTCAAACACCCTGCTTCGGGAGGGGATATCTACCAGTGAGGTTGCATGATATGGTGAAACTGTGAGATTCCCCTCACTTTGGATAGTTCCTGTTCTATCACTAGTGCAGGAATCGAGGTGGAAACTTTTCAAAAGAAACAAAAACAGCAGTAAAAATTAGACAGAGGTCCGACTCACCTCCATCCTATTCAAAAATTTTTGGTTGGACCTCAACTTTAAATTTTCATTGTCTATCACAAACCGAAACATGAAAGATGTGGTGACTCTTTAAATAAATAGTAACATAAAAGATATCATACACACGTGCAAAACCATTTTTTTCATGGCTTTGTATAGATCCCTACAAATCAATCTGAGGCTGTATGAACATTAATGGAAACCATTTTTTTTAAATGCTTCTTTGAAGGTGATTTTAATTTGCTGCCATGCAATGTTGGGTTTTATGTGTTTCTCAGCTGCCTTTGGTATCACAGAAAGCTCACAACAGGTTCTTAGTACCTACCTATACTGAGAATAGCCGATGGGCTATAGTGCGCATATATATTAAGTAATCTGCTTTGTATCAAGTCCTTCTGTAGTAAGTGCAATCCACTTGAATGTGTGCGCTTCGCAAATAAAATGTACTTTTCATAATGGGAAACTGTCAGGGTATAAATATTTCTTTATTTCAAAGTAAAGCCAATCACTAAAAGCCCACATCATCTTTATAATGTATTATCAAGTACTTTTCAATGTTTTTTTACCACATGTGGACACCAAGCTTGCTACACAAACCCCACAAAACTTTATTAATATACACAGAATGTGTGTTTAGCACTTCATGTCCTTCTCCCTTGCTTGCCACTCTCCCCACAGCTTTCAAATTCGAAAATTGAATAAAATAGCTTATATATTTATTTATTTTTGTAAATACTTTTATAATGCTTTGTATCAGTATCATCTATAGATTGCTTACAGTAAAAAAAAAAAAAAAATTTGCAAGACAATGGGCTCAATTTAACCACTTCAGCCCTGTAAGACTTGGCTGCTCAATGACCAGGCCATTTTATGCAATACGGCACTGCGTCACGTTAACTGACAATTGCGCGGTCGTGCGGCTCTGTACCCAAACACAATTTACATCCTTTTTTTCCCCCACAAATAGAGCTTTCTTTTGGTGGTATGTGATTATCTCTGCGGTTTTTATTTTTTGCGCTATAAACAAAAAAAAGCGTCAATTTTGAAAAAAACACAATATTTTGTACGTTTTGTTATAAATATCCCCATTTTTTTTAAAAAAAAGCGATTTTTTTTTTCTCAGTTCAGGCCGATATGTATTCTTCTACATATTTTTGGTAATAAAAATCACAATAAGCGTATATTGATTGGTTTGCACAAAAGTTATAGCATCCACAAAATAGGGGATAGATTTATGGCATTATTATTATTTTTTTTTTTTTTACTAGTAATGGTGACGATCTGTGATTTTTATCGAGACTGCGACATTATGGCGGACACATCGGACACTTTTGACACATTTTTGGGATGATTGAATGCACTGATTACTGTATAAATGTCACTGGCAGGGAAGTGGTTAACACTAGGGGGCGATCAAGGGGTTAAATGTGTGTCCCTAGTGTGTGTTCTAACTGTGGGGGGGATGAAACTGACTATAGGAGATGACAGATCATGGTCCCTAGCTATTAGGAACTCACGATCTGCATCTCCTGTCCTCACAGAACAGGGATGTGTGTGTTTACACACACATCCCTGTTCTGCCTCTAGTGCCCGCGATCGCGCATGGCCGGTGGTCATCGCGACCGCCGATCACGAGCATCGGCACCCCTCCAGTGCGGTGGGCGCGTGCATGCCTGCTATCCCGCTTAAAGGAGCCGACGTACAGCTACGACAGTTCGTGGGATCCTGCCTACCTGCCGCAGTATAATGACGGCGGCTGGTCGGGCAAGTGGTTAAAGGATCTTGCACGCGGTATTTGGGTCACGTGACACATTTTGTACACATATTGTATGCAATATTGAAAATGTCAATATCACTATCCCTTTATGTGGTATTTACCTCAAAAAGTAAACACTCTCAGTAAACACTGTATAAAACAGCGGTAAAGTAAATTTACTAAAAAAAAATTAAAAATAAATGTGAGATAAATAAGTAGTGGTCCAGGCATGCAATATTTAAGGAATGTATGAAATGTATGAAATTTAAGCTGGTTGTAAAGGAGCCGACACCTGCAGGCATCCCTAACAACCATGACTCTCTGCTGACAGCAGAATGTAAAGAAAAGAAGAGCTGGCATTACATTTTTTTTTTTTTAAACAATGTGTCCCCCTCCCCTAATCCATACTCGGCTCTTTGAGTCTGGTATGGATTTTTAGGGGGCCTAACGCTTCTATTTCCGGGGTATGGTCCCCCTCAAAATCTATACCAGGGACTGGTATGGATGTGGGGGGCATGCTGTTTTTAATTTTTTAACACTGGTTCCTTGTTTGTTTGTATTCTGCTATCAGCGGGGAATCCGGCTGACAGCTGAGTCATGGTTGTTAAGAATGACAGCAGTTGTTAAGGATTCCTTAATACATTCCTTAAATAATGCATGCCAGAGTCACTGGTCACAGGTGCCAGCAATAAAATACTGCAAGTTTTCACTACTAAAAAACTGCATCACTTCAAGCACAGATAGGACATGTGGTATTTTAGTAGCTTATTTTAAAAATGTTTTTGAAAAATGCTATGAGCTATTTTACTGCTGATCTAAAGCAGTAGATAACGTTTCATTTGAAATCAGCCCAATATCAGCTAAGAAAATTATTATATTTATAATTAGTTTATTTGTATTCATTATTTATTTATATAATATACTATGTCTTTAAAAATTATAATATATATTATATAATAATATATTATTATATTATATAATAATATATTATAATTATTGTTATATTATTATTATTATTATTATTACTATTACTATTATTATTATTATTAATAATAATAATAATAATAATAATAATAATAATAATATATGATCAATATTAATATATTATTATTATTATTATTATTATTATATCAATATTAATATATTATTATATTATTTTATATAGTAACATTTTTTTTTTTACTTTTTGCTGCTTTCTAAAGAAGATGAGCTGTCGGACTTTGCACACCTTTTTGTTTCGGTGCCGCTGCAATATTTTAGTTGATGTAAACTTTTGAAAGTTCAATTGGGTTTTAAAGCAGTTCACATATTTGTATCAAACTAGATATCCTACAACATCCAAAGGAAGCTGCATATAACACGCACCCCAAGTTTAGGAGGGAATTTTAAGGAAAAAAAACTCTTAGGAGGGAAGTTTAAGGGAAAAAAACTTACATTTAAATGCCCATCATTGCAGCCTTCTCAGTGCAGCCTTGCCCCAGTGCAGCCATGTCAGTGCAGCCTTGTCAGTGCAGCCTTCCCCAGTGTCCATTGCAGCCTTATCCCAGTGCAGTCTTGCCCCAGTGCAGCCTTGCAGCTCGCAGTTTCAAAATGGCGCCGCTCCCCTGCGATCCTGTGATCCCCTGCGATCCTGAGCTTCGAAATCGCCGACCGCAATTTGAAAATGCCGCAGCCGGCGCCAAAATACACAGAGCCGGTCCTCGGCTCTTCTCGGCGGCTCTCGTTCCCTTTCGGCTCCACTCGTAGTCCCGCCCGGGATGGGCGTGACTGTGAGCGGAGCTATCCGAACCTAGCTGAGTACACTCGGCTAGGTTCGGGCGGCGCTCGAGTGAAGCCGAAAGTGGCCGAGAAGAGCCGAGGACCGGCTCTGTGTATTTCGGTGCCGGCAGCGCCATTTTCAAATCGCGGTCGGCGATTTTGAAGCTCAGGATCACAGGGGATCGGCGTATAACACGCACCCGCGATTTTCCCCTGATTTTAAGGGGAAAAAAGTGCGTGTTATACGCCGATAAATACGGTATTTTCTTGCTGCTCCGTTGCAGCATCTAGTACAGTGGGAATCAGAGGCCTCGACTGCTCGTTCATTTTGCTTAGTCTCTTTTGGTTTCCAAGTAAGGCAGGTGCTAGTAGCCCTGGAGGGGGCATTGGGGTGCTCTTCCTTTTCTAATATACCCACCCTGATACTTATATACAAGGTGTGGGAATCTGTTAAAAGGATATTGGGGGTTTCCTCCCTAACTAAATATACCCCTATTTGGGGCAATGAAGGGCTCCCTGAGATATTGACCCTCCAGGGCTTTCAGCGATGGGAACGAGCGGGTATTCTTACCCTCTCTCAACTTTATGAGAGTGGCGTACTTCAATCTTTTGATCAATTGGTAAGGGAATTTTCTTTAAACCCTAGATGGTTCTACCAATTTTTGCAGCTGCAACATGGCTTATATGCCAAGTTTTCTTCTTCTCCTGTTTTGTTTCCCCCGGTCCTAGTTTTGGAAGGAGTGGTTCAGGCAACCGCTACTAAAGGTCTAATATCTGCTATATATAAGTCTCTCTTACAGTGTACTTCTAATAAATTTCGTTGTCCATCTAGAGAGAAATGGGAGCACAATATTGGCCCTATCTCTGACTATGTCTGGGATAAGATTCTTCGGGCTCTTCCCCTTGTATCTCTTTCACCCTCATTTAGACAACACAATTTTATATATTGCATAGGGCGTATAGGACGCCACAAGTTTTGTTTAATATTGGCTTAACAATCGAATCGGCTTGCTCTAGATGTGGCAATCCGGGGTCATTGATACATTTACTATGGCGATGCCCGAAACTTCAGAGGTATTGGGCAGAGGTTATGGTTACACTTAATGGGCTCTCATGCCGCGTACACACGGGCGGACTTTTCGACCGCACTGGTCCGACGGACTTTTGACGGACTTCCGACAAACTTTTGAACGAACGGACTTGCCTACACACAATCACGGCAAAGTCTGATGGACTCGTACGTGATGACGTACGACCGACTAAAATAAGGAAGTTGATAGTCGGTAGCCAATAGCTGCCCTACCGTCGGTTTTCGTACATCGGACTAGCATACAGACGAGCAGATTTTTCAACCGGACTCGAGTCCGTCGGACAAATTTGAAACATGTTCCAAATGTAAAGTCCGTCAGATTTTTGAAAAAGTCCGCTGCAGGTCCGATTGGAGCCCACACACGGTCGGATTGTCCGCCAGATTCGGTCCGTCAGACCAGTCCGGTCGAAAAGTCCCCCCCTTGTTTACAGGGCATGAGATTTGAATCTTTCAGTGGATCCTTTGTCTACTGGGCTATCTTGATATCTCAGTGCTTAAACCACCAAGGTGGTTTACTGTTGCAGGAGCGCTCTGGCTAGGAGACAAATTGCCATTAGGAGGACCTTTCCTCACCCTCCAACTAAATCTGATTGGATATTGGATCTGAATAGATCCATTTCCTATGAGAGGCATGTTTTCTTTATGAGAAATTTATTTAAGAGGTTTGATACTATTTGGAAGCCGTGGTTTGACCATATGGATACAGGACTGAGTTAGGAGTTACCTTTGCCAGAATATAGATGTATGGAAAAAGAAAAACAGTTTTTATTTATAGGCTAAAAGGATTGTGTATTTACTTGACAGTGGAGTGGGAAAAGGGGTAGGTTAAAATTGCCCCCCACTTTTTTTTTATTGCTTTGTGTATTTTTTTTGTGTTTTGATTTCAATGTTATATTTGGGTATATGTTGTTGTGGTATAAAAAATAAATAAAGAGAAAATCTAATTTAAAAAAACAAAACATATTTGTATTTCAAGTGTGTATTTCACTGTTTTCTTGAGGTGTTTGAATCACCTTTAACTAGATGGTGGCCTATAATTTAAAAGGGTGTAAGTGACATCACTAACCCCAGAGAGTATATTTATAAATCAGTGAATCTAACATTCACCAAACATTCACTGCAGGTGAATCTTTCGGAGTCTTTAATGACAGTGATTGATACTAGTGAATGTTACATAGTTAGCCTGGTTGAAAAAAGACACAAGTCCATCCAGTTCTACCAATAGTTGAATGTTTGGTGAAAGCTACCTTCTCTGCTTTATAGATGGACCACCTCCAAGTGAACTGGATTGGTTTATTTTCTCAGTGGCTTAAAGGTGTCAAATACTCAACGGGGGTGTGAATGATATGAACTTGTGACCAATGTCGTCTTCTTATAACTGTGTTGTTTCTGTTTTCCAAGGGAGATGCATTAGCAATGCGTGGGTATGTGATGGAGATATTGATTGTGAGGACCATTCTGATGAGGATAACTGCGAAGGGTATTTATGTGGACCACCCAAATTTCCCTGTGCCAACGATACCTCCATCTGCCTGCAGCCCGAGAAGCTCTGCAATGGTAGAAGAGATTGTCCTGATGGATCCGACGAAGGCGAAATTTGTGGTATTTTTTCTACTTAATGTTCTTAAAGCGGTTTTGCAAAATGTAACTTTATCAGTTAAAAGGGTTTTCTATTTTTTTCAAATATGAATTTTTTAATAATGCCCAACATGAGCTTTAGACAATAGAATACATACATATAGAAACAACTGAGAAAAGAAGGGGAAGGAACATAATCAACATCATCACATGGGGGGAGAGAGAGACAGGGTCCCATTTACACTTTCAAACTTATAGTTTTATATCAAGTGACGAATACCTCCTAAATTAATGCTGAGGGGCCAAAGTCCCCTTCATCAGTGGATCCTCCAATAGGAGGCGATGGATGAAGGAAAGCTTCAGTCATCAGCTGTGACCAATCACAGTCACCACAGTGTGTAACCAGGAAGTGCCGGCAAATGGCTATCCTCGGCTCTCCTGTCATAGGGGGGTCTGCACTGATAATCAGCGCATTGATTATCAGCTCAGCCCCCAGCTGCCAATCAGTGCCTATCAGCTGCCAGTCAGTGCCCACCAAAGTGCCCATCAGTAACGCCTGTCAGTGCCCTTCTCAGATGCCAATTAGTGCCAATTAGTGCCCATCAGTAATGACTGTCAGTACCTCATCATCAGTGCTGCCTATCAGTTCCATCTATTAGTGCCCATCAGTGGTGCCTGTCAGTGCCAATCAGTGCTGCCTGTCAGTGCCTATCAGTGCCCATCAGTGCCGCCTATCAGTGATCATCAGGGATGCATATCAGTGCCGCCTATCAGTGCCCATCAGTGCTGCATATCAGTGACATCTATCAGTGCTGCATATCAATGCCTCCTCATCAGTGCCCATCAGTGAAACTTTATCAGTGTCAACTCATCAGTGCCCATCAGTGCAGCCTCATAAGAGCCTGTCAGTGAAGGAGAAAACAAAATTTTATAACAGAAACAAAGAAAAACGTTTTTTTTTCAAAAATGTCGTTCTTTTTTAGTTTGTTTAGCAAAAAAAAAAAAAAACCCAGAGGTGATCAAATACCACCAAAAGAAAGCTCTATTTGTGGGAAGAAAATGATAAAAATGTAGTTTGGGTACAGTGTAGCATGACCGCGCAATTGTCATTCAAAGCGTGACAGCACTGAGAGCTAAAAATTGTCCTGGGCAGGAATGGTACTGAAGTTGTTAATCTGGGGGGGGGGGGGGGGGGGGTGCTAGATGAACTAGCATTATTAGATACACTAACAAATTGAAGCCAAACTTTAGCTAACACTTTATAAGATATTAAAGCAACAGTTTTTTTTTGTTTGTTTTTTTTTTTAACTTTTGGGATAAAGGTTTTACATAAATAAATAAATAAAAGCTGATCATTGTAAGTACCCCTGTCAGTGGTAAATAATGTGTCTCATTTGCCTGTTACATCTGCAGGACACCTTGTTATTTTGAAAGGCAATAGACTTATTGGCTGGACCACTAGATGAAAATAAAAGAAAGCAAGCCTAAAAAAAGTAACTAAGGCAGCTACCACATATACGAACTGCAATATAATAAATGTTTGCTTTTGTATTTAATACCACTTTAAGTACTGCAGACTCAATACCGTTGACTGTATTTTATGAGTGGGCCACAAAATGCAGGCTGTGGTATTTGGTAAATGAGCTACATAGAATCTTTGAAAAACAAGAATATAAAGGTAACCAGCTTAGCACAGAAAATGAACTGACAATCATGTAAAAGTGCTGAGCAGCTTATTTTTTTTATGTTTAGTGGCCCTTTCATTCACAGAGAAGAGAAAACATCCGTTTTGTGTCTGTCCCATTGTGTGTATTGTGGCCCAGCAGAGTGTATGGGAACCCAAGATGAATGTCTCATTGGAGGTGACAGCCAGTAAATATATGGATGCATTTCTCCCATTTCCTATCTATTTATAACACTTGTCCAGCTCCTGGTGAAAGTTGCCACAATGCAGAGCCACTCGTCATTCCTTCTCATGGCATGAAGACGAAGCTTATGATCAAATGTCCTTTTTTTTCCCGGAAGCGATATTTAATTCATTAGCCGGGTAAAAACCTAATTTATGTGGAGATCACTGGAACGCTGGCTGTCCCGGAGGGGATGATAATGCTTTTCTCTTGGACCTCATTCCTGCAATTTTCTTCCATTTCAATTCTAAACTCATTTGCTCACTATATTTTTTAAAATAATGTCAGTCCACTTACTGTCAGTATATCACAATAACCTTTAATTCTTTTTTTCTCTCCTCTTCTCTGCTCTTCCTTTTTTTTTGTTTTTTTTTATCTTTGCTTTTTTTTGTTCTTTTCTTTTCTCACTTTATTTTCTCTTTCTTTTTTTCTCTTCTCTTTTCTTTTCTTTTCTCTTCTCTGTTTCTTTCTTTCTTTTTTTTCTTTTCTCTTCTCTTTTTCTGTTTTCTCTTTTGTTGTCTTTTCACTTCTCTTCTTTTTTTTTTTTTAATTCTCTTCTGTTTTTCTTTTCTTTCCTCTTCCTTTTTCTACTCTTCTCTTCTCTACTTTGTTTTTACTACTCTGTTTTTTTTTTCCTCTTCTCTTCCTTTTTTTTGTTTCTTTTCTGTTTTTCTTTTCTCTTCTCTTCCTTTTTTTTTCTTTTCTTTTTGCATTTTTTCTTCTTTTTACTTCTCTCTTTCTTTTTTTAAATTTCTCTTCTCTTTTTCTTTTCTTTCCTCTTCTCTTCCTTTTTTTGTTTCTTCTCTGTTTTTCTTTTCTTTCCTCTTCTCTTCCTTTTTTTGTTTCTCTTCTCTTCTCTTCTCTTCTCTTCTCTTCTCTTCTCTTCTCTTCTCTGCTCTTCTCTTCCCCTTTTTTTCTTCTTTTCTTTTCTCTTTTGCTTTCTTTTCTTCCTTTTCTCTTCTCTTTTTTTCCTTTTCGTTTCTCTGTTTCTTTTTTTTTTTTTAGTTTCTCTTCTGTTTTTCTTTCCTCTTCTTTTCTGTTTTTCTTTTCCTTCCTCTTCTCTTCTCTTCTCTTCTCTTCTCTTCTCTTTTCTTCTCATAAAAATGTCAAAAATGCAGTATATTGCAGCTTACCAATTTTTAAATGTGGTGGCTGCATTTCTTTTTTTTTTTTTTAAGTTGTATTTACTTTATATTCACTTGGTGATGTGACCAGTAGCACACTTCCTGTCTTAAAGTGCCTCCACCCCACTGGAGGAGCAATGGAGACACATTTGGACACTTTTGGACAGAGGCATTGTCAGTCTAGGGAGGGTAGTGTTAGATGGACAAGTAGATTTAGATGGACTTGGCTAACAAATTAAAGCCAAACTCCAGCTTACACTTTATAAGCAGTTCAGTAAAAGTTTTCCTTTTTAGTATGAAGGTTTTACATAAATAAATAAATACTGACTGTGGTAACTGGTTTGTCTCAACCCACTAAGCCATAGATAATGCAATTTTCTTTCCTGCATCCTGCAACCTGCTTGCAGTTATACTGTCAGGCTGGGTGTACTGAATTTGATCGATGGGTCAACTGCCACTTTTCCTGGACAGCTTGGTTTGCTAAAGGAAGTTGAAAAACAACAGAATTTCTGGATGGATCACCAGGTGAACATAAAGGAAAAATAAAATAAAAAAGAAAACAAATGCAGCCACCACATCTAAGAATTGGGAAACTGCAATATATTATATTTATGTTTATGGGTTTAATACTGCTTTAAATGACCTATAAGGAATCTTGGAAATTGGTAGCATCAGGCAAATACAACATGGGGTTGATTTACTAAAGGGAAGTGGGCCATTCATTTTGCAAGGGAATTATTATTTTACTCTGCAAAGAATACCCAACTATGTGCAGAAAATAAAAACCAACTGCATTTTTGCTTGCACATGGTTTTTAGATGGAAGTCAGCAGAGCTTCACTCCATTCACTATGCTCTGGGGAAAATTCCCTTGCAATGTGCAACTTCTGTTGCAATGTAAATAATAGTCCGTTAACTTCAGTAAATCAACCCCTACGTGTGCAGCAGTGGCGGCAAAGAAACCCCCTCACCACGTCGGCACTCACCCAATACACGGTTGAGGCTTCCCTGGCTTCTCTTCTGGCTAATCCGGTCTTAAGATCTGCCTCCTGTCCTGATTGGTCGGGAGGAGAAGCCAGAAGACAATAGCGAATATTGATTGTGGGTGGGTTTGGTGCGCATCGGTGCTCTGCGCCTCGAGTGCAACCTTTTTTGAAGCCAATTAGAGCCTCAGTCTTTAATCATGTGCTTCCAAAAAAAAAAACTCAAAGAAACCTAGGAGCCCGGTGTCCCACATGGAAATTAGGAGGGCGGCGCCCCTGCGTCCCTTATGGATCGGCCACCGCTGTATACACTCACCGGTCACTTTATTATTTAAAGCTTGCTAGTACTGAGTTGGACCCCCCCTTTGCCTTCAGAACTGCCTTAATTGTTGTTGGAAACATTTTGGTCTATTTTGGTCCATATTGACATGATAGCATCAGAAGATGTGTACACTGTAGTCATAAAGGGATGGACATGGTCAGCAACAATACTCAGGTAGGCCGTGGCGTTTAAGCGATGCTCAATTGGTACTAAGGGGCCCAAATGTGCCAAGAAAACATCCACCACACCATAGGCATGCGGAGGGGGGGTGTCGGGTGTGCCTGGGCACACCCTACTCACCCCATGGGGTGCAGATTCCCCCTGCTGATATTTCACCAAAGCCCCCCAACGGGGCTCCTAAAAATCTTTTTTTTAAATTACTCAAATAACTTATTGACACCAACCTCTGTCCTACTGACACCAACCTCTGCCCTACTGACACCAACCTCTGACCTATTGACACCAACCTCTGCCCTACTGACACCAACCTCTGACCTATTGACACCAACCTCTGCCCTACTGACACCAACCTCTGACCTATTGACACCAACCTCTGCCCTACTGACACCAACCTCTGACCTACTGACACCAACCTCTGACCTACTGACACCAACCTCTGACCTACTGACACCAACCTCTGACCTATTGACACCAACCTCTGACCTATTGACACCAACCTCTGCCCTACTGACACCAACCTCTGACCTATTGACACCAACCTCTGACCTATTAACACCAACCTCTGCCCTACTGACACCAACCTCTGACCTACTGACACCAACCTCTGCCCTACTGACACCAACCTCTGCCCTACTGACACCAACCTCTGCCCTACTGACACCAACCTCTGCCCTACTGACACCAACCTCTGACCTATTGACACCAACCTCTGACCTATTAACACCAACCTCTGCCCTACTGACACCAACCTCTGACCTACTGACACCAACCTCTACCCTACTGACACCAACCTCTGACCTACTGACACCAACCTCTGACCTATTGACACCAACCTCTGTCCTACTGACACCAACCTCTGCCCTACTGACACTAACCTCTGACCTACTGACACCAACCTCTGACCTACTGACACCAACCTCTGACCTATTGACACCAACCTCTGCCCTACTGACACCAACCTCTGACCTACTGACACCAACCTCTGACCTACTGACACCAACCTCTGACCTATTGACACCAACCTCTGTCCTACTGACACCAACCTCTGCCCTACTGACACCAACCTCTGACCTACTGACACCAACCTCTGCCCTACTGACACCAACCTCTGCCCTACTGACACCAACCTCTGACCTACTGACACCAACCTCTGTCCTACTGACAAGTCCACTGACCTACTAATGCCATCCATGTTTTATTACATTTGTTGTGGACACCCTAATGCAAAAAGCTGCATACACCTATGCACCACACCCTTACACCACCACCACCAACCTGAACTGTTGGTACAAGGTAGGATGGATCCATGCTTTTATGTTGTTTACACCAAATTCTGACCCGACCATCTGAATGTCGTAGCTGAAATCGAGACTCATCAGACTAGGCAACGTTTTTCCAATCTTCTATTGTCCAATTTTGGTGATCCTGTGCGAATTGTAGCCTCAGTTTCCTGTTCTTAGCTGACAGGAGTGGCACCCAGTGTGGTCTTCTGCTGCTGTAGCCCATCTGCTTCAAAGTTCGATGTGTTGTGCATTCAGAGATGATATTCTGCCTTCCTTGGATGTAACGAGTGTTTATTTGAGTTACTGTTGCCTTTCTATCATCTCCAACTCCAATGAGAGGCCCATTCTCCTCTGACCTCAACAAGACATTTTCCTCCACACAACTGCCACTCACTGGATATTTTCTCTTTTTTGGACCATTCTCTGTAAACCGGAGAGATGGTTGTGTGTGAAAATCCCAGTAGATCAGCAGTTTTTGAAATACTCAGACCATCCCGTCTGGCACAACAACCATGCCACATTCATAGTCACTTAAATCCTCTTTCTTCCCCATTCTGATGCTCAGTTTAAACTTCAGCAAGTCGTCTTCAATACGTCTAGATGCCCAATTGCATTGAGTTGCTGCCACGTGATTAGCTGATTAGCAATTTGTGTTACTAATCAGTTAAACAGGTGTACCTAATAAAGTGGCCGGTGAGTGTATATATTTGGGAACGTTTTATGACTGCTGTAAAAACAGTTGGAAATCTTTATCACCAGAGGAATTACATTTGGGATGGAGATTAGAGAGCCCGGGGGGTTAGGACAACCCACCACACATACAGTAGTTATGGTATACTGTACCTCCCAACATTCTGAGATGGGAATGAGGGACACCTACTTGCAAACATATGTAGGCATAGGACACGCCCCCTGCCACACCCCCTTAAAGGAGAATTAACCAAAAAAAAGGTTAATTAACCACTTCAATACTGGGCACTTATACCCCTTCCTGCCCAGACCAATTTTCAGCTTTCATTGCTGTCGCACTTTGAATGACAATTGCGTGGCCATGCTACACTGAACCCAAACTAAAGTGTTATCATTTTGTTCCCAAAAATAGAGATTTTTTTGGTGGTATTTGATCACCTCTGGGATTTTTATTTTCTGCTAAACAAATAAAAAAAAAGACTGAAAATTTTGAAAAAATAATGTTTTTTTTTTTGTTTCTGTTACAAAACTTTGTAAATAAGTACGTTTTCTCCTTCACTGCTGGGCACTGATGATGGGCACTAATATGCGGCACTGATGGGACACTGATGGGGCACTGATGGGTGGCACTGATGGGCACCGATGAGGTGGCACTGATGGGCACTGATGATGGGCACTAATATGCGGCACTGATGGGACACTGATGGGTGGCACTGATAGGTGACACTGATATGCAGCACTGAAGGGTACACATAGGTGGCACTGATGGGCACTGAAAGGCAGCACTGATGGGCAATGATAGGCGGCACGGATGGGCACTGATAGGTGGCACAGATGGGCACTGATAGGGGTGGGCACTGTGATGGCACGATAGGTGGCACGGATGGACATGATGGGCACTGATAGGTGGCACGGATGGACATGAATGGGCACTGATAGGTGGCACTGATGTACTCTAATGGATGGTACTGATGGATGCCAGTCAGTGCCAAACAATAATGCCTGACAATCAGTGATGCCCATCATGGGCACTGATTGGCATCCATCAGGGCACTGATTGGCATCCCTGGTGGTCTAGGATGGCATACATGGTGGTGACTAGTGGTGACATCCCTGGTGGTCCTGGTGGCGTCCCTGGTGGTCCAGTGTGTATCCCTATGGGGGGCTGCACTGACAATCAATCAACACAGACCCCCCCTGTCAGAAGAGCAGCCGATCGGCTCTCCTCTACTTGCGTCTGACAGACGCGAGTGAGGAAAAGCCGGTCACCGGCTCTTCCTGTTTACATCGTGATCAGCCGTGATTGGACACGGCTGATCAGGTGGTAAAGAGTCTCCGTCAGAGACTCTTTACTTAGATCGGAGTTGCGGTGTTTTAGACTGACAAGCCGCAACAACGATCGCGGCGATGCCTTCCCGGGGGGTGCGCAGTGGCTTGATATCCTGGCGACGTTATATTGCTATATGGCGGGCGGCAAGTGGTTCAATCCACAAGGACTTTTTTTTTTTACACTATTATTCCTTTATATTGGCTTTTAAAATTACAAATGCAGCATTCGAATTTGGATGAAAGGTTTAACACTGGGAAACACTTTTGAAAGATAAAAAGTGCATTTTATATACAACTATATAGATCAGACCAAAATGAGGGACAACTGAGGAGGAAAGAGGGACAGAGGGACATTGCTCCAAATCAGGGACAGTCCCTCGAAATCAGGGACAGTTGGGAGCTCTGGTTATGGTCCTGCTATCAATGTATAATTTTGATTGAAGTAAATCCCAATGAATAAACTCTGATATCTATTCTACAAATATATGACCTTAGGAAAAAAAAACAGACGAAGAAAAAAGGATGTAAAGCAACATTGTTATGAAATGAAGAAGGATGATTATGTTGATTATGTTGCTTAGTGACAAAATGTTCGGTATCACGGCTTCCTGCTGGGGATAGTTGCCGATCTGTAATACAGATTGTTTTAAATGCACAACAGAAATTTGTGGAAAACACTCTATAAGTAGTTATTTGTTTTGCTCGTTGTTACTTTATAACTGACGCATTTCACAGAGAACTTCTAGCACAGAGAGCCTTCCTCCGGAGGAGCTTAGGGTATTTACTACGGGATGTATACAAATTATACCTTGGGATTCAAACATATTCCTAATGAAAATCCAATTAGCAAAAAATGTGTCAATTTTGTGTGGAAGCTGTGTGAGTCTTGCAGGAAAATATCTAGAAATAGAAGACCTCCTGAACCATACCAGGCCACGTGCCCTCAACATGGGGCCATTCACCGCACTTTATTAGGTACACCTGTTCAATGGCTTGGTAACAAAAATTGCTAATCAGCCAATCACATGGCAGCAACTCAATGCATTTGGGCATCTAGACGTGGTGAAGTTCAACTGACTTGCTGAAGTTCAAACCGATCATCAGAATGAGGAAGAAAGAGGATTGAAGTAGCTTTGAACGTGACATGGTTGTTGGTGCCAGACGGGGCTGGTCTGAGTATTTACAAAAACTGCTGATCTACTGGATTTTCACACACAACCATCTCTCGGGTTTACAGAGAATGGTCCAAAAAAGAGAAAATATCCAGTGAGCGGCAGTTGTGTGGAGGAAAGTGCCTTGTTGATGTCAGAGGTCAGAGAAGAATGGGTAGACTGGTCAAGATGATAGAAAGCAACAGTAACTCAAATAACCACTCGTAACAACCAACATATGCAGAATACAATCTCTGAATGCATAAACACATCAAACCTTGAAGCAGATGGGCTACAGCAGCAGACGACCACACCGGGTGCCACTCCTGTCAGCTAAGAACAGGAAACTGAAGCTACAATTTGCACAGGCTCACCAAAATTGGACAATAGAAGATTGCAAAAACGTTGCCTGGTCTGATGAGTCTCGATTTCTGCTGCACATTCAGATGGTCGGGTCAGAATTGGCAGAAACTACATGAAAGTATGGATCCATCCTACCTTGTATCAACAGTTCAGACTGGTGGTGATGTAATGGTGTGGGGGATATTTTCTTGGCACACTTTGGGCCTTTTAGTACCAAATGAGCATCGTATAAACTCCACGGCCTACCTGAGTATTGTTGCTGACCATGTCCATACCTTTATGACTACAGTGTCCCCATCTTCTGTATGGCTCCTTCCAGCAGGATAATGCACCATGTCACAAAGCTACAATCATCTCACCACTGGACAATGAGGTCCCTGTACTCCAATGGCCTCCACACTCACCACATCTCAATCCTATAGAGCAATTTTGGCATGTGGTGGAGATTTGCATCATGGATGTGCAGCCGACAAAATCTGCAGCAACTGTGTGTGTATCATGTCACTATGGACTAAAATCTCTGAGGAATGTTTCCAACACCTTGTTGAATCTATGCCACCAAGAATGAAGGAAGTTCTGAAGGCAAAAGGGGTCCAACCCAGATTACTAGCAAGGTGTACCTAATAAAGCGGGGCCGGTGAGTGTGTATGGTCAATGGCGATACCCCGGGTGACCCCGTCCCCTTGTTTATTTTAGCAGCAGCCTGGAGATATCATTCAGAGAGAATAACACAAAGAGATTGGAGGTGCATCTCAGTGTTACTGCTGCTGAAGTAAACAAAGGGGTAGGGTCACCCGAGTACTGTCATTGACTATATATATATATATATATATATATATATATATATATAATATATACACACTATATTATCAAAAGTATTGGGACACCTTTACACGCAAATAATCTTTAATGACATCCCAGTCTTAGTCCGTAGGGTTCAATATTGAGTTGGCCCACCCTTTGCAGCTATAACAGCTTCAACTCTTCTGGGAAGGCTGTCCACAAGGTTTAGGAGTGTGTCTATGGAATGGTTTGACCATTCTTCCATTTGTGAGGTCAGGCACTGATGTTGGATGAGAAGGCCTGGCTTGCAGTCTCCGCTCAAATTCATCCCAAAGGTGTTCTATCGGGTTGAGGTCAGGACTCTGTGCAGGCCAGTCTAGTTCCTCCACCCCAAACTCACTCATCCATGTCTTTATGGTCCTTGCTTTGTGCACTGGTCCAAATCATTTGGTGGAGGGGGGATTATGATGTGGGGGTTGTTTTTCAGGGGTTGGAGTTGGCCCCTTAGTTCCAGTGAAGGGAACTCTTAAGGCGTCAGCATACCAAGACATTTTGGCCAATTTTATGCTCCAACTTTGTGGAACAGTTTGGGGATGGCCCCTTCCTGTTCCAACATATGAGCGAGTTTGGGGTGGAGGAACTTGGACTGGCCTGCACAGAGTCCTGACCTCAACCCCTTTTAATATTCAACGTTCTTGCTTCTTCCATTTCATCACGCTGCAGCAGCACTAGTGTCAACCAAGGCGTATGCAGCTTTGCTTTATTTATTTCACCATTGAATGTATTTTATGAATTCAAGCAATGTAATTACCTCAGTTAATTTTCGGATCAGCCTATTGATGTTTCCTGTACAGCAGAGCTCAGGCTGAAAGAGGGAGAGGCAGAAAAAGGAGCCTGTCAGTTGTGCTGCAGTGCTCATGTACTAAC